>NC_137484.1:4658230-5910140 GCF_918807975.1 Aplidium turbinatum | reverse complement strand
AGTTGTCGAAACAAAATCATCAAAAAAGCCCTTCAAAATGTATGTTTGGTTTCGAAATTCACACAATTTCGCTTCACCGTGAGGCCGTGAGCGAGAAACAAAATCGAAACTTAATAGGCTAACAACTTTCGAACGCAAAAAGTGCCGTGTAACAAAAAGATATGGCTGCCTTCGAAGGTCGGTTAAATTAGTTACTTTAGGAACATTGCATAGCCACCATCGCCTTGCGTTGATTGAACGCGGGGTAACTTTGGAACACGGGATGCTTTTAGGGGCCGTAACCTTTCCAAAGGGTTCTGGAACTTGAAGAAGCACTCGCGTACGGTATTTTTTGCATATAAAGCGAAAAGCGTTTTTCTTAAAAGAGTCTTGTTTTGGGCACAAGAATTATAACTTATTGGCATCGGGTAGCCTACATATTAGGCTATCCTCTCAACGGCCATGGCAAACATACTAAATTTTGTAATCGTAGTCTACCAAATTTTGAATTTATTTACTATCTACAAGGGGCAGCAGTAGCGGATCTAAAAAAAATTAAAAGCACTGAGCTACGTAGGTCTACTACCTCAGTGCAGATTGCAATTAATTTCAGTTATTTATTATTAACATTTTACGAATATCTGTTGTTTTGTTTAGATGAATTAAATTATTTTCCTGACGAGGGCAGAAAGTTTTGCCGAAAACGTTCGAATTTATGTGGTTACCTTTTTATTTGATGTATTGTTTTTGAATTAGGCAATTCAATCCTATCAAGTTGCTATCAATTATCTGTCTATGGTATTCAAGAATTATCTCTCTATCAAAGCTATAATATTACATTGTGCTGATGATTATCCTTAGCTGGTATTTCAGTACTTTTTTTCAAGAATTTTTACTTCGGAAACACCATCTGTCATCTGCAGAAGAGTTGCCATTGGTGTTTTTCATGCCACATTTGAGAAATTCTGCATTTTTTTATGCATTTGGCAAGCAACTTTTGGATTGGAATTTTGGTTGATTTTTGGAGTTTTATGAAGTTCTTTTTGAACAATTTAAAAAAAAAGTTTATAAAATTCTGTTTTATCTATTTGTAGTATTTTTAAACATCAGATTTAAAATGGCAATCTCAAAATCTTGTTCTCTTCAAATAAAAGTTGCCAGTTTCGCGTTTTTTTTTTCGAGGAATTGGTTTAGTTTTGTTTTGGAGTAGCGGAATAGTTTTAGCAGTCGTGATTTTTTTTTGTTAAGTCTTGTTCCATTTGTACCATTTTTTTGACTATATCTAGCCCGAATTTTTATACTTTCGGAATACTTGTGGGCTTGTTTCATCACCAGTGACGATTGGACTACTTTTCAAATTTTAAAATTATCTGACAACTCAAATACTGCCCATTTGATGTCAATGAGTAGACTTGGATTTAAGCCATTTTAAGGTATTTCAACAACCTGATTTAGATTTGGACTTTTGTCAATTTAGCTGGCTTTGGGATTGCTAAGCATATCTCTTTTCACTGCTGCAAGTGAAGGAGTATTTAGTACTGCCCGGCAACACTATTTGTAAGGAAGCACAATTAGCATACTTGCAACTCTTGTGTTTCATTCAGAGTCAGACTTCCATACACATCGGAAAATTGCAGAATGTTTGCTGAAGAGAAGACATGTAGAACCACTTGTCACCAAGACTGACAAATATGTTTTGTTTTTTGTGTTTTGCCAAATGTGAGGTTTTGCCCCAGATCTCAGGTTTTCAATCTATTCTAGGGTTCGGTACAGTATGGATTTTTCTAGTGAAGATCAGTTTTATTGTCATATTTCATAAAAACTAAAACAATCTTACCACATTCCTCTACGTTACAAGGGTTGAAAAATATTTTTAAAAATGGAGTGTATGAAAATCAAGTCTACTAACTGGTAGTTCGTTGATAAACAGACTAGGCTATAGGCCTAATTATATGCCTTAAACTGACTTTGCCAATAAACTGTAATTTGCCAATAAAATGGTCGTTTCCCTGGATCTGCTACTGTTAGGTTTGATATAGGCTATATTTGGCACTAACTCTCACTATCTTATTGAATAAATAATTGATCAGTGTTAGTGTTTTTATGTAAAGTAATTTTCGAGTGGAGTAGTTTCAAAATTTTGTGAAAAAGTTTGTTTGTATCTATCAATTTTTGAATATCAGCACTTCCTTGCACTTTGTATCAATTCAATGTGGTAGTAGATTTTTCATAGTTTTAACCATTTGATATTTGATTGCACTAAATATCTTAGGCTATTGTTTTATAAAAAATATTTATAATTACTTGTCATAGGGTACCATAGCTTGTTTTCATGGTAATCTTTTTAGAGTGTAGTATTATGTTTTCTGTCTGGCTATCATCCTAGAGAAGAGAGAATCTGACAAAACCAAAGTTGAATATTGCTATGGATGATCACATCAAAAACATGGAATCATTACGAATTGAAAACCTTCCAGACATTATATCTGATTTGCGACGTAAAAAAGAAGAGCTTTGTGTTGAAATCAGTGATTTAAAGAAAATCAGAATTGGATTAGATAACAAATCTGAACAAGGTATAACTTAGCCAATGACAGTTTTTTATTTAAACTATTTGGAGCTGGTGTACAAGTGTCTGTCCTGGTAAAAATAAACATGAATCGACCAAGACACATGGGTTGACTTGTTTCAAGCAAGCTGAAACCAAAAAGCTATCAAACCACCGAACAATACAGCAGCTCACAATGCCACATTTGAATGCCAGGTGGTTTCTGAAGTCCAAAATTTTGCACACATTAACCTACTATTTTTACTTTTCAAGCTCACAATGCAATAAATTTTCTTGAATTTTGAAACACCGTTAACAGGAAGAAATTTGCCACCAAAGCAAAACATTTTAATTTTGTGCTGCCTAGCTCATTTAATCAACATCATTCAATATACATTAACTCGTGAAGATTGTATAGGTCTATATTATCTTGAAATTTCAACATTAGGCATCTCGAGTAAAAACTTGCTTTCACATTATAGCCTACTTCGTTCAATTGAACATGCCATTATTTTGTGATAGAATACTTGATATTTTCCATTTCAGTTTTAACTGGATTTTATCAACTTAGTGATGTGACAGCGAAACTTCAAGGTACGAGTTGTTGCTTTCATCTATCAGAAGCAATTGTTATTACTAAGTTTATGCTTCTAGAATTTAATCAAACGCAATGGTAAACACAATTTACGTACGGTACAGACAAACTTGTGTGATTTGTGAAAATGAGTTAGTTTGTCTGTTTAGGGAAAAAACTACATGTTAAGCAAACACAGCACTAGAGTATATGACTTTTGTGCATTCCATAAATATTCTGTACATATACATCACTATTGGATCCTGACGTGTAATTATGTGATGCTTTGTAATCTCATCGTTCTCAACAAATTGTGATACATACGCAGAACATTTGTTTTTGAAGGGAATATGAGATTCCATGTCGGCTAATGCCACTATTGTCACTATGTTACATACATAATTACATATGCATAATTGCATTGGCTATAGAGACACAATGATCTCGCATTGATTTCGTTGAACGATTTCATAAAATCCAGTTTCATTATTTCAGAAAATTCAGTTATCATAAAGAAAAAGCTTGACGATTCGATTGTCAAGGTGACTGAATTGCAAGACCAGAATAATATATTCAGTGTAAAGGTGCAAGAATATAACTCAAAATGGGATCAGGTATTTTTCATAGTATAAAGCCTTTAGAATTCAAGTCCATTAGTATATAATATGCATAATGCATAAGCGACTGTCTGAATCTAATAGATTAAGTTTTTCTTTTGAACCAAAGCGATGAAACGTATTTTCAGATATTTAGTGTGACCTTATGTGGAGTCTGTTCTTTAATAAATCATTTGCTTCATGCACAAAATCCCAAAGGTTAAGTTTCTTGTTATACTTTTAATTTAAAGCTTTTCATGGTAGGTTATAGCTTAAATATATCAGCGAAATACGTCGTACTAGAATCTAGATTGTGCATAGTCCAATGAATACATAGCTCAAACTTGTTACAACGTTTGATATGTAACATTAGAATATTAATTAGAATTAATTTTACACAGGAAAAACATGATCTGGTAAAATGGGTGTCGGAATGGGGAGCTCGGATTTCTCAACTGTCAAGGCAGTTTTTGCATTATGCAGATTTATATGTGAGCATATATTTCAGTATTTAAACAATAAATACAATTGATACTTACCCTCTAAAACCTCTACAGCTTGTTTCTCTCTAAAAGGGGGTCATCAGAAGGTCCTTATTCAAATAGAAGAATTTGAAGAAGGACCTTCTGATGATCCCCTTTTAGAGAGAAACAAGGATGAAACTGGCTGTAGAGGTTTTAGGATTTTTTTTTAGGATGAAACAAGCTGTAGAGGTTTTAGAGAGTAATAGCTATATTTTTCAACATTTGTGTGTATACCGAACACGGCTACCAATTTCAGATCTGGCCCATACAAAAAAAGTAGTTTAGCCTTTTCTGTGTAGTGTGTGGTTTTTAATCAGGGTAACTCTGTTTGTGTGTTGTTTTTATTTTGCATATATTTCGTAAAACTTCTGTCGTTGCAGAAAGTCGGAAATGTTGCAAAAAACTTGGAGTCTAAGTTTGAAGAAGAGAACAGTTTAGTTGAAGAAAGTGAGAGTTTAGAAGTGGTGAAAGTGGCTCAGTATATTTAGGCTATTGCGTGGTCTAAGTTTATTTGAGTATAAATTTTGTGCTGTCTTGTGCAATGGCTTAATAATGTTGATCATCTGTGACCTCCCTTATTAACTCTCACCGTTTTGGTATATTTTTTGTACTTGTCACCAGTTAAGGCTTTTCAGTCTCTTGTGCTTGCAGAGCATAGACATTTATTTTATTCAAGTTTATGAGCTAATACTTATTTTTGCAGGCCATTATAGAGCCACACTACTCAAGCAAGGATAAATAGTTTATTTAATATTTTGCCATCATCATCATCATAATCCATCGTCGGTTTGTTCCCCACTAGTGGGGGTGGCCGATTGTTTCCGCGCAGCAATTGTTTTAATCCCTTTTCTCCATTTCACCCTGTCCCTTGCATCTTCCTCCTTCAGTCCGACTTTTTTAAATTCATCCTTCACTTGTTGTTTCCACGTTCTTCTTGGACGACCGCGTTTCCTCTTCCCATCCACCTTTAGATCTAGTGCCTTTCTAAGAAAACTTCCTTCCTCCCTCCTTATCACATGTCCATACCATCTTACTCCATTTGTCCTTGCCAGTTGGTCTATGGTCTCTCTCATCTCTAGCATATCCAACAATTCTTCAGTCCTTTTTTTCCTTCTCGTTTTCACCCCACACATTGCTCTCACCATTGACCTTTCCGTTCTTCTCAGGATTGCCAGTTCACTCTCTCTCAATACCCATGTCTCGCTACCATATAGCATTGCAGGCCGCACACAGCTCCGATATACTTTTCCTTTCATCCTTAGTGAAAATTTTCTGCCATGCAACATTTCCACACATTTCCTGAACTTTGCCCAGCCCAATCTTGCCCTTGTTGTCACCGCTGCTTCACATCCACCACTTCCATTTATCTGATCACCCAGATAACAGAAGTCTGTCACTGTTTCGATGCCATGGCAGAACTCATCATCATGGCCTTCCACTTCATTCTTTTCTTTACTGCATTTCCCACAAACAAAACACTTCGCCAATCTTGTTGCGGCTATAAGTTATAAAAAGCTCACGGGAAACAAGTTTGGTGACAGAGTAGCAAAAACGAACGAAAATTGAAACGGCTTTACCAGAACTGAAACTTGCTACATGCTCAACTTCGTGATGAGCTAAACCTGTGAAATGTCGTGAGAGGCCTTTCGATGCTCGAAATGAAACAGCAGTACTCTTAGTAAGGGGTGGAGGGGGTTAATTTTAATTTCAACTTCAGTCTTGATTTTAAGATACAACAGGACACTCCCAGACCTTTGGAATTTTTTTTTGAAATTTCCGTCTAAAACCCCCCCCATTTTAACTTCAGTCTTGATTTTAAGATGCAACAGGACACTCCCAGACCTTTGGAATTTTTTTTTGAAATTTCCGTCTAAAACCCTACCCCTACCCTGAAAATTACTTTTCGCGTCAAATTGCGATGACGTCAATTTATTTGCTACAGTACTAAAACACGTTAATAATGTTGCAAGACAGCCGAAAACAGTTTTTCTGGTTTTGGTTTCATGGTAAAACACGGAAAAGTGGTCATTTCCATTTGTGCGCATGACTACGCGCATGCCCAAAAGCATACCGAAAATACAAATATTCTGTATTGAAGATATAGAGAATAGACTACCACATTAAGTTGATCCAAGTGTATTATATAGCTTTTGCCACACAAGTATGGCTTCTTAAATACACCTATCATTTTTACAAAAATAAAACTTTAAACCTTCTTTGATAAGATAGTGCTGTAACAAGACTTTGATAAGACAAGATCCGTTGTAAGCTATGTCTAGGACTAGGCCTAATGTATGTAAATTAGTGGTGGCTGCTACTATTGCTAGAACAGATAGTGATAGCAATCGCCTACTTGTTTCGTTTAATGTGCATCTATAGATTTTGATATAGGGGTCAAGGTAGTCAATATCCCCATGTCTGGCTGACCTATAGTAGGCTATAGGGTCAAGCTGGCTGGGCTTCCACCGGTGTACAGGGAAACCAAAAACCGTGGTGCTAAAGCTCTCCATATTTGGCTTGTGGATCAAAAAACAATTGGGGAAACACGGTAGGTTTCAAGAAAAAACAGTCCGGTCATTAATGTTTCCTTTTCTTGCAAACTGCAATACCGTACATTGTAGGAAATTTAAGGAAAAACCTTCTGACAGTTCACTTCTGAATTAGCGCATTGGCTGCCGTCCTTTTGATAGAGCTTTCTCGACAACCATCTCGCGTCGACAACCATGCATTACAATTACAACAACTTGCTGTTGAGAAGCATCTTGAGCAGCAGTTGTCAGTCTGGGGTTTTCAATTGGTTGTTGCAACAGAAGCATATCAACGGCAAGTGAATCTACGTGATTAAACTGAAACCAGCAGATAAAATAAAGTTGAAACCAGTAAGTAAGTAATAAAAATTAAGTAAGTAAGTAATAAAGTTGAAACCAGCAGATAAAATATACAAGTAGATGGAAGTAAATTTTTGTAGACAGAAGCCGAAGACATTTATCAGTTAAAACAGTTATTACAACAAAACAAGCTTATATAAAACATAAAACCAAAACCAGAAAAATGTTTGTGGCAGTCTTACAACATATTTAATGTGTTTTGCTACAGCAGCAAACAGTATTAGAACTTTAAAAGCCATAAACAAAAAGTGACGTCCATACAATATCAGGAAATAAACGCAAAAAGTAATTTTCAGGGTAGGAGGTGGAAGGTTTTAAACGGAAATTTGAAAAAAAATTCCATAGGTTAGAATATCCTGTTGTATTCTAAATCCAGGGCTAAAGTTGGATTTGAAAAAAAGCCGATTTACCCCCCCTTACCTGTTGGTGTTTGGCAGGACGTTCTCATGTGAAAACAAATCTCTCCTTTAATTTAATCAAAATATTAACCCACCGAGCGTAGCTGAATACGACAAACATCCACCGAGTTACGTTTTGGTCGTTTGGTTATTACTGTACGAAGTTACTCACTTCATTATCTGGGATCTACCTTTTCCACTTCTATCTTGGTGGACCCAAGCATATAGATTTCACACTGTGGGAAACAATACTATCTTCCGCTACTGCTTTTGCGACAATTGAGTTGCGTGATCTATAAAATTGCAGTTGGAAAATCATTGAGATGCTGCAACGGATTAATTGTTGACCTTTTTGTGCTGCAGTTGAGAGGTTGCGTGTTTCCTACGATCAACTGGAAGAAAAAAGTCAATCTATTGAACGCGAACGTACAGGTATGTTAACATGTGGTCGATTCTGTTTTGAATAGTTTGATTTTGTGGACATTGTGGTAGGCTAATGATCAGGTGATGCTGTATTTTTAATCTAAATTCTATGCAACGCTGGAAGGGCATCCTGGACTGAAGTGAAGATTTTCATTTCAGCCATCCATTCGATTTCTAGTTAGTAAAGCTGATAAAAACGACCTAACCTATTTGTGACTGATTGGGCGTGCCATAAATGGAAAGCATAATATAAGACATTGGAAACTGCGTACATCGAGCCTCCATTCCTTTGTCCGTGACGCCGCACTCTCCCAATCGGTGTCTATTTGCTGAAACAGCTTCAATTTTGCTGCTTCAATTTGCTTAGAACTGTGCGTCCACTATATGGAGTAGTGCATTCGATGATAGCCAAAGAGTGGCTTATCAACTTCTAACAAAGTCTCTCTCTATCTAACCTAGTGTCGGGTTGTTCATGGCAACATCACACCTTGCGCAGATGTTTTGTATCGTATAAAGAGGTTTATTGATACAATGGATTATTTTCTAAACCAGGTTTACGTTTAAGAAGCCCATTTAATAGTGGATGTCAATAAGAGCTTTACATTATGCCTACCTGGAGTGTTGCGCAAGCCATGCTGATATAGCAACGTAAACGTGGTCAGATCTACTTTTGGACCAAGGCAACTGTTTGCTGGATGCGAATTGTTGCATTTCTTGATTTTTTGACAATATTTTCACGTTATATTTAAACGTTTTGTCATCGTTCACAATGCGCTTGTTCATGTTCAGTTTTATTTAATTTTCAGATCCAAATACATGTCGAAACTTCTTGCGTAGGCCGGAAACCGCATTCACTATGTAAGTATCTAAGCAACAATTTCGCAGTTAATTTCAATATATTTTATGTTGTATTGCTGTTAGCATTTTTACATGATACATTATACTGTACACTTTCATGCAAGGGTTAGTTTAAAATTTTAATCAAAGCTCAGATATTTCATTTTCTTGTATTATATTATTGTAGTAGTATTATTGTATTATGTACAATCACATACAGTATTTGGTTGTGTCTCGACAAACAGAGACATTGTATTCCAGATAGGGTTGCAAAAAAAAACAACAGTTTTTTATATAAAAAAAATCAGCCCACCCGGGTAACTACCCACTACAACCCTGACTCCAAGTGTTTCCGAATGAAGAGCTGTCCTTAAAATGTGCTAATTTATAATAAGAATTAATTGAGAGCTAGACTATCGCTTGATAATGTTTTTCTTTACAATGCTGGATAATCATCGTAGCCTACCAGTTATTTCTATTGCAACGTACTTACCATCTAAAGAACATCTTCACTCAACTATAATTTACACATCGTATATGCGACGTTCAAGTAGTAAGTTATCTAAAAAAATATATATTCTTGGCTAGCGTTGAAGCTAGACCAATGTGGTTAGCGAAACGCAACATGGTCGCTGTGCTAGTGAGTGACCAGAAGAAAGGTCCAGCCTAAAAAAAAATGTTTTTCTACAATCGTTCATAGCTTTTCACGCTAGCGCCGTAGCTAGATACGAGCAATGTTGGTAACGTTTTCTAAGTCGTTGTCGTCACAGTAACATCCAAGGGGCCTGTTTGTGAGGTACAACGACGTAGCGAGTATAATATAATAAAAGATGTCCCGCACAGAATGCTTCATGGACTAATATAAATCTAGTAGAAGCGCTGTCATATTAAAATTCGCCATACAAGATTTCATTGTAACGGTATGATGAGAACTGCTCCAAAATCCAAACTTATAATTAACTCCACGTTTTTGCTGTTGATCAGTCGTCCTGTTATAAAACGACCTTGTGCAAAAGGTCTATTTTGTCTCACACTTTGAATTAAGTTTTGGTTTTGGAAAGTCCCAAATCCTGTGGATTCGAGTGCAAATCTTTAACATCTTCTTTATTAAAACTAAATGAGGTTGTTCACTAGGCATTTAAGTCAATATCATGATACGCTGTTCTGGTGTTAACTTGTACCAAAAGAGCATATTATGTTATTAAACTTATTTATTAATTGAGTTGTTCCTAAACAGGAGCTTGCTGGAGAGATTGGTTGAGCAAGATGTTGATTGTGCGAAAGAAACAAATCGCTTGAAGGAAAAAAAAGATGCGTAAGTTAAAAAGGAGAGAATGTAGGCCTGCGTAGCCTACATACTTGAATCGTGGAAGGATAGTGGTCATGAACACCCGGACTGTACCATACATTGTCGCCATGATGCAGCTCTACTACTGTAATTGTGTTGGCAGTTTCACACAACTTTCTGCTCAACCAAGACATTTTGTTGCCAAGTTGATAACTTAATTCGTAGATTGGCTTACATCTACTTTCGTGCTAACGTACATTACCATGAACATCATCTATTGGCTCGAGACGATCTACACCAAATATATTGATTGAAACTAGGACACATCTCTTTTCCAAACTAGACTGTTTTTTTTTCTGCTAAGCTGGCTAACCGTTTTTGTAACTTTTTGTCTTACTTGATGACGTCATTGTTTCCACAGGTTGAAGCAGTGGATAGAAGAACATGTAGTAGACTGTCAGAACAAAAACTAATTGAAAGACCATCAAAATTTTATTCCATGAAAGGTTGAAATTCTGCCGACCATATAAGTCAAATTACTTGTTCACCAGCAGCGGATCTAGGAAGGAACTCGGTCACATCTCTCAAAAAACTGAGAAAAAGTTGTTTATATTTTTTGATTTTTGTTTTGCTATCTTTGCTATCTTTGATTTTTGTTTTGCTTGTTTTGCTATCTCTTTACTAGAGATGTGACAATATTTGCCGGGCGACCATGTTGGTAACACTTTGTAAAGACTGTATCGTATCGGTGATTGACGCGGGGACTTCTTGGACTCGATACGATGTTTTTCATTGGCACTTTTCATGACTAACAATATTTTCTACATTAGTTCTGCTGTTGACCTGTGCAGAATTAAAGTTAAACTTCCCTCAAGTTTAGTGGAAAATGTGCAGTAAATAAATGTAGTTTGATGACCTTGATGAATTTATCAATTTGTTGCGGCTTGAAGACCTTGATGACTCTGACCTCTTTCGGTGTCTCGATTATTACGGAGAATTTACACAAGGACACGAGTTAACTAGAATGCAATCGAACATATCCTGTCAATAAAATCAGCAAAGTTTGGAAACACTTTCGCCACCGCAAAATTTTAGCAGGTTAAGTTACTGAAAAAATTGTTTTATGGTAGCGAAAGCTTTGTGAATAAATGATGCAAGTTTCTGAACCTTGCTGATTTTATATAACTTGTGAAACATTGTTTTCATGTTAAAACTTGAAAATACAAATGAAGCGATGTCAGCAACTTGACTTCTGAATAAATAAGTTAATTTAAGACATAAGCTTTACTTAGACGTGGACTACTATTGGCTCTTTATTAGGCTTTGTTTGCTTGTGTTTCAAGCGGGTAGCGAAATGTGGAGTAACACAGCTGTTATAGCTGTTCTTGTAGTCTTAACTGTTTACAGCTTTAAGTTTTTGTTAATCCGTTTACATCTTTTTGAATTGAATTTTTGTGTTGTTGCTGAATCATAGGCCTACGTTAATTTTGTAAATAAAAAGCAAAAACAATGTATTTCCATATGTAGTGGGGTCGCTGGTGCGGATTTCAGTACTCCACATCAACTGGGATTCAGTCGAATGTCTGAATAAACAGTAGGGTGGGTCGAAATTTGGACTTTTTCTCCGATTTCATTGCTGCAAACTTTCTTTCTTGCGAATAGTCATATAACGACATTTCTGAAAGTTTGAGCTTGATCGGACATCATCTTCATTTCCAAAAATCGCGATTTATAAAGGTACGGTAGCCTACTTGAAGCGATTTTTTCGAGGCTTGAAAATGCGTTGTTTTTAATAGGGAGTTGTTTTTGCAAGGTTTGAAAACGTCATAACTTACTTAATTTTTATTCTAAAAAGATAATTTATGCGTCAACAGATTCAATATAATTAGGAGAATCCAATTCATTGTGGACTGACTCAGAAAAATTATGACGTCATCAATGACGTCATTAAACAGTAATTTGCAAATAGCGATAAAACTGATAATCCTACAAGCTTCATCTCTAAGTTATTTGATAATGAATTGATGTACTTTTCAAACATAAACATCATGCTGGTAGGCTTACTTGATGGCGTAGATTAACACACCAGGACTAATTATCTCATAGGGATAACTCCGGCACCAAGTAGGCCTACGTGAAGACTTTTTTTCGCATTTCAAACTATTAAAAGAAGATGTAGGTGTTCTAAACTATTCATCCGGCTTGAAAAAATATCTATCCGTTGTAAAAACAGCACCATAAAATTTGTTGACAAAGATTTGAAATAGTTTACTGTTTTCTTCGTCGTCGTAGCATGAGGTTCGGGGGCCGAGGGTCAATCCTTTTACCACCCCAGATTCACAATGTTGCTGGACTACACTGATAGGTCGTCAGATCAATCGGTATGCGACAACTTAGCGAATACATTTCAGATACTGTCTAAGTCAGCAAATGAGATTTACTTGCTTGGTCATCAGGGCCGTTGACAGGATTTCTCGGGCCCGGTACCAATTTATTTGCGGGCCCCCTTCATCGACAATGTTATGAATATTAAGGTTGTGTACAAACTTTTATTGATGTCGTTTAAGCATGGTCATTTAACAAATCTTGCACGATCTTAAAATTTCTTGAACCGCAAAACTTACTATCTCTATCTACCGGTTGCTTTTTTGAACTTTTATTTGTCACATGGCACTTAAATATTACTTCCCGATTCCATTGATGTGTCACTGGTCATTTTAGAGTAGACTAACCAGAAGAGAATTTTCAATTTGATTTTGGCCTCGGTCAAACATCTGCTTATTGCAGCAATCTGAAAACCGGTTTCGGTCTAATTTTTAAGTGCAGAAATAAGGGTAGCATCTTCTCACCTGTGCAATTTCAGTTTTTAAGTTTGAACAAATATTAGCCTGTTTATTTTGAAATTCGTGTTTCGGGTAATATTCGTGGTTAGGGAAATCACTATAGGCCTACCAGACTAAATTGTTATTTTGTTGTTTTGTGGCTGAAGTGGCTATTTTACCACCAGAAAGCTGAAGTGGGCCCGGTACCCAGAAGGGGTCCCGGTACTTACCATCTGAAGGCTGAAGTGGCTGTTTTAACCTCTGATGGCAATCCCTTTAGATCTGGGTGCAAGTATAGAATCCGCCACCCTGGTCAATATGACGTCACAAAATGGACGCAACTATTATTGGAAGGGTAAAAAAAAGGAAGGTGAAAAGCGGCGGAATGGAGGTGATAAAGCGGAATGGATATGGATTTTTTGACAATTTTACTGTGTTTTTACAATAAAAACATTAAACCAACGTCGAGTGTTGAATATTACTACTTAGAATAACATAAAATTTACCAAATTGCATCAATTCAACTAAAAATTTACCCATTAAACTTTAAAAATAAAAATATGAAACGTTTGCAACTAAATGTGTTGTAGCTATCTAATTTCGCATTTTAATTTTTACAATAAAATAACCAATCTAACGCAACTGCAAAAAGTATGTCTTGCTTTATGCACGTGGAAAGTTTCAGGTTTATATCTTATCTACAAAACTGGCAATCGTTGTTCAAACGTAGCCGCTCGCACGTAGCCGCTCGCCAACACTTTTTTCCAATGCATTGTAAAGGCGAATCGATCCTTATTCAGTATAAGCCACCCCCTGTTTGCTGTGATCGGTAAATAGTGCTTCCACTAAACTTGCGATAGTTTTCTCGTTTCTGCTCGGATTTTAACAATTTTGCCATCGTTGGAAAGCACGATTACATATCTACCCGAATCTATTAAACAGTAGCACAAAGTAAGTACTAGATATATCTTGTGATAACTTAAACTTCAGCAATTTGTAACAATTCTCAGCTACTTAATTTTCACAAAAAAATTATTAAATCTTTGCAAACTAAAAGAATATGTCTTGCTTTATGCACGTGGAAAGTTTCAGGTTTATATCTTATCTACAAAACTGGCAATCGTTGTTCAAACGTAGCCGCTCGCCGACACTTTTTTCCAATGCGTTGCAAAGGCGAATCGATCCTTATTCAATATAAGCCACCCCCTGTTTGCTGTGATCGGTAAATAGTGCTTCCACTAAACTTGCGATAGTTTTCTCGTTTCTGCTCGCATTTTAACACTTTTGCCATGGTTGTAAAGGACGATCATACATCTACACGAATCAATTGGCTACAAATCCAAAACAAGTACCATCTTTTTCTTGTGATAACTTAAACTTTACCAACATTTACAGATTCTCAGCAATTTACTTTATATAATAAAATTATTAAACTTTCGCAAATTGAAAGAGTATGTCTGGCTTTATGCACATGAAAAGTTTCAAGTTTATATCTTATCTACAAAACTGGCAATCGTCGTTCAAATGTAGCCGCTCGTCGACACTTTTTTTCAATGCATTGTAAAGGCGAATCGATCCTTATTCAGTATACGCCACCCCCTGTTTGCTGTGATCGGTAAATAGTGCTTCAAGTAAACTTGCTGCAGTTTTCTTGTTTCTGCTCGGATTTTAACAATTTTGCCATCGTTGGAAAGCACGATCATACATCTACACGAA
The DNA here is from genome assembly GCF_918807975.1 of Aplidium turbinatum. NCBI lineage: Eukaryota > Metazoa > Chordata > Ascidiacea > Aplousobranchia > Polyclinidae > Aplidium > Aplidium turbinatum. The sequence goes on along the minus strand of NC_137484.1, from coordinate 5,895,547 downwards.
TCAATTAAACAGTAGCACAAAATATGTGTTAGCTTTATCTTGTGATAACTTAAACTTCACCAATTTGTAACGATTCCCTGCAACTTAATTTTTGCAATAAAATCATTAAATTTTTGCAAACTAAAAGAATATGTCTTGCTTTATGCACCTAGAAATTTTCAAGTTTATATCTTATCTATAAAATTGACAATCGTTGTTTGAACGTAGCCGCTCGGCGACACTTTTTCCAATGCATTGTAAAGGCGAATCGATCCTTATTCAGTATAAGCCACCCCCTGTTTGCAGTGATCGGTAAATAGTGCTTCTTCTAAACTTGCTGTAGTTTTCTCGTTTCTGCTCGGATTTTAACAGTTTTGCCATCGTTGGAAAGTACGATTACATATCTACCCGAATCAATTAAACAGTAGCACAAAATAAGTACTAACTTTATCTTGTGACAACTTAAACTTCACCAATTTGTACCAATTCTCAGCAATTTAATTTTCACAATAAAATCATTAATTTTTTACAAATTGAAAGAATATGTCTTGCTTTATTCACCTAGAAAGTTTCAGGTTTATATCTTATCTACCGAACGAGCAATCGTTGTTCAAACTTAACCGCCCAGCGAAGCTTTTTTTCAATGCATTGCAAAGGCGAATCGATCCTTATTCAGTAGGCTATACGCCACCCCCTGTTTGCTGTGATCGGTAAATAGTGTTTCAACTAAACTTGCTGTAGTTTTCTTGTTTCTGCTCGGATTTTAACAATTTTGCCATCGTTGGAAAGCACGATCATACATCTACACGAATCAATTAAACAGTTGCACAAAATAAGTACTAACTTTATCTTGTGACAATTTAAACTTTACCAACTTGTACCGATTCTCAGCAATTTAATTTTTACAATAAAATCATTAATGTTTTGCAAATTGAAAGAGTATGTCTTGCTTTATTCACCTGAAAAGTTTCAGGTTTATGTCTCATTCACCAAACGAGCAATCGTCGTTCAAACTTAACCGCCTAGCGAAGTTTTTTTCAATGCATTGCAAAGGCGAATCGATCTTTATTCAGTATACGCCACCCCCTGTTTGCAGTGATCGGCAAATAGTGCTTCCATTAAACTTGCTGTAGTTTTCTCGTTTCTGCTTGGATTTTAACAATTTTGCCATCGTTGGAAAGCACGATTAAATATCTACCCGAATCAATTAAGTACAAGCACAAAGTAAGTACTAACTTTATCTTGTGATAACTTAAACTTCACCAAATTGCACCGATTCTCAGCAATTTAATTTTTACAATAAAATCATTAATCTGTTGCAAATTGAAAGAGTATGTCTTGCTTTATGCACCTGAAAAGTTTCAAGTTTATATCTCATCTACCAAACGAGCAATCGTCGTTCAAACTTAACCGCCGAGCGAAGTTTTTGTTTTTTTCAATGCATTGTAAAGGCGAATCGATCCTTATTCAATATACGCCACCACCTGTTTGCTGTGATCGGTAAATAGTGCTTCCACTAAACTTGCTGTCGTTTTCTCGTTTCTGCTCGGATTTTAACAATTTTGTCATCGTTGGAAAGCACGATTAAATATCTACACGAATCAATTAAATGCAAGCACAAAGTAAGTAATAGATTAATCTTGTAATAACTTAAACTTCACCAATTTGTACCGACTCTCAGCAATTTACTTTATACAATAAATCATTAATCGTTTGCAAATTGAAAGAGTATGTCTTGCTTTATGCACATGAAAAGTTTCAGGTTTATATCTTATCTACCAAACAAGCAATCGTCGTTCAAACTTAACCACCCAGCAAAGCTTTTTTCCAATGCATTGTAAAGGCGAATCGATCCTTATTGAGTATACGCCACCCCCTGTTTTGCAGTGATCGGTAAATAGTCCTTCCACTGAAAGTGCTGTAGCTTTCTCATTCCTGCTCGGATTTTAACAATTTTGCCATCGTTGGAAAGTACAATTATATATCTGCCTGAATCAATTAAACAGTAGCACAAAGTAAGTACTAACTTTATCTTGTGATAACTTAAACTTCACCAATTTCTAGCAATTCTCAGCAATTTAATTTTTACAATAAATCATTAATTTTTTGCAAATAGAAAGAATATGTCTTGCTTTATGCACCTAAAGAGTTTGAGATTTATATCTCATCCATCAAACGATCAATCGTCGTTCAAACTTAACCGCCCAGCGAAGCTTTTTTTTCAATGCATTGGAAAGGCGAATCGATCCTTATTCAGTATACGCCACCCCCTGTTTGCAGTGATCGGTAAATAGTGCTTCCATTGAAAGTGCTGTGGCTTTCTCATTTCTGCTCGGATTTTAACAATTTTGCCATCGTTGGAAAGCACGATCATACATCTACACGAATCAATTAAATACAAGCACAAAGTAAGTACTAACTTTGTCTTGTGATAACTTAAACTTCACCAATTTTCACCGATTCTCAGCAATTTAATTTTTACAATAAAATCATTAATCCGTTGCAAATAGAAAGAGTATGTCTTGCTTTATGCACCTGAAAAGTTTCAAGTTTATATCTCATTCACCAAACGAGCAATCGTCGTTCAAACTTAACCGCCTAGCGAAGTTTTTTTCAATGCATTGTAAAGCCGAATCGATCCTTATTCAGTATGCCACCCCCTGTTTGCAGTGATCGGTAAATAGTGTATACATTAAACTTGCGGTAGTTTTCTCGTTTCTGCTCGGATTTTAACAATTTTGCCATCGTTGGAAAGGAAGATCATACATCTACACGAATCAATTGGCTACAAATCCAAAACAAGTACCATCTTTTCCTTGTGATAACTTAAACTTCACCAATTTGTATCGATTCTCAGCAATTTATTTTTGCAATAAAATTATTACACCTTAGCAAATTGAAAGTGTAGGTCTTGCTTTATGCAACTGAAAAGTTCAGGTTCATGTCTTATCTATAAAGCGAGCAATCGTTGTTGGTATTTGGACAACACTGATACGTCTCACATCTAGGAAAAGAGCAAGATGCTAGCCGTTTTTGTCATTCGTCCAGTTCAAAGAACACGCAACACAATTTAAACCCTTTGAATTGGGAAGGTTTGGAGGGTAGCTCATAGCCTTCCTACCAGTTCTGCAGCCAAGGGAGGGTTGGGGGTTGCAACCCCCCTTTAGCACGCGTGTGACATCACTGCAAACAGGGAGTGGCGTATACTGAATAAGGATCGATTCGCCTTTTTGCAATGCGTTGAAAAAAACTTCGCTAGGCGGTTAAGTTTGAACAACGATTGCTCGTTTGGTAGATGAGATATAAACTTGAAACTTTTCAGGTGCATAAAGCAAGACATACTCTTTCCATTTACAAACATTAATGATTTTATTGTAAAAATTAAATTGCTGAGAATCTGTACAATTTGGTGAAGTTTAATTTGTCACAAGATAAAGTTAGTACTTACTTTGTGCTTGAATTTAATTGATTCGGGTAGATATTTAATCGTGCTTTCCAACCATGGCAAAATTGTTAAAATCCGAGCAGAAACGAGAAAACTACAGCAAGTTTAGTGGAAGCACTATTTATCGATCACTGCAAACAGGGGGTGGCGTATACTGAATAAGGATTGATTCGCCTTTGCAATGCATTGAAAAAAGCTTCGCTGGGCGGTTAAGTTTGAACGACGATTGCTCGTTTGGTAGATGAGATATAAACCTGAAACTTTTCAGGTGCATAAAGCAATACATACTCTTTCAATTTGCAAAAGTTTAATAGGTTTATTGTATAAAGTAAATTGCTGCGAATCGGTACAAGTTGGTGAAGTTTAAGTTATCACAAGATAGATCTAGTGCTTACTTTTTGCTACTGTTTAAATGATTCCGGTAGATATATGATTGTGATTTCCAACGATGGCAAAATTGTTAAAATCCGAGCAGAAACAAGAAAACTACAGCAAGTTTAGTTGAAGCATTATTTACCGATCACAGCAAACAGGGGGTGGCGTATAGCCTACTGAATAAGAATCGATTCGCCTTTACAATGCATTGAAAAAAAGCTTTGCTGGCCGGTTAAGTTTGAACAATGATTGCTTGTTTGGTAGATAAGATATAAACCTGAAACTTTTCAGGTGCATTAAGCAAGACATACTCTTTCAATTTGCAAAACATTAATGATTTTATTGTATAAAGTGAATTGCTGAGACTCGGTATAAGTTGGTGAAGTTTAAGTTATTACAAGATAAATCTAGTACTTGTTCTGAATTTTTAGCTAATGGATTCGTGTAGATGTATGATCGTGCTTTCCAAAGATGGCAAAATTGTTAAAGTCCGAGAAGAAACAAGAAAACTGCAGCAAGTTTAGTTGAAGCACTATTTACCGATCACAGCAAACAGGGGGTGGCGTATACTGAACAAGGATCGATTCGTCTTTGCAATGCATTGAAAAAAAGCTTCGCTAGGCGGTTAAGTTTGAACGACGATTGCTCGTTCGGTAGATAAGATGTAAACCTGAAACTCTTTAGGTGAATAAAGCAAGACATATTCTTTCAATTTGTAGAAAATTAATGATTTTATTGTAAAAATTAAATTGCTGAGAATCGGTGCAAGTTGGTGAAGTTTAAGTTATCACAAGATAAAGTTAGTACTTACTTTGTGCTTGCATTTAATTGATTCGGGTAGATATTTAATCGTGCTTTCTAACGATGACAAAATTGTTAAAATCCGAGCAGAAACGAGAAAACGACAGCAAGTTTAGTGGAAGCACTATTTACCGATCACAGCAAACAGGTGGTGGCGTATATTGAATAAGGATCGATTCGCCTTTGCAATGCATTGAAAAAAACAAAAACTTCGCTGGGCGGTTAAGTTTGAACGACGATTGCTCGTTTGGTAGATGAGATATAAACCTGAAACTTTTCAGGTGCATAAAGCAAGACATACTCTTTCAATTTGCAAAAGTTTAATAGGTTTATTGTATAAAGTAAATTGCTGCGAATCGGTACAAGTTGGTGAAGTTTAAGTTATCACAAGATAGATCTAGTGCTTACTTTTTGCTACTGTTTAAATGATTCCGGTAGATATATGATTGTGATTTCCAACGATGGCAAAATTGTTAAAATCCGAGCAGAAACAAGAAAACTACAGCAAGTTTAGTTGAAGCATTATTTACCGATCACAGCAAACAGGGGGTGGCGTATAGCCTACTGAATAAGAATCGATTCGCCTTTACAATGCATTGAAAAAAAGCTTTGCTGGCCGGTTAAGTTTGAACAATGATTGCTTGTTTGGTAGATAAGATATAAACCTGAAACTTTTCAGGTGCATTAAGCAAGACATACTCTTTCAATTTGCAAAACATTAATGATTTTATTGTATAAAGTGAATTGCTGAGACTCGGTATAAGTTGGTGAAGTTTAAGTTATTACAAGATAAATCTAGTACTTGTTCTGAATTTTTAGCTAATGGATTCGTGTAGATGTATGATCGTGCTTTCCAAAGATGGCAAAATTGTTAAAGTCCGAGAAGAAACAAGAAAACTGCAGCAAGTTTAGTTGAAGCACTATTTACCGATCACAGCAAACAGGGGGTGGCGTATACTGAACAAGGATCGATTCGTCTTTGCAATGCATTGAAAAAAAGCTTCGCTAGGCGGTTAAGTTTGAACGACGATTGCTCGTTCGGTAGATAAGATGTAAACCTGAAACTCTTTAGGTGAATAAAGCAAGACATATTCTTTCAATTTGTAGAAAATTAATGATTTTATTGTAAAAATTAAATTGCTGAGAATCGGTGCAAGTTGGTGAAGTTTAAGTTATCACAAGATAAAGTTAGTACTTACTTTGTGCTTGCATTTAATTGATTCGGGTAGATATTTAATCGTGCTTTCTAACGATGACAAAATTGTTAAAATCCGAGCAGAAACGAGAAAACGACAGCAAGTTTAGTGGAAGCACTATTTACCGATCACAGCAAACAGGTGGTGGCGTATATTGAATAAGGATCGATTCGCCTTTGCAATGCATTGAAAAAAACAAAAACTTCGCTGGGCGGTTAAGTTTGAACGACGATTGCTCGTTTGGTAGATGAGATATAAACCTGAAACTTTTCAGGTGCATAAAGCAAGACATACTCTTTCAATTTGCAAAAGTTTAATAGGTTTATTGTATAAAGTAAATTGCTGCGAATCGGTACAAGTTGGTGAAGTTTAAGTTATCACAAGATAGATCTAGTGCTTACTTTTTGCTACTGTTTAAATGATTCCGGTAGATATATGATTGTGATTTCCAACGATGGCAAAATTGTTAAAATCCGAGCAGAAACAAGAAAACTACAGCAAGTTTAGTTGAAGCATTATTTACCGATCACAGCAAACAGGGGGTGGCGTATAGCCTACTGAATAAGAATCGATTCGCCTTTACAATGCATTGAAAAAACGCTTTGCTGGCCGGTTAAGTTTGAACAATGATTGCTTGTTTGGTAGATAAGATATAAACCTGAAACTTTTCAGGTGATTTAAGCAAGACATACTCTTTCAATTTGCAAAACATTAATGATTTTATTGTATAAAGTGAATTGCTGAGACTCGGTATAAGTTGGTGAAGTTTAAGTTATTACAAGATAAATCTAGTACTTGTTCTGAATTTTTAGCTAATGGATTCGTGTAGATGTATGATCGTGCTTTCCAAAGATGGCAAAATTGTTAAAGTCCGAGAAGAAACAAGAAAACTGCAGCAAGTTTAGTTGAAGCACTATTTACCGATCACAGCAAACAGGGGGTGGCGTATACTGAACAAGGATCGATTCGTCTTTGCAATGCATTGAAAAAAAGCTTCGCTAGGCGGTTAAGTTTGAACGACGATTGCTCGTTCGGTAGATAAGATGTAAACCTGAAACTCTTTAGGTGAATAAAGCAAGACATATTCTTTCAATTTGTAGAAAATTAATGATTTTATTGTAAAAATTAAATTGCTGAGAATCGGTGCAAGTTGGTGAAGTTTAAGTTATCACAAGATAAAGTTAGTACTTACTTTGTGCTTGCATTTAATTGATTCGGGTAGATATTTAATCGTGCTTTCTAACGATGACAAAATTGTTAAAATCCGAGCAGAAACGAGAAAACGACAGCAAGTTTAGTGGAAGCACTATTTACCGATCACAGCAAACAGGTGGTGGCGTATATTGAATAAGGATCGATTCGCCTTTGCAATGCATTGAAAAAAACAAAAACTTCGCTGGGCGGTTAAGTTTGAACGACGATTGCTCGTTTGGTAGATGAGATATAAACCTGAAACTTTTCAGGTGCATAAAGCAAGACATACTCTTTTAATTTGCAACAGATTAATGATTTTATTGTAAAAATTAAATTGCTGAGAATCGGTGCAAATTGGTGAAGTTTAAGTTATCACAAGATAAAGTTAGTAATTACTTTGTGCTTGCATTTAATTGATTCCGGTAGATATTTAATCGTGCTTTCCAACGATGGCAAAATTGTTAAAATCCAAGCAGAAACGAGAAAACTACAGCAAGTTTAATGGAAGCACTATTTGCCGATCACTGCAAACAGGGGGTGGCGTATACTGAATAAAGATCGATTCGCCTTTGCAATGCATTGAAAAAAACTTCGCTAGGCGGTTAAGTTTGAACGACGATTGCTCGTTTGGTAAATAAGATATAAACCTGAAACTTTTCAGGTGAATAAAGCAAGACATACTCTTTCAATTTGCAAAACATTAATGATTTTATTGTAAAAATTAAATTGCTGAGAATCGGTACAAGTTGGTGAAGTTTAAGTTGTCACAAGATAAAGTTAGTACTTATTTTGTGCAACTGTTTAATTGATTCGTGTAGATGTATGATCGTGCTTTCCAACGATGGCAAAATTGTTAAAATCCGAGCAGAAACAAGAAAACTACAGCAAGTTTAGTTGAAGCACTATTTACCGATCACAGCAAACAGGGGGTGGCGTATAGCCTACTGAATAAGGATCGATTCGCCTTTGCAATGCATTGAAAAAAAGCTTCGCTGGGCGGTTAAGTTTGAACAACGATTGCTCGTTCGGTAGATAAGATATAAACCTGAAACTTTCTAGGTAAATAAAGCAAGACATATTCTTTCAATTTGTAAAAAATTAATGATTTTATTGTAAAAATTAAATTGCTGAGAATTGGTACAAATTGGTGAAGTTTAAGTTATCACAAGATAAATCTAGCACTTACTTTGTGCTACTGTTTAATTGATTCGGGTAGATATGTAATCGTGCTTTCCAACGATGGCAAAATTGTTAAAATCCGAGCAGAAACGAGAAAACTACAGCAAGTTTAGAAGAAGCACTATTTACCGATCACTGCAAACAGGGGGTGGCTTATACTGAATAAGGATCGATTCGCCTTTACAATGCATTGGAAAAAGTGTCGCCGAGCGGCTAAGTTCAAACAACGATTGCCAATTTTATAGATAAGATATAAACTTGAAAATTTCTAGGTGCATAAAGCAAGACATATTCTTTTAGTTTGCAAAAATTTAATGATTTTATTGCAAAAATTAAGTTGCAGGGAATCGTTACAAATTGGTGAAGTTTAAGTTATCACAAGTTAAGGCTAACACATATTTTGTGCTACTGTTTAATTGATTCGTGTAGATGTATGATCGTGCTTTCCAACGATGGCAAAATTGTTAAAATCCGAGCAGAAACAAGAAAACTGCAGCAAGTTTACTTGAAGCACTATTTACCGATCACAGCAAACAGGGGGTGGCGTATACTGAATAAGGATCGATTCGCCTTTACAATGCATTGAAAAAAAGTGTCGACGAGCGGCTACGTTTGAACGACGATTGCCAGTTTTGTAGATAAGATATAAACTTGAAACTTTTCATGTGCATAAAGCCAGACATACTCTTTCAATTTGCGAAAGTTTAATAATTTTATTATATAAAGTAAATTGCTGAGAATCTGTAAATGTTGGTAAAGTTTAAGTTATCACAAGAAAAAGATGGTACTTGTTTTGGATTTGTAGCCAATTGATTCGTGTAGATGTATGATCGTGCTTTACAACCATGGCAAAAGTGTTAAAATGCGAGCAGAAACGAGAAAACGACAGCAAGTTTAGTGGAAGCACTATTTACCGATCACAGCAAACAGGGGGTGGCGTATAGCCTACTGAATAAGGATCGATTCGCCTTTACAATGCATTGAAAAAAAGCTTCGCTGGGCGGTTAAGTTTGAACAACGATTGCTCGTTTGGTAGATAAGATATAAACCTGAAAATTTTCATGTGAATAAAACAAGACATACTCTTTCAATTTTTAAAAAATTAATGATTTTATTATTGAAGTAAATTGCTGAGAGTCGGTACAATTTGGTGAAATTTAAGTTATCACAAGATAAATCTAGTAATTACTTTGTGCTACTGTTTAATTGATTCGGGTAGATATATAATTGTACTTTCCAACGATAGCAAAATTGTTAAAGTCCGAGCAGAAACGAGAAAACTACAGCAAGTTTAGTTGAAGCACTATTTACCGATCACAGCAAACAGGGGGTGGCGTATATTGAATAAGGATCGATTCGCCTTCACAATGCATTGGAAAAAGTGTCGCCGAGCGGCTACGTTTGAACGACGATTGCCCGTTTTATAGATAAGATATAAACCTGAAACTTTCTAGGTGCATAAAGCAAGACATATTCTTTTAGTTTGCAAAGATTTAATAATTTTTTTGTGAAAATTAAGTAGCTGAGAATTGTTACAAATTGCTGAAGTTTAAGTTATCACAAGACATATCTAGTACTTACTTTGTGCTACTGTTTAATTGATTCGGGTAGATATGTAATCGTGCTTTCCAACGATGGCAAAATTGTTAAAATCCGAGCAGAAACGAGAAAACTGTCGCAAGTTTAGTGGAAGCACTATTTACCGATCACAGCAAACAGGGGGTGGCTTATATTGAATAAGGATCGATTCGCCTTTGCAACGCATTGGAAAAAAGTGTCGGCGAGCGGCTACGTTTGAACAACGATTGCCAGTTTTGTAGATAAGATATAAACCTGAAACTTTCCACGTGCATAAAGCAAGACATATTCTTTTAGTTTGCAAAGATTTAATAATTTTTTTGTGAAAATTAAGTAGCTGAGAATTGTTACAAATTGCTGAAGTTTAAGTTATCACAAGATATATCTAGTACTTACTTTGTGCTACTGTTTAATAGATTCGGGTAGATATGTAATCGTGCTTTCCAACGATGGCAAAATTGTTAAAATCCGAGCAGAAACGAGAAAACTATCGCAAGTTTAGTGGAAGCACTATTTACCGATCACTGCAAACAGGGGGTGGCTTATACTGAATAAGGATCGATTCGCCTTTACAATGCATTGGAAAAAAGTGTTGGCGAGCGGCTACGTGCGAGCGGCTACGTTTGAACAACGATTGCCAGTTTTGTAGATAAGATATAAACCTGAAACTTTCCACGTGCATAAAGCAAGACATATTCTTTTAGTTTGCAAAGATTTAATAATTTTTTGGGAAAATTAAGTAGCTGAGAATTGTTACAAATTGCTGAAGTTTAAGTTATCACAAGATATATCTAGTACTTACTTTGTGCTACTGTTTAATTGATTCGGGTAGATATGTAATCGTGCTTTCCAACGATTGCAAAATTGTTAAAATCCGAGCAGAAACGAGAAAACTATCGCAAGTTTAGTGGAAGCACTATTTACCGATCACAGCAAACATGGGGTGGCTTATACTGAATAAGGATCGATTCGCCTTTACAATGCATTGGAAAAAAGTGTTGGCGAGCGGCTACGTGCGAGCGGCTACGTTTGAACAACGATTGCCAGTTTTGTAGATAAGATATAAACCTGAAACTTTCCACGTGCATAAAGCAAGACATACTCTTTGCAGTTGCGTTAGATTGGTTATTTTATTGTAAAAATTAAAATGCGAAATTAGATAGCTACAACACATTTAGTTGCAAACGTTTCATATTTTTATTCTAAGTAGTAATATTCAACACTCGACGTTGGTTTAATGTTTTTATTGTAAAAACACAGTAAAATTGTCAAAAAATCCATATCCATTCCGCTTTATCACCTCCATTCCGCCGCTTTTCACCTTCCTTTTTTTTTACCCTTCCAATAATAGTTGCGTCCATTTTGTGACGTCGTATTGACCAGGGTCAGAGTTGCCAGATGGCCTTTTTTTAGGCCAAATTCCAGAAAACTGGCCTTTTTAAATTGCAATTGGCCTAAAAAAATTGATGCAACTAAGGCCAGAAAATCTGGCCTTGTTTGGCCCTTTTTATGGCTGCAAATTTTTACCGGTTTAGAAAGTATTATTTTAAGGAAATTCAATTTCAATTGTAATATAAAAGTATCACTTATCATCACTTAGAGCCTGACCTATATTCGTTTTAATTTTAATTAGTGAGCAGAGAAATAGGTAGAGAGTAAAGAATGTGTTTGCGGTGGACGGCGGTTCTATTAAGTTGCACCTGCCGTAAACTGTAAAGTATACACTTGCCTTGTTTGTTAATGTGATGTGTTTGCATTCCATTTGTGCAATTGTTGTATTTTGTTTTTCTGCTAAATAACTTCAAAACCTAGTATTAGTTTTAGTTCTTATGACATCTTAAACGTATTGATTTCGTACGGGGTTGGTCTGTGAATAAGTTTATTATAAAAGCCTACGACAACACATTTCACTGATTGTTGAACACTCCACGTTTACTTCTGATCCGATTTGCAATACGCAAAATGCTACAGAACGACAGGGAATCTTTGCATTCGTTTATTTTTGATTTTTTAGATTCGTGGTTTTAAACTTCTATACATCAAATAAGTTTTGATGTAAGTGTAGGCTATATTTTATATTGTTATTGCGAAATTGAATTTTATACATTCTTTAGTTGATACAAACAGTGTTTTATTTTAATAATTCTTCTGTAGTCATGTATAGCACTGAAAAGAGTTTCCAATCCTGTAGTTGTAGACAATACATCCCTGGTAAATATACTCAATAAGACTGTTGTTGACTCAATAAGTTGTTAGCGTTTATTTAGCCTTAGAAGTAAATAAAAAATTTGGCCTTTTTTTGGCCTTATTTTATAATGGATTTGGCCTTACTATAGCTTGAGTATCTGGCAACCCTGACCAGGGTGGCGGATTCTATACTTGCACCATCGCGGGGAATTTTTTTAATCCGGGCCCCTTAAATATTTCGGGCCTGGGTCCAAAAGTAGCCTACCACCTAGAACCCCCTGTCAATTCTCCTGTTGGTCATCGCTTATTCGCTTGCTAAACTAAATTTGCTGATCTGTGACATGCCAAGTTTCGGCCTGCTCTGTTGTTACTTGCTCAGTTTCATGATTTGCCAACTTCAGCCACTTGCTGAAATGTTCGAATCAGGGATGGTTCGAATGCAGCTGCTCACCTGTCACTTGCTCAACTGCCATTTGCTCAGTTCAAAACTGCTCACTTGTAAGGGACTAAGACTGGAAGACCAATTTTCTTAGTGTAATGTGTGCATTTTTCTGACATTATAATGTTGAAATTATCGGTGCTCAAAGAATTTGATTTTGCTCTTTTGTGGTAGGCCTACTCTTGCAATAACTTAGAATATATATTTTGAACTGCTATTATTTCAAAACACAACATGTACCGGTAGTGGTTCTGCTGGTTCAGCAGGTCACTAGATCCTGATAGAATCGACAAGGATAAAAGTAAAGCATGAGCTGCAAGGAAAAAAGTGTTAGTTTCGAAAAGGTAAACCATTACACTTTTATTATTGAGGAAGAAAGAGAAGCATGAGCTGTAAGAAAAACAGTGTGGGTTTTGAAGGCTGGAAATAAAAATTTCTTTTTGATTTTATGGTCAGGTTCTTGTATTTACCATTTCAGAGATGTTCATAGGATCCAGATCATTAAAAATTGGTGCTGGCGGGATCAGGACAGGATTTTGATTTTTAAGAAAAAGTAGGATCAAGACAGAATAATTCAAAGGTTGAAAGCATCAAATAAAATTATTCAAAATATATACCGTAGCTGATTTAATGATGAACTTACCAGATTTTATTCTTTGCATGGAGCCTGTAATCCCATTAAACATGTGTAGAATTCAACCAAACATATAGGGTGAAACTACTTTACCTTTGCTTTACTGTTCACACACTTCAATCCACATGTTTTGGTCAATTCCTCTTTATCATGAGTTGCCAAGGGAGGGGGGGGACTTGTATACCAGCTCCCAATTCTCTGTAAGCTCAAAGAATGTTTTTACAGATCATTTGTATGAAAACCGAATGTACTAACTTTTTGAAAGTAGAAACAGTCAGGTAAACTACTTGCAAGGCAGTCCATCCATCAATCTACCACAAGAAAAAGTCAGGTATGCTCAGCTGGGAACCAAATTAATCAAAAACTAATTAAAGAGGTTTGGGATGGTACAGTCGACAAGAGATACTAGAAATGGATTAAAAACCATAAATAAAAAATGTCACTCATTCTAAAAATTAAAATGTAGTCATTTTCATTTAATATTACAGATTAACAAAATAATTACAAATTTACTGCTTTAATCATAATATTATTAATAATAAATATTTGATGCTGTAAGCATCGAGGTGCTTTTTCATCATTCTGATATACATAACGCATTTGCTGTTATTGTTAATTAGGTTAACAGCTAGTTTCATAACTAATGACTCTAACCATCAATAATAACATATATAAACTTTTAGAAGACAGATTCGTGGGAGCAGAAAATGAAAATATATGATCATATGTACACATAAGCGTCGATTTTTTCTTAGAAGAGAGGAATTCTGGGTGGGCGAGAGTTTTCAAACAGATTTCATTGAATGTGTATGTTTGCAAATTCGCAATGGTTCAGTCTTCGAAATGAGCATATTTTTACTTCGGCAAAATCGTTGCCGAGGCCAAACAGCAAAATTTGAAATTGCCTTGGCAATTACTGTGAATATTTATTAGGAAAAGATTGTACTAAAACATGTAAAACGAGAAGCGAAAAATATATATACTAGAGTAGTCTATTACGAACACATTGTTTGATTTGTTGTGATGTAATAATACCAAAAGTAGCGATAAAGCGAGCAACGCGATACGCACGCTGCTACGGTAATTCACGTTAAAAAACTCACCGGGAGGGGAAAGTAAGTTAATTTTGTGTTGATTCAACGTTCGAGTCAGCACAAATCGATTTAATTTTTTCGGCGGGTTATATTGCGTAACAACAATGCCCAATAAGAAATTTACGTTTGTTTTCCATTAATTCGACATCTAGCGACGTTGAATTATCATAAAATAACGTTAATTGCTCAACCAGGTACAGGTAACATATTAATAGCTCCCTGCGAGAAGATCGCCTCGATTTACGTAAGCTTATAAGCCAACATAATTTCGGCACAATTGGGACACTGCGAGCAACACAAAGTCTGTTTGATGAACTAGTCAGAATCGGTATCATCAGATGCTGTATCAGCTGGACGAGATAACGGAAAGCGAGGCGCAACAAGGAGTAGATGCTTACAATAATTTGACGTCTACTGGAGTTAAATCAATGCAAATACTAAAATAGGGTGGTATTTTTATAAAAGATTCTCCCAACTGGGCACGTGTCTAAGCGCCGGCGAAGTAGGAAGTAACCCTGGAAATAAAACATCCAGCAATAGTAAGATTTAATCAACATTCTAGTCTGGTGTAGTCTAAGAAAATTAGTTTTTTCTTGTAATCTTGTGGTCCTTACAATCACCTTGGAAATTGCCGACGCTAATTTCAAAAATTGTGGTTAGTCTTTCTCACAAAGACCGCGTTTAGCGTCGCTGCAGCAATTAAGCTTTAATAGGTTTGATGTTTGCTTTCTTGCATCTTGCGATCTTATGAGCGCTGCTAAACTAAACAAACTTCTGTTATGTTTTCCTTTGCGACCTAAAAAGCGCGTGACTCGTGACCTGTTATCTTTAAAGTGGCGCCTTCGGATTTGCCGCATTTGTAAAAGCGATTGTTTTAGTACGTTTTTAGTTTGTATCGGTTATTTTATTGTCATGTTCATTATGATGTCATATTCACATTCCCTTACGCTGACCGGGAACTGAAGTTAGATTGTGACGTAACGAAAGTGAGACCATTGTGAAATTAATTCTTAAATTAATAAAATTAATAAATTAAAATTAAATTAATAAAATTAATAAATTAACAAAGTGAAATTAATTCTTTGTAAAACAATTCTTCCCAAAGCATTTCTTCGTGCATGCCATCGAGATTTGATGTATACGTAGAAATGCTTTACGAAGAATTGCTTTACGGGTGCTATTACTTTAAAAATACTTTAAAAGTAGCGGGTAAGTAAGAATTTATGGTAAGAATAATAAATAAGTAAGAATTTACAGTAAGTAAGAATAAAAGTAGCGGGTAAGTAAGAATTACTTTAAAAGTAGCGGGTGCCCACCTCTGCTTGTGCATGACATTGCAACACGGGATTACAGTCTCTTGTTTTTTGTGATGGCATGCATCTGTATGGTGACCTAATTTTCTTCACTTTGCTTTTGCATGTGTCAGACATGTTTCATCCTTAGTATATATATACAATATTAAAAAGATCAGCAATCAACCGATATTCGAGTTAGAAATTTTAAGATTACTAAGTTTCTGTTTTCTAAAACAGATCTGCAGATGTCCAAGGCTTGAGTCAAAACAAACCACAGGCATGCTATAATAAAAAAGCATCAATCAGATTAATAAGAAATTCTCGTCAAGTTGTCTAGTGGTGAGATGTTCTTGTGACAAGGTGTCGTATACCGTACCTGAACTAATATTACGCTTGATAAAATAACAGTCGAAAGAATTGCTCAATATATTTACCTTGGTCAAAAAATCATAACTAACTCCTGCAAAGAAAACAAAATAACAAGAAGAATATCATTTGGTTGGCAAGCTTTCCCCAAAGCAAGTTCAATATTGAAGTCAAAATTGCCCCTTTCTCTCAAAAAAATAAGTCTACGACCAATGCATTCTTCCAACTGGTACAGTCATATTGCACAGAAACTTGGAGCCTTACAAAAAGTTAACTTAAACCCAGATCAATGCAAAGAGCACATGAATGGGTTATGATGGTTTAACATAGCAAGATAAATAAAGACATCAGGACAACAGATAGACTAACAAATTAGCAAGTTGGACAGTGGACACCCTGGGAAAACAAACACAAACAAAAAAAGTTGAGAATGAAATGGGGGATGAGATTGACAAAGAATGTAGAACAATAAACTGGCAGCCCATACAAAAACACATGATCAACTGCATTGCCAAGAAAAAGGGAAGACCTTTGCTCAGCAGTGGCTACCACCGGAATGGCCCGTTTCGGTGAGTCCGATTCGGTGAGTCCAATTCGGTTAGTCCGATTCGGTGAGTCCGATCCCTTAACGGGGGATTTTTTCAATTTTTTTTTTTAAATTATCGGGTACCATAGCCTAACTATCATTGCCGTTTTAGGGTTAGGGGTTAGAAGTTAGTAACTCACCGAATCAGACTCACCGAATCGGACTCACCGAATCGGACTCACCGAATCGGACTCACCGAATCGGACTCACCGAATAGTAGCAGACCCGCTACCACAGGCTGAAAATAATGATAAATCATATCTTGATGGTTGTTGGACTAATTTTAATTTTGTTTGAGCCTTTATAGCTAATAAATTAAGCTTTCCCAAATCAGTCTCTAGTTTGTTTTAATTTTTTTCACTCAAAATATCAGACAATTTATCAAAACTTATTAAATTTTAAAAGCTAGTTTATAAGCAATTATTTAAAATATTGACTATTTAACTTCTTACATTGCTTGCATTTCAGTTATTGAGCACATGTGTTTAGTTTGAGTAAATACATTTTAATCATTACAAGTGAATTTCTTGGTTTTTCATAAAGATGGCAACCAAACAACGGTTTGAAACTGGATATCGAAAAGGTCAGTGTATGCTTTGCTTAGTATTTGTGACAGCATAGCATATTTTATCAACTCTTTTGTGACCATGTCCATGTGTATACGTCTAGGGATTTTTGCCACAACGACCAAGGACATGTCCATATGTATTTTATTCAACAGAAAGCGATCTTTCAAGCAAAAATGTTTCAGCCACCATTTTACCTTGAACTTATTGGTACGTCTTTAGTAAAAATTCCGAGATGTAGGCCATATACATATCCGTGGTTGCAAAAGGGTTGATGCATATGCCACTTGACTTATTTATGGTAAACGTGAAGGCTGTTGTGTAAACAGGTAATTTGTTGTTGATTGTTATTCTAGATTTTCCCTTTTGTAGGATGTTATGGTGATTTAACCCTAACCACAAATATTTAATAAAATAACCCAAAACACAAATTTCAAAATAAACAGGCTAATGTTTGTTTAAACTCAAAAACTGAAATGGCATCATCAAAGGTAAGAAGATTGCTATCCCTATTTCTGCACTAAAAATTAGACCAAAACCGCTTTTCAGATTTCAGCAATCAGCAAATGTTTCCAGGGTTGATCTCTAAGTGGTCAAAACTGGTTTAAACCTGGCTTTAACCCGTGAAAACTAGGTTTAAACCGGTCAAAACCCAGAAAAATATTTTATGTAGTGAATGGTCGGCTACCTGGGCTATTTAGGAAATATAAAAGCAATTGTGAGTTGTGACCATTTTGATATGCAGGCCTCAAAATAGCTGGCGGCCATGGCCGCCTGAACTTTCATTAATGGCCGCCAATACCGACCTGTCAGGCAGCCACAGATGGCTGCCTGTAAAATTCGTACAAAAGATTACATCTATCTTGGATTTTTTTCTTGTTTCAGCGCTGCCAAAAACAAGACATCCAGCAGCGCTAAGACTACTACCTTAATTACATGTCGTGCTACGTCTTATGTGCTACGCAACGGGAGGGCAAATGTTGCGCAAATTTTATGGCAAAATTGATGGCAAATGTTTTTCATAAAAAAAATTGTTGGAATAAACTTTTGTACTTCAGTTGGCTGTGCAAATGGTTCATCGTTCTACCAAGCACTTTTTGGTTCATCAGAAACGTATTTTTAGAATTTGAATTTTCCCTATTAAAATAACCAACTGATTGAAATATCAAAAATAAACAGAGAAATTGAATATTTTTTGTTCCAAATCCAGCATTTAGGTTATTGTTGATCAAAACAAAATATAGTTGAACATCATTACTAAACATGGAAGGTAATATTTTTAATTCAATTGAAAAGCAACTTGATTCATACATTAAAGGGGTTTTGACCAGTAATAGGTGGTCAAAACTGCCCGGTTTAAACCAGGTTTTAACCGGGCGGTTTAAACCGATCAACCCTAAATGTTTCAGCTTGGCCCAAAAACCTTTCCCAAATAAAATTGAAAACTTTCTGATCGTCTGCACTAACTTTGCTGTAAATTCTCTTCTAGTGAACCTAGAATGACCAGTGAAACATCAATAGAATTGGAAAATAATAGTTAATACTCTAGCATCAGACAGTGTCAATGCAGCCGTATAGACACAACTGAGTGGCCTACATTATTATATGTTAACTGAATACCGTTACGCTGGGCTTACCAAACTTTTTGGTTTTTGATTCATATTAAAGTTCTGCAATTTTTTGTTACCCTCAATTTACATTGGTAGAAATAACAGTTCAAAACATACCATTTATTAAAAGAATAGCCTACCTACTACTAGAGAGCAAAATTAAATTGTTTTAAGTAGTTTCAACATTGCAATGTTAGAAAACTTCAAGAAATGGATAGATAGCCTATTTTTTCAAGCTTCATGAGTAATTGAGTATGCATTTCGTTGTAATTATTAGAAATGCGAAAAGATAATTGGGTTTTTTGTACGTCTTCTCAGAATGAAATATTTTCGATTAGATTGGTGAACATGAGTCCTCCAAAAAAGGACGTATGGTAACCCTTAGTTGATATCATGTAACAGAGATATGAAACATATATAATTATTAGGGCCCGCAAAAGTCAAAATTTTTTAAGGACCTCGTCTGTCCAGTGTCCACGAATCAAAGAATAAAGTTGTTTTTAGCACCTAGGCGAGTGTTTATAAGAAGTTTATAGGTCAAAATAAAGTCAAAATTGACAATAAAGTCAAAATTTGTCAAATTATGGCATTTGACAAACTTTTTGTGTTTCTTGAGAGTAATTTTTGTCAAAATCCTTGCGGAAGCATTGTAAATCAGGACCTGCGACACAACTAAACCATATTAATTAACCCATAAAAGTAGGAAATATGTCACAATGCCCACTTGGATCAGCACTAGCTTTTATCGCAAATTTTTCATTGCTTATGCATTGTTAAGTATTTAAATAATTTTTATAAAACACTCCCTTTCGAAGCAAAATGGCCCGTTTCGGTGAGTTCGATTCGGTGAGTCCGATCCCTATTTGGTGATTTTTTCAAATTTTTTTTAAATTATCGGGTACCGTAGCCTAATCGGACTCACCGAATAGTAGCAGACCCCTTTCGAAGATCAACAGTTTGGATTTTAGGAATAGCTTACGGTACTGACATTCTGTAATACAAAAATGCCTAAGCAAGCTAAATCGTCTTTGTCGAGATTTTGCTGATGAATTTAATTTACCATGCTGAGAAAACCGAGGCAAAGTGCCCTTTCCACAAGGACAAAATAACACAGGTTACTTAAATATATCTCCAAAAACACGAGACACTTTTTGTAATCCATAAAACACCTTGACTTTTTGACAAAATATTACGTTTGGGTCTGAAATCGACAAAACATTATGTTTGGGTAACTGGTATCAATTCAAGGAAGAACAGTGGCCTTTACAAATAAGCATTTTGTTAGGTCAAAATAAAGTCAAAATTTGATACAAATAAAGTCCAAAAAAATTTTTTTAGGTCAAAATAAAAATGGCCCTAATAATTATATATATATATAACATTTTGTGGGAAGCAGGTGTACTTACGGCTCCTAAAATATGTTGTGCAACCCCCTGAAGTGTTGTGACCTTTAGAGCGCTGCTATAAAGGATAGTTTTTTTCTGTAAGGAAAACTATTTACCCTTCTTCACTTTGGTAAAACAAACTTTTAATATGCAATCAGTTTTTTGTAGGTTAATGACAGTGGTAGGATCTATATTTAAGATTCAAAGGTTATGATATATGTCAAAATCATGTACCAGTTAACAAAACATTACAGCATTAAAGTGAAGAAATACGAAGATGAACTTGACCTGAAGTGGCACAATTTCAGCAAGAGAGACGAATTTATGTCAACGTTGAAAAAGCATTGCTTTAGTTTTGATGACCATGTTGTATCATAGTGCCCATTGAAAGGATAAATTATCTCAAAATATATGTTTTACAAGTGAACGTAAACATTTGAACTACTGGAATAAGACTTTATTACGTACCCAAGACTATTTTTCTAACATAAACTTTGAAAACTGATTTAGGACAATTTTGGTGGTGAAAAATCTAAATCTGAACTGAGATTTCTATTACAGGGTGCGGACAAAGTCCTTGGACTAAAATTAAATTTTCATTTACTACGTCCTTAAATAGATTTAGTAAGTGTTTGGTAGAGCATATTCAATTATTCATTGTATCTAACCTTATCTTTCAGAATGTGTCATCCGTTTATCATAATTTAGCTTTATTTTAAGTATTAATGTATTAATGATAAACGTGCAAGTATCATTGAGCTTCATCGAGCAGGCAAGACCAATTCAGAGATAATAAAGCTTCTTGAAGCACCGAAATCAACGGTTTATCACACTGTTAGCAGGTTTAAAGAACTGAACAGTGCCGAAGATTGCCCTCAAAGTGGGAGACCACAAACTTCTCGTACCCCAAAGGTCATTAATGCGATTCGAGGCAGAATCCGCCGCAATCCCAAGAGATCCGTGAGGAAAATGGCTCATGAAATTAATGTGAATAAAAAGACGATCAGGAAGATCGTTAAAACCAATCTGAAGTTGTCCCCCATCAAAATGCAAACTTGCCAACACCTCACAGACCTCCAAAAAGAAAAGAGACTCGCTAGAGCTAAAATTCTTCTGAACAAAATGAAGTCAGGTATGGACACGGGAGAGATCATTTTCTCAGATGAAAAGTTGTTCAATGTCGAAGCAATGTGTAACCAACAAAATGATTGTATCCTTGCTAAGTCTTCTGCAGACATTCCTGACTCCATGAAAAAAGTTTTCAGGTGCCAGAAACTGTCTTCTGTCATGGTGTGGTCCGCTGTTTCCAAAACCAGGAAGTCTCCCCTCATTTTTGTTCGCTAAAGTTAACACCAATTCGTACATTGAGACAATTTTGACTCCTGCCCTTGCAGAGGCTAAGAAACACTTCAAAAGGAAGCCATTTACATTCCAACAAGACGGTGCACCATCCCACAGGTCCAAGAAAACCCAGGAATGGTGCCAGAACCATTTTCCTCATTTCTGGAGCAAGGAAGTTTGAACTTGACCCTCATTACCAGACCTGAATCCAATGGACTTTTGTGTTTGGTCCATTTTGGAGGCAGATGCCTGTGCTTCATCCCATGACTCAGTTGAGGCGTTGAAGCGCTCTCTCAAAAAAGCATGGGGCAAAAGACCCCAAGAAACCCTATGTAAATCGGTAGGGGTTTCAGAAGTAGACTTGAGCGTGTTAGAGCGTAAGTAGACTTGAGCGTTAATTCAGACTCATAAAGCAAATGAAAAAGGATGGGAATGATATTGTAGGGGGAAGATGTATAAGGAGTGGAGATGGGAAGTTGCATTTCAGCCCGGAAAGCAGAGGAGAAGTGTGGAAGAAACACATGGAAAATGTTATGAATAAGGAGAATGTATGGGATCATATGACAGAGGTTGATCTGGTGGAGGGTCCAGTGGGAAAGGTTACTCGTGATGAAGTGGTGGAGGCAATGGGGCAAATGAAACTGCATAAAGCAGCCGGTCCATCAGAAGTGAGCGTAGAGATGATAAAAGCAAGTGGAGAGTTGGGAATTGAAGTAATGCTACAACTTAGCCAAAGGGTATTAGATGGAGAGGGAATGCCGGAGGAGTGGAAGCATAGTACTCTTGTTCCATTGTTCAAGAGAAAAGGGGATGTGAGAAGTTGCAGTGCATATAGAGGTGTAAAACTACTAGAGCATGGAATGAAAATTGTGGAGCGAATACTAGAAAAGAGGTTGAGAACATTGGTGAAATTAAATGATATGCAGTTTGGATTTATGCCAGGAAAAGGTACAGTGGATGCTCTGTTTATATTGAGAAGAATGCAGGAGGAATACCGAGAGAAGCAGAGAAAACTATATATGTGTTTCGTCGACTTAGAAAAGGCATTTGACAGAGTACCAAGGAAAGTGATGGAGTGGGCAATGAGGAAAAGAGGTATACCGGAGGTATTAGTGAGAGCTGTGATGTCTATGTATGAGGATGCAAGAACAAAAGTGAGAGTTCTATCAAATTATTCAAACGAGTTTTTTGTGAAGGTTGGTGTACACCAAGGATCAGTTTTGTCACCTCTGATATTTGCTATTGTGGTTGACGTTGTAACTGAAGGAGTGAGGGAGGGCTTATTGAGTGAAATTTTGTATGCAGACGACCTGGTCTTGACAAGTAATAGTATGGAGGGACTGGAGAGAAAGTTTGAGAAATGGAAAGAAGCATTTGAAACCAAGGGTATGAAGGCGAATCTTGAAAAAACAAAAGTGATGGTGAGTGGAGCAGAAGGAACAGTTGTTGAGAGCAAAGTAGATCCCTGTGGAATATGTGGCAAGAGAGTGATGAGAAATTCAATGCAATGCAAGGAATGTGGAAAGTGGGTACATGCAAGATGTGCTAATGTCAAGAGAGCCGCAACAAGATTGGCGAAGTGTTTTGTTTGTGGGAAATGCAGTAAAGGAAGGAATGAAGTGGAAAGCCATGATGATGAGTTCTGCCATGGCATCGAAACAGTGACAGACTTCTGTTATCTGGGTGATCGGATAAATGGAAGTGGTGGATGTGAAGCAGCGGTGACAACAAGGGCAAGATTGGGCTGGGCAAAGTTCAGGGAATGTGGGGAAATGTTGTATGGCAGAAAATTCTCACTAAGGATGAAAGGGAAAGTATATCGGAGCTGTGTGTGGCCTGCAATGCTATATGGTAGCGAGACATGGATATTGAGAGAGAGTGAACTGGCAATCCTGAGAAGAACGGAAAGGTCAATGGTGAGAGCAATGTGTGGGGTGAAAACGAGAAGGGAAAAAAGGACTGAAGAATTGTTGGATATGCTAGAGATGAGAGAGACCATAGACCAACTGGCAAGGGCAAATGGAGTAAGATGGTATGGACATGTGATAAGGAGGGAGGAAGGAAGTTTTCTTAGAAATGCACTAGATCTAAAGGTGGATGGGAAGAGGAAACGCGGTCGTCCAAGAAGAACATGGAAACAACAAGTGAAGGATGAATTTAAAAAAGTCGGACTGAAGGAGGAAGATGCAAGGGACAGGGTGAAATGGAGAAAAGGGATTAAAACAATTGCTGCGCGGAAACAATCGGCCACCCCCACTAGTGGGGAACAAACCGACGATGGATTATGATGATGATGATGATTCAGGCCAGAGGGGGACATATTTAATAAAACTTTGTATGATTGTTAGTTACTGTCTTGGCAATGCACCGTTAAAATACTTTGCGATTTTATTCACTATTTACAGAAATATAACACTTTAAAGCAGTCCAAGGATTTTGTCCGCACCCTTTATATCATAGTCTTGAAATAGATACCGTAATAATAAAACCTTTTTTGCTCACAATTGCACGTTTTATGTTGCACATTTTAATTTGCACATATTGTAATTTTACATGTCGATCATGCGAGAATCTGGTGTGAGATAGAGGGGAGCGAGATATGTCTGGCCCCATCATTTTTTGTTAAAAGTGTTTGTTTGAGTAAACAAGGCAAATCGGATCGTTTTTCTTTTTTCTTAAATTTTTTTTAATAGGATTTCATCTCATTTAGTTTGTTCTATTTGACATTGAGTCAAGAGCTTGTCTGGAATGTCTGTTGGTATTTTGGCAAAAAGCTATGTAGTCTAACAAGCTGCAATGTAACCTGGGAGGTCTTCGAGTCAAGCAGCCATCCTCAGCTATATTAATTAAAGAAAGGATAGTAACTTGAACATAGATGTAGAAGCATAATTGTAAGATGTTCCCACGACCAGGCGAGAGGAATGCAAACATAATCTATATGACAGAAAGATGATAAAAGTTAAACATAAGTTCATATGCAGTAGTTGTCTGAATGAAAACAACATTATGAGTTCACATTAGTTTCAAAACCTTGCAACCAAGGCCACATTGCTCCAAAAATAATATTCAGGCAAGTAGCTGCTGTTGTTGTATTTTTTTCTTACTCTTTGTTTATTTGTTTTGTGTGTCTTAAAATAATCAGATACCATATTTATTTGAATGTAGCTTGTACTCATGTAGGCTATAAGTCACATCATCAACTACGACCTGTTGAAATAAACCCGAATAAAGAAGATTCAAGCATGTCCAGTTGTCCACTTTGTAATCAATTTTAAACTGTTAGAATTCTTGGGGTTTTTAGGCAAAAAATCTTAGAATTGAGGTTAGAAAAAATGCTTAAAATTCTATTATTTCCAGACCTGAAGTTTGTGGGGTTGCATCCCCATTGCTTGCCATTATTTTTCAATGCATGGGTTTAATAGGATTTCACTTGTTAAAGTTGCAGATTGGGTCTTGAGACATTCCATATTCTTAATGTCATGGGACAAGAGTGTGAATAGGACAACTTGTAACCCAGTATGCCCACCTTGTTACCAACTGCCCCACGTCACTATCATTCTAATATTGACATTGAAACCGTATAAAATTGACATTTCTTGGTTGCTAGAAGTAGCTTTTAGTTTTAATTTCAGCAGCACGTGCGTTTGTTATTGTCTAGCGGCTGCCCCACGTCATTTGTTTCTACTACACTTGTTCTGCTTCGCTGCCCATCAGCCATGCTGGTGGGTTGTTGAGCACGCAGTTGGCGCGTGATTTGCTCGTGATCAAAGCATGGACTTTCTGTGGTCTTTTTCTTCTTGTTCACCACATCCACCACCACTTGAATGGCTCAAGATCGATAGCATTGTGAACACATTGAAATTTTGATTGTTAAATCTATTTTAGCTCATGACCGAGAAAGGTCACAGGTTTTTTTGCATTGTGTAATTTTCCAGTTCACAAGCGATTTTTTTTTTTTTCTTTTTGCAACGACAGGTATGAGAAGGGTCAAAAAGATTTTTTTAGAGATTTTTTGTTTGGTTATTTGACTTTTACTCTTTTAAAAGTATTATTTAATAGCTCTTAGCTAATGTCGTCTAGCCGATTTTGTCGACATGAACAACAAACTAGCACATGACCAAGAGGGTTAGAGGTCGCTACGGCGACACCGAATGAAATAAGCGCATAGCAAAAGAATACCGATGTGGTTAAAGTTTCGAATTCATGATTTTGTGAATTCAAGTATGTCGGTTTAGAAGATGTGTGGCTTTGTTAAGTATAATATAACTTCGTTTTGATATAATCAGTGATTTTTATAAGTTGTTTTGATATAACCAGAGATTTCAATATATTTTATAAAACCTGGATTGGCATTTCGTTTGATCATGAGTTTACAGTAATAAACATCGAAAGTTGATTTTCTAGCAATCATGCAGCAAGAGCAAAATTTGAAGTAACTTTTTAACGAGCAATTTCAATTTAGCAATTTTGACAATATTGTAATATTTATATAAAAATTAGAATTTGAAAGGTTTTAATTTTATAAATGGTCGAAACTCACACAAAAGCAAGGAGTTACTTTTGAGTTTGTAAACTTTGATTTCGACCTATCTAAAACCTTGTTAATAAGAATTGCAAATGCAAACGTTATTGTGTTGTTGATGTAATAAAGCTCTAAAAACGGTTTTTATTTCTTTGATTTTAGTGAAGCATAATATCCGCTACAAGCCCCTTCCTCAGCAATATGCTTCACTGACAAATGTGCAATGCCGGAATGCACGAAGCTTCAGTGAAGCATTTCTCTTACGTTGTGTCATGCTGTTTGTGATTGTAACCTTGCTATCGCGTTTGCTGCTATCACAAAAAACGTGGCAGCAATAACGTTTGATCCTGACCAATGTAGTTGCTGTAGTTTGCATTGATTCAACGCTTGCGGAACGTTGCAAACTTTCAGAAATTACGCAATTTTTTTTCTTTAATTTTATTTTCGTCCCAATTGTGTTTGGTTGAAAGTGCAGCGCTAGAGCAGGGTGACCAATTTGGCTTTTTTGAAGCCAGATTTTGAGAATCTGGCTGTTTTTCAACTCCCTTGGCTTATTTTTTTTAAATAAAAAAAGCCAGAAAAATTAGGCTTTTTCTGGCTTTTTTTCATGTTTCATCGATTTTTTGTCAACTTAATAAAAAGCCAACATAATTTTGGCTTTTTTTGGCTTAATTTTATCTTTCCCGTTTTTTTTAGAAAAAAAATTCAGTCAGCGTCAGTCGGAGCAGTAATTTCTAACTTATATTTAGTTATAGTGTCCGACCGAATGTCGTTTTGAAGCCGAAACGAGAAAATTTTCTAGTTGCTTGTCTTTTCATTAACTATGTTTCTGCGTTGTCGCTGAAGTCAAAGTTCGGTGGGACACTATTTGGTTGTGCAATTTTTATATATGTATGTTTAATGAATACTAATTGGCCTTTTCTTGGCTGTTTCAGCTCTTTTATACTGGCTTTTCCAGCTATTTTTTTCTGGCTTTTTTTAGGCTTTTTTTGTGACTAGGTCTGGCTTTTTTTGGTGAAGACAGGTTGGCAACCCTGCGCTAGAGCTTAATGCCTAGCGGAAAGTTACAAAATAGGTCTGTTTGTCAGACCTTGTTGGATGACTAATCTAAGTCATTCAACCGTTGTGGTGTTGAGTACATAAGTGCTGAGATTTCGAAAATCATGTGGTTTCACAAAAGTAGCACAAGAGAACAGAGTTTGCAAAGAATATTTTTATGTTTCACTTTTGATTGTGTTCGATTAGCTAAAACATATCTGCAACCTACATGTAGCATCATAATATCATACTTATTTAGTGAAGTAGAACAATACAGTTGGTTGGTCCATTGTTTTTAAATGCTGAACGTGTTGAGATGCACTTTTTTTAATGTGATAATTTTGTCGGTCAACGTTTAATGATTAGAAACGAAAGCGCATCTCCAACTTAGGAATGTGTTAACTCTTGAAGATCTTGCCATGAAAGGTTACTCTCGGTCAAAATTAAGCAGAAAAAAGAATTTTGTTCTCTTGGTGCTCATGTGCTGAGCAACCACTTTGGTTTCTTTGACCCATTGTTGATTTAATGTGTAACAACAGAAATATTTGTTAAAGAAACAAAACGGCGAAAGACTGATTCAACGGCACATTTGAATAAGCCACAAACGCCTGTTGCTGATTAAGCTGTAAGCTCAAATTGAAGAAAAAGATTCTCTTTCTTGAATTAATAAATTGTGGACTTGAAGCAAAACTACTCTACATTTGCAAAATTATTCTTTTTTACCTAGAAAACAGTAAACAGGTTAAGCCATTTCAGAACAAGTTGCTTCCGCGTCAAGTTAGCTTTAAAATTTAAGTTAGTTCAGTCTTGTGACATGCAACTAGTTAGGTTGCCAATTTATGATTTGAAAAAATCCCAAACTTAATGAAAAGCTATAATTGGACATGTAGCACATCAAAAGGGAGCAGGTTAGGCATTCCTTTGGCTACGGTACAATCCAGCATACCATACCTGAAAAAACAATAATATGATTTGATGAGTTATGTGTACTTCTCATAGGTGCTGGGTACTGTACTTAAAGGTTTTTGATGATGATGGTGTGTCTTTATGTAACTTACCTAGATTAAACAATTTTTAGTTTTTCAGCACTTTTTGTATGTTGCAGTCTTTGTATTGTTAAAATTGCTCTTTTATTGCAACAAGGCAATCAACCATGCATCAAAAGAAAACATTAAAATTGCATTCTATTGGTAAGCCTAGATCAAATGATTGTTGGCTGAAGTGCTCCTTCCTGTGCTAATATAAAATTATTTATACATATAAATCTATCTATTGCTTACCGGTAACATGTAACGATTCACAAGATCTTGATGTTAACATGCTATGTTTTTATTACCTTAAAAGTCATTGTAACTTAACTGATAGTTATGGTTGAACTATTTACTGAGTATAAGCCAGCAAGCCTGTATAAATAACTCATTCTTTTTAGTGTTGGGATGGTGTATTATTACTTGGGAGGAGGAAGGAAGCCTGTAATCAGGAGCAGGACACAAACTAGGAAAACAAACTAGGTGGCACCAGCAAAATGGTTATTCTGAAAAGAAACTATGAGCACCATATTAACATGCTAAATTTAAATACCGATAGTCTACTAGTGCAGTATAAAAGATTACGATTCCTTAGGTTAAATTACTCTGTTGAATGCATTATTTTCCAGACAACAAAATCCGTCATTTTTACATTGATTCTGCAGACATTGCATCAATGTAAAGGCAGACATTGCATTAATGTAAAAATGACAAATTTCAGCGACTTCCCAGACAGCAAAACATAACATTTTTACATTGATTCACGCTGAATCAATGTAAAAACTAATGGATTTTGCTATCTGAGTTAGGTTACTTACCAAATTTTTGGCTGTTGAAGAATGCAAATTGTTTAGGCTACGTTTAATTCAGGTAAACAGTAAACCCATGTCTTATCATGGAATAGCAAGTTAGCTTTTTACAGTCAGAAACTGTCTTTAGAATAAGTTAATTGTTAATTTACATACGGTACACTTTACATGTTGACCTGGCTTTCAAACTATTAAAAGATGAACTATGATCTCTAAACATGTACTAAAACTAAAACATGGCTGAACCTCATTTAAAGTTCACCACAGTCACTAATCAACAAGAATTGCATCTTTTAAGTGTAACCCAACAAAGAAAGTATGCCATAACGCATCAGCGTCTCTTGGCATAGTTCAGAGTTTCCAACAAATGAAATGAACTTTACAGTCATATCACCATAGTCCAGACTTTTGGCCTCATAGGTTTTCAACTTCCCAACATAATGCAGTAGGCAAACAGGTCCTGTTTCAGATCATAGCCACCTGAAGCCAACAAGATCAAGATCCCAGATATTTGTTAATGCTGTATTCCTGTGTATATTTGCTTTTGTATGCAGTGACCTTGTTGTTTTTTCCACGTATATGAGATAGTTATATTGTACTGTAGATGATTTTAAAATGGTTTTGTTCAAGGTATTTGCATATGATTTTGGCTTAGAAAATTAAACTGCATTAAAAGAACTTTTTGCACTTCATTGTGCAACGTATCTTTGTGTCACTGTATGGGATGGGTAATTATTATTGTAAACCAAATCTTTTAGTGCTGTATAATTTTTATAATTTTCAGGATGTGGTCCAAAGTTGAGCAATGCTCCAACAATCATTGTCATGGTGGGATTGCCTGCTCGAGGGAAAACGTACATTGCAAAGAAATTAACTCGATATTTTAACTGGGTCGGCATTAACACCAAAGGTAAGTTGCAAACAAACATGGCATGATCATTTTATGAAATCGTATTATTGTCTTTTTACACATTTGAAAATTCAGATCTTTTAAAAGACTGTGCCAAATTGCCCAATGAAATGCTGGGCAAAGCTACACTCATCTGGCTTTCCATCACCTGCCCTAAAATCTGAACAATCTTGTCTTATACCAGAGAAGAAGAATGCTCTTTCTGTATAAAACCAAACAAACCAGTAAAATTTTTGACAATTTAAAATGATTTTGAATATCAAAGCACATTTTTCACTCATTTTATCATAATTTTTCAGTTTTCAATGTTGGTCAGTACAGAAGAGACACGGTGCGATTTAAATCCCACGATTTCTTTAGGCCCGATAATGCTGAGGCCATGAAAATTCGCAGGTAAGGGTTTAGCAACCTAACCACATTTTATTGCAGTGTCTGCTGAAGCAATTTTGAACACTCCACGGTTTTTGCAACATTGTGCAAGAATTATTGAATACTATTATACTGTAAATACATTAATCATGCAGATGTGAGTTCAACTAAAGTCTTGAAATGGAGTTAGAATTTTATCTTAGATGTCATGAAGCGGTGTTATTGATTGTTCTCTTTTGGACACTGTTTTGTGGCCATTTTGCTACCACATCAATTATTCACGCTTTAAAAAAGATATAAATAGCATCTTCTCTAACAAGTTTACAATCTCCATTCAGGCAATGTGCACTTGATGCTTTGAAAGATGTCCGGAAATGGCTCAATGGTGAAGGAATGCTTGCTGTAAGTCGTCATACGTTGATTTTCTATCACTTGATGTAATAGTTTTTAACCTTCCAAGTCCAAACCCAATCGTTTTAAGACAACCACAACTAAAACAGAGCCAGTGTTTTTTTTATTTTTTCATTGTTCATAACCCAGCCATCAAAAATATTCATTTGCATTGATTTAACGTCTGCACACGTTGAATCAAACGTCTGCCAATTCCTCACCCAAAATTTTGTCTCCGAGTTGTACAAATGTCTGCAGACGTTGAATCAATGTAAAAACGAAGTATTTTGCTATCTGGGAAGTATGTTAAATTGTTTGCATGATCAGTAGTTGTGTTGTGTAGGTATATGACGCAACAAACACCACCCAAATCAGGAGAAACTCCATCCTTGACTTTGCCGAGGAAAACTGTTTCCGGGTATGACACCCTTTTTTTAAATTCTATTTTAACTTTTTTCAAGCACGAGTTTGGTTTGCTATGTTGTGTACAATGCCTAGAAACAATGTTTTTACTGCGGATGTGGCTCTATATAAATGCTATTACTGTATTATTAATTCTTATTACAGCCAACCTCGCTTAATTGGGCCACATTGAGACCGGGCCAAAGTAGTCCAATTAAGCGGGAAAGACAAATTTCTACGTTTTTCATTTCTTTTTGTTGTTGTAAATGCTGTACACACGTTAGGTATGACATCGGCAGCAACAAACTGAGAATATGAACACAAGTAGCAACAACCAAAGCGGAAATACTAACAATAATTTAAAGTTTTAAACGAAACACGAAGGTTAACATAGTCACCGGAAGAATGCATCCGGGGTCGGCTGCTTTTTTTGATTATCAGTCTTTTCTCGAACTGTTTCTACCCAATCACCCAACTGCTTGTGGAGTTGTTTGTCGAATCCCTGTTGTATTTCTGGAGCACTGTAACGCAGTGCAAAGCTTTACGGAGGTAATCTTGGGCAAAGGTTAGGTATTACCATCTTAGTCTTCTTGGTCGCCCTTTCAACTTTTCGACGCTTTGTCACAATATTTTCGTTAAATCGTCATCACACCCTTTCACCCAGCGCTGTAGTCATCGTCGATGCAACCGTATTCTTCACCAACTATATCGTTGAAAGACGCATCAAAATCCCTACCCTCAACGTTTTTATTAATTTCTGTGGGTAGCGTTCCTGCATGTCTGAAACAGTTTTGGTTTCTCTGTTGTTACAACGCGTATGCTGTTTACGAGACAGTAGCACGTGCAGTCGTGCACACATCAATTCATAACGAGTCATATCTTGCAAAATTTTTGAGGGAACTGGGGCCCGTTTAGGCGGGTGATGGTCCGATTATACGTGAAAAATTCCACACAAAAATAGGTTTGAAGCTATCGAAAAATGGTCCGATTAAGCGGGAAATTCGAAATGTGCGCCGATTTAAGCGGGTTTACTGTATATTTGGATCCAAGATGTGCCTGTTTTATGGTGGTCTGAAGCCTTGTTGTGCGATATGTCAACCCATTTTCAACAAGGTTTTTCAAGAAATTCTCAACAGCGTTAAATTCGGAGCACATAGAGCAAACTTGAATGTGAATGCTTTTGTTCTACTTCTAGCACTTCAAAATTTCTTTTTCTTGTCCAAATTGTTTGGGATACATTTGCCATTTGCCATGAAATATTACGGAGGCTATCTAACCAGCAGAACTTATCTTCCAGGTCTTTTTCATTGAGTCAATTTGTGATGATCCTCAAGTGGTAGAGCAGAACGTGGCTGAGGTGAAGGTCAACGGGCCAGACTACTTGGATGTGGACCCGGATGCGGCTATGAACGATTTCCACAAGAGGATAAAGCATTATGAGCAAACCTACGAGTGTCTTGATCCAGTTGAAGACGAGTACGTATTACTTTAAAGCTCTAGGTTTTGTGATGTATTTGATGTCACAACTTTAAATTTACGTAAAACATTTTGTTTTTATTCACCCTTGAGAGGAGAAGCTGTGATCTATTGACGAAGTGGATTCCACAGCGTGATTTGAATTTTGAAACAAAATCAAGCCGACATTCTTTTTTGGTATTTTTCTTGAAGAAGTTTGGTTGTTCATTTAAACTTTAAAGGACATGTTGTCAACATGAAGGTTAAAATACATACCATCATAAAATTTATGTTCATCGGTTTTGTTATTTTTGATATTACTCGAAATAAATTTGTGTGCACATCTAGCCGGAAGGTTGGTCTAGTTGTACAGCGAAAATTAAGTTGTTGTGCTTTAAAAACGTCTTCATCAATTTCGTAGTGTTGCCTGGCATCATCACCGTTTTAGTTTGATAAAAATGTGATTTAAATCCCCTAGCTTTAAAAAAATGTGGAAATTTACAGAATATTTCATGTGGAAAAATTTCTTCGATTGAGCGCTAGCTTGTTTCCTTCATCTTGTCGAAGTGTTCTGCTTTTTTCGTTTCCGCTATGACGTCATTTGTTTGGTATGGCGTCATCATCACTGAGTCATCAGACTTTACTATGAGTTTGTTACACATCATGTGGAGAATTATTTTGTTACACATCATGTGGAGATCAAGTCGTTTGTAGTGCGCCATCATTAGTTGGTTACTTCTTTATGGTGGTGTTAAGTATTTGGTTGAAAAAGGTAATTCGACGATGTTCGGTATCTGTGGATGTTTTTAAGATCATGTTTGGATTATCACTTATATTGGAAATATTGGCAGTTATTTCACTCATTAACACTAAAGACTTGATTGCTTATAAGTGATATTAGATTGCCATTCTAATATGTTCATGGTACCATGATGGTGATGGTACTTATTGTGAAATCACGCATTAAAATTCACTTTTTCGTCGAAAATTCAATTCAAAGCCAAAAATTGATGATTAAGGATTTACCAATGAATTGAAAATAATACGTCCCTGGTATACTCAAACCACAATATCGATCACTTTTCTTAGGAAGGTCACAGCTTATCAAGAAACAGCTGTGAGTGTAATGACGATGGCATTTTAAATATTAAAATCGATTTTAATGTTGATGAGCCCCAATATCACCAGCTCGAGGGTTTTGAAGCTGGTGCAGACAACAAATGCCCATTGTGCCACCAGGCTTTTGGCATGTTTGTATGCGTTTTTTAAGTGACATCAAATGATACTTTTAAGGGCATTTTTTATCACACTTTAACGGGAAAATATTTAATGAATTTTAGCTCTAGTTTTTTTAAATAACGCCAAAGAGAAATGTATGGGATTTTATTGTTGTTGGGATTTTATTGTTTTTATTATTGATTTTATTTTTATTTATGTTGGTACGAAATTGTAACTTAAAGTAACATCATATACTGATCCACACGCATATTTGAGCGTCAGTCATATCTTAGCAAGATCTACTGCAACGTTAAATTTTCTCTTCCAGAGAGCTCTCCTACATCAAGATAATTGATGTTGGTCGGAGGTTCCAAGTGAACAGAGTGGCAGACCACATACAGAGCAAGATAGTCTACTACCTTATGAACATCCACGTGGCTCCTAGGTCCATATACTTGTGTCGGGTGAGTTGCGGTTGTTCAACGATGCAGAACCAATTGTTCACCATCCTTTGCTAGTAAAGTGTTGTATGCAAATATTAGTAAGAACTCGCTTAGCGTCATAAAATCTTCATTAAGACTTTCAAAGGAGACAAAACTGTTGGTCTAACCATAAGGTTTAACGCTAAACCAGGCTGGGGATTTCCAGCAAGCAGAAGTTGCTCTTTTCAAAGCTCAGCTACGTTGAAACGATGTAGCAAAGCCCTAATTTGCTGGCTTGGTTATTACGGACTGGATCTTCGAATCAGCGAACAGTTGTTGTCCAACCATCTAACATGATTTTTGATTTTTATTCAGCATGGTGAGAGTGAGATGAACTTGAAGGGAAGGATCGGTGGAGATGCCTCCTTGTCTAAGAATGGGAAAGAGGTTTGAGAGTGATTGATTGCGCATCTTACTATTCTGCTACGTTGTTACTACGTTGTTCTTAAAAAAAAAAAATTAAAAACTCAAGGAGTGAATCACTTTCGTGCGTGTGCACCAACAGTCCAACACCTTTTGAAATCTATAGCTATTGCAGCTGTAAAGTAGAAGTGATTATAGATTTTTGTATCTCGAGCATTCGAGGACAATCGGATGTTTGTTTTGTAGGTTTCGTACGACACCCCAACTAGCAAGCTTGGTCATGTTTACATTGATTCAGCGTCTGCAGACGTTGAAATAATGCAACGCCAATCGGGACCGATTTTGCTTGCAGGAAAATGAAGGATACGCACTGGTACATTTTTTTCATTAGTTCAACATAATTTCAATGTTATTTTTACTTTATCAGTTTGCCAGAAAACTTGGCACTTTCATTGAGGATCAGAACATAAGCGACCTGAAAGTTTGGACGAGCGAGCTCAAGCGGACGGTTGAGACTGCTGCGCATTTAGACGTCCCTGTGGAAAAGTGGAAGGCTTTGAACGAAATCAGCGCGGTTGGTCTGAAATTGACGTTATTTTGACGTTATTTTGTGTACATCAAGCGTTGATAATGTTAAATTTTCTATTACAGCTCCTTAGCTGTCACAGATTTGCTAATTAGTTTGGTTCCAAACATTCCAATACGTGCATGTCATGCTCTTGATTATGTAATTTTGTGGTTTCATTTTTCTTTGATTCTATTGACGCCACGTCACAATGGAATGCACGATTGCAGCATCCAGGTAATGCTGCAATCAAACAGCAATATAATGTTCGTATTATTCAACCTTTCATCGTCACAGGGCGTCTGTGAAGGAATGACCTATTCTGAAATTCAGACCAACTATCCTGAAGAGTTCGCGCTGAGAGACCAAAACAAGTACAACTACCGTTACCACATGGGAGAGGTGGGTTCGCTTTGTTTGGCATGTTACAAAAGTTCAAGTTATAATTTTTGTTAAACGTTTTTTGCACTGTTGTCTTATTTATTTTGTGATCTCAGTCAATATTTATTAATCTCATATTCAAACATTATCAATCATCCAATAATTTAATAAAACATTTTGCTAATGACATCACGCTTACAATTGCTCAACTATCCACTTACAATTGCTCAACTATTTATCCAACTACCTAGCTCGTATTTATCCAACTACAATAGCTCGTTGCGCAGTCAAACACGTCTTGTCCGCCGACTTTTGGCTTCAACTTCTAAAATTATTTGACTAATCTTCTCATTTGGGAAGGAGCGATCTTCCTGGCGCCAGCACTACCAAAACAACGAGCACTGTGTTTCGCTAACCATACCGGTGTTGCCTCCACGCTTGTATTGTTGATTCACACCGAACTACTTTAGGCTGTCAAGTATCATTTGACGGCCTTGACCTTGTCAGGGTCGTCATAGTTATATAGAAGTATACGACAAAAGCGTCACATTTTTCTTCATTTGAATATTCCCTTCTATTGGTTTTGAACTGAAGTAGTTTGCATCCTACAAGTTTTGGATTCGTTCTCACAGTTTCTTAAGTGTTTTTTCTTTGATCATTATGGCGTCTCACACGTCTTTGCCTCATATCCTGAGCTCTGTCTTATGGTTTTATTTTTTGATGTGATTTCATTGACCACTTATCTGCATTATTTTGATCATTAAATTTATCGACATCTGTCAATCATCATCAACCAATTTTGATTGAACAGGTCATCAAGTAATCCTCATGTTGAGGGTGTGGCATGTCTGTTCTCCATCTATTTTCGCTACTTTGCTTACTGGACATTGCTGCAAGTAATTTCATCGCATGTTGTGATTAAAAACGAGGTGTCACTCTCAGGTGTCTGCCTCACACATTAATACAATTTGGGTAGAGAGGTAACTTTTTTAAACCCTAAACAGACATAACTCAGCAACAACACTACATTTAACATTATAAAAACAATAAGCTAACGTTTTCGACTGGTCATACAGCCCTTTTTAAGCCTATAAGTAAATATTTTTAAAAGAAATACTAAAGAATAATACACTATCACAGCAAAAAATGTGGTCAAATCCAAACATTTGAGAAACTTGCTTAACTAGCTCACACAAAATGGTAACTGAAAAATTACGCAGCACAACGGATCTAGTATTTGAGAGGTAAAATTAATTAATTGTTCAGAAAAGGCAGAAAAGGACTCAAGCAGATTACACAAGATGGACAGAAGCACAACACGAGATAGTGGCACAAACAAAGTAAAAATACAAGAAGCACAACACGTTGTTCAAAATTCCATCAAAAACTGTTAAAAGATAAGAGGCTCCGCCAGCAAATAATTGCCTCTTGAGCCCTGGGTTGAAAGATGTGATGATCAATGCCTCGTGAATCTTGGTGTCGAACTCGGACAAACACTTACGAACAATTTTGAAGGACTTTAATCTTTCAAAAACTGAAATCCTTTATTTTTAACCAATTACCGGCAATTATCGTCGTAGGAACTACTTGCTTTGTTAATCATTTCCTTTTTTGTAGTCAATATTATTCTCATTACATAAGTGCTACACTGCCGCCTCCTTGCAATCAACTAATAACAGCCTTGATTTTGCAGTCGTATGATGACCTGGTGACGAGGTTGGAGCCAGTTATAATGGTGAGCAGAACATGCGGTCGTGTAAAATTCATAGATATACATTTCTATCATTTCGTGACTTAGTATTCGTTTGGTATTGTGGTAGCAGTTTTTGCGTTTTTATGATTTGGTTGAAACACACAGAACAGTACTGTTAATGAATGACAGGTCAATATGTTTCGTCATCATTGTGAATGCAATGAAATGCTTATTTCAAGAAAGTGATCAAAGTTTGCTTGTTGCGTCTATTGTTGGCTTGATTCGGACCAGCTATCTCAAGAGTTGCCATTTCTACATCGTGGTTAGGTCGTCGCCTAGACTTGTCCACGTTGATTCCAATTTCATGACGTTGTCCCAACTGTTTTGAAGTTGCATCATCAACACAGTCCTGCTGCGAAGCAAACTCTCCAGACAGCAAATCAGTCGTTTTTTTACATTGATTCAATGTAAAAAAACGACCTATTTGCTGTCTGGGTCTAAAAATTTACTTTGTATAAACACTTCTGAAAACTTGCCAAGTCTGATCACGTTGAACAGACGTGAAAGAACGGTGTATTAACTTTCAGGAGTTGGAGAGGTCGGAGAATGTTCTCGTCATCTGCCACCAAGCGGTGATGCGTTGCATACTTGCTTACTATTTCAACGAAACTTCAGGTACCACGTCAAGGTTTTGAAATAGTTACCGGTAGATACAAAGAAGCATTTGCCAAAGTATCTACCTTTCTTTGACTTGCGTTTAAATGTCAAAGCATGAAATGCCATTTTGTGATAATTACGAAAGTTTACGAATCAACATCTGCACTATATAGCTGCACCTTTAAAACGTATTTAATGATTGCGCATTCTATTTGAATGCTTTTCTGCAGATGATGTGCTGGAATCGAATAGTTGTAGTCGATATTTGTTCGCTTTAAACGCTTTACATTGTGCTCGGCAGTCGTGTTTTTTGTTTTACTGACCGATCGAGAAATGTTCACGGCTGCATGGTGGCACCATATCATAACTTACTCATCTCGGCACCTCATCAAGGTTTCACTACTGAACATCTTCATTAAAACTAGAATCCCCAGTCAGCAAATCAGTCTTTTTCTCATTCACAGCGTGTGCAGACGTTGAATCAATGTAAATAAGACCGGATTTGCTGACTGGGTTGTTGAACAAATTTAATTTCATTACATTTTGATGACTTCGCATAAAAATAAGACAATTTTTAACAAGCGCCATCCCCACAGAGCGTCTCCCTTATCTGACCTGCCCCTTGCACACTGTGATCAAGCTCACCCCCGTGGCGTACGGGTGCAACGTAGAGAAGTACCCCCTCGGGGTGGACGCTGTCAACACACACCGACCCAAGCCAGAGGTGGGTGCATGGGTTCTTTGAATCAACGTAAATTGATGGTATCGTGATGTTGGTGTTTCGAAGCTTCGAAACGTTTGACATGTGGAACAATGAAGTGAAGCAAGGTTTGAAACAACAGAGCCACGCGCGTTGTGTGACCCTCCTAATCGTGGTCCAAGTAACACAATCTTTATCGATCTAGATTAGATTGCACTCAGCAGTTTTACGAACCACGTCGCTCAGCTCTGACTAATTTTTATCGGCTTTGATAGCGAGTTAATGTGCAACGATAGTTTATTTTCAGAATTTAATAGTAAGATTGTAAGACTTAGGCTTGTTTGAAGCTTTGGCGACCAATCTTGTTCAGACGAAAAGCGACATTCGATTTTCATTTGCCTTTGTGGGCCACAGGTAACGCTTTGCAAACCTAACTCTTCACACATTTAAATCCACCCATCTGAAGCATTCATGCATTTCCCCTGATTTTTTTCAACTATAATCTCGGGGGTACATTCTACCCACGGCATGCGGGATCGTAGCCACAGTGATGAAGGTGCTGATCTTTAAACGGACAGTAACTTTTGGTTTACTCAATGTAAGCGTGTCATTAGGATAAATTTCGAGAACTGCAGACGATTATAAAAAATGAAGAAGCGCAAGCAAGCTGGCCGTATTTTTTGATAAAAAATTGTACAAAAAAACTATATTTTTGATAGTAAATCAAACATAACTTAGGTGCAGCAGTTGTATCAAGACTTGCTTTAACTAGCACAGAGCTCCTGTAGTCTTATGCTATATGACTTCATGTTGTGCAATGTAAGTTACTCGCTTAGCTAGGTCAACCTAAGCTTCCAGCAAACCCTACTCTTCGTGGACCTTCTGCTCTTTTTCTTGTTCAAATCCTAACTGCCATTCTTTTCAGTCCGTCATACCTTAGTTTATGGTCAATAAACTTAAAACTGTAGGTTTACACTATGTTTGCTTGGATGTGCCATCAAGAAGCAACTTTTTCAGCTTAACAACGACTGTATGTGAGCGTGAAGAAATGTGAACGCTCACATGAAAGTGATTTGAATCGATTAATTAATTATCGAACAAGAAATATATATTGATTGTATTTGATACAGCAAGAGTTGATTGGAAGTAATTTTTTGTTTACTGCATTGTACAAATGTACAATGTACATTACCATTACTCACAGTGCTGGTATGCACATGCGATGAGAACTGTTTTTATTGCTTTAAAGTCACTTAATGTTAAAACATATAACTGCTATTGAGGTTAAAAATCTCTTACATATTTTAATTCATCCCTAAAGTACATTTCAGTTCTGTACATTTTCTGTTGTACTTTTCACTGGTTGCCAATTAAATTTACAAGGAACAAGGGAGCTTGCTCAGTGATAGGTTGAGGGTGTCCTTGATGTTCACACCCTGTGGTTCAATGAAGTCTTAAGCTCACTTGCTGATCATTTAAGATTATTTTTGTGTGCTTGGGCTGGGATTCGAACTCATGATGAAAACATAGAACTTGGCCAAACATGAACTTGAACGGAGCTGACACGGCGATGCATTGCTCAATCAATGAAGACATATTGAAGGGTAGTGACCACTTCATTTTTGGTGACCCATGGTTTCATTGTAGGACAGCAGCTCTATCTAGTGCTCACTTTCCAAAAGTCATGTTTTGATAAGTTCTGTGTTTTCTTTGCTCAGAGCAATATGCCAGATTTAAAAGTTGAGGGCGTTCGCAATAGAGTTCCATGTCAAGAACAAGAGGTAAGAAAAATTTACGTTTATTTATTTTTTAAGTAAATTTCCAATGGTCATTACTATGATGATATCCATTTGAGTTCAACTTGCATGTTAAATGCTCTTTTCCGACCTAATTTGCAACTTGAGTAGTACCAACTAAAATGTTTAGTTTGATTTCAAAACCTTTGCTTGTATTGTAGACAACGAATCAGACAGATTATTTTTACTTGTCCAACGACAGACGTTGAATCAATGTAAAAAAACTGATTCTGGGATGTTATGATTGAATTTATCAAAATACGGCTTTGATTACCATGTTTGTTTTCTTTCAAAGTACTCAAGTTTCGTTTATGTTTCAGTGCCCCAATAGCGGCCCTTCCTCCAAGCTGAGATTGCTTGAAAGAGATTTCACTGACATGTCGAATTTGCATGAGAAAGCTTCAATATCTTGAAATCCACACTGTGTATTTCGTGACTACAATCATTGTTTGTGTGAAGCTTCCTTGTTTTTGCGTTAATTCAACTTCAGAAGACGTTTAATTAACATGATTCTTGCACACCCTTGTTTATATGCTTTACTCGTTTGTGTTGTGAATCTTGCTACCAGTTACTTTTGATCTTGACATGAATTTGCATCTTGTTTTTTTTTAGAAGTTACAACTCGTCATAATTTTTACGTATGTCAGTCAAAAAGCACTTGAAATAATGTCGCTTTGACAAACCACCAAGTAGAAAGATGTAAAGTTTTTATTTCATATCTTGTTTACGATTGTGTGAATAAAATAATTAAGGTACAAACATTCTACGTAGAACGAGCTGTTTTACCATTGTCATTTCTTGATCTGTGATCTTGTGCTTTTTGGATGTCAAATTTAAAGTGAATCAAAATTATTGTGTTTCTTTCCAAATTTATCTTATCATCGTTTCCCAGCTAAATGAATCCATCCTTTTACATTAATTCAACGTCTGCGGACATTTAATTAATGTAAAAAGATGACTTTGTTAGTTTGCAAGTGAAAACGTATCCCACATATTCACACATGAGAGGATATCAATGCAATGAAACAAGCCCAGTGCCAATCAAAGTATAAACATAATAAGCAATTTGTCTGTTCAAAGGTGTATTTACACTTTGTTCTATTTACAGTGTGTTTCTCAGACAGCAAATTGTTCCTTGTTGATATTGGTAGAACTTTTAGTTAATGATGATCTTTTGATATAATCAATGCAAAAATGATCGATTTACTGTCTCTGTTGAAATCAGTGAGATTATACTTAATTCTTTAGTCTTGACTTTATATCTGACAAACGTGCCAAATAGAACTACCTGAGCTACTGCTTCATTATGACGTCATTGAATACTTGCATCAATCATTTTGAAATGAAACTGTTCGACTGTTTCCTCTAAAAGTTTCGTGTTGTGGGGTGTAGAGTGGAATTTATGTTTTGTCAATTGATCGGTGCTCATCTAGAAACTTGTCAATGGTGTATATTAACATTTTTAAATGCATTGGATATTGTATATTAACACTCTGTGACAATCTCGTAATGCAGATTTTAACACCAACAGCCATTGCTCATCGAGATATGAGCAATTTCAGTTTCGTCTTTCAATAATTTGGAAAATAATGTAATGTTTTGTCGCAGGCTGTGTTATAATATGCAACTCTGTGTACTACATGTAGGCTATCCCACTTTATACTTTTACTGATCCAATCCTGAGGGTTATATTTTAATTGCCGATTTTATGCCACAGTTTTGTAATACTGGAAGGTGTCTAGTGTCTACATTATGATGGTTGTAATTTGTGATCTTT
This sequence comes from Aplidium turbinatum, assembly GCF_918807975.1. NCBI lineage: Eukaryota > Metazoa > Chordata > Ascidiacea > Aplousobranchia > Polyclinidae > Aplidium > Aplidium turbinatum. The sequence continues at coordinate 5,853,742 of NC_137484.1, read as the reverse complement.
TCGTACTGATATAAGTTTTTTTCATTAAAATTTGGTAGTGTTCCGCGCTTCCCATATCTTTTGCTTTCTCAGTTTCAATGTGATGTTCGATGTAGGCTTGCAGCAATGAAAGCACTTATTGAGTTGAAATTGATTCTAGAATAATCTTGGACAGTGTTATTTCTACAATTGTTTTGAAGTGTTTATTTCCTTACTGCCTGTGAAGCGCCACAACTCCAGCTCCTTGCTCCGGTTTACAAGGTGTGAAAATAGCTGCAACAACAAGAAAAGTGTGAGCATGGCCACCTAAAGATACGGCCTGATTTGTCACATGTTGCAGAAATTTCCAGGTTTTTCTAACTTTGGGCGAACGTTTAAACAAATTTTTCTAAAAATTAGATTTTTACGCTTTCTTTATTCTTTTCCCCAGATGACACAATAGGTTTTAACATCCTCACATGTTGAAAAACAAAGAAAATTTCATTTTGTAGATTTTAGTCAGACTGTTAATTTTTCAATAACAGTCTGATTTTGCATTTTTCAACTTACTTTTTCTCATTTGCTACTGCTTCCCCAAGGCAACAAAAAAGTTTTTTGTCATTAGGAAACCGCAAAAAGTAAAAACATCTCAAAAAATGTCAGTTAAGCACTAGCAGTAGCTGTAATCAAAATTTGCAAAATGTGACAAATCAGGCCGCATCTCCAGGTGGCCATGGTGTGAGAATAGAGTTGAAACCGCAGCCCATCCAGTAATTTATACCAACACTGGCTGAATACTAGTTTAATGCACAAGTGCGTACATGTTGTAGTTTTTGTGGTACATGTCGTTTTTGACTGACCTATTGTTTTTGCCACTTTTTAGATCTGGACGACTTTAATCTTCCGTCGGTTACATTTAACGCAACGAAATATAATTTATTGTGCCTCGTGAATGCCTCTCAGTCGTATCAAGACGTTTTGTGTTTTGGAAACCTCTGTTTCTTCATTGCAGGATATGACACGAAGCAAGGAGTTGTTACCAGAACATTTATTTACATTGTTAGTTTGTTTTTGTCACTGTGTTGTTGTGTAATCATGACGTAATCATAATCATTCAACGTTAAGTTGTACATTTTTATCAGCGACCGATCAGTATCAAGATTCATAGAGTGTTGACAAAATTATGTTTTAATTTGCAATAAAGTTAAGTTATGTTCCCGTACCGATTCCTGTGTTTTTTCGAGGCAAAAGTTTACATATTGCATATCTGACAAACAATGCATAACTATTGTGTTGCTGACACTTCTGATGGACATGCTCTTATAGATACCTTGTTCTGGGCTGTCAGTCAAAACTTGTTTCAATTGATATCCCATTATCACAGCTTATGATCTCTACACCTCTGTTCTTATTTTTAAAATATCTTTTCAAAATTATTTTCAAGCAGGCAAGAAGCTGGAAACCCAGGATGGCCTATAGCTGAAATAGATTTTATAGAGCAAATATTATCACATCAAATTTACATGTCAAATCTGTTTCTTGACGAGCTTAAGTTTGTAAAACAAGTCATCGACAAATTTCGTAACCACTTTAATAAAATTATTGCTAATGATGGTGGACACTGTGTAATCAACATTGTGGCATAAACGAGGTAAAAAAGCAGCCTGTCCTCAACTCATCTGTTTCAAAACGACTGTCGATTTGAATTTCGATTTTTAAATCAGCAACAATGCTTGAACAACTCCGTTGCGTATTTTGCAAATAAGTTTATTTTCACCTGAGTCAAGTCGATTATGTTTAAATGGTAGACCACCTTCAATTATGCTTATTCAAATAGAATTGGGCGAATATTAGTTTTACTATCGTGAAAAACAACTTTTTTCCCTCACACATACAAATAAAATTGGCTACTTTTTTGAAAAAGCAAAACTATGTTTTTATATTATATATATGTATAAATAAATTTATAATATTTTTTGTCTTTCAGCAAGTCTCCGTATCCCGAGGTCCTGGAGAAGCTCTCTCCACTACTCCTGATTATCCTCTTAGGGAGGAGAATGGTAGTTTAGTTCCTCTTCGCTCTTCAAAGCGACCGTCGTTTTCCTCTTCCTCCACAAGTGATGATGATGATGATGATGAAGAAAATGTTGTCACAGTGTGTCCGTCCCGGAAGAGGACCACACGGAAACGAACTTGTAGTTTTCCTGGTCCTCACATCCGAGTCCAGTACACAAAAGAGTTGGTCTATCATGACAAAGCCGACATGAGGAAGTCGGAAAGACATCGACACCGTTCGGATTCTGTCGGGAGCAAGAGCAAGAAGCGCGTTGAAGAAGTGGATTCGAAAACCAACATCCGCCGTGGACAAAGCATGCCTGTCTTCCAAGGAAGGATCTCGGAGGAAACTACACCAGTTATCTCTAGTGATGAGGATGGTGCAAAAGTTGGTGATCTTGCTTCTGCTCCAGTGAAACCATCTTTTGGATGCGGAGTTGAAGACGACGATTATACTGGACTTGAAGATGAGCTCCCAGTGTAACGACAAGCATCCATGATTATAGCAGCAAGTATCATCCATTACAATTTTTCGTTATCTTAAACACGGTTTTCAAACTTTAATTCTGCGACTCCATTTCAGAAAATAATTTTATATGCCACCTCCCGGTTGTAAACCACCCACTGTGGGCCTGCTTTAATCTGTTTTGCGACCCTGGAATGACGATTTCCGACCCCGTTTGAGGTCGAAACCCATAGTTTGGGAAGCCCTGTCTTGAATGTTGTCAATTTCCAGTTGCTATTATCTCGCACGTGTTACTTGCTAACTCATTTTGATGCCATTACGCATCACTGCACTTGCCCTGCGCATTCTACAGATGCGTTTATGATTTGTGAGCGAAAGTTAGGAAATTACGAAGATGTTTGGCTATGTATGCCTACAGTGTATTTTTGTTGATAATTACATTTCCTTGAAGGTGCTTGACCTTTGAACCCGCCCAAGGCTTGGGTTGTAAAGTCTGGACTTTTAACTCGTATCGTCTTGTCCATCACACGTTTCAGACCTTCAGTGTTATTTCGTGTTCGATGTTGAGATTTTTGTCACTTTTATTCCTCAACAAAATATGTAGCGACAATTTGTAGTTTGTGGTTCCCACGACGATGATTTACCACTTTTAAAAAAATTGAGTTTGTAGAATCCTAATGAATAATTCGGCAAACAGGTGAAATGCTATGGACTTTCCAAGTTGTTTCTGTATATCGAACTGGTGCGTTACATTCCCTATGTCAGTTAACTACCACAGATGATTATATGCGTCATAGCGACCTTTTGTGACGATTTTATTGTAACTTACACGTTGACAATATTATCGTTAATTTGTTATTTCTCCCTCAAGCAAATCATAGTTTCGCTAACTGCTCTAATACAATTATTACTTCTCAGCCATTCTACAAGAGAGTTCAGAGTGGTAGTGAAACGGAAAAAGTCAAGTGATTGTAGTTAGGTGGTTCTTGACCATTTTTTCGGCACTAGAATGGCTGAAAAGTAATCAACGCTTGTAAAAGCGAAGCACCAAGTCCACAAGTTTTATAGTTTACTTTTCACGTTATTCAAAGTTAAAACAATGCTTAAGATATCACTTACTGTTCAGTGTTCACACTGACACGTGTTTTCCATTTTTTCCGTTGTCCTCTTGCGTTTGTATTTGGTGCGCTTGTATTTATAAGTCGTATAAATATTAACACTGGAATCACTGTATCCCCAGCCACCTTGTTTGTATGGTTGAGGGAGGTTGGACTTGGGGTTATTGATGTTTTCGTGAATGCAACTGCAACCTGCACTTCCGACTGATCATGCGGTTATTAAAAAGCGGTTTGTTGCGGTTTACGGTCCACCACTGCCTTTTCCAATACACCAAAGTTTCCTATATGTTTGTGAAGAATTTCAAACCCAGACAGCAAAATTTGTCATTTATACATTAATTCAACGTTTGTAGACGTTGATTCAATGTAAAAATGACGGATTTTGCTGTCTGAGAAGTTAAGAGGCTGTCTACTTTGTAGCGTTGAGATGATGCAGGCTGTTTAAAGCTCATTCAAATTGATATCACGACCACTCTGGTAATCGATGCTCGTTCGGACAAAGTTTTGTCCTTGCATCATGTAATGCCGATTGTTGTAAAAAAGGAAAAGGAAGCTCCTGTACAAATGCCATGATCTATTGCTATTTATTTACCGGTATTCGAAACTTTAAACTATTCGTCATGTCATGCCCAATTTTTGTACGTTTGTAAAACCTTCCTGTTAAAGTTAAAGCGGATAAGCGTTTAAACGATTGTCATCCAATGCGATTCCGATGCCGACAAACTATAAATTGCTATTTGTTTGGTTTTTGTTGAACCGTTCGTGCTGTATATTGTGTATGACGCTGCCATTAAAAGTAAACACAATCCAATGTGAAAGTTTTTTGCTGTGCAGTGTATCATATCTAAAACATTTCAATTAACATACGCAAGGTAACTTTAGATACTTCAGCAAACTTTTTTCATTTTAGTTTTATGGGCAGAAAAGCACTAAACTGAAGAATAAGAAGTTTGTTCTTTTAGCAGTGGATCACCTGTAGATGCTATGGAGTCTGCAGTTTCCGTCATATCTCTTGCTTGCTTGGCCCTAGATGGTTTTTGGGTCGAGTTATCCGCCGTGTTTACAGAGCATAACGCCCGAATTTCTGGGGTCCGACCTAAGTTACCTTGGACTACGAAGTGCCCGACCAAGCCAAAGTCGTCACTTGCATCAAACTCTTAACCCAAACGTAGACTGCATTGTTGGCAACAGTAGCACGATGTTTAATCTTTGTAGTTGTAAATACCAAGTCACTTGAAATTAAACACTACGCTAGATAGCCTGGGCCTAAACAAAGACTCTTCAGCTTCAAAGTGCTAAAAAATTTGCCGAAGAGATTGAAAAATATGCAAATACAGTAGTCCTCATAAAACCTCCTGATCCTACTTTTTCTAAGCTTTTATTACTTTTTTATACAATTGTGTAGATGAATTTATAATTGAGATTGTGATATTCTGCTTAAGTGCGTGAGTGCTGATACACGTCATCACTGCTGTGGTGATAAAAAATTCAAACATAAAATAAGGTAGGTAGGCTGCAAACGGACATGAAGTGGCCAAGCCCACTTTCAAGAGCTCTGAGTCTAGATGTCAGAGGGTTCAATTCAACAGGAATAAAAAATGAATTTCAAGCTATGATGCTCAACCAGTAGTATGATGATCAAATCTTAGGAGACAATTAGATTCAGCTTACAATAGTGAAAACAGCATTTACAGCGGAAAAATAATTTTCTCCTCTGAGTTGTAATGTAGGCTAAGTAGCCTTAAGTCTTAATTATATTTTTATGATGTAGGCTAAAGAAAATAGCCTAATTTTTTTAATCAAATTTAAAAAAAAACTCTGAAACTCATATCATGAAACGTCACAGACAAGAAGCAATTAGTCATACCGGTACATTAAAACAGGAGAGAAAACTTCATTTTTGCATGATAGCCTAACCACTGAGGGTAGGCTACCATTTGCTTCAATTGTTTAGCCGCATTCCAACCTATTTTATTTTAAGATAGCCTACAAATGCTAAAAACTCATTGGCTATCGTATTTTGCAAGCCTTTCATGACATTAACATGGAAGCAACATGCGTTTTCAGTTCACGCTCAGTGCAGTGCTTTCGAGTTTAATCTTTTTGTAACACCTTGCAAGGTAGTCGTTAGTCAAAACAGGTTTCCCTCTTCCATTTATCATAGCTTACGAATTGCATCATAGCTCAATATGACGATGTAAGCAGAGCAAACATGCGTTGACATCAATGTTTTGGCTATCAGAATTTAATGCAACGTAATAAAACATTAAACAGACGACAGGTTTACTTTTTCTAACGCTAGAATACCATTTAGCCTACCCAACTTTGAGGAAGAGCACTGTAGGTTTCTATTTCAAATTCCTAAGCAAGAGCAAATGCGCGATTCTTATGGCATAAAAGTTGCAAATAGATTGAAATCGTAATTGCAGTTTGAGGACACTGTGACTTTACCAAAACTACATTGCTGAATTTTAATTTTGTCATGTGCAAATCTCCAACAGCAAATCAAACCATTTTTATCTTGAGTCAACGTCGCATCAATGTGAACAAGGGTTGAATTGCTGGTTGGTTGGTTTTGAATCTTTATCCTCGGACTGACAAAGCCTTGATAGGTTATTCTTGGTAGTTTCGCATACTTGTAGAGGCTCTTGACGCAGGGCCGGTTACCGAGATTGACAGAGTGAAGTTTTCTGATTGTTGAAGTGTTGTTGCAGGGAAATTATTTCATCCAGTGGATGCCGCTGAATGGAGAGCAGTCCTGAAATGCGTTGCTCAAGCGCACATCCTGAGAGTCGAACTTGCGCCGAGTGATCTTGAGTCGGCCGATTAACCACTGACCTAACGGGGCGGGCTGGTTGGATTTCTGCTTCAAAAACAGTAAAGAAAAGATTCAACCTTTGCAGTTGCCAACTTGTTCGTCCTTTTATTTCCTGCTTTCTTTATAATTCTTCTAAATAAAATGCACTAAAAAAAATGTTTGTATTCTGCAAAGTTCTTGAGTAGAAACTGAGTGTCACTCGTGATATGTTATGTTTATACGAGTACGAACAATGGCAACGTCGAAAAAGAGTTGTAAACTTTGAAAACAGCATCGTATATGAGGCAGTTTGAGGGAAAGGGCTGAGATAGGCCTACTGTCTTCTCCAATATTGGTTCCAGAGACGTGATTGTTAAAAACAGATGAACCGATTTTCCTCCAATTTGTTTGTTTACGAAATTTAGTTTTATTATGTGTGTAAATCTCACTCTATTTGCAAAACAAAAATTACATCGTGAGTCATTTATCCAACAGTTAAAAAAGAACCAAATAACCAAACCCCAAATATGTAGACAAACACCTTTAAAAATGGGCAAATTTTTTGAATATAGCGATAAAATCACATAATATGGCAACCCTAGGCGCACTGTTCAAGACAGCGCCAAAACGACGAACCTTGGCATTGCCAGACTGATAAACTACGTCATTGTCACGTGACTTCGAGTTGGTTTGTTTGCTTTTATGACGCTCGCGCTCAGGCGCATGGAAAATCACAGCGCCTCGCACAGCGAAGTCATAGCGGTCAAGCTTGAGTGGAAGTCATGTGACAACAAGGTAGTTTCCCTCTCTGAGAAGGCGTCAAGAAAGCGAAAAAGTTGGAAAGGTCTGCTAACTTCAACAAATTTAATTAAAAATCACGACGTGTTTTACGGGCAGAATGAGCCCAAAAAATTGGTGGAGCTGCAGCGCCACAGCACCATTACACGAGCCGCCACTGTATTAGGTGATCTTAATATCGATTTGTGTAAAATATCAACAAACGATTCTTATCGCAGGTAGCCTATGCAAATATGCTTTTAAAGTTTCTCTTGCAAGTGCCTTATTAATCAACCTACTAGATTAACGCCGAACTCTAAAACATTACTTGATCATATGTATGCGTCGGACATAAGCAACTATAGGTATTAAGTGGCATCCTTGTGAGTGATCTCTCTGATCATTTTACTGTATTTGCCCTGATACAGACTCCAATAAAAACAATGAATAATACCCATGTATTTTATTTTCGCGACATGCATAACTTTAATCGTGAACTATACATCGACCAATAGACAGTGTATTAAAAATCTTCATTGTTTTCGTTGTTTTACATTCTTGAATTGCGTCTCGCTTTAACCACAAAAAGACAATTAATACACGAAATGCTTTAAAAAGTTTTATTGTTTTGTTTTGATAATTTCGCAAACAACAGCTGCTGCTGGTGGCTAAAAAAAAGGGCTCCAGCAGGGCGGCATTCGTCAGTCCAGCGACAGCGCGCGCAGCCGCAAAAACGTGCCAGTAAGATTAGCGAAATTCGTTGGCGTACAGACAGCGCGCTGAACTTGAGCGACTTTCGCGATCGAGGCGCTTACGCACAGCCGACTTTTTGTGGTTAAAGCGAGACGCAATTCAAGAATGTAAAACAACGAAAACAATGAAGATTTTTAATACACTGTCTATTGGTCGATGTATAGTTCACGATTAAAGTTATGCATGTCGCGAAAATAAAATACATGGGCAGATCGGTGGCGGCTGGATGGCGATTATCGCTGGCGCGTCGCCAATAACTTCGCTAGCGTGGAGCTGGCTAGACGCCAATCTTTGCTACTTGGAAATTTGACCAAAAACTCAATTATAGCGATAATCTCAACGCTCTCACATTGCATGAATGCTTTGATAAATTTGAGAGCATCGTCTCTGAAGTAATAAACAATCATGTTCCTTACAGAAAAGCTACCCGTAAAGAGAAGCGCCTGAAGCTTAAACCGTAAATCAGTCGTGGACTGTTAAAATCAATTAAAACGAAAACTTCCATGTTTAAACGTTTACATAAAAAAATTAAGCATGCATTGCATGAACGATATAAAACTTAGCCTAACGTAATCTACTTAACTGTACTATCGAGGCTGCTAAACGTAAATATTATCACAACACCCTAACCGAAAACAAAAACGATTCCAACAAAATATGGAAAAGTATTTATGAATTATCCAGTATAAAAAACCTCAAAAGTAATTGCTACTCAATGCCCTCTAAAGTAATTGCTACGAATGGCAAACCTCTGACGTTTCCAAAAGACATAGCAGAGGAACTAAATAATTTTTTTGTTAACATGGGTCAAATATGGCAAAAACAATTAAACAATCAAAAGACCAACATGGTATAACTTCGTCTCTAGCCAGTGTCAAAAAGTCTTCTTTTCTTGATCCCACAAGTCCAGATGAAATACATAACTTAATCTCCAATATGAAAGACAAATAAGTTAGTCAACAAGGAAATCTGATTGTGAAACTAAATTTATATAATACCTATGCCAGTCCTGTGATCTCTTTCTTCCTAAGTGAACTATTTAATTCTGCGTCACTACAGGAGTGTTCCCTGGCCTTATAAATTGCTGAGGTTATTCCGGTTTTAAAGGGTGATCTTCATAATTCCACAAACTATCAACCAATAGGCCTATCACTGCTATCTCCTTTTAGTAAAATATTTGAAAAGCTTCTGCACGCTAGAATTTACTCATATCTAGAAAAATTCCACCTTTTGAGTGCTCAACAATTTTCGTCAAAATTCATTTCGTCAAAATTCGTTTCGTCAAAATTTGTTTTCGTCAAAACTTTTTCCAAATTTACACATGGCCCCCTCTAGTGTCTGGCCTGATTTGTCACATTTTTCGTTGAAACATTAACAGTCTGAGTTGCTGGCAAAATGTGGCAGGATACTCGAAAAGATAGCGATTGCTAAAGAAAAGTTAAAAGCAGTTGATTGATAAAAAGTTCATGTGTTATTGTTATTTTAACTAGAGTTAACTAAACATAATTTATTTGCCACTCCCACATACTCAACTGGCTATTTGGTGAGACTTTTGATCAATGCAACCCAGCCAAGTCCAGCAGTTCAAACCACTGGTGATGGGTCTGTTTTCTTTTTGAAGCTGCTTAGTTGATAGTTAAAACTGAAAAGTACCTGGGCAGTTCAACAGGCATAGCATAGGTATACCAGAATAGGTTAGGCATTCACCAATTTAATCTTTGGGTATGTTTAACAGATACCGTAATACCTTGCAGCTGTTAGAGTGCCTTGTCTAGTGTCTACTGCTTTAACTAACATAGCCCAATGATATGTCAAACAAGCATGAATGTTTTATTTTGACTATGCAAAAACTATTCCTTGTAAGTTTTTCCAAGCTTTAAAGTATGCCTATTTGCCTAACTGACAGGTACTGATTTGATCATGAAAAAACTCATCATTCATCATTGCAGTCATTTTTGTGGTTGCTATTATGGCATGGTTTATTCAAAATGACATTTGTCTCTCAGTAGGTTTTATTAGCCATGCTTTTGTGAAAGTGATCAGAATTGAAAGAATTAAATCAAGCCCCCAGATCTTTTTATGCCCACATTTTTTAAGTGGCTGCATGACAAGTGTTCAACACTGCACTGTAATAATAAAAAATCAAGAACTTTAGTTTTGCTCCAAGTACGGTATATTTAGACACTGGATCTTTTCAAGTTATCGCAAGTCAAGTACTTTGTAATATGCATGAAAAATTGTAGTAATTTGACTATATTTGGATTAAGTTTTTGCAGTGTGCTACACTTAATAAAAAAAATGGAGTGGGCAATTTAACGTAGGCTACAGTATTTTCTCAAAATTGGGCAGAATTCCATGTCTGGCAACCCTTGTATGGGAATGATAGCCACAGTCATTTTTATTTGGCCTTTTTGTAAACTGAACTGCTGTAAATTTTAATGTGCTGGTTATGGAGTTGTGTGACACTGAAAATGGTTCAATACCGGAAATCGCGATATACCGGTAGGCTACAATATGGTAATTTAAACTTGGACTATGGTAATTTAGACTTAGACTAAATCTACTGGAAATAAATAGGATTGAAGGAGTTAGAAATGCTTTTAAATCTACAATGGGTCAAAGACTGCTCGATCAAGTATCTTAACATAATATTAACATTGAAACAAATCTAACAAAATCATTAATGTTTTTACAAGTTAAAACACTTTTGCGGCAACAATAGCCAACAAAGTACCACTGTGTTATATTTACCATAAACAGCTTTTTGACATTTAGGAGCTGTGTTTTTAAAAACAAAAATACATGATGGATATGTTAAAAAGTGAGTCTACTAGAAAAAACTTTTTTAAATGCCATTGCTTTTTTAATTAAACTCGTTTGTGAACATCCTGAAGCAACAAGTTTATTTTTTGCTATTAAGTGTTAGGCTGAAACATCGTCTCAAAAGTGGGGTACTTTTAAAAATCCTCGTTATAACAAGGTGCTTAGCGAAAACTTTTATCTAGTTTTATTCGTAGTTCATAGCAATCACCATTTAGATGCAGAATTTTTGCTGTTACAGTTAATCAGGGCCGTTACAAACATTTTTGAAAGTTATAATTTTGTATTTAAATGATTGTGTCCTTTCGTGGAAAGTTCATTCATCAAAAAAAGAACAGAAACATAGAAGGGAAAGTTCAGTTGTGTGATGTTGAACAAAGGAATGAATTTGCTTTTAAGCATATTCATGGTGATGGACCACTTTCTGGTGGTAGAAAGGCTTTCCAATTTCTTAATAAAATATCAGTGGTTTGAAAATGACTCAGCATTTGACCAGGTTTTACTTCATTAATAAAGAAGCTTTGCCACATATAAAAACAAGAAGCAAAAACACAAGGACTTCAAGAACAACTTCAAAACAAGACAAAGTTGAAAGAATTAATACTTACTACAAAAGTATTTAAGTGACAAGTATGAACATAAAAGTAATTAGAAAGTTTTTGTCTACCACCTGTTCACCTCTCTCGTTATCCGTTGATGGAGTTAGAGTGACTGGTATTGTTGGTACGGCATGTACAGATTTCAGTAGACCTTAGTGTTAAACCTCAGTGCCATGGTGAGTACGTAGCTTACTGCATTAGGAGTATTCTACTTTTGTTATAAAAATGCTGTAAGACTAAGAAGTGCTCTTCGTGATGAACAATGATGCATTGTATCCAAACCCTCCTACAAGATAGGAACGTGATGATTATATACCTTTGTTGGTTTTTGTACCTTTGCGTTGTAAATATGTTCAAAACAATGTGTTAAAAGATTGGTATTAATTAATCAGCTGGGTACCACAACTGAGAGTATTAATCCATCTTATGATTTTTGTATGTTACCTTTTTCTAGTCATTTCTTCAATGTATCTTGGACATGCATCTAATTATTGCATGTATTCTGAAATTGTACGTGCTGTGAAAAGCAACAAAGACAACAGTAGTTATTGTGATAGCCCAAACACATTTGCCAGCATGACATTCAACATTTTTTAAGGATTTTGTTTTTCATAAATAGACTCTTTTTATGTATGACTGACAATCAGTTTGGCTTCAACTTCTGTAAGTGTATTTTTTAAATCAATAGGTTAACTATCTTGCATTTTGTTAAACCCATTGCCTACACTTATTTACTGTACTATATGTTTAGACTGTTCAAATGAATTTGACCAAGTAAAGTTTTCAAAGCTTGTTCAATGATCTGATGATATTTGTACAATTCTTGTGATTTTATGCAAAACAATGTATGATTGTAAAGTAGGGATACTATAATTCTCATCCCTTTGGTGTATGTGATGGTGTGAAGCAAGATCGAGTATTAATCTTGAAATTTTACGTAGGCTATGAAATATAATATCAGGGGTGCAGCCAGCACAAAATTTCAGGGGTGGCAAATAAGTATTTTTTCATATGTGAGTGAGCCTGGAGTGGCAACGAGTTTCATCGAAGGTGGAGCACTCACTGGGGTCCTCCCCCAGAAATTTTTTTAAAAATATATCTTAAAATTGCCATTCTTTCAGCCAAAATCGATAGTAAAACTTTGTCAAATGATCCTGTAATAGAGTGTGAAATGTTGCTTTAAAATATTTTGATCCTGTAATAGAGTGTGAAATGTTGCTCCCTTTGCTCGCCCCCCTGACTACACCCCTGATAAACATTTATCATTACAATTTCATGGTCTTTCTTTTGGCTGCTGCATTGGCAATTATTTTTGTAGTCGTGTTGTGTGTATGCTAAAGAAAGACGTATGTTATTTTGCACCAAGTATTCAGGATCTTTTCTAAAGTTTGTCATTTCTGCAGGCAAACGTATTTAAAACGGTTATTATTTTATGTATGTTATTTTTTTCACACACCGTACTTGTTGTGAGGACCTATGTGATAAATAATAGTTTGCACTAATTATGCAGAAAAAATAAACTTGTGAAAGAGAAATTCAGGTCGTACGTATATTTATTTGTGCATTGCCAATTGAAACTTTGAGGGGACCCGGAGTTTGGCTTGGTACCGGGCCCAATTATGCACTCAATGGCCCTGCCAAGACGTATTTTTTTATAATGTGCATTGAGTAAAGGTCAGAAACAATCTACTGAATTGTAGAAAACGTTTATTTTCTCCGTTTACGTTAATGTTGATGGTTTGGAGAAAACTACTTCTGATAAAGGTTTCATTTCGTATTACAGTTGGCATTTATGAAGATTAATAACTATCAATCAACTCAAAGAAAGCTCACAATATCGTACAAAGCTTTAAATACTTATTACTAATAAAGGAAATGTTTGTTACCCTCTTACAATATTTTCTGAAAGAACTTTAGTTGTAGAAACTGCAATGTTTAAGACAATTTGAGTCAGCCTGTTAATAAAATCCTTCAAAATGTGACAAATCTGGCATGATTTACATATAGCCTATTTAGAAAAATTCCACCTTTTGAGTGCGCAACAATTTTCGTCAAAATTCATTTCGTCAAAATTCGTTTCGTCAAATTTGTTTCTTTAAAATTCATGTACTGCAATGGCAATAAGCACGCTGTATGACAATCTGTTAAACAATGTGAACCAAAATTTCTATACCTGTTGGCTGTTGCATATTTCTTGGCTTGTGAAAGGCAATTGACGGTTGACCATAACATATTGATAAGTAAACTTCAACACTGCTACGGAATACGTGCCACTGCTCTAAAGCTGATGAAACGTTATCTTAGCAATCGATACCAATATGCCAAATTGTCTAATGCTGCTTCAAGCTTGCAAAAAATCCTTACTGGAGTACCTCAAGGTTCAACATTGGGACCTCTTCTCTTCCTAATGTATATTAACGATCTTCCTATATTGTCTAAATTTTCAACCGTGCTTCTTGCAAACGACACATATCTAGCTTTGTGTGGTGAAGACTTGGATTCGTTACAAACAGAAACCAATTCTGAACTACATAAAATTGATGCTTGGCTACGAAGAAATAAACTTTCCTTAAATTACTCGAAAACAAGTTACATTTTAATAAACAAAGTACGAAAGCGTACTATTGAAACTAGTTTCAGGTTGAGCATTAACCAAACGGTGATAGAACGAGCGAAAACAGTTAAGCATCTGGGAATCTATGTGGATGAAAAGTTACCTGGTCCGTCACACGTTAAAAAGGAAACATTGTGCATATTATATTATAGTTTAGTATATAGGCTAGTCGTGTTCAGTACGGTGTTATTAAATAGGAATAGCCTACTTCAAATAAAACGTTACTCAAGGATATAGCCGTCAGACACAATTATATTATTCATGCAATCACTAGAAGTCCAAAATTCAGTCACGTCACCAACTTTTACAAATATTTAAATATATTAGGCTACAATGAGAAGATATTTACAAACTCGAAATTGCCAAGTTTATGAATAAAGTGTCCAATAACAATCTACCACCTGTATTGCAAGATCGTTTTATAAACTTTGATATAATATTCACTCGCACAACACTCGACAAGTACGACAACTAAACAAAATGAAATATTTTCTTTCACAAACAAACAAATCCGTGGCACACAATCTTTTGGCACCTCAGGATACTAAATTGTGGAGTGAATTAGATGAATATAGGCTATAAAAAGCAAGCAATTTGCTTTGTTTAAAAAACTTTGTAAAATTACTTTGTTAAATTCTTATTAAACATACTTGTTCAGTTTAATTATTGTATCCACATGTCACCTCGTACTTGTGTAAATTGTGTTCTTACCCTGGCCTAGGCCTATATGATTCAATATATGCTCATGTTTTCAACTTCTTAAGAAACCTCAAATTATTCATTTCGATTTCATAGCTACAGTTCAATCATGCAGTTTATTGATTCAGCTAATGTAAAATTTGTAATGTCTGACGCTGCAATGTACGATGCCTGATGTCAGGCAGTACCTTGGCTGGTTAACCGCAAGGTTGTTCGGTACTGCCAGACCTTTCTATTGCTATATTTTGATTTTTATGTAAATGTGTTTCGTCTTGTCGACTCGTATTAGGAAAGCAAATAAAACAAACATCTCTTTCGCGTTCGGCATCTTAATGACAAGAAGATTTCACACAATGGGATATAAAGAAACGTCGTGGTCTTCATGACTAAAATACACGCTTTAAGTTGACAAATGTTAGCTTTGCTTGATTATTTCAACGTTAAGCAAATGTTAGAAAGTCTATAAGAGTTAAGTGGACAAGTTAAACGTTCTATCTGTCCCAAACAGACAGTTACTTTGTCAACACTCAATTCTGTCATTCTTGAGTTTGTCAAAAAGTTGAACTACAAAACATTTTTATTTGCTCTGTATATCAACAGTGAACTTATTAGAAACGCCTAAATGCTCTTGAATACTTGAATCAATATTTACCTTAGAATCGACACCAACACTTTCATACTAATTTATCGTTGAATCTCTAACGGCATATAGCAGCAATATGAAGTTGTCACAGGCCTACAACGAAATGTAATAGTCGATACCGTACAGTGTTTGTTAGTTTTGGTCAGTTAGGTTTTTGCTGTGTAACATTTTGCACGACCATTTTACTCCCGGGTCACAAATTAAAAACTCGTAGGCAATAACCTGCAGTAGCCCATGTAAAACATCAGCAGAATTACAGCCTATAGTCATTAATTTAAAAAATGTCAAAGTCAATTTTCAGTTAAACTTGCTCACAAAATGATAAGTGCAGCTTATGTTTTATAACTTATTGCGATAAAGACGACACAAAACGTCACATATCTTGTTGATTTCAACTTGTTTATTTGAGCAGGTGGTTTTAGTCAGGAGATAGTGAGGTTGCAGGCTAGCAGCTTGAAGTCAAATCAATACCAAGTGGATGCTAGGTTACTGCCTAGAATTCTGGATTACACTTACACCTTACTGATGGATGGATACAGACTTGTTGAAAGGTTTGATGTGACATTGACATTGCTCACTGTTTTGTAAACAGTATCAAATTTACATTTAAGTTAGAATAATAAATTTTGTTATTAGTTGCCACAAACTTAGTTTTAAACATAGTAAGCTACATTTCTTATAATGTAGCCTATTGAACAAAAATGTGCCTCAGCCTTTAAAATTTAATAAAAAGCTTAACTTCTTGCTACAGTTACTCTTTTGTCAACAGACTATAGCAAATCTTCCGATCATGAAAACATATTATTTGAAGTGATTAAAGTATTAGCTTATTAAGTTTCAAATGTCTGCTGATGCCTACACAACAAACTTACAGTCGCCTTCTGTGAGCTCAATTCGGCTCCATGAAGAGGATTTATCACGATCTAAAGTTTCTCAAAAACACACTTTTCTGAAAGAACAATGGAATGATGGGCTAAAGTCGAAGTCACACAATGGGTCTTACGCTTCAAACAGTAACGATTTGGAAGAAAGTCGAAAATTCCAAATAGGGGATTTGGCTTTCATTGGAAAACCAAGAAAAGAAAGAGAGGAAAACAAAGCAAAACAAGTTCCAGAGCTTTCAAGTCAACAAATAAAAGCAACTGTTCACACTAAACTAGAAAAACAACATTTAAAATTAACAAAAGATTTACAAGTGAACGGTTTTCAGACAGAAGCAGCTCTTGGAAGATTTTGGAATTCAAAGTATAACTGCGATCCCATAAACGACCCAAAGTACGAAAAAAGATTGTTTTATGCAGCTGGCAAGTCAGAGAAAATTAGAGTTGGTGAAAATAAACTTAAATCCTTTACTGAAAGCGACAGCACGTATGTTAAGCTGCAAGAACCTAGTATTCTTAATAGCCCAGATATTGTTCCTCAAGTAACAGGTGCAGAAAGTAAGAGAAAAAAATCTAATAATTTGCTCAAGAGTAGTCAATCAGTTGACGGTGAAGCAAGTGCTTATTTCAGATGTCAAATTGTAACTTCTCAAAAGACTGATAAAAAGGAACGAAAACATTTGTTTGATAGAAACAAGGCAATTCAATCAGACTTTCGTCCCAGATCAAAAAGTGACCCACCAAACAGAAAGCAAAAAGTAAATTCATCAGCGGATGGCAAAAATATGATTTCAAAAACAGCTCTCTCTAAACGACCCATGAAGCAAAACTCTGTCGAGGCCACATCGAGCTCGTCCGCTCCTCAGTTTGATCCAAATGTTGTGTCAGTTCCTATGAAAGTAACATCTTTCACCGCTGAAGGATACGAAATTACTCAAGAATACATCTTCATTGATAGCTCTCACAATGTTATTGTTGATAAGCATTCTACAACTGAAGACAGATCTCGAGAGTACGAAGGCCAAAATGCTCCTTCTTCATCGGAATCATCGAATGCTGGAAAAGGAAACTTGGCGCAAAGTCAAGAATCAATAGAAAAGCTAAGCAGTGCAAGTTTACCATGTCTTCAACATGCCACTACATTGGAAAAGTGCACAAAGACCGATCTTCCGGATAATATTGTTCTTCTTGAAAACATTGCTTCCTCTTCCAATCTTGGAAAGAACAAGGAGACAATCTCTAAGGATGTATTTCATTTACCAACTCATGTATCGGAACATCGTCCTTGGTCATCTGCTCCAACGTCTCCAACTTCTTCAAAAGAAAGTGAATCAAGAACTTGGACAGATTGGAGAAGAAGCACAAGCGCGGGAAACAGCCCGAGAAACGTCCCTGACGTCACAATGGCACAATCCAAAAGCGATGTCGTAAAAGACGAGGTAATGTTGTATAGAATATAACGTAGTTTGCAGATGGTGAACCCATCTCAGTGGTGTTTTTAAAAACAAGTAGAAAGTTCTTCTAGTTAGAATAAAAAATCATTTGTTTGAACTGTTTTACTATGATTTTTCATGGACCTCAAGCTACAACAAATTGCTGCCATGATAAGTGACAATCAGGACAACTTGTAATAAAACAAATATCTTTAACGTTTATTTGGGATCGGAAGCCAAATTTCATATTGTTTGCAAGTAGAATGTTATTGTTCACATGGCCGTTGAGAGGATATTTTAGGCCCGGTACCAATGATATTCTTGGGCTCCAAATCAAAACATTTATAAGAAAACTGTATTCAAACAATATGCGGTAGTTTATTTATGTTTTCGGGCCTTTTGAAAAGGCTCCGGGCTCCTAAAATAAACCCGGCCCCGGATCCAAAGTATCCTATGGACACCCCTGTCAAAGCTACTGATTGTTCAAGTTAACTTCTGATGGAAAATATAAGTAACCCAAACCGTTTACGCTTTTAGGATCAAGAATTTCTTACGAGGGAAGTGGCTTGTCTTCTGCGCCATAGTTTTGCCTCTGAATATTTCACACAGTGTGTAACTTGAAGGATTTTGTTCAACAAACAAAGCCATTCCATCTAACTTTTCAAATTCATATTTGCAGGTTCCACATAGCAAGGACGCTAATATTCGCAGTGGACCTATCATATCTTTCTTCAAACCATATCACAAACCTTCACCATCTGAAAATTATACTTTACCACTTCCTCAAGTTGATGAAGGTAACTTGGCAGGTAATTCGGTTTGGCTAAAGAACTGCCTACGTTGTTTTTTTGTTTGCTTTTTTTAAATAAAAATTTAGTTTTTCCGGAACGCAGCCAATCAAGTGTTTTTTTACATTGACCCAACGTAAGTGGTGTAGATTTAACCAATATGAAAGAAGACTGATTTACTGGTTGAAAAAAAGGATCAATTTATGTGGACATGAAACCAAGAATGGCACTTTCAAGTATGCTTGTGATCACTGCTGAAAAAGGCATCGCCACTTCCATAGAAAGCGCTGACTTTCTTTCGTGGGGGTCAAACATCTTCACCACTCGGCGATGCCACAGATAAATGTTTAACGTATCGAGAGACTCTAAATTATCTTAAACTATTAAACAATTTCTTCAATACGCATTTTAGAAGAAAGGTATAAGGACTTGGCTAGTGTGAGTTAATGAGTGGGTAAGAAAAAAAAAATTGCGTTGTGACTTCATACCGAATTATTCAAGTTGTCAACTTCCTAGTGGTGAGCCCTGGTAATTGATTCTTGCAATCAAGCGAATGACAACAAATCGAGACTCGAGACAGCAATTGTAGTTCACAGAGCTCCATGCAACTCCATCCTGTACAGAGTGATGCCGACGCAGAGCATGCGCCCTTCATGTCAAATAGCTGTTCAGGGCGGGCAACTTCAGTTGTCGTATGGTAAGGCATCACCTTGCTGCAGTTGAATGTGGAAGGCCTGACCAAGTCTAAAATCGACATCGACCGAATTATTTACATAACTATCTTGACAATATAAGAAAGCCAAGTTATTAACGTCATTTATAACAGATGATTTACTTTAAACAAAATAGGCCTACGTTGTTATAATGCTATTTTTTTTAAATATCGTTTCACAGGTCGTCGGACCTCTGGGAATGCAACAACTTAGCAAGTGCTTCAACTCAGCAAGTTAATTTCAGCTACTGCCAAGTCAGCAAATGAGATTTACGTG
Source organism: Aplidium turbinatum (assembly GCF_918807975.1). NCBI lineage: Eukaryota > Metazoa > Chordata > Ascidiacea > Aplousobranchia > Polyclinidae > Aplidium > Aplidium turbinatum. Next base: position 5,834,352 of record NC_137484.1, on the reverse strand, counting down.
CTCACGTCGAACTTGCTTGGTCATCGCTTGTCAAACTCTTCTTGTTGACTTGTGATATGCCAAATTTGGCTTGCTCAGTTGTTACTTGCTCGGTTTCATCATTTACCAACTTCAGCCACTTACTGAAATGTTGCTAGCTCAGTTGTCACTTGCTCAGTTGTCGCTTGCTCAGTTCACAACTGCTGTCTTGTGGGAGATTCGTCTTACAAATAAATAAACAAATCTGTGGCACACAATCTTTTGGCACATCGGGGTACTAAATTGTGGAGTGAATTAGATGAATGTATAAAAAGCAAACACTTTGCTTTGTTTAAAAAACTTTAATATATTCTTATTTAATATACTTTTTCAGTTTAATTATTTTATCTACATGTAACCTCGTATTTGTGTAAATTGTGTTCTTACCCTATATGATTCATTATATGCTCATGTTTAGCAAGTTGGTCTTGATTCAATTGCTTACGAAACCTCGTATGATTCATTTCGATTTCGAAGCTACAGTTCAATCATGCTATTTATTCATTCAGCTAATGTAAAATGTGAAATGTCTGACGCTGCAATGTATGATGCCTGATGTCAGGCAGCACCTTGACTGGTTAACCGCAAGGCTGTTCGGTGCTGCCAGACCTTTCTATTGCTATGTTTTGATTTTTATGTAATTTGGTTTCTTTTTCTCAACTCGTATGAGAAAGGCAAATAAAACAAACATCTCTCTCCCTCACAGGATTTTAAACTTTTTTCTTTGCTTTCCAGAAGATGGCGCTAACGATCAGAAAAAGGTAAGTTCTAGTTCTTTGATTGTCACATGTACTCCAGTGGAGTGTCACGAGTGTGGAAGCATTTATTGTTCCGAGTTAGCACTAAACTGACAAATTTATGTTAAGTTACATTTCAACATTAAAGAGTAATTGGCGTGCTTGGAGTCAAGAATGAATTTCTAATCGCAATTCTCAATACAAATGTAAATTGACTGTACTTGAACTGTAAAACAACGTGCATGGATGTTATGACAAAGGAATTATTTGATGTCATAAAATTTTAGATAATTCAAGTAAAACATTCTGAATAATTCCACCGTAAATATTGCAACACTGCTGCGGACAGATGTAATACAGCAGCTGGGTTTAAAAACGTATAATTCACTTATACGTTTTTATATCAATTTAAATGGGTTTAAAAACGTACAATGCATTGATCTTAATTCTGTGTCGCAACACTTTGTTTTATTGCAATAGAGCAGGCAACTTTAAATTGCAAATTTGGAAATACAAGTTTGGTTTCACTTTGTCAACTGACACCGACAAAAGATATCTCGTGAAAAATAAGACTAAACAAAGACCACACTGACCCACAATTTTTCTGTCCTTTTAAGCAACAGTATGAGTGTCGTGCATTTACTGAGATGTGATAAAAATTGCTCATAAAGCACTTGTGTTGAACTTGAATTCTACTTGGAGGAAATCAAACAAATTTTTTCACTGGGAAACTTATTCCGAAACGAAACTAAAATAAAGCAGTTCTTTTCGGAAACCACTATGGCTTTTAATGAACGGTAAACCTTCAAAAAAGATCTTTTGGTAGACTGCGCACTTTGCATTTTACTGCACTGTTTACGACCTGAAACCGTTATGAGTTTCAGTTATATTTCGAGTGCATGACTGAACGACAGAGCTCGTTACAATGAAAACAAAACCAAAAAAATGCAAACTCTTGTTTTGTTTTGAAACATTTTTGAAATACTTTCAACTCCGCTGCACTGGAGTAGATCAATCAAGACCAAGCCAAATTGGTCAGATCAAGCGGGGTTAATTTAGTTTTGTCTCAAAAAACCCACTGTAAACTAGAATACGTGGACCACATGAGGCAAACTCTTTATAATTTTGGATTCCAGCTAATTTTTTTGCACCGCAAACGATTTTCTGGCTGTATTGTATTGTAGTTGGCCAGAAATACAGCCCATGTATCTGGCTGTATTTCTGGCCAACTAACATTCTACCATGGGTCGAACAGAGCAATTCGTGTAGGTCAGTGATAAAAAAATCAAAGGGTTGTTTTCTTATGAAAACAAGCTACAATAAAGAACGTTTACTCTCCATATTTCTAAGATAAGCTCACGCAAGGAACAAACGTCAAGCCCCACCCAATGTTTATGTCACACTTATTGGGCGATACATTAGAGCCAAAGAAACTTTTTGTTCACTGAATGATCAGAATGTTTCATTAGCTGTTGAGGTCAAGAGTCACTTGACTCAACAAATTTTGTCTTTTTCAGTTCAATTTACGATTTGAAGAGTCAAAAGATCTTCAAAAACTGCACAGGTAAGTACAAGATAAAAGTACACAGCCTAACAAAGTAAAAATAAAATGCTTAGAGATAACTGCATTCTAATATTCTTGCTTGTTATTATAGCCTACAATCTGGATCAGATATTTGCTCAAATAGTTCAATATTTTTTAAGACTTTATTGAAACGTCTTCGTTTCGATACAACAAAAACAAAGAAACATTATGAATGCTTTTGGCTTTCCATGGAGCACTCATCGGTTAATTCAAATATTAGGTTTGAAAAAACACATGTGGTTGTTCATTAACTTCTGTTGGTGAAACATAAAAGTTATGCAAAACAATGAAAACTCTCTCAACTTGATTATCTTCTTCACGTTGCATTAATTTATTTATGGCAATTAATTTAGTTAATAGAATTGAAGGCACGTGCTTGAGTTTCTAACGCAAAACATCGATTAGCTACCAATGCTGCGTTTCACATAACTTGGGTAAGAAGTAAACTCTGACTTTGTGAATGTGAAATTATACTTAAACTTTGACCATTCCATAGACTCACTTGACTGTGACGTCAGCACCAAAGTGCTAAAAACAGCGCTTTCCGCATGATTTCATCTAATAACGTTTAACTATTCAAACTTCAGAGGACAATTATTTGAGTTACAATTTTTCTATTTTAGTCAGCAAACTATAACCGTGATGGTATTCAGAGTAGTGCACGGCTAGATTTTTTTTACAACAGACCATTGCTAGACATAGGCCAGTTTGTTGTTTTTGTGGACTGGTCGTCAAAATGTCGCAAATTAATAAGCAAAGCATGAAGTGATGAAAGACATTACACGTGAATTCTATTTCTTCCTGTTCAAAATATTTGTATATTAGAGCATATTACATATTGGGTCTCACAAAAGTAAAAATGGGTATATTAATTTTGAGAGACCCAGCGGCAACTAGTTCGGGAGCCGGGACATTATCTGTCTGTCGTCTCTAGGTCAGCGAGCCGAGTCAGAGAGCTTGAATTTGTGGTTGGTTGGTTGGTTTTGAATCTTTAATAGAGTTTTGAATTATTTATATACAAAAAAATCTTTATCCTTGGACTGACAAAGCCTTGACTGGTTATATAGTTTATTAGTTATAGTTTCGCATACTTTGTAACTCTTGACACAGGGCTGGTTACCGAGATTGGCAGAATGAGGTTTTCCGATTGTTGAAGTGTTGTTGCCAGGGAATTATTCCATTTACTAGGTGCCGCTGAATGGAGAGCAGTTCTGAAATGCGATGCTCAAGCGCACACTCCGAAAGTCGAACTTGTGCTGCGTGTTCTTGAGCCAGGCGCGTAACCACTGAGCTAACAGGGCGGGCTGTTGTGATTGTTAGAGGTGCGATTTAACAAGTGCGATGTTTTAAAGTTTATCTGGTATGAGCCATTTGCTAATAAGATCAATTTTAGGCTCAGCACAACGTCCACAGCGCAAACCATGCTGCTTTGTGCGTTGTGCATAGCGATGGTAAGAAACTATTCATTCAGTTAAATGTTTGGTAAAATAAAAAATGTTTAGTAAAATAAAATGTTTCTAAGCAGCGATAATGAAACAAAATAGTCAGAAAAACGGATTTGTTCATTAAAATTCAAGAAAATAGCAATAGTAGCAAAGTAAAGTGTAGGATAGTTTGAATTTTGTGAAGCGAAATTTGTTCATGTTTCTGCTTTGCTGAATCACAATTCGATTACCAGTTTGTTTTCGAAAGTTCTAATTCCTTGAAATGCGATGCATCACGGCGCAGGAAAGTAGGCTACATGATTCCGTTCTTGCTTTCTGTCGCCTATATCTGCCCAGTCACAAATCGAAACCGCTTTCATTTGATGCTTTGACAATAGACATAAAGCCAAAAGCCTCTTATGTTAGTAGGCCTACCACTTTTTTGTTGTAAGGTAGAGTACCCAATCCAGGTTTAGACCGGGTAGTTGGTTGAATATTTGGATTTTGTAAATTAGAAAATAGCTAGGAAAGCAAATACATTCAAGCGTATCATTGATATTACTAAGTGTCTGCAAAGACACAGCCGCATACAAAAAGGAAAGCTGGTTCGAAAACAGTACTTGAGGCCTGCTGCAATTTTAAGTTGAGGCCCACCATGGCAAGTGATTGAAGGTCAACGTCCCAAGACACAAAAGAAAAAATTTTCATAAGCGCCCTAGTGACCCACTGATTCAAGAATGAATTTTTGACGCAAGACAAAAGAAAGTTATTTGTAGAAGGATCTTTATCAAAATGCATTATCTACGTTGCAGAATGGGTGGGCAAAAGCAAAGTGCTTGAGTCATATTTACATCGATCTTGTATTACCTCACTCATGTCAAAATTATCACATTTTAACTATTTATGGCCGTACCCACATAAATAGCTTTCATGTCATTTCAAATTGCCAATGTTTGATTTTACTGTGTGCAGAAAGAAAATGTTTTTGCTTAAAAGTAGGCTAAAGCGCAAACAGCCTCTAATAAAGCTCAATTTATACGGTCCATTGCCCACATAATCAAATCTCATATCATTTCAAACTGTCAATGTTTGATTTTACGGTGTGCCATAAAGAATATGTTTTGCCTTGAAATCAAAGCTAGTGCCAATATTAACAAATAAAAGTCAATTTGTGTGGCGCATCGCTCATGACGAGGTGAAAAAATCTTTTTCTTGCGTTTCAGGAAGGAATTTTCTGCCTTGCTGTGAGAACAGAAAAGTGCCTTTATAAGCAACTGGGCGGTCCTTATTTGAGTAACCTAACCGTTTCGATGTGCTTTCATTGTCCAGTGGCGAGTGATAAACGATTTTCATAAAAAAGAAAGTTTTTAGTTGGGGCAAATATAGACTTGCGTAGTGTAAGTATGGGCAAGACAATACCAATTTAGAGACTTTGCACCCAGACTGCAAATCAGACGATTTTTACATTGATTCAACGTTTTCAGACGTTGAATCAATATAAAAATCAGTTGATTTGTTGTCTGGGTAGGTTATAAGGATAGGCTATACATTACACAGCAATCTAACCAGAAGATAGCCAGCAAAGATACTGAGGAATATGATTTAAAGCGGTTCGCAATAAGCGCGGAATTCGTTTGGTTAATTTTGTTAAGCCATGATATTTGGTTAGATCTTATGCATTTATTTGAATTATAGGAATCGACAATTATTAGTGAAATTGTTTCTCGGCAGTCGATTGTGGCAAGAAATTACAGCGATAGACACATGTTTCTCTCGTTAGGCTGGACTCACCAGTATCGTACCACTAGATCACCAGGCACCACGAAATCTCGACAGCTGATTTTGCAAGCCAATTGAATTAGGCTACCGATATACACCGATAAAATTGTATTATGTATATTGTTCATTTTATTCATTAGTAATTTTGCGGAAGGACACACAATGGACAAATAATTGTAACCTTTTAATTCAGGGGTTTCCAACCTGAGGACCATGGCCCCCTAGTGGGCCATGATCCTTTTTCAAGAAGGCCATGGAAAAAATTGAAAAATATTCTTTTTTTAATTTATCATCTCTAAATCCACTTCAACACTATATAACAAAAGAAATAAATTAAAATTTAATATAATTACCTTTTTTGTAATATTAATAGTTTTCATTGTTCTAACTACCGGTTAATGTATTAACAAGTTTTTTAATTAAAATGACGTTTCCTAATTTTTTCAAAAGGTTGAAAAAAATAGGGGGCCATTGATTTTTCAAAAATTTCAAATGAGGCCACGGTCTAGAAAAGGTTGGGAACCCCTGTTTTAATTAAACAAAAATATACAAACACAAATGGGAGACAATTCTAACTTGGCAGACCCCACAATGCAGAAGCAAGACAAAATAAGTTAAATTACAAGCTGCCTAAGATTTTTTAACTAAACAAAATATTTTTTTCAATTTCTTCAAAGGTAGTTGCAGCCCAGAATGCCACTCTCTGCTTCTGAGTCGGTTGCTTTAATGGATTCGGCGAGAAAGTAATAGAAATACATATTAAACTCCGTAATCTTTATTTTTAAATATGGAAAATTGACTTGAAAAGTTCAGTAAATTCAAAACAACCCAAGTAGAACTATCACTTCGGACATGGGCAGAGCCTGTTTTTTTTTATCGTAAATTCCAAAGCAAGCCTTTTGACGTTTGCTTAAATTTCTCATCGACTTCGTTCACATGGCGATTAAACTTTAATGAAGTATTCGTTGCAAATGAAGCCAATAATTTGGAGACACATGGCGTGACCTCATCACAACTAAAAAGCTTGATTGACTGCAGCAACTACAAAAAAAAACAAAAAAAAACACAGCTGCATTACATCATTGTCTTGGAGAATGGAACAAAGGATAAGGTTATTATCTGTTCATAGCTGCACATGAAAGGAAGGGTTTTCGTGGTTACATTTAGCTTTAAAGGTAGACATAGATGTAGCTACAACATGAATTTAAGTTGCCAAGACATGAGGTAATAAAGGTCAGAGCAGTGAAATCACTTCCATTAACCTTTCACAATCCACTAAGCAGAGCGCTGGTCAAACGCACAGCTTGTCAGATAATCTTACAGTGTTGTAAATAAGAAAGAAACCATTGGCAATATTTTTCATGCGTTATATAGCCTTCATTAGCTTGCAGCTCAGTGAGGAACCAATAATGTCTTTTTCTTGATTGTATAGTATTTTAGGTCTGCAGCCTTGACACTGTATTTTGCCTACATGTAAAGGGCTGTTGTAGCTTATTTGAGCATTATTTCCTTTGATGATTAAAATTACGAGCTTAAAAGACATTATCTTCACAGCCCTTCAACACAGTACAGTAGCCGAGTAATGATGTTCGCAATTGCTTAATTTAGAAACTTTATAGCTAAAAAGACACCATAAAGAATTGCTTTTCTTTTATAATAGTTACATTTCAAATTCTTTAACATGTAAATCAAATTCTACAATTTCTTTGGCAATATACGATGAGCCGACAAGTAAGAATAATGTAGGCCTAATGCAACTGCATATGGAAAATATATGGTTGACTGAGGTAAAGAAGGTTCGGTAGAAAGGCTGGAATTATGGACGGCGAAGAAGAAAACTATGTGAGTTAAATGACACGATAATTGAAGACAAAACATTTAAGACAAAACGATAATTGAAGACAAAACGATAATTGAAGACAAACAAGACATTTTCAAAGGTAACTTGGAGAATTTCAGTGGCCATGCCTGAAGTTGGGTTAAATCCAAAGCACGAGAAGCTATTTGTAGTGACAGCTACACCGAATAAAAACAGTCAAATTTAGAAATAAAATATAGTAAATAGATCAAACTTTCTCCTTTGATATGTTTTCACTTGAAGACTAATAAAAATCATCATTCAGAAGGCACCACATGGTGAAGCATGTAAAGACTTAAATCAAAGTGTTCCTTGAACAGTCATAAATTATTTCCCAAGCACAAAGACGATTCGAGTTTTTATGCACATTTTTTACAAATTTAAGACAAACAATTTCTGCATCCAGCGCGCTGGGGATAAAATAAGATTACATTTGTGGGACTTTAAAAATTACGAAGGTCAAGCAAAAGGTCTTGTTCCATATCAACATAAACAAAAATTCATTATGATATTACAGTAAATCGTTATTTTGTCAAGATTGCACAAGGGAATTAGTTAATCATCTTGGAAAATATTAAGGCTTAAAATTGATTTTTCATTCCAAAACCCCATTAACACAATGTGCATTGATTGGAGGTTGCGTCTGTTGAGCATTATGCAAGGTGGAAATGTGTTACGATCTTTGGATTGACCAACGTTGAGTCGGATAGGAAAATAAGGCCTAATTGTGTTGCATAGCAACTTTTTTTTGAAATAGATTATCATCTAATCGGTCGGATTAATACTTTTATCCTCCGTCACGATGATTAACAAATGAAATGGTCGTGGAATTGAATGAAAGCGCAGTTTTGGATTTTTTGCATACACCGCATGCATTTTACAAACAAAGTTAACAGTATCGTCAGAGAACTAATGCGACAATCAACAGTTCCTCAAGTTTAGGCGTCAGCTTCAAACGTTAACTTAGTTTCAAAAACAGAGTGAAACTGTTCACCAGGCATTTGATAAATAAAGTGACTTGCTTTCTTCTGGTGACTATAGGCTACTGGGTTACCTCCTGATGTTAAGGATGATACTGTAATAAAAGCTAGGTATCATCCTCAACATCAGGAGGTAACCTGGTAGCCTATAGTCACCAGAAGAACGTCAGTTTCAAAAGTTAACAATGCTTGAAAGTAACCGTAATCTATAACATTAATATTGTTTAGCATATCGAGGGTAACTTATTAAAGACAACTTATGTCAAAAAGGTTGATGCTTGAAGGTGTGAGTAATGAACTCTGCTCTGATGACGTAAAACATCATTGCAAATTAATCTCAGTTAGCCTACATTGATCTTGTGAGTATGATGCGTGAAGGAATAAAAGATTATGAGATTTTTTGAAAATGTTGTGTAATTTGAAATGAAGCAAAAGTAGGTAATTTTGAATAGAAACAACACGAAATACTTCAGAAAATTATTATTTCTGAACTGTTTCGATCAGTTGCAAACGAAAACTCACTTAACTTAGTTTTCTAGACATTTTGCAGATTTGTATTTTTCGTTAAGCTGATTAAAATATTTAAAAAAAATGTTGCTAATACTTTTGACAAGTCTAAACGTGAGGTGAACTTTCACTTATATAAGCACTAACAAGTGAAGCAGAACTTGAACAGTGATTTTCATGATTTGACATTTTCAGCTGCAACAAGTTAAAGCAAATATTTCTATTGCAAAGATTAAACAAGAAGAAAACTAAAGTTTATGTGCAGTTTGCAGCAATGAAATCTTGGCCAAGAAGGTCCAGTAAGAGTTCAGTAACGAATAGATTTTCTACTGGCAGCACTTGCTCCTCAGACTATACAATTCAGCATCCTAATGACGCAACAAATCTTGCAATATATTCCAAGTTTCACGAAGGCCATGAAACCTATGACAACGATCTTCCAGGATTGTGCTCCAACAAAGACTGTGATTGCTCCTCTGAAGATGAAGATCAGTGCGTTTCTCCAATCTGGGATTCTCGCAGCTTCAGAAAGAATGAAATTGATGAAGTTTGCTCTAAAAATCAACCTATGAGCCAACAGAAATCTAACGAAAACGCGGTTGTATCTTTCCGCTCTTGTAACTCCGCCGGAAGTACCCGCACCCGATTCCGTAGCAACAGTTTCGATGGGTTAGTGCTTTCTATTCAATGTAAGGAACTGTTTTCATATCAACTCTTCTCAACTAAGCAAGATTAATATTCTTCAACATTTTTTTCAGTAAAATTGTCATGTAGAATGCTATAACAACTTGTAGGCTTGGTGGTTTTCTTGGTTAGAGTAACCGCCTCCGAATAAATAGGCGTGGTTTCGATCTTCTGTGGAAATATTCCGAACACTTTTCTAATTTTCAGTAACTTAGTACTAAACCTTATTACTGCCTGGCACTAAACAAAAAAAAGGATTTACAAAATACTTAAAAAAATAATACAATAGTCCGAAGTAAACACTACTCACTCAAACAGCCTATAGTTAATTAACAATTGATAAAGTTCAATGTTAATGTGGATAGGCTGTGAATCGAAATGTGCCTTGAAAAAGAGCAGGTGAAGGTGGTCACAGCTTAGATAGAATTTCAAAATTCTCAAAAAATAAATTATTAAAATCCTTCCGTGGTCGTGAATGAAATTGTTTTGAAATGGTAGGATATCATAAATTTTAAACCAAACCTTCTACTCAAATTCAATTTTAATTTGATGAATTTGGTTACATTGGCCTACATAGCGGCCTATGGTTACATACAAAGTGTGCATCTTGATAAAAAAATATTATTGCGCCAAAAATGACCAAAAAGTGACCAAGACAAAATTATATTTGTCAAAATTTTCTGGGGAGCAAGCCCCCTACACTCCCTTTCGAACGTTACCTTTTTAGACATTAAGTTTTGCTTTGTCCATTTATCTTATAAAGTTTGTTAGAACACTGATCCTTCCCTAACTTTTTTCTAGATCCACTACTAGCCTACATTGTCGTTATAACCTATATTAAGCTAAATATATTTTTCTAGAAAATATTAAGATTATTTACTTTTAGCTTACATGACAAATGTGAATTTTTCCCCTTACATTGAAAAACTTTGCGGCCCTACCCTAAGGCTTTCTTGTCCTATTTTTAAGCGCCATCACTAAACATAAGAGCCCACTGGTGGATTTCGTGAAAGGGGCAAGATGTACTTACACGACCCTTGTTAGGGGTAATAGACAACTTAGTAAGCTACCACCATCGTACAATGACAAACAAAAGACGAATAAAGCCGTTTTTTTACGTTTTTAGAGACTTCTGTTATGTTTGGCTTGTGTTGTGTTTTGCTTCATGTTACTTTTCATCATTAACGCGTCGGATGAAAAAGATGCTATTGGACTGGTTGCAATAAACAAAGCTAAATAACTAATGATTTTTGATTTTTTGGTAAAGTAAAAGTTAAAATTTATTTTTCAGAGTTAATAGGGAACGGATCGAAGATGTGGAAGACAAGGACAGAAGAAGATCAGAAACAATCGTCAATAAGTTCCAGAAGAAGGAAAAATACCATTCTGGATGCATTTACGAAAGGTTGGTAGATGATTGCTTTGGCTTGATTTGAACGATGTTCATAAAATGAAATTTTAAGTTGTAGCCATGTTATAGCTACTGTATAACACAAGCAGTATTCGTACGGTCATGTTAGGCATATAGCTATAACACAAGCAGAATTCGTAGAGCTGCAAAGACTCGAACATTTGAAACTGTAAACAGTGTACAAGTGTTCATTGCTGCCAGAAACCCATAACACAAAAGCATTAAAAAAAACAAAAGCTGCAGTGAAGCTTAAAAAATTTGCAATTTGTTTATTCCTTTTGTTTTTCGTCATTAACGCAACCGGGACAAAAAAGATACTACTTCCTACAATAGCCAATATGGGTCTATACCACCAGGTCATGAACGGGAAAAATTGGCAAAACCTTGAAAGGGGAACGTGCCTGAATGGAATATCGTGTAGCAGGCTACGTATATTTCGTCTTACCTGTGTTTTATTTGATATAATGCTGTGAGCTGCTCATGCAATGGCTATGCTTTTTGTCTGCAAAGTCTGCAAAACCTTATGAAATATTGTAGCTTACCGTGAATTGGTAAACAGATGCGATGCAGTGTTTTATTCCATGGTGACCTGTGTCTTATGTGGGATGAGTTGCAAGATTTGCTGCAATGTTAACGATGTCTGTTAAGCAATTACAGAAATACAAAACTATTTTGTAAAGCATTCCACAATGTTGATGTATTGAAAAAAGTAAATAATGCGTTAATTTATTTCCAAAAATAATTGTTGCATTGATCATTTTGTCACAAAGAAATTGTCACAAAAAAAAAAAAATATATATATTGCTTAGTCACTTTTAGCATTTTTATGACGGCAAGTTACCTCGCGATGCCTTATTCTACTTCCTGTGTTCGACCGCAAAGTGCATGACCCTATTATGAGACCACAACGCTTGCACTGTTGACTTGTGAATCCTCATTGTCGTTTTAAAACGTGCAGTGGTTGCTTTAGTTCATTTTTTTTCGATTCTATACCTACAGTAATCCAATATCGAACGCTGGATGATAGATGTATGCTGACAGAGATTAGTCACTGTCAGCTGCTGAGATTGCATGTTTTATGGTAAGTCAAGCAGAAGCCTATACTTTTCCATATACAACAAAAGAATCTTCAAGGTCAAAGACACTTGACATCGCCTTTGTGGACCTTAGAAGTTTTGTAATAAAAATTTGTTCGATGTCATTACAGTTTGGACCGATCGAAGCTTCGTCATCACCCAAGCGTGAACAATGGTGTGCCCAATGAACCGCAACGACCTTCAGCAAGGCGACCTGCAGTGGTCGCGTCACTTCCTGGTAAGTTACAATCTGACTCAAACTGGCTTTGAAAAAAAAACGAATTTTAGCGGATTTCGGAATTTTAGCGGATAAAAGAATTTCCGCAATGCCAATTATACGTAGCCTAGTTTGTATAAGATCGAAATTTAAAAACTAGAAGTTTTTGAGACCATCCTTCAAAATTAATGATCATATCAAAAGTAACACATCACGTCATGCACAACAAAACTGTTTTCTACTTGCGTGATAATGAGATATTGCAAAGCGGTCACGCGTTGGCTACAGAAACTGCATATCTCTCTGTAGGTATCATGGCTGATACAGCCCTCGATGTACAATGATGTTCCAGTGCAACTAAATGTATCCAGATGTATACAATGCATATCTAACAGCAACTAAATTAAAATTAGTTTCGATATGCAATATTCTCTATATTTAATGTTTTCTACATGATGCCATACGATATGCGATATTCGCTTTTCAAAAATTTGGCAGACTCTATTTCTACTTACAGTACTTATTCAAGTTAATTTGTATTTCAAAATTTTGAAGAATATTTTATTGTAGATTTTGTTAGCAATGCTTTCCCTTCGGCATTTGAAAGCCACATGAAAAGCAAAATTCAGTTGGTTGAATCAAGTGTATTATAGGCCTACACGAGAAGTCAGCATATGCTGACATTTTCTTAAACCAGAACATTGTCTACGAAATATTTTCACTTGAGAAAAGCAATAAAATTCTTTAAAAATAGCTTTTGACAATAAAATGATAATTACAAATCTTTTCGCTCTCGCTACAATGTTTCCCCAATGATAGGCTTATTTCTTGAGTAGCTTTATTAAGGTTTTTATCTGCCATCAGATGCTGTGATTAAAGAAATAGGAACATACATTTGCCAAAGCGTTGTAAAGAAACTAAGTCTAAACAGTGGTATTTAGAAGATGAGATTTAATGTTACTTCTGTTTCAGCATTAGGTGCAACTTGATATTCTTCGATTTCATGTATTAGGTCAAGGATTCGTAAATCCCTTTCAGTATAATTCATTTCTTTGCATAGATTCAACGTCTGCGACATTGCAAAAAAAGATTAAATTTTTAGCTAAAATATAAGGAAATGTTTTACTTGATACTTCCGAAGAATGTTAGCCTATCTCGCAGATTCAGCACGCTAGACTGTTTTTCCGACGTTGAGGTTATGTAAAAACGAGCAACTTCAACGCAAACTTATGATCTTGCAGATTCCGACCTTTCCGTGCTTTCCGATACAATCGCAAACTTGCAACGGAACCAGCCGGTCCCATCATGTGAGTGCATGTTTCCAGGCTGCAAAATTCCTTATTTTGCAATGATTCAACGTCTGCAGACGATGTAGTTGATGTCGGTCATAAAAATAAGCCCAAATTATGAATTCATTTAATTAACGAATTATGCTAAATTAATGCAATTTCACATAACCTTGATTACTACTTCTTCAGAAAATAAACAAAGGTGGAAATGTTTTGGTATAAATGGCTTAGTTATATAATGTATAAATGGATTTGTTACCTCAAAACAAAAATGAGCATAGGCTACTTTCACTTTTGTAAAGAAACTTTGTTGTTTGAATGTTTTACAGCTTTGCACGATTGTGTTGCATGCAGCATGCAGGTTATGCAAGAAAAAGCAATTTAACTGACACTTTTCAAATCTCATACAAACCATTGTCGTGCCTCATTTTTGCAATGATAAAAAAGATTAATAAGTGACAGTAGTACAAAATATGAAAAGATTAAAGAATTAAAAAAATAATTAAATTAAAGAATTAAGATTAAAGAAAATGACAATTAAAGAAAATATAAGTTAGCTAACACTTTTCAAATCTCAATTTTTTGGTTAAACAAGCCACGGTCGTGCTTCATTTTACAATGACAAAAAGATTAAAAAGTGGTAATAATGAATTCAGTTTTAAATTTGACTGCTGTAACGTATGAAAGTCCTATCCAAAATCAAATAGTGATACCAACAACAAGCATTAACCCTAACCAACGAGGGTTAACAATAACAGGAAGTGTAGGATTTCTGTCGATAGTCTGTGGCATGAACTAGTGGTGCAATACTGGTGAGTCCAACCTAATGGACGAAACAAGATTCTATCGCTGTCAATTCTTACTACAGTCGACTGCCGAAAAAAATATGAGATTTTTATGTTTTACAGCTTTCAAGCGATCAAAATGGAACTTTCCCAAACTAAGCTTCATGGTTAGTGGTTGTTATTAGGTGTTGCATGGTTTTGTTTTTATACAAGTCTAGGCTACAACTTTCTGCATCGTCTTTAAAAGTTTGCTTTTGGAGCTTTTACAAAACGACTTCCACATTTAAAAACAGTCAAAACAAAAATCACACCGAAAGCTTTCTGTTTTGAAATCATATTAAGCACTGATTGAACTCCGAAAGCGGTTTCTGCTGCAACCAAAACAAAGAATGGTCGCATGTGGAATATGCTTTGTGTAAAAACATAAAGCAGGCGTGACAGGTTTGACACTTGGCCTTTCAACACGTCACGGATTGTTTACCTTGCACCAAATTATCAACTCTGTTTTCTGTAATTTGTATGCTGCCACCAGCACTGAAGAAAGCGTGTCATAAAAGTGTTTCGTTGCAGTTAAAACGTGATATTTTAACGTTTATTCAACGTAACGTTTGCTAACTTTAAAACTTTTCAATATTCAATTGTATTTGATATAATTTATATTTGACATGTTTGATAAATATGTCTTAATTATTGATTCACTGAGGAAGTACAAACAGAAGAAATCTGACACTTTCAAGGCAATTTATTAAACGGCTTGTTCGGGTCCGAAACTTTAATTTTACTTTGAATTAGCATTTTTCTATGTAGTCGTTTAGTTTGCATTTACAAAAAAGTAGAATCTAAACGCTTGAACAATGAACATGCTTGCGGTAGGCTGCAATGACGTCATTCAACCTGTCGCTTGCTAGTACAAGCTTAAAGTTCTGGCCAAGTGAAATTCATGGATAAGATTGTTTGGGACTACGTTTAACCATGGTTTTATCTTCCTTTCAAACCGCTTTTGAGTTTTGATGCAACCTAGTTTATCATTTTGAGTGACAGCTTGGAGTAAGGTCACGAGTGGGATTGTCACATTCAAGGCTATTATCTTGCGTCATGGCATACTGGCGAGACACTAACCATGCCAGGGAAAGTTTCGTTGGATTTGATAAGACCCCGAAAGCTTGATCGAATAAAGAACTGAAAGTTGTTGAAGCAGTTCATAATAATCAACTACTGTTTGACATGAAAAAACAAAAAAAAAACGAAACCAGGTTTTTTAAATTTTCATTGCACGTTCTTTCTTAGCCTGAAAATTAGTCATTCTTTTCATTGCATCAATGAACAAAAGAGTGATTTGTTAACTAGGCTTTTGGTTTCGTTGGATTTGATAAGACCCCGAAAGTTTCTGTTCACAATAATCAACTACTGTTTGACGTGAATAAAGACACAAACAAAAACAACAAAACTAGGTTTTCTAAATTTTGATTGCACGTTCTCCTTTCTCAGCCTGAAAATTAATCGTTCTTTGCAATGCATCAAAGTACAAAAGAGTGATTTGCTAACTGGGTTTCTCAACAGCTGCACTGACAAAAATGTAGCAGCTTAAAATAAGCTAAACATGGACACGATGCTCTAGAACATCGGTTCGATGCTTCCCGAGAGCATGCGACGGTCTCTCACCAGGAATAGCCGACGTTTGACGTCGTTTTTCCGTCTATTTAATTTATTTCGTCAGCTTCCAAGTAATCTTCAGCCTTCCATAAGAGAAAAACATTTTTAATCAATCATTTATTTAAAATTTTAAAGCATGCATATTCGTTTTATCAAAGATTTTTTCCTTCAATGCAGAACAAAGACAGATCACGCGAACAAAAGTTAGAGGAGGTTCTTGAAACTTGGAATGCAAGCAAGGTTGATAAAACATTGGATTCCATATTGCAAGAGTTCCAAAGCTGCAAAGTAAGCTGCAGTCTACGTAAGATACTTAGTCAGGAATTGCATTTCATATTGTATGAAGAATGTGGTATTCAAGTCTTCAAATTGGAGACTAACGCCCGGGTTTATTCCAAGGAGGACGTGCGAGTCCCAAGACAGCAAAATCCGTCATTTTTACATTGATTCAACGTCTGCAGGCGGGTCTGTATAAGCTTAATATGTAACAACTCATCTATTCCTGCGATAAGTTGAGTAAGAAACCTATTTGAAAAGGTTTGTAAAGATGTTTTTTTATTGCCATCTGGTTGTTCATCCATGGGTAGGCCTACTGGTAGCCTACTTTGTTCCTGGACGTGACTATATGAGCTATTATAGTGATTAGCGACGTTTATGCTTGGTTGTGTAAATAAAGAATATGGGAAAAGGATTTGGCTAAAAAAACGGCTTAAGCCTGCCATTCAAGGCCTCCCATAGTTCACAAGCAATAGCAAACAGTGATGTTAACTAACATTTTGTGGCAATTTGTCTTTGCTGTGGGATTTCAACTTTAGCGTTCCTTTTATTGAAGGGTGACTGCCGGGTTCTACAACGCTCTCCATCCGGGTCACTTGTAGTTGGAGCTGAGAACGGAAGCACAAGGGAAAGGAGACGCCACAAAGCTGTATGGGAATTGTTCACTTCAGAAAGAACTTACCTCATTGACCATTTGCTAGTTTTACGGCAGGTAATGCACTGTATGTAGACATTTGAGATGAGAGCTATAAGCAGAATGTAAAACAATATGAGTGGCCTAACGTTCTTTATTTGTATTAAACTGGGGATCTACAGTGTGACAAAGTGGCTGGTTATTAACCCAAGTAGCAACCAGCAAGGTAAAGTCTATTTTTTGGAAGGTCTTACCAGCAAAAATTACAAAGTTTACAATAGTTTGTAAAAATAATGAAAAAGGCAATAACTTATAACGCGAGAGAACAACTGCACGCCGAGCAAGCTGGTGCAAGAGAGAGGCCCAATTATGGATCCATAGGATGCACTGCCTAATAATTGTAAATTCAAGAAAAATGTACGACCAGTCCAATTGATGTCAAGTTATCTTGTTGTGTTATTTTACATTTGTTGTTATTTTACAATAATTTATTTCCAATTTGAGGCAACATCTCAAAATTCTGGTTGTGATGTTCATGAAATGTCTAGAGATTTGTTAGCCATATTGTATAAATTCTTTTTTTTGTCTTTGTATTCCAATATTGAGGTCGGCTATGTTGACATTTAAAAAATTGTTTGAGAAGCCTAATCCTAGAAAATAGACTTAGCCTACACTAAAAAACTGATACGCTTCCAGGTGTTCATGGAACCATTGCAGGATTTGCAGTGTGAAGGTTTTCTGCTTTCAGTTGACGTAAGATGTTTGTTTGGAAACTTGGAAGAATTATGCAAAGTAATTAAAGATTGCTTTAACGTTCCTTCTCTGAACATTATTTACTTTAACTGAATTATAGCCAGAACACACTTTTTGAGTTCTGAAATTTCTTAAGATGTCGATTTTTGACTTGCAAGTGAAGCAAAGAATAGATCAACATCGCTTCTCGAACACGTTCTATAGCAGCGTAACTTGGCTTATCATTTTTATCAATAATAGTAATAATCACTTTAATTTGTAGCTATTGCGATAACATGCGGTGGATTGCGAACTGCAGATGCAACACTAAAGGCAGCAGAAAACTGCAAAAGGACGTAGCCTATTGTCGTCCTGTTAGCAGTTCTTAATTGCTTTGATGTGTCATTAAGTGTCTTATCAGGACACAGCCGCTACTGTGCAACTTAAATCGAGTCACATCGAGTTCGTTTAATAAGCCTAACATTCGAATAAGTTACTCTTGCACTTATAGTACAATTAAAACTGAAATAACTCAGGTGTTTGTGTTTACAAAACGACATGTTCTATTGAAGGTCAGCATGGACTTCTGCCACGCCCTGCTCAAAGTGGTCGGTGACAAACGTCCAAGTCAGTTCGGTTCTGCTGATGCCATTGACACCGCTTTTGAAACGGTCGGTTGGTTTTAACATGACATCGTAATATTGTTAGAATTCAGACTTAAACTTAATTCTGCTAGTGTCACTGCGTTGTTTTATAGAACGTTGAACTGTCGAAACATTTTATCCTGAAAATACGAAAAGATTCAGGATGGGTTTGTCGTCTGATATACTTATAGGACATCAGACTACAATAGCGTCAAGGATGATGAAACCAAAGACTGGCTGCTCTCTAGTAGCCTTCCAGTGTAGTCCGGGAACATCGTGATTCTGGGCTGGTAAAAAGATAGACCCTCGGCCCCAGAGGCTCACACGACGACGACTACATACAGACGAGCTATACTGCCCACCTCTGCTTAAAGCTTATTTATTTAGAAGAAATGTACTTTTAGGGACCGCAACGCTGGTTACCTTAGTATTCTATTCAAATAAATGAGATGTTTCTATTTGGATAAGATATTAAAAACCCCCTTTTACAGTAGTAAAAGGTTTATTTATAAATAAACTTATTGGCCATAAACGAACAGTAGCCTACATGAAACGCCTAGGAGGAATATTTGCACTTGTCTTTTTCATCCCTCTTGTAAGGCAGCTAATGATCACTTTTGTCTCGGGCAGACCTAACTTGTGACTGTTTTTTTCTCCATTTTGAATGTGTTAGTGCATATTTGCTGTGTTTATAGTTGGCTTGGATTCTTGTGTTCAACATACCAAACTGAAACTTATGGCGTAACGGCGGCTCAACCTTTTTGAAAAACTTCTTTGTAAGCTTTTTGCTAAACTGAAATTCTGAAGATGCAGCGACGTAATCGGCTACCACATCATTGCAACCGTTGCGTTGTTTATAATAACCTACAGAGCACATGGTTTTTGAAAAGACTATTAGTAATTTCAGTTAGGTCTAGGCTGTAAACATAGAAATAAACCATGGAGTAGGGGTAGAGTATTAAGTATTATTTTTATATGCGGTGCAAGGAGAAAATGTAAAATTTTAATTCAAATATTAATTATAAAATTTGATAAATAATAAAGATTTAAGGAAAGGTTAATGTTGCAATGTAGCCTACTAGTTTGCTTCTTTTTCACAAACCTGCTGGCTGCTAACTTCTTCAGGTTCTTAAATAATTTTGATGTGCTACTTCCTCAGTTCGGTAGCATCATGTGTCCACCTTATCAACGGTACTTCAGCGGATACCGCAACTCCTTAAGTGACCGAGAAAACCTCAAGTCAAATGAAGACTACCTTTTGTTTTTAGAGGTGAGGTGGTGCATGAACCAAAAGCATATACTGTATATCTCGAACGCTTTTACAGTCACCGTAAAAATCTATTCACAACGCTTTTGGTTTGACAAAACACGAAATATTGCTTTAGTTTCAACCTGTCAATCGCGTCTTTAGTGGTGTGAACGCAACCCGAGATGTCAGAGATTGAAAATCAATGACTTATTGGTCACTCCAATGCAACGTCTCACCAAATTTCCTCTGCTCCTGCGGAATATAGCAAAGTACACTGATGATAAAAAGCAGACTGAATCCATAGAAGGAACCTTGCTGCTTGTAGAAGAATCTCTATGTAAGAAATCACAACAGGTTTTGTTTTTTTAATTTTATAAGATGACTGTAGGGCTAGTAATCATGTGGCTTCATTAATGGACTTTCATTTTATTGCAGCCTATTATGCTTATTCATTGTGACCAGATGCATGCCTACAAGATTTGCATAATTATATTTCACTTTTTGTCGCAATAAAAAGTATCCAATAACATCTATCCATAACGTTAACCATCTGCTATCATTCTAGTTTTTGGTTTTGTAAAATTTACACTACCGTCTCTATCAAAATTCTATCACTCACTGTAGCCGAGTAAGCCTGCTTTGTTTTTACACGTATTTTCTGCTCATTGTTGCTTTGACTAATTATTTTTATTTATTTGCATCCCACAAGAATGCCCATATTCAAATCACACAAAAAAAGAAAAAAAATGCAAAAATAAATGGCGTAGGCCTATTTACATTATTAATTTATTAATAATTTACAGTAATTGAAACGAAATTGCAAGCTCATGTGAAAGATCGTTGAGATATTCTACGATCGGCTACCTAACACTGCTGACACATATTTTACTTTTTGACGGTTACTTTAGCCGCTCTAGAAGGACGAGTATCATGGCTGACCCAGTTTCAGTTCCTTCAAGATCTGGAAGGGTCGATATCGTGGCCTCCTGTGTATGAGATGGACAACAAAACAATCCTTCCTGAGGTAGGCCTACGACTACTTTTGAACCGAAGTGCAAATAGACGTAGGCTAGCCCTTTTTCAGGAAACATAAAACGAAAGCTGATGATAAATTTGCAATTGAGATAAGCTTGAAACCTTTGTTCCAGCATGCACAAATAAGCTAATGCTTCTGTCGAAATCTTTTTTCCGTTTGCCATATATTGTTTTTTCGTTGTGATGGTCAGAAATAAAAACAAACTGAACTGACTGCAACGTAAATTTTTGATGAGCTGCTAATGATTTGGCAAACGGGCTCATAAGAATCTGGCCGCTTGAGTGGAGAATTCATCGTTGGTCGAATGGTCTAGGGCAGGCCTACCTGAAGTGCATCTGTTTTCTGTAAGTTAACACACAACCAATCTGAACTTTATGTTTCACAGTCTCTCCGTCATGTCTTATCTGTTCAACCTTGCAAAAACCTCATAGCTAATCCAAAGCGACAACTCGTCCTTGAGGGAGCTCTTGCGGTTGTAGGTAAATTTTTCTAAGCCACAACAGTTCAATTAATTTACGATGGATCAAACCAAGTTGAAGCAGGGTTTTGCTATACAGACTGTTGGAATGCAAAATGGTGATTGGTGAAGAGTTGTTATTTTTTGCTGGTGTTTTTGCAGTGAAAACAAAAAAGCGTGGTAAAATAGCGTAGCCATTGTTACTAGTTCAATTAGTGTAAACTGTTCTTTTTTCAGAAAATGGAAAATCTGCAGATATTTACGCTTTCCTCTTTGATGATTTGTTACTGCTTACAAAGGCTAAAAAAGGAAAACGGGTATAATATTTCGAATGACAACATTTGAAATTTATTCAAATTGTGTTAATTCACTAAAGTTTGCTCCTTTTGATATGCAAGCGTGGGACATACAATCTATCTTCTAGATTTTATGACCACGTAAAGCATTTGAATCATCGCAATTCATATAATACTTAAAGTTTCTAAACTATAGAGCAAAGGTCACCAACTGGCGGCCCGCAGGGCACATGCGGCCAGCCACCCTGTAATGTGCGGCCCGTGGAAGGCATCAGCGTACAAGTAGCCTATCACCAAAAATACTTTTTGTGAGGAGTTAAACAGCATGAAGGCAAAAAATACTTTCCGGGAAGCATATTTTTGCTTTGCATACAATTCCACCGACCGACCAATCAGATTGTAGTTCTAAGTGGGAGTCGCTTAAACTTATTCCAATACAATGTCCAGCCACACTGTCCTACTGTCCTAGTAGTTGATTAAAATGTCTGTTTTCGAATTTGTCTGTGAGCATATAGGGTTGCTAATTTAAGTTTGTAAATGTCATGTAAATACTAATGTGCGTTTCAACGTTTTTGTGTTTCATGAGCAGTGTTCCCTTTATACAAGTTTTTGTTGGCAAATTAGGTCAGTGTGCCAACTCAATTTATAATAAATTGGCAAAATATTATACTGTATATAAATTTAAACACTTTTTCTGATTGTAATACGAAAGTATTTAGCTTAGTAAAATTAGCAAAATGTTGTTAATCAACAATTCTTGCCATGCTGATAAGCACCGCCAGTGAAAACCAACTCATTGCTTTTTTAGAGGAAACACTGTTCATGAGTTACCGATAGAAACGTTTTTTCGGTGATTTCCACAAGCGTTTGTTTCATGGTGCCTGGTTTCTTTCTCCCTGTTATTGGAGCCTATTTTTCACTGATATGTTTGCAGGTCACTATTGTTGCCTGTATTGCGATGTGTCAAACATTTCCATGTTTACTGAAACTGTTAATGGCAAGATATCTTTTGTGAAGCGAAGTGACAACACCACTCTTGCTTGGCGATGAATATTCTGATGAAACCGCTTGCCCCGCTACAAGTGCGCGAAACAAGGGGCCTCGTTTATTAGGCATTGTTAAAGAAAGTCAAAAGTGTTGTTAAAGGAGCATGGCCTGGTGGTAGCGTTGTTCGACTAATTTTGTTGCTGCGGTATTCTAAGATAAATATCAACAACATGTAACGCTGGATAGGCCTACTGGGTACGAAATGCGTTCTTTTCTAGCATAATAGTCAACTTAACTAAAAATTTATTAGTGCGGCCCGCCACAGCGCTCTCCTTAGTGCTAAAGTGGCCCGCATGTCAAAAAAAGTTGGTGACCCCTGCTATAGAGCAAAGCAACGACATAAAATAAGAGATATGAGAGTTCAAAGACGAACTGAGTTGAGAGTAAACAGTGAAATTTTCATACAAGAGAAAACAGGAGGAGAAAAATTTGCTGTTTAGACACTTTTTTTGTTGTTTTTGGTTAAATTTTTCCCATTTTGTGTCTTTCCACCTGCAACTTACAAGTTCGCACACCGCAACAACCATGAAGATTCAGTGACAAGTTAAAACGTTTGGTAGTCAACCATAAAGTTTTAGCAACATGTCATTTAGGTTAGGGTCTGTCTAAGACATTATCATGCTGAGGTTTAATCTTCCAACCTTAAAACTATTAGCATGAATGCGTGATAGCCGAAGTAGAGTGTTTGCAGCATTAGCAACAAAGGACATCGTAAACGTAAACAACATTGATACCGGTATCCCATTGGACCAAAATGGTTTCTTTTAGTAGCCTTTTAATTTCTCAGTGGACGAGAGTCACTTTCTTTGCTGTAAATTAATCAATTATTTTTAAGACATGGACGTTTATGTTGTTGTCTCTGAGCCTCCATTAAAAAATAAACACTATAAACTACAAAGAGTTGATTTTATTGCAGAAATCGTCGGAAATTCCTTCGGGTCTTAAACAACATGCTTTTCTGAAGGACGGCACTTTACTTACCGTATACAGACAACCTATCGCGCTGGATAGATTCATGGTTTATGACGTTGAAAGCGAACAAGCGTCTTCCGTGGGGTTAAAGAAGGCGTTTGTATTAGTCCAAGAAAATCGTTTTCAACAAATGTGTTCCGTTATTATGCTCCAAGCAAATACTGAAGACGTCAAAGTAAGTGAAATTTGTTGGACTCGAATGCGTAGGCCTGGATGTATGAGTTGTGTTTGTTTGTTTGTTTATCTTTATCCTGCATTGCGGGAAAGCGGACTTGAGCGCTATGCATCGGTGTACGCCTTCCGACGTACACCTGACCCACGCTGCAGCCGACGGCAATGTCTGTTTCCGGTTGTCTACTCTATTTATGACTTAAATTTGGTACTACTCATTACTCGAAATCGATCACTGGGTAGAGGCAATTATGGTAAAGTTTCTTGCCCAGAGAAACAACAGCAAGTGCAGGTGGCTGGAGTCGAACATGCAGGCTCTCGACTGCGAGCCCAACGCGCTAACCACTCGGCCATTGCTAACCACTCGGCCATTGCTGCCATTGCTGCCGACCGTTGTATGCAAACAACAGATTATTTTACAGCAGGTCATTTCTGCTTATGATGGAACTATGTCTATGTAGCCTCACCAATAAGATTTATTCTTTCCAAATGATGCATTTATGAAAACTATGCATTGTATGGCATGAGAAAATGCAAAACTGAACACACGCTTAACTTTGCGTCAAAAATAAAACCAATGCACCGCTTTTGAGAGATTGTCCTTTTCTTGGCATAATCATCAAATTACGCCACAGCGCTTCTGTCAATCAGAGTTGCCCTTAGTCGTGAAGGTTATTGTTTATACTTCAACATACCGTGTCACTCTAATAAGTTGAAGGCTATTCTTCGATGTCCCCTCTTCAGTCTTTCAAATATGTCAATTTTTTGTTTATCACTTTTTCTCCTTTCCATCAAACGTTATTTATAGCAATATTACCAGAAACTTATATAGGCCTACTGTATATATTTTTTAAATGTGATGTTCCAAATAACTACATTTTTGGAAAAGTACAATTTTATACCATAATGAGTCACCACAGAAAGTATGCAAAGCTTCTTGTTTTTCAGCGCTCCTGGTTGACTCATCTTGCCTCTACTGCCGCGCAGTGGATGGAAAAGAACGTTTATAGCAATCAAAGTATTTCTGCAGACGACAGACCTATTGAAAAGTTATCGTCTTTCAGTAACACGGACAAACATAAAAAAAGTGAACTTGAACATAAAAAACAGTCCCATCGCACCGATGTTCCTAATCCCACATCATCATACGCACATGAATCAAGGAACAGTGAAGTCAATGGAAAGCAAAGTTACTGATGTTTCAAGATCAGTGTCTGATTCCATAGTTCAAAACAAAGGAAAAAGACACAATAAATTATTATGAAGACCTACTCAGAAAAATGCATGCTTGCAATAACAAGACGAAATTTTAAATTAATACTTGTTTGATTTTGCATGTTCAATAGGCCTAAAGCGTTTTTTGCTGCAAAAGAAATCGAAATTATCATTTCTTTTATAATGGGCCTGCTAATGCGCAAGGCTAATAAAAAGCAATAGTTATTAAGTTAGAATAATATGCTTATTAAGTAGGCGTATATAAAATTTTTTGCTTCATTTTCAAATATGCAAGGTTTTCTTAACAGCAAAATTATGCAGCCTATAATTATGCTGAAGTGTGTGTTAAACTTGTAGGCCTATAGGCCTAGCCTAGTTTACTAAACTTAGGCTAATGAGTTTCTTTCTATTCTACATATTTCATTTTTGCATTGAGATTTTTTTATTGCTTTACAAATACAGTATAAAAAGTAAACAATATTAATGATTGTGTTGAAACGGCAAGCTATAAATTACCCTGGTTGGTTTTGAAGCTTTATCCTCGGACTGACAAAGTCTTGATAGATTATTCCTGGTAGTTTCGCATACTTGTAGAGGCTCTTGACTCAGGGCCGGTTACCGAGATTGGCAGAGTGAAGTTTCCGATTGTTAAAGTGTTGTTGCCGGGGAATTATTTCATCCATTCGGTGCCGCTGAATGGAGAGCAGTCCTTAGAATGCGTTGCTCAAGCGCACACCCCGAGAGTCGAACCAGCGCCGCCTGATCTTGAAGCTTCTTCGTTCACGAAGTCACGCGGTAACCAACTATAGCTATCGGGGCGGACTTTTTTTAATACAAGCAGTGATGTACGCGCATACAAAAAATATTGACGCCGTCAGCGTAAAAGCAAACGTTCGAAAAACCATAGGCTACGCCGTAGGCTATGCGTCAACGCAACTTGTAAAAAAAGTTGGCGACGTCAACGTCAGCGTCATAGCCTACACTAGCGTAAACTAATTTTGTTTGCTAGGTGCCAAACATTCACACGATATAAACCACTCGAAACAAACAAGTTTTATTTTGAATTTCCACGAAGAAACACAAGCATCTGAAAGTGTTCATCTGACATTTTGCTGTGTTTTAGTTCTAATATGTCTTTGCTCATTAAAAACATTCTTTCAACTGCAGCGCTGGAAGGTATTGGCGTGTTGTAGCCAAAAAAATACATTAAAAAGTATGCGTTGACGCTATGCGTTAAAAAACCGCGAAAACTTTACGGAGTAGCCTCAAGCGCACACTATCTAAAAAAATGTGGCCGCAAGCGTTAGCGCAAACAAAAAGTCTACGCCGCAAGTATGCGGCGTAGAATTTGCGGCGTATACGTAGGCTACATCTCTGAATACAAGTAGCCTAGAGCCCTAGACTAAGGTTTGCAGAAAAAGTGAACACTCTAAATCGCTATACCTTGATCGCTACCCTAAATCGCTACAACGAATGGGCCTGCGACGTAGGCTGAGCCTAAAATTGTTGTAAAATGTCAGGACTAAGTAAACAAAGAGACCTTTTTCAGTCTGAAATAAAGGTTCTTACAATCAATCTACATCTTCCTTCTATTTCGATAAATTGGTCATGCTTTTTAAGCATTTTTTTTATTGAAATAAAAAGTGAATGAGAAAATGACCAAAAAATGAGTCAGAAATCATGGTTGTTGTTTTTTAAAAAGGACCCTAGTCTTGATTGGAAGAACGCCACTGTAGGCCAAAGCATTGCAATCTCTAAACACAAGCACACAACGTAACATAACGGCAAATCTACGTGTGTATGAAGCACTAACCAGAATGCGATTCGGCATTTTTACAAAAATTCAGTGCTTTGCAATCCCCTAAATTCAATTCCCTACATTTAAAAAAAAGACCCGGTATCTGTACAAATCAAGTGGATTCTAGCGCTCGTGACGTCGGACGTCAGAAGCGCTTGACACCAGAGAGATTTCTAGCCTAGCATGAGCCTAGGGCCCCACATTACCCAGTCAGGCGTGCAAAACTAGTTTAGTGAAGCGAAGCTTTTTGACAGGTATTTCCCATCTCTGAAAACTAAAGTTGTAAATGCGATATTGCAGCAATACGATATTGTACAGTTTCATGTGCCTATTAAGTTGTAACCAATGCAGATTCAAATTGACACTGAATGTAGCCACCGAAACGAATGTGATAACTACAAAAGATTAGTCTGTGGGTCAGTGCATTTTACTTAGTTGCCTTGTTATTTTACTGTTTTAAAACAGGTCTACATGAAAGCCCTAATTTTACAAAGCTATGGAGAATCGTAAGTTGTATGTTATTGTTATGGAAATCTAATCTCTGCATATTTCTTGTAATTTTGTGTAAATGTTTGTTTTCCTTATGATGTGTAGGCCTAATGTTTATTTTAAAGCGCGACAATGTTGTATTTTTCTATTACTTTTTTGTGTGTCTGAAGTGACAAAATTATCATTTCTGTAGGGTGGCAATTGATTAGTACACCATGTGGTAATTTTGTTGTTTCCCCGTTAGTATAGGAATGTGCCACTTTTGTGTATAGGTGTATGGTGTACATATACTCAGTGTACGGTATACCGGTAGGCTAGATACATTGTATGCAACTTGCATATTTCAACCATGTATGGCACAGTACGGTAGGCTACTGTTTTCGGCAAATAAACCATTGATTGATTGTACTACTGGCTGGCTTGTGGCAGTGGGATGGTGCATCGGATAAGTTGTTTGCTTTTTAATCATGCAATCCTTGTTCAACTCCCAGCTTCAGCTAGTTATTGAAAAACATTGCTCACCTCTACCCAGGGCGCAATAAATTGGGTGGGCATAGTTGCTGGAGGAAAGGTAGCCCAGAAAAAGGAACTGGGCACCCTAGTCTTGTTAGTGTCAAAAGCTGAGTATAATGAGAACCTTATCTTCTCATCCCTTGATGCTTGGATCAAGTATAAGTATGGGACATTTTTGCATTTTACTTACCAACTAAATTTAAATTGGTTGGGCCAGGCCAGTGCTTTCAAACCAGTGAGTCGCCAAGCTATTTCAGGTGGGCCACGATTAAGCTGAGAGATAAAAACTGCTCAATACCGGTATATTTAGTTGCTGATAAAATTGAGTGATTTCAGTGTCTGGAAAAGATGTGTGGAAGATAGATTACGGTACAGTACTTGATATGTTACCAGTTTTAAACAAAAATCTTGTACTAACCTTTCATGGAGTCAATTTTGAAAAAATAATTTAGTTTGTGGCATAATTGCAGCAAAAGTTTAATTACTACCGTACTTTCCCAAAGATACACGACGTGGAAATTTATGGACTTTAACTCTGTATTTTACTAGTTTTGCAGCAGCAGAATGGCTTTGTCGGAGCTGGTGTACATGTCTTCGTTCTGGTCAAAAATACTAGCATGTCATACGTTGGAATAGACCAAAAATATAGGATGAAACTACTTTACCTTTGCTTTACTATTCGTATGACATCATAGCATTTATAACCAGAGTGGAGACTTTTACACCAGCTTCGTTTTGTCTGTAGAACTCATGAATAAACTTATCAAACTTTTTGAAGAAAGCACTATCAGGATTAGATATCAAGAAGCTTAATTGATTTTAGATCCATACAGAAAAGTTAAAAG
This sequence comes from Aplidium turbinatum, assembly GCF_918807975.1. Classification (NCBI taxonomy): domain Eukaryota; kingdom Metazoa; phylum Chordata; class Ascidiacea; order Aplousobranchia; family Polyclinidae; genus Aplidium; species Aplidium turbinatum. Next base: position 5,805,975 of record NC_137484.1, on the reverse strand, counting down.
GAATACACAATCAAAGCGAACCCCCAAATTTCTTTTGCCATCACCAATACACACCTCTATGAGTCTGTCTTCTCAACTGCAAGTCCAATTAAATCAAGGGCTCAGAACAGCTTGAAAATGGAATGCACTCTTTATGCTGTGTCATGTGTGAACTAGCTCTTATAAAAGTTCGACTTGATCTGACTTGTTCACCAGCTCCCAAATAATAAGGTCAAGTTTTACAATACAGTTTTACAATACCGGTACCCATGTGGGTATGTTGTTTCTTTTATTATGTATTAAATTATTTTTCTTTTGGTTACAGCATCTCATTGTGAGTTACATAAAAGAAATGACAATAAAAATGGATCTCATTATTTTTACAGACAAGTCCACTTATAATTACCCTATAGGCCAGGGGTCGGCAACCTTTCTTCAGTCGCGGGCCAAAACAAAACTGCGCAGATGTCAACGGGCCGTACAAGTTTTCCATTTGCACTTCCGTTTTCTTTACTTTTCATAATATTGTTAAAATTGGCGTTCTTATCAGAGTATCTCCATATTTAGCTACTATAGGCTTATATAGATTAATATAAAGAAAAATAGTAACAATTGGTAACGAAAAACACCAAGTACTTTATTTATTGACAGCACAACATTAATGTGATATTTGATGTTGTTTCCTGCTAGAAAGTTTCTGAAGGTCAGGTGATAGGTTGGATGAGGCAAGAATCATAACATCTTGCAAGTGGTCATCAGTAAGTTGTGTTCTCAACTTGCCGTTAAATATACGGTTAATTGACTATTACTAACGCAACTCATGTAGCCTGCAACTAGCATGCAGTAAATAGGCTAATATAACCGGACTTCAAGGTGAAACTGCCAAGTACCTTGATGCTACCTTCTGCAAGCTTAAGCTAAATTTTGCCCCAAACCTAGTTTACTATAACAAAGCGACCCGTGATCGATAGGTCGCGGGTACAAAGGCGCTTTGTGATAATTTCCTATGCTTTGTGGATTCTAACAAGTAGCAAATTCTTCAAAGACAAGAATCACTTGTTGAAAAAAACGGAAAAATGAAACTGGGAGTAAATTATAACTCTAAAAAATAAAGTAATTTAAAAGTCTGGACCGGCTGTCACTAAAAAGGCCAATTCCTGCTTCCTAAGCTACACATATTTCTAAATTATCAACCTTCAAACAAACTAATTCTTAAAACTTCAAATCTATCAAACTATCTGTCAGGCCTGCAACGTCGCTCTCTCTAAAATGCAGTTCGCAGAGAAAGAATATCAAGGAAATTCAAAATGGCGACAATGCCCTAACTAAGCATTGTTGCGGCATAAGTACACAGGCTACGTGATTACAAGTGAGCGTTACGGATAAATATGGAAAAGTAAAAATTGCGAAAGTTTTACATAACATTTAGTAATCTTAATTCTGTTATGTAAAACCAAATGGCAGCATAAAATAATGGGATGTTCGTTTTGGCCCGCCAACTACAATTTGCAAAAATGCTGCGGGCCGGATAATTTTGCTTGGCGGGCCGGATCCGGCCCGCGGGCCGTAGGTTGCCGACCCCTGCTATAGGCACTGCTTTGCCTAGACCACATTAAGTTTGTTAGAATATAAAAATTCTTGTGATTGTTTATTTAAGACAGTGGTGTACTGTACCTAAAAAGAAAGCATGTCTTAAATAATAAGGTGCTCTCTCAGTACAGCCGAAGAGTTTATAGCCGAAGCTCATTGGTGTTGGACGCTATGGCGCAGACATGTTGCGCTGGGGCTTGGCAGAGAGTGCTGCTTGTGAGTGTGGTAAAATGCAGATGGCAGCCCACATTATCAAGGATTGTCGCTTTGTCAGCTATACAGACCACCCCATGGCAGGGAAGGCCTAGTTTCTATCGATGACGACACCAGGCAGTGGCTAACCAATGGATGCCCTGACATATAGCGACAACACAAGAGAAGAAGTAAAGCCGAAGACTATAAAAGAAAGGCTCACATAATGATATTAAAAAGCAAAGTGCTTATACTAAATTTATTCAGTCAGTGAATTAATGTGTTTGATATGTTTAAATTATAATATGTTGTCTAGGCCACTAATTTATCTTCCAAAGTATTTAATCACCTATTTTTAAGGTCACTATTTTCATGATATACCGGTAAAATATAACTTAAATTTCAAGTAGGCTATCATAATGTTAAAAGACTGCAGATCTGCTGTCCCTTCAGCATCAACGTATGACAAATTATATGACCATGGTCCTAGAATGGCTTGTTTATTTGTCATGGTAACCTTTCTTGTCACATGTCCTTTCACGAAAGTTGAAGAAAGTTTTGGTATCCAAGCAATCCATGATCTTTTATATCATGATACAAGTCTCTCGGAGGTTTGTAAAAAATTATTTTTGTGTTGTAATATCATCAATTTCAGGAAAACCATCTGCTGGAAATGAATGATTGTTTCATATCAATGGGCTAATTAGTTTACATTGCTAGTGTCAATATTGTCAAACGCTAATTTAACAGATGCTCCAGGCTGACAAAGTGTAGCTTATAGGGGCTCTGTACATGTCATTTCATAATTGGGTGGCTTATCATTAGTACCGCGTCTACACACTGATAACATCAGCAAAAAAGTGTAATAAAATAATTAGTAGATGTGTGTGTGACCTCATTGGTTATTTGTTTTGCAAATGCTAGCAATAACATACAATATATAACATAGTTGAGAAAGTTTTGGTATCCAAGCAATCCATGATCTTTTATATCATGATACAAGTCTCTCGGAGGTTTGTAAAAAATTATTTTTGTGTTGTAATATCATCAATTTCAGGAAAACCATCTGCTGGAAATGAATGATTGTTTCATATCAATGGGCTAATTAGTTTACATTGCTAGTGTCAATATTGTCAAACGCTAATTTAACAGATGCTCCAGGCTGACAAAGTGTAGCTTATAGGGGCTCTGTACATGTCATTTCATAATTGGGTGGCTTATCATTAGTACCGCGTCTACACACTGATAACATCAGCAAAAAAGTGTAATAAAATACTTAGTAGATGTGTGTGTGACCTCATTGGTTATTTGTTTTGCAAATGCTAGAAATAACATACAATATATAACATAGTTGATGAAGTTGTACTGTATTACTGTATCAGCTAATTTTATGTTTAGTCTCATAAAGCAAAGAATCAATTTTAATTGGGCCTTGGCAGTTTTGCACAACTTCCTACTCATAATGGCTACTTTGTGTATAATACTTGTTTCTAGAGATGTTCACGGAGAGTTGCACTTTAAATGCATTCTACAAACAAGGTTATTAAAACAAACAATTGTTATTCCTGTTAACTTTATTTATTTAATTGTGTATGACTTGTTGAACCACATGATTAGATTTTTTTTTGTTTTGTTTAAATATAAATATTGTTGCTTAATTTACATTTGTCAGTGTGATTTATATGTAGTTTTAAGATTGATTTCATACATTAATTTTGGATGAAAGTTAAGAGATCTAGTTAGGTTTATTTTCGACAAAAAAATTTAAGAGATTTACATCTCTTTCAACTGCCGTACTACCTATATACGGTATATGTTTTGTATGACCACCAAATGAAGCAGAAAGTCTGCGACTGTATGTCATAATTGGTATATATAAATGACTAGTTGCTCGCTAATAGCCTTTTTGTGTAGTCTCGAAAAACCTGGAATGGTGAACATTTATCACATTGATCCCAACAGTTTAAGCAAAGATAGCAACCATATGCTTGTTGCAGCACAACAATAATTATTATATACAGTATTATACTGCTAACATTTTAATATGTGTGTTACTTTGTCACAAGTGTTACCACATCCAACAACTTGATTTTGTTTTGCAGTATGATCATCGCACATTCCCTGGTGTTGTTCCTCGAACCTTTATTGCACCAGTTTTTATTAGCATCCTTTCATACCCTTCAATCAACTTAATATCTGCAGTCACTGCTGCAAAGTTTTTGTCACAATACTTAGGTAAACTTTGGTGTGAACACAGTAGCCTACAAACAGGGTCTGCTACTAATTCGGTGAGTCCGATTCGGTTAGTCCGATTTGGTGAGTTCCTAACCTCTAACCCCTAACCCTACCCCCTAACCCTAAAACGGCAATGATAATTAGGCTACGATACCCAATAATTTAAAAAAAAATGAAAAAATTCCCCGTTAAGGGATCGGACTCACCGGATCGGACTCACTGAAACGGGCCATTTCGCTACAAACAAGACTGAAAAGCTGCATGGGCATAGCTATTAGGAACACTGTTTGAAAGTACATGTGTAGATTAAAGCAAATAATGTAGTAAGACAGTATGTACAAGATGTTTGAACTAAAATACATTTGGTGGTTTATAATTTAATAACATGTTTTATATACATGTTGGCTTATTGCAGTTTCATTAAATAAATGTTTGTTAAATTAAAATTTCAATAAATGTTTTAATTTTTGTATTGCTTAATTATGTGTTGCTTAAGCAATAATATTTATGATGTTTCAGTGAGATTTTGGATCGGTTGCTCTATATTGTTTGGGCTATGCAAGTTTACATCATCACTTCACCATGCTTTTGGCCGTGATGTCACCCAGCACTTCTTCATGATCACTGCCACCCAATTCCATTTCCTGTTTTATGCTTCAAGGCCATTGCCAAATACATTTGCTATGGTTTTAGGTGAATACATTAAAGTATTTGGCTGTAAAGTAAAATAAAACTGCTGTGTTTGTATAAAATTAGACTATGACAAATGGAATTTTGAGGGTTGGATATTGCTGCTATGTTGCGAAAATTCTCTAAACCTAATTTTTAATACTTGTGTGGGTTCAGTCCAAATTAGAATGAATTTTACTTTGTAAGCAGCTAACCTTATCATCTACCGGCTGTAGATGCACTTTCGTTTTAACAGATGTATCTAGGATAAATTGAATATTGTGTGTAGTCAATATCTTGATGTTACAGTCAAATTTTTGTTAACAAGAAAGATTTTTTTTCTAGTACTTCCTGCATTAGGCGCATGGTTGAGGAAAGATGTTTCAAACTTTATATGGATTTCTGCCTTTGCTATAATCGTATTCAGGTAAAATATAAACAATGTTGATGTTATTTCATCATCATGGCATGTTTTACTAATGCTTGAACAATTGAACATGAACAGTCATGAGAAGCGGGAACTCATCAAATGTTTTCTATTTAAAATTTTAAACTCTTGCCACAGACATCACAATCACATTATGGGATGCGAAACTCTGCATGTCCGGCCATACTAGAATGGTCAATTTAACAAGTTTTTACCCATTGTTACGAGTTTGCTTTCTACAAGAATCCATAAATTGATTTTAAACTAAAATTACCACACCTACTCCTGTTTAGTCTATAAAATGTGTGACATTTTGGAAATCAGTCTAAAGCGACTCTTTTAGTGTGGAGTATGAGCTAAAAGATTATCGCATTCCTTAACTAAAAATTGTTGTTAAAGTCTTCGGATTCAGAATGTATACCATGGAGATGTGAGAGTTTATAAAGTCAGTAAGGTCTCGATCGTACAAAAATGGTAGATGCCATACTCTAGTTTCACCCTACTTTGGGATCATCAGTGGCGATATCCATGCTGCCTTGAGTGGGAATCGAACTTTCGACTTTATGCGAATTGTGGACGTCCTTGACTTGGGTGGGCATCGAACCTCGGTCGAGATTGTACTGTGGCGTCCACTGTTACGTTCTTAACCACTCGGCCACATCTCACAACAATGAAGCTGTTATAATCTGTTGTATGTATTAATCCACACAAACGTTGAATAAATGAAAAAAAGTTAAGTTTGTCATATTGACATATTATTCATCAACAGTCAACAAGAGTTCTTGCATATCTGTTGATATTTTAAAGCAGAGTTTTTGGCCACAGTCCAATGCAGTAATTCCAGATGATAATTTCCCAACATTATGCAACGCCTGACTTGATTTTCTCATTGCTGTTTGACGCCACGCTCCATTACTTTTTTACGATTTTAAATTTTTTCATTTTAGGTTGCATTATTTTTATGTTTAGATTTGAACTCTGCATACTGATGGGCGTGTGCTTGCTTATATCTCTTATTCAAGGTCACGCTTCAGTAAAGGACGTCATATGGAATGCCATACCCGCAGGATGCATTGCTTTAAGTACGTTTTTAGTTTGTTAAACGCATAACTATAAATAATATTTTTAAGATTGGCGAGAAAGTTTTGACATCTTGTCTTGCCACACTTCGTGAACGATTAGGTCTGACCCCAACGCTTTGATGGGCCGATGAAAATACACAATATTGTCACCTTGTGTTTACTTTTCCTTTAATTTGTGGTGTTAGTTCAGTCAAAACTTTCGTGGAAACTTTTTTCTGGTTGAAGAGTGTAGTTTAAAAAGTGTCTAAGTCACATTTTGCTAACTTAGATGGGTCTGCTACTATTCGGTGAGTCCGATTCGGTGAGTTCCTAACCTCTAACCCCTAAAACGGCAATGATAATTAGGTTACGGTAACCGATAATTAAAAAAAAAATTTGAAAAAATCCCCCGTTAAGGGATCGGACTCACCGAATCGGACTCACCGAAACGGGCCATTCCGAACTTAGATAGAGTTAGCGCTTGAAAAAGTGATTTTGACAGCCACCTAAATGTTGTAGCAAAATTTCAACACGACAAAAGTGCCAGTTCACTTGTCACAGATTTCACAACACGCAAAACTTTTTCGTTTCAAAAGTAACTAAGCCCTGTCTGAAATCTCAAACTTCAACAATCGAAAACTTCATTTTGCCAGTCTGGGTGACTGAGCCTGTGTCAGTGGTTCAAAGTTACAATTATGCGAAACTGACAGGATTAAGCTCTCAAAGAAGCCTTCCCTGTACAAGGACAAAGATTCAATCAATCAATCTGGGAACTTCATTTGGAAATTTTGGACTTGGGCACTTTTAAAATTACACTTTTCAATTGTTTTACATGTTGCATCTATAGCCTATATCTGATGAGTTCTATCGTTTGTTCCACTGTTGCTTAGGTCTCACTGTTCTGGTGGATTCCTTGTTTTGGGATCGTTGGTTATGGCCTGAAGGGGAGGTCGCATGGTACAACGTTGTGCTCAACAAGAGTGGGGATTGGGGTACCTCTCCATATCATTGGTTAGTGTGTTCCTTTGCTTAGAACACTAGTGATAATCAGGGCTGTGGAGTCGGGCAGATTTTGGCATGCCCGGAGTCGGAGTGGTTAAAAGAAAGACCGACACCAGCTTGATATAAAACGATTAACAATGAAACTTTTGTTCGCAATCTTTTTTCCAAATTATTGTTTAGTTTGTCACATTTGAGGTGATGTTTTATTCGTTAGAAAAGTGCTAGTTTGAAACTATAGGTATAGTGCAGGCAGCGTATCTGCATAGACTTGGAACATTTTAGATATCTTGAACTAGGTTTGAAATTCAATTTGATCTTAACATTAAATTTAAAACTAAGATGTATTGTTGAAAACATTTGATTGGGAATTAAATTGTAAACGTCTGGACAGACGTGGAAAATTAATGTTGTTTAGTTATTTTAAATGTGTTTAGAATGGCCGTTAGATTTGTATAAACCTGAAGTGATTTGGTAAGATTTGACATAACTACATCCTCGTTTTTAATCAGACCTCTCAAATTCATGAAAACTGAAATATCCAAATTTCAACGGGTATAATATTCAACGGTATCAATTTTAGTTTGCGCCAATTCGGCGTTTATTCACATGTCAACGACAGAGGTTTGATGTGTTAAGACTGAAACATTAGTAGGATTATTGACATTTTGGTAAGTAGATTTTTACAACGCTCCCAAGTGATAGCCTACATCGTTACGCAATGCTTATGTCAACACACCCGACAAGGCTTGTACTGGCGGTTATTGCTGTTGAAACTTTCAGCCTGACGCCTATTCACGCTTTGCACAGTATGCTGTAGACGCCTTTTATGGGAACCACCCTGATTGAGCTCTTGCTTTCTAAACTCAGGTACTTTACTTCTGCTCTCCCCCGTGCCCTGCTCGTAACTGCTGTGTTCACCCCCTGGGGATTTTACGTCGATCGTTACCGGTAGGTTTGCAATGTTCTTTTACGACTGGAGTTTCACTATTCTTTTGAGTATAAAAAGCGGTATATGATTGTTTTTGGTGAATGTTTTTTCGTTAGAAAAATTAGAAAACGAGGTCAAGTCTTTGTGTGCTAAAACGACGTATGCTTTTTATTTCAAAAAGCTTAAAGTGGAGTTACCTTGTAACTTATTCGTAGCAATTAGACAACACACCAGCTAATAACACATATGGAATAATATTTTGTGAATTGTTTATGATGATTAAGTATTGCGCTGCGCGTGAGATGTGCCTTCCAAGAACCTGTCAAACATTTTCACGATTTTGTTCAACGTCATTACAGCCAGCCACGAAATGTTGACATGTTTCCGTGCGGCTATTCTGGAACCGAGCGTAAAAGTTATGATTTTTTTCTCCACAGGTGTTCCATGGTTCTCATCCCTGCTCTGTGCTTCGTCCTTGCCTTCTCCGTGCTCCCACACAAAGAACTCCGCTTCATCTTCTACACTTTCCCGCTCTTCAATATCGTGGCCGCATCCGGCATCGCAAATTTGTGAGTACGTTGTGCCAATACTTCTTATTCAGACTTCAGATGAGACTTATTTTCTTTATGATTTCCATTGCTGTTTTTATTTTAAGCCAGCATCTCACAAAATGGGTTTCGCTAACCCTTGGGTTTCTTTAAAAATCGAACGAAACCCACGAGGTGGGTTGCCTTAAAAATTATTTAGCGGTGATGGAAGCAACAATCAAGTAGGTAATAAAAACGGACGTGTGTTTTTGGCAACACTGCGTTATTTTATCGCTACTTTCATTCAACAACGCAACACATAAAAATAGAGATCAAAGGATTTCGTGGAATCTGAAGTTGTTCTGTTTAAATAAACAACTTCTGAGCCATGTGATGATGCTTAGTTTCGTATTTACTGGTCAACGTTTCGAAATCATTTTTAACACTAAACAACAAAAAATATAAAAAGTGAAACTGCCACCAAAGAAAACTTGTCTTCCAAGGGCATACGAACTGAGTTAATAATGTAGATTTATAATGTCACCAGACTTTAAAACGGCGTTATGAAAGGACAACTTTTCTGAGCTGGGGGTTGCGCAATCTGTTGTCATCAAAGTAGTTATTTTTTAAACTCATGTTTTTCTGAGCCAGCACACGTTTCTAAAAGCGTTTCCTGAGATGATTCTTACGCACCAGCTGCACCACATCACGCTGATCACTTCCTATCGACTCGTCAAGAACCTCAGCTTCAGCCACATCTAAGTTAAACTTATTAACAAAAAGCCTTCAGTTTATTTTTCATTTGTGTGATTCTATTTTTAAGAAACTTATTTTAAGAAGAATCCATTTTCATTATACAAATTGCATTTGTACATTTGAGGTCTGGAATACTGACAGACAGCTTGTAAGCTAAACCTGCGTGTGATTTCTTTATTATGAGATTGGTGTGCAACGCAAGATCAAAAAGATATTTTAATCCCATACAGTTAAAGAAAAACATTTTTTGGCTGTTGTTTCACGTGTCAAGCTGTGGACACAAAGAAAATAGTTATTAGCTTATTGTGGAAGTTATAAAGCAACCAAGGTCAATATTCCAGGTACATTCGAGTGAACAAGGCTTTCAAATGGAAAGTTCTATACACCATGTCACTGCTGTGTCTTCTGGCCAACGCCTTTGCCTCATCGCTGTTCCTATCAGCATCCTTGCACAACTACCCTGGTGGCTGCGCCATGGCCAAGCTGCATGAAACCGTATGTTTGTTCCTATTGTTAAATTGACTGTATGGCGCCATTGGCCACACTGGGTATATGTGATTTCTAATTTATTTGCCTTGCTGTTAGTCTAACCGGCCCCAGCACTTGCATGCCACGATTACCATATTTGTGTTTGTTTCCTACGTTTCAAACTCCAGACTGCACTTTGTTTGCTAACCTTGCTACGCAAATGCTTCGAATGCTGAGCACTATTTATTTTTTCTATATTGTTTTAATTTAAAACAATATATACTAATATTCTGTTTTTTTTTTCTAGTTTTCTTCTTTTTTTCTGTTTTAGTCGCTGTAATATTCTGTTTTTGTTTTTTTGCGAAAATTACTTGTTCAGTGTGGAAGGTCAGTTAGAGCAAGACAGCCTTCAAAATTTCCAATCATAAATGATATCGCTTTTAGAAATAATTCAAATTTTCTTGATTAATGTATTGATCAATAACGTGCTGGACTGCTGGTGCTGGTTCAACTGCTGCTCTCCCGCGACTTGTGAACGGCCTTGTTTCGTCACATGATCTCACTTTTGCAAAGTTTTAAAAGTACAAAATAAATTTTAAAAAGTATTTGCTAAGCTAATGCCGTCTGGTTAACATCCAACAACGAAATTTTAAGGTTAAGCGGTTATTTGTTAATACTTTCGTTCTTGAAATTTCTTGTCATGCGGGGACTGGTTAACTCCTTGAACCGGGCAACACTAAAAGGCGGAAACGCGGAAATAAGGCGTGAAATGGCGTATTGTCCGCAGAAGTAGCGATTTAATGCCGATGTAGAAAACGCGGAAATACGATCTTGGCGTCCATATTGTTTAACATAGCGATAACTCAATGATATTTGAACTTAAGAAAATGTTCGGTATTGAGTTGTGGCGAAAAATCGCATTTCCGCCTTTTTCCTATTTCAAGAAATTCCATTAAATTTCGAAATTTACTCCAATAACTGTGGAATTCAAACAGTCAAAGTATTTAATGACCTCACAATTGCTTTTAAACAATATGTTTCAATGATATTTCAACATAAGAAAATGTTCGGTATTGAGTTGTTGTTAAAAATTGCATTTCCGCCTTTTTCCTGTTTAGGAATCCAAGATCGTATTTCTGCGTTTTCTGCATCGGTGTTAAAGCGCTACTTCTGCGGACAATACGCCATTTCACGCCCGGCTTATTTCCGCATTTCCGCCTTTTAGTGTTGCCCCTTGAACCTATTCGAATATGTTATCAATGGAACGGTTATGGCACGTTTATTGGAATAAGACTGACTGGCGAAATGGTTCTGTGTAGCATCAATCCACGCTGAGGCGAAGATTTCGAACTGTAAAGCTGTTGATATTTCCAAGGCTTTAAATATCAAGATCAAGTAGTAAACGTTGGTTCAATCAATGTCAATGATTGTTTGTTTGCAATACATGATATTTGCATTTACACTTTTCCTTTTGAAAACGTTAAATCTAGAGCTTCCACGTTTTTTTATTTCCTCTTCGGATGAGTACTGTATTTTCTCATTGTTAAAACTAAATTCCTTTTAGTTCCACACACAACATACGTGCTCATAAAACAATATTGCAAAGCACTTACGGTAAACGGCATGAATACACAAAACAGCCTCATACATATATGATATACTGTTATCGTGATATATAAGAATAGAAAAAAAAACATTCAATAAGCCTACAGTCCGTTTCTGTTGACAATCCATATTTATTTGTACAATAAGCTATTCTGAAACCATTCAGCAATAAACCTGCTTAAAACGAAGATATTTCGATTTGTTTTCTTCATTTTCACTTTTCAAGCATGGCTTTGTTTCTCTAAAAGAACAGCGCGTTTGTCGTGATTCGCAAACATTTTGCCTGCTAAATAAGTATCCAGCAGAAAAGCATTTTGTTTCGACTCAAGCATTTTGTTATCTCAATTTCATTTCGAGTTTACTCCTTTATGAAGAACGTGTCATAGCAGTTCCATTTGTGACCGAATAGGTCAAGGAGTGAATCAGCCTACGCATGAAAGAGTTTTCACTTACGGAAGTACTGTATTTTAATTCACCGTTAACCTTGAAATTTCGTTGTCCGATTTTGACTAGCCAACATAAGTTGATAAAAATATTTAACCAGAAAATAAATCGTTTCCGGTAGTCCAAATTAGTCGATCTAAAACCTCAGGATAGATTTGAAGTTTTGAAGTCAGATTTACCTCTCAAGTTGTATCAGCACAAACCAGTGCAACTAGCTAACAGACAACGTTACATTACAGGCGAAGTGCAACAGCAACCGTCATGTTCATGTCCACATTTCAAACTACGCCGCACAGACAGGTGTGTCGAGGTTCACCCAACTGTGTCCTCAATGGAGGTGAGTGGGGGACTCGGGGAGCTATCCTGGTTGTGCCGTTCTGCTCTCATCATCATCATCAATGTGTGTTGTGTAGTTTGAGTTTGCTGGCTTCATCATTTTCGTCCTAAGCTCGCACGAGCTAACAATTATACCCGACATTTTTTTAATAAAGGAATTTTTTTTGATAAAAGGTTTTTGATAAAGGAACTAAAAAAGCTGCACCATCGAACGACGATATTTCAAATTAGAGGCATTAAGTTGCGGGATACGAAGCTCTACTTTTCCGCCCACACTGGAAGGGTCAATTCCCAACTCGACTACGTTTACGCTTCATTACTAGCTTGCTTTCAAGAAGAAGCCTTTAGTTGCTTCAAAACTAAATTCACTACTCTTGTATGTTCAGTTTTGCCAATTAAAGGTTGCCACCATACGGAGCAGCTTGTCACATATCTATTCTGATACGTTTTGTGTTCAGGTATAACAAAACCGAAAACCTGGACTTTGAAACTCTACGTATGGACGGAAGCGTTAGTCACGTGATAGCAGAGTATGACGCTGATGACGAGAGGCAGTGGTCCATGACCCACAAGCGCATGGCCACCTGCGAAGTTTTTGCTGGAATTTCTTTGGTGAAACATCCTTTCTTTTACAATGTACCATTTCCAACGATTAAGACTAAGCTTGCTCTGGTTTTATGGGAAAGAAAGTCGTTTAGATAGCGCAATATACAAGTTTGTGAATATCGTGACCAATTTTTTGCATTGCTTCAAGTTTGCAGTTTATGTTGGGTTTGCAGAAACAAAATGGTTGTATTTACTGAGCACGTTAGCAGCGATGTACGTATGGAATATGTCGTCTTCATTGTCTTTTATCGTGCCGTGGCAGAGTTTACTCGCTATATAATCAATGGTTTCTTGGTACTCAGGATCTTCTCGAGGGAAGCTCTGGTGAAAAGGGGATTTACGCATTCGTATCTAAGGGGTAAACAATAAATTTACCCCTGGGATAAATTTTATCATTCTTGCAGGTAAATCTCGATATTGTAAAATTTGGGAGTTTTCACTGAAAGCGGGAGTCTACAACTGAGGGTCATAGTGTTATAACAAAATTTGATGCTATATAGCGAGATGTTTTCTACCATTTGTCCCCTAGCCAGTTGCAGCCTACGCGACTCGTCTATATTTTTTTACTAAATGTGTATCGCAAGTTATATACCACTCACGAATGTCGTCACGGAGGAACATCTCGCGGTGGTAGCACTTAAAATTTTAAACCAAAGCTAGGAATTGTATTTGCCGAGAATGTATTTATAAAAATGCAAATAGAGTCTTTTGCCTTTCTGCTGATTTTTAATTTCCGCAATAATCCTCCGATTGTCCATGTTGCAAGAAAAAGCAACGAAACGAGTCGTCCCTGCATTCTATTGCCCCTCAGTAAATTATTTGCGACGACCAACAATGGCACCACTTGCCGCGTATTAAACAGCTCTTTCTCAAGCTTCTGGTCCTATGGACATAGTAGGCCAAGCAATGCATGTTTCAAATTATTTTTCAAATTAGTCTTTTACAAACACTAACTATTCAATGTAATATGACGTTGAAACTATTTTTTTGTGTGCAAAGAATTGTTATTTTTGTCATACAACAAGCTAGTTTGTTACAAAGCTGTGATGTCTATTGTATGTTGCATTGTACGTAGGGTAGTATAGCCTTCGAGTAAGCATTACACTTGCCAATCTGAATGGTCTTCAGACCACTCGGTATGCGACAACTCAGCAAGTACATTTCTGCTACTGCGACATTTACCTGCTCAGTTCGGACTGCTTGCTAAACTGATTTTGCTGCTTTGTGACATGCCGAGCTTCGGCTTGCTCAGTTTCATCGCTTGCCAACTTCAGCAACTTGCTGAAATGTTGTTAGCTCAGTTGTCACTTGCTCAACTGCCATATGCTCAGTTCACAACTGCTGACTTGCAGGAGACTCATCTGAATACAATGCTTCCCACACCCGTCAGCTGGTACACAGCCCCTTGATCTTCATCACTAGTTCAATTATTTGCAAGTCCCTCAGTATAATCGATGTCTTCAAAGCCTTTTTTAAGGCTGTTGTGTCAAAATCTCGTTGATGGCATTTTATTAACTTTTTAAAAGTTTCTTTGTGATTTAATTAATCAAATATAATTTGTTTTGCATTTCTACTATTGTTATTGAATTTGGTATTTAATGTGATGTTGTGAAAAGATACTTGTCGGCAAACTTGGATAGCTAAGTTATAGTTTTAGTTGTTCAGTATAATATTGTCAATCATATATTGGACGCTAAAAGCGTGTATTCAGATGAAAGGTGGTTTATCTGGCAGAGTTGATATAACACGGGGAGTTTGTCACGGATGAATATCATCTCCATGTGATACAGGCCACGTAGTTCATACCCACTCGAGGATTAGACGGCGTATCAGCTAAATACATGGTCACTTGCAGAAAATATTGCAAAAACAAAAATTGACCGGTATGTTAGTTGTAGGGTTAAACACGATTTCACCGGACAAGTTCCGACTGACTTCATTATTCTTCAGACAGGACAAAACTGCTGTAGTTTAGTTCTGATTACAATGAGGTTTAGGGCACCCGCTTCCAATGGTGCAACCTTAGTTCATCATCCAGGTAAAGCTGCTTATTAAAAACCACCTCTTATTTTTACCCAGGATGTAATAAATCGGCTTGGTAAAGAAAAGGCGACCGAGAGAAAGGAATAAAATCCTATTGTCGTTATTAGGCTGCAAATGGCCGCCTAGGCTATTTATAGCACCGCCCACGAGCAATGATAGCTAGGCAGTAGCATGATTTTCATCTATGAAATATTATTGAGTGATGTAGATAGACTGCATTGCATGCGAAGAAACTAAGATTAAGGAACGACTGGTGAGAGAAAAATAACTTTATTTGCCGATCGAATTCTATAATAGTAGCCTACGGTACACAAAGCTTACATCACAATATGATACAATTCATCAACATAGAGGAACGCATAAGAGGCTACGCTTAGTGTTAGATAGTTCAATCTGATTTGCTTGCAGCAGCGAATGACCATTTGATCACCTGGGCTTAGCAAAGCATAGGCAACTTAATGTAGGCCTATTGCTCACCACTCAGCAGCAATTAATAGAGGGAATGCTTTACAAATAACACCATTTCTATAAATAGAGGGAACCTTAGGTTACTCTGTCAATCTTAGTTATCGGCCCTATGTCGGTGGTCCAAAGCCTTTACAAGAGGGCAATGCAAAGCTGCCAGGATTAGGCTTCAAATAGTTTTTCATTCCTAGGATAGCGATTGCTACCATAAATTAAATTTATTTGCACTTGAAAGAACATAATTATGCAGTTGCTACCTACATCACAACTAGTTTACATGTAGGCTAGCCATTAGCCTTAACATCAAAATTATAACAGAGATTTACATAGGCTAACTTGTTTTTCAGTTATAACAAAATTATAACTGAAAGAAAAGTTTACATTTCTGAGAGGTACACACACCACAGAAAGGGATAATGCGTGTTTCAGTCAGTATTATCTCTACAGGTGAAGGCTCGAAGTAGATTTCCGAAACGTAGGTAGCTGGTCTATAACAATCAATTCAGCCTAGGCCTACTTGGTGAACACAAAACAAGCTTATTCATATCACAGTTTTCCTAAACGTGTTTTTGTAATCAACAATAAAAACATTGAGATCAGCAACGCTGTTACCGTACGTTTAATTAACAATGATAAGACGACAACATAAATTTACTTTCAGAGAATTGGTAATGTTAGCAGTGTAATTATATTGGCAATGTAGCCACACAGTGATCTGGATTAATCAACCGCTTTATGCAACAGAATGTCATGGTGAGGTTTTACAGGATCACCAGAAATATTTTATCATACATTTTAGGTATTCGGCTGATGCAGGTAAAAATTCTCACATCACGGAAAATAAGGAAATAAAAGAAAATAAGCTACGTAGTGGCATAGACTTTTTTAAAATCAAAATAGAAGTGACATTAGGCTAAAGAAGAACCAGTCTGTTAATATTTTTTGCGCAATGATAAAAAATACTGCTTAGTTTAACAACCATCCATGCTTATAGTTTACAACTAAATTGCATTTAATTGTAGCTGCATTATTTTTATTGCATTGCTGTTGCTCTGGACGTGTCTGAATGGTGATTGGACCAACTTTATTTGGTGTTATTATAAGAAATATATTCTTACAGTAATTCTTACAAAGCTAATCTCGCTACTGCAAGGCGGTTATTTGAATGTAATTTAGTAATATAGCCTATATACAGTATACACAATTCATTGCACTAGTATGTTGTTCTACATGATATGCCATCAACATCACCAGGAGGAACCCAATCCTCGTTTGGATATTGATCTTGCTGTTCTTTTGCTACTTCTTCTACCCTCCTTAATACTTGGAGGAGGTTTCCACCAGCAATCTTTATTAAGTCCTCATCAGACCATCCTCTCTTCATCAGTTCAGCAAACAAGTTGGGATACTTTGAAACATCCTCAAGTCCAACAGGAGTCCTGAAATAAAAACATTTTAAACTGTATGGAGAGGTTAACTTGGTTCGACAGATGGAGAGTTTGTGTTTCAGAAGATATGGAAATAGTGGGAGTGAAGAAGGAAGATGCTACTGACAGAGTAATGTGGAGGACTGCAATCTGCACTGGCGACCTGATTTGAAGTGGGAATAGAGCCAGTAAAAGAAGACAGAGAATACAGAGGTTAACGCTGATGTTGCAGCCTACCGGGTAGCGTATTAGTAATCTAGCAAAGTTGTGAGGAAGTAAATTGGAATACGCAAAAGATAACTTTTCATCTCTTGAACATTTTTGCCAGTCCTAGAGTTGCTTGTTGGCTTATAGAGCTTGGAGTGAAGCAGATTAATAAGATCTACAACCCGGAGCAAAGTGATAATGCTGTTTCTTTGAGACGTTCTTTACTCTGTTGAATGTCCATGAAGACAAAAAGTTTATCTAAAGTTGCTGGTTGCCAACATCCAGTCACATGAAAGAAGTTGTTTATGATACTGTCGATTTAGTGGAAATGTTAACATTATTGCTCCAGAAAGACGCACGGTTTTGAATTTGGCCCTCATGCTGAAAAAGATTGAAAACCACTGGGTTAAACTCAGGGGTTAAACTCTGTCGATATGTTCCTAGTATTTCGACCACGGCTATAGAGCCTGATAACAAAACTTTGCAGATGCCCTTTTTGATAAGTCATCGGTGCGGGCTAGATGGTTAATAAATTGATGCAAACAAAACAAATTATTCAAAGAAGTCTACCACTTTTTTAATCCGAAATTGGATGCAGTGGAAACTGTAGTTGCACAGTAGGCTACTGCCCTTAACTAGACTAATCCAAACAAGCCTCTGCATTTAAAAACAATAAACTATAATTTATTTTACTTGGCTTGAAACCCCTATCCACAAAAATAGATATTCGTATACGCATGGGTGAATAAGCGTTTGTTTACCTTGGCACCCCGTCATAGTCAGCTCCAACGCCAATATGTTCTACTCCAATCAATTTTTTCACGTAATCAAAGTGATCTGAAAATCAACTAAAATTACATTTGTGAAATAAGGTATTAAAATATTAGTTGAAGATGGCAAATCATTTTTCGATTACAATAAACGCCAAGCACTCTACCATATCTAGTTTAGACGGCGTTTCATATGCTTCCTTTCTTGTCATATTTACGCAAATTAGAATTCTCGCTCATGGCAAGCGGTGGATGGGCGATTGGTATGATCGCCATCCCCCTTTTTACAACACAACAAAGTAACTTTATTTACGTGCATTTGTAACGTCGGATTAACGTAAACCTAAACATTATTGTGTTTTGTTGAAATCCCCCCCCAGACTACTCGCTGAATCTCCCCCCCCCCCTATAATCGTGGCTGTGATTGAAACGAAGCATCGAATATTATTATAAGCCCGAAAAAATGTACCGTCAGTCTAGCAAATTTTATTAAGATTAGAAAACTTTATTATAGTACGAAGACAAGAAAGCATGGGCTATAGCTTACATCACAATCATTCGACGTGTTTTCGCTTTGTTGTTGCTCTAATAAATAAATCTTTGTTGTCTGCATGAATCTTAACAAATTCATTGTTGATGCGCCGGAAAACAAAAAATATGTTGAGTGCGTCACACCGAAAAAAGTTGGGGAGCCACTGTCATGAATTTGATTTCCCTCAAGTTTTGTCATTTTTCATTAGAAATTCCAATCTCCAGTACACAGTCATAAAAATTTTGTTGTTATAAGCTAAACATAAGGAATCCAAATGAATTCAGTTCAGTTGTCTTGTATGCATAAAGTAAAACCTTTTTTCATTGACACGATAAGATTGCTGGCTTCGTCAGTAAGTAAATGCTGTAAGAAACCGCTGTTTTGGATATTGCTTGTCTTGATTTGTGACTGGAAATTGAAGACAACACAGAAAACTTTATATATTTGCTGACTAACCCGCAACATCTTCAACTGTTGCTGTGTCATTGCACGTCACGAAGTTGGAATAAAAGTTGATCATAATAATTCCTCCGTTAGTCGGCTGAAAATAGAACTTCTTTAGATTTTGTGATAAAAACACAACACGCGATTAAAAATAGCAATAAATAATTTCAGCTTCATATAGAAGTTTTTCTGTTTTAGTTCTATGGTCAATTATACTCCGCTATTTTATTAGTCATCCTTCCACGATATCGTCAGACTAATAAAATAATGGCGTAACTCATTTTTTCTTGTTTTGAGATAATCGAAAAAAACTGTCTACACGGTTGTTTTTATCATATTTATTGTACAGTTAAACGAAAATAGCATGTCGATGCAAGTACAATGAGCATGTATACTATGATTTGTTTCATTTTGCATCCCATAATGGGCTGGCATGACTTAGGCCATTTTCTGAATGCACTGACATGACTTAGGCCATTTGATATTTTGACTTTATCAATATGAGTTTTTTAACGGTGACATAATAACAGTGATAATACGACTAGAATTAACAGAAAAATCCCTAATAGCAACTCCAATCTAACGATAGGAGTTATATTTCATGCTAGACTGCATATTTCGCCCAAAAACAGTTCACAGTTGGCAAGACAAGCTGAATAAATTATCAGTAATGAGGCAAATTATCAAAAAAGGAGTGGCACAATGTTGGCATAACATGTTTCATAGATTGGAGATCATTGTATTTCCTCAATTTGATTGGAAGATGGCTTGAAAAAATAGGAATCCATGTAGTGTCGTCTAAGTTTGTTTGTGACCGCTGTGGCAGATCCTTGAACCTTGTACAATACCTTTCCACTGCTTTCATGATTTCTGCCTCTAAGATCATGAACAGTGGGATCTCCAGCTTTCTTTGCAGGCCTAATACTCAACAAGCATCATCCATCGATTTTCATAAAATCACTGTGTTGCATCCTCTGTACATTGTTGGGATGCGGTCTGATCCTGGCATTCTGGATGATAATTTCGTAATCTCTCGTCGTAAAAATGTTGTTTACCAATTTTCGCTCGATAGTACTATGCATGCTATCGCACTCCATTTGAGGGAGACCAGCCACGAGGTCCTTCTGAGTAATAGTGATGTCATGCTTCCATGCAAGGGCACAGTAGGCACTAGAGACATTAGAGTTTCTATTTTGACATCCACACCCATCACTCCAAATAACTATCTCCTCCAGACCGGGGCTTTCACAAATTACCCATTCGAAATGATTAAACTGCAAGAAAGCGAATACTTCACTGCGTAAATCACTTTCTGTTTCATTCCAAATAGAGCAATAAGCATCTTTTGATTCAAGATTGAATGGTGTAAAATTGTGTACCTGCAGCTTGGTTTATAGTAGCTTACATACTGCTTGCCTTAGTTTTAGGACGCAGAAGTACAGCCTGTAAATCCACTGTCCATACGGATTTTACTGTGCTAGCGGACTCTTTGTCTTCGTCTTCTCATCTCAAGCTTCATTCTTCAACTTGATATGGTCATCGTATTGTTCCTTGGTAATAATACTGTATTTGAATGAAACACACACGTCGCACTGACCCTTACGTGGTATGAACAGAGCACCCGGCAGCCCGTTGCAACCAGTTCCCCTGAAGCTGCACGTTTTCATGTTATTGGGCCGCAGTGGACATGGAGCTGGCCAAGAGTGTGTGCGTGGCCCTCGCGTAGTTACGACCACCGTAAATAAACATACAAGAAAATGGCATAAATTGTTTCAATTTGGACCTGGACCAAACAAAGCCCAATGGCGATGATATCACGGGTAACAGGGACAGGCTTAGTAGAGTTGGAAGCCTCCAGCCTGGTTTCACATATTGGTGGCGGATCTATGATGATCGTCTCCCAGTGCCTTTTGCCCACGTCTTTTCCATCACAGACTGGGCCTCCAAAGCCACATACGACATCACCATCCAAACTCAATTTGAAGATCAACCAATGCTCTGACACGAGCTGGAGCCGACGATGAAAACGGAGAAGTTCTCATTATGAAATACTTCCCTAAAAAAGGCTGTGCTCAATGGTAGTATTCCTGATGATTCAGCAAGCTCTTTAGCTTGTGGATAAGAACTTCAGCTGCATGGAGACATGGGCCCAGGAATGGAACGAGCTGCCACATATCCCTCCCTAGTTTTCAGTTATACCAGTACTCTCCATCCCTCCTGGAGCAGACCTCTCAAGAAAGGCATGGGTCACATTGAACAGGATCAGATGTGACGTTGGCTGCACTGGAGCTAATCTGCATAGGTGGGGGTTGCATAATATGTCTGATATGTGTCTGCGGAGCGGCAGAACAAACAATGCAACACATACTCCACGAATGTCCCATCTTACGGCCCCCAAGTGAAATCATTGGTATTCGACAACTGGACCCAACTACCGTATCATGGCTGCACGATGAGGCATTGCCAATCTAAGCTATTACTACAAGTCAAACGAGAGAAGAAGAAGCAAGCTCTTTGTATTGCCGATGAAGTTGGGTTATAATATAGTTCCAGGGTACAAGAATTTCTTCTTTCTGTACATTGTGACCTTTCTACAGTAATGGGAATCTACAGTAGGCAAGTCATTGAGAAATTTCGCCAAAAGTGATTTTCCTCTTTTCCCACTTTGGCACATTTAAGCTACCTACACATAAAAGTCAATTCAAACGTTTTAAAAAATTTATCTTTTCCTATGTTCTCCTTCTCCCATCTTTGAAACTCAAGAATGATGGCGAAGAACTCAGCAACGAGCTCATGAAGTCGCTAAGTGTGATATTAAGCTGAGAATTAATTAGGTACCGTATCCAACAATGACTTGCTACAAAATCCTGCCATGGGTGCGAGAAGACTCCGAGAAACGGCGCATTGAGAAGATTTGACCTGTATCACAGTGTGAAGTGATAAGTCGCACTACCAGAGTGCTAGGAAAATAAAGCTTCTCAAAGGAACAGAGAGAAAACAGATTGATTTAAGTAGGGTGGTTACTTGAAAATGGCCAAGATTACGATACATAGAATAAAAAAAATATAATCATTTTGTGCTAAATTAATCGTCTTGACTTGTGATAAAGTGGAAGCTCTATTTCTGTACAATTTAGATCGTCATCTTCTGACCATCTGCTCTGTTGGAGGAAAGCTTTACTTCCAGAAAACGATTAAAAAGATTTGTAAAATGGCCTAAGTCATGCGTTTGAGTTAGGCCATTTGACATTTTTACGAAAATACCACTTTCCCGTTAACGTAGGTCTTAGAAAATTATGTGACAGATGCGCTACATTTTAGGGACCTACAAAACACTAATATCTCAATTTCGTCAAAAAGTGAGTTACGCCATTATTTTATTAGTCTGACGATATGTTTTATTACAAAGAGATATTATAGAATTTTGGTAGAGAGGTGATGCTTTTTAACCATTGACATAATTTGTCTAAAGAGATATCATCATCATCATTAAGTTCCTTCCTCTCGTCGAGGGTTGGAGGCAATGAGACGCCAAGTTTCTCTATTGTGAGATTTTTTTACTGCAGTTTTGTAATTGAGTCCTGACCAGTCTTCAATATCATTAGTCCAAATTCTTTTGGTGGTCTGCCCCTATTTCGTTTGCTGTTCATTTTTCCTTCTAGTAGTTGTCTTTGAATAGAATTATTGCGAATCATGTGGCCAAAATATTTCAATTTTCTTGGTTTAATTGTTTGTAGAATTTCCATGTTGGTTTGTATTCTGGATAGTACATCTTTGTTTGTGATTTTATCCTTCCATGAAATTTCAAGCATTCTTCTATAAACCAAAATATCCAATATCCATTCTTCAAAATATCCAACGAAAATATCCAAAAAGATATAACATAATTAAAAAATCAACTTAAACGTTTTCGACAACACAAGTTAAATTATAACGCTCTGTGCTCTAATAAATAGAAAACTGGTTTAATCTTGTGTCTGTTATCTCGTACCCGTTTGGCGTGTTCTGATGACCAGTTGTTTCAGAAAGAAATGAAGAAATTGAAAAACATGTTTGATTTAAATGGATGTCCTTTTCGTTTTTTCAATATAGTCTTAAACACCTTCATGGCTGATAAACCAAAGGACTCGCCTGAAGAAGTAGATTTTAGTTATTTTTATTAGTAGGCCTATGCCCTTTTTAGGAAAAGATTCAACAAGTTTTGCAAAAAACCTAGCTAAACTTACAAAAAAAAAATATTTTCATGTGACATTCATCATGTAGCCTATACAAAACATTTAAAGTGCATCAATACTTTCGAATGAAGTCGCCTACCTCCTTCGATCTTTTTTCGAATGTTGTGTATAAATTTAGTTGTTTGCGTGACGCAAACCAGACATACATTGGTATGTCAACCAGACATTTGTTGACAAGGACCGGGGAGCACTTAAACCCAAACTTAACAACCAAAAGTGCAATTAAAGAGCACATCGCTTTTTGCAAAACGTGCACTGACAAAGTCCGGGTCGACCAATTTAAAATCATCTCTCGATGCAGATCTGAATTTCAGAATAAGATCATGGAAATCTTAAGAATCAAATGTAATAATCTGTTTCTCAACAGGCAGTTATTCGCCTGTGGCTCATCGTTCCTTTTGTGTGTGTTCTAACTATTTGTCACATGCCTGTAGTTACACATCATGTGATCTGTTTCCCGCCGTATAATTTACTCGTAATCATTCTTGTATTACTTGTTCAGTTAGTGCTTTTCAATCCGGAGTGTCGTTACAGTTATAGTGCATAGTCAGATTTATCCTATAATTTTCATTTATGTATATTGCAAATTAAAGTAATTCCTGATGAGGACATACGTACTTGTCGAAAATGTTTGAGTTGGTTTTTAAATTATGTTCTATCTCTTTGTAATAAAACATGTTAAACCCTCTGAAGTTACTTTGCTTTGTTTGTCTTTTGTTTGTCTATTGTTTGTCTTTTGTTTGTCTATTGTCTATTGTTATGGTTCAACAAAGCAAACTCTCTTCCAAAGCTTTACCTTTCAAGATATTATGGCAGTTCTAAAAGCTTATAGCTTACAGATAGGGATGTAGGCCTAACCTAGGTAGCCTATCAAACAACAGCAAGCCCTCAAATATTCTTAATAATTGTTATGTTATAAAAAAATCAATGTGGTGACTATATTGTGTCTTTTACCAAGGTCTTCAATACGTCATCAGGAACATTTCTTTCGATGTTGCAGATTGCACGCACTGAACTGTGACTGAACATTATTGGAGCTGATGAGACTTCCAAGGCATTCCGCATGGTAGCTGTAGAGACATGGGCAAGATCAACTAAGATTCCGAGCCGATTCATTTCACGCACGATGCTCTAAAAATTTTAAAATTATTATGATCAATGATGATGAAAGTTTTTGTTTTATATAGCTCTGAGTCTGTAACCTATCCATTGCAGATATGCGTTGCTCTCAGCGCTTTCAAAACAGACAGTGTCACTGCAGCCCGAAAGAGGAGCAGTCGTGTGCACTATATTCATCAAATCGTGATCAAAATTAAGCGTTTTCTTTCATAAAAACAATTTAAATTGGAAGTTAATGCATAATCCTGTTTTCTCTTCCTCTTAATTTTAAATCACTTTAACAAAAGCTGCATCCCTTACCTTGCCAAATTCTGTTAGTCCTCCCATGGTTTGATTACCACTAGCAGACTCTGCCCTTTAATAAATAAATAAAAACTATTGCTTTATGTAAACTCCGTATAAGGAAGCATTATAAGTTTGCAAACAGACTAGCGCAACTGCTATCAAGCTGTTCCTATTTGTTTGGTTAAGTAGAGCTATAAAAGAATGATGATGATTATGTGCCTGATCTGATACAGACGTTGGCGATCATGGTCTTCCAAACTTCTCTGTCATTTGCCATTCGTATAAAATCGTTCGTTTTGACTGTTGTGTTTGTGGCCCATTGATTCAAGCTGTTTAAATAAGTTAATCTTTGTCGACCTCTGCTTCTTTTTCCCTGTATCATCCCCAATAGAGCTAATTTTTCCAAATCTCCATGTCTGTGAATATGACCTACAAATTGCATCTGACGCCTTCTAACTGTTGTTATTAATCTCCTTTCTGCATTTGCCAATTTCATAACTTCGTCATTACTCTTCTTTTCAGTCCAAGATATCCTCAACATCCTTCTGAGAAACCACATCTCAGCAGCCTCTAGTCTTTTCTTCATATCTTTACTTATTGTCCAGCATTCACATCCGTAGGTTAGAATTGATTCTACATATGCTTTTAAAACTTTAATTTTGGTCTTTATTGTCATGTTGCGATTCCTGAAGACTGTGCTCATTTTACCGAAAGTATCCTTTGCTATCCAAGATATCCTTTCCAAGATATTTAAATTTTTCAACTTGTTTCACTGTATCACCATTGAGTGTTAGGTTGCAATTTGGATAAGTTTTCTTTTTTGATACCGTCATGCATTCTGTTTTTCTTGAATTTAACTCTAAACCCATTGCTTTACTGTTATTGACAACAGAATTTAATAAGTCCTGTAGATTGTTTGCAGATTCTGCTATCAAGACTGTATCATCAGCGTATCTCAAGTTAGTTATATTTTGTCCTCCAACCTTTACTCCATTCATATTTTCGATGTCTCTCAAAATCATCTCACTGTAAACGTTGAAAAGGTCTGGAGATAGGACACATCCTTGTCTGACGCCACGTTGTATCGGTTTGAATTCGCTAAGATCGTTATTTATACGTATTGCAGCCGTTTGTTCCCAATAGAGGTTTCGTATGATTCTGAGGTCTTTACCGTCGATATCTAAAGAATGCAGTATATGGAATAATTTGGCATGTTGAACCTTATCAAAAGCTTTAGAAAAGTCTATGAAACATAGATAAAGATCCTTGTTTTTTTCTATACATCTCTCTGTTAACATTTTTAATGTAAAAATTCCATTTTTGGTCCCTTTGTCTGGGACAAATCCAAACTGTGCTGTTGAAATTTCCGGTTTTAGTTTTGGTCTCAATATCATCATCACGATTCGAAGTAGGATCTTTGTTAAGTGACTCATAAGGCTAATTGTTCTGTGGAATGAGCATTCTGTTGCTCCGGTTTTCTTTGGTAAAGTTATGAATATGGAACGTACCATATCACTAGGGATGTTTCCGGTGTCATAAATATGATTTAAGATCACAGTGGTTAGGTCTAAACCCCACTCATCTAAAGCTTCGAGAATTTCAACTGAGATATTATCTGGTCCAACTGCTCTTCCATGTTTTGTTTTGTTCATAGCGATTCTTACTTCTTCTTTCATAATTGCAGGACCTTCCATGGGTTTGGAGATGCCTGGCTTGTTTCCGCGTTCGTCGAAAAACAGCTCTTCAATGTATTCACACCAACGCTGCAGAATATCTTTTTGGTCCATCAGAATAGTTCCATCATTTGCCTTGATGCATCCTGCTTGTGAGCAATACCTCTTCTTCCCTGTTACCTCTTTCACCTTCTTGTGTATATATTTACTATCTTTGATTTTAACATTTTCGATTTCTTCACATTGAGTATTTATCCAGGTTTCTTTAGCATCAACACACATCTTTTTAATTTTCTTGTTTAAAATTTTGTATCTTTGTTTTATAAAAGAATAGTTTAGTTTAAGTCGAAGCTTCTTAGGTGTTAAAAGTTGCGCTTGATTAAAATTTTCAACCTCTTGCTGTGCTAGATATAATGCAATGAACATTAGCCGCACTTTCAACACAATTACGTGTTAATCCAATATGTAAAAATAGGTAAAACAATGCAACGGTAAGCGTAATAAGACATTCTAAACTTACTAATATTAGTTTTGTTACACAACTAAAGAAAACACAAACTTATCAATTTTGAACTGAAAGAGTCGATGGCCATGTTCCCTTGGCTCATGCATCGTACCTTAAAGCAAGTCGATAAAATTGAATCATTATTGATACCAGGAGCAATCTTACCAGGGTGTATCACAGCTGTGAGTTAAAGTTAAATATCTCGCTCCTAACTCGTAGAGCATTCTCAATGCAGCCATTGAACTGTCAATCATGTGGCCACCTTCCACTCCGATCAGAGAAGCAATTTTATTGTTTGCAAAAGCCGATTCAATTTCTGAAAACATAAGACTTGGATAAGTTAGACGTAGTATGTAGTATTTACCACCAGTTTGTGGGCAGGCATCGAAAAATTGTAAAGTGTTTCTATAGATCACTGCTTTACAATATTAGCCTATTGTCCTACTGTTTCATCAAACTATAGCCTATCGTTAGTTTTCAACGTGGCTAAGAATAATCAACAATAGTCTTGAACTTTGTTGAAATTGATGGAAATTTTGGTCACATTTGTAGAAGTCTGTACAGAGTGCAATGTGTAAAGCACACTTGTTTTGAGAGTACAGTTTAAGTACTAAACTTGCTGAAACAACTTTATGACGGTACTAGGCCTATATAGGCTACGTTAGGTAATTTCTAACTTTCGATAAACAATAAAATGTATAAAACAAAGAAGTCTGAGAAGAAATCGAACAAAATGCAGATCAAATTTATACAAGTGTATTTTCAAATGTAATACGCTGTTCTTGTTTGCTACAAAAGTAAAAGCTGTCTGTCAGAGATACAGTTTCGTCTAATTTGCAAAATGATACAACGTGGGCCAAGTTGCGTCTCGATATTAATACTCTCTGTTAACATTTGGTCAACTAGGCTATGTGCATGCAGTAGGCCATGTGCATGCAGTAAGCTAAGTGTATGCTTTGCGCACAAAGTTGTCCTCTGTGGTTTCTATGACGACAAGCAAGAACAGACTTATTTTAAATAATATTTTTTTTCAACTTTACCGTATAGTTAATTAAAACAGTCGTTTGTTTCCATTAAAGCAGTGGTTCTTAACCTTTTTCTTTCTTGGCGCCACTTTGAAATAACCGACAAGTTCTCGCACCCCCTTCTAGAATGACTCAAAGTAATGTTGTTTACATAGATAAATAACAAAACCATTGTTTCTTTAATCTTCATTCATAAAACTGACAATAAAATAACACAATATAATGCTTTCCTTATAGCCTACGAGGGATCTGCAAATTACGTTTTTATATGATTTGTGTCTCTATCCATCTCTACGATTTAACGTCTCCTGATCCCCGTATTGGGAAGGTTGGCGGCCAACAATCTTCTATTCTGTGATGACATTTCTCCATGCCATAGACGTTAGCGAACTGTATTTTCTTTGGCCACGCGTCTTCTTCCATGCGTTGCACATGTCCGTACCAATGCAGCCTTCTCCATCTCATGACATCTTCAATCTGATGGATGCCAAACCTGGATCTCAGCTCTTTCATCGTCACCAGGTCAGAATGGCACTTGGAATAGATCCATCGTTCCATTGAAATTATCATTGCAACATGGCCGATAGCTCGCTTTTCAAGAGTGGGGAATCATGTCTCATGTGCATGCAGTAGAACATTCCTTACATACATAATATTATGCATGTTGTCTCGACTACCGAAGGAAATATCCTTGTCCATAAAAATAGGGAGGAGCTCACGGAAACGCTTTCAGGCCAATTGCATCCTCACTACCATGACATAGCCTACTTACAGCCTCCCGACTGGCCAATCATGTCACTTAAGATAACAAAAGTCAAAGACGACGTCGAACTCTGCCTTACCAATTGTCAGCAGTTGGCTCCGAAACTGCCTTTATTTCGTTAGTTATGTGAAAAATGCAAAAAAAATTCTCCGCAGTGGTGGTTAACCCTAACAAGCTCAACGACATTTTTGCTGTTGTTTCCTGTTGATGATGGCATCTAATCGTGGTGTGTTGGTGCTAACTACTAAGTTACTCGCATATCAAGGATCGAATCAATGTTTTTTTTTTATAGGAAGCAAGCAGGAATATCCTGATTTCCTAATTATTCTTTTATAACTAACCTTAATCATTCAGTATTTCCACACCCCATTGAAACAGCTCTCGCACCTCTAAG
Organism: Aplidium turbinatum; assembly: GCF_918807975.1. NCBI lineage: Eukaryota > Metazoa > Chordata > Ascidiacea > Aplousobranchia > Polyclinidae > Aplidium > Aplidium turbinatum. The sequence continues at coordinate 5,777,264 of NC_137484.1, read as the reverse complement.
GGGTGCGGCACTCCAGGTTAAGAACCCCTGCATTAAAGGGTATTTCATGGACGCTTTTGTGCAACTGCAAAAACTATAGCCACATAATTGTTATTCTTTATCTGATTGGAAACGAAGCTTTCGTACATTACTGAAACTTTGATACTTTTGTTTTATGCTATTTATGCTTTTCCTTTGAGAAAGTTCTTCCACTTTTTGTAATTGTGACGTCGCAATGTAGGCTATATGCTCACTCTTAATAGCAAATTAACTTGATTTGAGAAAAATGATAACATAACCTCAGAAGATAAAAATGATACTGAGACTTCTTTGAGCTGCAAGACAAAATAGAAAACTAATTCTGAAGCTATTTTAATATGTACAGTTGGCAAAATCAAAAACCCATGTGTTCATCCCGATTGCTTCCTATGACGATTTTTGTAGCGTCATAACCGCGATTGGCAACGATTGAAATTGTTAGGACGTTTGCACTGGTCAAGATTGGTGTAGCAGGAATTGACAAACCCTAGCTAGAATATTATTTGAAGTTACAAGAAGAATCGTCCGGAAATAAATGTGGGACTGAAAATTCTTTCTCTGCTTAGTCTGCTTAGTTTCATCCATGATCCACAGGATTGGTACATTCTTATCCACATTTCTACACAAAACTTACTTGAAAACATTCTATTTTACTAAACATCATAATTGAAGCAGTGCCGGTCTTAGGATATTTCGGGCCCTGTGCAGAAAATGCTTTGTGGGCCCCAATGACAATGATCCAATTCAGTAGCGTAGCTAGGTATTTAGAAAGGAGAAAGGGAATTGGTTTGACGGTCGGTGAGCGAAGCCTAGCGGTGTGTTTGCCGAAAGTGGCACCTAGTGGCGGAGGGTCTGGGGGCCTCCCCAAGAAAATTTCGAATAATTACTTTGAATTGGGGGCATTCTGAGAGCATGTTTTACAAAAATTTGGGTATGAAATTACTGTTAAATGGTGCTGTCCGGTGGCATAGCAAAAGGATTAGATGATGTTTTTTTTGGCATTTTTCGGAAATAAAGCTATGTTGAGTCTGGATGCAACCTATTTCGTCCCCTAACCCTGGTACGAAATAGGTTGAATCCTTAAACATTTCTAACCCTGACGTGATTGCATAGCACGAAGAATTCTTGAGAGAATATAATTTCTAGCACATTCTAGGGCGCATCTAGAAAATATTAATACTGTAACCCTTAGCTTCAATTTAAGCAGAATAGCTTTGGATTTTTAGGTTGCTTCAACGTTTGATGACATTGAATCAGCATAATAACGGTGAATTCTTCGCTAAGAATGGATCGAAGTAGGCTACCTACTTCTACACTAATCAGCACAATTTAGTTCAACTGTTACATCACAATGTCTGGCTTTGGTCTCCGAGTCATATTGATAAGGCAAGGTTGGTTACAAAATTCGAAATGTCGAAATGTCAGTCTCGAAATGTCTTCCTGAACCAACAGTTTGCGTGTATTGCAACGATAACAAAATTGAACAGGTTCAAAAATTCAATTATTTGGGCTCAATATTGAATCCAAGCACCCGATGTGAAGAAGAAATTAGACGACGCATTGCATTATCAAAGTCAAGTTTCAACACCATGGCAAAAATCTTTAAAGATCGAAAGCTCTCCAAAACCTTAAAAATTCGTTTGTTAAAATCGGGGATATAGTGAGTACCGGGATATGAAACTCACTATGTCCCCGGTTAAAATGCTTTGTTTGGTCAATTTTGATGTAGCCTACGGATGTGAAACCTGGACACTAACGGCAAAAACCCGAAAAAAAATTGAAGCTGCAAAAATGTGGTTTTACCGAAGAATTCTTAAAATTCCATGGAGAGCTTTTCGAACCAACAGAGCAGTTCTCCAACAGATAGGCCAGGAGCAGCAGATACTGAGATCTTTAGAAATGCGGCAGCTGAAGTTCTTAGGTCACATTATAAGGAAAGGCGAACTTGAAGATTTATCTTTAAGCGGAAAAATTCTAGGTAAACGGTCAAGAGGAGCACAAAGATTTACATTTTTGCACAATTTTCAACCACTTATCAAAAACCCTACTAAAATTTGGCAAGAAGCACGAGATCGATCAAACTGGAACATCATTGTACATCGAGGGCTGCATCAGCTATGATACCTAAAGAGAGAGAGAGAGGTTACAAAATTAAATCATATGAGTAGGCTAAGTTTTGGTATTACAGTAAGAAAGAAAAGGCCCAGGAAAAATTTTATAAGTGAGAATGAATACGATGAACCTACAGTACTTGCTCTCCATCACTTTCGCTCACATGACACGCAAAAATAAACCTAAGGATAAAATCCTAGCGAAACTTTGCACAGTAGAAAACAGTAACGTTAGTGCAGAAGTTTTCCGACTCCTGCCCAGAGCATTGTGACGCAAGAAGCCACACAATCTCGTTCGGTGTAAGTGAATCAGTTATGTTGTGCATTGGGCAGTTACAGGGCGCTTTGACTCTTCAATGGTCTGGTCTGATGAAGGCCTTTCAGAGTGAAGAATTCTCAACATAAAGTGATTAAGCATGACGATCGAAGTTAAATCTCGTGTGTCCGCCGTGAGACTTAATTTGTCCGCTGAGATAGCTGCTCAGACTGGACACGTTTGTCCGCTGTCAACAAAATCGAATTTCGACCTATTTCGTCCCCTGAAAAGATCGAGAGAAATTTTGAAATGTTTGCGGCAAATCCGATCAGCAACTTCGGCTAAAAGTTGTTCTTTTCTCAATCTTTTCAGGGTACGAAATGTTCAGGTGACGAAATAGGTTGTTTTTCTATGTTTTTTTATTTGCTAATTCCTTCGTTGAATTTTTTCATTGGAAATGACAAAAATTACTGCATTTTCTGAGTAAATTGCGCGCCCCCTAATTTGCGGGCCCTGTGCGATCGCACGGTTTGCACACCCCAAAGACCGGCACTGATTGAAGGTATCGTGTTATTTTATTAACACTGTCATGCACAGGGTCTAGTAGCGTAATTTGCACTGTGGATGTGGCCCTATAAAATGCTGCTATTGTTGTTAATGTTTCTACGCATATTCAATTGATCAATCAATAAATCATCATTATCTTTCTAAAACAAAGTGAAGTGATTTGGGTCACTTAAGCACGACGCACGTTTGTAGCTTTCATATCAATTAGATAAAGTTTCTTTGGTGATAACTTTTTTTTTCAATCAATGTGCAACTGGAAAGAATTAAAGAACATACACCTGACTGAACTGCAAGAATTTGAAACCTCTTTTTACATGCATACAACGTCAACAGAAAATGCGCAATATTACGGCAGCACTTTTTGAAATAAATCGTATTTGACATGATCATTGATCAGTTATATATTTTCTTGTGTTTTGATGTTTGAGTCTAAAACACTGAAGTGAATTCTTTTAAACGTGCATTGTAGGGTATTGTTTTCTCAATAGCGTTGATTGGGAGGAAAGGGGAAGAGGGTATTTTTGGGCCCAGTCGGGATGATAGTAGGGGCCGGAAACCTTTACAAGGGGTCACAGCAAAAAGTCACAGCGTATTCTTGGAATATAGTGGGTGCTGTTGATTTGGGGGCCGCAGATCTGATTGGTACCTGGTCCAAATTATCCTCTCAACGGCCCTGTGTCTTCTTATTAAGTTTTAAGGTCTTGTTTTGTTGCCATGAATAGATGTCCCTTCACATTTTTACCCAGTGTAAGTTGGCAAGTTGAACACCCCAACTTTATAGATTAGATTTAAAATGAAAAATAAATTATGCTGAATCTTTGCAAGTTGCGATAAATGTGTTCAGAAAAGAGATGACGAGGTCTCAATAAAAGTATCGTTTCTTAAATATTGATAATGTTTGACTGGCATTTTACGTTTCTATACTGTATAAGTGACATTACAATATGATATGACTTTCAGCACAACGAAATAAAAGACTAACGTTTAAATTTAATAGATTTGACGAAATTTGTGCAATTTTTATAGCTATAGCCTACAATGCTGTATTCTTATGCTCTACCACTTGCAACCAGGCTTTAAACGAGTGATAGAGAATTTTGCTATTCCCGTCAAAAGTTACAATTGTCGGAAACAATTAAAACTATTGCTCTACTGACAAAATAGCAATGTATTTTTATGCTCTACCACAGTGGTTCCCAACTCATGGGTCGCGACCCAAAGTTGGGTCGCCTGATAATTTTTTTGGGTCGTTTGTTTTTCAGGCATATTGTATCTTGGGCGAAAAATATAACAATAAAAAAATTTAAAACCTGAAGAGATCGATCACAAAACTGGAAAATATAAACACAAGTCATGAAGCGTTTCATGTCGAGACATCGGAAAGCTTTGTAGCATGATCGTATAGTGCAAGAAGATTTAACAATTTTCGCTTTTATTATTGTTATTATTATTATAAAATATAAACCCAACAAAAATTTCAGTCTCAAACATAAATTAACTTGACAAAGTTATGGGATATATATTGTAACGTGCACTTATGACAAAGTTTTCCACACGTTGGACCACGCATAGTCTGGTGTGGTAAAACGGTAAAACGCATCAAAAACAAAGCCCCAAGTGCTGTATGAACTTATTGCTTTTTCCACAGAGAGGCCTTTGCTGCAAAAAAGCTGTCTCAAGAGCTGCACGAAGTGTTAAATGATGTGAAGTATGTAAACTTCATCAAAACAAGTCCAATATATCGGCATTTGTTTTCGTCTTTGTGGATTCTGATTATTATCAAGCAATGCTGTTGCACACAGAAGTGCGATAGTTGTCACGAGGTCGTGTCCTGAAGCGAGTTTGTAATTTGCGAGAGGAGATTGCTATCTTCCTGAGGCAACAGAACTGTGTGAGATTAGCCGAGAAGTTTTTGCATGAAGATTTCAAGGCAAAAGTTGCTTACCTTGCCGATATATTTTACTCTCTGAATTCTCTAAATTTATATATGCAAGGCAACGGTTTTACGGTGATTGATCGCGCCGGAAAAGTTTCTGCTTAACACAAAAAACTCATATTCTGGAAAAGTTATGTCACCAGAGATGAGTACGATATATTTCCTCAACTAACGCAATATATCTGTGGCAATGAAGTTGATATTAAGCAAACGATAATAATTAGACACCTGGAACAGTTTGCCAAAAAGTTTGTGCACTACTATGGAGAATCTCTAACACTTAATAACCAAAATGATTGAATAATTGATCCATTTGTTGGAAAAGATCTGCCTCAACTTTCCATCCATGTTGCAGAACAGTTTATATGGACATAACGACAAAAGTAGCAAACCGTTTTTTTTTGCGTCCTTCAAAGTCAAATACCCCAAAGATTCTGCTAACATCCACTTTTGGGCTTCTATGTACAAAGTGTATCCCACAGTTTCACAATTTGGGATTCAAAAACAGATTCCATTTGCAACAACTTGGCTTTGTGAGATTGGATTTAGCGCCGTGTGTGTATTGAAAACTGAGCAGCGAAACCGGCTGGAAGTTAAAGCCGACATCCGGCTATGCCTAAGCAAAATAACGCCTCGATTTCAAAAGCTCGCTGACAGCAAGCGAGCACAGCTATCTCATTAGTGATTTGATAAACATATTATTTTCGGAAAAAGTTACTGCTTTTGTAGTGCTGTTTGTTCGCAACACAATCTCGTATAGCTTTTAAAATATTACGACAATTTGCTTGGGTCGCAAGATTTTACCGAACTGATTTTTTTTTTTAATTGGGCCGCCTTAAAAACGAGTTGAGAACCACTGCTCTACCACATGCAACCAGGCTTTAAACGCGTCATAGAGAATTTTGCTATTCCCGTCAAAAGTTACAATTGTCGGAAACAATTAAAACTATTGCTCTACTGACAAAATAGCAATATCGCTTTGTTTTGTTCCATCATGAAGTCGGTTTGTACTCAATACTGTGCAATTGCACACAGTGTAGCCTAGCCTGGACAGGCCATATGACTCAGGTGATTTGATTTGGAGATTCAGTTGCTTTGTTGTGTCCCAGCACATGCCGGGAAGTTAAAAATTCAGATTAAGTAGATGTGAAAGTAAGGAAGACAATCTTCCATGTCTACATACCATTAAATGTCTTGAACTAGACATGTTCAAGTCGTGTTCAAGATGAAATTTGGAAAATAACGTTTTCAAAAGTTAACTGTTTCCTTATAAGAAATGTGAAGGCTAAAATAACAGTCACAAGTACAGTTTTGGCAGTTTTGTAACCGACAAGATGTGGTATACAGGTTTAATGCTAATTGCTAGCTTTCATCTCAGCAGCTCGAAGTACTGGCATTTTCACACCAACCTAATTTTCGCAATTTGGTCGATATAGCAAATCAGCACTAACACTTTCTGCCAGCAGTCTGATTATGTAACTCGTTGAGGGTAATGTATATCTATGGTAGATACAACACTATGTAAAAACGCAAGTTATTATTATTACGTGTTTTCACTTACATTACTTGTAGTGTTTTCAAATGTGATTAACTACAATATGAAATATGTCCACCACGTTGTTGCAGCAATTACAAAAGTAGGCTACATTAAATTCTCATCTGTTGGTTGGAAAAGAAGTTGGGCAAAACAGATATGCATCCCGAAACAGTGCAAGTTTTCATATGCAAGAAATGCAAGTCCAAACAGGGCTTCACAACATGGTTTACTTACGTTGACCACGTGATGTCAGAACATGGAGAACGAGGTTTCTGTCCCTTATGCGACAAAGGTTACAAAAGAAAGCCATGTTTATTCAAACACATCAACAACAAGTGCATGGCCGCCATTACTGTAAGTATTTCTTTCTTTGTTTTCGTATCAAAATTACGTGAATGTAAAGTTGTGTTTCATGAAAACATTTGATCCTACAGCATGCTGTAATTTGTTCATCTTTTATATCATCTGCTGCAGCATTACCAAAGGAGAAAATGCACCAATAGGCTAGAGAAGTATTAGTAAGTCTATTAGGCTACTTTTCTGTTTCAAAAACGTTGTGTCATGCTTCTTGCAGCATGCGTCAAAAATGCATAAAAGTGAAGAATGACTGGTATAATGGAATCTATTGATTTCATTCTTGGCAAATGTGTAGGAAAACATTTATAAAAGGTAGCAGTAGCACACAGACAACTTCTCAATTTGGTGCAGTTCCTCATCAGGTAAGCTACCGATCTATTTGGTGGGGATCTGCAGAACATGAAGTTGCTTTTTGAGAAGTGAGATTTAAGTCTAAATAATTATTTCTTGATTCTTTTAGATTAAACTTGCTCTATTTTTCAGCGACGAACAAAAGAAGATTTTTCTAAATGAGGCAAGAAAATAAAGCCCAAAAAGCAAGTCTGACACGTGGACAAATCAGTAGGTTTCATAAGTGTCAATATGTCAAATTCTTGACAAGCGAAATCTGTTTTTTGGCATTGATTCAGCTTCTTCAAATGTAGAATCTGTAAATGTTAATGTGAAGAAGAACTCAATTACTGAATACTAGCTGAGATTCACATTTAGATTTATTTTATGTATTTATGTTGTGTATATGTTGAGTAGCTTCAAAATTAGTTATTGTTTTACTTGCAGGTCAAAGAAACTTCGTTGTCTACAATCTTGTAAAATTTGTCATCGTTTTCTCAAATTGCAATAAATTCTGATCTTGACTTTTGTTTTTGGTAGAAATGCGTAGGCTACACACGAGTCTGAGCGGAAATACGCCCCAAACCAAAGTAATACCAATTTGAAACACATGCAAGCGCAAATTAGATTAAGCAAAAGCAAACTTAACTTTCTATCGACGTGCATTTGCACTCGTGCAAATAACAATTGGTTGTAATAGCCTTCAAGAATACATCACCATGGTGTCGTCATAGAAACTATACTGTACAATTATTCATACAAAGAACACAGACAGAAGTCGATGGCAGAAGATGTCATTCTTTCTAGGTTAAGGTGTTGACTTCTAAAATCTGCTTTTCAGCTAGAAAAATTCTTGGCTTGTGGTTGTCAAGGTTTAACTTTAAAACATTAATTTTTTAATATTAAAGTAACCGCAACAGCTTTCAAAATGTCTGTATGTTTTATGTCGTATTAGTGCTACTTAATCACCAATAGGACTACTGAACTAATTAGAAAGAGTTCACTTCAATAAAATATAAATTTATAAATAAACGACGTGGTAGTGTTACCATCCGCTGTCTCTGCAAACTGGAACGTATCCGGGTAGTCGTTCACGAAGCGCTTTATGACGTCAATTTGTTCCAGCGCCTGTCTCAGGGCATCTTTATGTTGGCTGCTGCACGCCGTGAAACAAGACCAGAACTAAAAAAAATCTTCTTGTTAGATGTGTTAAGATAACGTAAATAAAACAAGATAACTCGTTGAAATATAAATTGTTAACACAGTACAGTATCTAATAATTAAAAAACTAGAAGCCATAAATAAGAGTTACATACTTGACCGGATAGCTTTCCTTCTCTCATTCTTGGGATATCTGTGTGGGAGTAGTTGCTATAAACTCTTAAGTCCGAATTTAGATCCACTTCGCTTATCTTGTTGTTGAATAAGGTACGAAAGCTGTAAGGCCAATCGTTGTGGCTGGAAGAAGAAACAATCATTGGATCTTACGCATAACAATTAGCCGATCTCTCAGCTCACTGGTTTTGTGCATAAAGTAATCGCCCTGAATCGACAGATACGAGTTCGATACCCGCTCATGCCGCATTCACAATCTCACAAGTTGGTGCTTAATTTAATTTCTGATGAAAACTCAATATTGAAGAAATGAAACTAGTTCAGTGGCGAAAGTAATCTTGGTATAAGATTAAGAAATGAATGGTAAGCCGAATGAAACATAGTAAAAGCAAAGCCTGAGTTGGTCAGTTGATTGGAATCATTATAGTTTTTTCGCGCCTTGCCTATCATACTATCACATCATGTGATCTGTTTGACGCCATTTGCAGTGACCTTTGAGATTCTCGTGTTTATTGTTGAGTGTTGAGCTAGTCAGAAGCACTGTGCAGTTTTTGTTTTTTCCTGTTGATAAATTTAATATTTAACCATTGTATTTTGTTTTGATGTAAATGTACTGCATGTTATTCCTGAAGAGGATATCTTGTGATATCGAAAATGTTCGAAATTTGTGTCTATGTAGTTTTTGTAGTTTTCTTTTTTGACTTGTGTAAATATTATTGTATAATTTTAAGTATGTTAAATTTGATTACGTTGCTGGGCTTCGTATGCCTGTGGTTCAACAAGACAAACTCTCTACCAAAGCTCTATCGTTGTAAATAACCTTAACACAAAAAAGTGTGACAATATTTCTTTAAACATACGACGATAATTTGCATAACTTTATGCAATGATTCGTCTCGATAGCTTAAGCCAGTGGTTCTCAACCTTTTTGACCCACGGACTATTCTCAACCTCTCGTATATATCCGCGGACTCAAGCTATATATTAACGAAAAATAGTTTTTTTGATTTCTATCCAAGAAAGTTTAATACGGTATCAACAAAAAAAGCAAGCACTGTTTTTCACTCAACACATGCTCAATGAGAGCCTTGTCCTTGAACTTGCTTTACAAGTTTATCGAATTCCGGAATTATGGTTGTCAGTGCACATCTGATGTCATCTTCCGGTTGAAGTCTATTACGATACTTCGTTTTGATCATCGTCAGAGTTGAAAAGCCAGATTCACACAGGTATGTGGTTGGAAATGGCAAAAGAGTTGTTGCAGCTTGCTTGCAAAGATCTGAAAGACTAGGCTCCATCGGCTGCACATTTGCCCAAAATTGAGTCAAAGAAGCCTTTTTAAACTTGTCTTTCCACATCTGTCGGCTTTGCAATTCAAGCAACTGTTCAGCAATGCAGTCCATATCTGAATGAAGTTCTAGCGCTGACACCTGAAAAGGATTCCGAACCCAATTAAAAATCCTGCAATAATCGTTGGAAGGAATATAACGATCCAATTCAGAAAGAAATGTGTTGAGGTGCTCAAGAAAGATGGGAAGAATGACGCCCAAATTGATATCTTTCTCTTCCACAAATAAGTTCAATCCTGGGAAAGCAGCTAACCTCCCACTTTTCATTCGATGCATCCACAGCTTTATTTTACGTTTGAATGCATCAATACTTTCCAAAACATCAAAAAATAGTTTCTCTTTTCCTTGCATAGAACTATTCAGTTGGTTTACATGGCTGAAAACATCTGCCAAAAATAGCAACTTCGCAATCCATTCATCATCACGAAAGCGATCAGCAAGTTCATGATTTTGCTCTTTTAAAAGAGCATTGGTTTCCTCTTTAAGAGTAGCCACTCTCTCAAGCACCTTTCCTCGTGACAACCAACGAACAGTTGAATGGAACAGAAGCCCACTGAGTTCCGCTCCCATTTCGTCACACAAAGCACGAAGTGCGAGTGTTCAAAGGACGAGATTTAATATAATTCACCACAGATACAACCTCTTTGAAAACTATGGCAACATTTTCTTGTATTTTCTTTGTTGCCAAATTTTCTCTGTGGCGAAGACAATGAACAACCGAAATGTTATTGTTTTTCTTTTTCACAAAACTCATGAAGCCTTTCTTACTTCCCATCATGGCTGGAGCACCATCAGCACAAACAGACACGCAATTAGACCACTCAAGCTGATGTTCTTCAAAGAAGTAATCCACTTTCTTGAATATTTCTTCTCCTGTGGTATTTTTAGCAAGTGGACGGCAAAACAGAAACTGCTCAACGAAATCATTTGTGTCAAAATATCGCACAAACACCATGAGCTGTGCATCACTTCCGATATCGGTTGTCTAATCCAGTTGCAAACTAAATCTTTCACAGCATCTTATGGCAGCGATTGTTTGTTGCAGAACATTTCTTGAGAATTTTTCGATACGCCTCTTCATGGTGTCGTTTGACAAAGGAACCGTTTCCAGTTTGTTAGCAACAGCATCACTACACATTATCCTGGCCATTTCAACAGATGCTGGTTTAATCAAATTTTCTCCAGCTGTGTGAGATGCTTTTTCACAAGCGATTTTCCATGCAACCGCAAAAGAAGCACGCACTGCATGACTGTGAGAATATACTATTCCTCCCCAAGCAGTTGGGCGATCAATGCGACTTCGCTTCACCTAATGCTCTTTTTCTTTAAATACTGCAAGAGATTTGTTAACAAAATTTCCATGGTTTGATTCTAGGTGCCGACGAAGTTTCGTGTCCTTTGAAGAGCTGTGAGCTGTACGTTTTATTTGTAATACAATATGAACTGACTACTAGCAAAAGCAACTGTGCTCGCGGACTCATCCAGGCCCTTCCGCGGACTCATTTGAGTCCGCGGACTCGGGGTTGAGAAACACTGGCTTAAGCGATCGACACCATAAAAGAAGTGGCAAGATCTAGCAGCGATACGTCTACTTTCAGGGTGTGCGATTGAGCAACGCATTTCAACGATAGCTCTCCATTTAATGGCACTCGGTGGATGGGAAAATTCACAGAGCAACTCTTCAACAACAAATGAAAACTAGCGTCAACGATTCAAAAATTTTACAAGTATTGAAAACCGCAAGGATAAGTTTTAATAGAGGCTTTCTCGGTCAAGGGATGAGTTTAGTTTGTTTGGTTTGGTTTTTGAAAGTTATTTTTGGACTGAAAAAGCCTCCAATAGATTATTCCGATTAGTTTTGCATTCTTGTAGACTGTAGAGGCTTTTGACGCCGGGCCGATTACCGAAATTGACAAAATGAATTGGTTGAAAGTTTCCTATTGTTGAAAAGTTGTTGCCGGAAAATTATCCCATCCATTAGATGCCGCTGAATAGAGAGCATTCCTCAGAGTGCGTTGCTCAAGCGCACACCCTGAGATCCGAACAAGCGTCGCGAGATCTTGATTCTTGAGTTTGGAGCTTGACTACTGGTCTAGCGGGGCAAATGAAGATGATTATTGTAGTCAACCACTTGTTTCGCCAGGCATCGTTGGTATCATAATAATATTCGTGAAGTGCTTTGAGCCGTGGTTTGACAAGCACTGATATGACTGGCTATTGCCAATAATTTCTACAAACGATTGAAATGCAACATAAAAATAACTGTCAAAAGGATTTAAAACACATTTTATTAAACTTAATCGATCACTTTGGCACATTTGCGAGTGATGACGTAGAATTTCCTGCTAGATGTCAAAGAAATGTGAACCAACGTAACAGCAAACGGTAGGAATCAGTATAACAGTAAATTTTCTTTACCATGCTTTGCATCGCGTTTTGTAACGTCTGTTTATCAGTGCGGCATATCCTACATTTCCGTGTCATCCACACATTATTAATGGGGAACTTAGAGTAGTGGAACGTAGAGTAGTTTTAATTCCATCTTGAAAGCCATTAACGTTTAATATTAATATTTTAATAAAAAGTGATGATTTTCTTAATTAAAAGTATAACTTATTAGCCTATTACTATCACCTACGTAGGCTACAACTTTCAAAGTAAAAAAAAAACTGCTTATGCTTTCAGAACCCAAGGTGTGCATTTGCCTACATTGTAACTTGTTTAAACACAAATAATGTGATAAATGTCTTAATGAAAAAAAAATACTAACCCGTCTATCAGTAGCGTAGATTCCAACAGCGCAGTTGCATCGCTTGTGTAGTCACGATTTGACGACGATTGGGACAATGGGACGGCTATGGCGACTGCAACTGCAGCTGTAAGTGTGATCGCTCCTAGGAAAGAAATGCATTGATAAAACAAATAATACTAAACAGCAAGTGCAATATTGTAAGGAAAAATGCACGAAACCGTTTTCCCCAGAGAAACCCCAGTCGTCTCCATTATTGTTTATACGCTGCGTAAATCTTATGCTCCAAAGTTGAAGAATGGTAATTTGTTTTCACAGCATATACAATAAGCTAATTGCCAAAATTCGTAACGTTTAAAAGTTACAAATTCTGGTCATTTTTTGGTTTTAAAATGTTTGAATAAAATTTTGTAGCTTAAGCTTGGTAACAAGTTTTTCTTTTTTCACATTATTCGATAAATGGCGGTGACCAATGGAAACAATTTAGTTGGCTAACTGCAGTAGACTACAAAAAAAGAAAACGACAACTCCCTTCAGGAACGATTTGTGAATTTGCCATTTTCATTTTGAATTTGCCATTTTCATTTGCCATTTCAAACCCCACCAGGAACATTTCAAATGCAAGGAAAAGTAACAAAATGTACATAGATGTCTAAGCTTGCAGCAAGTATCACGAAGAAGAACACAGCAGGTAGCTTTGCATGCATCAAATTTGCCGACATGATTCGCTCACGGACAATTGGGATGTTGGAAATTGCTGGCAATAGTTTAAAACAGCTTTCTATTTCTAGGGTTTCAACATTTTTGATGCTGCCCTTGGCTACAAAAATTGTTTAAAAGTTGCAAAAACTTGCCCTGGTTATATCCCTATGATGAAACATTTAAACGAATATCAAGAAGCAGAAATTAAACTTTGCAAAAAGAATTGCGAGTTGGCTTCTTGTTACTTACCAATAGCAATGAAAAGACACTTTCTATTTTTTTCCGGCATTGTTGTGAACTAAACGTAAAGGAAACAATCTCTTGAAAACCTATATTTGCCTTCAAGCGCTTTGTCTATAAAGTAAACTAGTACAATTAACGCTGCTTGGACTTACGAAGACAATTTTAAAGAAACCTTCGTAAAACAGTAAAACTTTCATTTCAATAAATTAATATCAACTTGAATGTTTGAAAACACTGAACGTTGTAGTTTTAGTTTTATCTAACTTGTTTTGTTTGGTTCAACTGTTTTGGTTGAAACTATGGAAACCATTTTGCAAAATCTGCCTTTCCGCTCAACAATGCATCAATGGGGAATGACATCATCCTTTTCTTCTACTGTAAATGTGATGCTGAGGAAGAGACTGCACACCAAACCATTAACGGTTGCCCCATCTTTAACCCACCTAATGAAGTGAAAATTCTGCGTGTCTTGAATGATAAAACCAAAGACTGGCTGCTCTCCAATTGCTTTTCAGCGCTGTCCTGGAAACATTGTCGCACTGTAAACTGGTAAAAGGAAACACGCTAGCCCAAAAAGCTCAAACAAAGAATAAATGTTTTTGTCTGTAATTAACTTTTCAAATCTTTGAAGTTTTCTAACATAAATACAACCATTCTTGCTTCTATTTTCCTTAATCTAAATATTTCGAAATATTATTTTTTTTCTTTTTCCTCTGCTGCTGCATGTACTTCCGAAGTTTTATCTTATACGTAATTCTTTTTGAGGATGGATATCATGATTGTCAGTCGCAATCAGGCCTGTAACTAGGAGGGGCGCAGGGGGGCGAAGCCCCCCATGCAAACATTTTCGCCCCCCTGGGAAAAATGATCTCAATTAGCTCTGTTTGCTGACTATTTAGTTTTATACCCAATTTTCTTGTGTTGTTTAATTGTAAACATTGTGTGCTTAATGGTGTGGTCGAATGTTGTGTTACACAGACAGACTCGAGATTTATTGCTGGTTAGATCCAGAATAGGTACAACAGTTTCCAATTGAGCTGAGCAGTGTGATAGCCGATCAGTCTCCAGAGTACTGTGCTAGTTGACTGCCACTAAGCGTTACTAAACTACCTGACAACCACTTTGGCATTTGCGTTCTAGGTAGGCTATGCTTCTATACTTGCAGTTAATAACTACTGTTTTCGCCATGGAATACTTTGCGTATTCTGCCTTTATGCTTCCTTATGAAGCGTGATTCAGTTACTACGTAGTGATGATGGATATGATGCGCTTCTGCAGGAATCCAAGTTGCATGATCAGATAGCTAAAAAAGAACATGATCATGAAATTGAAAACTGGTGAAGCACTGCTACGACCTAAACCTAAGCGTACTTTGAATACAAGCCTTACTGATTTCCTGGTGATGGAAGAGTTACCACTTACCAGTTGCAGTAGGAATGGATAAGAAAAGAGATCTGAGAAAGTTACTGGTGCATGCTGTGATAGACAAAATAGGTTTGGACATGAAACTCAGATTTGCAGACAATTCATGGTTTTACACATCTGTTCGTGCCCATTCAAGAAAAAAATGAAATTTCTTGGATCATGAATCGCTCATGCCACTATATACGCAACTAAAGATAGATATTCCATCAGAGGCGGAATTACAAGTCCCCAAACAATTCCTACATGACCATGTGCAATTTGCACAACACCAGAATTCCGATATAGTACTGAAAAAACTGTACAATCAACGACTGACATTCCTGAATGTATATAAGCTTGCCGCTACTGTGTCATCATTCGGGTCCAGTAGTGTGCTTTGTGAGAGTGGCTTCACCGTCTTATCTCGGATAGACAAGCTCGGGACTTTACTAACTCCCGAAGACAAGCCTACACGCAGTCTATGTTCCAGACGAGATAGGCGAACTTGGTTCTGCTGGGTTTTAAAAAGAAAATGACCGAAAAAATAGACCTGGACATTTTTGTTGATAAATTCAGTAAAGTTCATCCACGCCTTTTGTTAACCCATCTAGTCTATCCTGTCTGGACCTAACCTGTCTATGGCGAGGATACATTTCACTGATGGTGTGAAATACATTCTCACTATTATCATTTAGGGTTTGATCTGGAAGAGATGATTGTTGATTCTTCTCTAGATAAAATGAGGTGCAATGTACAGTGTACACATTGTAGGCTACAATTATTTTACCAAACGATGAGTGACAGGTGCAGCGGCTGCAACTCTATTTGATCATAGTTAAACGCCTATTTTCTATGTATAGTAGACCATGGCCACCTGGAGATGCGGCCTGATTTGTCACATTTTGCAGATTTTGGTTACAGCTACTGCTAGTGCTTGACTGACATTTTTTGAGATATTTTTACTTTTTGCGGTTTCCTTATGACATAAAACTTTTTTGTTGCCTTGGGGAAGCAGTAGCAAATGAGAAAAAGTAAGTTGAAAAACGCAAAATCAGACTGTTATTGAAAATTAACAGTCTGACTAAAATCTTCGAAATCAAATTTTCTTTGTTTTTGAACATGTGAGAATGTTAAAACCTATTGTGTCGTCTGGAGAAAAGAATAAAGAAAGCGTAAAAATAGAATTTTTAGAAAAATTTATTTAAACATTCGTCCAAAGTTAGAAAAACTTGGAAATTTCTGCAAAATGTGACAAATCAGGCCATATCTTTAGGTGGCCATGAGTAGACCTATATTTTGTATAATTTATGCAGCGCATTAGACGAAAATGTAAATAACCTAAAAAAAACTCGAAGTCCATGAAAGGCAATCGATTAACTAACAAAAGAATCAACTACAAAATCATAAATTTCGCTGCGGTTTCTATGCCAATTTATAACCATTTTATCACTAAGTTAGTTGATGGTCAGATGTTTTAAAAATGATTTTGCTTCTTAATTTTTATGCTGTCGTCATTAAACCTATAACTGTTTAGGCTACAGTATGTAATTGAGTCTATAATGCCAGTTCACGCTGCTGTTTCTACAATAATCTATGCTAATATAAACACTGCAGTAGCCTACGATTAATGTTTTTGGGTTTTTGCGTAAATATACCCACAGTGTGTGCTAACGTCGTTTTCGTACATAATATGGAAGATAAAAGTTGGGCCCCCTCTAGAATACTTATCGCCCCCCCTGGTGCTCCAAGCTAGTTACCGGCCTGGTCGCAATGGCAAAAAAAGCTTTGGACTCGCACTCGGAATGAGTTGGGAAAACTCCCAAAATGCCAGGAAAGGAAAGGATGCCACGTGTATTGTTTTAAATATAGAATGTTTATGTTTTTGGGGTTATTTGCTTTTAGAGAACTGCTTTTGAAGGAAACTACAAAAACCGTTTCAATCTTCAATGCACTTTTATATTTCTCGTCTAGCTTTTAATACGCTGCTCACCAAACTATGGCAAAGAGCAAAATCTCTCGTTACTGATTTCTATTGGCGTTGCAAACGAATTAATAATTAGCCAAAAATTTTAACTTGCAACAATTTCAAGAGAGTGTGATCTTTGTTGGCACGGCTTTGTAAGATTTCAAAGAAACGTTTGTAGTTGTATTTGCTTCATCCCATACTATCCGCTTTTTTGCAATGTGCAATGTGAAAATGACGGATTTGTCTGTATGGCATGTTTGTTCTTGTAATGTCGTTTTGTTTGTTTTAATAAGTGAAGAGAGAGATGGGTACCAACTTTTTGCAGCTTGGAATGTAGCTGCTTTAACTTGCTGTGATGTTGTTAATCATTATGTCATGTCAAGTGCTAGGTAAATAATAGTTGCAAGCAAAAGTAGTTGTTTGAAACCAGCAATAAATCAAACACTTAAGCTGAAAGCAAGCTTTATCTTCACATGAAAGCAATACAAATGAAAACAATATCAACATCAGCTTTTGCACCTCTCAATCAGACTTAACTGTCAAACGCCGATGTGTTTCCAAGTTTGAAAATAAAATTTTGGTAATCACAACATACATAAAGTTGTTGTGCATTGCCAATGCGTAGTATCGATATGGCGTCTAATAATGTATGTAAGGTACATCAAAGAATATAATTCAATACTTTCTCTTACCAACAATGTTAAAATTCATTAGAAGAATGCTTCTAAAGCAAACCTTTCTTCTCTTGTACATCTCCCAAACACACGTTGTTAGTATCGATTCTGCAATAATGTAGCATAAAAAACTATAAAATGGTATTCAATGTTATACACCCGAGTTTTGTTATTTCTCTAAGCGATTTTAAACATAGGAGCAAAATAGTTGGAACGCCTGGTTAATCTAATCAAAACATAAACAGTCCAAAATGTAGATACCAAACTCATGTTCAGCAAACAAATGTTTCGAAAACTATACTGTCTTCATCTTATCCAGTGCTATGAAGATGAGTTTAGTATGTACACTTTGGGCTCTTTATTTTTGGATTAATTTTAAACACGTTCCCTGAAGTTTATAATAGCAAAGAAGATCGTTGTATGCAACGATAGTGTTAAAGATCTGAGTGCTCATACACATTCGACATTAAAATATGATAATGACGTAAACCTGACCTGACAGCTTTATTGTGTTAGAAATAAATTAAGTACAAACGTATCAAAGCGTTTAAATTATGTTAAAAAACATTTTATTCTAGTCACATTTTGTGTTACATAATATTTTATAACGTTGGTGTAATTACGGTCGTGTTTCCAAAAGCCATTTTGACCTGAATACAATGACGATTTCAGAGTGATGCACAGCTTATCCCGTTACTCAAGGGTTGGTACCATACAAGTCGAGCAAAATAATTTGACTTTTGATGAAATACTTCTCAAATCTCTTTACAACTTCTTGTCCATGAAAATGTACACATAAAAACTACATAAATGCACTCTGCAACTTTTAGGCTCTCATCAATTTTCTAAGTCTGAAAAATGCCACTTGCAGTTTAATTTTTTACTCGCAAGTTACTTTGATGAACAGTTTAGACTTGTTGGTCTCGGAATAATAGGTTAAGCTTTATCATGGTACGTTAGTACGGTACCATGGTACCATGAATGCAGATGGCTATGTACCATCCTAATAAGTTAAGCTTTACCAAGCTTTACATAGGAGTCACCATGATCTGTTATATAATTTTGATCTCGTTTGATGGAAACTTCTGTTGCATTTTTTGATCTTGATGAACATTTGCCGTCGATTAGGTCATTAAAATATTATAAAGCAAGCTGAGCGAAAAAAAGCAAAATACAAGACAATTAATCTTCCAATTAATTAATTTATTAAATTTAATAATTATAATGCCATCATTTAACTATATTGCAAATAATGATTAAAATAAACCATCAGTTAAATGCTACAACGTAACGGTAGCCTATAATTTAATTAACAACTAAATCAAAACTTAATCAGATTATTCATTAACCGCAATCATTATAACAAAATAGCAAGATAAGGCAAAGTAGCTACACAAAATCATGGCAATGCCCTCATATATTAAAATTGTTAGATTATATTTACATTGTATCAAGCCGACATATTACAGGAGCTGAGATACATGCACAACTCAGCTGGTTAAAACTTTATAACGGCAGCTGCTGCTATATTACTGAAATGCTCATTTCGAAAAGTATGTTAGCCTACTTGTATTGAATTTCTCTTAAAACGTCGAACAAGCGGAAACACTGACTGCGATGTGGTGGTGAAGCCCGATGTGGTGGGTAAGCTAATTAGGCTATGTGAGACTCTAACAATCTAAGCTGTTTTACCTTCCATATTGCAAATCCTAAGCGGGGTACTTTCATGTGTATGGCTTCCAATTTCCTCGAAGCACTTAGTGTAACATTATTTTTCACTCTACACATGCAGTATTCAGAATGTTGCACTGGTAAAATAATTAGACTCCTTATGTTTTATCCTATGTTTATTTTTAATCCATTAAATCTTTTTGGGAGAAATACAACAGCTGAGTAGGCTACTGGTTTACCAGCAGTTTCCGTGGTGTTGCGACTGTACAAGTCCTTGCATTCAATATTTTATTTTTTCGCTCTCGAGCAGCATGCTAGAAGTTTTGCATTTTGTTGCTTTTTATGTTTTTCTAGACGCCTACTATGTTGTGACAGAAATTGGTTTTCGCCTTGGTCAGATATAAAAAGTAAACTTTAGCACTTTAGCAGCCAGTGTGACTCAGACTTACACCAAAAAAGCAAATCAAAAACTGTACTTTGACTAGAAAAATACTGGGTACTCGTACTTGTTGTTTACGAATTATTCCATCCTATAGGTGCCGCTGAATGGAGAGCTATTTGAAAACTACGTTGCACAAGCGCACAACCCGAGAGTCGAACCAGCGCTTCTTGATCGCCGTTTTAATTTTTGCAATCTCGGTCAACTAATCGTCTGAGCTATTGGGGGGGAAAAGAACAAAATATTAACAATAATATACGAAAGAGAAAACATGACATCTGAAATTACAGAAAAATTTGATCATTTTAGACCATAAAAACTTAAGTTAGTCACTTAAACTATTTGGTTTGGTTTTGGATGTTTATACGAAGCGTCCTGGTAGTTTCGCATGGCCTACTTGTAGAGGCTTTGAACCACTGACACAGTGCCAGTTGCCCAGATTGACAGAGTGAAGTTTTCTGATAGTTGCATCATGAATAATTGCATCATGAGCCAATCCAAGAGACGTTTGCAGGTACAACCTCATTTTTCTTACAAAATTTTCATACTAGAAAAGCCTTTTGTTATTTCAATAATATTTGATACACCTGTTTCTGTGATGAGCAATAAGAACATCAAAAATCTTTCGTCTGAAAACCTTCTGAAATAAAAATAATCATTTGAACAATTACTCTTGTCTTCACAATTTGATGACACTGACTCTTTTGACTTTAAATTGTCTGCCGAAAACTAAGGTTAATCGATGCTGAGAAATTTTTCCATTCGAACTTTTCAAAACATCTTTAGAGAATGTACGAAATTCTGTTGCTATAAAATGAGCTATCTGCTCACAAAAAAAAAGCAAACTTTGTGCTTTACTGTAGCTGTAGAACGAGAATCCAACCAGTGTATGCAGTTTAAGTTGGCGTATTGCTGACTGTAGACTGGTGAAATGTTTGGTTTGTCTTTTTAATTTATCATGCAAAGATTGAACTTATTGATTACGGGTTTCTAAGCTTGGCTAAAAGCCGTGAATCATAGAAACAGACAGACCCATGTTGATGCACAATCTGCTTCAAGCGGAGATGGCGATTGAATATAAGCTTGGCATGAAACCGGCATGCTTTCGTTTGTTGTTTTTTAAAAATTGAATAGTTAGTTTTTGCGCATATAAGCAATACGCCTACAACAAGATTCATGATTCATCTAATCCCAGGGTCTCAAACACACCCCCCGGAAACATTTTGGTACGGCCCGAGATGCATTTTTGAGCTTTCAAATAATTGACATAGTAACTGTTCAAGTGCCACATATTATTTCTACAGATTCAAATAAGTACAATGCACTTTAAAATTATTCAAATCATCTGAAAATGCCATCAAACTTCGCACGGCTTTTAAGAGCTGCTATCGCGCCATTTTATTGCTTGCGAGAAACTTATATTGTTACATCACAATTGCACTACCTATTCACTTATTGTGTCGTAATCGTATTAGTAACCTCGGTATTTGCTGCTGTCAGTTCTTCAAGGATTTTCCGCTTTTGAATTTCGAGAAGGCGAAAAGGCGCTAGCGACACGAGGTTTTATGAGGACGCCCCACTTTACTACTGAAAGATTTCACAGAAGGAAATAGGCCAGAAATGTGAAATTTCTTGACTTTTTGTTTGTATTCTTTGCAAATTTCTAAACCTACACTGGTTATTTTTCTATCTTCCTGCCCTTCACAATAAGCATTTCGTCTCAGGTGACTAGACATTTTCGTGCAATACTAGTTATATATATGTTAATGTAAGTGCAATATAAATGTTAGTGCAATTACTTTGAAATGTAAAAACGCCCAAAAATGCCTTAAATTTATGAGCAAAAGTAATGTTTTGTTTAGTTTAGTATTACTCTCTGTTGTAATTCAAAAATTTAAATTTTGAAGTTATTTTTGGGAAATTAGTTCAGTTCAGTTGTTTTTATTGGAATAAAAATAGAATAAATTAGAATAAAAACCAACCCTTCTGACGTGTTTTCATCTCAAACACTTCATTTTAATAAGTTTGTTGCGTAAAAATTTAATTTCTATACGCACAATACACATGGCTATTATCTTGTAAAATATTTTGGCTCTGTAACTTTCATAGCTCACGTTATTAGCGTTAATCAGCACGGGGCTAAGATACCGTGACTTACTTTCCGCGTACGAAAACAGCTGGTACTAACATAGGGTTAAAGATTGAAGTCTTTGAGTTTGCGTTCTTCTTGTTTTTCTTTTTCGTATTTTTTTTGCGTTTTTACAGTGTTTTTCGATCTTTTTATTCTTATTACTACGTCTTTTTTATTGCGATCTTAAATTCTAAGTGTTCAGTCGAGACAAGCTTCCACACAGTAATGCGTTGTAAACAGCTATGAATATTTGTTGGTTACAGCTGTGTTCAATGACTTGTGTATGCTATTTTGATAACAATTCCTCGGCGTGTAGTAAGAAATGACATAAAGAAAGTATATTGCTATAGTGAGCAACTTTATGTTCACTGGCTGTTGTATTACAGAACAAGAAACACATGCGCGTTGTGTTTATTTTTAAATCCAACATTGTGAATATGAAACAAATTGGAATTTATTTTATTTAGCATGAGAATAACTTCTTGTCTTTCATTGAAAAGAATGCGCTAATGCAGTTTAGTTCAGAGGGTAAATTAAGTACAAACGTTTTAAAGCGTTGAAATTATGTCAAAAACATTTCATTTTAGTTACATTTTATTACATTTTAAGCACATAACTGTGGTGTAGTTAGAGTCTTGTTTCCATAAATCCTTTTTAAGCTGAATACAATAATAGTGACTGCCCAGTGATGTACGGCTTACCTTGTTATGGAAGAGTTCGTACCATACAAGTCGAGCAAAATACTTTGATTTTGATGAAGTGCTTCCCAAATCTCTTTACAACTTCATGTCCATGAAAAAATGTTTACATAAAAAAAAAAAAACTAAATCAATAGACTCTGCAATTTTGAGGTTTTCATCAAATTGCCATGTCTGAAAAATGCCACTTGCAGTTTATCTTTTGACTCGCACCTTACTTTGACTAATAATTTGAATCTTTAGACTTTAGATTTATAGTTCTGATGTGAACACAGAGTAATAACTTAAGTTTTACTTAAGGTAATCATCATAATCTTTTTTATAATTTTGATCGCTTTTGATGGAAACTTCTGTTACATTTTTAGGTCTTGATGACCATTTGCCGCCAATTAGGTTAATAAAATATTACAAAGCAAGCTGAGCGAAAAAAATAGTTGCAAAATCAAAGACGATTAATGTTTTAATTAACTAAATTTATAAATATAATGCAGCTACTTGAATAACTATATTGCAATTAAATGATTAAAATAAACCATCAATTAAATGCTACAACGAAGAGGTAGCTTATAGTTCAATTAACAACTAAATCAAAACTTAATCAGATTATTATCTATTAACTGCAATCACTATAAAAAAAATAACAAGATGAGACAAAGCAACTACAAAAAATCATGGCAATGCCGTGATGTATAAGGTGGTTAGATTATGCCTCCATGTAAAACACAATATTTCAAATCACACCTTCCCAGTTGTTGCTGCCAGTTGTTGGAATTGTTTGCCTATTTGTGTAAAAAAGCTGAAAATTGAAATGAATTCAAAACTCGCTTGAAAACGTCCTATTTCACTGAACATTATGACTGAAAATGCCGTATTATTTATCACCATTGTCATGTACAGCGCCCACGAGTATAGTTTGCACTGTGGATGTGGCGCTATATAAATGTTATTATTATTATTTTTAGCAAACCGACATATCACAGCAATTGAGATACATGCACAACTCAGCTGGTGAAAACTTCATAACGGCAGCTGCTGCTATATTACTGAAATGGACGTCTCGTAGTAGTAGTGCAGTTTTAATCCGGTGGTGTCCCCGTTACCGAGGGTGATCGGATTCCTTCCAAGTGCCGCAATCGCCTTCACACCCTGCCTCCACATCGATCTGTCTAACGCGCCCTCTCTTGTCAAGCCCACTTTAATACTTTCAACTTGCCTTTTCCACGTTTTCTTGGGTCTTCCTTGTTTTCTACGACCCTCCACTTGCAACTCCATCGCTCTTCTCGACATCATCTTAATCCTCCCTTCTCAAAACATGCCAATACCATCTTACTGCATTCGCTTTCGCCAATTTATCAACATTCTCTTTTAACCCAAGCATGTTCATAAATTCTTCGGTATTTCTTTTGTCCATCAGCTTCACACCACACATTGCTCTCACCATCGCTCTCTCAGATCTTCTTAAAATAAATCGTCAATTCGTTTTCCATTAAGCACCATGTCTCACTTCCGTACAGCATTGCAGATCTCACACAATTAGTATAAATTCTTCCTCTCATTTTCACCAGAAATCTTCTACCACATAGCCTAACAACTCTCGTCACTCTCTGAATTTCACCCAACTAAACCTTACTCTTGCAGTCACTGCCGCTTCACAACCACCACTGGCATTCAATCTATCTCTTAGATAGCAAAATGCATTCGCTGATTCAACTTCGTCATTCAGCTTTTCAACTGGACCAACCATTCCTTCTTCAAACTTGTTGCATCTTTCACATTCAAAACCATCTCCAGATCTGCATGTCACTCTCTTCATCTTTGCACATCTTCCATTCTTCCATTAGGCTATATGAGACTCTAACAATCTAAGCTGTTTTACCTTCCATATTGCAAATCAGATATGGTCTACTTTCATACGGTATGACTTCGAATTTCCTCTAAGCACTTACTAAAATATTATTTTTTCACTCTACACTTGCAATGTTCAGAATGTTGCTCTGGTAAAATGGTTAGGCTCCTGAAGTTTCAGAGCAAAAAAAGCTATAGGACTTTGGAATTTGGACACCCATCTTAACCCTATTCGGACTCAGTGCCGGATTAACTATAGTAGCATATGTAGAAGCTGCTACATGCCCCGCGCTTCGTAAGGCCCGCGCTTCGTAAGGCCGCGCTTGGTGAGCAAAACATTTTTTTTTGCAAAAAAACTGTCGAACATAGTTGGTAAGTAATTTTTGGCTTGCAAACTGGAATGGCATGGGAGAATACCATAGTTTTAGGATTAAATTACTTAGTCCCAACGTCTTATCTCTTCCTAATTATTGTAAACTTTAAAAACCGGTAATTTCCTCTTGAAGCAAGTGCCTGATCCAGTGCCACGAGCCCACGATACTAGTTGTTTGAAAGATTATTCGACTGCACTGTACACCAGTGAGAAGAGTATCAATCTTGCTGATTGCCTTGGACAGAGTTATTACCACGCGTCAAACTATTGATTTTAAGCTGAAATGAAAGTCTGATCCCTTACACACTTTTTAAAAACATTTTCACTTTTCTATTTTTGTTACGTTTTTTTTAATTGAAATTTTAAAAACGTCACTCAAATGTATCAATTTACCTTCCACGGAAGATAAATTGATACACCCGGAAGGTAATTTGATACAGTAAAACTAATACAGAAATCCCCTTTGACAGCAAAGCAATAAATAAAAATTTAATATGTGGTTGGCGTGCTTGGGTGCAAAGATGACTGTTGAGGCTCATGTGTGCGGCGAAGCTTCTGCAGCGGGATGGACATGGGAAGGATTATTGGCTGGAGTTCTTATTCAAGGGGGGTGCTTTGCGCTTTTCTTATTTTTTGACAGCAGATAGCGTGTAGGCCTACGAAAGCCTACATAATAGTTGTTTCCCAAAGTAGCAGGTCTTGTTAAAAAGAATAACTTATTTAAATCAACTAGATCAATGACAATATTCATTACAGTCACAAAAAAGAATTTAATATACTGTATCAATTTACCTTTTCCACATGTATCAATTTACCTTTTTCAAAAAAAGTTATAAAATTCTGATTTTTGTATGCTTGGATGCACATTGCAGAAAAAACGTGACATGCCCTTGAAGCCTTATCAATGAATTATCAAATGAGTTTGGTTTCATCTTTCAGGAACTTTTCGTTAATTTTCCAGACGAAAATAATCATGAGTTAAAAATTTTACGAAAATACTCAAAAAACACACTTTTATAATTTTATGCCATAAAAGCACGAGTTAGGTGCATGGCGCAATTTTTGTAGGCATTATTTTCACAGATCTTCCACCTAATGACAATATTTTTGACTAATATTTTTTGTACATTTCTGTAGAGGGGGTGTATCAAATTACCTTCCGTATCAAATTACCTTCCCTTCCCCTAACGGAGTAAGCCTACAAGCACTTGTAAAAAAAAATAAAATTGGTGCTGTTGCAGAATATGTTCCATGCTATGCTCATTGCTCATTCGTTGAATTTAGTTGGTGTACGTGCTGCACAATCGTGTCCAGAAACAGTTCAGTTCTTTGACTTCGTTAAAAATATCTGTCCTAGGCTATTCTTTGCTGCTTCAACACACTTTTGGTCCGTTCTGGAGTGTTCAGGTGGTGGAGTGCTAAAGAAGCTCTCTGAAACACGATGGTCCGGAAGAACTGATGCCATTAGGTAATTAAAGAACGTTTTCTTTTCAAAAAGGAGGCACTGGAGAAACCTGCAAATTTAACCAAGAGCAAAAGGCAGAACGTCAACAGCAGGCAAATGGACTCCTTGAGAAAATGTAGTTGCTCGAAATTGGAACCTTAGTGGTTTTTTGAAATTGCTTACCCGATCGCTTCCAAGTAAGTCAAGCCTCTCTTCAAACAAAGCGGCAAAATCTCAACACTGCTTCAGCGTTGTGTGCCTCTTTGGCAGGATCCCTACAGACTTTCAGAGAACAATTCGCTAAGTTTGAGTCAGAGGCGTAGAAGCTGACTTAAGTACCAGATTACCGACCAACAAGCACAAGAAGAATTGTCAAAAATCGAACGCACGATGAGAATGTAGGCAGTGGCCGCTCAGTTTCAGATGCAATGGATATCAACTAAAGGCAGATTCCCGGTGGAAGTTTTCCATGCAGTATTGGACAGCCTAAAATCTGCGCTGGAGCAACGTCTCAAGGCATACAGTCATACACCAATTCGTAAAGCACATTGCTATTGATTGCTCCTCTCCAGAACTCAACTATTTCACTTCCATTAAAGAAAACAATATTGACACCACGTTTCCTGACATTGACAATTTGTCACGCATTTATCTATGTATGATGGTAACTAACTGTACTGGAGAGAGATCATTTTTAAAATTGAAGTTGATGAAAAACTAGCCTATCTACGAAACACGATGGGGCAAGAGCGGCTGCACTATCATAAAAAATACCAAATCTGTAAAATACATTAAATCAATCTGCTACAGGCCCCGCACTTGGTTAATCCGGCACTGTTCGGACTAAGCTATTTTTGTGAGGTAATGGCCTGACGTGTGGACTTATTCCATCCACACTTTCATTTGCTAATAACTTTTGATTTATTACTGAAGCCTAGTCTAGTGACTGACCAAGCATGAAAAACTTGTGAAGCAGCCCTGAAGCCACCGTAAAAACTGTAACAAAAAAGTTATAAAGTTCTGAAAATTTACTTTTTACCACCTAAAACAAACTTTCATTTCTGCTAACAACAAGCAATGACTTATTTCTGCCTAACTTAGTTTCAGCAGCTTCTATGGACCACGTGACCATGGTAATGCACGGTTGAGTGTATAGTTTGTCACGGATTGCGAAAAACGATGGGAGGAGCACTGTAGGCACCCGGGGCACTGTTGGGCACTCTCCCCTACGAACAGCTTCAACAGCTCATGGTAGAGAACAATGGCGCATTGTATCCAACCCTCAATTCGAGGAAGGAACATAATGATGATGTTGATTTGTGCTCAAAGCACACGTTGAAGTTATGTATCCTTCTTGAATAGAAACCGCGGCTACTTTTTATTTTTTGAACGTTTTGTGCGGCTTCTATTTGAAGGTGGCTTCTATTATTTTTATATGAACGTTTTTGTCTTCCAATTGGTGCTCACTGCTCAGTGGGCATTCGAGTTGTTCGAGTAACAAGAAAACGTGATCAGTAGGTCAGCTGCAATTTTAATGTCTCTTTTTGTGAAACCGCTAATCCGACAGCTGCTATTATGTTCGCATCTGTGTGAAGAAAACAAAACCAAAAGGAAATACCCATTGCTTTATCTGCCGCCTTTTAATTACCGTGCTCACTGCTCATCCAATTTTATGCAAAGAGCTGAAACACAATGAGCCCGCTCCAAGGCAATGCTGAGTGTGTGCGCTCGTGTATTATATTAGATAGCTTTGCGTGCGAATTTTACATCGTGCTTTACTTCTGAAATCTTCGATGCTAGAAACCGATAGATATTTTAGTGGTTGGAAAATCTGGCATTGTTACATTATGTTACAATGTAAACAATGACTAAAATTTTCAGTAAACAATGACGGTTTACATTATTGTGCAATGCAAAAATGACTAATTACATCGGCCTGATATGAATGGTTTCTATCGTTTTCAATATCAAACTGAAACAAAAATTGCATTTGCTTTTTACAAACATTGCTTTTTTTCAATTTGCTTTTTACGGTGGCTTCAGGGATGCTTCACAAGTTTTTCATGCTTGGTCAGTCACTAGACTAGGCTTCAGTAATAACGTTTCAGATCGTAGGCCTCGGTAAAAATAACTGACGCCATCTTATCTTGTAGGCCCGTGGTTCCAACAGTGCCCCACCCTGAGGTCTCCTACAGTGCCCCGGTGGAGCACTGTTGGAAGCCATGAGATTTTATTAATCAATATGCAGTGCCAAAATGATTATCAACATTTTATGTTATATCAACAATATTATACCGGTAGATGTTGGGTAGTATTTGGTATGTTTCTAAGTTTCGGCTGTGGAAGAAGCTTCCGGTGCCTGAACTATATGTAGGCATTGGTTGTTTAGTAATTTTGTCTGTCAAATTTGGTTATTTTGCTCCATAAACCAAGCCATTTCTTGTGAACCACATGCTAATATAGGCCTACTAAAGTGTGTTGTGTCTGTATCTTGTGTTAATCATACCTTCCATGTTGGCCAAATCAATGATGTCTTTAATATCTTGCATTGCATGTTCTTTCACTGATTGACTGTTGAATAAACACCTTCCTTGTCATTGCAATTGGTAGTTAAGTCATAACACCAAAGCTTTTAAAAAAGTAATTACAGCTCTAATTAAATCAACTTGGGCTGTTCTATAAACTACAGCTCAGTGGATTCGTATGGTTCCTTGAAATCTATTCGCTATCTTTCGTTTAAGCACAGTCACCACGACAGGCCATAGCATCTTTTCACATATAAGCTAGGTGGGCAATTGCCCACCTAGTCCCTTCGCTTGCCCCCCTTGCCCTTTCTTTGCCCACCTAGTTTGAAACTAGGTGGGCAATTTTTAAGACTTAATTTTTGTTTAAATTTGATTCTAGTTTTATCTTAAAACAGCAACTCTGTAGTTTTTCTACATTCTTATAGAACACTTCACTTCTGCGATATATCAGCGCTACTCAACGTGGGAATTCGTTGCAGTTATTTTAATATTTTTATGCTATAGCAACATTGGGTGGCATTACTAGATGCCTACATCATTTCTTAGGAACGAAACCTGCCTGCCAACGCAACTACTTCGCGATTCTCACAGCTTTTACCATTAACTCACAGTGGATATCTCAGGAAACTGATTGAGAGTGTAACCCTACCCCTATGTCATCAAAGTACTCCTTTCCAATTTTGATAAAAGTGATTCGGCAATAGCTTCTTAACGAAAAATGATAGGAAATATGTTTTGGTACGATGGGAATCATCGTATTTTTATGTTTTCGACTGGCTATAGGGCTAAAATTAAGTACCGGTACAGTTTCCCTTTAAGTAGATTTTGTTTTGTAACTCTGTTCATTTACTTCTTTCTGGCTTAAACAAACTGAATTTTTTTGTTCTTTCTAGGTATATTGTGTAATAATTAGGACCATTTTTATTTTAACCGAAAAAAAAATGTTTTGACTTTTATTTTATTAAATTTTGGCTTTACTTTAACCTAACGAAATTGCTTATTCGTAGAGGCCACAGTTCTTCCTTGAATTGATACCAGTTATCCAAACTTAATATTATATGTCGATTTCAGACCCAAACGTTATCAATAAAGGGGCTTGTTCAATGAAAGTTGGCCTTGATTGCAATGCTTGTTGTCGCTCCAATCCAGCTTGATGGCGTTTACTTTTCCTGTGGTTTTCAACAAAATACTTTTTCTCGCACTTCACTACAAACTCGCAAAAATTGCACCTTAAATCACCCCCGGAAGTTGCATCAAATTCATCAGGAAAATCTAGACGAATCTGTCTAACTTCTGCTGAAGACGATTTAGCTTGCTTAGGCATTTTTGTATTACAAAATGTCAGTAGGCTATTCCCAAAATCCAAACTGTTGATCTTCGAAAAGATCACGTTTGTGAAGAGGAAGTGTTTTATAAGAATAATTAAATATACGTAACAATGAATGAATAGTGGACAATTTGCGAATAAAGTTACCCAAGTGGCCATTGTGACATATTTCCTGCATTTATGGGTTAATATGGTTTAATTGTGTGGCAGTTCCTGATTTACAATGCTTCTACAAGGATTTTGACAAAAATTACTCTGAAGAAACACAAAAAGTTTGTCAAAAGCCATAATTTGACAAATTTTGACTTTATTGTCAATTTTGACTTTTTATTGTTCTATAAACTTCTTAGAAACAGTCTTGTAGGTGCTGAAAACAACTTTATTCTTTGATTCGTAGACAGCCGAGGTCCTTAAAAAATTTTGACTTTATTTACTTTTGCGGGCCCTAGTGATGCATTAGAATTAGCAGGTTATGCCGGACTAAGCAATAATGTTTTATCAGCTTGTTGATGTCTCGCTGCTAGTTATTCATTAATGTTATTGTATAATATGTGCGGACTGCTCTGAAGTTTGACAAAACTGCACCATGATCTTCTAAATTTCCAAAAGACATGGAAAATGATTTGCAAACCAAACAACAGCCAGGTAGGCCTACCCAAACCTTAGTCATCAATGACAAAAGAGCAAGAAAATGATAGGACAAGCTGCATAACAGGTTCTGCAGTATTTTTTATTTCAAAAATAATTTTCTATTAGGCATAACAGTTGGGAGAAAACTTTGCAGCTTTTTTCGATTAAACTTTTTAGATTATAAAAGTGATCAAGTAACGTTTTTGATGCACTTCACATTTTGAACTATTTTATTTCTTTGGCAGTTAAAGAATGAACAGCTAAATGGAAAGCTTCAGCATACATCTAGAACTTATTAGCCTACCTTTGACCTTACTTATAATATCGTTAAAGTTCCATTCAAAGTATATTCTGTCTTTTTACCCACAATTTTCCTGAAAAATCTACATTTTTACATGTTTTACACTCGAAAAAAATGCCCTTTTTTCCACCATTTACTCGCGAAAAGTGCCTTTTTTAACATAATTTGCGCACTAAAAGTGCCCTTTTTTGAAAATTTGCCCACCTAGTCCAATTTGTGAAAAGATGCTATGCGACAGGCAGATAGCATGTCCCACATGCTATGATAATTGTTGCTGTTATATTTTGTGTCTGTGATATTTGTGTAGCCATGGCCACCTGGAGATGCGGCCTTATTTGTCACATTTTGCAGATTTTGATTACAGCTACTGCTAGTGCTTGACTGACATTTTTTGAGATGTTTTTACTTTTTGCTGTTTCCTAATGACAAAAAACTTTTTTGTTGCCTTGGGGAAGCAGTAGCAAATGAGAAAAAGTAAGTTGAAAAACGCAAAATCAGACTGTTATTGAAAATTAACAGTCTGACTAAAATTTACAAAATCAAATTTTCTTTGTTTTTCAACATGTGAGGATGTTAAAACCTATTGTGTCATCTGGGGAAAAGAAGAAAGAAAGCGTAAAAATCTAATTTTTAGAAAAATGTATTTAAACGTTCGCCCAAAGTTAAAAAAACCTGGAAATTTATGCAAAATGTGACAAATCAGGCCGTATCTTTAGATGGCCATGGTGTAGCCTATGTACCACTTTTATAAGGTTTTGTCTTGACCTGACCAGCTCAGTGACATCCATCATGTGAAACATTACCGGTACTAACACAAGTTTCATACCTAGGGTAATCATTGCAAAAAGAGTGGCTCAACATTGCAACTAAAGACACCAATTACTTTGATAGGGGCACTGTTGGATCCTACCCGGGGCACCGTTGGATACCATATTCAACAGTGCCCCACTTTGACAGGTGATTTTTAACGCCTGATTATGAAATTTGTGTAAAACTTTTAAACTTTTTTTTATGTGGAAATACTAAAGAAAAGGAGGAATTTTCGTAATAGAAAAAAAAATTTTGAAAAAAATTACTAAATTTTGAAAAAAATTTTTTTTTTTACGTCTAAACCTCAATTTTCCAAAAAGCGGGGCACTGTTGGACATTCTCCCCTACTGCATTTTCATAACTTAATTTTGTCCATTTAGTGATGTTTGATGTCTAAATCATTCTCGGTCTGCCTTTGTTTCTTATACCGTACCGTTTATCTTCCCTTCTACTGTATTAATGATCTTTGTAACGAGTTTCCCTTATTGTGTGTCCAAAATACTTCAATTTTCTTCTTTTGACTATTTGTAAGAGAATTTTGCTTGAATTAAATTTGGATAATACTTCATCCTTCCTTAGTGATCTTTTGTTTGCATGAAATTTTTAACATTTGCCTGTATGACCAGCTGTGCCCAATGCATATTGCATTTGAAGCAACGATGAGAAACTTTGGTGAGATTATTCATTTTTTTTGGAATATCCAGTTCCTCTGATGTCGTCTACACATATGGCACAACGATTTTTGAATGGCTGTGGCTGATAATTTGGTTGTAGTTGTATTGTAGTCTACTAGCAGTAGGCTACTTCTCCCCAGGAATCCCATTATTGACTTGTGTAGGTGATTATTGAGCAGAGGAGTGTTGTCGAGACGGTGCAAGGCGGCTCCTGCGTACGCCATATAACATCGTCATAAAAAGCACCACTTCAAACGCACGGAAATCTCCAAGTAAAAGCACAATAAAAATTAGAAGCCACGTTTGAAACATATTAGAAATACCAGTTGTCAACAGTGTAATTTCGGTGAAAATCAACAAAGCAATTTTGTTCTTGGTATGAATGTACTTTGCATTTTTCGCAGTAAAACACAGTGGCTGCCTTACAATTGGGGTTCTTGCATCTTCCTCTTCTCATCACTACTGGTAAGTGCCGGTCTGGTACCCATCAGTTCGGATTTCAACAGAAGGTTTTGGTTTGGTAGCAGCACCTAATTTCTTTTTTTATGAATTGTAAAGTCGTTGTCTGTGATAGCCGCTCTCTTTTGCGAGGCGTCGTAGGTTTTCCTTCAAGAAGCACAGCTTCAGCAATACAAAGCTTGAATTCTTGAAGCATCATTGTTTTCTCAGAACCACTGACAGCGAAAGAGTCCTCTCCATACAACAGCCAGCAGTTTATTATAGTACTAAAAATGATTTATGGTAAGACTTTTTGATTCGATATAGAGCCATGAGAGAGTCTATGAGATCAACGCCTCCCATAAACTGATTGTACTCCTCCCCAATTGCAGGGTAAGGTACCGTTTTAGAACATTTTTCTTTTTTGTCAAAAGTTTGCAATCTCCCAATGGTTGTGCAGCAGCAAAGGTGGACAATAAAGTGACAGATCTGTTGCCTATCCATTTTACAGCACGCACTTCCGTGCCATCAACCACAACTTTCTTTTCATCATGAGCACCCCTTTTTGTCACCGGAAAATGTGATCCCTGGCAGCCGATTAACTGACACAGTCCCTAAACAGTGTATATTTGATTTTTCCAGATGGGTTACAAGAGGAATAGATGTAAACCATCTGTCAAAGTAAAGCAAATGGTCAAGACCCCTTGAAACAGATCTGCATAAATTTATTACCACATTGGAACTGGCTCCAAAGTTTGGCTGATCAGGCAATGATTCGATTTTTCCTCAATACACAAGGAAATCGTGTACAAAACCATTTTTCGGCTATACAGTAGCTACCAAAGCTGTTCTGCAGGATGTTGTTCCTCTTGGACGTCTGATTGCTTGTCAGGTGGTTAATATCTTTATCAATGCTTGAAAAAAGAAATGGGCCAACTGCGAATTTATAGGCTAATGTTGAAAATTGAATGAGTCTGTTCATCCGGCATTTAGTTAAATAACATGAAGCATTCTACTGGTGCAAATTAAGCTAAACTATCACACGATGTATAAAGTGACAATCTGCTTTTATTCCGACGTTTCGTCAATCAGACACGACTGACTTCTTCAAGGAGCTAGACCAGGTAGCCTAGTGGCTAACTGTCAAACATGGCAAAACACAGGACCATGTTGCTGAAATCAACTAAACATGCAAAAAAATATATTTAGGATACTGTATTTGGATATTGTGTGAAAATGTTATCTAGAATTTTAAGTCGAGTAAAAACACAAAATTGTCTTTAGACTAGATAGCCACAACATCAAAATTTACCTAGGCTATTTCTGCATTGTAACGTAGGCCTACAGTATATCAAAATCATGTCCATCATACACAAGATGCAACCATTGCCTCTGAGACTATATTTTTACACTTCTAAGGACATACAGTCACCAAACTAAGTACCGTAGGCCTAAAGCATTGAGAAAGTTGTTATTGTTTGACACAGAAGTGAAAAGGCTTACGAAGTTTCATTAATTTTTTTATCAACGCTTTAATGATTTGTGTTTGAAACCGGTTATTTTTGCCCAGGAGATATGACACATCTGTCATATACTCTCGAGAAAGCGCGGTTGTGAACGCTTAGGTCCCGTAATGATAAAGGTAGGGCTATAACAGAGGATACTAGACCTGTAGCGCACCCAGCATGGGGCTAAGGGGGATCAAGCCCCCCCCCTAAACCCGACACTAAAAATGAAGTTTTGGTATGCTCCTCATTTATATATTTTGCATACAGGTTAGGTATGAATAAGACACAACAATACAACAGGGCTGAGCATTATAACAATATATTTTACATATTTAACTTACAAATAGTTTTAACAGTAGAACGTTTTCGGTTTAACTTAAGCCCTCATCAAGAGTCTGAAAATATTTATAAAAATGCAATAAATTTCAACTTTTTGAAGGTAAAATTACACTAGGAAAAGGCAACTACATAAATAACTGCGAAAAAATTTGCTCCACAGGGAAGGTGATACATTAAGTAAGTGTTGAAAAGAATGGACTCGTCTCCAGCAAATAATTGTTTGTTTAAATTTGAGTTATAGCGTTTGATTAACAGTGCTTCTTAAATTTTGGTGTCAAATTGGGATTTGTGTTTGCGTAAAATTTTAAATGAGTCGACAGAGAATTTTCGATCAGAGCAAAAAGAACACTCCATGATATGGTCTACTGTATAATGGCCCTTTTCTTTAACTCCCTAAACTTCAGATGCTCATGTACTCTCGTGGTCAAATGTCTGGTCGACATACGTAGCGTACCTATGTAGGCCTACCGTGTCCGTACGTCAATGCCGAATCACACGGACGTGTAAAACTGTATACGACGTTTGAGCAGATAGACCAAGGCGTCTGGGACTTTGATTGAAAATACGAACTAAATTTGAATGTATTGTAATTAGAAAAAAACGTCCACATCAAACTTGTTGTTTACAAAATTAGTGTTTTGTTTCAAACTGTTTTCGTGCTAGTTGTTGTTTTCGCACTTATTTGTGTTGGCAAACGGAAAGCTAATTCTATTTTGTCATACATGACAAAAACATCGAGATCTATAGAAGATTGCAAGAGTGGACGTAGGGATGAGGAAGTTGATGGTGCTAGTAACATGGGGTTCACTAGGCCAACTTCTAATCTGATTGAGAGAACGAATCCTGATGTATGCATTAAAAGAGCAAGTTTTGCTGAAAATATTATTATATTATATTTGCCAATACCACACATTCAAATATTTCAGCCAGGAATTAGAAACAAGAAAACATAGAGACTTAGCGTTATTGGGAAAAATGCCAAAGAAAGCACGATCTTATCCTTTTGCTATGCCACCAGGCAGCACCATTTTACAGGAATATTCATACCCACATTTTTGTTGAAAATACTCTCAGAATGCATCAAATTCAAACTAATTTTTCAAAATCGTCTGCGGGGAGACCCCCCAGACCCCCGCCGCTGGGTGTCGTCTTAGGTGAACATGCCGTCAAATCCCCCTCCCCTTTTCAAAATTCCTGGCTACGCCACTGGCTGTGAGTGCTTTTAAATACTAATCAAAGGGATGGGCGTTGGCCTACTGTCACAAATCACCCGGCCAACATTTCTGAATTAGCCCACCCCCCCAAACTTTTTTCTGGGTGCGCTACTGCACTAGACAAGAAGTTGCACTTTTCGTTGACAGCATTGTCAGCACCGATATTACCTGGAATAGCCTTCAACTCCGATTGAAGTTGCTGAAGGATTATTTTTTCTGGCAATAACGGACGAAGTATTATTAGCAACCCGCCAACCCCTCCATCAATATTAAGCTTCAAAGAGTCCAAGAAACAAGCGTATGGAAAACAGGTTTTCAAGAATATTTCAACAAAGTTTATGCTGGTTTGGTCTGTGATGAAAGTCAAGATGAGGATCGGATCCAACGCTTAGATTCATGAATTATAAGCAATGGGTCCATAAAGAATTTCCAGAGACAACTAAGTCCAACTCTTAACTTTGTGACAGATGTGTGTAACAAGCATATTGCATGTTGACAATGGCATTGACAGTGGGTCCAGAAAATACTTTTGGACACCCGCGATGATTTTAGGGGTCTGTAACCTGCTTAAGTGCCAGAAAACTTGAAGAAACCACCGCAATTTGTTTGGATAGAGTACATTTTATTTTAACATTGGATACAGTGCATTTTGTATTTTTAGCAAACAAGTCCAAGCTAATGCAAAGAAATTTATTCTCACACAAGCTATTTCGTTTTGTCAAGTTATTAGTTCGAAACGATAATGCAAATCATGAAAAAGATCTGAAAAATATGAAGTGCCTGACTTCGTTGTAGATTGTGATTTGTTGTTTTTGGAGACCCCTGATGTCGAAGTACAGTAAGTAAAAACAACTGAGCTGAAGTTAAAACAACAGCCTTCCAAGCCATCTGTGATTACCAGCTAGCACAATACGAAGATACAATTAAAACACGTTATAAAACGTAATTACTTTGTATACGAGCCTTACTCTGTATACGAGCAAACAGAAAACAAGGAAAAGTGCCATCAAGGACCATATCATGGATTGTTCTTTTTGCACAGATCAAAAATTCTCTGCTGAATCATTTAAAATTTTACGCAAAGGCAAATCCCAATTTGACACAAAAATTCAGGAAGCGTTGTTAATCAAACGCTACAATCCAAATCTAAACAAACAATTATTTGCCGGTGGCGCCTCCATTCTCCTCAATATTTATTAGCCTAGTTGTATCACGTACTCCGTGGTGCAAATTCGTTTGTAACTTAGTCATGCAGTTGCCTTTTCTTAATGTAATTTTTCGTCTGTCTGTATGTTTTCCACTCCAGTGCTTTTAATCGTGCGTGTTTCTCGATGCTTTTAGTTAGTTAGTTAGTTACGGTAGTCACTGTCAAGAAGTGAAATTTATTGTAGTTTATAATTATTTACAGATTCCTGATGAGGACTTAAGTTAAGTCGAAAACGTTTGAATGTTGAACTATTTGTAAATAAATAAGGAAAAGCTGCAAGCAAAAGAGATTATAATGATCACGCAAGATCTGTTTCTGCGGAAAGCTGTGGAAAGCTGCGGAAAGCTGATCTGTTTCTGCGGATCGATTCGCTCTGGGACGGTTCTCAGTGTGTTACCAAAACAATGAATTAGCTAAAATGATTACAAAGTCTACCAATCCTTTGTATAAACATGGAAAGAATGCAATAGTCAAATACAGAAAAAGAAATAAGGTCCACTTTTAATTAAAGTTAATTGTGGCGCTGTTGCCATGCTTTGTGACATTTCGTCTCACTGAAATCTTAATCGTTATTCCTTTTTTCGAAATTTCATT
The DNA here is from genome assembly GCF_918807975.1 of Aplidium turbinatum. Lineage (NCBI taxonomy): Eukaryota > Metazoa > Chordata > Ascidiacea > Aplousobranchia > Polyclinidae > Aplidium > Aplidium turbinatum. The sequence goes on along the minus strand of NC_137484.1, from coordinate 5,739,562 downwards.
TCGTTTTAGAAGAATGTCGTTCTCAGGTATTTTGAAAATACTCTGTTCAAAACCAATTCTTTGAAGCGATGTTTATCAAAATGTTGATGGCTTAAATCAAAATTTTCATGTCCCAGATATAAACATTTAACTTGTAGTATTTCTCGCAACACATAAAGCTCGACTAAAATTGCAAATGAAAAATTGTTCGCAACATCATTCTTAATGTCGTGCATGTCCCATCGGGAAAACGTTATAATAAATGTATATTATTTTCTTTGTAAAAACTTTCTTCCCCAGTCTAAGGGTCGGGGGTCTGCTTCTTTTTATATTTGTTGCTTGGATTAAATGTCAAGTTAAATGTCTAACAGCTGTTATATTGTTCTGTGATAAAAATCACGGCTCTGGGGCAAAACAGATTACTGACAACATTTTGTAAGATTTGAGCTGATGTGTTTCAGTAGAACATGATTTTCCATAGGGATGGTGAGCAATAGGTTTTGGTAATCAATATTTGTTTTGGTCTTAATTCTGTAATTTCAAAGTTAGTCATTCGATATTTACATGAATTCACAATCCTTACATCTGTTTCACTAGCAAAGTTTGTTTCGAACACTCCTCATTTCTAAAACTATTAAGCCTCCCAGTTTCTACAATTGTTCACAAACGTAAAGTAAATTTGAGTACTGCTTGAAACCAACTTATTTTAAAATTGTAGGCCTAAGACATTCCAGTGAAAAAAAGTTTTTTTATAGAATAAAATTTGTTTTGAACGTTTCTCATAAATTTGTTATAGTTGAACTTGTTTGTTTGCCCCGACAATACTTTAGAAATAGTTTAGCAAACCCAAATTTCTTGAAATCAAGGAGCGATGATTAGCTGTCGGAATACGTCTTTGAGCATTTCGCTACAGGAACAGCTTTCTAGTTAGCGGCACCAAGCGGATGAAATAATTTACAGGCAACAACACAATAAAAAGTGGCAAATTTAAACTTTTGACCTTGGTGACCAGTCCTCTCTTTGTGATTGAAAACATCTGCAACTGTGAACTGTGAAGTACTGCCAGGAAGGAATTTCCAACAAGTTTTCTCACTCAGATGATAAGATTTTCAATGAAATTATTGCTTGTGTTTGTTTTTGCCAACATTTTGATTGGATATGATTACATTGCATGCCCACTAGTTTTTCATTTTGATTTCTTTTAAAAAGTTCTTTCTCATTGAATCGTATTTCCAAAACGGCAATTTTGATAAACATACTTGTTTTTTTAAATATCAGTTCAATCTCAACTGCAAAGCAGTAAGCAAGAACTAGTATTTTGTTTAAGCAATGCAAAAAGTATTTGGTGCGGTATATGCCATTATTCATAGTGTTTTACCAGTTAGCTATTGTTAACACAATATTTTATGGGGTGACGTTCTGATTAGGACGTCGAAATGAAAAATAAGTTGATATTGTTTGTACATCGTTTTCAACTTTTTGGAAAAAATTCCTTCTTTTGAAACCCATACCCCAGCTCACAAAACTGGTCTTTTTTACATTGATTGAACTTCCGCAGACATTGAATCAATGTAAATAGAACCAGTTTTGTTTGTTGGGTAGGCCTACTTTTGTTATTTATATTAGCTTGAATTATTAGTGAAACTCATCAGCACCGTTAAAAATAGAAAATACGTCGCTCAATGAATGAATAGCCTATCAGGTTATTCAAAATATATTTTTAATTTTATTTTTTCCCTTTATTCTTTGGTATTAGCCTAATGTTTAGTGATATTTCAATTCAAACTGCAGATTATAAAATAAAGCTTCTTTTCATTCAAAGAAATTCATTTCGGAGACGCTTTAAGCCATAGCCTACACCAGCAATCTAAGCATTTTTAACAACACACATGTTATGCCACAGACGCTACAAGTAAATAATCTTTAACCCACAGATACCATATCTATATGTATCTTTGGGTTAATGAGCTGGTTTAGCTTATTGCAGAAACAATGCACTGAATTAGGCTACAAAGGCAATTGAAAAAGCTTTTGCAACTTTTTCAAATAAACAGTGTAGAAATCTTCTTTTCCTACCATACCGCAAAGCTACTGATGCTATACGCTAATTATCTCTCTGTGGACAAATTTTAGATGGGTGGAACAGTCCACCCTTTCCTTCATTCCACCCTTGCCGCGAGAAATAACCACCCTCAATAATTTCCAACTCAACCTTTCCACCCTCCTTGTTAACAACGTGTGTATTTCCACAGTTTAGGGTGGATTAAATTCTAGATGGTGGAAATATCCACAATTCTTTTCGCTTTCCACCCTTGCCGCGAGAGATTTCCACCCATGGAAATTTCCACCCCAAGGTTTCCACCCTTTTGATTAACAGTGAACGCTTAATCAAATTGCGAGAATACCACATTTACTTTCAGGTTTATAGCTTTTTTTCTCAAAAATACTTTTCAAAATGTTTGTTCTTTGCCATTGTTGCATCCCCTATTCATCTCATTCATACAAATGATTGTTGTTGTTGTAGTCATTTTAACGTGTTCAGTTACTCTTTGCCATAGCCTACGCCTTGAATTGGTTGCGTAGCCGAGTGTTGGAAGCCTTGGTTCGGCGTTCGAAAGGACGCCGGCTCGACACAGCTCAAGAACACGTGGCTGTGTCTTCGCCAAGACACTTAAAGGAATTTCTAGCAAATTTAATTAAAATTTTAACCTACTTCTATGATACATGTGTGTAAGAATACAACAATTGTATTTCAAATACCTATTATAAATAACAAATAACAACATAATATGTATTTCAGTTTTTCGTTTAGTTTTGAAATGTAGTTACATTTTAAATAATCCAGCTGGTGTGACGAGTAAAAAATTAATGAGAATGTTATTGTATACTTTGATATTCGTATTTTTTTAGATTAATCTCGAGTCGTTTTCGCAACTGGTTTCCACAAGAATACTAACTTAACTTTAACTTAAGTACATTGGAATCAAATGATGCATTTTTGTGAAGTTGAACTGGCGAGTTGTGCTTCATGTGATTCGCACATATTTCCTATTTTTACATGAATATCATTTTTTCTGGCGACTTTTTTTACAATGAATACACATGCTTAGACCTAAAAGAGTGTCATTTCCATGTTTGGTTTCTACTCAACATTTATAATTGTTGCATTGGTGCTCATAAGATTAAAACATTTTGCCAAACCTACATCTTGTAGATAAGCGGTAGCATCTTTTTGTGTTCATCATGTACGTGTTTATGTTGTAGTAACAACATTAGAATGAAGAATTAAGTGTTATCTTTTCACTGAATACAAAGATATTGAATGCACTCTCTTGATTACAACTACACCCACCTTGACATTGGATAGCATAGACTTGATAGGACAGTGAGCAGACTTCAATGTGTGAGTCTCTGAACACTGTTTAAGTTTGGGAAGACTGAAGAGAAATTTTATTTTCAGTCAGCAGAAATGATGACTTGAAAATTGAATGTTTGGTCTTGTCAAAGCGGCTGGTCTATGCTAGTGTTCTACAGGAAATTGCTATAAAAATTGGTGAAATAAGCTTTATGTAATGAAATGGATAGCTTACAGGAACTGAGAACATACAACAGTGCAATAAGACGGCTATGTATGTTATGTTTAAAATAATTACAAATCACAATCAAGGTCCTTGTAATGTGCTTATCTGCTAGAGCTAAATGTGGTTATTACTTGTTCATTATTTACTCGGACTAAGTCCGAGTTGTCCAAGTTACGAAGTCGCCACTGTAAGAGATGATAGTGGATTTGATCTCTAAGGCTTAGCGAAAGAACTCTACATTGGCGCTGCAGTATAGCTGACTTAATGCCACAATGACCAGTTGGTCTGGTCAAGGATAACCGACAAAAACTGTATTTCTCCATTTTCTAGGTTATTTATCCATGCAGCTACATTTCTGCATGACATCAGGATTCACCATAAGATTATTCTCTACTTTCAACCCGCGATATATCAAAAGTTTGTTTGGTTGGTTCTTCTCGTAGAATGTGTGGAAACTCTGCTCTTATTCAAAATATTTTCTTACAAAGAAAGCTGCTGTTGTTACGATTTAATACTTTCTAATCCCAAATTAGCATTCTATTCCCCATTAACTTTTCTTAATCTTGTGTATATTACCATGTAGTCCTTACTGGCTGTTTCACATCTTGGTTCATAAAAAGCGGAATTGAAGTGCTATGGTTTTCATAAAACTTTTGTTTTAATTTTCTAATATTGGAAAAAAAAATAAAAAAAACGCTTTTGCATTATACCGTATTGAAAAGCAAACTAAGCCAACTTGTCTCAGCTGGTTTAAAGAACCACATACAACGGGGCGAAGATCAGCATGCAGCTTGCGAGCCACAGTTTAACCACGCGTAGTAAGCCTACATACAGTATGAGTACAGTTGCTATAAAAGGGTTACACGAAAGCAGTTAGCGATAATTTGTTCGTTGCATGCAAAACACAATATTTTAATACATTGTGGGACTCGATAAAATGAAAACAATGAACAAATTTTCAAGGCTTTCATACGTCACAAAACGTAGGGGTTATTATCGTTGGTTTCAATTGTTTAGGATTCTCTTTGTTTAATTTTGTAAGTCAGAATCTTATTCTGTCAATTCTTCTTTCAAATTTTTTAGTAGAATTTGCAGCTACTAGTGTGTAGTGTGCTCAAAGGGACCGCGATGTAAACGCTTCTACTACAATCCTCAAGTGAGTCAGAATGGAGTCTTACAAAATTTTACTTTGTGAGCTGGGTCTGACATCTTAGCGGTTGTTCCCACCACTTATTGTTCTTAATGAAAACCTAAAAAGCCTCATCTGTTGAACGATATTTGCCGTTATTAGGTTTTAGATTCCAAACCAAAAAGATATAATGTCAAAAAACTTGTGGTTATGGAACTTGTTCTTCCTTCGCAAGCTCTCGTTTGTGGTTTCGAAGTGAAGACGGATCGAAACTGCTTTCATTTAAAGGCATTCATAATACTGTCATCGGTAGGCTACTTTTTTTCTATGGTTATTCATGACAACCAGTATCTTTGACAAGGAAACCAGAGAGTAATTTTGACCGGACCTGGAAAGATTGTAAAGGCCGTAACCTTCACAAGGGACCGGAAACTTCGAAAGGAATACCCTTTATTTTTTACTTATTTGATACCTTTTATTCTTTGGCTTTATCATATTTTTCTTGAAAATGTTTATTTCAGGCTTGAGGATGTTATTGATACCGGGCCCAAATTATTCTCTCAACGGCCCTGATGTCAACAGTTGAATTATTCACAACATTATGCGTCCGCCCCGATAGCTCAGTTGGTAAACGTAAGACTCCATGAACGAAGAAGCTTCAAGATTAAGCGGCGCTGGTTAGACTCTCGGGAGGTGCGTTTGAGCAACTCATTCAGGATTGCTCTCCATTCAGCAGCACCTAGTGAATGGAATAATTCCCCAGAACAAGACTTCAACAATCGGAAAATTCACTCTGTCAATTTCGGTAACTGGCCCTGCGTCAAGAGCCTCTACAAGTACGCGAAACTACCAGGAATAACCTATCAAGGTTTTGTCAGACCGAGGATACAGATTCAAAACCAACTAACCATTAGCAAAAAAAAATTGTGTTACATAGCTGACTGTGGTTTTCGTTTTTTTCTCAATAAAAGAAAAAAATAGCGACTATAGTGTAGTTGTTGAATACTCTACCAAAAAATAATGTGTAAACTCACGCAATCGCAAAATAATCCAAAAGTCATAAGTCACCTTAACATTTCAACGTATATGAGCAGTTCTAAAATTAACATAGTTTTAATTTTTGAATATAGGCCTACTCAGCGTAAATAATTTTACAAAGTGAATTCCAAATTTTGAAACCGTGCCTTAAAAAATAACAGAGATATCACTCCTAAAGCATAAGACGAATCGACAGCCCCCCCCCCCCAAACTGAGCAAGCCTCCAGGAGCCCAACTTTCTAAGGGTTAACAAAATAGGGATGAAATTTAAGCTTTAGGGTGGGTTTAGACTACGTGCGTTTTCCGTACGTTTTTTTGCGTTGCGATTTTTGTGCGTTTTGACCAGGGATATCTAAAGAAGGGGATACGAAGGCTCAGAGCGATTGCTGATTTTCATGACACTAGAAGGGCGGTAGTTGGTACCGCGTTAAACATGCGGTTCTTTTTAAAATTGCAGAAAGTTTTGTAGTGCAGCTGGTACACTCCGCTACACAAGACAGTTAGCAATTGTTATGTAGAATATATTTAAAGAATACTTGTTTGAAAAGATAGTTGAAAGGTTACCAGTTAGCCGTTTTTTTGACAAAACCTTTGCAGTTGGCTAGGTGTAAAGCAAGTGTACGAGTAGTTGAATTAACAAGTGATTATGAGCTTTCATTGAATATCCGTACCTGGTTGTAATAGTGCAATGCAGGTTGTCATAACAAAATTTATTAAATTACTCTATGTGCCAATTGCCATTTTACCATAAACAGAGATTATTTAAGATAAATAGAAGCCCTTCTATTGTCAGACGTAATAAAAGCCTTCATATCTCCTTCTCTAGATATCCCTGGTTTTGACTCAAACAGTTCGCGTTTACACTACTTGCAGTTTTTGTGCGTACAGTGTTACGTCATTTTGAAAATATAGGGTATTCCCCTAGGCTACATTGATGATGTCAATCAGCTGATCCAGTTGACATCATTTCAGTTCTGTCAATGCGATCATTGCAATACATGTTGAGTTTTCCTACCTCTGCACAAATGATTTTCACAGAAAGAAACAAGCTCATAACACAAGTAATCAAACTCTAGATTACACTAGCTATCAGCACACTATGATATCAAAGTAGAACACTTTTGATTGTCATATATTGCGTATGGAAAAGCCAAAAAAATGTTACTTATCAATATAGAGTGCAGAGTGGCATCCAGACTTTTACAGCAATGCCAGGAACATTTAATTGCACCTTGTGTTAAAATAAACTTTGTTGTATATGGACCAATACTAAGAGTGTAGGCTACCACTGGAATTTTTAGACAGGCTATGTTTTTAGAATAACCTTGGATTTTATACTCATGTTTAGCAAACACTTCGAAAACTAAACTGTCTATTTCTGGGCTATATATTTTTTGATTAGATTGACCTTGCATTCCAACCATTTTGTTCCTGACCTTGGTATCTTTGTTCAACAACCTTCCTTGTTTTATAACCTTTGTAAAATAACTTTGAGTAGCCTACTTTGTTCGCTTTTTAGTAGATTGGTTTTTATGGTTACTTTGACTATGCGTTTTATTACAATCGCCCCGATAGCTCAATTGGTCAGCGCGTGACTTCTGGAACAAAGAAGCTTCAAGATCAAGCCGCGCTGGTTCGACTCTCGGGGTGTACGCTTGAGCAACGCACGTTAAGGACTGCTCTCCATTCAGCGGCCTCTAATGGATGGAATAATTCCCCGGCAACAAGACTTCAACAATCGGAAACTTCCCCCTATCAATCTCGGTGACCGGGCCTGCGTCAGTGATTCAAAGCCTCTACAAGTATGCGAAACTGCCAGGATTAAGCTTTACAAGAAGCTTTCCCAGTCTGAGGATAAAGATTCAATCAATCAATCACTTTTAAAATGAATTATTCTAAAGTCATGAGTTTTTATGATTACTTCGGTTGTGCATTTCATTACCATCACCCTTAAAATGAATTTGATGGTAAGAACACACATATAACATATCATGTTATAATATGAGTTCTTAGGCATTAAAATTGATTTGACAAAAGTATAATTATTAACTGACATTATTCCATACATGTGTGACACAAACATGTTATAATATAGAATATTGTAATTGCCATCATTAGGCAGATTAATACAAGAGAATTTGTTTACTGAAAAAGATTTGTTGTGGTAAATAACTGCCATTGTAGGGCTATAGATTTGTTGATAAACAGCCAGAAATTGTCAACTATAATGGTGGTTTACAGTATTATCAACATTGCTATTACAAAGAATTCTTTGTCCATATTTTTCATTGTTGTGACTTTGCAACCTTTTTAATTCTGTTAGTGCCATTTTATTTGCTTCTACCAAATTTGTAGCATCTACTTTTTTCATTACTTGTGCGTAACCTAGAAACAATTCTACAGAAAACTGCCAACATGCAAAAATATTATCTTTTTGATTTGCTGGTGACAAATAAACTTGGATTGCATTCAGTTTTTTTTTTTTTTTTGTATTAGCCTATCAATATTTAATGAAAGCAGAAAATAAACAGCTATTAAACTATAGTCTATCATTATATTATTATCAGAGAATTTAAGCCGTCACAAATGATAGTGATCTGTGAGATCTCATACACCCTGTATATCACAAACATGCATTGCTCAGAGGTTTACGATGCCGGCATTTTTAAAGCTCTTTATGCTGAGTGCAAAGTAGGAAAGCAATTTTTATAAGGCTTTTGGTGGCCCCATGGCCCTATTCGTTGTTTTCACTGACTTAGATGTAGGCACTATAGTATATGAACAAGGCCACATTTTAGTAGTAGACTTGTGGTATAGTTTTAGCATTTAAATAAAGAAACCCAAAACTTCAAAACAATTGAAGGGTATAATTTCCTTTAATATACAAATGAAATAGGCTATAAGCAAATATACACCTCAAGCCTACATGCAAAAGTAATGAATTGATAATTCCTGAAAAGAAGTTAAATATTATAACTGTAATTTAATCTACAAAAAAAAACTTTAAATCTATAATTCCTGAAAAGATATTAAATATTATAACCATAATCTAATCTGCAAAAAAACCTCAGAATTACAAAGGGCTACCTCCAATCGTTACCACAAAGCCTCAATTAAAATATTCAGCTTGAAACCAAGCAAATTGATGCCAACATCTAATCCTATGTCACTTTACATTTTGGATGTAACTTAGATACGTTCAAAGTTGCTTATTGCATGACATATTAAATTCAAGCAGTCTTTTCCAAGGATGGGAAGTAGACCTATTCTAAAAGTATCAGTTTTTCTAGTGCCTCCGTATTTGCGTTCTTCTTTAACTAAAATTACCTCTAATCTTTAACTAATACTAGGCCTAATCAGCAAAAATGTAAATTACTAATTGGTTTATTGCGTAACATTTAACAATGCCTAATTTCACAGTGTAAAGACGGATTTACACTGGTGTCGCTATTGCACTGTAAGCCGCTTTTGACGTTACCACGACGCCCAGACTCTCATCGCCTTTTTTCTCAACTCTCGCCTTTTTGCCTGTGTGCTGCTCCGAAGGCAGCACATCGGTTTGCTATTCGTTTATACTGGCAAGTCAAGGAAACAAGCGGCTCTACGACGTCACGATCGACGCCTCTACGACGTTCCAAGTCGAAATTCTGCCACTGCAAATGACTACAATGCAACCGCCAACCAATCAGAACATGTTATAAGAGGCTACCGTCCAATTGTGACCCTTGTAGCACTCATCCAGAGAGTTAATGCTTGTTTTGAACCTTATTTGGTAATTACAGAAGAAAAAGAGCAATAGCAGTGATGGGAATCGAACCTGCGTTAATGAAATGATTACTTTCTAGCCCTAACCCTAACCCCTAAGCCAAAATGGGGAAAAGAAGATCATAGAAAGCAAATTAAGTGATGGATTTTTTTCAGCTGGTTGGCTTAGGGGTTAGGGTTAGGGCTAGAAAGTAGTCATTTCATTGACGCGTGTTCGATTCTCACCTCTGCTATTGCTCTTTTTCTTCTGTAATTTCCAAATAAAGTTCAAAACAAGCATTAACTCTCTGGATGAGAGCTATAAGGGTCACAATTGGACGGTAGCCTCTTATAACACGTTCTGATTGGTTGGCGGTTGCATTGTAGTCAATTTCAGTGGCAGAATTTCGACTTGTTAAAGTGGCTACCTTTCAAAACAGCACATATTTCCTAGCACGCAGAGTTTCCAAATATAATTTACACTTATAACAGTCAGCAATTCTGTGAACAGAGAACATAAAATACATTTTCGGCAGAAAAAACGCTAAGATATTTTAGAAACTTTTTGTGAAAACTTTCATGGGAGTGCTGCAGCACCGCAGCACACACTAGCGAGCCGCCCCTGGGCCTACATGGACAAAATGTTTTCATAGTCTTTTACGTAAAGGCCTACTTAAAATCCATCTCAATAGAGCACTGTGTTGATTCAACCGGCGGTAACCGACCTAAAGATACGAGCACTTTTGTCGGATAACTTTGAATAAAAATAAAACGACCCAAGTCCGGCAGATTTTTTCAAAAACTAATATTAATTAATTTAATTTGTCGCCGACATTTGTTGGCATGTCGGCAGGTTTTCTGACCGTTGGGTTGTATGTTAACTAGAGATTAAAGAAACTGATAGCGAATCATTCCCAATTCCAACGGCCAACATTGGTGTGTTCTACTACGAATTGCTTTCATTTTATCCGTTTGATAACTTGAGGAAGTTAGGTAAAAGTAGGCAACGCACCGTATATTCATAAAGCACAGCTTGTGAAGTTGTGAATGAACCTCAAAACTTCAGACCACTAAGTGCTAGGCAGCGCCAGCACAGCACAATCATACCTAGCCTTATTCTTGGTTTCAAAATTTCATAATCATGCTTATATGCTCAATAATACTTTAATGCTAATTTCTTCCTAGAACGAACTGAGTGCTTTGGTCAGACCAAACTAAAGTCATACAACAGATTCGATTTATAAATTCTTATAAAAATGAATAAGTAAGTTCTGGTGCTACTTCTAAGCTTCAACTAATCGCTGCTTATCGACTTTACTAAACTTCCAAATTGTTGCAGACTGAACACAGGAGAGAAATGAGCCAGGAGAGGCACAATGTTGCTTTTGCAATGTCACAATTCCATTGTTTCAAAATGCTACAATAAAAGAGAGACTACTTTTTGATCATTGTATTGGGCGCAAATTAGATTTTGAAGAACGTGTAAGTCACAAATTTTAATTTTTACTAACCGATGTTTGCGCCACTATCAATGTGGCGCCGATGGCTCGAGCCATGCCAGCCATACCCTTGGTACGCCACTGTGTGAATTGTTGCCTTTTTATTTGTGTATACATTGCCACATTTTGTACAGCGCTATAGAGCAATTTTGTAATATTTTTGGCCAAATCGGGCCCAAATATGGAAAATTTTTGCTTGTTGGCACGAAAGGCAATCATGAAAACATAACGTATCAACGATTTCAAGTATTAGGAATGCGGCAATGTCATGGGGGTCTGGGGGGCGAAGCCCCCCATAAGTTGGATTGACTTTGACTGTTGCGCCTTTGAGCCCACCTACTTTTAAAATGGTTCTTCCATCCCTGTAAAAGCCTACTACAATGCTTTACTATTCAGGCGCATTTTAAACTTTCCAAGGTATTGCCGCCTTTTCCCATTCATTAACGTGCTGGTAGGTCTATATCGACTATCGTAGTTAGTAGCATCTTTTTCGTCCAGGACGCGTTAATGACGAAAAATAAAATGAATGTAATGAATGAATCTTAACAACCTTTGATCGCTTTTAGGTCATATGTCTACGAAGTTATGAAAAGCTAACAAACGATCATTGTCGTTGCTAAGTAAATTGTATGACGTGGTTTTAATATAAACTTGCAAAATGTCATAAAACAAGCAAACGTTGAGCAAAATGCCTGTATGTTTGCAAAGCAGATGCAACATAAAGCGAAGGCGAAACCTACAGTATTATATTGGTTCTCCGATCATCTTCAATTATAGTTCGCAAAGCGTCCCAGTCAGCAGATGTTTTGTCAGTCAGCTGTGCTGGGCAGAGGTTCTGAGGTCTAAACAAATGAGTGTCTTATTCTTGTTTGTTTGGTATCATTAATAGAGGTCAAATGCTTTATATCATGGGGTGGTTTGTACAGTATTGAAGCTAGGGTTTGATGATATGGCTTGCCGTCTGATATTAACTGCGCTCACATGTAGCATTCTGCTTGAAGTCAAGGCAGCATTTTAGCCATAAGCTTGCCAATACAGGCAGGGCCGTGTTAACTTCCCCCGGTACCCCTGGCCGGGGAGACCACGGCTGTTTATAGTCCCACTTACTTTAGTCTGTTTAATGTTTTTTGGCTATTTGAAAAATAAAAAATCTGCTATAGAAGCACGATAACCAACAACGTAAATCATGCCACGCCGTATTTATTGCTTTTTTAATCCCCGGCTGGGGAGTGGGGGCCCACCTACGTCTAAGGGCCCACTCATATTTAGTTATGTTTTTTTTCTTCTATTTTTGCAAAATTTACCAATCGCTTTGGTCCCTCACCTCCTTTTGCTCGCTCAGCTCTTTGCTCGCTTTGCTCCAAATCAGCGATATTCACCATGTACGTACAGCGCTGCAGAAGTGGAATGGGTGGGAAAATTTTTTGTGTGCCACAAAATCAAACAAAACAATGTAGGCTAATATTTCAAAATAAACACTGCTCAGGGCTCACTCAAATAGCCTATAATTACAATTAAATTGATAACTTTCAGTGTTAATGAAGATGGATACATGAATTTTCGAAGTTCTAATCTGCTGAAAGGCTACACCATACTAAGCTATACAAATTCTCAAGAAACAAATTATTGAAATTTTTCTGTGATCGTGAATGAATTTTTTTTTGAAATGATAGATCCGCTGGTGCTATTATATGATCTATAATTTAAAAGTGCGCTACTTGTTCAATTTTTCACTAAAAAAGAGCGTTTGGCTGTTTTTCAACACAATTGCAAGTTGGCAATGTCCAAATGACTATAACAATGTTTTCAATCACAAAAAAACATGCTGAATTTTGTGTCGGAGCTCTTGATGAACCTTAAACAGATCTGGCGATCCTAGCATTCAAAGTTTTTGTTGATCAACTGCACGAAGTGCGTGCGCCCAATAACCACTCATTGCATTGATAAAGATTTACGACTTACGAGCAAATTTTATTGTGCTCACTGCTCATTCTTTCTAAAGTAGTTAGCCTACTACCAGAGTAATACTTTTACACCAGTTAGAAAAAAATGCATTTGTTGTTCTATATTTTTGTCGTAAACTAATGCTTTCTGAAACTCATAAGCTAGCTTCTAGTTTCACGGGACCAAACTTTTCACAAGTAACACCTCATTTGAAAAATTGTTTACATTTTCGTTTGTGTATTTTAGGTCTACAGTTGGGTTTAGAGTATCAGTATTTTTATTAGAAAGAAGGCAATTGAAAATAAAGTGTTGCAATAGCGTACTTGAAATTCCTATTTTCAAATTAGTTGCTTTTGAATTTATAGATTTTTGTCAAGTCGCATCAAAAATATCATGCAGGCTCCATCCTAAGTCATTTGAGTTACGAGTGTTTATAAACATGACTCGTGTATCACATCCACTAAAAACACAGCCGTTACATCAAAAAAGCTAAGTTCGAACGTCACTTTTATTGAAGATTGTGTTAACCAATTTGATTTCAGTCCGCCAGCGTCGAAACAATGTAACAGCAAAGTGAGGAACAGGACGCGTGAACAAAGGAAATGTGAGATAAATCAAAGGTCAGAAAATCAGTCTTTTTACATTGATCCAAGGTTTACAAATGTTGAATCAATTTTTTCATCACTTTCTCAGATTTAACGTTTATTCATACTGTGATACATTAGCCTGTCCCACTTGTGGTACAACTGGATAGTTGGTAAATGGGGATCTTCACAATAGCCGGCCTCTTGTACATAGGCGTAACGTCTTCAGATGTTGAATCAATGAAAAAAAAAACTGATTTGTTGTTTGTCTTATGTCACGCCTAGCACCATCATTTTTATTTTGCGTCCATTACAACAAACTGCACATTTGCAACATCCTGCACTGCACCGCAAAACAAAAATGCAGGACATAACAAAAATGCAGGACATAACAACAAGTAGGGTAGATAAAGTAGCGAAGGTACAAGTCATGTAGTTATCAAGTCATATACTCTGCGTAAGATAAGCAGTAGTGTTGACCGGAGAGTCTAGAGAGTACTTCTGGATCCGGGTCCCGGGCCCTGGAATGATTTTAGGGTCCGTAACATTTCCAAGGGGGCCGGGAACTTCCAAGGTAGCCGGGAACATTTCCAAGGGGGCCGGGTCCCGGGGCCGAAGAAATCACCACTTAGTCTCTGGATGTAGGGATTTTTTAGAAGTGTTTTGATTTGGGGCCCAAAGATCTTATTGGTACGGGCCCAAATTATTCTCTCAACGGCCTCAAGATAAGTAGAACATTTCTCGTGATTTTTTTGTTTGTCTTTGCAAAACCGCCATCTCTCCAGTTTCTTTCAAAAGCATTTGTGATGATACATTTCCTCAATTGCAAGTATTGTCAAAACACAAATAAGAACATTTTCATAGAAAATTTATTTCGAAACTAAGTTTTTTATGTCATTATCCAAGGGAAGTTTGCTTATTGTAACGTTTTTTATTCGTCAATGGATATTTGCTGATTGAAACAACTGTTTTGAATAGTTTGTGGCCTACATACTATTTTGATCGTGGATTGCTGTTCTTCGTAGAGCTGATAACGCAAAAAAAAACATTTGCTATTAATGCTTCTAATTAAGAACCTTGTGTACACTGCTTTTTATATTGTAGCACAAGAAATAATGTGCTGTGTGTTGTTGAGGTCAAACCAAACAATAGAAAACTATACGATAAGCCCTATCTGCTTGCGCATGTTGATGCACAAAGCAATTATGAGCTTATGGCTTGTAAGCGCAATGTAATCCATTTCACTCTTTGCTGGAAGTTAGCTAAAAGTAACAAAATTCTCCAAAATCTTGAATTTACAAGAAAACAACACAACTTTCAGTATCAAATTTAATTTCATTAGATCCGCCCTTGCAATTTTGGAAAGACAAGGAAAACCAAGCACATGACGTCACTGTGCTTCTAGTAATCAAAGAAAATATGAAGGGGGGTAGATCTGAGGAGCAAACTGTTTAGGTATAATAATTTTTGTTGTTGTTACAAATGAAACAAAATTTCTCTCACATTTCTTAAAGTGCCTTAAAGTGCCTCTGACAGGAAAATAAATTTGATAAATTTACCTAAGATACCAAAAAGATGACACTAACAAACTTCCCTGACCAAAAAATTGTAAAAAATATCAACAGGCTACTAAGTTACATGCTTGCAAACTTTCGTTCACTTTCGGCAAATCTGGCACTCATTCAATTGCGAAAATAAAAACGGCAACCTCGCTGTGACGTCACCGTGAGTGGAAAGGATACATTCTTTCTCTGTGGTGAGTTGGTAAGGTATGATACGACTGCTCCAAAACGTCAATGTGTGGGGCTCTATTGGTCTAAAGCAGGTGCAAAATGAGAATTACCGAAATGAAAAGTCAACTTATTATTACTATCAGGTTTAGATCAAATAAACTGAGTTTATTTTTATCAAACAGCATCTCAATTCAATTGAAATTGCAGTTTTTCTAAACTCTTGTAGGGCTACAATTTGGATAATTTTTTATTTGTCCTAATCTGGCTATAGCCATTTGCAGTGTAACAGCAGTATCTCACAGACAGTACCCTTAATTTATGGTTGAGGTAATGCCTGGAAATTGCTGTTTATGTAACAGAGTCAGTGACAAAGACGTGTGCTATCTTTTCATGCTTTCAAACAAAACAAGGTGCTGAGAAGAAAATAGTCAAAGTTTTCTTCAAGTGTTCGAAAGTGGGATGAATCATACAAAACTAGTCGTATACAGTATGTTCTCTTCACTTCAATGGAGATGATTTTGTTAACACCACCAACCCGATTTGGATCTTCTCAGCAATGAGTGGCGTGCTGGGAACTGTAGGTGGTGCGTTTGCCACAAGTGCGAGTCTATGTCCCAGCCCAATGAATGTGTATGTTGCCATGAAGTGCCACAGACGAAAGAACTTTTGAAGTAAGACGCATCTAGCTGTGTTACCAATTTTGAGGCACACTTACATCTTGCAGTTCTGAGGACTTTTTTTATGAGGAGCAGGAAGAACTGGAGAAAAAGCAATAAACCGAAAGGAGAAAACGGAGACCTATCAAAAGAGTAAGGATGCTACATTAGGCTAAAAATACCCTCAACGCTAAAGAATGCACACTAAACGAAGTGATTTTATTTCCTTGCAGGCAGTATCGGTAATTAGTCGCTTACATGCATGTAGCCTATTGGAGTGGATACTACAAGGTAGTGCTCTCGGAGCAACAATCGGATTGTGCTGCCGTCATGCATTGTTTGGCGAATCCGAAACAATTTTCCAAGTCCAGATGGCCGTTACACCGGATTTCAATGGCCAACTGAAGGCACATTATGAGAGAGCGAGAGAAATTTTATTTATTTATGAATAGTGATGAATGATGATGAATTAAATATGAATGATGATTCGTACGATTTCTTCATTTTTCACTTCAAGTATAATTTAGGTTTTGTAGGAACATATCCAGTACAGTTTTATTAAACTGCAAAAAACAATAAATCTTCGAAAAAAGCAACCGCTTGTACCAACTCCGACCAAACTGTGATCCATCAATTACATCTAGAAAGCATGTGTTTTATCCGTCGCTAACGACGCCCACCCACGATGACTTAACACCACCAAAGTCGTCCCGGAGCAGTGAAATATGGAGTTTCGTCTGTGGTGGCGCTGCGGAACTGTCGTTTTGTATAAATTTCGCCCTAACCAGTCGAGCTTCGAGGTTAAGATTAAAATGTTCGCTAAGCATAATTCTGCGCTAGAAAACGCTTAGAAAAGTTACTATACTTTGGTCCAACCTGTCAGGGGCACTTTAAACCTACTTACTTAGAGTAGTGGGGCGTGACGCAAACCAATGCAACTTAAGTTATTGCTGTTAAAATGGGCTCAGGTGCATGATATTAATGAACGAACCATTTCCATTGTTATTACACAAATAAGAAAAACCAATCATTGCAAACGAATGATTTGTTTGTACAGATTAAATGTATGCAAAATAAATAAGAGCAAACAGTTCAGCTCCATGTGATGTCTTTTCAACAAGAAATATTTCAACAACAATTCAACAGCAAGGCCCAATTTCAAAACGGCAGTAGCTTACCAGATCAAATTTGAAAAGTGATCATGCTTGGTCAGGTTTGAAAAATCCAAGTTCATATAAACAACCAACCCATAAATAACTCAACAGCTATGGCTAAAATAGATCAGCAGCCTCTGCAGTAAGCTCATACAGATGCATATCAAATACAATGGTATCGTAAAGTTTGGATCAACCTTTTCGTTCTCATCGCCGAGTCTAACTCCACAAATAGGTCAAACTCCAAAATTTTTGGGCATCAACACAAATGAATTGGGAAACATCACTTACTAGTAACAAAACTTCAATGCATTTCTGCAACAAGTTCATAAATATTTTTACAACTTATTTGAATCATATCAGGTAATCGGCTTCAATGCAACTGTTGTTCATCAACCACTTGCAGGTATTCTTTATAAGAGCAAGTATAAATAAAAGTAGGCTATGAAAGCATTTCATGAAAAAGAAACTAAGTTAATCAATCAATTAAGGAAAAGATGTGATTTCAATGGTGAGGAAACGTGTCCATATGAATCGGCTCCTATCTTCCATCAAATGGGATTGCTTTATAAAACTAAATCCCCAGACAAGATAAGTCTCATTCAAAGTGCTGCTTTGTTGAACGCAGCAATTGCGAGGCAACCTTCTAATGTTCAATTTCAAACCGATCTTGACGAATTTTGTTCACATGTGCTCGTCTGCGCTAACGCTGAACGGAAACATGTGAAGTTGCGAGATATGTCTTTGAAAGTTGCTCAAAAAGTGAAAGAGATGAGAACAATCACCAACATTGCATTGCAAAACATTGAAAACATTTCTGATGACGCAAAAGATGAGGAATTGTTTGAATTAGAAATGCAAAAAGTCAATAATGTTCAATCGTTGCAGAATGAGGTAGCAGAAAGATATACAAAGATTATGAAATACATATCTGAACAGTGCATTGTAATTATGGGACAAAGTCCTTGTCAATATGCTTTGGTCGGAATGGGATCTTTAGCCAAACAAGAGATTACACCTTATTCCGATTTCGAGCACATCATTGTTCTGGATGAATTTACTGACAAACAAAGTGATGAAATTGACAAGATAATGGAATATTTTCGTTGGTATTCAGTTATATTTCACATCATCGTTTTGAACTTGAAGGAAACCATCATACCAAGCATTGGCATTCTCAGTTTAAATGATTGCTCAGAACCAAATGGAGACTGGTTTTATGATTCATTCACAACCAGAGGAATTTCATTTGATGGAATGATGCCTCATGCTTGCAAGTTTCCACTTGGAAGAACTCAGAAAACTAGAAGCAAGAATTGGACCACGGAGCTGATCAAACCATTATCTGAGATGGTTAAATATCTTGAAGCATCAGAAGATCTCAAGAATGGATATAAACTTGCAGATGTTTTGACCAGGACTTGCTTTGTGTCAGGAAACGTTGTTTTGTACAATTGGTTTTCTATGTGTGTAAAAGATTGTTTGCATAGAAGCACAGTTTCGTCTTTACCTTTGTTGTTTGAACAATTGGAAAATGACATGAACAATTTTGATGTACTACAAAATCTTGATGGAATTCAACTTGATAGGAAGTTAAACATTAAGCGATTGATTTATCGAAGTGTAACTTTATTTGTATCAGCTTTAGGACGTTTTTATTCCATCGATAAATGTTCTAGTTTCAACATAATAAAAGAATTGAAATCTTTTACTATTATTAACAATGCAGTAGCTGCTAAACTTTCTTATGCTATTGCTATTGCTTGCCAAGTTCGATTGATATTTTACATGAAACGAAACGCTCAAGATGACAATTTATTTGAAGGAGATCTAGAAACTGATAATTTTAAAGTTGAACAACTCACTCGAGCAGTAGGAACAAAAAGCTTAGTCGATTACTTTGTCATAGCATGTTTTTTACAAAGCTCCATAAGAACAGGCCATGTTAATGTTGCTTTAGATGAGATAATGAAAAACAATCAACTTTTTGATTATGTCAAGTTTAAAATCATGAGCTATCTTCAACTATTTGATCAAATTATTATCAAAAGCAAAGAATATTTCAATAAATACCAAAATAAAAATTGTTCTTTAAATATGGAGATAATGCACTTTGTGGCTGAAGCATTCAAAAAAACTGGCAATAATGAAAAGTCACTGAATATGTACAAACATCTGGAATCTACTGATAATCCTGAAAGAGTGGGTTGGAATTTGGAAATGACTATTCATAAAATGTACAGTCTTTATAGACTTCATCGATTTGTGGAAGTTATTAATGAAGTTAAAGACATCAAGGCTCGCTATCAATCAAAAATTAGACATTTAAAGAAAATTGAAATGTTTCAACTATTTGATGTGATTTTTGTTGAAGCTTTGTGCTTAAGAGCAGTGAAAAGACATAATGAAGCACTCAGTTCTCTGAGAGATGTGTTGAAACTCTCGAAACAAACTGCATGTTTCAAAACTAACTTTTTTCGTGTTGCACAAGTGAAAAAGCAAGTAGCTTTAAATTTGTGTGATCTTGAACGTTTTGACCAAGCGTTGCATCATGCATACGAAGCTCGTGCAATGGTGATCAAAGACAATGCTTTAGAAGGGCATATAGATCGATGCAATGATATAATTTTGCAATGTAAAAATGGCAAACCAAACGTTTAGAAGCATTGTCTTGTTTGCGTCGAAACGAGACGAAATATTTTACCATTTTGATTTAGAAATCTTTCAAAAACATTTTGCATTCCAAAATACTTTTGGAAACGGAACGTTCAATACGAATGTTCCGGCGGGTCGATTGGCTAGTCCGATTCGGCTAGTCCGATTCGGCTATTACCCTATTCGGCTACAGCCCGATTCGGCTAGTCCGATTTGGCTAGTCCGATTGGGCTAGTTCTCTATTTGGCTACAGTCTTCTTTATCGGTTATTTCGTATTCAGCAATTTTTTGAAAATCCAACGATAATCCTTCTGTAATCCAACAAAATCCTTCTGTAAATCCAACGACGTCTTCTGTTTATTTAGAGAATTTTGTATTTGCAAGAAAAACAAATTGAAATGAAATTTAGCGAAAAATGTTTGAACTATTAAATTGAACTGTTTGCTCACATAAATTCGACAACGACGCCTTCTGTTTATTTAGAGATTTTGTATTTTATTCCACAATTTATCGTTTCTTTTGCATTCTTGCATTTTATCCAGTGTTTACCTTTGAGTGCCTTCCCAGACGGAAAAATCCGTCATTTTTACAATGATTCAACGTCTGCAGACGTTAAATCAATGTAAAAATGGCAGATCTTACTGTCTGGGTGAGCCATGTGATAAATTAAAGCCTTTGGTTGCGTCATAATGAATTGCGTAATTACCATTCCTAGACCGAGGAGCAAGACTACCGGTATGCGCGCCGGTATTTAAAAGAGAATAGCGGAGAAAAAAGTAATGTTTGTCACAAAGCAATAACGAAATTCTTGAAAACCTTTTCGAATGCGTTGATTAATGATTTTAATTGGGAAAGAAAGCCAGAAGTAGACATTTTTTTATTCAGGTTAAAGTGAAACCACTCTACGTTGGACTAAAGCGCAAAGTAACTATCAAGTTGCCTTGCAAAGCGGATGATCAAAGTTCGCAAAACCGGTCGTAAAGTTGATTTCGCCCAAAAATTAGGTTGTTGAAATCAATGCTTAATTACTCGTAACTTTCACGTGATATAGGCCTAATTTTTTTTTGTAGTCAGAGTGTAAAAGATGGAGGTTTGATATTATCGAATTGCATAGGCGCCGACTTTTCAAAAAACCTTGAGGGGCGAGAAAGGTGATGACGTCATAACTGTAACGCTATTTTACTCAATTATAATAGTCTTTGATTAAGCTTAGTGTCTTGTTTGTATTGACAAATAGGTCGCAAACCGAATTTATTAGAACCGCTGCTTGAAAGGATTAGTTTTACGCATGCAAAACGCCTAGTCATAAAAATTTTGATATTGTTAGCTCATAATTGGAACAGTTGGAAAACAAGACGATTCGTTTCCTTTTCGTGCGAGTGAATAACAACGATCAAGACAGTGAAGTTATCGAAATAAAACGTAAAAAATCATGATCTCAAGCAGAGTGAAAACCCGCTATCAGTTTTATTAACCTCGTTTCGCTAATTACTTTCTTTCAAAGCGTTGACAACGGCGAAGTGTTTTCTCTTCTGTTTTTTATCGAAAGTCTTTGTGCAAACTGTGGAACAATTCCAAGCTTTACCAAACATCATTATGATTCGGAGTAAGATCTTTGTTAAATGATTCACAAAGCTAATTGTTGTGTGGAGTGAGCATTCTGTTGCTCCGGTTTTCTTTGGTAAAGTTATGAATATGGAACGTACCATATCACTAGGGATGTTTCCGGTGTCATAAATATGATTTAAGATCTCAGTGGTTAGGTCTAAACCCCATTCATCTAAAGCTTCGATAATTTCAACTATAAAAGAAAAGATATTGTGGAATAAAATACAACATTCTCTAAATAAACAGAAGGCGTCGTTGTCGAATTTATGTGAGCAAACAGTTCAATTTAATAGTTCAAACATCTTTCGCTAAATTTCATTTCAATTTGTTTTTCTTTGTCAGAATGCAAAAGAAACCATATTGTGGAATAAAATACAAAATTCCCTAAATAAACAGAAGGCGTCATTGGATTTACAGAAGGATTTTGTTGGATTACAGAAGGATTATCGTTGGATTTTCAAAAAATTGTCGAATAGGGAACCAACCGATAAAGACTGTAGCCAAATAGGGAACTAGCCCAATCGGACTAGCCAAATCGGACTAGCCAAATCGGACTAGCCGAATCGGGCTGTAGCCGAAAAGGGAAATAACAGAATCGGACTAGCCCAATCGGACTAGCCGAATAGTAGCAGACCCTTCTTGTATACACGTGTATCAACTGACCCCTATCTATAAACTATAATAAAATGTATATATACATGTTTTCTGTGTATTGCATGTCCGGTATCGACTCTTTTAATTTAAGTTTTTGTTTTAATTATGTGCCATAATTAGAGGCCGAAATGTTCTGGCGGGTCATTTGCCCTCTTGATTAGTAATTGTGCTGACGTTAAATCTGAGTTCTTTTTTTCTTTGCTCTCCGTGACGTGGCCTGCCTGCAGACCCAGATGTTTCAATCTTAATTGTCGCTTCTTCCACGTGCTGGGAGCCGTTGTGTGTGGAGAGACCATTCATGTTAAAGTGTTAAATTCAGTATTGGTAAAACAAGCGAAAGATGATGCCAGTACGCTTTTACAAAATGTGTAGGCTACGTTGAGTTTGAATTTAACCGTTTTGACGTTCATAAGTGTGTACAAAAATATTAGGTTTTTATCCCCACTTCAGACTCAATAATTCAAACCAATGAATGATTGCAAGTTATCGTTGTGACAAGAAGAAGGATAGATTGTAGGCAAGCATTAAGCTCCTACTCTTGTAACCAACCAAATACATCAGTTGAACTGACAGGTTGGTAACGATTGTCTTATTCCTCTACTAGTCAATTAGGACTTTGATTAGTAACGTCAGATGCCTGGTAGGGTGACCAAAAAGAAACTAAATTTTGATTTTTAAACTTTTTCTTGTTTAGACCTCTGCATTATGGTCCAAAATGACACCTTGCCAAGTTTTGTTGAGATTGGTCCACATTTGACGACCCCCCGCCGGGTCAAAATCGGCCAATCTGGCTGTATCTCAGCAACCGGTAGGCCTAGAATGCTTAAACTTGGCTTTAAAGAAGCAGAATGCATGGTTTCCTATCTAACTTCCAGAGGGTTTTGGGGTCTAAACCATTTAGTTTATGAAAAAAATGCAAAAAGCACATTTTTGACCAAATGTGGCCCCCATAAACGTGTAATGTTCAACTTTAGTTTAATATACAACACTAATTGACTAATGACACAAAATTTAAAATACAAGCAACTTTTGTTTAATCATAGACATTAGACAAGCTTTATTGCTTTTGCACTTTGGTTTACCACTTAACTTTCAACCATTGACCATTGTAATTACCCATTAAATAATTCAAGACAGCTTTTTTTTTTATTTTTCGTATTAGTTTACCACTTAACATTCCTCAAAAATGATTTTGTGATTGTGTCCAGCTTTTTGGTAGACAATGACTTTTTGGCCATATCTCGAACTTTGGAACGGTAAGCATGAGTGACTTTGATTGCTTTGTCCAACTCTTTCTCACTACTTGGAGCAGAAGCCCTTTCCTCAACATCAGTGATCATGCCCAAAGCTCTCTCAACAACATCATTTGTAGCAGGCATGTTCTGTAGCAGAGCTTTGAATGATGAAAACTCCTCCATATGGTGCCAAGATCTGGGACTTTCATGAGTCAGACATTCAAACTTGGGAAAAATTCTAATGAGTTCAAAAGAGTCTGGTCCGATCAAGTCCAGCAAGCGAGTGGAGTTTTGAATAGTGTGCATTTGAACTAAGTCCTTACCTATAACGGCTCTCTCAGAACTTGATCGAAATGTTTGCATCTTTTACCACATTCGCACCTTGGTGGATATGCTCACACGATCACTTGCAAAAGTAAACACAACGTGGCTCTCAATGAGGTACCACAGGTGCAGGTTGAGTTTCGTGCGTGTAGTAACAGCCATTTCAAGGAAAAGGTCCAGGTAGCCTAAGTTGCTTCTTTTAGAGGTGAGCTGAATGGCATTTTTGAGAGTGTTCCACAT
Source organism: Aplidium turbinatum (assembly GCF_918807975.1). Taxonomy (NCBI): domain Eukaryota; kingdom Metazoa; phylum Chordata; class Ascidiacea; order Aplousobranchia; family Polyclinidae; genus Aplidium; species Aplidium turbinatum. The sequence continues at coordinate 5,715,805 of NC_137484.1, read as the reverse complement.
TTCTAAGATACGCTTCAGCATTTGTCAAACTTGGGGATGTAAACCCTCGGCTACCAAAATCAATAAAAAAAAAAACTTTACATAAAATTTCCAGGTTCAGCCAAAAAATTAGATTTGGTAACCGGACTAACTTATATTACAGTAACTCTTATGTTTTCAGATGCTTCGTTTTTAAGTGAATTATAAAGTCTTAAATCAAGTAAAAGTATTGTTGCAGTAGACATAAACATTAATGCCCTGGGTAAGAAGTAATATGAGGGCCCCCTACAGCCCGAAATCGACAAATTAAATTACGCAAACTCAAATAACTATAAATCACAATACCACCACACCTAGTGCCTTCCGAGTCCTACACCACCCGTCTGCAGCACTTGCACAAACTGCACCTTTCTAGCTTTTATTGCGGCAAACTCTTTAATGAGAGAAGCATTGTCCAATGTTGCCCACGTTGTGCTCAATTGAAACAACAACTAGTCCAACCAAGCGTTCTTGGCTCATTGTGAGCAGTGGCGGATTCAGAACATAATTTATTGGTGGGCCTAGAAAATATCTTGATGGGTCTTCACCAATAATGCCACGGCGTGCCAGCATACAAAAATTAAAATGGTAGCTTACTGTATAGTGATACAAATGTTAAAGTGGTATCATGCTGTGAAATAGTGATGCCACACAATTCAGTGATTTGGTTGTTTTAGTGTTCAACATTAATATGTTTTTTTTTTCGTGAATCTGATTTTGGGTGGGCCCACTGTCAATCTGAGTGGGCCTGTACCAATCAGGCCCACCCGGTAGACCCGCCCCCGATTGTGAGCGAAGGTAATTTTAGCAACTTTAGTTTAGAATATGATGTTTCCCCTGAAGCTACAGTAACTGGCAGAATAAGAAATAGTCTCAGTAACAGACACAAGTTAGGGTACACAACATTCAGTTTGTTTTGATACAGATAGGCTACGGTAAAGCAGAGAGAACTGTGGTTTCTTTTGTTTTCAATGGTGAATATATTTTTGTGAAGCTCTGCACTTCAGTGGACAGTTCTTCACTGTCAAGGTCTCCAGAAAATTCTGGCGATGCTTTAGAACATTTTTTTAATAGATTTTCTTCTGTGATAGAGGTCGGCAAACAAATATCACACACAAAAGCATACTTTTTTGAAACTCCATAATTTTATCAAGCCTATCATCAAGCCTATCAACGTTTGCTGCCTTCCCCTTAGTGCGGGCCTTAGTAGACGATCATGGGGTGTCTTCCCCTTAGTAGACGATCAATCGATCATGGGCTGTCTCACAGAAGATCTGTTGTTGAAGAGCATGTGTGTATTATCGCCAAACCTGGATCTCAGTATTTTGGCCACGTAAGTCCAACCGCGGGAACAGCCGGAAGCATTGCCGACTCCATAATATCAGCAGTTCATGATAGAGGAACAGACACCAGCTTAATAACAGCCGTGGGGTGTGATGGTACTGTGGTAAGTACGGGTCATGCAGGCGGTGTTATCCGACTGTTGGAATTAGAGTTTTGAAAACCGCTGCAATGGTTGGTATGTCAACTCCACGCAAACGAATTACCCCTGCCGCATCTTTTTGAGTTTTTGGATGGCAGTAGGCCTACAACTGGTCCTCGTGGGTATTCCGGACAGATTGGAAAGGCTTCACTTACATGTGATAAAATGCCTATCCGACGATTTGAATCAATACCTACTAATTTTCCTCATATGGGTATGGCCGATTTAAGCACGGATCAAAGATACCTCCGGGACATTTGTCATTGCGTTTGTACAGTAGAAATTCCCAGTTCACTCGCCACAAGAAGTCCAGGCAAGCTTAATCACTCACGCTGGCTAACTGCGGGGAATCGCATTCTGCGGTTGTATATAGGCAGTGATGGGCATTATCGGCGATAATTTACCGGCGATAATTATCGGCGATAAATTTTTATCGCCTATCGTTATTGCTCAATTATTTTTTCAGTTATCGTTTATCGTTATCGCCAAAAGCAATATTTGATTATCGCCGATAATCGCCGATAAATTTTATTTCGGATCAACACACAAGTGGAAGGACCATGAAAAGTAATATTTTTACTAGCCACCTAGTTAATGAAACTAAAATTGAAACCAGTTCTTCTTCAGTGCTTGAAGTGTGTATGCACAGTTTGTACAGGTAGTTGTCAGGGGAGGGGGCACTCCCCCCCTGCAACGACGGCCCTAACAACACAATAATGTTTAGAGTTGCAAATTGCAATGAAATGCATGCAACAATTCTCTTGTTGTTTTGCTGCAATCGGCAATCGCGAGTGAATTTTACAATTACAATGTAAGCGCAAAGTGTCGCAATACGAGCAGTCGCGTAGCCAGAAAACAAATTGGGGGGGGCAAACATTTGATGAATTGAAGAGAACAACAAAGTGTTTGATTTAAGCCATCGCCACTTGATGTGCAGTGGCGTATCCTGGTGGGTTGAGCAAGGCAAGCAATGAAACTGGTGGGGGTTAGAGCGTGCCTAAGGCACGCGTATCCTAGGGGGTCCGGGGGCATGCCCCCCCCGGAAAATTTTTGAAAAATTACACTCAAATAATGGATTAGCACTTTCTGGAAACACTTTTAGGGTAATATTTGTATGAAATTTATTAGCAGATAAACAGCTATTAACTTATTAAAGGTAGCTCTTACACACGAGCCGGAAAAACTGCGGCTAAAATTAGAGAACACCAAAAATTCAGCTACACAACAACTCAATAACTACACAAAAACCCAACAGAGTAAGCCATACTGAAATTGCTTCCACAAATTAGTTCAAAGAAACGTAAATCGCGTAAATTTTGCGCGATTTACGATTTGCAAAATTTATTGGTGTCTTTCTGTGTGTCTAAAACAAGTCCTTATTGGAGGTGTTAATAGCCAGATGTCTTGGAAAACGTAATAAATTTCTACAAATTTTATTACATTTTTAACAAAGGGCTCAACTTCAGAATCCAAACTTGGAAAATTTGGGGGGGGGGGGGCATGGCCCCCTTTTCCCCCCTGGCTACGCCTATGAATACGAGGCCGCTTTCAAGTAAGTATTGCAGCAGAAAGAGAACTATGATTGCAGCATCGTGCATTTTACCGCACTTTTCATGATCAAGACTCTGGAGAGTGGGATTTTATTGCAAAGCCTATAGGCTTAGATTAGGGGCGTATAACAAGTTAAAAGTTGTTTCTGTTTAAAATTAAAAAAAAACTAGCCATGCAGTAAGTATGAAGTAGATAGGCTATGTATGACCGTCGAGAAAAGATGCAAGAACAATAGAGTAGGCCTATAGTTCAGTGCTCTCGCCAGAGCGAAAAAAGTAGGGAGGGGAGGGCACCTGCTCAAAGTGAGAGAGTACCAAAATGTTAACCTAATGAACAAGTATTAAAAAAGCCAGTGGGGCAACAATATTATGAATGCTGAAAGGTAATTTTGCAAATCAGAGTTAACAAATAACTATATTCAACATAATAAGAAACCGGTTTACAAGGAGAGGCCACAGAGACAAAAACGTAACAAACAATAGCCTAGTGAATTTGAATGAAAAATCATTTAAAATTCAGCCAGAGAACTGGGGAAGCGCTGCAAACTCACTCAGTGGAAGCCGAGGATCGGAAGCTCAGAGAGTTTATCAGAGAGTTTATGGCATGAAATGGCTAATTTTAACATTGAAAAATCCGATATTGTTGTTTCGATATAAATTTCGTTTGATTTTGCGTTTTTTGGAATTTTTTCAATTATTGCTGACTTTGCTGTAAACAGCCCTTTAAGCAGAAAGCAAATACAAAGTTTGGAATTTTTATATGGTATTTTCATTTGATTTAACTATTTTGCCTACCACACATAAGCGGCAGTGTAACTCAATTGATAAAAGCATCCAACTGATATCTGAAGGTGTAATTATAAGCACGGCGGTTACCTCAGTGGTTTGATTCTGGATCAAGAGGTTGAAGATTCGATACCCACTGCCGCTGTTGCGATTCTATTCATACATAACTTACAAAAAGTTTTGTCCCTTTACAGTATATTATGTTCGATTTTTCGTCATGTTGATGAAAACAGTTCGTGCTGCATGGGAATGGGGCAGCGCTAATCAAGAAAAAAAAATTATCGTTATCGGACATTATCGGCGATAATTTATCGTTTGTCGTTATCGCTTAACTTTTTTTTGATTTATCGTTTATCGTTATCGCTTTAGGCATTTTTCGTTTATCGATTATCGTTATCGCTTAAGTGAAAAATGAGTTATTGCGCCCAACGCTGTTAGGGACCACAGAATCCTCTGATAATTTAGAAACGCTGGCTACCTTTGTCATGAAGGTAGCCTATATGCTCCTATGTGGTTTGAAATAAAGTGCAATCAACTCTGTATCAGCGGTGCAGTTCATCTATGGCAAACCATCAGCAAATCTCGCTACCTGTCGGATAAACTAAAGGCCGTTGTCGACCCTGTTATTCAACGAAATGAATTTTTTGGCCACAGCGAAAACATACTTTTATCAATGCTGTTAGACAAAGAATCGCATGTGCGTGAGCTGGAAATACAGCGTACACTGCTTGCACGAAAAACTCCCGTTTGCACTGAAATCCGGCGCTTCAACCTGCCAAAATTCAATTTTAATGCTGTCAGTTATATTGATATGATATGCTGGCAAACCGATAACGACAAAACCGAACCTCCAATAACTATGAAAATGACAACAGAAGAACTGTGGTCGTTCAAAAACATCAACACAAGCCAACATTGTCTCAATTTTCCCTGCCACACACAAGCAGTCGAGCGAGGTGTCAAAGTTGTCACGGAGGCCTCTGTTGCAGTATGTGGTGCCGTTAACCACGATGGATTCATTAGAAGTCGGCTACAATCCAGGAAAGACATGCCCCGTCTCAATACAAAACAAGATTTTAGATTATGTTCTTAAAAGGTTTGCGTATCCTACATGTACTTGTAATTCTACTTGTAAATATTGATTTTCTGTGCAATTTACAATGATTCGCGGGAGGTAGTGCAGTTACAAATGTTAAAAAATTGATATTTTACAAATTAGCGATTCTTTTTTGAATTTTAAACTTTGTTGGGGCACCCATGGCCACCTGGAGATGCGGCCTGATTTGTCACATTTTGCAGATTTTGATTACAGCTACTGCTAGTGCTTGACTGATATTTTTTGAGATGGTTTACTTTTTGCGGTTTCCTAATCACATAAAACTTTTTTGTTGCCTTGGGTAAGCAGTAGCAAATGAGAAAAAGTAAGTTGAAAAACGCAAAATCAGACTGTTAGCCTATTGAAAATTAACAGTCTGACTAAAATTTACAAAATCAAATTTTTTTTGTTTTTCAACATGTGAGGATGTTAAAACCTATTGTGTCATCTGGGGAAAAGAATAAAGAAAGCGTAAAAATCTAATTTTTAGAAAAATTTATTTAAACGTTCGCCCAAAGTTAGAAAAACCTGGAAATTTCTGCGAAATGTGACAAATCAGGCCGTATCTTTAGGTGGCCATGGAGCACCCCAAGATATTAATTTTTTTGAAATTTATTTTTGCATTGTGCTTACAATGTCAGTGCACAACTTTTCCGCGCTCTTAACAAGCGATTAAAAATTAAAACAAAAAATAAAGTTTTTGGAAATTTTTCACTTTTTCTAATATTTCAACTTCTTGGGGGCACCCCAAGATATTAAAATTGTTGAAATTTTTTTTTTGTGTTGTGCTTAAAATGTCAGTGCACAACTTTTCCGCACTATTAATAAGCGATCAAGAAAAAAAGTGGAAAAACGCTCCACCCTACTCCCCATGGAGGCTGGCTGCATGGCCGAGTGGTGAGAGTCCTGGTTCGAGGCCCGATAGGGTGCAGGTTCAACATCGCTTTAAGAAGTGTATAGCTATTACGTACGCTATTGTAACATTTGTAAGCTATGGCTTGTGGAAAATCCCATTTCTGTATGAGTAGGTTTTACTTCCTTGTATGACAATGAGAAGTTTCATGGCAATAGGAATACAATTTTACAACTTTAAATTAATAAAATAATTCTCGAATTATTATAAGATGGTGAATGCTAATCAAGTAGAAAAAAAATGGTTCGACTTTGCTTTCACGACAAATACACATACAAACAACATGATGGCAGCAGTAGCTGCTGGACATCCTCAGACAAATTCATAGCAACTGGTCTGCATAACTTGTTTTCCTGAACGTTGCATTTATATCAAACTAATATACTGAATATAGTCAGCGTTGTTGAGAGGATAATTTGGGCCCGTACCAATGAGACTCTCTGGTCTCCACTGAACGTTGCGTTTATATCAAACTAATATACTGAATATAGTCAGCGTTGTGGAGAGGATAATTTGGACCCGGTACCAATGAGACTCTCTGGTCTCCACTGAACGTTGCGTTTATATCAAACTAATATACTGAATATAGTCAGCGTTGTTGAGAGGATAATTTGGACCCGGTATCAATGAGACTCTCTGGTCTCCACTGAACGTTGCGTTTATATCAAACTAATATACTGAATATAGTCAGCGTTGTTGAGAGGATAATTTGGACCCGGTATCAATGAGACTCTCTGGTCTCCACTGAACGTTGCGTTTATAAAAAACTAATATACTGAATATAGTCAGCGTTGTTGAGAGGATAATTTGGACCCGGTACCAATGAGACTCTCTGGTCTCCACTGAACGTTGCGTTTATAACAAACTAATATACTGAATATAGTCAGCGTTGTTGAGAGGATAATTTGGACCCGGTACCAATGAGACTCTCTGGTCTCCACTGAACGTTGCGTTTATAAAAAACTAATATACTGAATATAGTCAGCGTTGTTGAGAGGATAATTTGGACCCGGTACCAATGAGACTCTCTGGTCTCCACTGAACGTTGCGTTTATAACAAACTAATATACTGAATATAGTCAGCGTTGTTGAGACGATAATTTGGGCCCGGTACCAATGAGACTCTCTGGTCTCCACTGAACGTTGCGTTTATATCAAACTAATATACTGAATATAGTCAGCGTTGTTGAGAGGATAATTTGGACCCGGTACCAATGAGACTCTCTGGTCTCCACTGAACGTTGCGTTTATATCAAACTAATATGCTGAATATAGTCAGCGTTGTTGAGACGATAATTTGGACCCGGTACCAATGAGACTCTCTGGTCTCCACTGAACGTTGCGTTTATATCAAACTAATATACTGAATATAGTCAGCGTTGTTGAGAGGATAATTTGGGCCCGGTATCAATGAGACTCTCAGGTCTCAACTTGAGATCCTCAAGTCAAGACACATCCAAGAAAAACTTCACCATATCTAATATTAAATTGATATTAATAACAATACCGTCTATTAATTTTCATTGCTTATCTAAGTACTGTAAATTAGTATACTTCGGTAGATGTTCATTGTGATGGCTATTTTTGCTTTGAACATTAATTTTTTTTTAACAAAAAAACCTTAAACGAGTAATGTCGGTCTGGAGTTGCATGCGGGAAGTGATTTTCTGATGCCTCTGGATTTATTAATATTCAATTGAACACTGAGAATATGTCCTTATAATGTTTGTAATGTATTGTATTGAGTTTAAATTTAACCGTTGTTATTGCGTTCATAAACGTAGTTGCACTGATGAGAATTTAATATTCGAAAACGCGCTCTGCAACACTGTTTTTTGCACTCTGCAATGCCTGATGCAGATTTATCTGTAGATTTCCATCACGCATTGAAGCGGTGATCTGATCATGAAATTTTCTACGGTTTGAGAAAAAGTTTTCTCTGCCTTTAAAACGTTGAACGGTAGTTTAATCAATTATATTTAAAGAAGCTCTTCAAATACTCTGGCCCCTTGAAAAGCTTATGGACCCCTAAAACTATGTCGAACCCAGGTCTAAAAGTACCTCCTGGACCCGTGTCAATGCTGCTGCATATAGTTAAAGTTTACTCTTGTGTAGAACATTAAATAGAAAACCTTTCAAACGATTGTGCATGCATCAGATGTTGAATCCATCAAAATCTTTCATTACACAAACCGGTACCAATGAGAAGTAAATCCGAAGAGAAGTCGCTACAAAAAAGGAATGTGTAAAACAAATATCCGACCAACGCCACCCTCTCTATGAACACAAACGCATTCCAACAAGACTCAAGTCACGCAAGAGCTTCATCAAAGTCGGCCCATTGGAACACACAAGCGCGGCAGCTGCACGATTAGAAATGTGGACCTCTGAGTGGACCTCTTTTTTTTATGAGGAGCAGGAAGAACTGGAGAAAAAGCAATAAACCGAAAGGAGAAAACGGAGACCTATCAAAAGAGTAAGGATGCTACATTAGACTAAAAATACCCTCAACGCTAAAGAATGCACACTAAACGAAGTGATTTTATTTCCTTGCAGGCAGTATCGGTAATTAGTCGCTTACAGGCATGTATTGGAATGGATACTACAAGGTAATGCTCTCGGAGCAACAATCGGATTGTGCTGCCATCATGCATTGTTTGGCGAATCCGAAACAATTTTCAAGTCCAGATGGTCGTTACACCGGATTTCAATGGCCAACTGAAGGCACATTATGAGAGAGAGAGAGAACTTTTATTTATTTATGAATAGTGATGAATGATGATGAATTGAATATGAATGATGATTCGTACGATTTCTTCATTTTTCACTTCAAGTATAATTTAGGTTTTGTAGGAACGTATCCAGTACAGTTTTATTAAACTGCAAAAAACAATAAATCTTCGAAAAAAGCAACCGCTTGTACCAACTCCGACCAAACTGTGATCCACCAATTACATCTAGAAAGCATTTGTTCCATCCGTCGTTAACGACGCCCACCCAGGATGACTTAACACCACCAAAGTCGTCCCAGAGCAGTGAAATATGGAGTTTCGCCTGTGGTGGCGCTGCGGAACTGTCGTTTTGTATAAATTTCGCCCTAACCAGTCGAGCTTCGAGGTTAAGATTAAAAAATTCGCTAAACATAATTCTGCTCTAGAAAATGCTTAGAAAAGTTATTATACTTGGGTCCAACCTGTCAGGGGCACTTGTGACAAAGTTGGTACAAGACGGCACAGACCATGAATTGCAACAGAAACAAACTTTGCAAAGATGTCCATGTCGCATTTGAAGCCACTTTGGTATTTGTCATACTTCTATCTGTTTCGACTTTGTTAAAGTTTGAACTTAACGCAGGTAAAAATCTATACGGAAAATATCCATACGGAAAATGGTCACCAAGAAAATGCCCCCTCTCTCGATAAATATCCATTCTGATGGTTGGCCTGCAACATTTGAAGGATACTTTCCGTATGCAAATTTTAACACAATATTTTGTTTTATATCGATGGAAAATTCCTTTGTTTGCTTTCCTTCCAAAATCGTAGCAATTTGGTTTCGTTATTCGTTTGAAAAAAAGTGCTTGGGCAAGATCCGCGCAAGTTATATGAACTTTAGGCGATATTTTGAGGTAGGGTTGTTTCAAGTAAAATACAACGTATTTCAAACTTCTGCTTTCTGTTACATAATTTCTTTGCATTGATTTCCTTTTCGAGTAAAACTTTTTATATGAATGTTCTTTGCACGATTTACATCAAAGTCTTCAAATTTATTGCGATTTGATGACGTTTCAACAAAAGCAATCAAAGTTGGATTTGAACAAAATAGACCGATTGCTATATTGTACGTTGAATACGCTCCAAATTAATTTTGTCCGTGGTTATTAGAAACTTTGTTTTCGCGTAGACGATTCTGACTCAAATGATTGATGCTAAAACCATAATGTTAGTTAATATGATATGTAGCCTATGGTTAAAGCGTAAGACTGAGATATTTGTAGAAGTCGTTATCACCATTAATCCACTTTGTTCCGGCGTAGAGTAAAATTAAATCACCACAACAATAACAAGTATTATGATGCGATTTCAACGTAAGTCTCAGAAGAATTTAGCAGTAGCTGCATGCATGTTTTTTTGAACCCTCAACCAATGGAAATATTTTGCGTACGCCACTTCACATTAAAAGTGTTTTTCCAAGATTTATGACGTATGAAGATCGTGGGCTTTGCATTGTAGAGTAGGGTGGCTCGTTTTTGAACTTTTTTTTAAAATTCTCTCGGGGTAGTGGGGAAATGGTGCCAATGAGTGAGAAAACAATCATGACAAAATTTGAGATTTGTAAAAAATTGTCTTCAGCCTCCTCATGGGGCCCAAAAATTGAAAAATGGGGTCAAAAACGCAATTTTTTTTTAAATATTTTTAGTTTGGGTAGATACAATATTGTTTAGATATATCTATTTAACCTAAGAAAAAAAATTGGAGTCATTTGAAATATTCCTTGAGCTTCCTCACAGCTTCTGAAAATTTCCATTTTGCTGAAAATTTTGCATTTTCGTGGGTGGGTACATGATACATAATTGCGTTAGGCATTTTGCCAGCTATAAAACGTCATTGTATTTCTCTTTATAGGCCTGCCTTGAGCTGTTGCGTCATTTTTTAATGAAATTGGGTTAATTTGGTAGGAAAAAGTGACGTCTTTTATTTGAATTTACGTCACTGACGAAGTTTGTAGTCATGTAACCACAAACAGAAATGCGAAATTTTCAGCAAACTGAAAATTTTTAGAAGCTGTGAGGAAGCTGAAGGAATAGTTCAAATGACTTCAATTTTTTTTTATAGGTTATTTAGGTATATCTAAACAATATTGTATCTACCCAAACTAAAAATATTAAAAAAAAAAATTGCGTTTTTGACCCCATTTTTCGATTTTTGGGCCCCATGAGGAGGCTGAAGACAATTTTTTACAAACCTCAAATTTTGTCATGATTGTTTTCTCACTCATTGGCACCATTTCCCCACTACCCCGAGAGAATTTAAAAAAAAAGTTCAAAAACGAGCCACCCTATTGTAGAGTATGGAAGCCAAACACTGCCGTGCAAAAAAAGGTTCAAACAAGATATTAGCGGTTTTAATGCCAAATTTGGGAATTTTATCATCTCTATCTCATAAACAGGCCATTATTTTATTGCACTTTGGGACACTGCGCGACAATGGAAAAGTTGATGAGATTTATAGATTGTTTGATTTACAAGCTCAGCATTTGGTTCATTGAAAGCAGCATCGATTATGAAAAGGATTTCAATACCTTTATTGTAGTTTTCAATAAACCAACAACCAACTGAATGAAGCTTTCTGTGTTTCTGTCTGATTTGTTTTGTTTGTTTTTATTTAAAATTCTTGGAAATTTTTTGCAAGCATAAATTACAATGCTGAATAGAAGGAAGATCTTTTAATTATTGTAAGCAGAATTGAGCAGTTTATGAAACGGTTTGTCTATTTTGTATGATGAATTTATTTTTTAATTTACTGTTTATTTACTAACAATGTCCTTATATTTTCAATTAGAGTGTATACTGATAGCTACTGTTTTTACTATCGTTATATTTGTTAGCTATGGCTTGTGGAAAATCCCACTTCTGTATAGGTAGTTTTTACTTCCTTGTATGGAAATGAGAAGTTTTAATTGCACAAGACAACAATTTTTGCTGATCTATCTTATTCGGTGTTTCCATATGTTTTGGAGTCGCTGATGCCAAATTTGGTGCTAGTTTTTGTTAAGTGTCAATGGTTTGCAAGATATTTGCAAAAAAGGTTTTTACTGATATTTGAAAATTAGTCAAAGTATTGTGCATTAATTGAAACTATAATTTTCTATGACGTGCTGTTCGATACCGCACAACCTGCTCAAATCATTTAGTATTCTTTTTCATCACTCGCTAGATAACTTGCAACGTGGAAGTTTTTAACACGTGATTGGTCAAAATTTTGACTTTTTACAACTAACCACCTATCTTGGAGAGTTGGGATATTTGCCAAGTCTTTGCTGTTTATTGGCTATTCAGCCATTGAAGGCAAGGACGTTAGCGACTATAGTGAAGTTTGCAGTGTGAAGTTGATAGGGTTAGCATGTTTTTAGATTGTTTAATTGGATAAGAAACAGTAAAATTCAATAAAGCGCCCATTGACCCCAAGTTGCATGGTTTCAGCTGCTAAATTGCAAATTCCGTTCAAATGAAAGAAGATCCCAAATCCGGGAAAATATTGCTGGACCTGATAAAGAACCACGACTGGGACGTGTGTAAAGATTTCAAAGTAATTGCTTTCCTGGTTCCAAAGAGATGGATTGGTTTGCAAAGAGGCCACGTCGAACATTCTTTCTTAATTTGTCAGATAGCAGATGAGCAGCACTACTTCATAAAAGATTGGTCAGTACGCGAAGAACTCACTCCAGGCTTCCACAATATCAAAAACGTACCACTCAATGAAAGGAGTATAGCTGAAGTATCACTTCTACCTTCATATATAATGCTTGTGTTTGCTAAACCATATGTAAAACCATTGGGTTAAGCAAGTTGTGCTTTTTAACAAATTTGCTCAATGTTTTCAAACCCCTTTAAAGCTAAAGTGAAGGGTGGGATATGTCCTGGGCCTCAAATAAGGAAAGTGTCGGCATCAAAATAACTGAAGGAATCAATTACTGCTTTGGAAAAAAAAGTGATTAGCTTGTTTGTTCTAGTGATGTGTTGTTTAGTGTTGGCTTTGATTACTATAGCAAAATAATCTACAACATAAACCTATTCCCGAATAATCATAAGTTGATGTTAGTTGTTGTTTTTGTGTTGCATAATCATGAAGAAGAGAAATAAAAAGTTAAACTGACTAAAAATGAGTTGGGTTAGTGGCGGTGCTTCTCGCCGGCTGGAGGTAGCTTATATGGGACTGTTAACATGGGTCTGCGTTCAGGAAAGGTAATTTATAACAATAAACCTATCCAAGGTTTCAATTATTTGGCACGTAATATAAGATGGTGTCATCTGTTGTTTTAGTGGTTGTCAATCAAATAGAAAAGAAATGGTTTGACTTTGCTTTCACAACAAATACACTTACAAACAACATGATGGCAGCAGTAGCTGCTGTGACAAATTCATAGCAACTGGTTTGCATAACTTGTTTTCCTGAATATTGCGTTTATAAGCAATATTTATGTTTTTGTTTTATTTTGTGTTTTTTAAATTTATGTTTTAGGTTTATGTTGTTTTTTATTTTATGCGACAAATCTATAGCAATTGGTCTGCATACCTTGCTTTTCTTGAATAGTGTAAGATCGTCTAGCGGTACGACTTATCTGATGTTACTTCGATCTTCACTGAGATGATTCTACTTGAATAAGTTTTGATATAATGCTTATAGGCATACCACCTTGTAAATGAAAGACGATCTTACAAACAGTTCAGTTTGCTATTATTTCCGACCATTATAATGAAAAATAATAGAAACGTTGCGTTTATATAAAATAAATTAAAATCGTTGAAGTTTAACTGGTGTCAAAGATGATAGAAAACCTCTCAAACGATTGTGAATACAACAGATATTGAATTCAACAAAATATTTCATTTTAAACAAACGTGCGTATAGTTTTCCACGATATGGCAATAGCAACAAAGTTTTGTTAACTGACAAAGTTGGTACAAGGCAGCACAGACCATGAACTGCAACAGAAATAAACTTTGCAATGATGTCCAATTGTTCATGTCGCATTTGAAGCCACTTTTGTAGTTTTCATACTTCCATCTATTCTATTGGGACTTGTTCGTTTTACCATTCCTTAAACCAGGTAGTTTGTGACGTCATACACGATTAAATAAAAAGTTTTAGGGGATTGAGTTGGAAACGATCAGGGATGGAGGAATCACGTGGGCCTCGTGGGCCTGGGCCCACCTACTTTATTTTCTGGGTGGGCCTGGCCCACCCACTTTTGAAAGCCAAATTTCTTTGAAAAGGTAGTGAAAACAGCAAATTTGAGAAGGATTTCCAAAAAAAAGCTCTTCACTCATTTGATACACACTAGTTTGATTACACAGACCAACAAAACAATTTTGACACAAAAGGTGAGAGTCATTTCAGAGTAGACCTATTTCAGGACCCTGATTCCAAAAATCCACTTAGTTTTTTCGAATTTTCGAAACTACCAGGAATTGAATTTCAAACCAAGATTACATTCTTCCGTAACAAGGATAAAATTTTAAGCAGCCACTTTATTGATAGGCCTACGGTATAAATGGCCTTCGTACCTTGATGGGTGTTGCTCAGTATAGTAAGCCTACCATAATAAAGAATTGCGTTTGTTCATCGATGGCTTTGTTTTGCTTATTCGTCTAGTTTGTTGAGCAAAACAATGTATGTATTTTATTTGTACTTAGTAGCTTAGTTAGTAAGTCTGATATTGTTGAAGTCAACAAATATATTAAGGTGATTGATTTCAAATGGCGTTTATACAACTCAGAAATGTGCCTAGGATTACTTTCAGTTTTGTTTATGTAATAAACGACACGATGTTAAATCTATAGGGCTCAAAATAGCAAAAAAAATGTTTTTGCTGTAGGCAATCTTAAAAACTAGAGCCAATTCGAAAAAAAAGTGCATTTTCGGAATCAGAGGCCTCGAAATACCCTAAAATGACTCTCACATGCCGTGGCTTTAAAAAAATGTTTTTTGTTTGCTGTGTTATCTTTGATAGCTCAATGATGAAATCTAATCTTCAAAATTTTCTGTTGAGCCCACTGTTGATGGGAAGCACGTGTGGGTGTGGTAATCTATAAATCAATCTAATTGTTCTCTAAGGTTAAAACAATGATATCATTACATACTATGCAGTGCATGCACGTCGGCCTATACTGTGTAATGCTGCAGATTATTTCTCCCAGGTTGGTATTATAACTGTGTGTGTATATTGCCTTTTTATTTGTGTGTACATCGCCATATTTTGTACAGCGCTATAGAGCAATTTAACAATTTTGTAATTTATTTGGCCAAAGCGCTATAGAGCAATTTAACAATTTTGTAATGTATTTGGCCAAATCGGATCCCAAAAATGAAATTTTTCGCTGGTTGGCATAAAAGGCAATCATGAAAACACAATGTATAAGCGATTTGAAGTATTAGGAATGCAGCAACGTTATGGAGGGCGAAGCCCCCCAGAAGTTTGATTAACTTTGACTGCTACGCCTTTGGGCCCACCTTCTTTTAAAATGGTTCCTCCATCCCTGGAAACGATCACTGCAAATTTTAATAAAATTTATTTTCCATCGATTCAGCCAACAAATGAATTACTTGTCTTCTTTTGAGCAATGTAGATGTTCTGTTATCAACATGTGAAGGTGGGAACATAGCCGACAATAAAATAAGTTTTTGCTTGAATTTGCAACATACTTTGACAAGAAGGGCAAGTACGCCGTTGCTTCCTGGCCCGCCCTTTTATGGTTGAGTTTATATTCAATTAATTTTGATAGCTGAAGTTATTTTGAAAAAGATTTTAAACAAAACCTCACAAACGGTTTTGAATTTAAGCGACACAGTTGCTACAAAGCAGCACTCACCATGGACTGCCGCAGTTATCGATTCATGTTCTAGGAATGGTGCAATATTTAACCATCATGAGCTTTATTATCGAATGTTGTTGGTTGGTTTCGCAACCAATTGTATGGCACACCAACTCATTGATGACCCGTTGGTGTCTTTGCCATAGCTTCTAATAAACCAGGATAGTATTCTTGGTTAGATCGCACTAAAGTACCGATCGTTTTCTTTCACGCGTAAAAGATGTCAGGGTCACAATGCAGGTCACATTCAGTGTTGTACGCATCAATGAAATAAATTGACGGCGTCAGCGTTAACGCGAATTGCCTAAAAACTTTACGGCGTAAAGTACTGCGTAAGCTCTTAAATAAATTGACGGCGTCAGCGTCAGCGTTAATTTCTAGCGCTATTTTAGCCAAGGTCTCACAAAACGGAAGTATTCGACTTCTAACGAGTTTGGTTTTTGAGACTGTTTCGAGCTGCGAAAGACGATTTCGTCTTTTCTCGACTCAGATTAACCCAGGATACGATAAACAAAATTGAAACTGCATAATTGGATAGACGAACAGCTGCCACAGAAAATGATTGTTCATTGCTATCAGTCTGAAAGTCAAAACGTCAAACAAAATTTAACTCTCATTGTGAAACGAGATTTTCCATGCAAACAAAAAATGATGCATAGCGTTTGACGCTTAAAATCGGCAAAATAGTTGACGGCGCCATCACTTCCGTCAACTAAAAAATAAAATGACGGCGCTAGCCTCAGCGTCAACAAAAAGTTGAATTGACGCCGTCAAATTGACGGCGTTAACGTACAACACTGGTCACATTGCAAGTATGAAACAAAAGTGAAAGTGTACAGCAGCAAACAGTGGAAAAGTAATAATATTTTAATTTGTTCTAAGAAACAAAGCTTAACAATTGCACTGCACTCTCATTGCTATGGCTACTTACCTCATCGTGGAATCGAACCTAGGTCCAATGCATTGATAGTAATTATAATCACTGAGATGCAAAGCGACCACTTTCAATCCAACATCAATTTGTTCCACATAGAGTTGTAGTTTGCTTGTTTTGCTATTTTTTCATCTATTTTTGTCAATGGTAAAAAAAATTCTGCTAAAAATACAGATTACATTACAGCGGTCTCCAACCTTTTTTTTGTCACGGACCGGTTTTAAGATAAAAATAACTTCGTGGGCCGACAATAGGACAAACGAAGCTTGTCATCTACTTATAGGTTTAATTTTTATAACGGATTAGATACACTTTGAATTATTTGCATCTTTGTTTTAACCCTTTAAGGGACAATGGTGTATAATGTGTATATGTAATAATGTAATAATGTATATGTGTAACTTAAAAACTTTACTTGTAAGCTACTATTTCTTAAATCCATTGCTGAAACCATGCGTTCCCAATGGCACTAAAAGTTAAGTTAATAGCAAGAGATGGAGCGAGCGAAGAGAGCGAGAAAATCTTGCAAAAATGTGAAAAATCACGTGCTTTTTTTGGGGGGGGGGGGAAGGGTGAAGCACGTAATCGAGTACGCCCTCCCTGGATCCATCACTGTTTTGATAGATATACAACAGGTTATAGGTGAGATTCTTACGTACTATGTGCATAATTGCAATTGCTTTCACTGTATTCAATATATTTCATTGCTAAGGACATAGTTCAAAAGTGGGAAAAACTAACCGGTAAAGGCGATCTGGTACTATGACACTTCCTCAAATGGGCGATCAACCTAATACAGAAAGTAATCACTAAGAAAACAAAAAATATTGTAGGCTAATTTTGTTTCGAATAATTTTTGTTTCGGTCCAGCTGTGCTGAAGAGTTCTAATGAACGAAAACATGTTCCACAACATAAATTAAATTATATTTATTGAAATATGATACTATTGTGACTGTTAGCCTGGTCAAATGTTTTAAGGTTCAGGCTTTTAGGGAAAATAAGCTATTGATTTGTTTTCTTAAGGACATAGTTTCAACAAACTCACACTCTCGAATACCATATTGATGGAGTGTTCTCTCGTGCGACCCGGTAGTAACGTTTTTGCGACCCGGTACTGGGTAGCGACCTAATCATTGAGGATCCAAGGTTACAAGATTACAAGTTCGTGTCTACATTTCGTAGAATCCTAACATTTTGTTGTGAACACCCCTTTGTCTGAATAGTTTGCAATCATTTCATTTTAAATGCGTCAGACAAAATCACTCTTTACAAACGAAGCGAGCTTCAGGCAAAAAGTTTTGTGTTAAAACAAAACGAAATATTTTCGTTTCGAACAGCATTAATTGGTGCTTCACTTGAGATAATGTGAGATTTGCTATTTTAATTCTGTAGAATTTTTAAGCAATAAACATACATATTAATATTATAGTTTGCATTGATTCAACGTCTGGCTAAGATGCATCCACAACAGATTATATTCCTGAGTTGCCTGTTGTAAGAGATTCCATTTTTTTTGCCTTACTACGCTCTGCTCACGTGATCATTAGGTATAAAAGGAGAGATACTGAGCGCTTCTGCACAGTCGACAAGTTGGTTGGCTTAGATTCGAATCTAATCTTAATCAAACTGGAAACAGTAAAAATATAACTTGCTGTGTTGTTTCGGTGATGAGGATGTTAGAGTTAGAACAATAATGCATAAATCCCGTGTAGATGAGTTTGTTCCATTTGAAATTAAACAAAGTAGTTTGTCGCATTAAAACAAAGAGATCAATAAGCAGCAGTCAAAAATTTATCCAAACCACGCGTTTATATTGGTTTGTTCAATGTAACTTTATGTTGTTTGATTTGTGGAGTTTACTGTGATAAATAATAGAGATGTTTATGACGCACAATTGTGTTTTGTAGCACCATCTACGCAAAAAGCTTTATTTTCATTAACTGACTAACAATTAACAAAACAATAAGAAATGTCTTTCCCACAAAATCAAGAAGAAAACAGAATTACTTCAACTGAGGAAACTGAAGGACAATTGCCAAAAAATTCTGGTAAGTTTATTTTGAACAATTTGTCTAAAAGAATGTTGAAATATCGCATGACGTCCTCTAATGCTGGTCATGACTTTCATAATTACCATTGCATGGTGAGAACTCTCGTACGACGGCCGAAAGGACGCGGTTCGAAACCGCTCATGAGCACGTTGTTGTTTCTTTAGTTAGACACTTATAGTGTTTAATGGAAAAGATGAATATTGACTCTCCACATTTCTGACAATTTAAATTTTAAAATATTCAAGCACCAGGTGTAAGGCTGAATCCAAAGAAAGTGGTGAATTCATGGTGAAGACCACACAGCTTAATGCCGTCCGATGCCGCAAAACAAGAAGATGACGTCATATCACATTTGAACAACTCCCAAAGTGTCAGAAATTTTAACACATGAACTGCGTTTTGACATTTTGAAAATACATCTGGCAAAAATTATAAACAGTGTGCCTACATTTCATTTTCCACAAACTTGATTAAAACGTCATTACTTGTGTTCAACGTTTTATTACGTTAATTTCTTGCAGAACAAGCTCAGATTAACGTATTGAACGTTGCCCATCATCATATTGATCAACAAGTAGTCCAGGTTGACAACCGGCAAAATATAACCAAGATTATTCTTCAACCCAAACAAAGCAATGTTCGATCTAGGGATCAAGAAGGTAAAACTTTTACTTTCACACCGAGGATGAATACGGTAGAAGATAAGAACTACCGGTAGAACGCAAAAAAATATTTCATAATTACATGTTAGTGTTACAAATTCACTGAGTAGATTAATCTTACAAATGCAATCTTAATTCATATATAAAAATAACTAATAGTTATATGTAAAGAAATAATATTTTTATTTATGTTTTTTGTTGACTAATTCAATAGTGCATATTTATTTTTAATACATGTTAGGGGAAAGCCGTATAATATGAACTGCTGTGTATTATGAACCCCCTGTTGTTTTCAGAAAACGTGGCAATAAAAATGTTTGACTTTTAACAGCTTGAATTAAGTAAGGTTGCTGGTCATTCGACCGGAAATGTTCTTGTTGAAAGTTGGCGTGTTGCTGAAGTTTTGGGGGATGGAGAAATTGTTTTTTTTTTTATCATTATATCAATGGACTTGTAATTTTTTGATTAATATACCCTCAAATAAACTTGATGATGGAAATCACAACAAGTTTTGTTTAAAAAATGCATTATTTAGTTGATTATCAGCATTTTAACTGGAATCACCACAAGTGTGTAACATGAACCCTAGCTGAATGTGTAATATGAACCCAGGTTCATATTATCAAGTGCTTTATGGTGGTGTAATGAATTTTTGTAAACTGGGGTTCTGTAAACTGGGGTGGTTCTGGGTTCTGTAAACTGGGTTCAAACTTCAATTTTACCAGCATTTTCAATGCAGTGCACGTCATTCGATTAATGTTGCTTATCTTTTTGTGAATTTAATGCTTACATTTAAAAAGTATTGCATGTTTACTAAAATTAGTGTAAATTATTTCAAAACTTTATGGTAATAAATTTTGTTATGCTGCACATGTAATGTGGCTTGCTTTAGTGTAGTTTTTGTGTAGTCAATCTACCTCTATTCAGCAATGATTCCAAGCAGTTCATATTACACATCACATGGGTTCATATTACACAGAGGGTTGTGTAATATGAACTCTTTTGGTAAATTAATAAAATTGAAATAACTTTTTTAATACAAAATATCACATACTAATATATTGATGGGGAATAGGTATGCATGTTAGCTTGCTATTCTGTAAATATTGTCCATATTTTCATTGAAGTTGTGAAATTAGAAACGTTTATTGTTAGGGGGTTCATAATACACGGCTATCCCCTATATTTATTCAGGTCCAAACGGAGCCTTCGACAAACTGAAAAAAATCACTGGGGAACTTTATGATCGCAAATTCGATGTGGATTTGTCAAAGTTTGATAATCCAGCATCGATTTTGCCCGAAATTCACCCAGAACTTCTGTCAATTGACTTCTACGAGGGAAGGTTCATTCCCAACGACAACCAGTATGATCCTAAAACCAGACAACTTAAATTTGAAGAGTCCGATAAAAAAGTTTCAATTGATGAATTACTTTCCAAATGTCAATTACAAAATTTCATATCAATCGTCGGTTACCCTGGGGCAGGAAAGACAACGTTGTCAAAGCGTCTGGCAAGGCGTCTAAACCAAACTAGGAACTTTCTCGTTCTGAGATTACCTTTCATGAACATGAGTGATGATGATGAGAAACTAACCTTAAAAGAGTTTTTGCTTGGAGATGTAAAGTTTAACTTAGAAAACGAACAACAAAATGTAATTTTTAATTTGATGAAAGACCATACACAAAATTGCTTTTTCATCTTTGACGGATTTGACCAAGTGAACTGGAAATTGACAGATAAAGTAAAAAAATCTAATTACGACACTTTACTCACCTACCAGGAGCTTGTATCGAATCTGTGTCGAGGATTTTTTTTACCTAATTGTCACATTGTATTCACCTCACGACCACACGCGATGCTTAAAATTCCTCAACGATGTCGCCCAAAGCAAACTTATTTTGTCGGAGACTTAACGACTGAAAATATGAAAAAGTTATTTGAAGCTTTAATAAACGATGAACACAAATCACGTGAGATATTGGACAAATTAACTGTGAAAATTCCTCATCTAGAATCGATGTGTCACAATCCTTTGATGCTACAATTGTACTTGAGGGCTTCTCTTGGTTCATCACATGAAATTTTAAATATTTCGACAATGACTGGAATATTTTACAAGGTGTTGGAAAATCTCAAATCATCAGAACACGTCATTTCACTCTCGGACAAAATTGTTATTAATTTATCAAAACTCGCATTTATAGCAACCAAGCATAAAACAGTATTAATCACAACTGAAGATCTTAGAAGAAAAAACTTAACAAGCGAAAAAGTCCAAGCACTTGTTGTG
Organism: Aplidium turbinatum; assembly: GCF_918807975.1. Taxonomy (NCBI): domain Eukaryota; kingdom Metazoa; phylum Chordata; class Ascidiacea; order Aplousobranchia; family Polyclinidae; genus Aplidium; species Aplidium turbinatum. The sequence goes on along the minus strand of NC_137484.1, from coordinate 5,694,422 downwards.
ACATTATTTGGTTCAAATCGAAGGTGTAGTCTTTTGGAAGGTAACCGACGATTGTATTTTTCACACCAAACTTTTCAGGAGTTTTTTAGTGCTTTATACATAATCGATCAAATGTCTTTAGACAATTTTAAATCATTTGTTAAAACTAACCTACTGGTCGATCACTGGTCAGTTGTTATAGCATTTTTATCTGGACTTCTTTTGGACCCAGACATGAACAAAGGTAAATTGACTAATAAAACTTTTTCTGTCTTTGTGAACCAACCCAGCAAACTGTCCACTTGAAGCGGTTAACTGTCATGTATCATTAGTACAAGCCTTGTTACTCAACGCAACAAACAGTTTACCAGCCTCATTTTTTAATCATAAATCGATTTCGCTATCACAGCATCCTCAGTATGACCATGCAAAGAGCCTTGACAAGATCTTGACATAATCATACTCAGGATGCTGTGATAGCGAAATCGATTTATCATTAAAAAATGACGCTGTTAAACTGTTTATATGATCAAAGGTAAGTACGGTTCATAAATAAATCATTAGTGTTTCTGGAATATATTTCATTTTGCTTTTTATGCAATACAGTAGGCTAAATGTCCAATTTTGGTGGGGAGATTGAGTGTTTCGTTTAATAAATTTTGCATGATAAAAGAAAAATTGCTGATAAAGCATTGATTAACTAAGCGAATATTTCCTTGTTTTAAATAAAACAAACCTCTTAAGACTTAAACGTCATTAAATCATATTAAAATATTACAGAAAGTTCTACACCTAAAGCAATCCAACAACCTTCAAAAGCATCTACCTCAGCACAAACGTCGTCATCTTCCCTCCAACTAAGGCAACTAAGCTCTTCGAGTAATTCCATTATTTAAAACATTAACAACCCGATCAACATATTGTTGACGTATTGTCAGGCTTGATGGCCGTGCTTAAATATACTTTGATTTACAACATAAGCTTTAAGTCTACGTCATTGCGCGCCTTAAACTTTTGTAGTTTTGCCTGTGTCTCTTTTTGTTAGTTTTGTTTCAGTAGTATATTCTAACATCATCATTACTGCTGCATTCCAACAAACAAAAATTGAATGTTTCTGATAAAGGATAAGGCGTTGAAATAGTTCAAAAATGGTTGAATGATTCTTCCTCTTACAAGCAGAACATTTGTCAAAACGCTAAGTTTGTGAAGTGGTCTCAATTCGTTACAGCGACTTCATCTTCCCATAACTCTTCAACGTTCTTTCAACTCAAGTCAAAAACACAAACATTGAAGGGAAGTTTAAGATCTGCAATGAAAAAAATATTTCCAGGTAAGCCTAACGATAAGTGACGCATTATACAAATTAAATTGAGAAGTTATGGAGACCACTAAGACAATGGCAAAACTTATGTCAAATAAAAACAAGGTTTTCGTGTTTTATAATCGCACGCCGAGTGGATGTAAACAATGGATTATATAAAACAAATATGGAAACAATCTAAAAATGACGTCATAATTTTAAACAATAGCTTCAAAGTGACTCCATGACTCGTCTGTAATATCGCATGCAGTAGCAAACCTAGAAAAATTTGTAAGAGCGTGTCGACAAAATGGACAACGTAAAAGTTGCGCTCCACAAATACAATAGTGAGAGAGATGGTCTCGGTACTTGCCCCAAAAAAACAAATCACAATTTTACATTTTTTGGCCGCCTTTTATGCATTTTAGGCTCAGTAATGGGTTTTTCATCATGACACACATTCGTATTTGCCCAAATTTATCAGATAAAAACTAGATTTCGTGCAAGTTTAAGTTTAAAATGGACGTCACGTTTTAAATGACCTTTTCTTTCCGACTACAGAAGAGCTGCAATAATTTATTTACTAAGCTGTTTCAATGTTATGTCGTCTCACAGTCAAATTTCAAAAGTCTAAGGTGTCCAAGCCTTACCCTACGCGTAGTATCCAAGGCACATTTTAGTTCATAAAAATCATACTTCTATAAACACTGAAATAGCTCATTTTAAATGTTAAGTAGTTGAATAGGCAATGGGTTTACTTTAGAATGTTAGGCTACATTATTGTCTTAGTTTTGGAGGAGGCATGTAAAATATTTCTACCCCTTAAATCCACTGCAGAAACTTTGCGAGCCAAATTCAGTCGATTAGGTTAATAAAAATGAGGTTGAACGAGCAAAGCGATTAAAAACATTTGCATATAGGAAGAAAAATTACATGTTTTTTCGATTTTTTTATGTTGTTGTAGTACGTGACCAAGTGCCTCCCTAGATTCTTTATTGCCCACAAGCTCATTGAGCAGTACATAAATAACTGAGATTGTTAACAGAATTGAAATGCTTTTGAACGTAATTTAGCAAGGTTACGATAATTGAAGCACTATTAAAATCATCACGCATTGAAGCAACTTTGTCATAAAATTTTAAAAATCATCGACTGTATAGCAGTTTGCGACATTGGCAAAAAACAACAAACTGAACGTAGTCAAGTCGAGGTAATAAACTAAATATTATTATTACACTCAACGTCAAACATAGATTGCAAAGGTAATATATTCGAATCATCTCAAAGGCCGCATTATAGGACTTAATTGAGTGATTGTGGAATCTATATCTGCAAACTGAGAAAACTTCTTTGAGAGCTTAATCCTGGCAGTTTCGCATACTAGCAGAGACTTTGAACCACTGAGGCTGACCGATTGACCGGTCACCGAGTTTGACAAAAACCGTTGTTTGTCAAGTATTCCATTCACTTGGTGCAGGTGAATGGAGAGCTGCCTTGAAATACGTTGCTAAAGCGCACACCCCGAGAGTCGAACCAGCTTTGCTTGATCTTACGGTTTCTTCGTACACTTAGCCGACGTTTAACCAGCTGAACTATCGAGCTGACAATTTTGCAGCCATATGTCATGCAAACCTGTTCTGCATTGTTGAGGCCCGTTAGAACAAACCATAAAATGCGGAATATTCACTGATAAATCATCTGGAAATTTACTGAAGCAAACTTCTATGAAGATGCACTTGCAATTTGGTAACATTTGATAATTTGGTTAAGAGTTGAAATAAATACATATACTGTAGTCCTGCTACCTCATCAAAGCGACGTTTACAAATCATAAGTTTAATTACAAGTTTTTATATTTTAGACGAAAAAATTCAGAAAAGGCAACTATTTATTAAGGAATTGGTCTAAAACTTCAATACAATAAACATCAAAAATAGTATAAATTTAAAAACATGTACTGTAAGTACAGTAGCGACAAGTTTCCAGAATTTTTTACTTTAAAAGTTTTACTCAAATAAAAACAAAATTGTGAAGTCATAAAACAAAGATTCATCAAGGTGAAAAATCACAGAAAATCGTCTCAGTGCGACCGCATGAATTCAGAAAAAAAAGTAAAGTGAGATAGAATTAAATATTTATACATTTGTACTATTTATTTTTTGCATAAAGCTTGATAAATTAAATTAAGGTAAAAATTTCGAATTTTTTACAAAAATCACTAAATAAACACAGTTTGACGATTTAAATGCATTTATTATGTCACTGAAAGGTAGGCTAAGTGTTAAAAGGTTAAAACATGTATTCAAAGGAAAATTAAGAAGAAGCATCATAATTGTAACAGTTTGTATGAAAAGTTAAAGCTGCAAAAGTAAACCAATTTTGATAATACGAATTTCGTTACAAATGGTTCAAAGAGGTCTGGCAGCACTGCTTGTAAAACTTCAGGTAGGCTACCAGTTAACTTTTGATTTTAGTGACAATTTCATAATGCCACAAAAAAAAACATTTAGTACAAATTAAAGTTGTAGCCTATTTCAAAACAGTTAATTAAATTTCTTTCCAGAATAGGCCACCATTTCATATGATTTCGATTTCCACTTGTAGGTCTACACCTGCTTGTTTTCAATTTCTATTCCACACTCATTGTAGGCTACTTTCTTTGCGAATTCTTAATCAGTTTTGAAAATCTTACTGTCAGAGTAGAGTAACCACGAACAAATAATTTTTTCAGTTTTACTAAACTTGACGTGTCAAGTCTAGATTTTTTTACAAGACAAATTTTTAGTTTTGGACCTAGAGAGCTTAGCCTAACCCTATTTGTAGCGACACGAGGTTTCATGAGGACGCCCAATCTAGTAGTGAAATATTCCACAGAAGGAAATATGCTAGAAATGTGAAATTTCTTGACTTTTACTTTTTATTCTTTGCGAATTTTCTACAACTGAACTGGTCATTTTTCTACCTTCCTGCCCTTCACAATAAGCATTTCGTCTCAGGTGACTAGACATTTTTGTGCAATAGTAGGTATATGCGTGTTTATGTTCGTGCAATATAAATGGTAGTGCAATTACTTTGAAATGTAAAAACGTTTAAAATTGCCTTATATTAATGAGCACAAGTAATATTTTATTTAGTTTAGTTATAATTCAAAAATTTCAATTTTAAAGCTATTTTTGGAAATTAGAATAAAACCCGACTTTCTGACGTTTTTTCATCTTCAACACTTTATTTCAATAAATTTGTTGAGTAAACATTGAATTTCTATACGCACAATACACATGGCTATTACGTTGTAAAATATTTTATTAAGATAGGGTTAAGCTGCCGATTTTAAAACAGCGCTGCAATGCCATCTTTTATGGGTCCACTAAGCTGATGCAAGAGAGAGCAACCCACTCGCAATTGCCTTTCTTACTGGAATAGATAAAATAATGGTAACCAGCTTGTAAACAAGCGAATAATAGTCATTTCCACTAAAAAATTTCATCCCCTCGGTTTCAGCATTATACTTGCAGAATTTATTCTCCTGAAGAAGGATGCAATTGATTTAGGCTATATTGGATGCTTCTCAAATCGGTACTATCTATTGATGTATTCCAACGTATTGGAAAAAAATTCTTTAAAGCTCGATTAGAGAACATTAGCAGGCTCCAAAACATCTAAATTTTGATACTCAAAACTTTACACCTGAACGAATCAATTGTATCTCAGCTAGTTTAAAAAATAGAGCATCTGTTTTGTGCAAAAGTAATGGTCTTATATCTTGAATTGCTGAAAATAAGATAAAAGTAAGGACGCAAGTCGAAAATAAGGTCATTTCTCAGAAATGACGACAGTGATAGCCTATTTTCTATGTAGTTTTACGAATTAAGGACAAATCTTAAAAATAAGTACGATATGGAAGCCCTGACTATAACCCTTGATTTTTTCATAAATATAAATAGTATAGCCTACTGTGCTGTTCTAATCTAGAAAACAATGCTTATAGCTGTTTTAAAAGCTATGGCCTACTGAACTGGGCGGACGTTAATTTTTTTCTTAGAAACATAAAACTCAATATTTTTGACACGAAATTTTAAAAAAGGTTTAATTTAAACAAACTTTAATAAAGCATCGAAACAATAAATTTTCTGACACTAGTTGCTACTTAAATGTGTGGGTGAATACTTTTTTTTTTGTAGACAACATCACGCAGAAATCCTGCGCAAAGCTGCAGATGACAATTTTTGTTGTTTGCTAACAGAGTTGCCAACATTGCAGTCTATTCGTAACCTCAATCTTACCTTTTATAAGTATGGCGTGTTTTTGGAACTGATAAGGTAATCGCTAAATTTACTTTATTTTCAATAAAATTCAAGTGAAATTTTACCACTTGAAATTTATGGTGAAATTTTACAGACATGGACACAGCCTGACCAAGAATACAGACATGGACACAGCCTGACCAGAATGAATAATCTTGAAATATTGTCAAACTTTTGAAATAACAACACCATTGATTTACAAACAAATTGAGTTAATCACTCTCAGACATGATCCATCCCTGTTTCTTCTGCATGCTATTCCTTATGATTCAGTCCTGACTGATTGCAATTCCCAGTATTTCATCAACACAATACCAGAGTTATGCAAACACTCAATTCACTAAATTCTTGACGAATTTCTTTAACCATTGAGTTTGGCTAAAGTAGCTTTTTTGTAATCTGAGAACTGTTCACTGTGCCTTTGCACAACAACCAAGAGAGCTTGCTGGTGGCTCTCGTCAGAACACCTGTCAATAAATTCAGTGAATAGCTTAATTCGACGTTCCGCAATATCGTTGACCACCCTCACGTTCAAAACGAATTTGTTTAATTTCTTACAGATTTTTGAAATTTTTTCATTCTGATACTGGCATCTGTAGCCACTCTTGATCAATAAGTTCCAAATTGCTTTCCCAATTGTTGCCTCCAGCAATGTAGGTTATAAGCACCTTGCCACTTCCCTGAATTGGCTGCTGTCGTATCAAACTCCATACCACAAATGGCACCTTTCACTCTCCAGTCTTCCACCAACTCTATTAGGCCTACGGCCTGTTCCTGAGATGATCCGGTGCTGTCTAGTACTGTATCTCAGGTACTCCCAGTAGCTGCTTCATTTCTCCATTGCCTTCATCATCAAAACTAACGCCAGACACATATACACAGCACCGTTCTGATGAAACATTTCCTTTCATTTTCAGAATCTTACCGTCCCAGTGAATTATTGCCAAATCAGGGGCCTGGAATTCATCTCTGATATTTTGGGAGTGAGAGGGCCTAGTCTTATTAGCCAGTTTATGAGCTGTTGTGACTAAGATATTAGTACTTCGACTTGTATGCTGGACGCTTGAGCCACAGCAGCCACGAACATTGTTCTTTGCCGATAGCTCAATCCAAGTCGATCAGATGTTAAAGCTGTAGGAGACACAATATCCATTTTCTTTCTCTTCCTTTCGGGAGTTTTCCAGTTGTCACTATCACTTTCTGTTTCTTCATCTGTACTTAAGTCCAAATTCACTGTTTTAAAATTGTCAGCAACATTCCCTTTCTGTTTCCTTTCACAAGCTGCACTGTGTCGTTTTTCTTTAGCTAAGTCCCTTCTCTTCTGCACAGCATCTCTGCTCAATGCGCAACCTACTTGATCTTGCTGGAGCTGATTTTTCTGATGTTCCAGATTTGTTTGCCAGTCAATGATACCACTCCAGAATGCATGAGAATTGACCGCGAGGTAGTCTTACATATATTCAGAGGATCCTTGAGCTTTTCTTCCATATCACGCAAACGTTTTTTAAATGAATCACTATTATTCCTCTCACGCCTGGAATCAAGTTCTAGTTGATACCAAGTTTCATACAAATTCCTCAGATGCCAGTCTATATCCGCATTTTAACAATAACCTTACACGATTCCTTCTCTGTTCCAGATTGTATCTCGTTTTTCTTACCAAATACCAATCCCATGCCAAAATGATTTTTCTATACCTGGCAAATTTCCTCCCTTGCTGTCACAATGGATTAGTTGATCGTTCTGTGACTTTCGTCTCTGAGGAACAACAGCTTAGCTAGAACATCAGAGCTTTTAGGAAACGTAGAAACACCTAGTATTTGCTAGTGTTCCCAATGAGGAAGTACTTTCTTTTTGGTCTTTGTGCCAATGACCGGTGTGCTTCACTGGCCGTCTCATTCAGTGGCATAACTGATCTAAATCTTGTAACTTGGGTAGGATTACTAGCTACTCTTCGAGTCACTGTAGCATATGATGATCTTCGACGTGTAGAAGTAGGCTAAGGCATTTACCCAGTTGGGAGAGTTTACTTCTGTTTTTCGAACCTTTTGGTCTGCCGTGGGGTTATTCTGTTGCCGTCCATTAGTTAGTAGGCTATGTAGGTAGCCTATAGGTTAGTAACTAAGTACAGGCTACTGTACTGTAGATAAGTTAGTAGGTTTTCATCGGATCTGAAGTAGCCTACACGAGAAAGTACATGTTCATTTTTCCTTCATACTGATTGATATAACCACACCGACTAGAAAAATTTATAGGCCCTACATACATCATTACATGCATTTCAAGGTTAAAATGACAATAAGATGCTCTTTTCACATAAATCTGCTGTCTAAAACAGTGTGGTCACATCTATATGTCAAAATTCACTTTACAAAATTGTTGCTGTAGAGCGATTTTGACTTCAAATTTATGTTCTGCGACCCCAAAATCCCGTAACCGACATATTATATGATCACATTGAGCCAGTTTTGGGCTGTAGATTTTCATGATAATTTATCTGGTCGCCATTGTTTCAAAATGGCGGCAGAACCACAGTTTTGGCGGGAAAATTCTGAAACTCCACTAAAATACTTTTTAACAAAAGTGGAAACCCGTAATTCATAGACTCACTAATTTCTAAAAACTTTTTGCAAAATGGTACACCCTAATATTCATAATCCACTAATTGACAGGCTCATTATTATTCCACGGAAAACAGCAGCACCTGTTTTTTGTCCGTTGACTTGAGCTTAGAGCAGAGAGGTCGAGGCGAGAGTCCGCAGCAGTCTAACAAGTACCGGTAACAGCAATTCATGCGCGTTTAGCGAGGATGTTAATATACAGTAGTGATTAGTGACGTTGGGCAAGGAAGCTGCTCTGTGAAGACTGAAGCCAAAAGTATACTTCGTGTCTCTGTTACAGAGTAAGAGAATTTTATGTATTATACACGTTTTTTTTTTGAGTTTTTGGTTTAAGTGATCGAGCTAAATTGTTGAAGTTGGCAAGGGCTGTGAAGAGTTCAGATGCTGAAGTACATGAACTAATTGCTAGTCGAATTAGCTGTGATAAATAAGTCGTTAGTCGTGCACAGTTTAATGTCATTTTTAGCATGTGACAAGCATTGCTAAATCTTCACTGTATCCATGTAATGTTAAGCATCACTGTAATTATGGAAATTTAAAATACTGCTCTTTGCTTTGAGACTTAGCCCACTTACAACAAAGTCACGTAGAATTTTTTTTGCTAGAGTTGTTGTTTAACCCTTTGAAGGTTGGGGGGAGGGGGGCTGTCAATTCAACTTTTTTTGTATCAACAGTTGTATCTCTAAAACCACTGAGGCTGCGACTATGAGATTTCTTGACTTTTCCTAACTTTTATTCACCTCTATTGAGCTGAAATTTTGAGCGAATAAAGGTTATAAATTGAGAGATATAAGGCATTTCTCAGCACATCTTCTGAAATATTTCATATTGTATTGTTGACAATTTTCCCACCCACTGGATGAAAGTATTTAATTTGGCTCATGTCTCGTTAATCCTGACTGTTTCACAGCGTGAAGGGAATTGGCTGTATGCGTTGACCTTTTGTTTTCTTATTTTATTGTTAAAACTAAACTGTGGTTTTAGACTACAACCTGGTTAGCCGAGCTAATATTGATTGATATTATTCCTGCATGATTAGATGACGATAGTCACTCCATCATCAATGATGATGATGATGATGATCATCAACAACACAATGATGCTAGCTCCATAATCGCAATCACAAAAATCTTGCTGGAAGGCAACAACTTGAAAGTGACAGCCACAGCAGGAAGTCATTTTGATAGAGGGTGGATATTGATGAAACCCTCCGTCACTCAGAATGACATCCATGCAGTGACGTCATTCATCAAGTTGATGCCGACGCGAGTTGGAATCCTTGATCTGTCCTATTGCTTCATGACTTCCAACCGATTCCGTCCATTGAAGGAGGCGATCAAATCGATGCCTGGATCCGTAAGTCATGGTTAACTTTTATAACCAACGTTCACATTGATTCATGGTCAATTGTTACGTTTATTCAACGGTGCGTTACGTTGTTTTAACGTCTGAGTTTCAACAAGTTTCACAAAGTGAGTTTCAGTTTCCAATTTTAATCATTTTCTAACAATTCTTGTAAACATAAAATAAATAAACAAAAGTCACAACATAAATAAATTGTTAATGTTTAATTGTTGAATCATAATTAATTTGCGTTTAGATTGTTCGGATGCGTCTCATTGGCAACATCCTATCTGTCGATGACGTCATCGAGGTATTCCACAAGATTGAGAAGGAAATTGTGATGCGGGGATCCCTCGGGGATGGAGATGGAAGCATAATGGGGAGTGATCCGAACATGGATGAAATATCCAAGCTACAAGAAGCACTGGATCAGTTAGTCAATAAAGTGAGAGTTGTTTGCATTGTATCAACGTTTAAAGAATTAATTGTATCAACATTAAATCAACTATTTGCTTTGTTAAATCAAATTTCTCTTTTTTTTGTTATTTTACAGAAGCTGAAGATCGAGGTTGACCTCGGTCGTTTCCTCACGCACAAGGATCAATGATGTTTTTATTTATTTGTTGATGTTTATAATAAAATTATGTAATTCAGTGATTTTGTTTGGTTGAGTTAAAAATACAACAATGGCTTGGATGGATGTGTGGGCCTCAAAAGGCGAATTACCTAAGGCCTTTCTTGATATCCGGCCTTGGGTAACATATCATTTTTCCCAGTGTAAAGCTTAAATCACTTGTGGGTCTCTTTTTACGTGAGTAACAACTTCTGAAATCTATGTTAGCTTGCAGTAGGGTACGTATTAAACTTATTACCCAGTATTTAGTACTCAGTGTGACGGATAAAAATAACACTCTTTTTCCTATCTTCCAAAAACTGCTTGAATAAATAATCCACACAAAATTGGAAACCTTCGTGCTTCACTCGGCGGCAACGAGGTTAAAATAATTTTCTCAGCTTTTTGTTATGAAAACTTGTCTATTTAAATGTGATGATATTCAATTAGTCACATGTAGGTTAAATTAGCTTAATATAACAGTTGATTGATTTTTCAAAATTTTACCCACGCTATATGTACAGTCTCTTCGGTTAAAACTAGGAACATCTGGCAACCACGTGTATGGTGCTTATATTAGGTCCACTGAATAGCGGATAAAAAGAAAATTGTGGGGCACCAGATGTTTTAAAAATTATAAATTCACCAGATGAAGTGAACAATAATGTTTAAGGCCAAAAAAATAAATGGTTTAGCTGAGGGTTAGAAGCTTGCCTCCGAGCAGATTTTGACAAATTTAATCTTGTTTTGATCGTTTTTTGGCAATTTTCAGGGCCAATAACAATTATTTTTCTATCAAAGCGCACCTTGTACTGTGTTCAACCAAATTCATCAAATTACAATTGGACTTCTCTAGCAGTTTATGTGACAAGTTTTGGTGTAAAACTGAAGTTACACTTTGAAATATTTTTTCTCTAAAAAAAAAAAAAGTTTAAAAACTTTTTGATAAACCGTTTCCACTGCTGAAACCATGCGTTCTCATTGCCATTCGTTAGATTCATAAAGAATGATTGAGCTAGTGCAGAGGGTGCAAACAGTGCAAAAACGTAGAAAATTGGCATAATTATAAGTCTTTTATATGGTGAGGCACATGACCAAGTGCTCTCTCCCCGCCTCCAGAGCTACGGTCTTTCGCACTCTCTCATTGGGTGCACACTGTACGTTATTATTTCATGTACTTTTCGGCGTTTTGCATCCAAACAAAAATAAAATGACCATCCATCCATCCTCTCAATCCTTTACTGTGTTCACTTACGATAGTTGGCTAAGAACCGGTTTTGCGAACAATATTATGGTAAAGAAGCGGTTTGCGCAAACCGGTTGAATTCCATCACTAGTCCCGACTCTTCTATGGGTCGCGCAACAGAGCTTAGGGTAAAACGTCACAATATTCTTTTCAACTTGTAGTCATATATTTTTTATATTGCCTACGACGTTTGTCAGCCCTACAACTCACACTTTGTTATTCAATAATTGCCAGTAAATACAAAAAAAAAAAAAACGACAATAGCGGTCATGGTCTCATATTTATTTTAACACTCACACAAATAAAACACATTAAAACAAATTATCCGTCTTTGATTTCTTATATATGATGTTGAGTGGTGAACTAGTCAGAACTATTGATCGCAAACTATCTTCAGGTTATATTTTACGTCATCAATGTAACGCTGTTTATAAACTTGCCTTGCAATCGACTTTTGGTGAATTGGTCACTTGATGGCGTTTCAAGTTATATAAATTGATAGAACTTGACCACGTGTTGGGGCAGGTAAGTCATTGGCGAGTGGTCAGTTGAAGGAGCCAATTATGGAAGAATATTATTCCTTAGTGGCTAGTATTGTAAGAAGTTACACAGCCTGCAGGGTGGTAACACAAGTCTCCGGACACTCGCTAGGTAGAAAATATAGACATATCGTTCGTGACACAGATTGATGAAAAAGAAAGGCGTCTTGGATGAACTAGAATTGCCAAATGGAACAATTGTAATACGGAACCCATCGCGTCTCGATGTATCATGAAGGCAAGAATCTCTGGATTGTTTTCCTGGGCTGCGTTCAGTGATGATCGAAGAGAAGATGAGAGTTCATATACGTACAATAATCAAGTCAAAGATGCGTTTACTAACAGAAGTGAGAGAATAGGTGGAAGAATAGAAGACTCCCATAGGTGTAGAGCCAAAAGTACGTTACAGCTGCACTCAAACCTTATGAAAATACGGCAGCTAGTATACCAGTCCTCAAAGCAAAATGTTAGCTACGTTGTTGGTTAACATTAAAATTAAAATAGTCACACCATGTAATGATCGACAACACAAAACTCTATGATGTAGTTGATTGATTGTGGGAAACTTTAGTCTATCCTCGGAGTGAGGAATATACTTTTAGAACTTAATTCTGGTAGTTTCACAAATGTGTAGAAGCAGGGCTATTGAGAGGATATTCTGGGGCCGGTATCAATGAGATCTTCGGCCCAAAACTAAGACACTTCTAAAAAAAACGCATTAGCCTATATCCAAACAATACACGGTTGTTTCTCAAGTTTTCGGGCCCCCAAAATCATCCCAGGCCCGGGACTCCTGTTAACACTACTGTGAAGAAACTTTGAACCACTGAAGCAGGCTTGGTCACTGAGATTGACAGAATGAAGTTGTTGAAGTGTTGTTGCCTGTGAATTATTCCATACACTATGGGCCGCTGAATGCTGGAGAGCTCTTTGAGACAGTTTCGAGAAGGTTTAGAAAAGTTTTGAGATTTTAAAGAAAGCTTTGGAATATTTTCAAGAGCGTTTTAGATACATCTTATGCTGCAAAAGTCTGCATTCAGAACTGCACATTTGGCAATGCTGTTTATTTCTGGGAGTGTGCTGTAACTGAGGCAGATTTTGTTAATTCTTTGACAACATTTCAACAAGACAAAGAGGGTTTATTTAAATATCATCAATCAATGGTTTATTTGTCAGAAACAGGAACAGTACAGGTTCGAAATATGCAATTTGTATGTGCTACACACTGAAAAGGTGGCCCAAGTTCCCATACCGACAGGGAGACAACAAAACGACCACAGGGTCGACTAGTCAATTGCGACCCTACAGATATGATAACAAGAAATGAATAAACAAGCAGAGATTACTCAAATTTTCTACTAAACATTTTTAATTGCATGTTATCGAGTCAGTTGCTTCCCGTGTCCTTAATGTGACAGATGTCAAGCATCGGCAAAATACGTCCTAAAGATGTTTTGTAAAGATCAAAAAAAGAAAAATAATAACAGTCTACATTGTCAAATGTGCTTAATGCAATACAAATAAAAAGCCAGAGACTTGTTCGCGTTACAAAGACAAATTATAGTAAGTAACATAGTGGAGTAAGCACGAGAGAGTAAGTTTGCTTTGCAACAAATTCCAACATGCACCTCTCAGATAACACAGAGAAAGCAAAATACACAAAAACAGCTTCACTCCAGGCTGGTCAATCCGCAAAAAAATTGATTACATAACTGGAGGCATCAACAGATGGTTTGTTTCATAGACGCTGCTTGGAGTGACAAAACAAAGTTATCAATCCTCCAATTTGGGTTTGCATTGTGAAAAGCTGCAACGAAAACTATAAATTAGTTGGATTGTTAAAATTAGAACTATGATAATGTGAATAATAAAATTTTTGTTGGTTTTGATGAAGTTGCTTACCACAAACGTTTTGCAATCAATTCCATTATTGCGTCATCATTAGTGGCACAAATGGGAAGTTTAAGTGCTCAGTTAAAACAATTGTGTTCTGTTATTTTTTGGGGAAAACAAACGTTAAAGAAATTCATAATTATTTAATCCTTAGAAGGTTGGGCTCCTGGAGTTTTGCTCAGTTTGGGCAATTCTTCTTATGCTTTAGGAGTGATATCTTTGTTATTTTTTAAGGCACGGTTTCAAAATTTGGGATTCACTTTGTAAAATTATTCACGCTAAGCATATCCGAAAATTTAAACTATGTGAATTTTAGAACTGCTCATATACGTTGAAATGTTGAGGTGACTCATGACTTTTGGATCGACGTCGCTTATAAGCCATGGTGAGAACAAAAAGTCCACGCATACAGCCAATTCCCTTCACGCTGTGAAGCAGTTAGGACTAAAGAGACATGGGCCAAATTAATTACTTTCATCCAGCTGGTGGGCTAATTTTGAACAATAGAATATGAAATATTTCAGAGGATGTGCTGAGAAATGCCTTATATCTCTCAATTTATAACCTTTATTCGCTCAAAATTTCAGCTCAATAGAGGTGAATAAAAGTTAGGAAAAATCAAGAATTCTCGTAGTCGCAGCCTCAGTGGTTTTAAAGATACAACTGTTGATACAAAATGTTAAATTGACAGCCTCTCCCCCACAACCTTCAAAGGGTTAAAAAGTGTTGAACGTAAAATACTCCTCTAATTAGTTATTTTTGAGAATTAATTTGTGCCGAGTTGTTTCGATAAAAAACAGGCAGTTTGTTTGAAATTTGCAGCTTTTATCAGTTCTGATTATAATTTTAACTCAATTAAATTTGTTTGTTTTTGTTCTTGCTGTTATGCATCTTGAGTCATTTGAGCTGAAGTCAAATAAAAATCTTTCTAAGATATTTCCTTTACATCTGGCGTGTTTAGCCAACCGCCTATCATTTGTTTTGAGTTAGCTTTAAACAATGTTGGCAATCAGGCTGCATATTTCCTCATCCGGTGATAGAAATGCCTGAATGCGCCCTGTTCTATGTAATACAACTTGAATCATACCTGTACAATTATTTCTGCCAAGCTACCGCAATATCAGGCAATTGCTTTATTGCACTTTAAGACACTGGGCATAAGAATTGATGAGATTTGGAGTTTGTTTGATTTGCAAGCTCAGCATTTGGTTTATCGTATCATTTAGTTTATTATTCATTTGGTTTATTGTATTTCAATGCAATTGAAAATAAAGTCCTTCTATGGTTGAGTTTATATTTAATTAATGTTGATAGCTGGAGGTATTTTGCAAAAGATTTTAAACAAAACCTCACAAACGGTTGTGAATTTAAGTGACAAAGTTGGTGCAAAGCAGCACTCGCCATGGACTGCCGCAGGTATAGACCTACCGATCAATCATGAGCTTTCTTGTCGAATGTTGTTGGTTGCTTTCGCAACCAATTATAAAACACACCAACTTATTGGTGACCTGTTGATGTCTTTGCCACAGCTTCTAATAAACCAGGATATTCTTGGTTTGATCGCACTAAAGTACCGATCGTGTGCTTTTTCGAGTAAAAGCTGTCAGGGTCACAATGCAGGTCACATTGCAAATATGAAACAAAAGTGTACAGCCACTGAAAGCTATTTAGTTGTGGTACAGCAGCAGACAATGGAAACATGACGTTATTTTCACTTGTTCTGAGAAACGAAGCTTAACAATTGCACTGCACTCACATTGCTAGTGGTGACTTACCTCACCGTGGAATCGAACCTAGGTCCAATGCATTGATCATAATTCAAACCACTGAGATGCAAAGCGACCACTTTCAATTCAAGATCAATTTGTTCCACATAGAATTGTAGTTTGCTTGTTTTGCTACTTTTTCATATATTTTTGTCATTGATAACAAAATTTATATTTAAAGAAGTAGCCTATAGATCACAAGATTTAAAAAAGATAAAGCATTTATATGGGCAGTTCGAATATAGAACTCGTAAAACGAAATATATGGCGTCAAACAAAACTGCTCTTTTGAAATAAAAAGAGCTTCAGGCAAAGAGTTTACTTTGGGACGAAATAATTCCGTTTCGAACAGCTCTGATTGGTGCTACACTTAAGGTAATGTGAGATTTGCTGCTCTGAATCTGTAGAACAATAAACATAAGTATCAATATTATCGTTCGCATTGATTACACGTCTGACTATAAGATGCATTCAATTGACAAATTATGTTGCTGAGCTGCCTGTTTAGAAGATTCCGCTTTTTTTTTCTTTGCCTAACTACGCCCTGCTCACGTGATCATTCGGCTATAAAACGCGAGATGCTGAGCGCTTGCACAGTCAACGAGTTAGTTGACCTGGGTTCAAATCTAGTGTTGATCACAATGGAAACATCAAAAGTATAACTTATCGTGTTTTTCAATGGTGAGGATACGTTAGATTTAGAACAATAATGCATGAATCTCGCGTAGATGCGTTTGTATCATTTGATGTTAAACAAAGTAGTTTGTCGCATTAAAACAAAGAGATCTATAAGCAGCAGTCAAAAATTTATCCAAACCACGCGTTTATACTGGTTTGTTCAATGTAACTTTATGTTGTTTGATTTGTGGAGTTTACTGTGATAAATAATAGAGATGTTTATGACGCACAATTGTGTTTTGTAGCATCAACTATGTATTAAGTTTTATTTTGATTAACTGACTAACAATAAACAAAACAATAAGAAATGTCTTTCTCACAAAATCAAGAAGAAAACAGAATTATGATGGTTTCCTTCAAGTTCAAAACGATGATGTGAAATATAACTGAATACCAACGAAAATGTTCCATTATCTTGTCAACTTCATCACTTTGTTTGTCAGTAAATTCATCCAAAACAATGATGTGCTCGAAATCGGAATATGGTGTAATCTCTTGTTTAGCTAAAGAACCCATTCCGACCAAAGCATGTTGACATGGACTTTCTCCCATAATTCCAATGCAATGTTCAGATATGTATTTCATAATCTTTGTGTATCTTTCTGCCACCTCATTCTGCAAGGTTTGAACAAGATTGACTTTTTGCATTTCCAAATCAAACAATTCCTCACCTTTTGTATTATCAGGAATGTTTTCAATGTTTTGTAATCCAGCGTTGGTGATTGTTCTCATCTCTTTCACTTTTTGAGCAACTTTCACAGACACATCTCGCAACTTCAATTGTTTCCGTTCAGCGTTAGAGCAGATGAGTACATGTGAACAAAGTTCTTCAAGATCGGTTTGAAATTGAACATTACAAGGTTGCCTCGCAATTGCTGCGTTCAACAAAGCAGCACTTTGAATGAGACTTATCTTGTCTGGAGATTTAGTTTTATAAAGCAATCCAATTTGATGGAAGATGGGCGCAGATTCATATGGACACGTTTCCACACGACTGGAATGACATTTTTTCTTTAATTGATTACATAATTTAATTTCTTGTTTATCAAGTTTTTCCATATCTACATTTATGTTTGTTGCTAAAAAAGACAAAAAGTACCGATTTAAAGTTGTAGAAAGAACTCCGTAATATTCACTATATTACTATTGCTGTGAATTATTTTGGCACTATAGCCTATGTCTAAATTAAATTGAAAATAATAATTGACAATTCTTGAACAAAATGCCAACCGACGTATGAACACTTATAGATGGCAACTGAAATGAAACTCAACTAAAATATAACTGAGATTGCAACCTTCCTTTTCAGCAACATGAATAGAAAGTGACCACAAAAAAAAACTTTTGTCTTTTGCCCAGAGTTAACGAAGTTTTGATTGACACCACTATGCAGGTCAGGCATGTATTGTAGCTGACTGGAGTCATCAATTTCAATATCTTGTAGTAGTCTAGTTAGTAGTTACTGAAAGAACCAAAATCATATTATTTTATCATTAAAATGCCAAGTGAACGGTCTCCTCCTCTTTAGGAACAAACATTTGCAAAAATATATTTTATTAATAGGCCGCATCACAGTTTTATATTCTTTTGAAAAAATGCGTGAATATATAATAATCAGATAATCTAACTAAACTTGATTATGGTACGTGACGTAAATTGAAAACAATATGTTTGCGATAAGGATTGTAACGTTAATACAATGTGCCCAATTAGCGCTAAATAGTCTAGCACTGCTTACATTATGTTTTTACGGTATTATTGATATGTACAGTTGTACACAATATCTAAATTAGTAACATTGCGTGGATGTCAACGTTGTAAAAACATTATTTTGAAGGAAGTAAACAATGAACAATGAGATTACTACACTGATTTAGTGTGAGCCAATCACCCAGTGACAACACAGATTCAAATGAAAGAGAACCGTCTATAAAGTGCAGTTTAGTGCTCATAGATAACCGTATGCGCTTTTTAAAGAGTGTTTAAATATTAAACACGGTCTACAACAGCCAACCTACAACCAGAATACAAGCTAAGCGTAATTATGTTCATTAAGAATCTTAAGTCTTTGGAAATTTCTTGCTCTTGCATTCCGAAATTATTTCATTAACTCTTTTAATATGCCACTCCAAAGCATCTGCTTTGATTAAAACTTCCCGAGCTTCATAAACATGGAACAATGCTTGGTCAAAACGTCCAAGAGCACACAAATTCAAAGCGACTTGTTGCTTCGATTGAACGATACGATGGCGATTATTTTTGAAACATGACGTTTTCTTCAACATTTTCAATACATCTCTTCGAGAGAGCTGAGTGCTTCATCATACAAGTTCAGCGGGTACGAACTCCATGCGTCAACAAAAAAAACATCCCAAAGTAAATGCAAATCCTCCTTCTGCAAATGACCTATTTGTGGTCGAAAATGCACCTTTATGGGTTTGGCTGCATCAACAACATCTTGATATTGCTTTAAGTAGTAAAGATTGTAGAATTTATGGCTAGTAATTTCCAATTTCCACATTATTTCTAATGGAGAAAAAACAGATTCCATACATTCATACATATTGATAGATTTTTTAAAATGACCAGTGCATTTCAAAGAGTCAGGTACAAAATACATAATTTTTTTATAGAAAACGTCGCAGTCAGTTTGTTGGTGTTTCTTGAAATACTCTTCGCTTTCTAAGATAATACGATCAAAGAGGCAAAGATTGTGCATGACAGAAAACTTATAATATTCTATAAGTTTGTTGTCATTCATCACATGGTTTAAATTGTCTCCCAAGTTATTAGGATCAAAGGAGGATTGTAAAATCTGTGCTATGACAAAGTAATCGACCAAGCTTTTAGTTCCTACTGCCCGAGTGAGTTGTTCAACTTTCATATTATCAGTTTGTAGATCTCCTTCCAGCACATTGTCATCTTGAGATTTTTGCTTCATGTAAAATATCAATCGAACTTGGCAAGCAATAGCAATAGCATAAGAAAATTTAGCAGCTGTTGCATTGTTGATGATGGTGAGAGATTTCAATTCATCTATGATAGAAAAACTGGAGCATTTGTTGATGGAATGAAAACGTCCTAAAGCAGATACAAATAAAGTTGTACTTCGATAAATCAATCGCTTTATGTTCAACCTTCGATCAAATTCAATTCCTTGAAGGATTGTCGTCACGTCAAATTTGTTTATGTCATCGTTCAATTGCTTTAACAAGAAAGGTAATAATGCAGCCTTGTTTCTATGCAAACAAAATTCTACACATATTGAAAACCAATTGTACAGAACAACGTTTCCTGACACAAAACAAGTCCTTGTCAAATCATCTGCAAGTTTATATCCATTCTTGAGATCTTCTGGTGCTTCAAGATATTTAACCATCTCTGATAATGGTTTGATCAGCTCTGTGGTCCAGTTCTTGTTTTTGGTTTTCTGAGTTCTTCCAAGTGGAAACTTGCAAGCATGAGGCATCATTCCAGCAAATGAGATTCCTCTGGTTGCGAACGAATCATAAAACCAGTCTTCATTTGGTTCTGAGCAATCATTTAAACTCAGAATGCCAATGCTTGGTATGATGGTTTCCATTAAATTCAATACGATGATGTGAAATTTAACTGAATACCAACGAAAATATTCCATTATCTTGTCAACTTCATCAATTTGTTCGTCAGTAAATTCATCCAGAACAATAATATGCTCGAAATCGGAATAAGGTGTAATCTCTTGTTTGGCTAAAGATCCCATTCCGACCAAAGCATATTGACATGGAGTTTGTCCCATAATTCCAATGCACTCTTCAGATATGTATTTCATGATCTCTGTATATCTTTCCCTTTTTCATTCTGTAACTGTAACGATTAAACAATATTGACTTTTTGCATTTCCAATTCAAACAATTCCTCACCTTTTGTATTATCAGGAATGTTTTCAATGTTTTGTAATCCAGCGTTGGTGATTGCTCTCATCTCTTCCACTTTTTGAGCAACTTTCAAAGACACATCTCGCAACTTCACATGTTTCCGTTCAGCATTAGCGCAGACGAGCACATGTGAACAAAGTTCGTCAAGATCTGTTTGAAATTGAACATTAGAAGGTTGCCTCGCAATTGCTGCGTTCAACAAAGCAGCACTTTGAATGACACTTATCTTGTCTGGGGATTTAGTTTTATAAAGCAATCCCATTTGATGGAAGAGTGGAGCCGATTCATATGGACACGTTTCTTCACCATTGGAATCACATTTTCTTTTTAATTGATTGCATAACGTAATTTCTTGTTTATCAAGTATTTCCATGTTTAGATTGATGATTGTTGCTGAAAAAGAGAAAAAGTACAGATTTAAAGTAAAAAGAACGCCGTAATATTCATTGTTTTACTATTGTTGTAAATCATTTCGGCACTATAACTAAGTCTAAATTAAATTGAACATAATAATTGACAATTCCTGAACAAAATGCAACAGACGTATGATAACTATTATAGATGGCAACTGAAATAAAACAAAACTGCATTAAAAGAGCGAGTTTTGCCAATACCAAACATCTCAGCCAGGAATTAGCAACAAGAAAACATAGAGACTTAGCTTTATTTCCAAAAAATGCCGAAGAAAACATGATCTTATCCATTTGCTATACCACCGGACAGCACCATTTTACAGGAATATTCATACCCACATTTTTGTTGAAAATGCTCTCAGAATGCACCAAATTCAAAGTAATTTTTCAAAATTTTCTGGGGGAGGCCCCCCAGACCCCCCGCCGATGGATCGTCAAACCCCCCCCCATTCTAAATTCCTGGCTACGCTACTGCACTATACTGAAACACGTTAAATATGTTGAATGACGGCCACAAACATTTTTCTGGTTTTGGTTTGATGGTAAAACACGGGAAAGTGGTCATTTCGATTTGTGCGCATGACTACGCGCATGCGCAAAAGCGTGAAATTAATGCAATCAATTTGTCTGAAGCTGGTTCTAGTTGAGCCGCTGTAAATTGATCAAAACCAATCTCTAAACACTACTTTTCAAAAAATGAAGTCGCATTTAGCTTGTTTTCTTGTGATAACTGTTTACACATGACATGTAGCTGGATTGACCAATGTGTCACTTCCACCGCTCTACACCAATCCATCTGTAAGGTAGAAGTTCTCAATGATTACACTGGTCTACACAAAATTTCAGGTTTGGGTTTTGACAACCCATTTTAGCTAATTTTGGGGTGCTGAATCCTAAAACGAACTCAGATTTTCTCTATCACATCACGTTTTTGAGATATGAATTATCCCTAATTTTAAAAAAAAAATCAATTTTTGCCTCCCCTCTGTTGTCAAAACAAGGAATTCTGATGCAATAAACACTGTTTTACGTGCAATAATCTAGCTTTAATTAACAAACAAGCATTCTATATTATATTCACACAAATTTGCGTTCTCTTTATTAAAATTTCATGCCTTGGAATAAAAAATAGGCATGCAAAAGAGCAACCATAATAACATCAAACGCTACATTATGCTGACGAACATGTCGATAGGACAGTGACAAGGTATTTTCTGAATTATAGCCTACAGTTCACACAATATGCACATAGACATTCCAATGGAGTGCAGAAATTCTGAAGACACACACAGAAATAGCAAAGTGCCAAAATAAAGATTGACTCAAAGGGACTTGGGCAGGGCGAGTTCAGAAACAGTCAAAAAAAGAGCTTTCATAAATATGAACTCTTCACTTATAAGCTTAAAAAGGCTCTTTTGAGGGACTTTTTTTTATGAGCAGCATCTGGAATTTCTCTATTAAACTACAACAATAGTCGGCCATCATGACAATCCCACCGACCTTGATAACGTTCCTGCATAATTTTAATATCCTGGTGGAAACGTTCACCCTGTTCTTCACTAACTTTCCCAAGGTTTTCTGGAAACTCATCCGCATGGCTTTTCAAATAGTGAACTTTGATGCTCATCCTGCATCCCAAATCTTCAAAACTAAGCAGTAGCTCCCTTAAAAGATCTTTATAATTTTCTGCTTTCTGTTTCCCAAAAAAATTCTCACAACAGCACCGAAAGCATTCCAAGCTCTAGCCTCGAATGGCAACATTGATTTTACAAAATTTTCATCCTTTAACAATTGCCTGATTTGTGGTCCATTGAAAATCCCAGCTCTTTTTTTCTCTTCACTGAGACCAGGAAAAGCATAACATTTATACTTAAAACACTCTCCTTCATGATCCAAAGCTTTTACATATTGTTTCATGAGACCAAATTTGATGTGAAGAGGAGGCAAGAGGATCTTTTTGATATCAACTAACTGATCACGTATGATATTTTTGTCTCCAGGTGTCAAGGTGAGCCTTGGAGGCCACTCTTCTTTGTTCCAGTGCTGATCCTTGGCCCTGCTGTCCCAGTAGCATAGGAAACATGGGTATTTGGTGTAGCCACTTTGTTACCCCAGCAAAAAGTTCACCATTTTTAAATCTACACAGATGAGCCAACCATGCTCATGGTACTTTAACTTTTCAAGAACGGTTTTGATGTTCTGATACTCTTCTTTCATTGTCACCGAATGTCCTATCGGAATAGAACCGTACACGTTACCATTGTGAAGTAGAACACACTTCAAACTTCGTTTGGAGCTATCAATGAAAAGTCTCCATTCGTCTGCATCATACTGTGGTAATCCCATTTCTAGAAGAAGCCCTTCTATATTGTTGCAATAAACGAAATTGGCCCCTTGTTTAAAAAGTTGGCTCTTTTTTGGCCCTTTTTGAACGTGCTGTTGGCTCCTTGCCAAATTTACATCTGGTAACCCTGCTGCACAGAGATAGCAGCTGACCCACAGATAACGCCTGAGAAACCAAGACAGGGAGTTCAAGCCAGCATGGAAAAACTCAACGCTACCAATCTCCACTATGTCCTATTACGATTATTATCATAACAGGAATTTTTTTTATTTTAAAGGAAATCTGAACCAATTTATAAATTTAGTGTAAAAATATCTCTATGTTTGAAAGTTTATAGCTGTCAGAAAATAATTATATTTGACATTTTACTGCACTAAAAAGGGTAAAAATTGGTCAATTTCATTAATAATGGCAACGATAGAAAGAAAATTTGATGTGATAGAGAAAATCTGAGTTCATTTTCGGATTCAGCGCCCCAAAGTTAGCCAAAATCAGTTGTCAAAACCCAAACCTGAAAAAAAAAGTTGAAATTTGTAGACCAGTGTTATATTATATCTGACCATCGACCCTTATCGGTTAATTTCAACTGTAAGTCGCTTCCAAAATTGGATTTCATTGAGGCCAAAAACACCAATTCAAGTACTTTTTCTTGGAAAGCAGCATCTCAGCAGCAATTAGAACGCTATGCTCAAGAAACCAAACACAGGTTATAGCTCATATCTCTTTGCAAGCTGATTCTGTCATATGTAAAAAACTCTCTCTGCTGTGATAAATCTCATTTAAAGGAGATTGACAAGTTTTATGACAGTATCGTAGAGGTCCTCCTAGAGACCTAGATGCCTCAAGGAAAGTTCTTTTAGTTAAAAACAAGAAAATATATACTTATTCAACTCCTGGTTGGAACAATAGCCTACTGTCAAGTCCCTCCACAAGTAAGCCAGAGCTAAGTACCTGGACTGGGTTGAAGGTGGCAAACCTAAAACTGGCAGCATACACAAGGCCATGTCTGCTACTCGTAAAATATTCAAATCTTCTCTACGAAAGTGCAAAAGTAACAGAGATCAGCATGAAGCAGATGCCATTGCCAAAGCATTTCATGCTGACTCCTCGTTTAAAACATTTTGGGATAAAATTAGACAGTCTGGATCACAAAGATGTTCATTACCTACCTCTGTCGGAAGTGCTGTTGGAAGTAAAAACATTTCGAACATGTGGATGTGTCACTTTAATCAGTTGCTAAACTCGACTGGTAAAAAAGTTGTCAATGAAGAATTTGTTTCATCTCACTTAAATGATATACATGGCTATCACATTACTAATCAATTTCTGACCTCTGCTAACACAGTTTTCCTTTTTGTTTCAAAAATTACCATTAAATTGCTCTGTTGGTTGTGATAAAATATCTTCTGAGCACATTGCTTATGCAGATTCCAGTATCAGTGTATATGTTTCATCATTTTTTAATATGTGCCTTGGGTATGTGCCAAATGTTTGTCTTAAAACTGAATTAATTCCCATTGTTAAAAACAAACCTGGTGACGTAAGAGACATCGCAAATTACAGACCTATTGCTCTTGCTACGATCATTTCTAAACTATTTGAGCATTTTGTACTTTTTTTCATTAATGACTATCTCACAACAAATGATAATCAATTTGGCTTTAAACCTAAGCATAGCACAGATATGTGCATTTTTGTACTTAAGCAAGCTGTGTCTTACTACAGAAAACGTGGAAGTCCTTTTTTCTCTGTATTTTTAAATGCTTCGAAAGCATTTGATAGGGTAAACCACAATCTCCTATTCAAGAAATTAATTCATCGAGGAGTGCCGATATGCCTTGTTCGTCTAATTGTTTATTGGTATACCCATCAGCGGATGTACATACGCTGGGGTTGTCATTACTCACAGTATTTTTCTGTCAGCAATGGTGTCAAACAGGGTGGTGTCCTCAGTCCTTACTTATTTGCCGTGTATATGTATGATCTATCGACTGTGTTAAGCAAAACCAAGGCAGGCTGTTACATAGGCAATACACTTGTCAATCATCTAATGTTTGCTGATGATATTTGTTGTATTTCTCCTAGTGTACATAGTCTGCAGAGTATCTTGAATGTGTGTGAAGATTATGCGCTTTCTAACGATGTCATTTTTAACTGCAAAAAGTCATTTGCTATGTACTTCCAAACCAATCACTTAAAGTTAAATTTGAATCCAATTGTACGGCTCAATGGAAGTGAGATCAAATTCGTAGACAGTGTCAAATATTTGGGTGTTTTTCTTGACACTGCAATGTGTGACGACAAGGATATAAATCGACAAGTGCGATCAATCTACTGTTCTGCCAACAAATTAAAATCAAAATTTTACAAGTGCTCCAGTGATATTAAAAATGTTCTATTTCGTTCATATTGTACTCCAATGTATGCATGTCATCTGTGGGAAAATTATCTCCAACGTGACATTAATCGCCTGCGTGTTGCCTTCAATAATGCATTTAGAATTATACACAATTTGCCTAAACACTATAGCGTATGTGAACATCAAGTCTTGTGCAACATTATAACATTTGATGCATTACTTCGGAAATATGTTTTTTTCTTTTGTTGGAAGATGCGAAGTATCGTCTAACTCTCTTGTTGCCTCCTTGATGAGGTCCGACTGCCATCGTAAATCAAATTACCGTCTTCATTATAACAATTCTATGTATGCTATTATCTAGTTTTGATGGCTGCCATGTCATCTGATTGTTTTTATCGTTCTGAATACTTTCAGTTCTTCTAACTTGTAACACTACCGTACCATTGTCTGTTAACTTGTAACAGTTGATAGCATATTTAGTGAGATTTTGTGCATTTGCAGTTTGTGTATTGTTTCGTTGTTTTGGATATGGACAGCTTTGTCTGATGCAAATAAATATTATTATTATTATTAACTGATAAATGTTTTTGACTTCTGTCTGCAAAAATTTACTTTGCATTTTCGATTCAAGCCCTCATTCTGAGATTCTGTGCTCAATCCTGTTTCATTTAGATTTCTGTTTTCTCTACTGGTTTCAGTTTAATCACGTAGACTGACTTGAGTATAGTATATGCTTCTGCGGCAACAATCAATTGATAATCTCAGCCTGACAACAAAAAATAAGATAACTCTGTTTTCTAAGATTAATACTGTATAATAGGGTGGAGTGAAAATAACTTTTTCGCGAAATTCAAAAACATAGCCCCCTAAAAAGTTGCTTTTGTTCATGAAAAACACATTTGTGAAGAAAAAAAATAAAAAAGATAATGTCTTGATGAAGCTCAGTCCACAAATCAAAGATGGCCGCCAACTTTGCTTGAAAATACAGTAAAGTCACCATAACTTTGCCAATACTTGCCCAATTTTCATTATATTTCAACAAGCTTTCCTCGTTCATGTCATAAAACACTACAAATACATAATGATGACAGCGTGAGCAAATTATGACGTCACCAAATCCAATATGGCCGCCAAATTCCGTTTTTCACATTTCCTATCCATGTTACACACTTCTTTTTCGATTTGCTCCAACGTTTGAGAGTAATATGGCTATGCTGTCTTCTGTCGTAGGTACGATTGTTCCTCTTGATAATAGTAAATACAGATGGAAGCTTTATTTAGTATAGTATTCATCTAGAAATTAAAAATACCTTCAATAATTGCAACAGAGTAGGATAAGACGTTTAGCCGGTAAGCCCGTAGAATTAACGTTTCCAGTTCACGCCACGTGGAGGCAGTCCTACATGTGAACCTTTTAGGGGACAAACCGTGGATGGAATACGTTTGTCGCCCAAGGGCATTCTGGGAAGTCCAAGGGATGTGAATTTCACCCCTGAATGACCTGTTCAATGTAACGTTCACTGAAATTCTAAACTTTGAAATCAGCCTTGCTGTCAAACTTTGGCATTTTCCGCCTGCTCTCTAATCGAGCCCTGATGAAACCATCTCTGTTATCTTCTCCACAAACGGAGCCTGAAGCCTCTGTCACAAGCTTAACATGGCGTTCCACAGCCTGGTTATGACAGGGGAAACTTTCAACTGTGAGAGGACTCATCGTGAATGGATTTTTTTTTTGATCATATTAATCAAATCTTCATTGCTAAGGTTTTGGTGTGGGGAGGTTCAGTGATATCTTCGGTCTGCCAGTCAACTATTTTTATATAATTCCTAGCGTGAAGGTTCAAGGTTGGCACTCTAAAAACTTGCACTGTACTGCTGTTCTTGCGTTCTCTGGACTTCAGTATCCGCCTGAGAGCCAGTTCTCTGATACTGATGTTGTCGTTTGCCAACATTGCCAGCAGAACGTTTTCAGGGTGCGCAAAAAAGGCATTTCTCTGGATAGCATTCATAACAACTTCCTTAAGCTCATCCTCAAGATATCTGGCTTTGTCTACCATGTAGTAGACATGTTTTGCTCCATCTGTACATAAAGATTCCTTTTTAATAGAGAACCACATCGGTGCATACACTTTCAAAATAAAAGTGACAACAGTCTTCAATTCTATGGACGGTGCTTCTGTTGAAATATACAACCGCAATATGCGATTTGCTAAAGTCAGTCATCTTGCATGATTAATTGTACCAGGGCATTTGAGTGACAGGTCCAAGGAGCAACAACCTTTGCTAATAGCCAGACAGATTTCAAACAGATACTTCTGATCGGTGCTCTTTGGGTTGCACTTTGTGCTCTAAATCACAAGGTATTTTTTCACAATTTACCAGTGGTTGACGGTCACAGGTATGAACGGCTTTGCCGCTTGGTCCTGCAAATCCATGGGGCAAGTAGTTGGACCATCTATCTTCTGAAAAAGATACCTGAGAGGAATCTCATTTGCATGCAACAGGCCGATACACCATTGTAATGGTCTACCTAGTGACTCTTCAATTAATCGAGTCACTCCCTTCTTTACACCAGTATTGACGACTGTTCCATCAGTACCAATTACATTGAATTCATTTGTATCTATCCCCTTTTTTTCTAAATAATCTAACAACTTTGAAGCTATCTCAGCCCTTCTCCCGTTACTTGCACAAACATGCCCGAAGTACATGTCTAGGTCTAAACAGATACTGATATAGTGTAATACATTCAAAGTTTTGTTGCAGACCAGATATGTAGAATCAAAGTATTACATTCTCGTACATTTTATTGTATGTTGCAAACACTTTACAAAAAACAGAATTGAAAAGAAGATATTCAATTTTATTTTGTTGATATTGTTGCTATTGTTTTTTTGTGTCTAGGCTATATGAATAGTCTTGTGTAGGAAGCGCAATTTCATAAGCTGATGCTTTGTATGTAGTTTCGATTTCTACAAATGGTTGTGCTATAATTGTTATGGTGATCCTGGTTGATGATCCTGTTATTGATGATCCTGGTTGTGCTATAATTGTTATGTGTTCCTCTGATATTATTTTACGGTGAAATTTGCCATCAATCTCTTTTGCATTAAACATTGTCTTATCTTTTCGGCCATCAAAATATAAACCTGTAATCTTTGTGCTGGCTTGTCTTTAGGTATATCTGATATATCGATAAAAACAAAGTTTTTTTGCTGTTGAAGACATTAAATTACGACACATTGCAATATAGCCTACGCTAACTGAAAAACATGGCTTGAGTCAAAATATGGACACGACTGTAACTATTTCTGGTATAAGATGAACGCTTTTGAACAGGTCTGCAATGCGCAATCATACCCATTGAAGAAAAAAACGTAGCCTATATAACTATAAAAAAATGAAAAAAGAAATAGTAGAAATTGAAAAAAATGCAAAAAAACATAATTTGGCGCCATATTGGATTTGGTGACGTCATAATTTGCTCACGCTGTCATCATATGTATTTCTAGTGTTTTATGACATGAACGAGGAAAGCTTGTTGAAATATGATGAAAATTGCGCAAGTATTGGCAAAGTTATGGTGAATTTACTGTATTTTCAAGCAAAGTTGGCGGCCATCTTTGATTTGTGGATTGAGCTTCGATTGAATTTGCTTGTTCTTATTGTCAAATCAACTAAAACTATATAAAATGACTTGATTTTAATGCCTCCGATAGATTTCAAACTACTGAAACAAAATATTTTCTTATGAATTATGTCAGCATTAGCCTACTATTATTCTTCAACTGACGATTTATCTCTTCACTCATCAAGATAAATAAAAATATTCTTGGGTAAAATCCAGCCAATTATTTACACTTGCGATAATTCTACGTTGAAGAAATGATCAGAAAGTAGGCTAGTAGCTAACAATGTGCTGAAAAGCAAAGATGTTTTGCAACCTGATCGTGATTGTTTTCAAAACATCGCCCCTGTGTAGAAGCACAAAGAATTACAATAGCCTCCATGTTTAAAGTAGGAATAGAATTTTCCTAAAATCTAAACTGCATGTTATCCTGCACACCGTGTGTAACCAACAACAATAAACTTTACAAATTGCATTGAATGAAGTCTGGGTTCTTGTTTTTTGATGTGTATTACTAAGATTCTTTCATTCCCAGTAAATTTAAAGGATTTGATTCATGATCATGAATGTTGTTTAATGTTGTGCTGTTTCGATTAAATCTTGTTTCTACGGGCACGTGCTGCTTCACAAAACTTGCTGGCTGGGTTAGTGTGCTACGTTTGCTTTGACGTGGTATCCATGTCACGAAACTACGTCACCACAACGTTGATTTTAAAGTTTTTCGACATGAATGTTAAATTGACTTGGCACGTGGTATGGACGTTCTTGAGCAACGAACGTGCAACGCTGCCGTGAAAGACGAGGCTTAAAATGGATTGCCATTCATTTTCTGTGCCATTATTTCCGTATCGTTTTTTTCATTTACCCGTGGAAACAGCAAACGATAAATTTTTAGTGTCAACACGACACATTGAAACTAAGGAGGTTGAATTACCTGAGCACTACTGCGACGTTCATTATTGCACCATGTTCTTTACGTGAACTTGACCCAATGACCCCTGCCCTACTGCATGCGCCACTGGGTTACTTACTAACAATAACAACATAGTTCTGTTACTTGAATACCACGTTAGAACTATCGTGTTGAATAACGTGTCAGTAACATTCCTGCAACCCTGCAAAGTTGACGTTGTACGTCACAATTATACTACGTTTACCCGCGTGATTTCTACGAGTCTTTATTGACCTGTATTGTTATGATCCAAGTTTATCAACAACTTAAGCCTAAGTTATGATAATCTATCGCAAAGTGCCTTCTTCATGTCGTTACCTTAAAATATCACTTTGAAAACTTATTCTTAACATAGGTCCATAAAACCAATGCTTCTCATTAGTGTCAAATAGGTAGCCTAGTCGAGAGCTTTAGCAAATCGATAACTTTGTAATGCAAGGATAATCAATTTAGAATCAGCAAACAAATCCCAGAAGAGACCAAAAAATCTGTCACCAAGCTTGAAAATACATACCCACTGCCATAGCTGGTAAACTTGGTAAGCCACAACCATAGCAAGATTCTTGCATCAACCCAACGCTTACGACTGAAATTTTTTAGCAGAACTGATTAGAATTTGAATGCTCGTTTATAACTAAGTCAGACGAATACCTAAGGTCTGTCGTCATAAAGCGTCTATAAACATCTCAATAAAAACGCTTTGTTACGATGTAAGTAAACCCGATTGTCCTTCAGGTCATTGACCTTGGCCCAGACTGTGGAATTTGAAGACGTCACATTTTGCTTGAACATGATTGCTTCCAGTGACTTACGTAGAGACCATATCATTAAGGGTTGTACCATCTTTCAGTTTACCAAATGAAGCAGAAAGTCGATGTGTCGTGAACTATGAGGTCAATAACATCGCCAACATTTATCGGTAAAAGACCAGACTCTCGGTCCAAATGCTCAAATAACAACGACTTGACGTCTTCGATGTAACTCTTGTTTAAAGCAAAGCCGGCAACATTTGCTTGTGATGCGAACCATTTTATTAATATTTGTTGAATCTTTTAAACTAGCCTACGTTTGAAACCACAACGTCACATTGTTGCGTGCTTCACGGTACTTTGTCTCTTTATTACGTGCTTTTTTGTGCTTCGAATGCATAACGAAACGAAATCAGTTTAGTTCAGTTTGTTTTCATTTCTGACCATCACAACGATAAAACAATATATGATAAACATAGTCGAGGTTTAGAAAAAGGTAGAAGCGACAAAACACGGACGTGATAACGTGCATGATACCAAAGCAGGGCAATCAGTTTAAAATATGGCACGGTCGCAACACCTCAATCACTTGTACTGTACTTCGAAATGAAAAAGAAAATAGATAGTATTGTGGTGAAATAGAATAAAGTTTTGTTCTGAAACGTTTTCAAAAGACAACCAACGCCACAAAATCAAATCTCATTGAAACTAAGTCAAATTGATGGGTTGAAAATTAAAGCGAGTAGTGCCAATAAACTAAGGAAGCTTTAGCTTGCTAAAACAATCATCGCCGAATGCAACTTAAAACCATTTCGAAATTTATACTTGTTATAGGTAGTTTGCGTATCTTAGACGACAAAAACAAAGACTGGATACTCCACAATAATCTCTTGGTAAGGTCTGGGGAAGCATCGTCAACATTCATTGGTAAAAAGGTCTATACATACCGTCCAAAGACTCAAAGGGCAATGACTTGATCTTTTCGGAGCCCTGTCCGCTCCGTTTGCTCAGTTGGTTAAGCGCATGAATTTGAGCACAAAGTTACTTTGATTGAACGTATGTAAACGTTGAATGAATCAAATTGTCTTCAATGTAGAAATTTCTTCTCTCAACGACTTAACATTTTGTCACATTTCGGACAGAGTTCCATATCTGGTAACCCTGGTATGCGTAATTGTTGTAATTAAACTTGCAATGGCCGCGGACCTACCTGGTTATGAGCATTTGGCCCGACTTTTTCAGTATTGTAAGTTTGAACATTCCTGTGTAATGCATCGTTTGTATTGAGTAATGTCTATCTGTGACGTGGACGTGATGGAAAGGAATGTGGTGCACAGACTCGTTATGATTCAGTGATTGCATTGTCGCACAAACTTGGCTCTTTAGACGTCATTCATTCCGTGAGTCAGGCTTGCCAGATTGGCCCTTTTGGGGCCAAATTTGTGAAATTTGGCCCTTTTTAGAGGTAGTTGGCCTCCAAAAAAATTGTTTGGCCCCTTGGCCCTTTGTTTTCAATATTTGGCTCTTTTTGGAAGCAGTTGGCACATACTATCAAACTAGCTATTTAAGTAAGCTAGTTTGTAAGTTAGTAAGTAAGTAAGCTAGTAAACACTGATGATGAAGACAGTATAGTTTTCGAAACGTTTGTTTGCTGAACATGAGTTTGGTATCTACATTTTGGGCTCTTTATTTTTTGATTAGATTAACCAGGCGTTCCAACCATTTTGCTCCTAAGTAAATGTCTTTCAGAAATTGAGACTGAAAAGTGTTATTACGATTTTTTAGACAGTGTTTAGCTGACAATGTTTATGCCAATGCCAATGTCACGATTTCTTTCTATCTCTTACCAGGAAAAAGACTTGGAAAGGTTCAATGACGTAGTTTAATGGGTCAAACCGAAAAGCAGTCAATTAAATTCACGGATAGTTCTACTGGTGAGATGATATATAAAAACGCTTGAAGGACTCCAACGAATGGTTCACCACTTCCAACAATTAATCAAAGTAACAGTAAACGGCAATAGATTCCAATGCTTGCGACTATTGATCAAGTTTAACGTAATCCACTCGCAGCTTCTCATACGATTCTAATTTCAATCAGAAATTATATTAGCGTCAACTTGCTTTACTCGTATGCAATACTTCAACTTTTGATCAACAATAATCTTTGCTTCTATTACCAACTGCTACTATTTCAGCAATGATCTCTCATAACCAACTCATCATAATACAACTCCCATAATAATAATCTCAGAATCTCAGAATAAATAGAAATACAAACTACACCACTATTTATAGTTGGCTGTTCAGTCCAGTAACTTCGAGAAGGTTACATCATAAAGAACCATCGTTCGGTCACGTAGCATTTAAAAGGTAAACAACAGAAGTCTCTAGAAGGTCACGTTCGCAAGAAGATTCTTACATAATAACGATTTCGTAATCAGAGGTCCATTCGTAAACAACCTTGTGACATCATGACAAACGATATTGGCAATTGTGAAAACAACAGAACGTTCCAGATACAGAATAATCTAGAATTACGTTGCAGAACAACGACTTCACAATTAGAGGTTACTACTGGTCATTGACCGATAATAACATACCGCTCAAGAATTCCATAATGAAAACAACACGCTTGTTGAAGATACAAAGCAAGCCATCGCGAGGCATTTGCACCTTGATTGTGACATACGCCCCCCCTTAGAATATTGTTGCAAACAATATAACAACACAATCAATACAAAACACACCATAAAACAATTAATTACTCAATAATCAGTTCTCATAAGTCTATCGTTGCATGATCTACCAACGATAGCTTTTCTCAAAACAATAGTCACGTTTTCTGCGAAAGTCTCCAACGTCCTCAACATCTTCAGTGCATCGGCGAGCGAGATGACCCATCTTCCTACATCGGAAACATCTCCTCTCCGGACAGTCCTTGGCGAGATGACCTTCTTTATGACAATTATAGCAAGCCTTTTCATCAAAAGGGCAGCTCCTGGCTATGTGTCCAATCTCACCACATTGGTAGCAATGGTTGTCACGGCAACGTCTGTTTTCCGAATGTCCGCCGTCAGCAACGCACTCCCTGGCGAAATGTCCGCGTCTACCGCATCTATAGCAAACTCCAAATGGTCGTCGCCTGCCTCTTCTCCTCGGTTCTTCGCGCTCGTAATATCCGTCATCGTGAGATCGTTGCTGATTATCTGCAGAACAATCTCGAGCAAAGTGACCATTCTTGCCACAAGAATAACAAGTAACTTCAGAATCTCTCTCAAAAACATTTCCGATTATCAAATCAACTAAAGAGTTTTGTAAACATAACGCTTTCACAGTCCCACTACAATACGGAGTTTCGATAGATATCATCGCTAACGGTCCTTGGATTGAAGTGGTATCTATTTTTGTCACATGGCCAGTTTTTCCCGTTAATTGACTGTCTTTAACCAAATCTCTCCTCACTATTATACCAGTAGAACCAGAATCACGTAAAACTTTTACCTTTTTGTCTCCAACTTTTCCATCCACTACTGGCAGGTGATCTTCAGGTATTATTTTTCCGCAAACATCTTCATCCGGATTCTCCTCGTCAAGCGTGGGTTCAGGAATCATTAACGCACAACCGCATCGATAAACGTCCGTGTCTTTATCTTTTCCAGACTGATTAGGTAAGGAAAACGACTTGTCCTTGCATTCCTTCGCTTCGTGTCCTTGCCTATTGCAACGATTGCACCACTTCCTCGATTCCTGATGATTTCTGTTAGTCTTCCTCCGGCAGTTAACAGATTTATGACCTAAACCATTACAATTAAAACAACGTACTTCTCTTGGAACAGCACCTCCTTTAAAATTATTTGTTTGCTCTTCGTCATTATCGCATGACAACGTTTCTTCAGTCGACAACTTCTCATCATGAGCAACTAAGTACTGTTCTGCCACACTGGCTATTTCTTCTAGATTCTTTGGACTTCTCTCCATTAGATAAACAGACAGATCTTTTGAACATGAATCTGTGAATTGTTCCTTAACTATAAGGTTTGCCAATCCGTCCAATGATTGTTCGGCCCCCGAAAGTTCAAACCATTTTAACAAAAGGTTTCTTAAACGTTCAATAAATTGACCTGGGCTTTCGTGTCGTTCAGGCTTTGCCTCACGGAATCTTTGACGGTATCCATGCTCGGTAAAATTGTATCGCTTTAACAGAGCTAACTTCAATCTGTCGTAATTCATGGCTTCTTCTTGTGAAAGTCTTGAATATACATCAAGAGCTTGTCCCGATAATAACATGCTTAGCTGGGTAGCCCACGTCGACTTCTCTAATTTGGCTATTGTAGCATATCTTTCAAATCTTAACAAATAACTATCCAACTCATCTTTTTCTTCAACAAATGATGGCAAATCTGGACGTCTAACTTGCGCCACAATAACATCTCGAGCATTATCATTAGTAGAATTAGATCGCTCACCAATGTCCAGCTTTTGTCTTTCTAATTCAAGTTTTAACTTTTCCAATTCATATTGCGCTCTTCTTTCTTCAGCTTCTACTTCGCGCTGCGCTTGTTTCTCTTCAGCTTCTCGTTGAGCTTGTTTTTCTTCAGCTTCGCGCTGAGCTTGTTTTTCTTCAGCTTCAGCTTCTCGTTGAGCTTGTTTTTCTTCAGCTTCGCGCTGCGCCCGCTTCTCCTCTGCTTCAGCTTCAAGTTCTGCTTTCCTTATTTCACGAGCAGCTCTTCTATCTTCTCTTTCGTCAGCTTCTCGCTGAGCTTTTTGGTCCATTATCTTGTGATACTCTTCTATCACAAACTGAGACTTCTCATTACCAGTCAGCCCCATTCGTTCAGCCATGCTCCCTAAGTCTTCAATCATCTCATGTTTGACAGTATCCGCCATCTTGACATTAATTTATTATTCTTTCAATAAATCTTTCGGTATTCTTCGGTTTTTCGGTTAAATTTTTTCGGTTATCCCGGACGAGCCCCCAGAATGTCACGATTTCTTTCTATCTCTTACCAGGAAAAAGACTTGGAAAGGTTCAATGACGTAGTTTAATGGGTCAAACCGAAAAGCAGTCAATTAAATTCACGGATAGTTCTACTGGTGAGATGATATATAAAAACGCTTGAAGGACTCCAACGAATGGTTCACCACTTCCAACAATTAATCAAAGTAACAGTAAACGGCAATAGATTCCAATGCTTGCGACTATTGATCAAGTTTAACGTAATCCACTCGCAGCTTCTCATACGATTCTAATTTCAATCAGAAATTATATTAGCGTCAACTTGCTTTACTCGTATGCAATACTTCAACTTTTGATCAACAATAATCTTTGCTTCTATTACCAACTGCTACTATTTCAATAATGAACTCTCATCACCAACTCATCATAATACAACTCCCATAATAATAATCTCAGAATCTCAGAATAAATAGAAGTACAAACTACACCACTATTTATAGTTGGCTGTTCAGTCCAGTAACTTCGAGAAGGTTACATCATAAAGAACCATCGTTCGGTCACGTAGCATTTAAAAGGTAAACAACAGAAGTCTCTAGAAGGTCACGTTCGCAAGAAGATTCTTACATAATAACGATTTCGTAATCAGAGGTCCATTCGTAAACAACCTTGTGACATCATGACAAACGATATTGGCAATTGTGAAAACAACAGAACGTTCCAGATACAGAATAATCTAGAATTACGTTGCAGAACAACGACTTCACAATTAGAGGTTACTACTGGTCATTGACCGATAATAACATACCGCTCAAGAATTCCATAATGAAAACAACACGCTTGTTGAAGATACAAAGCAAGCCATCGCGAGGCATTTGCACCTTGATTGTGA
This sequence comes from Aplidium turbinatum, assembly GCF_918807975.1. NCBI lineage: Eukaryota > Metazoa > Chordata > Ascidiacea > Aplousobranchia > Polyclinidae > Aplidium > Aplidium turbinatum. Next base: position 5,657,929 of record NC_137484.1, on the reverse strand, counting down.
CAGCCAATAATTCGAGTGGAAACACTGTAGAAGATGAAGATTTGGAATTGTTCTTGTAAAATGTAGACTGTGTTGTTGCAATGTTGTAACGTTATTGACGTTGTTAACGTTATTATGTTTTATTAGCAACGTTATTAACATTATTGAACAATTTGGCTCTTTTTTACCCAGTTTGGCCCTTTTTACGACATTGTTTGGCTCTTTTTCTCAAAAGCTGTCTGACAACCCTGCCGTGAGTTGATTTTTGTGAACTTTGCAATCGGATAGTTAATGGCATTGATGTCAAGTGTACGGGCCAAATGTGCCTCCCAAATCAAGGTTTTATGCTTTGGAAAAAAACGTATGTGCAGCGACAACAGTCTACTTATCTTTTCCTTAAATGTTGAATTTTAAATATTGCTTTTTGTTTTGCATCCCGAGAAGTTCAGACACTGTGAAATCAACTAAACCGTTTTTTTTAAAGGCTGGTTTGACTGCCAGAAGGGTAGCTTGCTGATAGGTGTGAGATAACTGTATGATTATTATTTAAGGCAGGCATCAGTGTTGCCAGAAGCCACCAAAGGCATTTTACCAGAACGCCTTCATAGCAGTTTCATTTCACCAGCGGTTTTTACACACCAATCGTGAGTTGATACGGAAGGTCGGTTGATACACCCCACTTTCCAGGAAAAAAATAAAAGTTTTCGGAAAGAAGTATTGCCAGCTAGCGATAATTCAAGTTCAAAAGCCACAGTGAAACCATAAATAAATGAATTTGCCTGAAAGACTGTGGTATAACTTGAAAAAACAAATTTGAGTGAATCTTTTAATATTATTTATCGTCGTCTTGCAAAAACCAGACAACTGTTCCGATAAAATAGGATAATGTTTTAACTTAATCAGAGTAGAGGTTTTAAGGTAAGACATTTTTTATTTACTTACTTGCATGGGTAAACTTCAAAAATGGACATTTTCTTAGGTAGGGGTCAGTTGATACACGTGTATCTGCTGACTTGCATTATGTATTGATAAAGGTAACCCTATACAAAGTTTAAGTGGTACGCTTTCTTATGGTGCTTATTTAATAAGTTGTATAATTTTATGTCAAGTTTTTTCTGCTTTTGTGCTATAGTCATTCAGTCTTGCACACAGGGCCGGATTTACCAATAGGCTAGGCAGGCTGAAGCCTAGGGCCTCAACGTCCAGGGGCCTCGAAATTCCGTTTCAAAGTTTGTAATTCTATTAAAAACTTGACAATATATCAAGCTTTTCAGAGTAGAAAATTCTGTACACAACTGGTTTCAACCACGATGTAAACAGCCATTGTTACGTCGTTTGCATCTGCAAACTGTCATTTGCAAGAAATGGAAAAATTGGAATTTGTGTTTATGTTGCATTTTTGGTCCATAGTGCTAGGTCGTTTTTTCAGGGTTAGCAAAACCCTTCAGAAATCTGAATTGTTATTAAGTACGTAGGCTACAGTTCACTTGTAGACTTTCTATGCGAAATTAGAGATGAGTTTGACGAGTTTGATCAGCAAGCAAAAGCAACCTTGCCGAATATCAACTACAGAGCTGTTACTATTAGACAAAGAAATGCACCTGACGCTTTAATTAGGGAGCGTTTCCGGAAGATGTTGACCCGAAACTTACTGATGAACTTCTATATTTTCATTTGTACGTGAGACAAACACAAAACCAAGGGCTTGCCGGTACAGAAGAGCAATCTATTTCCTTGTCTCATGTGTCTTCGGTAAGACACAAGCATGCCTGAATTTGACACGAAGATTGGCTTCTTTGTCTTCCCGTTCACTTAATCTAAACCTTCAACCACCAGGTATAAGCCTGAATACGACAAAAAAAACAAACAAACATGGAGACCTTTATGAAATTAAGTGCAAGGAAAAAATTAACACTGTCTTTCCTAATGTTGAAGCAATATTAAAACTGTTTCTTAGCTGAATGGTCATTAACTGCTCAGGAGAGAGATCTTTCTCAAGGCTCAAAAACATCAAAAATAAACTGAGATTGACCATGTCTCAAGAAAGGTTGTCCCGGGTTGTCCGCACTGAGCATTCTCTGCATTGAGAGTGACAAACTTAAACAGATAAATTTTGATCAACTTTTGCATGATTTTGCTTTGACAAAAACTAGAAAAAAAATTAGGTACCCTAGTCTTACTCTATTTGATGGCTGTAACTATTTCTTATGTCCTCGTATATAAAGTTTACAATTATTGTAACGGTTGTTTGATCAAAGAAATTAAAATTAAAAGCAAACCTGCCTTAACTAAATTTTTATTCTATTAATTAAAAATTTGCACCCATGAATGTGGAAAATCAAAAGAACGAAGAGTTTAATGCACTTATATTTTTAACATTAAGCAATGACATGTGATTTGTTTAGAGAGAAATTCTGAGCTCAAAAATAGGGAGGGGCCTCACAAATGGAATAGCCTAGGGCCTCTCATGGTCTAAATCCGGCCCTGCTTGCACACATTTTTATTCATTGTTAATAGAATTTACATAATCTATTAACCCTCAATGCATCAGTCCTATAAGTCAGTGTAGAATTATTCCTTCATTGCTTTCAAAATATGAAAACTTAGTCAGTACAACAAATCAAAGAAGTCAATAGGCGGCTAGCTGCAATTTTTCATAATAATTTTCAGTTTTTTCAAATTGACACGCGGTCAATAGGCGGCTAGCTGCAATTTTTCATAATAATTTTCAGTTTTTCAAATTGACACGCGGGGTTAGATCTGCTATAGGTCCAAATTGTTTTGAACATGTCTAAGATTCTATGTTTAAGTGTGAATCGAAAGGAATGCGAAGTAGTTTGAGACAAGCATTTTATAAATTTGAAGAAATGCTTCTGTTGAAAGAATTTATTCAGTGCTAACGATACTCTTGATTGATGCAAAATCATTTTCAAAATTTTTCAGCACCAAATTTTACTTACCAGCCTACATATTTACTTTTATTTTATTGTATATGTTTGTATATTGTAACCATCACAACAAAACCGATACTTGCTAAGATGTGCACAATTTAACCAACCACAATAGTTTGCCTGGTTAATCTGCCCAAGATATCATTGCGAAAGAAGCAACGCTTCAAAAGCTTTGTCAGTCCGAGAATAAAGATTCAAAATCAAACCAAACAAAATCTACTTTTGTGTCTGACCCAGAGTGAGTGCAGGCATCGTATGAAAGTACGGAATGGTGTCTGAATATTTCAAATTATTATTCAATGTAACTATAACTGCAATTCCCAACATTTCATGAATTTTTCATCTTTTATTTTTTGGAGGTAAATTTTTATCATTAGTCCAAATTCTTGGTGGGCTGCCCCTATTTCGTTTGCCGTTCATTTTTCCTTGTAGTAGTTGTCTTTGAATAGAATTATTGCGAATCATTTGGCCAAAATATTTTAATTTTCTTGATTTAATTGTTTGTAGAAGTTCCATGTTAGTTTGTAAGTGAATAAAGCTGTTATTCTGGACACAACTCGATTGCCTTTCATGTCCTTGGTCTTGGCCCAGACTGTGGAATTTGAAGACGTCACATTTTGCTTGAACATGATTGCTTCCAGTGACTTACGTAGAGACCATATCATTAAGGGTTGTACCATCTTTCAGCTTACCAAATGAAGCAGAAAGTCGATGTGTCGTGAACTATGAGGTCAAAAACATCGCCAACATTTATTGGTGAAAGGGTCTATACATGCGGTCACAAGGCTTAAAATACAATGACTTGACCTTTTCGGAGCCCCTGTCCGCTCCGTTTGCTCAGTTGGTTAAGCGCATGAATTTGTGCACAAAGTGATTTTGATAAAATTGTCTTCAATGTAGCAATTTCTTCTCTCAACGACTTAACATTTTCTCACATTTCGGACAGAGTTCCACATCTGGCAACACTGGCATGCTGTTCGTTGTAATTAAACTTGTAATGGCCGCGGACCTATCTGGTTATGTGCATTCGGCCCGACTTTTTTTGTACTGTAAGTTTGAACATTCCTGTGTAATGCATCGTTTGTATTGAGTAATGTCTATTTGTGACGTGGACGTGGTGGAAAGGAATGTGGTGCACAGACTCGCTATGATTCAGTGATTACATTGTCGCACAAACTTGGCTGGTTGGACGTCATTCATTCCTTGAGTTGATTTTTGTGAACTTTGCAATCGGATAGTTAATGGCATTGAAGTCAAGTGTAAGAGAGCCTACGGGCCAAATGTGCCTCCCAAATTAAGATTTTATGCTTTGGAAAAAGACGTGAGTTATGTACCGCGACAACAGTCTACTTATCTTTACCTTAAATGTTGAATTTTAAATATTGCTTTTTGTTTTGCATCCCGAGAAGTTCAGCCACTGTGAAATCAACTGAAACGACGTTTTTAAAGGCTGGTTTGACTGTCAGAAGGGTAGCTTGCTGATAGGTGTGAGATAACTGTATGATTATTATTTAAGGCAGGCATCAGTGTTGCCAGAAGCCACCAATGCTATTTTTCCAGAACGCCTTTGTAACAGTTTTATTTCACCAGCGGTTTTTAGACATCGTGAGTTGATACGGAAGGTCAGTTGATACACCCCATTTTCCAGGAAAAAATAAAACTTTTCAGAAAGAAGTATTGCTAGCTAGCGATAATTCAAGTTCAAAAGCCACAGTGAGACCATGAATAAATGAATTTTCTCGAAAGACTATAGTGTAACCGTAGGCACGTGAACCCGAGCAACATTATCAAGTTTAACATATTCAAGTTTATTACATTTACAGAAACACAAAACTAGGCAACAAATTAAATATCGAATGTTTTCGACATCACAAGATGTCCTCTTCAGGAATAACACAACTCTTCAAAGTGGCTGCCCAGAAACTTATCGTTTATTGGAGGTCTTTATGGCTAGCGTGGAAGCTACACCGTTCTGGTTAGCGAAGCGTTACTGCTGCTCGCTGTACTAGCGAGTGATCAGCCTTGTGTTGATGGCCGGGAAGAACACCCCTTCTTCACATTGTATTAAAGGCATGCTAAATGAAAATTTCAAACGGGAATTAAAATGAGTAAACTGAACATTCAAGAATACATATCCAAAAAAATTACCGAAAAAAATTTGTTTTCAATGGCGCTGGTAAGGCAAAAAGTCCAATGTTTCATTTATTTTCATTTTTTTCAAAATGACCAAAAAGTGCAAACACTGCTCGAGAATACGTCACTAAAGACAGCAATAACAAAAGCCACGTTACCACATCTGATGTTTTGAGCAAACTGTCTGATGTTTTGATGCTGAAATGTGTTGTTTTGATGTACATACATACATAGCCTACAGTCAAATAGCCGCAGTAACAATTATTGCGCGATTAGCTGATTGCTATAGTCTTTAGTGACGTAATTGTACAGTCGCACGCTTTGCTGCTCATGCCCAATCTCGTTTTGAAAGCTCTGCCAAAAGCACGCGCACAATGGTGGTCAGACCGTAATGGGGCAAAATTTTATTGAAAATCGTTTTATGGTAACATGTTAAACACAAAGAACGTGGAAAATCGCCAAATCCGGTTTTTCCTTTAGTATCCCTTTAAAAATTTTAACACAGTATGCAGTTTAGTTAATGTATCAACTGACCCTCCATTGCGTATCAACTGACCTATGGTGGCAAGTGAGGTAATACACTTGAGTGCACCTTTTAAACTGCGCGCTATGAGTAAACTGTAGAAGATGCGAATCTAAAAGATTACTAACGAATTATAAATGAGATCATATCCTACTACACCTGAAGTTTCAAACTTTTATTGTATTTACTTTTTGAACAAAGTGAATAAATGTGAAAAGTGTATCAACTAACCAAGCCCTTCCTCTATTGTCAGTGACGTACATCGATAGTGGTATGACGTACATACGTCAATGCTATGGTAGGTTTAGATGTAAAATTGTTGTCTCAGAATACCGTAGATGCAATTGTAGTCGTCGTGTAAGTTGGATAGATGCATTGCAGTGATAAATGTAGCGTATTGTTTGTTGTAGCACAAATGCATTACTGCAGACACTTTTATTACAGGAAAAAACAAAATGGACCTACGCTTTGCAAAGCAAGTGTAATTCCTCTAAATACTAAACTATTGCTAAAAAACCGCAGTCTCACAATAACCAGAAATAGAAAAATGAAATTTGTTTTTTTCCTAATACTTTGTTATGAAACTACTGGTTAAACAATCACGTTTTTCAAAATATGAAAACTTAGTCAGTACAACAAATCAAAGAAGTCAGTAGGCGGCCAGCTGCAATTTTTCATATATTTTTCAGTTGTTCAAATTGACACGCTGGGTTAGATCAGCTATAGGTCCAAATTGTTTTGAACATGTCTAAGATTCTATGTTTAAGTGTGATCCGAAAGGAATGTGAAGTAGTTTGAAACAAGCATTTTATAAATTTGCAGAAATGCTTCTGTTGAAAGAATTTATTCAGTGCTAACGATACTCTTGATTGATGCAAAATCATTTTCAAAATTTTTCAGCATCAAAGTTTACTAACCAGCCTACATGTTTACTTTTATTTTATTTGTAACCATCACTACAAAACCGATACTTGCTAAGACGTGCATAATTTAACCAACCACAATAGTTTGCCTGGTTAATCTGCCCAAGATATCATTGCGAAAGAAGCAACACTTCAAATGCTTCGTCAGTCCGAGGATAAAGATTCAAAATCAAACCAAACAAAACCTACTTTTGTGTTTGCCCCAGAGTGAGTGGAGACAGCATTGCAACAGGAACTTTTCTAAGGTAATTACGTGAGGTTACATCTCTACACATGAAAATTTCAATTTTTTTACATATGTCCCATTGAAAGTTCGGAATGGTGTCCGAATATTTTAAATTAATTATTATTCAATGTATCTATAACTGCAATTCCCAACATTTCATGAAAGTTTTCCATCTTTTATTTTTTGGAGGTAAATTTATTTGGATGAAGTTAGTAATTTCTCAAAAACCGTGAAGGAAATTAGTACTGATTGAAAACCGATGCTAAAAAACCGTTTCGCTATTGTCGCTTTCAAGCAAGAGATAATTTTGAGGTGTAGATGATCAAGCAGTATCAGCAATTAGATAGGATTAGAGCCGGATTTAGAGAAAGAAAGGCCCTAGGCTATTGTTTATTTGAGGCCCCTAACCTCCACTCTAACAGCTATAGAGTCGAGTATTTTAAACAACCACTGATACCATTGTGAAGTATTAGTGATGGAGAAATATGCACGCAAGCAGAGACGTCGCCGGCACTGAATTTGGGGTGGAGGGAGACAAATGAGTACTATTGCACATGTCAGTGAGCCCGTGCAGCCATGCTGCAGCAGAGGGCAAAAAGTTTATTTAAGTTGCATAAAACCAAAACAACTGTTTTGTTTTGTTTATTTGCATATTGCAAGACCTGACACTCAATAAATGAATTATTTGTCAGAAACAGTACAGTATGTTCGAAATATGCAAGTTTCATATACACTGCAAAGGTGCACAAATTCCCATACTGACAGGTAGACAACGAAACGACCATACGATCTACTAGTGAATTGCCACGCTATAGCATTTAAACTAAGATAGGCTACAATTGTTCCATTAGCCATATTACAAACTTTAAATTATGTTTTATTTCAATCCAATTCAACACACTATTTTCAACATATCTTGATTCTCCATACTCTGAGACAATTTATATATATCAAACTACTATGAGTGAAATAAAAAACATTATTCATGCTATGTCAGCAAAGTTTGTAATCACTAAAGTTTGCAATTTCATTCTAAACATTTTATGAAATATTATGCTACTGTCAAATAGAAAATGTTAGTCAAAGAAAATAATTAACTAACATCGTTTGTTAAAAATTAGCAGATAATTTTCTCAATGACTATTAACAATCCAAGCATTTTCACAGAAACAGTTGAAAATGTAACCTTTAACCTGTGTCATATTTCTTTCCATAAAAATCGTACTAGATATTAAATTTCTATTACGACCTGTTTATGAATACTTACTTTACTTTATTAGAACTGGTTATCTGTCAGAAAAATTTACGTTATTACCTGGTGAAAGTTTATCCAAAGGCCATGTTTAAACGTTTTTAAATATGCGTTGTACATCCTAAATCTTGAGGCCCACGGCTTCAGCCTTTCTAATCTAATGGTAAATCCGGCACTGAACAGGATGTACAGTAGGGTTGTTTGAGAAACATTGCAAGATTAATCCGTTCAAAATAGCATGCTACATTTGTATAACCTTCTGTTGTAGTTGTTTAACATTTGGTCTGCTTATAGCCTAGCAGTTTACAACTTGATAACTTGAGTTAAGGCATTGCCTGTGTAACAACTTTGAAATCTTGAATTTTAGCTAAAGTTGTGTTGTGACCAAATCATTTTTTGTACAGAATTAAAATGGATTTTGTTGCATAAAGAAGTAGTAGGCTATTACATAATAAAGTGTCCTACACATGTTTATAAAATTGCAACTTCCTTTTTGGCAGAGGTTATTTCTATTGCAACATAAGTTGTTGTTCAATGTAAGTCTACAATACCATATTCATTCGTCAGCAGAAGACATTGATTTAAAAATGACATCTTTTGATGAACAAGAAACCAAGTTAAGCAACAAATTAAGGAAAATATGTGATTCCAATGGTGTGGAAACGTGTCCATATGAATCGTCTCCCATCTTCCATCAAATGGGATTGCTTTATAAAACTAAATCCCCAGACAAGATAAGTCTCATTCAAAGTGCTGCTTTGTTGAACGCAGCAATTGCAAGGCAACCGTCTAATGTTCAATTTCAAACAGATCTTGACGAACTTTGTTCACATGTACTCGTCTGCGCTAACGCTGAACGGAAACAAGTGAAGTTGCGAAATGTGTCTTTGAACGTTGTTCAAAAAGTAGAAGAGATGAGAGCAATCACCAACGCTGGATTACAAAACATTGAAAACATTCCTGATAATGCAAAAGGTGAGGAGTTGTTTGAATTAGAAAAACAAAAGGTTAATCTGGTTCAATCTTTGCAGATTGAGGTAGCAGAAAGATATACAGAGATCATGAAATACATATCTAAACAATGCATTGAAATTATGGCACAAAGTCCATGTCAATATGCTTTGGTCGGAATGGGTTCATTAGCCAAACAAGAGATTACACCTTATTCCGATTTCGAGCACATTATTGTTCTGGATGAATTTACTGACAAACAAAGTGATGAAGTTGACAAGATTATGGAATATTTTCGTTGGTATTCAGTTATATTTCACATTATTGTATTGAACGTGAAAGAAACTATCATACCAAGCATTGGCATTCTGAGTTTAAATGATTGCTCAAAACCAAATGGAGACTGGTTTTTTGATTCATTCACAACCAGAGGAATCTCATTTGATGGAATGATGCCTCATGCTTGTAAGTTTCCACTTGGAAGAACTCAGAAAACTGCAAACAAGAATTGGACCACAGAGCTGATCAAACCATTATCTGAGATGGTTAAATATCTTGAAACATCAGAAGATCTCAAGAATGGATATAAACTTGCAGATGTTTTGACAAGGACTTGTTTTGTGTCAGGAAACGTTGTTTTGTACAATTGGTTTTCAATATGTGTAGAATTTCGTTTGCATAGAAACACGATTTTGTCATTTTTTTTGTTTTTAAAGCAATTGAACGATGATATTAAAAATTTTGATTTAACAAAAAACCTTCAGGACATTGCATTTCATAAAAAGTTAAATATAAAACAATTGATTTATCGAAGTACAACTTTATTTGTATCTGCTTTAGCACGTGTTCATTCCATCAATAAGTGCTCGAGTTTCGAAATAATAGAAGCATTAAAATGTCTCATTATTATAAACAATGCAACAGCTGCTAAACTTTCTTATGCTATTGCTATTGCTTGTCAAGTTCGATTGATATTTTACATGAAACGAAAATCTCAAGATGACAATGTGTTTGAAGGAAATTTCTATACTGACAATTTGAAAGTGAAACAACTTATTCAGGAAGTTGGCACAAAAAGCTTAGTCGATTATTTTGTCATAGCTTATTGTCTACAATGGTTGTTTAAACAAGAACTTTCAAATTTTGATTTAGATGAGATAATGAAAGACAACCTGTTTGTTGAATACTTTAAATTTAGTGTCATGCACCACCTTCAATTGTACGATCAAATTATAATTGAAAGTGAAGACTACTTTAAAAAGTTTCATCTTCATCAAGACGGAGATCATGCTATACGTTTAGATATACTGCTCATTGTAGCTGATGCATTCCAAACAACTGGCGATAACGAGAAGGCATTGAACATGTATAAACGTTTGGAATCTATTGCTTATCCTGGAAGAGCGTTTTGGAATATAGATATGGTAGCTCAGAAATTGAGCATTTATGTTAATCTTCATCGATTTAAAGAAGTTGTTGATGAAGTTAAAGAGATAAGGGCTCGTTATCAACCACAAATGAAGTATTTGGAGAGTGATCACTTGAATACTCTTATGACTATTATGCTTGCTGAAGCTAGGAGTTTAAGGGCACTGGGGTTATATAATGAAGCACTCAGCTCTCTAAGAGATGCATTGAATAAATTCAAACAAACTGATTTTTTCAAACTTAATCTTTTTCATGCCGCAATAGTAAAACAAGAAATTTCGTCAAATTTGTGGGACCTTGGACGTTTTGACCAAGCACTGCATCATGCATACGAAGCTCGTGCAATGTTCATAAAACAAAATGCCCTAGAAGGGCGTATAAAAGATTGCGATGCGGCCATTTTAATATGTAAGCAAAAAGTTACACGCAATACACTCTACAAGCTTCTCGAATTTTTGAATCCAACACTTCCACTGCAACAAATATTACGTAACAAAATAGTCTAGTTCTCGATGCCATGTAACTGCAAGGGATTTAAAAATTGTAACGGCTGAAGACGGTTGTTTGTTTATTTTTTTACTGCTGGTTCTGTTGCAGACAAGTGCAATTTTTCTATATTGTCCTGGTAAGGCACTTGATGGACTGCAGTAGCGGCGTCCATAGGTTGCTCTTTGTATTTGCACCAGTTTGGCAAATGCTTGCTAAACTGCATGCGTTTGCAAAGCAATTAGCATATGTCACTGGTCAGTGATCTTACAAAAAATGAAATAATAAAGTGCCAGAAAATGTTTGAAGTTACTAATTTTTGTATGAAAAATACATTAATCTGCTCAATTTTAATGGTTATTTTCAAAGATATCACCGCAAACTCCTTCCCATTTTCCAAACTTCTTGTTGCGCTATTAGACAAGGTTTTTATTGTCTGCACTGAGGAAAAGAATGTTAGAGATTCTCAAAGAGTTTCAAGTTGCGTAATTTGGCATGAAGATTTTACTTGCGACCGACTACCAACCTTCACTTGGGATGGAAGTTGCTAAAACAAATAACAAAACCTGTCCTAGCTTTGCCACAAAAAAAACGAATTATTGTGACTCTCTATTGTCTATTGGACGGATAAATCACTTCAAGAGTTATTGTAATGTGAAAATTACCTGCATTTTTTATATTTTGTTAGTGTTCATAAAAAAGCAAACTTTTAACTGCAATAAACGGTCGAATAAATTATCATTCTCAAACAAATAATCATAAAAGAAATACTTTGGATAGATTAGGAATAGTAAAATGTCAACTATAGTTTAAATAATAAATTCTCTTCAGCACAACTTTATAACAGGCATAGTAAAATCTTCAGTAGGTCAGTTTAAGAATGCAGCAGTTAAGTTTAGAAAGAAATCAACAATAGTGTTTTTCGGTTGCTAAGAAACAAATAAATTTAGTCTGCGAGCAGTAGTGACAATATTATGTAAATTATGAAGGGAATTAAGTCATACATTAGTAAAACGGAGTGACAACGCCAGGGAGGGATTCTGGGGAGGCAAGCCATCCTCGCACAAAAGTGACACAAAATTGCCCTATAACGGATCAAATTGATACAGTCACTATCAATTAAATGCAAAAATAATGAAAAAGGCAATATAACGCAAGAGAACAACTGCACGCCCAGCAAGCTGATGCAAGAGAGAGGCCCAATTACGGATCCATAGGATGCACTGCCAAATAATTATAAATTCAAGACAAATGTACGACTAGTCCAATTGATGTCAAGTTATCTTGTTGTGTATCGCGATTTCGAATAATAAATTCTCTTCAGCACAACTTTATAACAGGCATAGTAAAATCTTCAGTAGGTCAGTTTAAGAATGCAGCAGTTAAGTTTAGAAAGAAATCAACAATAGTGTTTTTCGGTTGCTAAGAAACAAATAAATTTAGTCTGCGAGCAGTAGTGAGCAGTAGTTTGTTTCTTAGCAACCGAAAAACACTATTGTTGATTTCTTTCTAAACTTAACTGCTGCATTCTTAAACTGACCTACTGAAGATTTTACTATGCCTGTTATAAAGTTGTGCTGAAGAGAATTTATTATTCGAAATCGCGATACACAACAAGATAACTTGACATCAATTGGACTAGTCGTACATTTGTCTTGAATTTATAATTATTTGGCAGTGCATCCTATGGATCCGTAATTGGGCCTCTCTCTTGCATCAGCTTGCTGGGCGTGCAGTTGTTCTCTTGCGTTATATTGCCTTTTTCATTATTTTTGCATTTAATTGATAGTGACTGTATCAATTTGATCCGTTATAGGGCAATTTTGTGTCACTTTTGTGCGAGGATAGCTTGCCTCCCCAGAATCCCTCCCTGGCGTTGTCACTCCGTTTTACTAATGTATGACTTAATTCCCTTCATAATTTACATAATATTGTCACTACTGCTCGCAGACTAAATTTATTTGTTTCTTAGCAACCGAAAAACACTATTGTTGATTTCTTTCTAAACTTAACTGCTGCATTCTTAAACTGACCTACTGAAGATTTTACTATGCCTGTTATAAAGTTGTGCTGAAGAGAATTTATTATTCGAAATCGCGATACACAACAAGATAACTTGACATCAATTGGACTAGTCGTACATTTGTCTTGAATTTATAATTATTTGGCAGTGCATCCTATGGATCCGTAATTGGGCCTCTCTCTTGCATCAGCTTGCTGGGCGTGCAGTTGTTCTCTTGCGTTATATTGCCTTTTTCATTATTTTTGCATTTAATTGATAGTGACTGTATCAATTTGATCCGTTATAGGGCAATTTTGTGTCACTTTTGTGCGAGGATGGCTTGCCTCCCCAGAATCCCTCCCTGGCGTTGTCACTCCGTTTTACTAATGTATGACTTAATTCCCTTCATAATTTACATAATATTGTCACTACTGCTCGCAGACTAAATTTATTTGTTTCTTAGCAACCGAAAAACACTATTGTTGATTTCTTTCTAAACTTAACTGCTGCATTCTTAAACTGACCTACTGAAGATTTTACTATGCCTGTTATAAAGTTGTGCTGAAGAGAATTTATTATTCGAAATCGCGATACACAACAAGATAACTTGACATCAATTGGACTAGTCGTACATTTGTCTTGAATTTATAATTATTTGGCAGTGCATCCTATGGATCCGTAATTGGGCCTCTCTCTTGCATCAGCTTGCTGGGCGTGCAGTTGTTCTCTTGCGTTATATTGCCTTTTTCATTATTTTTGCATTTAATTGATAGTGACTGTATCAATTTGATCCGTTATAGGGCAATTTTGTGTCACTTTTGTGCGAGGATGGCTTGCCTCCCCAGAATCCCTCCCTGGCGTTGTCACTCCGTTTTACTAATGTATGACTTAATTCCCTTCATAATTTACATAATATTGTCACTACTGCTCGCAGACTAAATTTATTTGTTTCTTAGCAACCGAAAAACACTATTGTTGATTTCTTTCTAAACTTAACTGCTGCATTCTTAAACTGACCTACTGAAGATTTTACTATGCCTGTTATAAAGTTGTGCTGAAGAGAATTTATTATTCGAAATCGCGATACACAACAAGATAACTTGACATCAATTGGACTAGTCGTACATTTGTCTTGAATTTATAATTATTTGGCAGTGCATCCTATGGATCCGTAATTGGGCCTCTCTCTTGCATCAGCTTGCTGGGCGTGCAGTTGTTCTCTTGCGTTATATTGCCTTTTTCATTATTTTTGCATTTAATTGATAGTGACTGTATCAATTTGATCCGTTATAGGGCAATTTTGTGTCACTTTTGTGCGAGGATGGCTTGCCTCCCCAGAATCCCTCCCTGGCGTTGTCACTCCGTTTTACTAATGTATGACTTAATTCCCTTCATAATTTACATAATATTGTCACTACTGCTCGCAGACTAAATTTATTTGTTTCTTAGCAACCGAAAAACACTATTGTTGATTTCTTTCTAAACTTAACTGCTGCATTCTTAAACTGACCTACTGAAGATTTTACTATGCCTGTTATAAAGTTGTGCTGAAGAGAATTTATTATTCGAAATCGCGATACACAACAAGATAACTTGACATCAATTGGACTAGTCGTACATTTGTCTTGAATTTATAATTATTTGGCAGTGCATCCTATGGATCCGTAATTGGGCCTCTCTCTTGCATCAGCTTGCTGGGCGTGCAGTTGTTCTCTTGCGTTATATTGCCTTTTTCATTATTTTTGCATTTAATTGATAGTGACTGTATCAATTTGATCCGTTATAGGGCAATTTTGTGTCACTTTTGTGCGAGGATGGCTTGCCTCCCCAGAATCCCTCCCTGGCGTTGTCACTCCGTTTTACTAATGTATGACTTAATTCCCTTCATAATTTACATAATATTGTCACTACTGCTCGCAGACTAAATTTATTTGTTTCTTAGCAACCGAAAAACACTATTGTTGATTTCTTTCTAAACTTAACTGCTGCATTCTTAAACTGACCTACTGAAGATTTTACTATGCCTGTTATAAAGTTGTGCTGAAGAGAATTTATTATTCGAAATCGCGATACACAACAAGATAACTTGACATCAATTGGACTAGTCGTACATTTGTCTTGAATTTATAATTATTTGGCAGTGCATCCTATGGATCCGTAATTGGGCCTCTCTCTTGCATCAGCTTGCTGGGCGTGCAGTTGTTCTCTTGCGTTATATTGCCTTTTTCATTATTTTTATAGTTTAAATCTTTAACATTATATAACATTCAATTCAAGTTTCAATTCAATTCAATCTCTGCTGAAGCAATTTAACCAACGCTTGATGAATTTGTGACAATACCACATTTACTTTCAGGCTTATAGCTTTTTTCTCAAAAATACTTATCAAAATGTTTTGTTCTTCGCCATTATTTCTTCACTTATTCATCTCATTCATACAAATGCTTGTTGTTATTGTAGTCTGCTAACTTTATGTGACGTCATTTTAACGTGTTCAGTTACTCTTTGCCATGTGACTTGAGATGGTTGCGTAGCCGAGTGGGGGAAGCTCTGGTTCGGCGTTCGAAAGGACGCCGGTTCGACACACCTCAAGAACATGTGGCTGTGTCTTTGCCAAGACACTAAAAGGACAGGCATGCCTGAAGGTAGACACGAAAGCCTTCCCCCACTTAATCAAAATTTTTTACCGGCTTCAACTACCTGGCGCAAGCCTATAAAACAAAAATGATTTTAGACCTTTGGCGGATTGGTAGATAAATCTCAGATAATTACATTCGTGCTTACGTTTCCGATCAATGTAAGTTATTATTGCTTAATTTACATTCTGCGTTTTTGCTTCCGTTGTATATCAATTGTATTTCAGTTTTTCTTTTAATTTTTAAATTTAGTTACCATTTAAATAATCGAGCTGGTGTGACGGGTAAAAATTTCACTGAGAATTTTATTCTAGGCCTATGCTTTTATATTCGTATTTTATAAGATTAACCTCGCGTCGTTTTCGCAACTGGTTTTCACAAGAATACTAACTTAACTTTAACTTAAGTACACTAGAAGCAAAATAGTGCATTTTTGTGAAGTTGAACTGGCGAGTTGTGCTTCATGTGATTCGCACATATTTCTTATTTATTTTATTCTAGAGACTTTATTTACAAAGAATACACATGCATAGACCTAAAAGAGTTTCATTTCTATATTTGATTTCTACTGAACATTTATGATTGTTGCATTGATGTTTGTAAGATTAAAACATTTTAATATGCTAGACCTACATCTTGTAAATAGGCGATAGCATCTTTTTATGTTTATCATGTAGGTGTTTTAGTGTTTATGTTGTAGTAACAACATTAGCATGAAGAATTAAGTGTTATCTTTTCACTGAATACAAAGATATTGAACATACTCTTTTGATTACAACTACACCCACCTTCACTAGCGTACGCAGGGGGGGGCCATTGGGCCATGGCCCTCCCTTAAGATGTTGTGTGACGTCACGATATTGAGAATGATGCTTTCAATCTCTTTATGCTTGGGAATGATGCTTTCAGTCTAAAAAAAGCTTGCCTAATTGTAAACAAAACTGAATTAAAAGAGCGAGTTTTGCCAATACCAAACATTCAAACATCTCAGCCAGGAATTAGCAACAAGAAAACGTAGAGACTTAGCTTTATTTCCGAAAAATGCCGAAGAAAACATGATCTTATCCTTTTGCTATGCCACCTGACACCACCATTTTACAGGAATATTCATACTCACATTTTTGTTGAAAATGCTCTCAGAATGCACCAAATTCAAAGTATTTTTTCAAAATTTTCTGGGGGAGACTCCCCAGACCCCCCTCCCGCTGGGTGTCGTTTCAGGCGAAAACGCCGTCGGGCTTCGCCCGCCGGTCGTGAAACCCACCCTTCCAAATTTCCTGGCTACGCTACCGTTAATGGCCCCCCCCTTGAGAAAATCCTGCGTACGCCACTGCCCACCTATGTCATTGGATAGCACAGATTTGATAGAATAGCGAGCAGACTTTAATGCGTGAGTCTCTGAACACTGTTTAAGTTTGGAATGACTGAAGATAAATTTTATTTTCATGCAACAGAAATAATGACTTGAAAATTGAGCGTTCGGTCTTATCAAAGCGGCTGTTCGATGCCAGCGTTCTACAGGAAATTGCTATATAAAAATTGAAAAAATATGTTTTATGCAATGATATGGATAGCCAGTGTTGTACGCGTCAATGAAATAAATTAACGGCGTCAGTGTCAGCGCAAATTGCCTAAATACTTTACGGAGTAAAGTATTTCGTCAGTTCTTAACGAAATTGACGGCGTCAGCGCTAATTTTTAGCGCTATTTTAGCCAGGGTCTCACAAAACGGAAATATTTCAACCAAGTTTAGGCTAACAATAGGTATAAATAACAAGCAGATTTTATGTTTTGAGACTGTACGGGGATATAGTGAGCTTTCGGGATACGAAATCACGTGACCTCGCGAGAGCACTTCTGCGCACAGTAGTGTCACTGTTTGGCAAGTATTCAAAGTTCAAACAGGGCTGTTGGTGATTGCGATGCATGTTGAAGACTAGTTAGTAATGAAGTTTAGTTGTGCAATAGGGACAGAAAGGCTAATGAACGTCTTTTGCATGCTGGTTTTCTGTAGGCTATCTGCAAATACACATTTAAATACTTTACAAGTGGATTTAGCCTAGGTTTATAAAACATTACGGTATTTTGTATTGTCCATTGAAGCAAATTTGTGTGATCAGTGTTGTTTTCTGTGCAAAGTGGAATAATAAGAAACAAAACAGGCAGTTCTGAGATTATTAAGGTTTCTTTTTTGTATTAATAGCATGACTGAGGTCTGAGGATACTTTTTATACAAATGATTAGTTTGTGGGCCTACGGTACATTGGATATGTAGCCTTGTCATTGTAGTGAGAGCTTTCAAGAGTTAATTTGTCAGAACAAGAGCTAGTAGTAAGAGTATGGGTTAATTTCAATACATCACACCATCCATACACTGACTAGTATCATTGACTAATCCAATGTAGCTTTGTGCATATTAAATTGTGCTAGGCCATAGGCAGGTGAAGCAGTTGCTCAGGGCTCTATCATCAACAAAGTCACTAATTTTGGCAAAAATGTATGTAATTAAGCAATGTTTTGGAAACTACAAAACTAGCACAATCTGATAAAGTAGGCTATATTAATTTATTGTTTGTAGGCTACAACTCCATAACAGGATAACAACATTTGTACCTACAGACATGAAATCATTTGTAAACCTTTGTGCATCTGCCCAAAATAGAACTTGCAAAAACCTGTAAACATACTGAATAGGCCTACACTTTTTGCTACTTCATGTCCACCTGAAGAATTTTTTACTTGATTAAAAATGTTAAAAACTTTCAATCACTCCTTTATGAAACAGAAACATTTCTTCAGTTTAGGAATAAGAAATATATATTATGGAAAGACCTTGTTTTAGAGAAAATTGACATGCAGCTCTGCTCATCAGTTTTGAATGCCGTATAGGCTATACTTTGTTTGCTTAATACTAGCTAATACAATATGATACTTCAAGCCTTAAAGCAGCCGGCGGCCATCGCGACCATGGCCGCTAAGTAAGGCTTGAATGACCACCGGTGCTACATTCTCGGTCGGCCAAGTTTGGCCGCCGGATTCTTCTAGCCAATTGTTTAATTTTGAGGATTTAATGCCCCGGAGATTGTACCTTCCACAATGGTGACTAATCGAAAGGTTCGAAAACTTACTTTAAAAAGCACACACAAACGTTAGTTATGTTTACACGTTTTTATTGCTACTTTCTTCTTATTTGTTATACCTCACAGCCAATAGAGTTGCTACTTTCATAAACACCTGAACAGTTTTTCAAGCTTGCTTGGTATTGTACTGTAATGTTTATTATATGCTTACTTCACATTTATTTACAACCAATCGTATGAAGTGAGTATTGGTGAAGTTGCTGTTGTATATTTACGTCTACTTGTCTACATTACGAAACATAGTGTAATCTAAATGGCGATATAAAGTAGATATTTACACTATAGAATATTTGATTTGGGTAAATTTGATCAAACTGTTGGAAGCATTAATTACGTTGTTCAAATTGCTTGTATCATCAATCTTATCATTTACTTCCTTGATTGTCACTGTTGCATGGTGTTGTGCTCTGTCATGTTACACCATCTGATGTATCTTCTTGAAGAAGTAAATTATATTGATTGACGAAACGTACGAAAATAGATGTTATTGTTTTCATTACTGTGTAGCTGTTAATAGTGTTAGGTAACATGCGTATTGCGTAACTATAATGTGTCAATGACAGTAGTCTATGTACGACTTGTACGTGCTTCAGTGTATTCAATGTTGTGCTGGACTAGTGCGCGTATATATTGACACCGTATAATAATGAATACCGTATAATATAATGTTTACAAACCTGCAATAAATTTATATTTTCAACTACAATAGTCATGTATGCTTTTTGCGCATTAAAATGCAGTGGAACGGTTACGAGCAACCTACTGTATTTGTGCAAAAATAGTTGTTTGCTACAATCGCCCTTCTCCCAACAACGCCTGAAATCGCCTTCGCGTCCCGATACTCACTATGTCCCCGAGACTGTATTATAATTAGCTGATTAGCTTATTAGTTATTTCCTTGTAGAAACACAAGCATTTCAAAACATTTGTCTGACAATCTGCTGCGTTTGGGACGCATAATGTCTTTTCCAAGTGAAAACATGCGTTCCATAGCAGCAGCGCTGAATGGTATTAGTGTGTTGTAATCCAAAAACAAGTCTTGAAAATGTTCCAAGCGTGCTGTGATGGCTTTAGCATAATTATATAAATCTCTTAACGAGGTCCACTGCACCAACATCGCACTTTTCAGGGGCATCAAGCTCTTGAAATAAAGTATTTTCAACCTCCGCGATGACATTCATTCTCTCTCTGATCCCTCGTCCTAAATACTGCTCACGATATGAGGGGATCACCTTTTCGCGAACTTCTTCTGCTTGTATTCAGGTAGCTATTCCAACCAACGCTAAAGCCGGTAATTCTGATGAGTCGCGCTGGCCAGAATACATTGTGAAACTCTCATTGTGAAACGAGATTTTCTATGAAAACAAAAAATGACGCATAACGCGTGACGCATAAAATCGGCAAAATAATTGATGGTGCTATCACTTCCGTCAACTAAAAAATAAACTGACGGCGGTAGCCTAGGGTTGCCATACCGTCCGGAAAATTCCGGACATGTCCGGAATTTAGGATTAAATTTTGCGTCCGGGAGGAATTTCAAAAAATGCTCAAATGTCCGGAATTTTATGATGGGCGTTTTGGGGGAATTAAAATTGCGGGAATAATCCTGTAAATTAGGGGTGTCCTAGAAAATTCGCTCAGCCAGCTCATTTTACTGCATCTGCATGCACACTGCCGATCCAGAACATTGTTATTTCGTACCGGGTGCATTTTTTTACTACGAGGTTGTGCGGAATTATGATGTAACAGAGCGTTTTCCTTATCAATGATGTTTACCACTTAGAAGTCAGTGTTACCATTTTAGTATTTTTAAAACCAAATCTGGTTTATTTTGCAACCGTTTGGTTTATTGGTTTATTTTTTTTGATTTGGTTTATTATTTTTTTTTATCATCATCATCATCATTTTTAAAACCAAATCTGGTTTATTTTGCAACCGTTTGGTTTATTTTTTTTCGATTTGGTTTATTGTTTTTTTTATTTTTTGGTTTATAATTTATTTTTTTTAACATACTTTACGTCAGGTATTCGGTTCGTTGCAGTGATTATTTCACTCGAACAAATTTTTTAGTTTATTATGCATGGTCAGAAGAGTAAATTTGTAGTGACTTGACTTACAAGCGTGTCTTTAATTTGTTTTAAGCATGTAATTGCTGTTCTTCCTTTTCCGACACAACCTAATATTCATTACTATTTTTCACTCTGAAGTTGAGATTTTTTTCAGTGACGGTCCGTAGCTATATGTAAAGAGGATTCAATGTAGTCTCATCGCGGTAATTTCATCGCAGTAATTTCTTCACATGGTAATTACATCGCATACATGGTCATCGCATTGTAATTACATCGCAAGACACCACATCGTCAGTAATTTAATCGTCTTCGTCAACGTCCACCCTAACCCTAACCTTAACTTCGGAGGGAACCAGCTACTAGACGGTTCGATTAGTCTTTCGCCCCTACGCCCAGGTCGGACGATCGATTTGCACGTCAGAATCGCTACGGCCCTCCACCATAGTTTCCTCCGGCTTCGGCCTGCCCAGGCGTAGATCACCATCTTTTGGGTCCCGACGACCGTGCTCTTGCCGGAGCCGGCCCTTTCAGGGCGCGGCCCCGCCGGCGGTGCTCCCGTCGCCCCGCAGCTGGTAGCCTACGCAGCTCTCATACTGCGATGTAATTACTTGACGATGTGATATACTGCGATGTAATTACCATGCGATGAAATTACCACGATGAAATTACCAAGATGAAATTACTGCGATGAAATTACCGGACACCTTTAAAGAGTGCTTACCCTGCCTGGTGTGAGATTCTGCTCGTGACAGAAAACAATACTTTTCATTTCGGTAGCTGGCGCTTTAGCATGAGTATCGTACAACGTTTGCAGCTTTAGCATTTCGGTAGCGCATATATATGGTCTCATGAAAATAGTCATGCACTGTCCGGAATTTTGCTTTTTCAAATATGGTAACCCTACGCTAGCCTCAACGTCAACAGAAAGTTGACGCCGTCAACGTACAACACTGTGGATAGCTTACAGAAACTTAAAGCTTACAACAGTGCAATAAGACTTTTATGAATATTATCTATAAAATAATTGCAAATCACAATCAAGCTCCTTGCAATGTGCTTATCTGATAGAGCTAAATGTGGTTATTACTTGTTCATTATTTACTTGGGATAAATCTGCGTCGTCCAAGTTAAAAAGTCGCTACTGTAAGAGATGATAGTGGATTTGATCTCTAAGGCTTAGCGAAAGAACTGTACATTGGCGCTGCAGTATAGCTGACTTAATGTCACAATGACCGGTTGCTCTGGTCAAGGATAACCGACGAAAATGGTATTTCTCCTTTTTTTTAGGCTATTTATCCATGCAGCTACGTTTCTAAATGACAACAGGATTCACCTTAAGACTTTTCTCTACTTTCAACCCGCAATATATCAAAAGTTTGTTTGGTTGGTCCTTCTCGTAGAAAGTGTGGAAACTCTGCTCTTATTTAATTTATTTTCTTATAAAGACAGCTGCTGTTGTTACAATTTAATATTTTCTAATCCCAAATTAACATTCTATTCCTCATTAACTTTTCTTAATCCTGTGTAGATTACTATGTAGTCCTTACTGGCTTTACATCTTGGTTCATAAAAAGCGAAATTGAAGTGCTATGGCTTTCTTAAAAGTTTTGTTCTAATTTGCAATTTTTTTTTTTAACCCTTTGTCCTGTGGGGGGGGGGGGGGTCGGGTGGGACTTGGCGGTTTTTAAAGCAATATCACTAAAGAATTACGCAATCCACACCTTTGAACTTTTTTGACTTTTCCTAAAAATTATTCAAGAATGTATTCCGATTTAAATGACGTTGTTATTGTCTATAGTTTCCGAGATATGACATGATTTTCATAACATACTCTTGTATTTTAGCCTGCTACTAGCTAGTCCTTTTGTTTTCAAATTATACGGATTAATAGGATTACTGAGCGCTGCCGTGCGTGGAACTGCGACGCAGATATCTCATGAGTTGGCTTTGTTGTAAAGCACTCAACCGTAATGATTCCGTCTTTTGTTTGCAAACTCGAGTTTTGAGTTGCTTTGATTAATCTTTTAATTACATCTGGGTTTCTTTGAAATTATATCAGAGAGTAAGTATACGATAAGCCATGCTGAAAAAGATGTAATTTTACATAGTTTTCTATGGCCAATGCATTTTGTTTGTAACTTATAACAAGAAGCCGTACGAAAATTTCTTGACAAAACTCAGTCTACCTCACAAAACAAACAAACTGATGTGGGAAGTTTTTTGTTGATTTCTTGTCGGAAAGCAACAAGGAGTGAGTTTTTGACCCGCCAATAAACTTCTGCATGTACCGGTACACTTATATTCACATAAATATTTATGGATGTTGTTAAAACGTTTTTATAAAAACGAGAGACTGAAGGATACTGAAAAGAACTTGACATCGTCTATCTAAACTGCTCTGCTTTTGTGGAAAAACACGCGCAGCGAAATTGTTGTGCTTTGACAAACATTGCACATACTGTATTGTCAGCAATGAATCTTTACCTAAATGGTAATTTTGCAGTTGCTTAAGAGATTACAAAATTATTTTTTCTCTACGAGGATTGAAAAGTTTTGATATATCTCAGCAGAAACACTATTAGGACCAACCATGGCCACCTGGAGATGCGGCCTGATTTGTCACATTTTGCAGATTTTGATTACAGCTTCTGCTAGTGCTTGACTGACATTTTTTGAGATGTTTTTACTTTTTGCTGTTTCCTAATGACTTAAAACTTTTTTATTGCCTTGGGGAAGCAGTAGCAAATGAGAAAAAGTAAGTTGAAAAACGCAAAATCAGACTGTTATTGAAAATTAACAGTCTGACTAAAATCTTCGAAATCAAATTTTCTTTGTTTTTCAACATGTGAGAATGTTAAAACCTATTGTGTCATCTGGGGAAAAGAATAAAGAAAGAGTAAAAATCTAATTTTTAGAAAAAATTATTTAAACGTTCGCCCAAAGTTAGAAAAACCTGAAAATTTCTGCAAAATGTGACAAATCAGGCCGTATCTTTAGGTGGCCATGGACCAACTCAATAATTTCAAACTTTTTTTCAAATGTTGATCTTCAAAAGCTTATTTTCACAAAAGCTTACCTCAAAAAGGTGTAGGCATATATCATTTTCTCAATAAATTTGGATGTTTATGTCATTTGGAGCAAAGTTGTTTGCTTGGTTGAAAGAATCTGAAATCAATGCCTTGTTTTTGTAACGTATCGCAACGTAACCTATCAGTCAGCCGCTTTTGAGCCTTTTTGTTTTCGAATACATTTCCGTGACAAAAGATTGGCTTTTGTAATAACGCCATCAACCGCGAAGTTGCATTCTCTGACTGCATCTAAAACGCGATACCATACTCAGCAATTTTTCTAAAAAATTGTTGCACGAAATACATATCTGACAAAATAAGGGAAATATGTTGAATTGAATTATTTTTTATACGGATTGTTTTCCTTGTCTCCTAAAAGTAACTAAAAAAAAAATAAAAACGATTTTTATCGTTTGGCATAAAAATATGATATTGAGGTTCACCTTGGTTTGCATGATAAAAAATGAAAATCATAACAAACAATTGCTCGAAGTGTTTTTCACAGCTATTTGATCCTTCGCGATGATATCAATTGTAGTTTCTATTACATGAAACCTGTTCAAACTATTTTTTTTTAAAACTGTGGTTGATTCAAGAATATAATACTTTGTAAATATAACTTACTTCATTTTTGTGTTTTTACTTCGACTTTTTCACAAGCAAGACTTTACACAAAACAACTTCAGTGTGAGCCTACCCAATAATGTCGATAAGTTATTTGCAACGTGAGTCGATTGACCAGAGTAGCCTCAGTGGACCAGAAAGCTGTGGCCAAAACTTGTTTACTTTTATCAAAAGGTTTGCACATTGGGAACAGCAATCACTTTGTTTCAAATCAGCAAATCACTTTTTGTCATTGGTTCAACGTCTGAACTAATATACAACAAAATTGGTTTTCTGGGTCTTTGGTTCGGAAAAACATCATTATGATGTATTGTGACGTGGTCTATCAGCCAGCAGTAGTTTATGCGCCTTTTGTTTTTGGTTATGTATCAATTACAAAAGATGGCTTTTGCAGTAATGCCGTCAACCGCAAACTGCATCTAAAAAGTTATTTCAAAATTTGAAGAGAAAGAAATCTTCTAATGCGTAAGAAATAGCTTGACACAAAATGCATGTCCAACAAATTAGAAAAACATGTAGAAAACCTTATCTTGCAAATCTAGTTGACAACATAAAAATGCCGTTTCAATCGCTTAGACACAAACGTGCATTTTCAAAATATCAAAAACCTTCAATTTTGCCGAAAAAAAAAGTCAAAATTTTAGTGATTTTTTTGTATGATAATAACAATCAGCCTAAAAAAGATTTTTTTTGCAAGATTTGATATCTTGCTAAATGTACTTATTTTTCCTATCGTTATGCCACGACTTTAAGTTTGTGACGCAGAACGGGAGTTCCCTTTGGCAATGTACAAACAACCTTTTCTATAGCCTACCAATACGATTTGACTAAACGATTATTGTCACTTCACTTTATCAAAATTGTTGCAAAATTGTTTCATTCAAAGTGATCATTGTTGGTAAGCATGGAAACAAATCAGTTTTGTAATGCATCGTGACATAGTTTATCAGTCAGGAGTTCTAGACACTTTTTGTTTTTGAAGTGCATGAAAGTCCAAGTTGGAACGAGTTCCTATCGAAGCAAGTAACTACCTTTGGATAGGTTGTGGCTCAAACACCATGTGACACCAATAGGCTATCTTACTTTTCTGTATCAACCGCTAGCTAGAAAGCAAATCAGATACTTTTACATCGATTCAACGTCTCTAGACGTTGAAACAATGTTAAAAACAGATAAATAGCTCCCTGGGATGTGCTGTAAACTGCAAAGTGATTCTTGATCATGTATAACCAAATTGGACAGTATGAGTGTGAAAAGAAAACTGAACTGAACACAATTGTTACAAATAAAATGTTTACTAAAGCTCATTGCTTGATTTAGTTTTAATATCAAGCGATGACAGTACATTTGAAAATGTGTAGACTATAACATATGGCTCAAAAATGACTTGAAACAGTTTATTTTGCCGTGATTTTGTCTCATTCTCTGCAAACGTTGAGACAAAGCGAAAGATTTTTGCAATGTCTCGGGCAAAACAACAAGCAAACACAAGTCAGACGCCAATTAGGCTACGATTTCATTGAAGCGTGGACGACGTCCACGCGTAAGAGATTAAAATCCAACACAATGAAACTATCCCGTCACACTCAATTATAAAGTAATTAAGAAACGATTTCTCAAGTCAAATAAAAAAATATGACCAACCATCAAATTATTTGATTTTTCAAGTTACGCTGTTGAACAAATTGCAAAAGATTTTCGATGCTATGTTGTCAGATAAATTATCTGCATCATGTGAAAATTTGATTGATCTATTTTGCGTAGTTTTTGAGTTACACGAGCTGAAAGTGATAGTGTCGCACCGACCCCCCCCCCCTCCGCAAGTCAACTGGCCAAAATACGTCACAGGAAATAGGGTTAAATCGCTTTTTAATGCAATATACGTATTGAAAAGCAAACTAAGCCAACTTGTCTCCGCTGGTTCAAAGAACCACACACAACGGGGCTAAGAGGAGTAGGCTATACAGCTTGAGAGCCACAGTTTAGCCACGCCTGGTGCATACAGTATGAGTTCAGTTGCTATTAATTAAGGATGACACAGTGGCCGTAACTGTTACAGTGCCGGCAGGGCCGTTGACAGGACTTCTTGGGCCCGGTACTAATTTATTTTCGGGCCCCCTTCATCGACAAAGTTATGAATATAAAGGTTGTGTGCAAACTTTTATTGATGTCGTTTAAGCATAGTCATTTAACAAATCTTGGTCAATCTTAAAATTTCTTGAACCGTAAAACTTACTATCTCTATCTAGCGGTTGCTTTTTTAAACTTTTATTTCTCATATGGCGCTAGAGTATTACTTCCCGATTCCATTGATGTTCCACTGGTCATTCTAGGCTCACCAGAAGAGAATTTACAGCACTGCAGACAGTCAGAAAGTTTTCAATTTGATTTCGGAAAGGTGTTTGAGCCTAGGTCAAACATTTGCTGATTGCTGCAATCGGAAAAGCGGTTTTGGTCTAATTTTTAGTGCAGAAATAGGAATAGTAATCTTCTTACCTGTGCCATTTCAGTTTTTGAGTTTGAACAAATATTAGTCTGTTTATTTTGAAATTCGTGTTTCGGGTAATATTCGTGGTTAGGGAAATCACTATATATACTAGATTAAATTCTTATTTTACTGTTTGGTGGCAGAAGTGGTTATTTTACCACCAGATAGCTGAAGTGGGCCCGGTACCCAGAAGGGGCCCGGTACTTTACCATCTGACGGCTGAAAGGGCTGTTTTAACCTCTGACGGCAATTGCTTTAGATCTGAATATATTAAGATCTTGATAATGTTTAAAGTCGCGGATAATTTTTTAAATCCGGGCCCCTTAAATATTCCGGCCCGGGTCCAAAAGTACCACCTAGACCCCCCTGTCAACGCCCCTGAGTGCCGGGACAAACTGGTTGACCGGCTGGAAAACGCATACCGAGACTATCTCGGCTAATACAAGAAACAATCCAAACACATATGGAGTTGATAAATATTGTACCAGCCACAATAAGGTGGAAAGGGAAGTGGTGTAACTGTAACGCTTCTACACCTCTGAACACAACTGCATTGTTGGTGATATGGTGAAAAGGGAGGCATAGCACTATTGCAACGCCCAATAACACTAAAGCAATCAGCGATAATTTGTTCGTTGCACTCAAAACACAATATTTTAATAAGTTACAATGTAGGACTCCGCAAAATGAAAACAATGAACAAATTTTCAAGGCTTTCATACGTCACAAGATTTACGGGTTATTATCGTTGGTTTCAATTGTTTAGTATTCTTTTTGTTAAATTTTGTAAGTCAGAATCTTCTTCTATCATGTCTTCTTTCAAATGTTTTAGTATAAATCGCAGCTACTAGTGTGTAGTGTGCTTAAAGGGACGCACCGTGATCGCTTCTACTATAATCCTCAAGTGAGTCAGAATGAAATCTTACAAAATTTTACTTTGTGGGCTGCGTCTGACATCTTAGCGGTTGCTCCCATTGTTCACTTATTGTTCTTAATGAAAACCGAAAAAGCCTCATCTGTTGAACGCTATTTGCCATTGTTAAGTTTTATTTTCCAAACCAAAAAGATATAATGTCAAAAAATTTGTGGTTATGGGCAGGGCCTCCAAGAGCCCTGCCGGGCCCCGACGCAGTTGTTGTTGCCGGGCCACCCTAGCGCGACATGTCGCATGATATATCACAAACCACAAGTAAAATTTGCGGTGCACGCCACAAGGCCAATGCAGTAATGCACACATGATGTTCTGGACAGTGTTAATTTCTATTTTAAAATCAGATCTGTTTAAAAAATAATATATACAAAGATACTTTAGGTTTAACACTCTATTATTTCACAAAGAATGCACTATTGTAGTGGTGTAAACAACTTTAAATTCACAGATATATACTAGTTTCACACAAAGATAGAAATGGCAATTGGCCTGCTATCCGGCATGACTGACATAGCATTGCATAGCCTATGTATGCACAGGGGCGCCAGAAGCAGGGGGCGAATGTTCCCCTTCCCTCAATTTCTCTGTGTATGGGGGGAAATGGTGCCCTTTGGAGGTCATGTAAGCTACTGCACATTTTGCAATATAACAATTTCTGCTATTCGCTTTTAGCCTAATTATAATCTTTCATTTTTGCCTCAAAATAATATCCATGACACAAAATTCTGTATCAGTAGGTTACATCATTATAGCATAGCATGATGCCCTTGCGTGCCATCGTGCTTTGTAGCCTATACCGGACTCTTGTATCATTAATTTACTCGATGATGAGCTGATAGATGAACATTATCGTTATATCTTATCTTAAAACTTGCCCCTGTGTGTGCACTGTGCAATGTGCATATATACAGTTTTACATTAACATACAATATCATTTCTGTCCTTGAAATCTGCAGAGACTAGGGGAGCAAACTTAGGATGAATGCATTGCTATTGCATTGCCATGACATAATAGAAATGATACTCATCATCATCATTTTGTTCCTTCCTCGTGTGGAGGTTTGGATACAATGCGCCACTGTTCTCGACCATGACCTGTGCGTTACTGCACTTTCATAAGTTAATTTGGCCATTTTGTGATGTTTGTTGTCCAAATCATTCTTGTTCTGCCTTTATTTCTTTTACACTATCACGACACTATCTTTGTCACTATCATGACATTAAGAAATACAAAGTTTATTTCAAGATCAATAGGCTGTTGCTTCTTATTTTCACTCCTTTGGTTTTCTTTGCTTGATTGAGTGAAACTGCATTCAAGCAGGATTGAGAGCCACTTTCTCTTCATATCCACAGCAAGTTGTTAGTACCCAGTAGAAAATAAAGTTGATTATATTTCTTACTTTCAAGTGCTACCAATGTAAATGTACCTACATCTATCACTAGGCTATACTATGTATCGAGACAATACAGACATCCTGCATACTTACAAAATGCCTGTTTTGAGTCAATATTGACACTGTTCCTGAAATTCAAGAATAAGATTGGATGGCCTGGCCAGAGAAGACTGCTAAGAAATAAATAGTGAAAACAAACGAAAAGGAAAACTTAAGAAATAGAAAAAAATATTTATTGATATACTAAGCATATTTTTGAAAATAAGCACCTTTCTGCAGTGCTGGAAAACGTAAGTTGCACTGCAATTAGGACACTTCTGATTCTGTCTAGAGTTAAAAGTAACTGTACTTCAACAACAAAAAACTATGATTTTTTACTCAAACATAACACTTTCTTTGACTAATCTTTTCACTTTCTTTTTTTGTTAAACTGTTATGGCATTTGGCCCTGCTACAAAGACAAAAATTATTTTCCAGCACTGCCTCCATGAAATTTGCTTGCATTCCAATATAGCAATGATCCAACAAATCCTAAAAACTCAAAAGTATTGTACTGTAAGGCCTATATCAGAGAAGTTTCTTGATTTCAGTATACAATAATTGATACCCCCCCCCAAAAAAAAAACACTTGAACACTTTTGTACTGAAAAAGTGACAGTAATGGCCTCTTACTCAACAATTCCAACAATATTTCAATACTTTTTACTATTTTATGAATTCATGAGGTTAGGTTGTTACAGTCATTACACAGAAGATACTCCATGCATTTTTCTGACATCTTGTCAATTTATGACCCAACAGCAAGCAGTGACAGTTATGTATAATCATGTTGAACTAGTACAATTTTAGTTGTGTATGGTCCTATTGTTTACTGTGATATGTTATCGTTTAGTGTGATATGATATACTGTATAACATATCACACTAAACAATACAACATACCTTACGACTAAAGTTGTACCAGTTCAACATGATTAGCCTACACATAACTGTCACTGCTTGCTTCTAAGTGTCATAAATTGACAAGATGTCAGAAAAATGCATAAAATATCTTCTGTGTAATGACTGTAACCTAACCTGATCAATCAATTGCTTTTTAAAACACACACCCAAATATTCTCATTAAAGCACCTAGACTTAACACTGAAATTAAAACAGTGAAATAAACTAAAATATTCACTCACACTGCAATATTTGTGTTAAACATAAACAATGAAATATTCACAACAAAACCAACATACAGCCCTCCGAATCCCTGGCAGACATTTACGCTACATTCAGCTATACAGGCCTTGCCGGTGGACGTATTCGCTGATCTCTGTCATGATTAAACTTAGACTTCCAACAGGATTTCAAAGCAGTGACTGCACATCTAACTACTGGTAATTGTACTGTAAGAATGTAGGCTACATTAGTAGCCTACAGATACACATTTTTGAAGTTGTCTCAGGGTATCTCTCTGGCAGATGGTGCTGACCTGCTCATGAGCACTGCTTGTTTACCAGTAGCAGCCTTGAAGTGTTTACAATAGACAATGAAAATTTGCAAATGATTTAATTTGACCCGGTGTTGCATTTTTAACAAGCCAAAGGAGACAGTTCAGTTGGACACGTTTGACCACCACAAAAACTGCAAATTCAAGGCCTGCACACAATCAAATAAGACATAAAATCTACACTCTAAAACAGGCCTAATCATAAAGCCTGTATATCATACTTTTGAGAGGAGCTTTTCTGGCCTTTCTACCAGCAAAATTTCTGATGACTGTGTCAAAATCAATCGTTTTGGCTAGTTTTGATTCGATGCTTATTTTGGCCAAATCAACATGATCTTAGCACTCAAATTTAAACATATTGTCGGGCCACCTGAATTCAAAAAATTGGAAATTCTGTAGTTTTAAAAAACGAAATGCCCTTGATTGGCCAATCGAAATATGAAACTAATATAAAAAACAATATTTGATAAAAAAATCGACCTTAGCACGCAAATTTAAACATTTTGTCGGGCCCCCCTGAACTAAAAAACTTGAAAATTCTGTAGTTTTAAGAAAGGGCATAGGCCTACCCATGAGGGGGCCCAAGCGAAACACAGAACTAATGTAAAAACAATATTTTATGCAAAATCTTTGAAATCAACCTTTTAGCCCGTGAATTTAGACATTTTGTCGGCCCCCCCTGAACTCACCGGGCCCCGGTGCAATGCACTGGTTGTCCCCCCTCTTGTGGGTCCTGGCTATGGGACTTGTTCTTCCTTCGCAAGCTCTCGTATATTTGGTTTCAAAGTGACGACGGATCGCAATTGCTTTCATTTAAAAAATGTATATCACTTCACGTTCTAAGAAATCTAAGTGAGCCTTTCGAAACGATTTTTTTAGTGAAAACAAAACTAAATCCTACACAAAGTAGCATATTTGGGTATGAAACGAAACTGAGATTCTTAGTTTTGCTTAGAAGCAAAGCGAAACGAAATATTTCAAAATTCCAAACGGAATAAAATATTTTTTAATGTTTTGAAACTAATTCAAAATTTATATAGAAGAGCTCCATAGCCAAGAAGAGTACATACAAACATATAACGACGCACTCGTTTGGTTAAGTTGATAAAGTCGTAAAAAACGGACACGTGTACACAACTAGCCTACTAGAGAAAGCCGTAGAAAAGGAAGCAATGCAAACCTGCCCGGCGAGATAGCTCAGCTGGTTTGGTTGGTTTAGTTTTGAATTTTTATATTCGGTCTGACAAATCCTTGATAGGTTACTCCTGATTGTTTCGCATACTTGTAGATACTGCTGACGCAGTGCCGTCACCGACAGAATGAAGTTTTCTGATTGTTGTTGAGGTGTTGATGCCAAGGAATTATGTGCTGTCCTGATATGCGCTGCTCAAGCGCACACCCCAAAAGCCGAACCAGCCAGGCCCGGATTTAGGGGGGGGGGCAGAGGAGGCAGGTGACCTGGGCCCCCCGACTTTTGAAGGGCCCCCTACGTGGAAAAAATGTGATTTTATGTTGTTGTTTTTTTTTTCTTTCAGCCATTGAAGTTTCTGAAAAATGTTTGTGCAGTGCAGTGCTGGATTAATGCTGCTGTAGACGTAGAGGTGGTTTTTCGCGCCGTAGGCACAAACATTTTTTTTGCGCGTGGGGCCTCTCGATCTAAAAGTGCCCCGGCCCCCCATCAGATAAATCCGGCCCTGGAACCAGCACTGCTTGATCTTGAGTCGGGTGGGTAACCATTGAGCTATTGGGGCGGACAAGCGTCGAATTTCACAAAAAGATAAAATTCAAGATCTAGCCGCGCTGGTTAGACTCTCAAGTTGCGCACTTGATCAACGCATTTTAAGGACTCCTCTCCATTCAGAGTCGCCGAGTGGAAAGAATAAGTCATAGACAACAAGTGGAAACTTCATTCTGTCAATATCGGTGACCAGGCCTGTGTCAGTGGTTTAAAGCTTCTACTGGTAGCCTATTCGAAATTGCCAGGAAACGTCTCCAAAAACACTTTCTCCGTCCGAGGAAAATATTTCTGCAATCAATCAATTTTAACGCTTTTCCGTCTCTAAGCACAACTCTGTTGTTAGTGAACAACTCGTAACTCGTAAACTCGTAACTCGTAAACTCGTAAAGTGAACAACTCGTAAACAGACAGGAGTAGCATCATTTCAACGCACATGCGAATGCTATCAGCAATAATTTGCTTTATTCGGGACATAAAATGCAATAGGCCTATAGGGTGCGACTCGGCAAAATGGAAGCAATTAACTTTTCAAGGTTTTAATACATCACAAAAAGTATGGGCTATTATCGTTGGATTCAATTGTTCAGTATTCTTTTTGGTAAGCTTAGAAGTCAGAATCAAGTCTTATAAAACTTTACTTTGCGGACAACGCCTGAAATCTTAACAATTACCACCTACCCCACCTATTGTTCGTAATGAAAAGCCATCAGGCCTCCTCTGTTGAACGACAATTGCCATTGTTAGGTCAATTGTATATCACTGTTGCTAATGTAAATATGGTGAAAGTCACTGAACAAGCAAACGCAAACCTAAAGTTTTAATGCTTCCAAATCAAATCGTTTTTTTGTTAGACGATATTATGATTTTGTGATTTTTTATATATTTGCTAACTTTCGTATGTTTTATTATAAACGACCATGAAACAAAATTACTTTCATTTTGAAACAAAAATAAAGTTTATATTCCTAAGAGAATCAAATTGGGCTTTTCGAAATGAACATTTTTGATAGAAACAAAACGATACAAAATATTTTTCAAGAAGTTTAATTCGTTTCGAAACGAAATCGAAACAGATTGTGTTGTTTGGAGACGAAAAGAAACAAAACAGTTGGACAGATTGAAAAGTAACCAAACGCTGTTTTCAAACTATACAAAACTTTTATATGTTTATGGAAGAGCACACACAACTTGTAAAGGTAAACTCAGTCGATTAAACTGATAAAGTCTTGATAAAAAAGCACACAAATAGTAGCCCAGTCTAGTGGGGTGAAGGGTATAAAGCATTTTATGTTTTGAGACATGCGTGATGTCACTTGAATTGGATTTAGCCTAAAAAGTGACAGATTAAGGGCGATGTAGAAAGTGTTGTTGCATGTTTGTATTTCACAGGGTTCATACAAGTGTGAGAATTTCAACAATTTGCTTCCATATCTGACAATATGAAGCGGGCATTGTGTTGTTGCACGTTTTGTAAATAATTTTGAAAGTTGGGCGTTTATTGAATATCATCCTTATTTCTGTCAACATTTTGTCGACTCAGACTACAAATCTAATTGCTGCTCTCGCTCCAACTATGACAAAGAGGTAGAAAGGTATTGTGTTCACATAAAAGTAAACTTCAATTCAGCTTTCATTTTGTCAAAACTTGTTTCATTTCTGCCAACATTTTGTTGAGAAAGTATTTGCTTGCACAAAATCCTTCAATCAGCGATAGAAAGGCGACTGAGGAGGTTTAATTTTCTGTGCCACAAATTAAATCAAACACTATACTGTAGAATTCTGTTCCCATGTTGCATTGAGTTGTCAGTCTAGGTGGAAAGTAGGCTATGCAAAAACAGACAAAGTTACGATGCGATGAATGTGGTAAACCTGTTTGTCCATAGCATAAGACTATCAAGAATATTATATAAATGTGACGATAGAAAATTATTTCATATACGCAATATGCATATCGTTGAAGCAGTTTGTAGCAGTTTTGTGTTTGAATTTACTTATTTTCATGAGCGTCAGCTCTAAATGTTTTTGGAGAGGTGCAGAAATAAAAAGATCCAAGAAGAGAATGTCATAAGGAAAAATGATCCAAGAGTTTTGCCACAAGTGGATCTGCAGTCCGTAGGCCTATACCGCTTTTTAAATCGTAGATATCTATGTGTGTTTTGCGCTTAACCAAGATGTTTGGCTCTTTTTTGACAATCCATGGGACAGAGCAATGGGGAAAATGCTTAGAAAATAACTTAAATATGTAGAAAATACATAAATGCTTTATAAACAAACTTATTTTCATCTCCATGTCAACCTTACAAGGTAGTTGGACGCAGTCTCATAGGCCGAATTTAGTTGAACACTAAGTTTTAAACTTTCGAATATTTTAATCATCAGTTTGAAGTTTTCACAATATATTCTTAGTTTATTAATTTCACATATTTATTTAAAATACATTTCATCTACCATTCAGTAGCTAAATTTATTCATTTTAACTTGATTTCATAAAAACTAAATATATTAATATATCAATACTTTAACTTAATATTGTTTTACTATTTTCCATTTGTTTCTGAGTGATGAGCACACGCCGATGGTGACATCACTTCAATAAGTTTATTGTTATTATTCAAACAGAGAATGGCGACATCAATTGTTAAGTTGTGTAAATATGTGGATAGGTGCGATCTAGCTAAACAAATCTATTCACTTTTTAAAGTTATGCGCAGCAAGGTGTTTATCGAGTTTAGCATCAAAGAAATCTGGCAGCTCCCTGAACAATGGCATAATTGATAAAATGCGCGTGGCAGTTTCTTTCTGTTATGATAAATTTGCTTTAATTTACTCCAAACTTTCTTCAGTTTCTTACCTTTTTTTATAGCTGCAGCAAATACAATACGCCCAGAACATAAACTTGCCTATAAAAGTTTGTGTCAGCAAAGCACAAACTTTGATAATTTCTTGAGACAACAGCGAGTATAAAATCAAATTTCGAAATGCGCAGTCATCATAATTCCTGAAAAAATACAAGAACAGAGTTGTAGGAGGACAGAGGAAAACCTGAATATGTTATTAAACTTGCGAATAATGGTTGAAGAATAATTGGTTTAAATTTTCAGAAAAATGTCAGAAAAACTAGCAAAAGCTTTGCAGTACTAACAGCAGGATTTTTCAAGAAATGTCTTTTTGTGGTATGAACAATACAAGATCAACGAATCTTTGGTGAGTTCACTCCTGGAAAGTGTATCACTTCTCTTTGTCTCATAAAACCACACGAATACCCAGATCCACTTAAGATTTACATAAAATTTGTACTCCATGCTGGCCCTGCCCATACAACCTTTACGTGGACATTTGTTTGTATTAATTCATTTTTTTTTTTTTTTTTTTTCATTTTCATTTCATTTTTTTTATTAATTATTTTCTATAACTAAAGTAAAAATCACTTATTTTTATCTACATTCCCAAACTTATTGGAATTTGTTTAAGCAGCACACATTTAGATCACATCAAAACAAACTGATGTACAATATAAAAAGTCCTTATGAAAATCAAGCAAGTTTTTGAAGCTTTCAAAGAAATATGAACATCCAAATAATGGTCAACGTACGCCACTGGTTGGTGACTCTACTCTATTGTTAAGCAATACAATCTTCAATGATACAAAATTTAATAGATAAAATAGTTTGTCAGTCTATTTGCCTACCAATCAGTCAAACAAAATAGCCAACACTGAATGAGTGTAAAATGTAGCATACTGCATAAACTTTATCCAAATGTGTTTATGTTGCAACTATAAAAATGTTATTGTTGGATAGTAGGCATCCACAGTAATCAACATGCAACAATTTGAAAAGATCCAGTCCCC
The DNA here is from genome assembly GCF_918807975.1 of Aplidium turbinatum. NCBI lineage: Eukaryota > Metazoa > Chordata > Ascidiacea > Aplousobranchia > Polyclinidae > Aplidium > Aplidium turbinatum. Next base: position 5,621,643 of record NC_137484.1, on the reverse strand, counting down.
TAAAGAGTTTTATTTATTCAACTATGAAATAATAATGATAAAATTTGTGCCATTTGAAAACGCCAGAGTATAGACCAGGGGTGGGTAAAGTTGTTCAAAGAAAGAGCCGCTCGCGGATAAACCATAAACACCAGCGAGCCGCAAAATCAGTTGACATAACATAACAGCAATAAAAACACAATGATTGTTTATTCATATGAGTTTTGTACTTGACTCACTAATCTCTGAAAATTTGGACGATAAGTTGTTAATGCTGTGCGAATTAATTCTTCCAAGTATTCATTTGTCAAGATTGCACGATGTTTTGATTTTACAAAGTTATAAATTCTTGTAAAAATGAATAAGTAAGTTCTGGCACTACTTCTAAGCTTCAACTAATCGCTGCTTATAGCGACTTTACTAAATTTCCAATTGTTGCTGACTGAACTCAAAATGAGCCAGCAGAAGCACAATGTTGCTTTTGCAAAGTCACAATTCCATTGTTTAACAATGGCCACAGCAAAAGAGAGACTCTTTTTTGATCTTTGTGTTGTAGGCCTATTGGTCTCAAATTAGATTTTAAAGACAGTGTAGGCTAAGTCAGGGCTTCCCAAACTTTTTTGCTCGCAACCCCTTTTAATTTCCTAAAATGTTTCGCTGCCCCTTACGATTAAAACGACGAACAGTGTGAATATACATTTGTGATATTTATTGAAAAGCTTAAATCTAACGAAAATCAAAAACAATTTACCGTTCTCAGTTCAGTTTGTTTTTATTTATTTCTGACCATAACAACGAAGCCTATAGGCAGCCTACTGGAAAAACAAAACAAAAAAGCAAACACATTTATTCAGTGTGAACAAAGCAAGTCCAGACGTGGCTCAGTGTTTGTTAATGCAGGTCTCAAGGCGGTTTCAATGTTGTTTTGGTGGGAACATTTCAGATAAATCATTTTGAAATTTTAGTTTCCAGATGTTCATTTTTTTGATGAACGCATCAATTTTAGATTTCAATGCAAAATACTGATGTTTTTCGTAGGAGGGACAAACTAAATTCCTTTAGTTTTTCAAGCAAATCTGACATTTGACGTAATTTCAACAGCTAGATGTTATTGCGAAAATGCTGGACAAAGACTGAATTTTATTCTGTTGTAAAAATCACGATTTCGGTTTTCAACGTTAATTGGCTAGCCATTTTAAAGTTTTGACTTTTGAAAGCCACCTCACTTCACGATGCAGTAAAAGAGTTTTTAACTTCGATTCCATTTCACCTCATAATTTTTCAAAAATACGGGCAGCCTATCGAGTGCGCGACCCTTAATAAAGTTAATAACTGTCACAGCATCTCGCACAGAAGCGTTAATATGCAGTAGGCTACCTTGTGCAAATTGGTATACATTCTGCGACCCCTGAAGTTCGTTACACGACCCCTCAGGGGGTCGCGTCCCCCAGTTTGGGAAGCCCTGGGCTAAGTCACAAATTTTAATTTATACCAATCGATTTTTGCGCGCCTATCAATGTGGCGCCCTTGGCTCGAGCCATACCTGCGATACCCTAGGTACGCCACTGCTTGGTTGACAGTCCGAGATAATATATTTATAAAGTATAATCTTAATTTTTTTGTAATATTACGATTCAATACAAGAGCCACAAAATTTATGTTGAAGAGCCGCATGCGGCTCGCGAGCTGCAGTTTGCCCACCATTGGATAGACAATTAGTTTTCTGTTGTTAATGTTTTATGTACCGGTATTTAATGCACAGCGTTTTGCTAAACTCGAGCTTCTAACATTATTTGTAGAGCTATATATCAAATACCATTAATAATAATTGTTGGTACAGGAAATTACATCAGTGTATCTACTGTAAATATAGTTGTCATAAGAATGAAGTTTTTTGCTGTCCACAGAGCACAGAAAAGCGTTTAAAAAATCCAGGCCCTTAGTTGGTAGGCTATGTTTTAAAACTTCAATTTGGCATAATATTGAAAGATGAGTAGCCTACAATGGAAGTGTGTGGTAATATTTAATGTATCTAAAAAAAACACAGCTGCCACAAGAATGGGTTTTTGTTTAATAAATTGTCAATGTTAGGCATTTTGACATATGATGATTTGAAAAAATTTGGGTCTCTTACATGTTATTTTTTAAAACTGCATAGGCGTATAAATGGTCTAATATGATAACTTCAGTACTGGAATATAGTAGCCGTAATATGTAGATTACTGCATCTAAATGTAGTTGTTACAAGGCTGAAGTTCTTGCTTTTTGTTGTGACAGTGCTATGTTAAATATTTGGAAAGCGATGTTTGAAAAAATCCAGGCTCCATGAAATCAAAACTACGTACGCTTACATATGGCATATGGTAGTTAAGTACCGAAAGTAACATGTACTGCATGTAAATATACTTGCAAATCTGAAGTTATAGCTTTCTATTGCCACAGTGCAATGTTGAGTAGTTGGTATGCGGCGTTTTGAAAAACTCTGCGCTCCTAAAATGCTCCCGGCCCGGGTCTATTAGTACCCCTTGAGCTCTCCCTGTCAATGCTACTGGCTTACGCTTGCCGTCAGCAGACAGGTCACGTCATTTAAAATATGGGTGAAAGCAACGATAAGAACCCACAGGCAACGGAAACACATTCACAATTCCCAGTAAGAGCAATCGAGCCGCCGAAACACCAATAACATTTTAGGCGCTGTCACCAACATAATATACGTCCACTAGAAGATTTCTAAAGATGCTGCCATGCTGCTCACAACGTACTTGCCAGAACATGCGACAAGAACATACCACAACAAAGGAAAACTAGAGGGAAATCATTCGGGGCAGGCCTCCTTTCGGTTTTTAATTTTACTTTTTTTATTTACTTTGTCGAGATATGATGTCACAATCGATATGTTTTTAAATCTGCCATTAGCTGCTGTTGGGTCACTTTCAAATCACTTTCTACTTTTCTGGGGTTGAAATGAAAGCTATCGTTGCGGTGTTGCTTTGGTTTGCCTTACCTTAATTGCCGTTTATAAAATTAAAGCTTGATTATGGTGACCACAAATTTCCTTAGAAATAGACTTTGTTAGTGGCCGTTAAAACTTGTTTAGATATTAAATAGGCCGAATCGACAGGTCGCTATAACTTACAACATGTAATTTAAATGGACCTGGTAAAGTTTTTTCATCTTATGGTATCCGAATTCTTTCTACACGAAACTCTTATACTTTCTGTCTTTTTTCAGTAACAAACAAAAATTTAAGTATGGAAACATTTGATGAACAAGAAATTAACTTAAGCAATAAATTAAGGAAAATATGTGATTTTAATGGTGTGGAAACGTGTCCATATGAATCGGCTCCAATCTTCCATCAAATGGGATTGCTTTATAAAACTAAATCCCCGGACAAGATAAGTCTCATTCAAAGTGCTGCTTTGTTGAACGCAGCAATTGCGAGGCAACCGTCTAATGTTCAATTTCAAACCGATCTTGACAAATTTTGTTCACATGTACTTGTCTGCGCTAACGCTGAACAGAAACAAGTGAAGTTGCGAGATGTGTCTTTGAAAGTTGCTCAAAAAGTAGAAGAGTTGAGAGCAATCACCAACGCTGGATTACAAAACATTGAAAACATTCCTGATAATGCAAAAAGTGAGGAATTGTTTGAATTGGAAAAGCAAAAAGTCAATCTTGTTCAATTGTTGCAGAATGAGGTAGCAGAAAGATACACAAAGATCATGAAATACATATCTGAACAGTCCATTGGTATTGTGGGAGAAAGTCCATGTCAATATGCTTTGGTCGGAATGGGTTCTTTAGCCAAACAAGAGATTACACCATATTCCGATTTCGAGCACATCATTGTTCTGGATGAATTTACTGACAAACAAAGTGATGAAATTGACAAGATAATGGAATATTTTCGCTGGTATTCAGTTATATTTCACATCATCATATTGAACTTGAAGGAAACTATCATACCAAGCATTGGCATTCTCAGTTTAAATGATTGCTCAGAACCAAATGGAGACTGGTTTTTTGATTCATTCACAACCAGAGGAATCTCATTTGATGGAATGATGCCTCATGCTTGTAAGTTTCCACTTGGAAGAACTCAGAAAACTACAAACAAGAATTGGACCACAGAACTGATCAAACCATTATCTGAGATGGTTAAATATCTTGAAACATCAGAAGATCTCAAGAATGGATATAAACTTGCAGATGTTTTGACAAGGACTTGCTTTGTATCAGGAAATGTTGTTTTGTATAATTGGTTTTCAATTTGTGTAGAATTTTGTTTGCATGGAAACAGGATTTCATCCTTTCCTTTGTTTTCAAAGCAATTGAACGATGACATTAAAAATTTTTATCTAACAAAAAACCTTGAGGACATTGCATTTGATAATAAGTTAAATATTAAGCGATTGATTTTTCGAAGTGCAACTTTATTTGTATCTGCTTTAGGACGTTTTCATTCCATCAACAAATGTTCCAGTTTTTCTATCATAGATGAATTAAAATCTCGCACCATCATCAATAATGCAACAGCTGTTAAAGTTTCTTATGCTATCGCTGTTGCTTGCCAAATTCGATTGATATTTTACATAAAACGAAAATCTCAAGATGACAATGTTTTTGAAGGAAATTTACATACTGACAATTTGAAAGTGAAACAACTTATTCTGGAAGTTGGCACAAAAAGCTTAGTCGATTATTTTGTCATAGCTTATTGTCTACAATGGTTTATTGGACAAGAAAGTACAAACTATGATTTGGATCTGATAATGAAACACAATCAGTTTGTTGAATACTTTAAATTTAAAGTCATGAGCTACCTTCAACTTTACGATCAAATTATAATCAAAAGCGAAGACTACTTTAAAAAGTTCGATCAAGATGGAAATCATGCTAGACATCCAGAAATAATACACTTTGTTGCTGATGCATTCAGAAGAACTGGCAATTACGAGAAGTCGTTGAACATGTATACACGTTTGGAATCTATTCCTCATCCTGGAAGACCGTTTTGGAAAATGGAAATGGCAGCTAGAAAACTGGACATTTATTTTCATCTTCATCGATTTACGGAAGTTGTTGATGAAGTTAAAGAGATAAGGGCTCGTTATCAACCACAAATGAAGTCTTTAGAGAAGGATCACTTGCATACACTTGCTGGTATTATGCTTTCTGAAGCTAGGAGTTTAAGGACACTGGGGTTGTATAATGAAGCACTCAGCTCTCTAAGAGATGTATTAAAAATATTTGAACAAACTTATTTTTTCATACATAATCTTTTTCGTGCTGCACTGGCAAAACAGGAAGTTGCTTCAAATTTGTGCGCTATTGGACGTTTTGACCAAGCGTTGCATCATGCATACGAAGCTCGCGCAATGATGATCAAAGACAATGCTTTAGAAAGGCATATAGAGGAATGCGATGGAATCATTTTAGGATGTAAGGAGGCCAAAAGTTACACGAGATACACTCCACAAGTTTGATTTCGAATCTAACACTTCTCTGAAGCAAATATTACGTAACAATGAAGTCAAGTTCCCGATGCCATGTAACTGATTTAAAAATTAGAAGATTTAAAGGCGGTTGTTTGTTTATTTTTTTATTGTTGGTTCTATTGTAGACTACTGTATTTTTTTCTATATTGTCCTGGTAAGGCACTTGATAGACTGCAGTAGCGGCGCCCATGAGTTGCTCTTAGTATTTGCACCAGTTTGGCAAATGCTTTCTAAACTGCATGCCTTTGCAAAGCAACCAGCAATCAGCATACGTCACTGGTCTGTGATCTTACAAAAAATAAAATGATGAAGTGCCGACAAATGTTTGAAGTTGCTACTTTTTGTATGAAAACTACAATGATCTGCTCAATTTTAATAGTTATTTTCAAAGATATCACCACAAACTTCCTCCCATTATCCAAACCTCTTGTTACGCTACTAGACAAAGTTTTTATTCTCTGCACTGAGGAAAAGTATGTTAGAGATTCTCAAAGAGTTTAAAGTTGCGTCATTTGGCATGAAAGTTTTACTTGCGGCCGACTACCAACGCTCACTTGTGATGGAAGTTGTTAAAACAAATAACAATACCTGTACTAGCTTCCACACAAGGAAAACGAATTATTGTAGATTGACTGTCTGTTGTGTATTGGACGGATAAATCGGTTCAGTAGTCTGACAATTACCTGCATTTTTTATATTTGTGTTAGTTTTCATAAAAAAGCACTTTTTTAACTGCAACAAACGGTTGAATAAATTATCATTCTCAAACAAATAATCATAAAAGAAATGCTTTGGATGGAAGGAATAGTGAAATGCCTAACTATAGTTATAAATGGTATTGTTGTACTGTATAACATTCAGTTCAAGTTTTGGACATCTCTGCTGCAGCAATTTACCCAACGCTTAATCAAATTGCGACAATACTACATTTACTTTCGGGCTTATAGCCTTTTTCTCAAAAATACTTTTCAAAATGTTTTGTTCTTCGCCATTATTTCTACCAGGGATCCTTGATTTCTTTACCTATTCATCTCATTCATACAAATGATTGTTGTTGTAGCCTACTAACTTTATGTGACGTCATTTTAACGTGTTCAGTTACTCTTTGCCATGTGCCTTGAGTTGGTTGCGTAGACGAGTGGTGGAAGCTCTGGTTCGTCGTACGAAAGGACCGATTCAATTCGACACCGCTCAAGAACGTGTGGCTCTGTCTTTAGCAAGACACTTAAAGGACAGACATGCCTGAAGGTAGACATGAAAATCGGTTTCTCGCCAGCTTAATTAAAAATTTTCTACTACCTGGCGCAAGTCTATAGAACAAAAATGCTTTAAGACCTTTTGCGGATTGGTAAATAAATCTCAGTTAATTATATTCGTGCTTGCGTTTCCGATCAATGTACTATTGCCTTTGCATTTTGTATTTTTGTTTCCATTGTATATATTGTATTACTGGAGAGTTCATTCCAAATGAGCAGGCAATTGTAAGTTGATGATGTTAATTATTATTTTTGATCTTGTTTTTTTTCGCAATGATATATGTCTGTAAGAATACAACAATTATATTTCAGTTTTTCTTTCAGTTTTGAAATTTAGTTACATTTTAAATAATCGAGCTGGTGTGACGAATAAAGATTTTACTGAGAATTTTATTGTATGCTTTGATATTCGTATTTCATAATATTAATCTCGAGTCGTTTTCGCAACTGGTTTCCACAAGAATACTAACTTAACTTTAACTTAATTACACTAGAAGCAAAAGAATGCATTTGTGTGACGTTGAACTGGTGAGTTGGGCTTCATGTGATTCGCACATATTTCTTGTTTTTGCATAAAAGTCACTTTTCGTGGAGACTTTATTTGCAAAGAATACATGATACACATGCATAGACCTAAACAGTTTCATTTCCATATTTGGTTTCTACTGAGCATTTATGATTGTTGCATTGGTGCTCATAAGATTAATATATTTTAATATGCCAGATCTACATCTTTTTGTGTTTATCGTGTATGTGTTTATGTTGTAGTAACAGTGACGATCGGTTAGGGAAAGCAAGGAAAGCAGTGCTTACCTGAGCGAAAACTATGCAAAATATAATGACTGAATTCTAGGTTTAACTTCTTCTTATTTTTATCACGTCTATTTTAACTTGAAAATTACTGTGTTCGTGACTAGAATTACTCGTAACGCTTGTGAGTAGTCTAAGTCCTCACCAAACCGCATGTCTTGCCTATAAATGCCAATTAACGCAAACGCTTTTGTCAGAAACCATCACTGAAGCTCCAGGGAAATCAACTTTCAAAGTTGCTTTCCCAGGTTCAAAAATGTCAAAAAACGCCTTCGTATTATCCAATCCTCAATCGTTTTGCAAAACGTCACCAGCTGCTTAGCCAATCAGATAGGTTAGACTTGCTTAAGGTTAGTTGTGCTTTCCCAGTGACGTCATGCGTATCTCATAGCGGCTGCTTTTGGTTTCAGACGAAACGAATACAACCTCTACGCATGAGTGATTTGCGCGCTTGTAACTATAGGCTACTGAGTACGGTACGCTGAAAATAAAGCTGGTTCTCTTACCAAAAAAAATATAGATTCTACAATAAAACATGCAATTCCAAAAGGTACATTAACCAACCAGTAGGCTACTGAAACAGCACAAGTGTTTTTTTAAATTCTTTTGGGTCAATAGACTGACATCACAAGTTCAGAGCAAATTTACTTGTGTTCTTCAAGAATGGACTAGCTTAATTTATAAGCTAATTATTTGCTCTTTACTAGTACACCAGTCCAATGCATGTCTTAAATGCTTACAGATAACATTGACAATAAGTTTTTGTGCTCAGTCTAAAAACGCAGCCAACATTCTAGACTAGTCCCAGTTTGATTGATTGATTAAATCTTTATCCTCGGACTGGGAAAGTCCGAAGATTTTGTTTTGGAAATGCTCTCAGAGCGCACCAAATTGGAAGAGTTTTTCAAAATTTTCTGGGGGAGGCCCCCCAGACCCCCCGCTGGAAGTGTTGCCTTCGGCAACACGCCTTCGGGCTTCGCCCGACGGTTACGCCCTTCGTGCCTACTACCTTGCTGCAGCATATTTCCAAGTTGCTTTCCCAATGGTTTAAGCCACCGAACGTCACTGTGTAGTAATAACATTAGCATGAAGAATTCAGTTAGGCCTACCATATTTTCATCGCCTAAAAAGAGGACACGTTTCGCCAGCAAGTAGAATTTTACGCTTGAAAAATCTTTTACATGTTTTTAGATAATTACAGTATAGGCCTACGCAGCAAAAGTTATCAAAACAAAAACAAGAGAACAGATTGACTGAACGTTTAACTTATTTTTTCTCATTTCAAGTGCTTCCTTAAAACAACAAATGATTTTATATTTTTAAGACCTAATTTTTAGACAGTTTCAGTCAGACAGCAATGATGGCAAAACTCTGCAAAATGTGACAAATCAGGCACGACCTCCAGGTAGCCAAGCCTTAACTTTTTTCAACAAGGAATGGTCAGCTATAATGAAAATCGTTAAATTATTTGCAAGAAATATGACTAAAACAGTAGGCCGCACATTACCATTAGAGAAATAAAACAAAGTAACTTCAGCGGGTTTAAGATGATGAATTACATACACCAGTGGTTCTTAACCTATGGGTAATTACCCACATGTGGGTAATTTCAGGATAGCAGGTGGGTAATCAGCTGAACCAGAATATTTAGAATTATAGATGTAACAAACAATGTCACTGCTGTAAGTGGTAAAGTTGCTTTATTACTCATGCTTTTTTTATTATTTGAGTCCGTTCAAAACAACCAAACAAGCACAGTGATATTTTATCATTTTTAGAATTGTTTCGTCATAGTGATTTATTTTTCGCATCATTTTTGTTGCCGGTTTTATGTAAGCTAAAACCTCAATTGCTAAGGTAACAGGGATCAGTAAGTCAGTAGATGTAACAGAAAATATATTTCGCACTTGTTAGTGCATCGTCAGTTCTGATAAAGGGCAGTTAAGTTGTTATTTAAAACATTACTTGTAGGTTTTAACTGCCCTTTATCGGAACTGACGACGCACTAACAAATGCGAAATATATTTTCTGTTACATCTACTGACTACTGATCCTTGTTACCTTAGCAATTGAGGTTTTAGCTTTCTAGATATGGAACAGGGATCGTTTTAGAACAAGACTAGGTCAGAAAGCGAGGCAGACTCCGACTCAGCTCAGCAGCAGCCTAGAGCAGTTAGCTACGGTTTTATGTATTTCATTTTTGCGACATAATAGTAAGATTTTTCTTGTATAATCAGTTCAGTTACAGTTGTTTTATAAGCAAGCTTGATGGCTGCGTTGCTGTTAGCAGTTGTTTGAAGTAGTTTATATAGCTAAGTGTACATTTAGAGTTAGTGTTGAGACGAGCGAGCTATATTCTTTTGAAGATGAAAACTTGGGAAAATGATGGGAAAAGCATATCCAAAAGTTGTGCAAAACCACTAACATTGTTGACTATGTTCCCTTCCACTTATCTCTGTGAATCAGCATTTTCAAGTGTTGTTGCTTTGAAGTCAAAATTTCGAAACAAGCTGTTAGATCTGAAGTCAGATTTGCTTTGTGCAGTATCCAAAATCGCACCCAATATTGCATCGATTGTACACAAAAAAAGCGCAAATGTCTCACTGAAACTATTGATGCCGTTCTTTACGTTAAATGTTGTTTTTGTTGAATAACGCTGTTTTATATTTTTAATATGGTAAAATAGATAAAATTAGATTTTGGGTAATGGGACTTTGATCTGGACAGAAATGGGTAATAAGGGAAAAAAGGTTAAGAACCCCTGACATACACAAATATAACATAATTAAAAATAAACTCTAACGTTTTCGACACGTACCTCATCAGGAATTACATACCTTGGAATTACTTACATATCATAAACTTAACAACCAAAAGTGCAATTAAAGAGCACATCGCCTCTTGTGAAACGTGCACTGACAATGTCTCGATCGACCAATTTAAAATCATCTCTCGAGGCAGATCTGAATTTCAGACTAAGGTCATGGAAGCTTTAAGAATCAAGCGTAATAATCAGTCTCTCAACCGGCAGTTATTCGCCTGTAGCTCATCGTTCCTCTTGTCATCATCATCATCATAATCCATCGTCGGTTTGTTCCCCACTAGTGGGGGTGGCCGATTGCGTGCGTTCTAATTGTTTGTCAAATGCCTGTAGTTTACACCTCATGTGATCTGTTTTCCACCGTATAATTTACTTGTAACCAGCTCAGTGGCCGAGTGGTTTCGCCTTCGGCTCTGGTGCTGATAGATCTGAGATCGATTCAAGGTCGGGTCAAACCGAAGACTTTAAACACAGTACCGATTGTGTTCTATCCTGCATAGCGCAGTGAGAATGAGTCGGGTAATAATGTGATGACATCGTAAACCTGATATAAATTAAAAATGAGCCCTGTCGCTGCTAAAAGACCTTAGCTGTTGTAGAGCGACAATAAATAAAACCATAACATTATTATTATTTACTTGTATTCATTCCTGTGTCACTCGTTCAGTTTGTCCTTTTCAGTCTGGAGTGTCGTTAGTATACAGTTACAGTGACAGTGCAAAGTCAAATTTACCTTACAATTTTCATTTTATGTATATTGCATATGTAATTCCTGATGAGGTCGAAAACGTGTCGAAAACGTTAGAGTTTATTTTCAATTATGTTATATTTGTGTATGTAATACATCATGTTTAACTCGCTGAAGTTACTTTGTTTTATTTCTCTATGGTTCAACAAAGCAAACTCTCTACCAAAGCGTGAACTAAAAACTGTATGTATACCTTTCCTTGCAAAGCTGTAGGCGTAATCTATGCCACGATTTCTTTTGCTGTAGGTTAGGTGTTATACACAATAAACACATTGCACTTTTAGACATTCGTTTCGATTTGTTCAAGTACCAAACGAACCAAACTGAGTTGGTAATCAACAACGTCTACCAGCGTTGTATCAATATAAAACGTATAGCCTATAGGTAAAAGAATAATTTTTTGTGAAAGTGTGAGCATGGCCTTTATATCTTACAGTGAACCAGGCAATAAATGTTCAACAGCAGTTCCATAAAATGCGCAATTTCTTGTACAATTTATAAATCAGCATGTTACATTGGTACGGCATACAAAATGTTTAGAAAACGAATAGCCTACAAGCCGTCGTTGAAACGTCATCAAGCAATATAATCCCGTTGAAAATGTAAGCATGAAAACCCAAACTGTCAAAAAAGAGGACATATAAGCATTTTTTAGTGTCCTCGGAGGACAATTCATTTTTCTTGAAAAAAGAGGACAAATCCTCTTAAAAGAGGACGTATGGTAGCCCTAATTAAGTATCTTTTCACTGAATACAAAGATATGAATTCACTTGATTGATTACAACTACACCCACCTTGTCATTGGATAGCATAGACTTGATAGAATAGCGAGCAGACTTCAATGTGTGAGTCTCTGAACACTGTTTAAGTTTGGGAAGACTGAAGATAAATTTTATTTTCAGTCAGCAGAAATGATGACTTGAAAATTGAATGTTCGGTCTTATCAAAGCCGTGACGCGACAATTTATCGAAAAACAATTTATCGAACGACAGTTCATCGAAAGACAGTTTATCTAACGACAATTCATCGAAACGACAATTCATCGAACCGACTGTTTATTGAAACAACAGTTCATCGACCGACTGTTTATCGAAACGACAGTTTATCGAACGACGAAGCACATATGCAATGGAATACTCAGAGGTTAGGGGTCAGTTATATTTTTGTTGGAAGTGTTTATTTGAGGCCCGAGGGTCGCATTGATACCAGTCCCAAATTATCCTCTCAACGGCCCTGATGTCAACAGTTGAAATTATTCACAACATTATGCATCCGCTCCGATAGCTCAGTTGGTAAACGTGTGACTTCGTGAACGAAGAAGCTTCAAGATTAAGCGGCGCTGGTTAGACTCTCGGGGTGTGCGCTTGAACAACGCATTCTAATGACTGCTCTCCATTCAGCGGCATCTAATAGATGGCATTATTCCCCAGGAACATGACTTCAACAATCGGAAACTTCACTCTGTCAATCTCGGTAACCGGCCCTGCGTCAAGAGTCTCTACAAATATGCGAAACTACCAGGAATAACCCATCAAGGCTTTTTCAGTCCGAGGATAAAGATTCAAAACCAATCAACCAATATGCAAAAAAATTGTGTTACATAGCTGATTGTGGTTTTCGTTTTTTTTGTTGTTTTTTTAAAAGAAAAAATAGCGACTAGTGTAGTTGTCGAGTTTTGTTCAAACCTGTAAGCGGCAATCTTTGAAGTCAAATTCAAAAATATGACCAACCATTAAATTTTTTAAATCAAGTTATGTTTAAGAAACTGCAAAATCTCTTAAATCCTGCATTTTCAGACAAATTTATTATCTAAGGCAGTAGTTTTCAAGTGAAAATTTATAATCATAAAGCTTACGAAGCTAAATCATTTTGTGTGATGTTCATTTGGAGTATCACTGTTTTGACGACAAGCTTCACTTATTTTCAGTTTGTGCTGAATTCTTCATTGTTATTGAAAAAAGCAGTTTTAGTTTACACTTCTGTTTGTGATTCAGCGATTCTTCACTGTTGCTGCTATTGACCCAGGTGGACTACTTGTGTTTTGTTAACCTGATTGTTTTCGTCGCCACCAAACCTAATTTTTATTACATTACAGTTCCCACCGTTTCCTTATAAGACCACTCGCTTTAATTTTATCAGACGAACGTAGCTTAGTTGCAACGAGACGTATTTTAAGTCGATTACATGTCGAGAAATTTCTTAAACACTATGTTTCATTTCAAAAAAAATTCTTTGCTCTCTTTTCGTTTTGGAAACGTAGCAGCTTAGCTTTTTATGTGCTCGTAACACAAAACAAAATGCATGGTAATTTTTTTGAAATTTGTCGAAAGCGTTTTGAAATGCAAAAAGCTTTGTCTTCCGCGTAAAGCGCTTGGCTAGCCTACAGTATATGAGCTACCGCACTGAAAGGGTGCTGGACTACAATAAGATATGTTTTTAACAAAATAGGGATAAAATTCAAGCTTTACACAATCAGAAAAATTCTCTAGTGCGCAACGTATTTGCATCGTATTCATAATTTTGGCTACATCACAATGTGTATATAACCAACAACATTAAAACTTAAAAATACTGTCAACATATTCCACAGTCCACACACAATCGTTAAGAAGAATTATCAAAAGTTCATGGATTGAACATATTCACAATGACTTGTTATATGGTGCTGTAGGAGAAACTCCCCTGCTTCAGCAAGTCAGTCAACTTCAGTGGTTGGGACATAGCATACGACATCCAATAAATGCAGTTTATAATGAAAATCTCCTATGCCAAAACTTATCCAAGGCAAAAGAAAGCAAGGATCATCAGCACAAACTTTTATGCGATGGATTTGATCTGCACAGCACAGCCAGGAAGAACTGCGAAAGTTGGCTGAAAATCTCCTATTATGGAGACTATTATTATTAACTTCGATTTTTTAGATGCTTTGTTTTTAGGTTAATTAAAGCCTTTAATCAAGTAAAGGTATGTTACAGTAAACATAAAGTTTAATGCGCTTTTAGACTGTGTTGTATTTGACCTCGTTTTACATTGATTCTGTCTAGCTCATGACTCCTGATTCTATGTAGAAATTTGAGGGTACGCCTCGGATACTCAAAACAGTTTAAAAAACACAGCTGTATATCCTTTAAAGTGCCCCTGACAGGTTGGATCCAAGTATAGTAACTTTTTAAAGCATTTCCTAGCGCAGAATTATACTTAGCAAACTTTTTAATCTTAACCTCGTAGCTCGACTGGTTAGGGCGTAATTTAATCAAACGACTGCTCCGCAGCGCCACCACAGGCGAAACTCCATATTTCACTGCTCTGGGACGACTTTGGTGGCATTACGTCATCCTAAGTGGACGTCGTTAGCAACGGATGAAACAAACGCTTCCTAGATGTAATTGGTGGATCACAGTTTGGTCTGAGTTGGTACAAGCGGTTGCTTTTTTCGAAGATTTATTGTTTTTTGCGCTTTAATCAAACTGTACTGGATACGTTCCTACAAAACCTAAAATATAGGCTACTTGAAGAGAAAAATGAAGAAATCGTACGAATCATCATTCATATCTAATTCATCATCACTATTCAAAAATAAATAAAAGTTCTTTCTCTCTCTCATAATGTGCCTTCAGTTGGCCATTGAAATCCTTTGTAACGACCATCTGGATCTGGAAAATTGTTTCGGATTCGCCAAACAATGCATGACGGCATCACAATCCGATTGTTGCTTCCGAGAGCATCACCTTGTAGTATACACTCCAACACATGCCTGTAGGCATTTTTACTTGAGTGGTATTAACAAAATCATCTTCAGTGAAGTGAAGAGAACATATACGACTAGTTTTGTATGGCCCATCCCACTTTCGAACACTTGAAGAAAACTTTGACCATTTTCTTGTCAGTACCTTGTTTTTTGGGAAAGTGGGAAAAAAAGCACACGGTCTTTGTCACTGACCATGTCACATAAACAGAAATTTGTAGGCATTGCTTCAACCATAAATTAAAGGTACTGTTTGTGAGATACCATTCTTACACTGCAAATGGCTATAGCCAGATTAGGACAAATAAAAAAGTATCAAAATTGTAGCCCTATGAAACTTCAATTTCAATTGAATTGAGATGCTGTTTGATAAAAGTAAACTCAACCTATTTGATCGAAACCTGATAGCAATAATAAGTTCACTTTTTCATTTCGGTAATTCTTAAATTGCACATGCTTTAGACCAACAGAGCCCCACACATTCACGTTTTGCAGTAGCCGTACCATACCTTACCAAGTCATTACAGAGAAAGAATGTATCCTTCCCGCTTACTGTTACGTCACAGCGGTGTTGCCGTTTTTATTTTCGCAATTGCATGAGTGCCAGATTCGCCGATGTCAAAGAAAGTTTGCAAGCGTGTAACTTAGTAGCCTGTTGATATTTTTTACGATTTGCTGGTCAGGAAAGTTTGTTAGTTTCATCTTTTTGGTATCTTAGGTAAATTTAGCGAATTTATTTACTTGTCAGAGGCACTTCAAGTTACTTTGTTAAAATAAGTAAAAGTGCAGCTTTTCATCAAAGTTTGTAGGAAATAACTCAAATCATTACAGTACCCAATAAACAAAAAACCAACTAGAAAAATTATTGAATATTTATTTATATGCTATATCACATGCATTGTTGTGAGGCCTAAGTTTTTAGTTTCATAAAGAATGCTCGACAAATTGCAATTGAAGTTTTAGTAAAAGGGTTTGCCTACTCTTAACACGTTGTTTTCTATTGTCTCCTAGTGGAGCCGGTGTTTTGAAACAAACGCTACAAAACACTATCAAGTTGCGCATGGACGAAGAGTATTTGCTTGGGCTATTCCAAACAAACCTCTTAGTCAATGCGAAACGAAATCTCGCATCATAAAGTTGAATTCGAAACAAAACAAAAGATATAATTTTGCATCCGGACAAAAATACATTAAAAAATATTTAACTGCAGATAGGACGCCACTGCTTCGACCTTAACCATATCTGTAGCGACACGGGCTTTCTGAGGACGCCCCACTCTAGAAGTGAAATATTTCAGAGAAGGAAATATGCTAGAAATGTGAAATTTCTTGACTTTTCGTTTTTGTTCTTTGCGAATTTTCTAAACTAAACTGGTCATTTTTCTGCCTTCCTGCCCTTCACAATAAGCATTTCGTCTCAGGTGACTAGAAATTTTCGTGCAACGCTAGTTGTATATATGTTAATGTTAGTGCAACCATGGCCACCTTGAGATGCGGCCTGATTTGTCACATTTTGCAAATTTTGATTACAGCTACTGCTAGTGCTTGACTGACATTTTTTGAGATGTTTTTACTTTTTGCGGTTTCCTAATGACAAAAAACTTTTTTGTTGCCTTGGGGAAGCAGTAGCAAATGAGAAAAAGTAAGTTGAAAAACGCAAAATCAGACTGTTATTGAAAATTAACAGTCTGACTAAAATCTACAAAATCCAATTTTCTTTGTTTTTCAACATGTGAGGATGTTAAAACCTATTGTGTCATCTGGGGAAAAAAATAAAGAAAGCGTAAAAGTCTAATTTTTAGAAAAATTTATTTAAACGTTCGCCCAAAGTTTGAAAAACCAGAAAATTTCTGCAAAATGTGACAAATCAGGCCGTATCTTTAGGTGGCCATGGTGCAACATAAATGTTAGTACAATTACTTTGAAACATAAAAACGCCTAAAAATGCTTAGATTTACGAAAAAAAGTACTTTTTGTTTAGTTTAGCATTATTTTATGTTATAATTCAAAAAATTCAATTTTGAAGCTATTTTCGGGAAATTAGAATAAAAACCGACTTCCTGACGTTTTTTCACCTCAAACAATTTATTTCAATAAATTTGTTGGGTGAAAATTTAATTTTTATACGCACAATACACATGACTATTATCTTGTAAAATATTTTGGCTCTGTGATTTTCTCAGCTCCCGTTATTAGCGATTAATTAGGAAGGGGCTAAGATAGTCCGTGACGTGCTTTCCGCGTACGAAAACAGCTCGTAATAAGATAGGGTTAAAGTCTCACTGCAGTAAATCGTACGATAGACTGAAATAAGAAAAATAACTTAATCGATTAGGCTCACAAAGCCGTGATAACAGAAAAAGTGCACCCAAACAGTATAGCACAAGTTAAGGTGAATTTGGGGATTACAATCCCTCTTTAGACGCATGAACGACATCACAATGATTGAATTTACAGTTTAAAAGTTTGAAATTTAGGGCCAATCAAGCAAATATCATGACGTGTGTAACGCATTTTTGCAAGACATATGTCTGCGTGAACATGTTTTACCGCTTGCTGTAGCAGGCTATTTGATATTACTGCAACTGCCTTGCCTCATTTGTTCTGAATAATTTAAGAAAACCGATTTATGAATAAAATCGTCTTTGAATGTACGAACCTTCAGCAAAATGAGACGATTTCGATAAAGCGTCGTAGTCTACTTGAAGAATTGAAGGTCACTTAAATATTATGTACAACATTTAAAAATATGCTACCATTTGTATATTCTCAGTAAACAAAAGAAGTAAAACAAGCAGCTAAGGTGTGAGAAGAATAGTACTGTTGACGTAAATCCATAGAAAACATTTTGCTTTAATTGTTTGAAATCAATACTATAGGTAGCATTGAATCATAGTTACTTGATACACTTTGTGTTGATTCCACAATAAGATCAGGTGAATCTATTTAATCCGGTGCTTTTGAATAGATTCCTTTATATCAGCAATTGAGTTGCTACAAGACGAAGCTTTTGAGGCTTTGTGCTTTATCATATTTGTAAAGGAAATCTGTTCAATTCTGATGTGTTGGAATGAAAACCAGGTTTTTTTAAAGCAAGCTGAAGAGAGAGAAGGCGGAAGGCAAGGGCGCCGGAAGCGGGGGGACAGGGGGGGCGAATGCCCCCCCTGCCCTCAAATTTTCTGCAGATGGAGGAGCAGGGGGGGCAATGGTGCCCTTTTAAAGTCATGTAAGCTACTGCACATTTTGCAATATAACAATTTCTGCTATTCGCTTTTAGCCTAATTATAATCTTTCATTTTTGCCTCAAAATAATATTTACGGCACAAAATTTTGCAACACAGTACAGGCCTTAAAACTCGTTTTTTTTTCGACAGCTATCGTGGCCTACCGGGAGCTCCTTCTCGGCGGCCAAATCTGCCTGCTTGGAGGTCAAAATACAAAATAAAAATAACGATAGCACAAGTAAATAGAATTAAACTTGCAACAATGCTAAAATGATCACTTAGCGTTGTTGAAGTCTGGGCCTGGGCGACGTCCTACAATAGAATCGCTGCACCACGCAATAACTGCTTTATCGGGATTGTAATCCAGTACTATTCAAACGACACTCGCACGAGTGTCTCCAATGTGGCTGATTTTATAAAAGTTCGCTACTCCCCTAGAATTCTTTTTAGCAACGAAAAACAACGTTCGACATGTGTTGACGATGACGGCAAGGTAATAAAATAAGTATTTCAATGATTAAAACATTACTTGTACGCTTTAACTGCCCTTTATCAGAACTGACGATGCACTAGCAAGTGCGAAATATTTTTTCTGTTACATCTACTGACATCTGATCCTGTTGCCTTAGCAATTGAGGTTTTAGCTATTTCAATGATGTACATTACTAAAAGACATTACTAAAAGAAGCATAATTTTTGCAAAATATGATCAAAAAATGTTTTCCCCATTGATGTCAAGTAACTTTGTTCTCCTTTTTAACAACGGTTCAATGTCCGACAACATCGAATCGACATAAAAACGACAATATTGCCAGCCGATGTAAATTAGCAATTCGGGTTAAGACTTTGTTAAAATAAACGTCGGGAATTACAAACAAGACTTACAGCGCTGGCGATCGCAGATGGATATATTCCATCAATAACAAATATTCCCCACACAATGCAACAGTGGCGATTATGACGCGCTGACCTAACTTTGCGTCACTCTTTGATACTGCATGTTTTCGACAGTTAATCCACAATCACTGTATTGCGAAATTAAATAATTGGCTAGGAGAGACCGGCGGCCAAACTTGGCCGATTGAGGAGGTAGCACTGGCGGTTCATTCAAGCACTATTTAGCGGCCATGGCCGCAGGCTGCTTTAAGGCTTGACAGTAGGTTACATCATTATAAAATAGCATGATGCCCTTCTTTGTATACCGGACACTTGTAGGCTATCATTACTCAATACATAGTGAGCTGATACATTAGCATTATCGCTATGTCTTATCTTAAAACTTGAAAAAAAATTGGCCTTTTAGTAAACAAAAGTGCCCTTTTTTCGTAATCTTGCCCCCCCCCCAGTCAAAAATCGTTCCGGCGCCCCTGGCGGAAGGAGCAATGGATCGAGAATAGGTTTTATGTAAACCAACCCAGCTTTTTATGACAGTAGATTATTTTCCAGAGCTGAAAAAATGCACCAAGGTGGTTGCTAAAATATGTTTTTTTCACTAAAAACAGCTGCGTTAGATTGATATAAGCATGCAAGATTCCAACAAGTTGCGTTATGTAGTTGAACAAGCAAAACAGAAATCAAACATTTCCATCAGCTTAACAACAACTGAAGGCTTTGCCGAGTACAACGCGGCATAATAATACTAGACCTTATAGTAAGAACAGGTCAATCATGATGATTTTATTTTAGGCGCCTTGATGAAATGCAACATACTGCTGAAAGCAGCAAAAGTTTTCGGTGTACAGTCATTTGCTCTCACTAGCATGCCCCATTAAGTGTTTTCCCAAGACACAAACGTGTACTCTTAACAAGGGAACGAAACTACAACTTGTAAATCGTCGGTAAGATGCATTAACTACTTTTTAATCCAGACGACTTAAGTATCAGTTTTGTTTTGTATTCACAGTTATATCGAAACAAGTAGGCTACCAGTAAAAAAACTCGTTTGACAAGGATCTTTTTCCAAACAGCCACTTTATCTGGTCCAGATTTAGTAAAGACATGGTCAGATCCTTACTCGATCTGGTAAACATTTGGACCAGACAAAGTGGTTGTCTGGGTTGTTACATTTCAAAGAAATATGGGCATGGTAGGCTGAAAAGCACTTGAAAAGTTTGTTATCAGCACTTTGTACCTCTTAAAATGCCTCTGACTGGTAAATAAATTCGCTAAATTTACCTAAGATACCAAAAAGATGAAACTAAAAAAATTTGACTGACCAGCAAATCGTAAAAAATATCAACAGGCTACTAAGTTACACGCTTGCAAACTTTCGTTGACATCGGCGAATCTGGCACTCATTCAATTGGGAAAATAAAAACGTCAACACCGCTGTGACGTAACAGTAAGCGGGAAGGATACATTCTTTCTCTGTGGTGACTTGGTAAGGTATGGTACGGCTACTGCAAAACGTGAATGTGTGGGGCTCTGTTGGTCTAAAGCAGGGGTCACCAAATGGCGGCCCGCGGGCCGCATGCGGCCCGCCACGCTGTATCGCTGCGGCCCGCGGAAGGTATCAGCGTACAAGTATAACCAAAAATACTTTTCTTGAGGAGTTAAAGAGCACGAAGGCAAAAAAATACTTTCCGGGAAGCACATTTTCGCACTGCATACGATTCCACCGACAGGGCCGTTGACAGGATTTCTCGGGCCCGGTACCAATTTATTTTCGGGCCCCCTTCATGCACAATGTTATGAATATAAAGGTTGTGTACAAACTTTTATTGATGTGTTGTTAAAATGAGGATGACATATGCCGTTCAAAGTAGAAAATTAAGAGGAATATCATTTATATATATATTATTATATTTTCAAAGATTTGTTGCATCCACGAATTTCCCCAACTGCGCAATTACGCATTAGGAATTTCTTCGTAAATCGCGAAATCCTTGCTCTCAATCACGATCTTCGTCGGGATGTTTAAAATTGTTGGAGTTTGGTTTTGGTTTGAATGTTTATCCTCGGACTGACAAAGCCTTGATAAATTATTCCTGGTAGTTTCGCATACTTGTAGAGGCTCTTGACGCACGGCCGGTTACCAAGATTGGCAGAGTGAAGTTTCCAATTGTTGAAGTGTTGTTGCCGGGGAATTATTCCATCCATTAGGTGCTGTTGAATGGAGAGCAGTCCTGAAATGCGTTGCTCAAGCGCACACCCCGAGAGTCGAACCAGCGCCGTGTGATCTTGAGCCGGGCGCGTATCCGCTGAGCTAACGGGGCGGACAATCGGCTGAACTTAGTTCTTTGAAAAGTAGACGCAAGTAGCTAGAAGTGATTACCACCAAAGTATGTATATTCAGAATTAAAGAGTGGGTAAAGAAAAATATTTCGTGTTTTCGAGAAAAAAATCGTGGTTAGGGAAATCACTATACCCGGAAAGGGCCCGGTACTTTACCATCTGACGGCTGAAGTGGCTGTTTTAACCTCTGATGGCAATTCCTTTAGATCTGATTATATTAAGATCTTGATAATGTTTGAAGTCGCGGGGATTCTTTTAAATCCGGGCCCCCTAAATATTCCGGGCCCGGGTCCAAAAGTACCACCTAGACCCCCTGTCAACGCCCCTGTCCACCGACCTACCAATCAGATTATAGTTGTACGTGGGGGTTGCTTGAAGTTATTCCAATGCGATGTCCAGCCACACTGCACCAGTGGTTGATTAAAACGTCTGTTTTCGAATTTCGAAATTGTCTGTGAGCATAGGGTTGCTTATTTTAAGTTTGCAAATGTCATGTAAACACTAGTGTGCGTTTCACCGTTATTTTGTTTCATGAGCAGTGTTCTCTTTATGCAAGTTTTGTTGGAAAATTAGGTCGGTGTGCCAACTCAATTTATAATAAATTGGCAAAATATTATATATGAATTTAAAGACTTTTTCTGATTGTATTATGAAAATATTTAGCTTAGTACTGCAAACTGTTTTTTTTTTTTAAAGAAACATGGAACGCTTCACGATTTTGCGTGTCATCCTTGCGCAGGGGCCATGCTAATCTTCTCTCTTTCGTTCCAATTTTAGTATATGTACTGCCAAAGCAAGTCCTGCAAAATGTTGTTAATCAACAATTCTTGCCACGCTGATAAGCACCGCTAGTGACAGTTGTCAATAATCAAAGAAAGACGGTTTATAGACTCTCACAAAAAGAATGAAAACCAGCTCATTGCTTTTTTAGAGGGAAGACTGTTCAAGAATTACGGTAGAATTACAATTTTTCGGTGATTTCCACAAGCGTTTGTTTCATGGTTGCCTGGGTTCTTTTTCCCTGTTATTGGAGCCTATTTTTCGCTGATATGTTTGCAGGTCACTATTGTTGCCTATATTGCGATGTGTCAAACATTTCCTTGTTTACTGAAATTGCTAATTGCAAAATATCTTTTGTGAAGCGAAGTGACAACTCCACTCTTGCTTGGCGATGAATATTCTGATTTTTTGTTTGTCGTATCCAGGTTTACACCTGGTAGTTGAAGATTTAGATTAAGTGGACGGGAAGGCAAGGAAGCAATCTGGGTAAGAAATGCGTTCTTTTCTAGCATAAGAGTCAACCTACTTAACATTTTATTAGTGCGGCCCGCCACAGCTCTCCTTAGTGCCAAAGTGGCCCACATGCAAAAAAGGTTGGTGACCCCTTCTCTAAAGCATGTGCAATTTAAGAATTTCCGAAATAAAAAGTGAACTTATTATTACTATCAGGTTTCGATCAAATAGGTTGAGTTTACTTTAATCAAACAGCATCTCAATTCAATTGAAATTGAAGTTTCATAGGGCTACAATTTTGATACTTTTTTATTTGTCCTAATCTGGCAATAGCCATTTGCAGTGTAAGAATGGTATCTCACAAACAGTACCTTTAATTTATGGTTGAGGCAATGCCTATTGCTGTTTATGTGACAGTGTCAGTGACAAAGACCGTGTGCTTTCTTTTCACGCTTTCCCACAAAACAAGGTGCTGACAAGAAAATGGTCAAAGTTTTCTTCAAGTGTTCGAAAGTGGGATGGATGGACCATACAAAACTAGTCGTATATGTTCTCTTCAATTCACTGAAGATGATTTTGTTAATACCACTCAAGTAATAATGCCTACAGGCAGGGCCCACAAGAGGGGGGGACAACCGGTGCATTGCACCGGGGCCCGGTGAGTTCAATGGGTCCCGACAAAATGTCTAAATTCACGAGATAAAAAGATTGATTTCAACGATTTTGCATAAAATATTGTTTTTATATTAGTTCCGTAGGTTGAATGGGGCCCCCTTATGGGTAGCCTAGGCTATGCCCTTTTTTAAGATTACAGAATTTTCAATTTTTTTAGTTTAGGGAGGCCCGACAAAATGTTTAAATTTGCGTGCTCAGGTCGATTTTGCATAAAATACTGTTTTTTATATGAATATTAGTTTTGTATTTTGAATGGGCCCCCTCATGGGTATGCCCTTTTTTAGAACAACAATATTTTCATTTTTTGCGTTTAGGAGGCCAATAAAATGTTTAAATTTGCGTGTTAAGGTCAATTTTGCATAAATTTTTTTTAATATTTTAAAGTTGGTATTTCTTATATGAAGTTGGTATTTCTTATATTGAAGTTGGTATTTCTTAATGTCATGAACAATAAGCAATGCATTCATCTTAAGTTTGCTGCCCTAGTCTCTGCAGATTTCAACGTCAGAAATGGTAGGGTGAACTACCCTAATTTGGGCATGTTTGTACTTTATCAGGTGTGACAGGTTCAGCCTTGGTGATGCAATGATTATTTTTGCATGATTATGTAGGGCACATATCTCTCACTTCTCAATAATATTGATTTAGTGCATTTCATTAGCCGTCCTTGCAGTTATAGACCATGAGTGATGGAAAGGAAGGAAAACTTTGTGGGAAGTACCGCTCCTACTCTAATAGTGACTTGACAAAGGCAATGAAACTTGTACGCGAAGGAAAACTTTCGCAAAGAAAGTCATCATTGGACTTCAATATACCCCGTCAAACTCAAATAGGTTGTTGAACAACAAAAACTGCTCTAAACGTGGTGGTGGGAGGCCAACAACCTTTACTCATGAAGAAGAAAAAGTTTTCGTCTCCGCTCTAATGGATATGGACGCTTGGGGATTCGCCCTCACTGAAATGCAGCCGCTAATGTGCTGAAATATTTTGTTAAACTAACCGGAAGAAAGAACGTTTTCAAATGTGGAATACCTGGAAGAAAATTCATGAGACTGTTCTACCAGAGGTGGAAGAACGAACTATCCAAGAGGCGACCAGAGTATCTCACCATGGCTCGCGCTACTGCATGCAACGCCACAATCAAGGAGATTTGATAACCTTTATCTGTCCTTTTCTTTTTTTAAAACACTTTCATCGTGCCCAAATATAGATATTAGGTGCTAAATTGAGCTTTACTTCATTTATTGTAGTATGCCCAAATTAGAACCAATAATGCCTAATTTGGGCATAGTGGCCACCAAAAAAAATATGCACATTTGTTCCTCAGTTACAAAAGGTGGATGTTTTGCTTCTATAGAACAGCATAGTCAAGCGATCTGTTGCACAATTGAAATAGTAAACTCAACCCTACCCGTAGAATCCACGGCACTGTGTAACGAAATATGCCCAAATTAGGGCAGTTCACCTTATTGTATGTTAATGTAAAGCTGTAAGCACACGTATGCATTATGCAATGCTATGTCAGCCATGTCGGATAGTATTGCAATTTTTATCTTCGAAATGGCTGATTTTACCCACTTGTTGTCATGGCTACAATCAGGTGTTGCCAGAGTTAGGAAAGGTTATAGGGTTTTGATCTCTGCCCAGGACTAAAAAAAATATCCAAAATACAAGTTTTTGTTTTCAACAGCTATAAACTTTTCCTCAAATTAGGGCAGAATTCCATAACTGACAACGCTATTGAGGCTATATTTACACTATGTAGTGTTTTAGCATTTTTATCTTTGTGTATAACTAGTGTGTATCTGTGAATTTAAAGTTATATTTACAATAGTGCATTGTTTGTGAAACAATGGAGTGTTAATACTTTAACCTAATTTATCCTTTGTAAGAACGCGCACGGCAAATTTTGCTTGTGATTGGTGAGATATCACGCGACATGTCGCACTGGGGAGCCCGGCAGCAACATCTGCACCGGGGCCCGGCAGGGCTCTTGGAGGCCCTGCCTACAGGCATGTGTTGGTGTGGATACTACAAGGTGATGCTCTCGGAAGCAACAATCGGATTGTGCTGCCATCATGCATTGTTTGGCGAATCCGAAACAATTTTCCAAGTCCAGTTGGCGGTTACACAGGATTTCAATGGCCAACTGAAGGCACATTGTGAGAGAGAGAGAAAGAACTTTTATTTATTTTTGAATAGTGATGATGAATTAAAATGAATGATGATTCGTACGATTTCTTCATTTTTCACTTCAAGTATATTTTAGGTTTTGTAGGAACGTATCCAGTACAGTTTTGTTAAACTGCAAAAAACAATAAATCTTTGAAAAACGCAACCGCTTGTACCAACTCAGACCAAACTGTGATCCACCAATTACATCTATGAAACGTTTGTTTCATCCGTTGCTAACGACGTCCACTTAAGATGACGTAATGCCACCAAAGTCGTCCCAGAGCAGTGAAATATGGAGTTTCGCCTGTGGTGGCGCTGCGGAGCAGTCGTTTGATATAAATTACGCCCTAACCAGTCGAGCTACGAGGTTAAGATTAAAAAGTTCGCTAAGTATAATTCTGCGCTAGGAAATGCTTTAAAAAGTTACTATACCTGGATCCAACCTGTCAGGGGCACTTTAAGCAGCTGATATCAATGAATTTCTATTTGTGCTTTTTGAAATGGAAGCCACAAATCCTTGCATAGCTTGCTGGCTGCTCAGTCAGCTGAGCTACAGTATAGTACCAGTAGGCATTAACAGAGATTGGCATAATTACCAGTGTTGGTGATCTTGAAGATCAAGATCTTAAAACCATAAGATAAGAAAGAATAAATACAAATACTAAGCAGGTTGTGGTTGGCAAACTTTAACGCAAGGTCCATGGTTTTAAAGGCATTATCCCAATCCCACTATTGTTGTTTAGAGATGGGATGCCTACCTACTATCTCCTGGCTTGTTCGCTCGACTGCCAAACATAATGGATCTTGCAATTTTTTATTTAAAGATTAGGTTTGACTGCGGGAATAGAAATCTGATTTTAGTAGAATACTAAGAACTTCAATGAATTGGCACAGTTATGCATAATAAAAAAAACTCTCATCACACACTTCTGGTGAAGGCCTTGATGGTATCAACTTGATTACTACTAACAGTCCAGCACAACCCGGCAACAAAATCAGTCATTTTTGCATTGATTCAACGTCCGCAGACATTGAATTCTGATGAAGATCTATTAGTAAAGCATGATGCAAAAAAGGCATACAAGACACAGTATATACGGCCATGCCTAGAATGAAGCGGTGAACAGAAATGAGGAAGCGGATCCCCTCCGCATGGCGCAAGAGCTAACAGTCCCTCTGTTCCCAGGGAGCGGCTGGTCGGCTCTGACGATCGGGTTGAAGCAGAGGTTTCGTGCAGCGGACATCCAGCCAGCAAGAAGGCTGCACAACAAAAATTATACGGTTACTTGTGAGGGCGATGATAAACCTAAGCAGTAGTCTACGGTTATAGTGAAAGTTACAAGGACAGTTCATCGCCTAAAATTATGAAAGCAGTGTGAACCACGGCAAACCAGTTGTTCATGTATCTGGTTTGAAGTCCGTGTCCGGGCGAGGATGCACAGACTCAATTGGTGCAGCGAATGAAATGCTGCATCGGACGCTGTGATACTTGAGGAATGGATGTAAAATCGACGAAGAAACGCTATACTCCTATGTACAACCGACCTGACGATATACAATGAAAATTAAGGTGCGGGAAACACATGCCGACTACTTAGTAAGCTAGCTTACAGAAGGGAACAAGGCCAGCAGAGCAGCTAGGCCACTAGGGTAGAAAGCAGCGGACAAGTGAATTACAAGTAACATGCCAGCTTACATCAGGCTAATCGGGTGAAAGGCAATTAAACTACAAGGCCAATAAGGCAGAAAGCAGCGGACAAGAAAATGCAAGTACATTCAGGCTTACATCAGTAAAGCCCGTAACCAACAGGTATAGTAGAACAATACCTAGAATGACCACAACGGTCGGCACAATGGCCACAAGTGAAAGTGCAGAGAGAAGCCAGACAGGGTAATGTATAATTATGAAAGGCAGGGTAAAGATATGCAGCGGACGCTGCTGATTAGCATGCCGGATTGCCCGCACATACACAGCCCTCATTAGGACGGCGACACTCCTGGGCATGATTTAATGGCGAGCAGTGACTGGGACACAAGGTCTTCACTATTGATTCGTTTATTAACTCAACTTAATTGAGTAGCGCTGAACGACAGAATTTAACAAAAACGCCAGAACAACTGACGATTCCACAACCAGAACTCAGTACAATACGCTGTCGTCATACATGGTTACTGATTAGCTTGACTTCAGAAAGTAAGAATGATTCTGAGTAATACTGAACATCGCTAAGTCAGACTGAGTAACAAAAGTGTGTCAGGAATCATGGTTATAGTTGCTTAAGAAGGATCGTAGTCTTGATTGGGAAAGCGCTACTGTGAGCATTGCAAACGCTGTACACACCCATACAATGTAACATAACGGCAAATCTGCGTGTCCATGAAGCACTAATCAGAATGCGATTAGGTATTCTTTCCAAAAATTCATTGCTTACAATTCCCTAAATTTCTAAGCGAGACGCAGGTTTGTGCTGAAAGCTCGCGGTATTTTTACAAACCAAGTGGATTCTTGCACGCGTGAGGTCAGCGAGAGTGCTCGGGCACTACATCCTGCTTTGGTATCACGCACGTTATAATGTCCACGTTTTGTCGCTATGTTCTAGACCTCTGCTATGTTAGGCATACATTGTTTTTCGTTGTGATTGTCAGAAATAAATAAAAACCGAACTGAACTATACTGAAACCGGATATCAAGAGGCATGGCCACCTAAAGATACGGCCTGATTTGTCACATTTTGCAGAAATTTCCAGGTTTTTTTAACTTTGGGCGAACGTTTAAATAATTTTTCTAAAAATTAGATTTTTACGCTTTCTTTACTCTTTTCCCCAGATGACACAATTGGTTTTAACATCCTCACATGTTGAAAAACAAAGAAAATTTGATTTCGAAGATTTTAGTCAGACTGTTAATTTTTCAATAACAGTCTGATTTAGCGTTTTTCAACTTACTTTTTCTTATTTGCTACTGCTTCCCCAAGGCAACAAAAAGTTTTATGTCATTAGGAAACCGCAAAAAGTAAAAACATCTCAAAAAATGTCAGTCAAGCATTAGCAGTAGATGTAATCAAAATTTGCAAAATGTGACAAATCAGGCCGCATCTCCAGGCTGCCATGCAAGAGGTTAATAACATCACACCAGCCTCATCCACCTTATTAGAGTTGGACTTCAAGTTATGATGAATGAAAAATAAAAAACTTTCCCTTTTTTTTCAAAGGTGCTTTTGCTACTCTGTTTGTTGTCCAGGGAGGCGCTATTAAATAAAAGTTCGATAAACACTGTGGTAAATCTTCTAAATTTCTTTTAATTTATGTTGAAGCTTGTGAAAGTTTTGACAGATTTTTTAAAGATGATTTAAAATAATTTGGTTATAGTTGACTTGATTTGTTCGTAAATAGTAAAACAATTGTTTGTAAACAGTTGTTCGTAAAAGAATTGTTCGTAAACAGTTGTTCATAAAGTTAAATCCATAAAACAATTCTTTGTGAAGCATTTCTTCGTATACATCAATTCTAAATTGCATGCACGAAGAAATGCTTTAGAAAGAATTGTTTTACGAAGAATTACTTTTACGAACAATTGTTTACGAACAATTGTTTTACGAACAACTGTTTACGAAAAAACGTCGGACACCAATCATTGGTTGTATGGGTCTCTGTTATAATAATTTGTGCTGCTGAAAAGTGGTCCATTACCAATGATAGTTGTAAAAGTTCGCTTAATCTATTTGTATAGTTTAACAACATCACACAACTGAACTTTTCAATTCATTTAAGTTTTCTTTAAAAAAGCTTTAAACGCATGCTTGATTTGCACAGAGACTTTTTCTATCATATCTCATTAGTTTGTTTTGATATGATCTGAACAGCTATTAAGCAAACTGCAAACTTAGTATGTGTTTACAGCCTGCTGAAAAATGTGAACACCCGAAAACGTGGTCACCGTACGCCACTGATTAGCAATACTCCGCATTCAATACCCTATTTCAGTTTCACACTTTTCACAGACCTTGTGCGGAATATGCTTTGCGAGCCCAAATGGCAATGATCCAATTCAGTAGCGTAGTTAGTGGTCACAGCAGTAAACCATAATCTCTTCGAGGGAAAATTGCAACATAAGATTCCCGCATCCGTTCGTCTGTATGCAATGACCGAAAGAAACACTCTTCTGGAAACGTCTATTCAAGAATTGTATTTCTGTAAAAATAGCCTCAATGCTGCCGAAAATGGAGTGCAACGCCGTACACCACTAAAAACTTGTCACTACAATACAAACTACTTAGATAAAGACGGAATTTTCGTCCAGCTGGCAAGCACTAAGCAAACAGTTAAATATGCGACCAACTTTCAAGCCACCATTTTACGAATGACTAGAACAGATTGCAATATGCCAAACGCACGTAGGCAGTTTACTGTGACGTAAATAGTGAAACATTGTGAAGCAATCCTCAACAAGTGTTCAAAGGTGATGATGCAATGTTTCAACAAGTGTGATACAAGTCTTACGAACGATCGTGCAATCTTGGCTCACTTTTTAGGAAAAATTCCATGACGTAATACGCTAAGATTCAGTAGACCTGAACGGTTTTATATGACGTTTGATTTGGTGAACCATTGTCGGGAACAGTTAGGTATTTTGAAAGGGAAGGGGGTTCGATGGCCGGTGGGCGAAGCCTGACGGCGTGTTCGCCGAAGGCAACACCCAGCGGCGGGAGATCTGGGGGGGCCTCCTCATCAAATTTTGAAAAATTGCTTTCAATTTGGTGCATTCTGAGAGCATGTTTAACAAATATATGGGTATGAATATTACTGTAAAATGGTGCTGTCCGGTGGCAAAGATTACTGCATTTTCTGACTAAATTGAGGGCCCTTTAATTTGCGAGCCCTATGCAATCGCACGGTTTGCACATCCCAAAGACCGGCACTGCACAGACCAATAAAAAAGACTTGTTGATTTAGGATTTGTAGTTAGGCCTATAGCAAAAACTTTCCTTATTTTATCAGTAAGCTTTAAACACACACTAGATTTGCCATTTTCTCTATAGCTGTTCAGATTATATCAAAACAAACTGATGTGATGTGATATAAAAAGTCCCTGTAAAAATCAAACATGATTTTGAAGCTTTTTTAAAAGATATGAATACCCCAAAAAATGTTCAACGTAGGCTACGCCACTGGTTGGTAACTCTGCTCTATTGTTACGTAATACAATCTTCAATTATACAAAAGTTAACAAATAAAATAATTCGTCAGTCTATTAGCCTACCAATCATTCAAACAAAATTGCCAACACTGAATATGGGTAAAATGTAGCATACTGCATAAACTTTGTCCGAATGTCTATGTTATAACTGAAAAAATGTTGTTGTTTGGTAGTAGGCTAGGCTTCTAGTCTAGAGTAATCAACATACAACAAGTTAAAGATCCAGTCCCCTGAAGAGTTTTACTTTTTAAACTGTGGAATAATATTGATACAATACATGTTGCTACCAGTACTAAAGTATTTAATAGAGTTGTCATAAAGTCTGCAACATTTAAAAACGGCTAAAGTAGACAATTGGTTTTCTGTTATCAATGTTAAGTACCGGTATTTAATGCACTGCGTTTTGAAAAACCCGAGCCTCTAACATTATTTGTAGAGCCATATATAAAATACCAGTAATAATAATAATTGGTACTGGAAATTACATCAATGTATCTAAATGCAGTTGTCGTAAGAATATTTTTTTTTGCTGTCCACAGAGCAAAGAAAAGCATTTAAAAATCCAGGCCCTTTTGGTATCTTTTAAAACTTCAATTTGGCATAATATTGAAAGAGTAGCCTACAATGGAAGTGTGGTAACATTTAACGTAACGACATGAACACAGCTG
The DNA here is from genome assembly GCF_918807975.1 of Aplidium turbinatum. NCBI lineage: Eukaryota > Metazoa > Chordata > Ascidiacea > Aplousobranchia > Polyclinidae > Aplidium > Aplidium turbinatum. Next base: position 5,590,377 of record NC_137484.1, on the reverse strand, counting down.
CGACAAAAATGGGTTTTTGTTTAAAAAATTATCAATGTTAAGCATTTTGACATATGATAATCTAAAAAAATTGAGCCCCTTACATGTTATTTTTTAAAAACTGCATTGGCCTATAAATAGGGTAATATGATAACTTTGGTACTGGAATGTAGTAAGCTTAATATGTAGGCTACTGCATCCACAGTAAATACAGTTGTTAGAAGACTGAAGTTCTTGCCTTTTGTTGTGACAGTCCAACGTTAAATATTTGAAAAGCGATGCATGAAAAAATCCAAGCTCCATCAAATCAAAACTACATAAGCTTGTTACGGCCAATCTCTGTACAAATCAAACGTCATATAAAACCGTTCAAGTCTACTGAATATTACGTCATGGAAGTTGCTAGAAAATGTGCCAAAATTGCACCATCGTTCATAGACTTGTGTCAAACTTGTTAGGACTTGTTTGGGCCTGTTTAAACATGAATGCATTGGTTCACTAGCTTTGGACACCTGTTTTGAATTGCGTGACAATTGATTTCACTATTGCGTCACAGTTACTTTCTACGTGAATTTGAGATATTGATATCTTTTCTGATTCATTCGTAAAATGATTGCTTGAAAGTTGGCCGCTCATTTAACTGTTGGCTTAGTGCTTGCTAGCTGGACAAAGGTTCCGTCTTTTATCCAATTAATCTGTATTGTAGTGACAGTTTTTTTTAGAGGTGTAGGCGTTACACCTATTTTCGATAGCCTCGGGCTAATTTTACTGGAATACACTGTTTGAATAGACGTTTCGAAAGTGTGTTTATTTTTGGGTCATTGCATGCAGACGAACGGATTTGGGAATCTTACGTTACAATTTTCCCACGAAGAGATTATGGTTTACCGCTGTGACCATAAAAAATAAAAGACGAAGTTTGTTAGTTGGTAGGCTAAGAAGCACTTAGAAGCAAAGAAATAATAAAAGAAGATCTTAGTGGTTGGTAGTCTAAAGAAGCAAAGAAAATTAAAGACATTTCTTCTCGGTAGGCAACTGAAGAACTTTAAGCTAAAAAGTAAAGACATTTCTTCTCAGTTTGGTACAGAAGAAAAATAACTTTGACATTCATTGGCAAGAAAGAAGATTAAAGGCAATCCATCTGTGCTTGAAGATTCAAGTGGAAGAATCCAAACAAGTTTTGTGGACTTTAGGACTTCATACTCGTACAGCTACGGTATCGTGCATTTAAATTCTTTTTTGTATTTTTACGGTCTTTACAGTTAAGTTTTTTATAACTTAATTTGTGTGTTTGTGTAACTTAATTTTTTAATTGTTAAATTTAGCCCTAACATTTAATATGTCTACACTCGGTGGCGACAGGGACTCGACCGCCGTCGACTCGACTGAGTTTAAGCCTGATGATGTTCTTTGCGGTCGGGCAGGCCATTCTGGGGAGGGACCCATTAACGATGAGGCTAAGTCAGTTCGAGAGGCCCGGCATCTTAGACGGGATATTTTGACTCAAATCGGGAAACTTTCTGTAGCCCTAGGTTCTTTGAGTGATAAGCAGGAACTGTTAATTTTTCGATCTAACTTATCTACTTTAGAAGAGGAATTAAGGCATTTCCATGCTCTTTTGAGTAAAATTGTTAACTCTGCAATCTTGGCAGAACTTCGTGATAGGGTAGATCCCGAATTTAACTCGTTAAAAAATAACTTCGAACAAAAAGAAAGTGAGTTCTCAGATAGGTTGGATGCTGACATACATCCTGAGGATAGCGCCTCAAATGTAAGCACTAGGATGTCTGAGAGCTCGTCACGGATAGTTGCACAAATTAACCTACAGTTAAGACGAGAGGAGCTCCAGATCCAAGCTGAGGCCGAAGCTAGAGCTGCTGAGGCCATCGCAAGAGCTGAGGCCATACGAGCTGAGGCCATACGAGCAGAGGCTGCCGCGAGAGCTGAGGCCGAACGAGCAGAGGCTGCCGCGAGAGCTGAGGCCGAACGAGCAGAGGCTGCCGCGAGAGCTGCTGAGGCCGCCGCGAAAGCTGAAGCTAGAGCTGCTGAGTTCGCACTCAAAGACGCTCAGTTGAGGGCCGAACAACGTAAAGAGGTAGTTTTAGCTGAATACCGTTCTGAGTTGGGCTCCCGGCGTAGCTCTAGGAAGGGCTCTTCTAGGCATTCCAGAAGTGAACATCAATCGCAGTTTAATTTACCTAACCTTTTCCAGACGCCTGTTCAATCTGTAAGTGGACCTGTACAATCCACATGTTTTCCAGCTGTTTCAGGAGGTCTCGGGGCCGCGGCTAAGGGTCTTCCCAAGGCTGTAGAGCCAAGGTCTGCAAATTACAACCGAACTCCTCCCCCAGAGCGTACAGGTCACGGGGCCGCCATTAGCAGTAATGCTTTGCCCCCTTCAAAGTTTTCTGCGCCGCTAGTTGCTGATCGCCCAGCTACACGTAATTTGGGTGGTTGTGAGAGGCGTATCGTGTCTCCTGATTTTAACGTGTTTGAGGATCGTGATCGGGCTGTGCATGTGACTGAGCCCACTCAGCCCCTTAAGGGATATAGCTTGTCTTCTCCCGCTAAATCGAGTTCTCAACAGCAGGATTGCTTTTTTGAATACCAAAATAGTAGGACGTTCTTCGATAAGGCGGCCTTGATTGGTTACGATGGTAATAATATGCCATTTGTCTTCTTTAAAAATCGTGTTATGGCCTTGATGGCAGCTTCGCCCTTCAAGGGAACTCGTTTGACTTTGTTGCAAGCAGCTTGTGTTAGAACAGCTGCACAAACGATTGCTAATTTGGTTTCCGACACTCCTGGCTTGTCAGAGGAAGACAGGATAGAAATGTCGTTAGCTCGCTTGTCCCAGCGTTTTGGGGTTCGTGGAGGTCTTTTTGCAGAACCAGAAATTAGAAAGTATCGCTATGGTAGCAAATTGACTTCTATCTCTTCCAGTGATTTGAAAGAGTTTAAAGATGAATTGTCGCAGTGTTTGCTTTACGCGAAAGCTTATGGTCAGCGTGATAAATTAGAAGGACGTTTTGTTTTGGATTTGGCTAAGCGACTCCCGTTTGACGCTAAGCAGCGTTATCTTGACTTTTTAGGTGATCAGTATGGTAGCACTGAGGAACCTACTTTTCAGAGTTTGTTTGAATTTGTAGTACGGGAGGAAACGCGCAAGTCGACTGATTTTAGCATTATGCTAATGGGCGATTCTGGGGAGTCGCAGCAATTTAAAAAGTTTGGCAAAGGAAAATTGCCTTCATGTCCGGTTAGGCAGACGTCTGTAAAACCCCATGATATTGTCATGTCAGGAAGTTCGCAGTACTCGACTGCTGTTGGCGCACCGCGCGGTGGTGAGGCTAGACGTAAAGACCTACCGGCATGTTTTTGTTGTTCGTCACGTGGTCAAGTTGAATATCATTTTTTGTCTAATTGTAAAGAATTTTTGCGCTTGACACCTAAAGATCGGAGAGATGTCATTGTGAAAGCTGGCAAATGCTTGAATTGTTTGCGCCAGCATATGGTTAGAGACTGTAATCATGCAAATAACTGTCGTAAGTGTGGACCCACCAACGATAGGAAACACTATTTTCTTCTGCATGATTTTTATGTGACGTCACGTGATTCTCTGGATTTGGTCGGTAAAGATGAGGCTGGTGCCAGAGTTCCTGTGCGTAATGTTAAGATTGGAAATGTTAAAGCAGCCTTTAACCGCGTTACTGCTGCTCGTGTTTTGAATCCAATGACTGGCAAATCGAAGTTGGTGTATTGTCAGCATGATCCTGGTTCGCAGTTGACCTTTGTTTCGAGTGACTTGGTGTGCGAACTTGGTCTTAAACCGTATGATAAAGCGTCGTTTAAAATGGATACTCTGGCTGGTCAGAAACCTACTTGTGCTGACCTTGTTAAACTCAACATCCAGTCGTTAGAGACTGATGAACTGTTTTGTGATATAACCTCGGTGGTTAACCCAGCTTGGGCTGACGATGTTAAGACTTTACCACATAAGCAGGATTTAAGTAGTTTCCGTCATTTTCATGACGTGAATATGTTTCATTTGAATGATTGTAGTACTGTAGATGTACTGATTGGCAATGACAACGCTTATTTGATGTGGGCAAAAGAAGAACGTGTTGGTGAAAATCGTAGTGAACCGCATGCTTTACTCACTCCTCTCGGTTGGTTGGCTTGTGGTGGTAAGTCACCCTTAGTTGAAAGCGTTGCTAAAGTGTGCAGAGTGCAGACGTCTTCAGAGTCGGATGTCATCTCTGGCTTTCAGCGTAAAATTGAGTCTCGCGATATGGAAATAGCAGACCTGAATAAAGTCATTCAGGATTTGACTTTGCAAAATGAAACCTGTGAATTGTCTCGCAATGATATTTTGGCTAGAGAACTTGTCGAACCGAATATTGAGTTGAAAGATGGTCGATTTGAGATACCTGTTCCGTTGAAGGAAGATATTGATCTACCTAACAATTTTGTGTTGGCGTCAGATAGAGCTGCTGCTTTAAGAAAGAAAGCTTTAAAACAACCTGAACTTCGTGATTTCCTTACTGACACCATGAAAGATCTTAAATCTAATGGCTATATTGAGCGCGCGGGTGAAGCAGGAAATGTCAAGGGATTTGAATGGTATTTACCATACTTTGTGACGTCACAATTAAAAAAACGCATTGTTTACGATGGCAAGTCTGAATTTCGAGGAACTTGTGTTAATGATGTAATGTTTTCGGGTCCTGACTTGTTAAACCCTCTGGTAGATGTCTTGGCTAGATTTCGGCTTGGTAGATTTGGTCTCATGGCTGATGTGACTAAATGCTTCTTTCAAATAAAGTTACCTGAGTCGCAAAGGGATTTGTTTCGTATATTGTGGTTTGAAGATGATGACCTTGAAAATGGTAGGATGGTACCATTTCGTTTTTGTGTACACCCTTGGGGAATAAAGAGTAGCCCGTATATCGCTTGCTTGGCTATAAAGAAAATGATCGAGCAGAATCCCAGCAGTGCTGGTGAATTGACTCTCTGCAATATTGCAAATAATATGTACATGGATGATTTTATATTTTCGGCTGATAGCTTAGAGGAAGCTCAGCAAATCACTCATGAATCAATTGCTTTGTTTGATAGCCGTGGGTTTAAACTTGTTAAGTGGAGTGCTAACAAGGAGTCTATGATTGTCTTGTCAAATTTGGAAAATGAGATGCTTTCACCTTTGATTCGTGACATTGACTTTCAGACTGAAAATATGACTTTGCCATCAGCGAAGACATTGGGTTGTGTGTGGCAAACCGAGTCTGACGAGATGCGTATCGCATGTTCCTTAAAGCCCTTAGCTAAACACACGCGCCGAAGTATGCTCAGTCAGCTTGGACAAAATTTTGATCCGCTAGGCTTTGGAGCGCCATTTTTTCTAAAAGCACGCCTTATACTTCAGCAATTGGCGATAGACAAGTTTGATTGGGACACCGAGGTCCCTGATAGCTTTGTTAAAGAGTGGGAGTCGTGGCTTCGCTCTTTGGACCTGCTTAAGGATTTTTCGTTACCGAGATGGTATTTTGCAAACTCTGGTGTGTGCAGTCCGGATGATATTGTCTCATATCAATTGCATGGGTTTAGTGATGCTTCGAATCAAGCTTTCTCTTCTGTTGTTTACTTACGTAGACTGGTTAATGGAGTTCCGAGTGTGTCTTTCGTTCTGGGTAAATCTACCATTGTTGTAAAAAATCAGTTTTCTTGGCCGATAGCTAGGAAAGAGCTTGTTGCCGCTTTAAATACAGCAAGACTCGTGAAGCAGGCCTACGAGGCATTGAAGATGCCCGACTGCAGTAAGTATTTTTGGTGTGATTCTCGGACTGTGTTGCAGTGGGTTAAGAACCCTGATTTACGTTTGAATAAGTTTATTACGCGTCGAGTTGAGCATATTTTATTGTTGTCTGGAGCCCAGGATTGGCGTTTTTGCCCTACCGATATGAACCCAGCTGATGTTGGCACAAGGCCAAATCTTATTACAAAGAAAGAGTTTCGAGAGTTGTGGTTAAATGGTTCTAGTCTTCTCTATCAGTGTGAAGAAATTCCATCTGTAGAAAACCCCACTCCAGTACCTGTCCATAGCCTATATCTTCGTGACGAAGAGGGGTCGCTTGACGTTGCACAGGGTGGCCTTCACAGATTGATCGAGGCCGCACCTTCTTTGTATGTTATGAAAAAGAGAATTGCTTATTTGGTTGCTTTTGTTGAATTTTTGTGCTGTAAAACGAGAAAGCGTAGCTTTATGAAGCCAAAACTGGACGCCTCTTATCTTAATAGAGCCTTAGACTTAACTGTGAAGTTTGTTCAGAAGAGCGTGTATGGCGATGTGTTACATTTAATGACCAAACGATCGCCGGATGCACTTGAGGAAGTGATAAAGCGGGGTAGTGTTGGCGCTTCGCAACGTGAGAAGGAACGCTTGAAGGAATTACGTTCACTTAAAAAGTACAGACCTTGTGTAGATGATGCTGGTGTAATCCGCATTGAAGGGCGCTTAAGTAATTCTCCCGAGATTTCTCTAGAAGCAAAGCATCCGATTGTTTTGCCTTCGAAGCACCCCTTCACTAGGCTTGTTGTACTGTCGCATCATAATCGAAATGCGCACTGTGGAGTACAGCACACTTTGTTGTCTACGCGACAGAAGTTTTGGATCGCTAATGGTAATGCTTCCGTGAAGAGGTATCTTAATGATTGTGGTGTATGTGCGATTGAGAAAGCTCGGCCTATAAGGCAGCTCATGTCTGATTTACCTTTGTCTCGCACAACTGCCCATAGGAAACCCTTTTTTGATTGCGGCTTAGACTATCTTGGACCATTGACCTTTGTTGAAGGTAGGAGTCACAAAAAAGCTTGGGGACTCTTATTCACATGTATGGCATCTCGCGCTATTCATGTTGAGCTGGTTACGTCATTGTCGCTGAGTGATTTTTTACTTGCCTTTACAAGGTTTACAGATTTACGTGGGCAGGTTAATGCTATCTATTCCGATAATGGAAGTACCTTTCAGGCAGCATCTAAGAAGTTACCCGAGTTGATAGAATCAGCTGAATTTCACAACGCCCTGAGACAGAGAGAGATAAACTGGGAATTTATACCTCCGTATGCTCCGGCGCAAGGTGGCGCCTGGGAGGCAATGGTAAAACAATTTAAAATCGCATTTTTTCACATTTTGGACTCTTCAATACGTAAGCCCAGTTTTATTGAACTGCTTACGTACACAGGTAGTGCCGTTCGGATCGTGAACGAACGCCCTTTGGTACCTTTGAGTGACGACCCTAGGGATTTTACTGTCATCACCCCTGCCTCACTTTTGACCCCATACTTAGACCCATACTGTGCTGTTGGGCAACCACATGATCGTGACCAATTAAGAAGGGATTATCGGTTCAATTTGTCACTTTCTCAGCAGTTTTGGAATAAATGGATCGATTTTTACTTGCCAGGTCTTCAGGGCCGGAAAAAATGGCTAAAAATGGCCGAGAATTTGGAGCCTGGTCAACTTGTAGTGGTAGGTTCTCTCCAAGACATTGGTAAACGTGGGAAGTATCAACTTGGGAGGGTGCATGAGGTAGTTCCACAAATTAGGAAAGGGAAGCCTGTGGTTCGTAGAGCCAAAGTTGCCGTCTGCAACTATGATGAGAGTACGGGGAAAGTGAAAGTAGACTACGTGTTGAGGGATATTTCGTGCCTCGCCCCCGTAAAGAACACCTAAGTGTTAGGGTTTGAGCCTGGTTTGTCTGCGGCGGCCGATACTTGTCTGAGCCCGGAACAGTCGGTTATTATCGCAACTATTGTATATAGCGTCATTTAGCGTGTACCTATGGTACCAATTTCATGTATCGTCGTGTTTATTCTTATTGCTGTTCATTCTTTGCATGCCCTTTGTATTTGCGTATTAACTTAAACGTGAGTGATTCAAAAAATTTGTGTATCGTGTGTTTTATTCATTGGCTCACGATTGTCCTTCAATTCTTTTTTAGTTATGCCATGTTAGACTGTCATAACTAGGGGCCGCTATGTTACGGCCAATCTCTGTACAAATCAAACGTCATATAAAACCGTTCAAGTCTACTGAATATTACGTCATGGAAGTTGCTAGAAAATGTGCCAAAATTGCACCATCGTTCATAGACTTGTGTCAAACTTGTTAGGACTTGTTTGGGCCTGTTTAAACATGAATGCATTGGTTCACTAGCTTTGGACACCTGTTTTGAATTGCGTGACAATTGATTTCACTATTGCGTCACAGTTACTTTCTACGTGAATTTGAGATATTGATATCTTTTCTGATTCATTCGTAAAATGATTGCTTGAAAGTTGGCCGCTCATTTAACTGTTGGCTTAGTGCTTGCTAGCTGGACAAAGGTTCCGTCTTTTATCCAATTAATCTGTATTGTAGTGACAGTTTTTTTAGAGGTGTAGGCGTTACACCTATTTTCGATAGCCTCGGGCTAATTTTACTGGAATACACTGTTTGAATAGACGTTTCGAAAGTGTGTTTATTTTTGGGTCATTGCATGCAGACGAACGGATTTGGGAATCTTACGTTACAATTTTCCCACGAAGAGATTATGGTTTACCGCTGTGACCAAAGCTTACATATGGCATAACGTGGTAGTTAAACATCAAAAGTAACATGTATTGCATCTAAATAAACTTTCAAGACTGCAGTTATAACTTTCTATTCCAACAGTGCAATGTTAAGTATTTGTGATAAGGCGTTTTGAAAAACTCCGGGCCCCTAAAATGCCCACGGGCCCGGGTCTACTAGTACCCCCCTGGACTCCCCCTGTCAACGCTACTGGCTCACGCTTGCCGTCAGCAGGCACGTCATTTAAAATATAGGTTAAAGAAACGGTAACAACCCAAAGGCAATGGAAACACAATCACAATTCCCAGTAAGAGCAACCGAGCCGACGAAACATCAACAACTTTTTGGGCAAGCGCCGTCACTAACAAAATATAAACCCACTAGAAGATTTCTGAGGGGGCCAAGATAATGCTCACACCGTACTTGCCGAAAAATGCGAGAAAAACATAAAACAACAACGGAAAACTATAGGGAAATTAGAGGCGGCAGGATTTCTTTTTGTATTTAAATTTACTTTTTGTTTATACCTGAATAGTTACATTGTTGAAATATGCTGTCATAGTCAATATTTTTTTTAATCTGCCATTAGCTGCTATTGGGTCACTTTCAAATCACGTTTTACTTTTCTGTGGTTGAAATGAAAAGCTATCGTCGCGGATTTGCTTTTGCTTTGCTTTACGTTAGTTACCATTTATGAAGTTGTTTTGCCGCTGATGTTATTGCATTCCAAGCCTGTTAAGTTCCAAGCCTGTTAACCGATGCAACTTCAGAATGGCTAATTGGGATTACTATAGCCTCCTCACCAACGAAGCCACACAGTATCTCCCATCCCCTCACTCCAACAACGTGGAAGAAGCCTACCAGGACTTTTGTGATGAAATAACATCAGCGGCAAAACAATCCATTCCCCGCGGCCGACGAAAGACCTATATACCGTGCTGGGATAAGGAGTGCGAAAGCTTCTACTCTGACTTCTTCCACGCCCCCCAGGGCAATGACACCAACAGCTCAGCCACAGATCTGCTGGCACGGTTGGACTCAAAGAGGAAGGAGCGCTGGACAGAAGCCGTTGAATCAATCGACTTCACGCACTCCAGCCGCATAGCATGGAGTACACTGAACAACCTGGCAGATCACGTGCCTCTCGTCAACAATGTCCCGTTTCAGCAAATTCCATCGCCTCACAACTTGTGGAGAACGGGAAATACAAATCGAGAGACCGTGAATCAGATAGATCCGTCTTACAAGAAATGACGGACCTCTGGAGGGTAACAACCCCAGACGGGGACAACATCTCGGGTAAGTTCACCCCGGAAGAATTTTCCGCCGCCCTCCAGCACATCAAGCTAGGTAAAGCCCCGGGCCCTGACCACCTATGCCTGGAGTTGATACTCCATGCTGCTGCCTCCTTAAAGTCCTGGTTAAAAGACTTCCTTTCCTGGTGTTTGCGCCACCTGAGAATTCCAAGGATCTGGAGAAGAGCCCTTGTGGTTGCAGTCCCTAAGCCGAAGAAGCCCCCAGGGGACCCGAAGAGCTACCGTCCAATCTCTCTGCTCTGCATCCCCTTCAAGATCCTCGAGAGACTCATTTACGCCCGTGTCGAACCAATAATAGACCCACAGCTCCCCCGTGAACAAGCTGGTTTCCGACACGGACAATCAACCGTAGATCAGGTCACACTTATGACCCAAGATATTGATTGAGGATAGCTTCTCGGCTAAGAAGAAGGCTGGCGCCGTGTTTGTTGATCTCACGGCTGCCTATGATACCGCATGGCATAGCGGCCTTACCTGCAAGTTACTCAGTTTGCTCCCTGACAGACACATGGTCCATATGATGATGGAACTTGTGCAAAACCGCAGTTTTACTCTCACAACCGGTAGCGGTTGTCGAAGCAGACTACGCCGACTCAAAAACGGCGTCCCACAGAGCTCAGTCTTGGCTCCTCTCCTGTTCAACATATGCACCTACGACTTTACCCCCATTATCTCCAAGAAATATGCTTACGCAGACGACCTGGCACTCCTGCACTCAGCAGGAAACTGGCACTCAGTGGAGAGGAACCTCAGCCAAGACATGCAAACACTATCAGCATACCTCCAGAAATGGAAGCTACAGCTCAGCAAGTCAAAGACAGTGTCGGCGGCCTTCCACCTTAACAACCGGGAGGCACAGCGTGAGATAAACATCAACATTGATGGGGAACGCCTGCCCTACTGTGCCGAACCTACATACCTCGGCAAAACCCTGGACAGGTCACTCACGTACCGCCGGCACTTGGAGTCACTGCGCAAAAAAACATCTACACGCGTCGCACTTTTGAGGCGATTGGCGGGTTCCAGCTGGGGAGTTGGTGCTAAAACTCTTCGTACAGCTACCTTAGCCCTTGTTCAATCCACCGCTGAGTACTGCGCGCCGGTCTGGTGTCGTAGTTCTCACACCCACCAGATTGATATCGCCATCAACGACGCACTGCGTACTGTGACTGGATGCCTGCGTCCCACTCCTACGGACTGCCTACCCATCCTAGCAGGCATCCAACCCGCTGAGCTACGCCGTAAAGGAGCCACGATTTCTCTCGCGCGCCGCGCTCTGGACCTCGACCATCTCCTCCATGCAACATTCAAGCGACTACCACCTATAAAGCAGCGGCTGAAGTCAAGACGCCCCTTTGTGCCTGCCGCACAACAACTACTTAAGAACGCAGAAGAACTTGGTTTAAGTGCGGCACACTGGACGAACCACATGTGGAACACGGAGTGGCAAAATCACACCTTTACACTCCGTGACTTCATACACGACGCCGATCCCCGTCTACCAGGGATGTCCCTCGCAAGGCTTGCGTGGGTCAGGCTTAACCGCCTGCGAACTGGCGTCGGCCGCTTTCGTTCGGACATGCACAAGTGGGGCCTGGCTCCTTCATCAGAATGCGAGCGTGGTGCCACGGTACAGACCGCAGACCATGTCATCCACCATTGCCTAACCCACCGGCCTCCACACGGTGCGCATGGTCTGAGGGTCCTGGACGACGAGACTGCTGAGTGGCTGATGATTTCCTGCCCTCCAATCTAGCCTGGAAAGATCGCTCATACGCCATCATCATCATTTATGAAATTAAAGTTAATTTATATCATTTACGTCTTGAAATGGTGGCCACAAATTTTCTTAGAATTAGACTTTGTTAATTGCCGTTAAAACTTGTTTGGATTTTAAATAGGCCGAATCGGCAGGTCGCTATAACCAGTGGCGGCTCGTGCCATGGGGCTGCAGGGCTGAAAGAAAGAGAAGAGGAAATACTGAAAGAAAGAGAAGAGGAAATATGTTTTCCTCTGTGTTTGTCCGATAATGTTTGTAAGATAATGTCTTTTTAGACATTACTTTTAAAGAAACAAAAAAGAGTCAAAAGGCATGTAAATTTCACTCTGTGTGGAGCTACATGTACTTGAGAGGTTAACTGTTATTTTTTTATTCACTTTTTAAAGTTAGTTTCTATTTCGCAGAGTGGCGATGAGCCATGAATGTAGAAGTGTTAGCTGTAGAGTTAGGGTATTCAACTGGTTATACGAAGTGCTAGAGCATTTCAAAATCACTTGAACCTTGTATGCAAGGGATAGGTTAGTCAAGACTAAGCTCAATAGGTAGCCTACTAGTAAAGTTTATCTTCAAAGCGATAGGCCTACTGTTAGTTTTTTTTTAAATAAAGCTTAGGAATACACCAACTTTTCAACAAAGTTTGAATGCATTTTTTCAAAATTTGGGGTAAAAACATGTTCAGAACACATCAAATTTAATGCGATTTTTCTAGGGGTAGACTCCCCCACGAAGTCGTTTGCAGCCCCACTGTTCACAAACAGCACCAGTCGCCACTGGCTATAACTTACAAGTGATTTGAATGATCCTGGTAAAGTTTTTTCATCCTATGGTATCCGAATTCTTTCTACAACACTAAATTCTAATTTTCTGTCTTTTTTCAGTAACAAACAAAAATTTAAGTATGGAAACATTTAATGAACATGAAATTAAATTAAGCAATAAATTAAGGAAAATATGTGACTTCAGTGGTGAGGAAACTTGCCCATATGAATCGGCTCCCATCTTCCATCAAATGGGATTGCTTTATAAAACTAAATCCCCAGACAAGATAAGTCTCATTCAAAGTGCTGCTTTGTTGAACGCAGCAATTGCGAGGCAACCTTGTAATGTTCAATTTCAAACAGATCTTGATGAACTTTCTTCACATGTTCTCATCTGCGCTAACGCTGAACGGAAACAAGTGACGTTGCGAGATGTGTCTTTGAAAGTTGCTCAAAAAGTGGAAGAGATGAGAGCAATCACCAACGCTGGATTACAAAATATTGAAAACATTCCTGATAATGCAAAAGGTGAGGAATTATTTGAATTGGAAATGCAAAAAGTCAATCTTGTTCAATCTTTGCAGAATGAAATAGCAGAAAGATACACAAAGATTATGAAATACATATCTGTACAGTGCATTGTGTTGATGGGACAAAGTCCATGTCAATATGCTTTGGTCGGAATGGGATCTTTAGCAAAACAAGAGATTACACCATATTCCGATTTCGAGCACATCATTGTTCTGGATGAATTTACTGACAAACAAAGTGATGAAGTTGACAAGATAATGGAATATTTTCGTTGGTATTCAGTTATATTTCACATCATCGTTTTGAACTTACAAGAAACTATCATACCAAGCATTGGCATTCTCAGTTTAAATGGTTGCTCAGAACCAAATGGAGACTGGTTTTTTGATTCATTCACAACCAGAGGAATCTCATTTGATGGAATGATGCCTCATGCTTGTAAGTTTCCACTTGGAAGAACTCAGAAAACTAAAGACAAGAACTGGAGCACAGAGCTGATCAAACCATTATCTGAGATGGTTAAATATCTTGAAGCATCAGAAGATCTCAAGAATGGATACAAACTTGCAGATGTTTTGACTAGGACTTGCTTTGTATCAGGAAACGTTGTTTTGTACAATCGGTTTTCATTATGTGTAGAATTTTGTTTGCATAGAAACAAGGTTGCATTATTACCTCTGTTGTTACAACAATTGGAAAAAGACAAAAAAAACTTTAATGTGACGAAAAACCTTCAAGGAATTGAATTTGGTAGAAAGTTGAACATAAAGCGATTGATTTATCGAAGTACAACTTTATTTGTATCTGCTTTAGGACGTTTTCATTCCATCAACAAATGCTCCAGTTTTTCTATCATAGATGAATTGAAATCTCTCACCATCATCAACAATGCAACAGCTGTTAAACTTTCCTATGCTATTGCTATCGCTTGCCAAGTTCGATTATTATTTTACATAAAGCGAAAATCTCAAGATGACAATGTGTTTGAAGGAGATCTACAAACTGATAATTTGAAAGTTGAACAACTCATTCGGGCAGTAGGAACTAAAAGCTTGGTCGATTACTTTGTCACAGCACAGATTCTACAATCCTTATTTGACCTTAACAACTTGGGAGACAATTTGAATCATGTGTTGAATGAAAACAAACTTATAGAATATTGTAAGTTCTCTGTCATGCACAATCTTCGCCTCTTTGATCGTATTATCTTAGAAAGTGAAGAGTATTTCAAGGAACACCAAGAAACTGACTGCGATGTTTACCATAAAGAAATTATGTATTGTGTAGCTGACTCTATGAAATGCACTGGTCGTTTTAAAGAGTCTATCAATATGTATGAATATATGGAATCTGTTTTTTCTCCATTAGAAATAATGCAGAAATTGGAAATTACTTACCATAAATTGTACAATCTTTACTACTTAAAGCAATATCAAGATGTTGTTGATGTAGCTAAACCCATAAAGGCGCTTTTTCGACCACAAATAGGTCATTTGCAGAAGGAGGATTTGCGTGTACTTTACGAAGTTTTTTTTGTTGACGCATGGAGTTCGTACCCTCTGAACTTGTATAATGAGGCACTCAGCTCTCTCAGAGATGTATTGAAAATATTGAAGAAAACGTCATGTTTCAAAAATAATCGCCATCGCATTGCTCAATCAAAAAAACAAGTCGCTTTGAATTTGTGCGGTCTTGGACGTTTTGACCAAGCATTGTTCCATGTTTATGAAGCTCGGGAAATTTTAATTAAAGCAGAGGCTTTGGAGTGGCATATTAAAAGAGTTAATGAAATAATTTCGGAATGCAAGAGCAAGAAATTTCCAAAGACTTAAGATTCTTAATGAACATAATTACGCTTAGCTTGTATTCTGGTTGTACGTTGGCTGTTGTAGACCGTGTTTAATATTTAAACAGTCTTTAAAAAGCGCATACGGTTATCTATGAGCACTAAACTGCACTTTATAGATGATTCTCTTCATTTGAATTTGTGTAGTCCCTGGGTGATTGGCTCGCGCTAAATTGGAGTGGTAATCTCTTTATTTATTGTTTGCTTCCTTCAAAATAATGTTTTTACAACGTTGAAATTCACGCAATGTTACTAATTTAGATATTGTGTACAACTGTACATATCAATAATATCGTAAAAACATAATGTTAGTAGTGCTAGACTATTTAGCGCTAGTTGGGCACATTGTATTAACGTTACAATCCTTATCTCAAACATATTGTTTTTAATTCACGTCACGTAAACAAGTTTTGTCAGATTATCTGATTGTTACTTACTCATGTATTTTTCAAAAAAAAATTAAAACTGTGATGCAGCCTATTAATAAAATATATTTTTGCAAATGTTACATCAAATATACAGTAGTTACTATTCTCTAATGCATCTACAGCCTGTTTCACCCTAAAAGGATCAGAAGGTTCTTATTCAAATAGAATTTTTGCAAATGTTTGTCCCTATACAGAAGGAGACTGTTAACTTGGCATTTAATCGTAAAATGTGTTTTAGATTCTTTCAGTGACTACAAACTAGACTACTACACGATATTGAAACTGATAACCACTTTTATTTCTGACGTTTTGTTTCACGTGCATAACTTCGGCTGCATGAGTAGTGAGAGTCATTGTTTTCCGTTTGTAAGGCCGCCGGTTCGACACCGCTCAAGAACATGTGGCTGTGTATTTGGCAATACACAGGCATGTCATCGATTGCGGAGTGGCGCCTCTTCGACAATAGTCCTTGATTTTTCCCATGTATGAACAACACGCTGCTCTATAGAGAAATACCTTTAGACCTTCATAGGCCTATAGCCTGCTGAACAAACTGCATTAGCGCATTCCTTTCAATGAAAGAAGTTATTCTCATCCTAAAAAAAATAAATTCTAATTTGTTTCTTATTCACAACGTTGGATTTATAATAAACACAACGCGCATGCATTTCTTGTTCTATAATACACCAGCCAGTGAACACAGAGTTGCTCATTACAAGCAATATACCACCTTTTTGTCATTCTTGCTACATACAGAGGAATAGTTATCAAAGTAGCATACACAAGTCAGTGAACACGGTTGTAACCAACAAATATTCATGGCTGTTGACAACGTATTACTATTACTGTGTGGAAGCTTGTCTCGACTGAACACTTAGAATTTAAGATCGCAATAAAAAAGACGTAGTAATAAGAATAAAAAGATCGAAAAACACTGTAAGAAAAACACGAAGAAGAAAAACCAAACAGAGTGCAAACTCAAAGACTTCAACGTTTAGAGCTAAAATCTTGCAGCGGGCACCTTTCTGCCTTCTCGACATTCAAAAGCGGGGAAAAATCGTTGAAGAACTAACAGCAGCAAATACGGATGTTACTATTGCGATAACGACACAATAAGTGAAGTGGCAACGTGACTGTGATGTAACAATCCTAGTTTCTTATATGCAGTAAAGTGGCGCGACAGTAGTGCTAAAAAGTCGTGTGAGGTTAGATGGGCATTTTCAATTTTTTTGAGCAATATTAGAGTGCATTTTACTTTTTTAAGTCTATAGAAAAAAGATGAACCATACTGTAATTGTGAAGAAAGGGGCGTTCTTCCCGGCTATCAGCACAAGGCTGAGCACTCACTAGTACAGCGAGCAACTGCGATTCGCCAACCATAACGGTGTAGCTTCCACGCTAGCCATTCAGACTTTCTCTTTCTTTGTTTCCACAAAGATAAGAGTTAAACTGACTGGTAAAGCGGTGGTCGAATAAATTTGTGGCAGAATACGGTGCGATACTGATGAGCCCAGCCTCATGGGCGAAACACGTGTCTATCGCTGTCAATTCTTGCTACAAATCGGCTGCCGAGAAACATACTGTAATTGTTAATTATTTGAAAGTTCAAAAATGCATCTCGGGCCTCACCAAAATTTTCTCGGGGTCAGTGTATTTGGGACCCTTGGATTAGATGAAGCATGAATCTGGTTGTAGGCGTATTGCCTATACGCGCAAAAACTATTCAATTTTTAAGAACAACAACCAAATTATGCCGGATTCACATCAAGCTTGTATTTAATCGCCATCTCCGCTTGGAGCAGATAGTGCATCAACATGGGTTGTCTGTTTCCGTGAGTCACGGTTTTCAGCCAAGCTTAGAAACCCGTAATAAACAAGATAAATCATTGCATGATAAATTAAAAAGACAAACAAAACATTTCATTAGTCCACAGTCAGCAATAAGTTTTCCTGCATACACTGGTTGGATTCTCGTTCTACTACAGTACCACTCTATCGTCATAGATCCAGTAGAGCACAAAGTTTGCTATTTTTTTTTTGTGAGCAGATAGCTCATTTTATAGCAATAAATTTTCGTAATTACTTTAAAGATGTTTTGAAAACTTCAAATGGAAAAATTGTTCAACATCGATTGAACTCAGTTTTCGGCAGACGATCTCAAATATTGAATAAATATATGAATACAGAGTTATGGAAATCTATGACGTCAATATTTGATGCAAATCCATACCTTTCCTAGGAAAGAAAACACTTGTATATGCTAAAAACCATTGTATTTTATTCAGATGTAGTTAAATTGTATGCATGTTATTCCAGAAGAGGACATCTTGTGATGTCGAAAACGTTTGATATTTAATTTTTTGCGTAGTTTTGTGTTTCTGTAAATGTAATATTAGACCGGGAGCCGCGACGTCCAACTTTATTTTTTACTTGTGCAACATGAAAAAAGCTAAATTCGAAACTTGTAGTTTGCTTCAACATTTTCAATGCATCTCTGAAAGAGCTGAGTGCTTCGTTGTGTCTGCTTAGTTTTTCTAAACTTAGAGTTTCGAAAAATATACTTTCTGAAAGCTGAAAATTTTCATCTTGCCGTAGGGTAAATGGTTTGGTTTTGGTTTAGTTTTGAATCTTTATCCTCGGACTGACAAAGCCTTGATAGGTTATTCCTGGTAGTTTCGCATACTTGTAGAATGTAGCAGTGGCGTACCGTGACCACTTTGACAGGGTGTTCAGTGACGGCAAAGCAACAGCGGGGGGGTCTGGGGGGCCTCCCCCAGAAAATTTTTAAAATTAACATTGAATTTGGTGCGTTCAGAGAGCATTTTCAGCACAAATTCTGAACATGAACAGAACTGACAAAAATAATGTTGTCGGAATGGAGAAGAATACAAAACAGATATTTATTTGACAGCGCATTGAATGAAAGACTTAATAATATCAGACATTAAGTTGCATTTCTAAAGTCACATACTTCAGTTCACTTTTTATTTCCGACCATCAAAACGAACAATATTACTTGCCATAACACAGCAGGAGTCTGAAAAAACGCGAAAGTTAAAGCGTGCTCGAGATGGAAATGATTTACTTCATGCAAGGATTAGGCACGGTCGCAACACCTTGAGAAATGTACAAGCGAATTAAAAACAAACAGGTGAAAGTTAAAACAATAGCAAAGCAACTCGATAATAAACAAGAAAAGATAGTCGATTGCTATGTTGGTCGGTTGTACTTTTATCCGCCGTACTACTTAGTAAAAACGAAAATGTTTAACACCTCGACTACAGAAGGAAAATTCATCTATAGCATAATTCGATTCTTCTTGTTTGTGCAATAAATTTTTGAATTACATCGTCGTAAAAAGCTTGCTTTTGCTTCAGTTCTAGCAAAAGTTGTTTCCAACGCTGATCACCTCAAACTCTAATCCAACAAGCTAAAACTTGCTATTGCCTGGGATTCCCCCAATGACGCGCCAAGGTGTGCAGATCAGCGAGTGCACAGCCTGGCTGACCTAAAACCATTGCTGTTTTCGCTGCCTTGTGACGTCATTTTTCTTAATTGTTTATTTTAAATAGCACTCGCCAAGCTGTCAGTGCACACCCAGCTTAAAGGTAATGACCGAAAAAAATTAAAGGCAATGACCTCAAACGTTGGAATATTAAAATTGGAAGGGGACGAGTTTTGCAATTGAAAAGAAAGCAATCAGCATGCAGCAAGATGTTAGAATGTCATGAAAGTAAAGAACATCGACAACCGATGGAAATTTTCTTTTTTTCTGGATTTCTTGGGGTGTGCAGTGCACACCTTGAACACCCTGAATATACGCCACTGGAATGTAGAGGCTTTTGACCAGGGCCGGATTTACCAATAGGCTAGGCAGGCTGAAGCCTAGGGCCTCAACGTCCAGGGGCCTCGAAATTCGATTTCAAAGTTTGTAATTCTTTTAAAAACTTGACAAGTTTAAACCCTACCTAAAGTACCTATATATATCAAGCTTTTCAGAGTATAGAAAATTCTATACACAAGTTGCAAACAGTCATTATTACGTCGTTACTCGTTTGCATCATAATAGAGGCAATTATTGCGCGCTTTCTGCTGGAAGCTTCTATGTTAGTGCCGCAGTCTTCTCTGCAAAAAACAGTATGAAATAATTTAATGGTTTTCTTGGAGAATCTAGTGTTTTTTTTTTAAATTTTGAGAGTGGCAGCATCAACTTTCCTTCTGTTGTTAACGAAGAAGATTTAGATGATTTGCAGGAAGAATAGGGAGCTTTGCCTCAAGCGTGCAATGCTCTGCAATCTGCATAATAGTGATAACCTTAGCCCACCAGAGTTTTGGCTAAAACTGAAAATGGACAACCAAGGTTTAAAACTTTTAAAGGAAGCGTATCCGGAAGATGTTGACCCGAGTCCCGAAACTAACTGATGAACTTCTATGTGCAAGGAAGACTGTTTCTAAGCTTAATGATCACTAACTGCTCAGGAGAGAGATCTTTCTCAAGGCTCAAAAGCATCAAAAATAAACTGAGATCGACAATGTCTCAAGTTGCATGATTTTGCTTTGACAAAAGCTAGAAAAAGAAATTTGATAGCCTAGTCTTAGGCTACTCTATTTGATTGCTGTAACTATTTCTTATGTCCTCGTAAACATTGGCGTAGCCAGGGGGGAGGTTTGGGGTTTCAACCCCTCTTTTGGCACGCGTGCGACGTTATCATATTGAGAATGATGCTTTCAGTCTCTTTATGTCTCTAAAACAAAGCTTGCCTAATTTTAAACGAAACTGCATTAAAAGAGCGAGTTTTGCCAATACCAAACATTCAAATATATCAGCCAGGAATTAGCAACAAGAAAACATAGAGACTTAGCTTTATTTCCGAAAAATGCCGAAGAAAACATGATCTTATCCTTTTGCTATGCCACCGGACGGTATCATTTCACAGGAATATTCATACCCACATTTTTATTGAAAATGCTCTCAGAATGCACCAAATTCAAAGTAATTTTTCAAAATTTTCTGGGGGAGGCCTCCAGAACCCCGCTGCTGGGTGTCGTTTTAGGTTAGGCGAATACGCCGTCAAAAAAAAAACCTTTCAAAATTCCTGGCTACGCCACTGCTAGTAAATAAACTTTACAATTATTGTAACGGTTGTTTGATCAGAAAAATTAAAATTAAAAGCAAAACTGCTTTAACTAAATTTTTATTCTTTTAATTAAAAATTTGCACCCATGAATGTGGAAAATTAAAAGAACGAAGAGTTTAATACACTCATATTTTTAACATTAAGCAATGACATGTGATGTTGTTTAGAGAGAATTTCGGAGCTCAAAATAGGGAGAGGCCTCACAAATGGAATAGCCTAGGGCCTCTCACGGTCTAAATCCGGCCCTGCTTTTGACGCAGGGCCGGTTATCGAGATTGGCAGAGTGAATTTTTCCGATTGTTAAAGTGTTGTTACCGGAGAATTATTCTATTAACTAGGAGTTGCTGAATGGAGAGTAGTGCTTAGAATGCGTTGCTCAAGCGCACTCCCAGAGAGTAAAACCAGAGCAGCTTGATCTTGAAGCTTCTTCGTTCACGAAGTCACGCGCTAACCAACTGAGCTATCGGAGCGGACTGAGTCAAAGTTTGGGGTCTGTTTCGCTGTTGGTGAAGGTAAGAGATTTGATTTCTTCTATTACGTCGAAACTCAGGCATTTATTGATAGAATAAAAACGTTCTAAAGCAGATGCAAATAAAGTTGCACTTCGATCAATCGCTTAGTATTCAACTTTCTTTGACGTCTTGTTTTTTCAAGGTTTTCTTTTACATTAAATTTGTCATGTCATCATCCAACTGTTGTAGCAACAAAAGTAATATAAACAAGGAAAATGTACGACAAGTCCAAATTACACCAAGTTATCGTGTATACCCACCACCAAGTTATCGTGTATACCCACCACCAAGTTATCGTGTATACCCACCACCAAGTTATCGTGTATACCCACCACCAAGTTATCGTGTATACCCACCACCAAGTTATCGTGTATACCCACCACCAAGTTATCGTGTATACCCACCACCAAGTTATCGTGTATACCCACCACCAAGTTATCGTGTATATTGTGCTGCGAAAAGGTAAATTACAACATCTCTCTCTTACAGGCAAAATTGAAGGGAAGCGTGCCCAAGGCAGACAAGGATCAACTTACTTAAACCGACAAACCGACAAAACCAACACCGACATACACCTAATACAAAAAGCAAACAACAGAGAATCTTGGAAACTGATCATACAAGAGGCAGTCAATGCTTGGAATCAAGTGCGACCATAAAAGAAGAAGATAGAGGAACAACATCGATGTTGAATTTACGTTTAAAAAGTTTCGATAGGTTTATTATAACTACAAACAGGAAAAAACATTATTTTAAACTGTAAAAAACAACAAGCGATACACTCAGCAACTATTCTGGGTGTTAACTGTTAAATCCTGAACTTTCTAACATCCTAGTATGGTATAGGCTACCTGCTTTGCCGTAAAGCTTTCGTCCATAAAGTCACATTTCAAATGCTTCAAGTCATTTTACCATTTGTGATGACAATGTTCATGTTTCTGCATTGTAACGGAACGTAGTTCAGGTATGAAGGTTGATGTTAATTTTGCGTGTTGTTAATGTTTTTTTCATGGTTGCAAAGTTGTTTCCTGCTGCTTTTTATTTGTCTCAATATTTTTGTATCGCATCTGCCAGTGTTGTGTGTCCCAGATAATTAAAGCATTTGACTTGTTCAAACACAACTTGGTCAATAGTAATATTTAATCTTGGTGAATTTTTGTCTTTTTTGTAAAAATCATTGTTTTGTATTTTTGTGTTAATTTTCATCTTATATTCCTTTCCAATATTGTTTAATTTTTCTATTATTCCTTGAAGAGCTTTTGGTTCAGCCAACAAGACAGTACCGTATCATATAAAGAGATTTGTAACTTATATTTGGAAATTGGAAGTAGCGTTCACATATTATACCTGTATTTCTCATATTACAAATTCCTTTCCTTTCCAGGCTTAAACCGCTTTGATTTTCGTTAATTTTACTTTCAATGATTTTCCTATTTCTTCTGAGAATAAATCTTTAATTTTTTTATTACGTGGCATATCAAACTAAGGGTTCAGACTAAACAATGATAAAACAAAGCTAAATTCGATCGTGTCGTCACGGCACTGTGCCAAACTCTTGCTACATCAAATAATATTTTTTCAACTACCCATGGCTACCTTTGTACACAGCCTGTGTAACACAGGCCATGACAACGTGCAGGTATAAATTTGACTGGATGCCAATCTGTTAGTAGCCAATATTACTGGCATACTGCAAGTGGATGGTTTTAATAGTAGTCACTTAATATAATCTTTGTGTAAATTTTGTGTGATTTTGAGCTACTTTTGTTCTATTGTTACTGTGCAAATAAGGAACTAGATTTTGGCACTTTGTGCTGGAATCTAAAAACCGTCTGGTAACACTGGTAAACGAGACGATTCATCATTTTTAACAAAAAATTAAAAGTTTTACAAATTTATAAAATATTATTACATTTGTTAAGTTGTTGGTGATGTCATTAATTGAAGTTTTGAACAATATTTTTTAAGTTTGGGTTTTGAATAGTAGGCTACAATTAACTAAACTCGTCGTCGTCGTCGTCGTCGTGTGAGCGTCTGGGGCCGGGGGTTTATCCTTTTACCACCCCAGGTTCACGATGTTTCCGGACTACACTGGAAGGCTAGTAGAGAGCAGCCAGTCTTTGGTTTCATCATCCATGATACGCAGACCTTCCACTCCGTTAGGTGGCTTGAAGATGGAGCAGTCATTGAGGATGTGGTCTGCGGTATGTTCCTCGGCACCACATTCACAGGAGGAGGAAGAGGCCATTCCCTATTGGTGCATGGTTGAGCGGAAAAGCCCGACGCCCGTACGGAGACGGTTGAGGCGCACCCATGCCTGTCTTGGTAGTGTTAGACCGATGTGGCGTGTGTCGGCGTCGGGGATGAACGATTAGAGTCTGGTGGCGGTTGACTTCCATTCAGAACTCCATTTATGGTCCGCCCAAGCAGCCGCAGAGATGTCTTGTACATCAGCTTCGTTGATAAGAAGTTGAGCGGTTGGCACGAATGGGTGTCTTGATTTCAGTCGACCGGGGTGCTCGTTTGGGAGAGCAGAGATCTTGTGGTGGAGAAGGTGGTTAGGCTCCAGTGCCCGTCGACCAAGGGACAGAGTGGCTTCTTCACGACGAAGCTCAGCTGGTTGGATGCCAGCGAGAATGAGGAGATTGTCCAATGGTGTGGGACGCAGGCATCCGGACACTCTGCGCAGGGCGCTGTTTATGGCAGTGTCGATGTTATGGCAGTGAGCACTGCGGCACCAGACAGGTGCACGGTACTCTGCTGAAGAGTAGACAAGGGCTAAGGCTGCTATACGCAAAGTGACAGCCCTCGCTCCCCAGCTAGAGCCTGCCAGACGCTTGAGTAGCGCAGCGCGGGATGTGAGTTTCTTGCGCAGTGACACCAAATGGTGGCGGTATGCGAGCGATCTGTCCAGTATCCAGTGTCACCCCAAGATATCTTGGTTCGGGGCAGAAGGACAGAGATTTTCTGCTGTTCTGGACGTGTAGCTCACGATCAGCTTCCCGATTGTGGAGGTGGAAAGCTGCTGCCACAGTTTTGGTTTCGCTGAGTTTCAGTCGCCAGTTCTGGAGATAGCCTGAGAGAGTTTTCATGTCCTGGCTCAAGGTGTCTTCTAGATTTTCCCACAACTTTGTGGAGTGGAGAATTGCCAAGTCGTCCGCATAAGCATATTTTGCGGAGACCGTAGTTAGCAGGTCGTGGGTGTAGATGTTGAAAAGAAGTGGAGCCAGATTCCTGTGGGACGCCGTCTTTCAGGCGTCTAACTCTGCTTCGCCGTGGATTGCCGGTGGTGAGGGTGAAGCTTCGATTCCTGACAAGTTCCATAATCATATGAGCCATATGTCGGTCAGGAAGCAGGCGAAGCAGCTTGCAAGTAAGGCCGCGCTGCCATACTGTGTCATAGGCAGCTGTAAGATCTAGAAAGACAGTTCCGGCCTTCTTTTTTGCCTCAAAGCAATCCTCGATGTCTTGGGTTAAGAGTGTGACCTGATCTACGATGGATTTTCCTCGCCGAAACCCAGCTTGCTCTTTTGGAAGGAGCGGGTCGATGATTGGGTTGACGCGTACGTAGATCAGTCTTTCGAGGATCTTGAAAGGAACGCAGAGGAGGGATTTCGGACGATAACTTCTTGGGTCCTCTGGTGGCTTTGGTACACAACCTTTATATTCATAACATTGTCGATGAAGGGGGCCCGAATATAAATTGGTACTGGGCCCGTGAAATCCTGTCAACGGCCCTGCCCCAAACAGCACCATACAATTGTTAAATAGCTGTTTGTTTATCCGCGCTGGAAACGCAAAGCAGAAAGCTATCGTAACACGAAAAATGTTATCTACACATACTAGAATTGCAATACTGACTTACTGAGAAGCATCTTAGGTGCTGCTCAGTATTACTATTCAGAATAAGAAAAACTATGACAGCTCATAACTCAATATTTTTTATTTACTCAAATTTACTCAGTATTTTTTATTTCATGCCAAGGACGTTGGTTTGGTTTGGTTTGGTTTTGAATCTTTATCCTCGGACTGACAAAGCCTTGGTAGGTTATTCCTGGTACTTGTTCGCATACTTGTAGAGGCACTTGACGCAGGGCCGGTTACCGAGATTGGCAGAGTGAAGTTTTTCCGATTGTTGAAGTCTTGTTGCCGAGAAACTATTCCATTCACTAGGTGCCGCTGAATGGAGAGCAGTCCTGAAATGCGTTGCTCAAACGCACACCCCGAGAGTCGAACCAGCGCCGTGTGATCTTGAGCCCGGCGCGTAACCACTGAGCTATCGGGGCTAACATGATCACGGATCATTTATAGATCTAAGGTTTGGATAGAACTAAAACTTCTTCAGAATGAGGTTTCAGGTCTTGGCCGATGGAAAATTTGAATGGGACACTTTGGTTCACTAATAACCAGTCCTATTCACTAGGATTGACAACAACATATTACGGTATAGCCTACACAGATCAAGCTGACAGAGGATCTCTCTGAAATGCCTGATTTTCAATACTAGCTCTAGTAGCTCATAACTCACTTACCACGAAATTCACATACATAACAGTTAATAATATAGGGTTTGAATCATGGTTTGAATTCATTGCAAGTGATTACAAAATCTGCTTATACAGCAGTATAAGTTAGAAAAGGTGAGAGTGAGAAATAACCGTTGGAAATTTTGATTTAATATTTATAAAATCTTTACTTAAAAAAAGTTTAATGTCCTGAGGATATAGATGGAGCAGCTAATTTTGACCAGATGGGAAAAATTGATGCGGATTTTGGAATCAACATCTTCACAAACCTTCAAATCTGTATCAAACTTCAACTCCCTAAAAATCAATTGTTATCTATGTGCTCAGTAGCATCTTATAGTTCATTACAACGCTACCAATGCTGTCTAACAATCAAGACGTTCCTTGCCTGCTGTTCACATCCAATGTTGCAGAACAAGGGTCTCAAACACACGGCCCGCGAGGACTTTTAGTGCGGCCCGCGATGCATTTTTAAACTTTGAAACAATTAACAATTACAGTAGCCTAAATATTTTTTCTATAAACTTAGAAAAGTAAAATGCACTCTAATATTGCTCAAAAAAATTGAAAATGCCCATCTAACCTCACACGACTTTTTAGCACTACTGTCGCGCCACTTTACTGCATGTAAGAAACTCGTATTGTTACATCACAATCACATTGCCTATTCACTTATTGTGTCATTATCGCAATAGTAACCTTGGTATTTGCTGAAGTCACTTTTTCAAGGGTTTAGTTTTTTCTGCGCTTTTGAAAGTTGATTGCAAGATTTTTACTTTTACTCTTCAGGTCCGTTGTTTCGTTTGCGTTCTTTTTACGTTCGTACAGTGGTTTTCGATCTCTTTTGTTCTTACTACCTTTTCTTGCGATTTAACGTTCTTGTTGTGTTATTATCAGCTCTTTTTTATTGGGTTTTGACTGTGTTAATTTATTTATTGACCTCTTATTGTGTATTGCGGTTAATTTACAAGTGTTCATTTGGTCCTCAGAGCAATTTGAGTTTGAGACCCTTATTGCTGTAGAAAGTGAAAACAGGCAAATTACAAGAGAGAGAGAGAAACCTTTTATTTTGTCAGTTGCGAGAAAAGTATACGGTACAAAATATACACAATGCAAATAAAATAGCACCATAACTAGAATCTACAACAGACAGGAAGCAGCGAAAGACTATATTAGTCATCGAGTCAGCTGCTTCCCGTGTTTTTAATGTGACAAATGTCAAACATCGGCATTACGTTGAAACCAAGATATGCGTTAAAACAGGATAAGCTTAAGTTCCGTAAAAAATGAAAACAAAAAGTTGTTTACTGGTGCGACAGTCAAGTGAATTCCTGTGGTTTTATTCAAATATCAAAAAATATCATGCCCTACAAAATTAGTAAGTTATGAGAAAAAAAAAACAAAAAACATCTATGCATAAACAACAACTTCTAACTGCTAGCATAAAAGACGAAGCAGAAACACTAAAAGTAGGTCTAATCATAGTATATAACTTTAAACTTTAACAAAATCAGTCAGTTTATAGGCCGACTTGAATACAGTTAGGCCTAATAAGATGACAGCCGTTAATAAATAGTACTTAGCACCAGTTCGTGAGTAGTAGGCCTAGGTCTACGTAGTATCAACAATGTTCAATCCGAAAAAATTGCGATAACACTCGTCAATGTTGTGGCAATGAAAACAGTCACAGAAAAGTTTTTTCATATAATAAATTTTAAGTTTTTTTGTGAAAGTTTTTATACTCGTAGGCCGTAGCCCCTACTACTTTTGAAGGTAAATCATTCCATATTTTTGGGCCTAAGAATTTCAAACTGCCTTTGCCTTTTCTTGAGCTGACACTACGTAAGTGAAAGTTATTTTTTTGAGAAGCTCTCGTGCCATGGCAATGTACTTCAGTAATTTCCTTAAAGTAAGGTTCAAAGTAGCTTGGCAATAGCATATTTTTAAGTTTAAAGACAAATTTAGAAATTTCTAATTGATGCAAGTTAGTGATGGGAAGTATGTCGAAATCTTGGTACAGTAGTGAAAGTTTTGCTCTTCTGTTGCTAAAGGTTATTGTGCGAATGATTTGATTTTGCATTGTTGAAATTTTCTTGAGCAGTTTTTGTGTGCTTGAACCCTAACATAAAATGCCATATTGTATTATTGATCGTGCAAGAGCATAGTACAGTGTTAACATGCTTTGTTTGTTTGTGTAGTTTCTAATTTTATAAAATATTCCAGATATTTTTGCCAATCTCCCAGATAGATCTTCAATGTGATAATTCCAACTTAGTTTGTCATCAAGAAATATGCCAAGATATTTGATGTTGTTTGTTTTTTGAATTTTTGTGTTGTTTAAGACTACATTTAATTTTGAAGTTGACCCTCCTTTTCGTTCAAGTAACATGTAAAATGTAAAGCTTACAAGCTTGTTAATTAATTATTAAACCTAATTTCATACTTAATAAGCCCTTTTCACAAATAATACCTCCCTCTTTTGTGGTTTTTGACATAACAGTAAGTGATCTTTGCATTATACAGTCGCACTCAAAATCGTGTTTCATTTTCCGCCCTTTATGACAACATATAGCAGACAGCAATCGCAAATGCCACTCAAAATGAAGCAATGAAGAGTCACATAGTCTTCGAGGCAGCTGCTCCCCTTAATTTGGCACACCATTAAGTGTCTTTGCCGAGACACAGCCGCGTGCTCTAAATTATGACATTTCACAAAGGTCATTTAACCTAATTATTCTGTTGTAAAGCACGTTTGACATGTGGTTTTTATATCAGTACCACTTGAAGCTGCTCACGTTGAGTAGGCTACATGAAAAACGTTGTTGAATTGTTTCGACAAGAGATTTTTCAATCTGCGTCAGCTGTTGAAAAGTTATGACGTAATATTGGTTTCTGTACAAACTTCCCAATTGCAATAAAATATCGCGAGAATCTAATCAATCCTGATCTAACTTGTCATGATGTTCAAGTAAACAGTAGTGCAGAGATGTGAAAAGTCCGGCTCACGATACGTTTTAGTATGGCCCGCGCCTGTTGTTGCACATTTGCACAATGTGTTATTTTTAACCCCCAGACACACTGCAGTCATATAAATTCAACTTGCATTTACAAAACACTAAGCATTTTCTTACAGACAGGAGAAAAGCCTGGAGAAAAGTTAGAATCATTATTGTGAAATCAACTATCATTTTCTTGAAGAGCATAACACTGAGTGATACTGTGATGCAACCGAGCAGCCATTCAATTTCTTGCTAGTGAATTTAAATGTCCGCTTGTGGAATTTGCTGCAGTTGAAAATGACTTATTGCTATAGTTACTTCTTTTCACGTGAACTCTGATGAGGCTCTAGCTCACCTGCAGATAATTTGAGCTTCACTGCGACGCCGAGTGCCGACGTCGACAGCAACATCGTTCCCAAGTGTGTCTTTTTACCAGCATCTCGATAAAAACACATTTTCAAAAATGCAAACGTTTGCAAAGAAAATGTTGAGCTTGTTTGGTTCAGACCACCGAGCGACGGCCAGTCGACTATTTTTTAAGGTTTACTCAACGAAGCTGCTTGTTAATTTAACAAATAGTATATAGGCTTAGTGCTGGACCAGTTACGAATTTAGAAAACAAAAATCGAGGTAGGGTGCAATAGCATTTGAATGACACAAAATTTCAAGCAAAATAAACAATGAGAAAATTGAGATTCTAAAACGAAGGAAAATGTTTGTTGTTTAAAAGTTTAAAATCGGAGTAGTTCCATGACGTAAGATGCCAGCTAGGTTAAGTAGACCATAACGGTTTTATGTGACGTTTCATTTAGGGAGCGATTGTTAGAAACATTACCTTTTCTGTAAATTGTTTCAGATGATATGAAAAAATGAAAAGTGATGAAAAATGAAAAGTGATGAAACTACTCCGATGCTTTTGTGGAAGCATCTTTGTACTGCAGCGTAATTCCCGCTACCCAGATAGTCATCACCATTAGAGCTCGTCGCAAATTCGTCTGCTTCATAGCTCGGTGGTGTAGTTTCCAAATTCTTTAAAAAAAAAAAAAATTAATATTTGAAGGCCATTAACAGGCATTAATAATCACCGCTCATGGCGACAATTACCTAATTGTATGTAAGTTTAAAATCTTACGTTCTTTGATGTTTTAATTGATGAAACATTTTGTAAAAATTGTTAATTAAGCTCAAGTATTTTATTGAACTCTGCTGACTTGAATGTCAGCGGCAAAAATCAACGTAATCTTAGCCAACTAAGATTATGGCTTGTAGCGCAATGTAATGGTAGGCACTTTAAAGGCATACTAAAGGAAAATTTCAAACCGGAATTAAGCATTAAAATGAGTAAACTGAACATTCAAGAATACATTTCAAAAACAATTACCGAAAAAAAATTGTTTTCAATGGCACTGGCAAGGCCCAAAGTCCAGAGTTTCATTTATTTTCATTTTTTTCAAAATGACCAAAACGTGCAAACACTGCTCGAGAATACGTCATAAAGGCCAGCAATAACAAAAGCCACGTTACCAATCTGATGTTTTGAGCAAACTGTCTGCTGTTTTGATATTAAAATGTGCTGTTTTGATGTAAATACATACATAGCCTACAGTCAAATCGCCCGCAGTAACAATTATTGCGTGATCGGTGGATTGCTAGCCTTTATGACGTAGACTGCACAGTCGCACGCTTCGTTGCTCAGGCTCAATCTCATTTTGAAAGCTCTGACAAAAGCACGCCCACAATGGTGGTCAGACCGCAATGGGGCAAAATTTTATTGAAAATCGTTTTATGGTAGCATGTTAAACACAAAGAACGTGGAAAATCGCCAAGTCAGGTTTTTCCTTTAGTACCCCTTTAACATGCAGATATCCAATCCAGCACGAACCAATCAGAAGCTACGCTGTTCACGACGTCATCAAGGTTGCGTTTAGAAAGAACAAAGGAAAAACGCAAATACTAGTTAAATTAAGTTATCGCTTTGCCATCAGTTGGCTTGGCGCAGAGGGTTAGAGCGGTGGTAGGCTAGTCATTTCATTGACGTGGGTTTGATTCTCACCACTGCTATAGCTCTTTTTTCTTCTTTAATTACCGAACCAAGTTCAAAGTAATAATCAAGTCTCTGGCTGAATGCTGGAATGGTCACAATTGGACAGACAACGTAACATCTGAGTGGTTCGCGGTGGATTGGATATCTGCATGTTAAAGTGCCTAACCAATGTAATCCATTTCACGCTTTGCTGGAAGTTAGCTAAAATCAGCAAAATTCTCCAAAATCTTGAATTTACAAGAAAACTACACAACTTTTAGTGTCAAATTTAATATCATTAGATCCGCCTTGCAATTTTGAGAAAAATCAAGAAAAACAAAGCGCATGATGTCACTGTGCTTCTAGTAATCAAAGGAAATATGAAGGGAGGCAGATCTGCCCCCATTCCTATGAGGTTCAAACTGTTTAGGTATAACAATTTTTGTTGTTGTTACAAATGAAACAAAATTTCTCTCACGTTTCTTAAAGTGCCTTAGACCCACTTACTTAGAGCAGTGGAGTGTAAAGTAAGAGGTAAATTAAAACCAAGCCTATGCAGCTTAAGTTATTGATTTTTAAAATGGGCTCAGGTGCATAATTTTAAAACACTTTCAGTGCCAAGGACTTCTAGATCTGTCCATTGTGACCCATAATGACGTAACAATGCCCTATTTGGGACCTAATGTTGCCATTTTGTAGGCTCCCTTGCTCCTGCATACATATCCAAAGTTGGCCGGTTTTGTGGCGAATGTTTGAATTCTATTTATTGTAGGCGCCAAACTTCAACACAAATAGTTTTTAATTTAGCTATAGCGATAAGTGTTTGGACTTTGTGTTTGATTTCAACAGGTTTTCATCAAAGTTGCCAGGTTTTTCCACCTGGATTTTTTGTTTTTACCACATCTGGGTTTTAAGTTTTTTTTGTTTTTTTTTCAAATTTAGGTAAATCTAGGTTTTTCGGTTTGTAACTTTTCTTTGATTCAAAAAGTTGCAGATACAGCTCAACATAAATTTCTAAAACTAGCACAAACATGATGGCTTTCTCATCGGCACTCAGCAGCATATTAGGGCATTGGGAAGCGCTGGTTTTGTATTTTCAGTATCAATGTAAGACTGATTCAGTGTAATATTTCAAATGAAACATGTCCAAAGTCTTCATTCGGTGAATGTCATTAGGCTTATGATTGGATACGAGTCGGGCGAAACAAAATTAGAATGCTTAGGCAAACTGTGTTCAAAGCTAAGTTAGGTTATCCATAGCAGGACATAATTTTTATCAAACAATATTTGTTTCCAACAACGCAATGATGATACTAGGTCATATTCCTTCAAAAGCATCAAAACAAGTCTTTCCAATGTGATTTATCCATATGCCAAATAATAGGCCTACCATATTTTCATCACCCAAAAAGAGGACATGTTTAGTAAGCAAGTAAAATGCCAGTGGATTTTTACGTTCAAACAATTTTTACATCTTCTTAGATCAGGGGTCACCAACCTTTTTTGCATGCGGGCCACTTTGGCACTAAGAAGAGCTGTGGCGGGCCGCACTAATAAAATTTTAGGTAGGTTGATTCTTATGCTAAAAAAGAACGAATTTCGTACCCAGTATCCAGCGTTACATGTTGTTAATATTTGTCTTAGAATACCGCAGCAACACAATTAGTCGAACAACGCTACTGCCAGGCCAAGCTCCTTTAACAACACTTCTGACTTCTTTAACAATGTTGAATAAACGAGGCCACTTGTATTGCGCACTTATAGCGAAGCGAATGGTTTCAACAGAATAATCATCGCCAAGCAAGAGTGGTGTTGTCACTTCGCTTCAGAAATGATATCTTGCAATTAACAATTTCAGTAAACAAGGAAATGTTTGACACATCGCAATACAGGCAGCAATAGTGACCTGCAAACAGGGTTGGAAGTCGTTAGTCAAATAGCAATGACTATTTCACTACCGTATTCGATAGCGCCCAAAAAAGCAATGACTTTCCGCTATCGATACTTAAAAAAAGCAATGAATAGCAATTACTAAAAATAATTAAAAAAAATAACCAGCAACCCGCAAACTCAAAAAAAATACGCAAACTCGAAAAAGAACAAGCCCAAACTTGCGGGAAAACCGCAAGGTTGGCAACACTGTTAACGACTCTTACTGGCATGGTTTTTCTGAACTGTGTTGCCGCAAAATTTTCCTTAATCCTTTAAAATTTGAAAACCGGAAGGGGACTATAGGTCAGATAGTAATCCGAAAATTAAATCTAGTAAATTCGTTTTGACGACGAACTAAGTGAACAACAAAAAATGATTCAGCAGTTCTCCTAAATATCGATTAGTGAAAAACGAATAATGATGTCGTTGCTTGCATAAAAAAGCAGTGAATAACGGGCATTCAATATTTATTTTTAAAAGGAATGGGTATAAGCATTCGATATTCAGAAAGCAACGAATAACGTTATCGAATAGTGACAACTAGTCGTTACTTCCAACCCTGCCTGCAAACATATCAGCGAAAAATAGGCTCCAATAACAGGGAAAAAGACACCAGGCACCATGAAACAAACGCTTGTGGAAATCACCGAAAAATCGTTTCTATTGTAATTCATGAACAGTCTTCCCTCTAAAAAAGCAATGAGTTGGTTTTTTATCCTTTTTGTGAGAGTCTATAAAACCGTCTTTCTTTTATTATAGACACTGTCACATGCGGTGCTTATTAGCGTGGCAAGAATTTGTTGATTAACAACATTTTGCAGTACTTGCTGCGGCAGTACATATACTGTACTAAAATTGGAACAATACAGAGAAGATTAGCATGGTCTCTGCGCAAGGATGACACGTAAAATTGTGAAGCGTTCCATATTTTGCCAATTTATTATAAATTGAGTTGGCACACGCACATCGACCTGTTTTGCCAACAAAAACTTGCATAAAGAGAATACTGCTCGTGAAACACAATAACGATGAAACGCACACTAGTGTTTACATGATATTTGCAAACTTAAAATAAGCAACCCTATGCTCACAGAAATTCGAAAACAGACGTTTTAATCAACCACTAGGACAATGTGGCTGGACATCGCATTGGAATAACTTTAAGCAACCCCCACCTAGAACTATAATCTGATTGGTCGGTCGGTGGAATCGTATGCAATGCGAAAATATGCTTCCCGGAAAGTATTTTTTGCCTTCGTGCTCTTTAACTCCTCAAGAAAAGTATTTTTGGTTATACTTGTACGCAGATACCTTCCGCGGGCCGCAGCGATACAGCGTGGCGGGCCGCATGCGGCCCGCGAGCCGCCAGTTGGTGACCCCTGTCTTAGATGATTATAGGCCTATGTAGCAAAAGGGACAAATCAAAAATATAACACATTTATTTGTCAGATTCAGTCAATAAACATTTTGCTGTTATAGCTTATTGTAGATGAAGAATTGCTCGATTTTTATCAATTCATTAAAAAAATCTATAGTTCTGCAATATTTGAACTGTTTTGTCCATTGTCTAATGTGTCATCGTTTAAACAAAGCTAGCTAGCTATCAGGTTTAAGCTCAGATTTAAGATCAGGTTTAAGACAAAATACAAGCTAGCTATCAGGTTTAAGACGCCTTTGCACTAGCTTTGGTATAGATAGAACAGTTTAACATCATCAATGCCAACATTTTTCTCTGACAGATACTTTCCACACGTCGCTGAAAAGCGTTATCCTATTCTTTGGTGTAAGACAGCATAAGCAATAAGCATCCAACCAAAGGATGTGAACTCGGAAAATGGAATTAGTGGTCTATTCATGCAAATAGGCAACACAAGAGTCGAACAATAGAAATACATCTGACACTGCTGACATGGTCATCGAGTAACACTGCCTTCGTTTGCCACAGAAATAAATGTATCCACCATATCCACAGCAAGCAATTGTTAACTTCAAAGTCAATAAACACTTTTCTTAAACAAGGATAGCCTACTTCTGCCACAGCTCACAGAAAACATGCCTTTCCATTTTGGTATCGTTGCTTAGCCTTATTTAGCTTTCGCCAAGGTCACATAAAAATAAAACCTTGTTGAAAAGGATAGCAATGCAAAAAAAAGGACATTTGAGAATTTTCAAGTGTCCTCGGAGGACAATTTATTTTTTATGAAAAAAGAGGAGAAATCCTCCCAAAAGAGGACATGTGGTAGCTCTACCAAATAATAGCCTATTCTCTTGGTGAAGCAGAAAGAAAAAGTTCGCAGATAAACTGGCAACACTTTTGTATGTAATTTTTAAGTTGGGGAATCCCCAGAATAGTGCTCTATAATTGGCACTGAAAGCTGAACAAACAATTCCATTGTTATTCCACGAATAGGGAAATCAAATTATTGCAAACGCACTATGGTTGGTTTGTGCAGATGAAATGTAGGCCTACGCGAAATAAAAAAGAGCGAACCGTTCTTACGTTTAAAAAGGTACATGTTTGATCAATAAGATGAATCAGCCTCATCTTAAAATGTCGTTTAAAAACTTAAAAAACAGTTCAGTGCCCTGTGATGTGTTTTCAACAACAAAAATTAGTACAATGGTTCGTTGACATGCTTTTTCAATTAAAAGCAGTAGAAAACGTTTTTTAGAAACAAATTTAAATATGTTGGGAATTACACCATCCTTGGAACCCAAATAAAAGATATTTCAAAATGTTGCATTTTTTTAATTGAAAACAGCTGATTTAAAGGCCCAATTTCAAAACGGCAGTAGCTTACCAGATCAAATTTGAAAAGTGCTCATGCTTGGTCACGTTTGGAAAATCCAAGTTTGTATAAACAACCAACCGATAAATAACTCAACGGCTGTAACTAAAAATAGATCGGCAGCCACTGCAGTAAGCCATACAGATGCATATCAAATACGATGGTGATGTAAAATTTGGATAAACTTTTTCGTTCTCATTGCCGAGTCAAACTCCACAAAGAGGTCAAAATCTCAAAACTTTTGTGTAATAACACAAATAAATTGGGAAGCACGAGTTACGATGTACAAAATTTCAATGCATTTCTGCAACAAGTGTATATAAAGAATATTAACTTGCAGGTATTCTTTATAAGAGCAAATATAAATAAAAGTAGGCTATGAAAACATTTGATGAACAAGAAATTAAGTTAAGCAATCAGTTAAGGAAAAAATATGACCTCAATGGTGAGGAAACGTGTCCATATGAATCGGCTCCCATCTTCCATCAAATGGGATTGCTTTATAAAATTAAATCCCCAGACAAGATAAGTCTCATTCAAAGTGCTGCTTTGTTGAACGCAGCAATTGCGAGGCAACTGTCTAATGTTCAATTTCAAACAGATCTTGACGAACTTTGTTCACATGTACTCGTCTGCGCTAACGCTGAACGGAAACAAGTGAAGTTGCGAAATGTGTCTTTGAAAGTCGCTCAAAAAGTAGAAGAGATGAGAGCAATCACCAACGCTGGATTACAAAACATTGAAAACATTCCTGACAATGCAAAAGGTAAGGAATTGTTTGAACTGGAAAAGCAAAAAGTCAATCTTGTTCAATCATTACAGAATAAGGTAGCAGAAAGATACACAGAGATCATGAAATACATATCAGAAGAGTGCATTGGGATTATGGGAGAAAGTCCATGTCAGTATGCTTTGGTCCGAATGGGTTCTTTAGCTAAACAAGAGATTACACCATATTCCGATTTCGAGCACATCATTGTGCTGGATGAATTTACTGACAAACAAAGTGATGAAATTGACAAGATAATGTAATATTTTCGTTGGTATTCAGTTATATTTCACATCATCGTTTTGAACTTGAAGGAAACCATCATACCAAGCATTGGCATTCTCAGTTTGAATGATAGTTCAAAACCAAATGGAGACTGTTTTTTTGATTCATTCACAACCAGAGGAATCTCATTTGATGGAATGATGCCTCATGCTTGTAAGTTTCCACTTGGAAGAACTCAGAAAACTAAAGACAAGAATTGGACCACAGAGCTGATCAAACCATTATCTGAGATGGTTAAATATCTTGAAGCATCACAAGATCTCAAGAATGGATATAAACTTGCAGATGTTTTGACAAGGACTTGTTTTGTGTCAGGAAACATTGTTTTGTACAATTGGTTTTCAATTTGTGTAGAATTTTGTTTGCATAGAAACAAGATTTTGTCCTTTCCTTTGTTTTTAAAGCAATTGAACGATGACATTAAAAATTTTGATTTAACAAAAAACCTTGAAGACCTTGAATATGATAAAAAGTTAAATATTAAACGATTGATTTATCGAAGTGCAACTTTATTTGTATCTGCTTTAGGACGTTATCATTCCATCAACAAATGCTCCAGTTTAGAAATAATAGAAGCATTAAAATGTCTCATCGTTATCAACAATGCAACAGCTGCTAAACTTTCTTATGCTTTCGCGATTGCTTGTCAAGTTCGATTGATATTTTACATAAAACGGAAATCCCAAGATGACAATGTTTTTGAAGGAACTATGTATACTGATAATTTGAAAGTGAAACAACTTATTTGTAACGTACGAACACGCACACAGAGTGACGGTTATTGTATTTAGCTGTCGACGACAACGACAGCTACGACAACGAACAAGCGACGGTGAAGTGAAGAAGAAGGTTTCTGTGACAACACAGCAAAACAACGATTAGCAAACAAAACTTACGAATTAGGCCTAATGCGGAATTACAGATGACGAATTATAGGCCTAATGAATTCTTACCGACTAATTTGTGGCGCACGGAACAGCACAGGGAGAAACCCAACAATTGAAAATTCTACCGTTGTAGATCGAAACTGAACATATAAACAGTAAACAGTAAAATATTATGCTATAAAATTCACATCATAGGTGAGTCCCGTACTTGATTTAAACATCGGGAAAGAAGACGAGGTACTTATTACACTTAACCATTGACACTAAAATTCACATTGGCCTATTCTATCACAAAGGTTGCAGTAGGATGTTAAGCTTACCGTGAACTGTGATAATCACTGATTTGGCCACATAGGCTAACGGCAACGACAGATGAAATTGCTGCACAGACTTCAACAACACAGTACGTTAACGCGGTAGGCTAACTCTTATTCAACTAAAAAACAGCAGCATCGTTAATAGCTCGAATTAACTACCAGTCGCTAACTAGTTGCTGTAAACGTTAAGCTGATCTTTACATGCACTGCCACTTGACAAACTCAAAGAACAAAGAAACGTAATAACGAACGCAAAGTCGCAAATACAATTATGACGTAATGGTCACACCTCGAGGTAAGACAGCAGGGGTTGCCAGGTGCTACTTAGGGAATCCGAATTTAGTTGCTACACATAAAAAGGAGGCGGACAAATACGACGTAACACCCCCACACAAAAATGCGAACTGAGTGAACATTTTTTACGATCAAACCAAGTCGTGTTTGGAACGATATGTTTCACAATCCAATCAGCCTCTAAGAAGGCCTTTACGAACAAGGGATTAAAAATGCAGTTACATATTTACAATTAAAAGGCACATTTTTGAAGCAGGTAGTGTGTTTTCACTATTCTCAACCAGAAATGTTCGTTGTTGGCTGTATTAGCCAACAGAAATTCGTTCAATAGTTCATAATACACATTGATCAATGCCTATAACCCGGCGACAGGTAAACAGTCTATTTTGTTCTGCATTAAGCAGTTTCCAAAATCAAGCACAGTTTCGAAATTGGTCTCTTGACCACATTGTATCGAGTTTTTACCGAAACTGTGCGTACAGTCCCTTTATTATCCGGGTATGTGTCAACCACTCGCCCCAACAGCCACTTCGAACGAGGTTGGGAATCGTCGACGAGGAGGACAACATCATCTTTTTCAAAGTTCTTCTCTCTTTGAAACCACTTCTGTCTCTGAATGATAAATGAGAGGAACTCACGGGTCCAGCGCAACCAAAATTGATTGGCTAGGTATTGCACCTGGGCCCAGCGGCGTCGAACATAACAGTCCTTTCTATCAAACAGTCCAGGGGGCAGGTTTGGTGCTTCTCTCAACAGCAATAGGTGATTGGGAGACAACGGTACATCATCTTGTGGGTCAAAGGTGATAGGGACGATGGGTCGCGAATTTATGATTGACTCCACTTCGACCATCAGAGTAATGAGAGCTTCATCTGAAACGGTTTGCTCCTTCATCAGAGCAATTAGGATTCTTCGAATGGAACGGATCATGCGCTCCCATGCTCCACCCAAGTGGGAGCCGGTAGGCGGATTCCAATGCCAGGTCACATTTTGTTGGCACAGATATTTATTAATCTTCTGTTGGTTCCACAGTTGTAAGGACTCACGCAATATTCTTTCAGCACCGACAAAATTCGATCCGTTGTCACTATAAATGTCGGTTGGGAGACTTCGACGACCAATGAATCGTCGAAGGGCATCAATAAACGAGTCAGTAGACATGGTGTGGGTAATTTCAATGTGGATAGCTCTAATTGACATGCACGTGAATACGCAGCCATAACGTTTGAGTGAACTACGGCCTTGCTTCACCATAAAGGGTCCAAAATAGTTGACACCGACATGAGAAAACGGAGGCTTATCGGGTTGGAGTCTTCCAGATGGCAAATCAGCCATAAATTGTTTGCCAACTTGTGCATTCCTTTTTTTTACAGAGCAAGCACTTCCCGAGGACACGTCTAACGGCGACGCCTCCCTTCAGAATCCAGTATGTTTGTCGAAGAGATGCCCATGTATGGGTCATGCCAGAATGGCCCACTTGAGCATGGTGACTTGTAATCACAAGATCTGTAAGGTGAGAGTCAAAAGGTAACACGATCGGGTGCTTGGCGTCTTCTTCGATTGGTGCTTGCTCCAAACGGCCGCCAACCCGAATGACCCCATCAACCAATATAGGGTTCAATTTAACCATGGATCGTGAGAATGTTCTTTTAGTTATCATAGCACCTCCAGATAATACGTTTAGCACCTGTCCAAAGCGACTTCTTTGCACATATTTAATCAGTTCCACTTCAGCAAGCTTCAATTCGCGGACTGTGATGGGAGATCGATTAAGTGGAGCTTGGCAAACCGAGGGTCGAGTCTTCATCATGAGGAACTCTTTGTAGCGCATCAACCACGCTGTTGCTTTCTTCAAGCGTATCAGCTTGGAATATCGTTGAATCAATCGGTCAGTTGAACAAGAAGTCTCTGAAGCGGCACTCACGTAAACTCGTTGTTTCTTGACGGGCGCAAACTCTGCTGGAAGATCAGGTAGTTTTATTGGAGACTCTGGCCATCTTTCTTCGGCTTCCCACAAAAACGTTGGGCCAGACAACCAGAAACTGGAGCTAATCAGCGTACTCGCATTCATCCCACGGGACGCACAATCGGCAGGGTTTAACTTTGAAGGCACATGTCTCCACTTCGAAAGGTCTGCATTTTGTTCAATCGTGGACGATCGATTGGCAACAAATGTAGGGAATCTTTTCCTTGCATTACAAATACTTTGTAAGACAGCGATCGAGTCTGTCCAAAATCTTGATGTGCAATTGGGTAGGTTCAATTCTTTTCTCACTATTTTATCTAACCTCACGGCCATAACAGCAGCAGTGAGTTCCAGCCTTGGAATGGAAACTGTTTTAAGGGAACGTTCAAATATTACGTAACGCCTTCGAGGGGGAGGGGGGGGGTTTATGCAAAGCGTTACGTTAGCGTCACATCGGGGGAGAGGGGGTTCAAGCAAAACGTTATGTAACGCTTTCGAGTACGGAATGGTAGTTTTTTGTGCTGAATTCGTAGTGAAAAAGCGTTACATGGGAGAGGGGGGGATTGAAAAAAGCGTTACGTTGGCGTTACATGGGTGAGGGGGGGGTTCAAAAATTCGGAAAAAAAGCGTTACGTAATATTTGAACGTTCCCTAAGTGGGGCTAAGCGGGACTTTCCCATCAGAAATGCACAGTGAATCCTTCCTTCATCATCAACAAGACGGAGGTAGGACACAGCTCCATATGCCACAGACGAAGCGTCGGCAAAATAGTGAAGTTCATGCTCCGTTACCACGCCAAAGTGGGGAGGTTTAAAACAACGAGGCAGACGTATGTCGTGAAGTTGGTGTAGCTGATTTATCCATTCATTCCATGTGTCTACTTCAGACGCCGAAATTGGGTCATCCCAACCGAGACCTTGCTTGCAAAAATCTTGCAACAACAACTTTGGTTTCAAGATCACTGGAGCAACAAACCCCAGGGGGTCATATAGCGAGTTCGTCGCAGACAAAATACCTCTGCGGGTCAGGGGTCTCTCAGGTAATGGGAGTTGATACTTTCCATCAATCTGCTTGACTGATTTTGTCATCATGTCATATGCCATTCTATCCTCACGTGAGTTGGGCATGTCAAGCATTGATTCTTCATCACCAAAGTCTGTTTTCCATAAACACTCGATTTGTTGCTCGATGGCAATGTCTCTTGATTGAACAAAGTTAACTTGATAAGAAGAAGAGGAAGTTGGTGACAGAGATGGGCCCAACAAGGACCAACCAGGCCCGTAACTAGCTTGGAGCAGCAGGGGGGGCAAAAAGTATTGTAGAGGGGGCCCAACTTTTACCTTCCGTATCATGTATGAAAACGACGTTTGTACACAATGTGGGTAGGCTATATTTACGCAAGAACATTCATCGTAGGCTTAATACAACGTTTATATTAGAATAGTTTATTATAGAAACAGACAAACAGTCAGTGGCGTAGCCAGGAATTTTAAAAGGGGGGGAGGTTCACGGCCAGCGGGCGAAGCCCGACGGCATCTTCGCCAAAAGCGACACCCAGCAGCGGGGGGTCTGGGGGGCCTCTCCCAGAAAATTTTGAAAAATTACTTTGAATTTGGTGCATTCTGAGAGCAATTTCAACAAAAATATGGGTATGAATATTCCTGTAAAATGGTGCTGTCCGGTGGTATAGCAAAAGGATAAGATCATGTTTTCTTGGGCATTTCTTGGTAATAAAGCTAAGTCTCTATGTTTTCTTGTTGCTAATTCCTGGCTGAGATATTTGAATGTTTGGTATTGGCAAAACTCGCTCTTTTAATACAGTTTCGTTTAAAATTAGGCAAACTTTGTTTTAGAGACAACATTCTACCACATCATTAAACACACAATGTTTACCGTACAATTAAACAACACAAGAAAATTGAGTATAAAACTGAAAAGTCAGCGACAGAGCAAATTAACATAATTTTTTCCAGGGGGTGCCAACATTTTTGCAGCGGGGGCTTCGCCCCCCCTGCGCCCCCCCTAGTTACGGGCCTGGGACCAACCCAACGGGGTTTTTATAGCGATCGGCTGATCACGTGATCCCTTCCGTGAACGTTGAATGCAAAACACTTCTAGGTTGTCGACACCGATCAACAGTGTCACACTTCCACCCTTCACACAGGGAAATTCCAGATCATCTAGGTGGGGTAGTCCAGACAGTTCCTCTTGACTCGGAATGGCATTTGGAGTAGTCGGAATTTCATCAATTGACAGGACTCCAGACAGCTCAAACTTTCGTCTGTCATCTAGGGAGGACACAGACAAGCTTACAGATATTTCATCATATATTTTAGACGTGTTAGAAAGAGTCTGTAGTGAGATCTCTCTTTTATCTCCAGTGATATTCAAAACGTTTATCAATTTGTTAGCGCAAAAGGTTGCTGTAGAACCTTGATCGAGGAACGCGTAAGTCAAAACTTCATTGCCATTGTATCTAACCTTTACTGGCACAATGCACAGGTAGGCCTTACAGACACCCACGTCTTTATCTGGCGGCCGCGGTTCCGTTACTGAACAGGAAAGAACTCCCCTTTGTTCTTCATCACTGCGTGGCTGAGATGAATTAGGTGGATTAGGGTTGTGGAGCAAGGTATGATGGAAACGTCCCTTGCACCCTTCAATGGTACATGTGCTGTCAACTTTACAGCCGCGAGTTTGATGCTTTGTGCTAGTCAGGCACTTATAACATAAGTGTGCATCGTAAACCAGTTGTCTACGCTGTTTGTACATCATGTTTTTAAACTCGTCACAATCAACAAGCTTGTGCGACTTGCGTTTACAACATAGACAAACATTGCTGAAAGGTGGGTTTGATATACCTTTGAGCGGAGGAACGTCCGTGTTAAATGCTGAAACTCGATCCTTCCGACTGGGTTTCTTTGCCAGGGTCTGGTGAGTTTCCTTTGCCTTATGAATCCTACTTCCGTACAGGGAGTTCTGGATCTCTGCTCGCATGCCAACAAATTCTGCAAGATCTCTGAATCCTGCTTCACGGCTTGTGTTGTGCAGAACCATAACCGATCTCTCTGCCCATGCCTCTTGCATACGGAATGGCAACTTCTCAATCATTACCATCATTGTGTCCAGAGAATTCAGTCCAGCAAACTCATTAATGTCATCCAGGGTTGTGAGACACACATCCATGGCATTGGCTAGATCCTTTAAGCCTTGAGGATCGTTATGCCCAACCGTTGGCATCCTCTTCAGTTCTTGCTCTGCTGCATTTGCGATGATATGAGGCTGGCCATATTCCAGGTACAACTTCTTCCTTGCCAGCTCATAGCCATCGGGTTTCTTCAAAAGATGTTCTATCGAACGCTTTACGTCACTATGACAATGTTGTAACAAATAGACCAACTTCCTTTGATCGTTATGTACCAGCAGGACGATCTGTGTGTCAAACGTCCGAACAAAATTTTGGTATGTTAAGGGGTCACCCTTAAATGAAAGTATTTCTGGTCGTGGTAAGAAACGTTCGTCACTATACGAGAAATGTCTACTTGGTAGTTGGGGCTGCTGATAGGAGCACCCTGGTTGTTCACCGACATGGGACATAGGTTGGCAATCGGGTCGACACGAGTCACGTTTAGTTGTTTTCGGTTGCCAACCCAAACTTGGCGAACTAATATTTATTTCAGGAGTCCAGTGTGCTTCAGGGACCGTAGAATTATGCTTGTTAGCTTTAGCATCATGAATGGCATGAGATGAAAAGACAGGAGAAGATGTCTCTTGAAATTGCACAGAGGGTCTCTTTGTCAAACGGGAGGAAACATTCTCCTTGCTGTTTGGTAGACCAGGTGACGTGAATCCAGTTTCATCGACAGTAACGTAAGATGAATCAGCGTCACTCATCGCCTCTGTCCGAGATTGCAATTCCAATTGTAACATTTCAATTTTGTGGTCAGCTTGCCTGCTCTTCCTCTCAGCTTCTATCCGAGCTTCTTCTTTCTTCCTCTCAGCTTCTTCTTTCTTCCTCTCAGCTTCTATCCGAGCTTCTTCTTGAATATGAAGCCTTTTCCGCTGAGCCAGTTTCAGTTGGATCAGTACCTCACGTTGCTTTGAGCTTGCTCGCGAGCTGGTGCTTCCAGAGCGTAGGCTCACGGAACGATGCGAG
Organism: Aplidium turbinatum; assembly: GCF_918807975.1. NCBI lineage: Eukaryota > Metazoa > Chordata > Ascidiacea > Aplousobranchia > Polyclinidae > Aplidium > Aplidium turbinatum. The sequence continues at coordinate 5,546,535 of NC_137484.1, read as the reverse complement.
GAGCTAGACTTCTTGCAGGACGTAGATGGCCCCGGCAAGTTGGCAGTTCTTTCCAACCACTCCTTGCAACGAGTGTCAAACTCGACCTTATTTTTTTCCATTAGGGAGCGTTCGGTTTCCCTATCATCTCCAATCAGATTGACAACTTCCTAATATTTTCGGTTCACTTCGGAACAGTAGGAGCGGAATACCTCCAACTTAGTACTAGGATGAAGCATTAGCTGCTCTCCATGCAGATAGGACTGCTGCAAAGTTTTTGTGGCCCCATCGAACTCAGCTTTTTTGGCTGCTGACGCATCCTCGAGTGGACTACTGCCTTGGACGCTCATCATAAGTAAACGTAAGAACAATTAAGCCTATGGCAAACCTTCGGAACTTGAGTGCTGCGACTCCGAGGACTGTCCACAATAGTCGAAACGCTTCTATGTAACGTACGAACACGCACACAAAGTGACGGTTATTGTATTTAGCTGTCGACGACAACGACAGCTACGACAACGAACAAGCGACGGTGAAGTGAAGAAGAAGGTTTCTGTGACAACACAGCAAAACAACGATTAGCAAACAAAACTTACGAATTAGGCCTAATGCGGAATTACAGATGACGAATTATAGGCCTAATGAATTCTTACCGACTAATTTGTGGCGCACGGAACAGCACAGGGAGAAACCCAACAATTGAAAATTCTACCGTTGTAGATCGAAACTGAACATATAAACAGTAAACAGTAAAATATTATGCTATAAAATTCACATCATAGGTGAGTCCCGTACTTGATTTAAACATCGGGAAAGAAGACGAGGTACTTATTACACTTAACCATTGACACTAAAATTCACATTGGCCTATTCTATCACAAAGGTTGCAGTAGGATGTTAAGCTTACCGTGAACTGTGATAATCACTGATTTGGCCACATAGGCTAACGGCAACGACAACATCAGCCACAGTCGAGTGGCTGATGACATCATGCCCAAACATATAGTCCAGAAGAACAGCTCATACGACGAAGAAGAACGACAGATGAAATTGCTGCACAGACTTCAACAACACAGTAGGCTAACTCTTATTCAACTAAAAAACAGCAGCACCGTTAATAGCTCGAATTAACTACCAGTCGCTAACTAGTTGCTGTAAACGTTAAGCTGATCTTTACATGCACTGCCACTTGACAAACTCAAAAAACAAAGAAACGTAATAACGAACGCAAAGTCGTAAATGCAATTATGACGTAATGGTCACACCTCGAGGTAAGACAGCAGGGGTTGCCAGGTGCTACTTAGGGAATCCGAATTTAGTTGTTACACATAAAAAAGGAGGCGGACAAATACGACGTAACATTATTCAAGAAGTTGGCACAAAAAGCTTAGTCGATTATTTTGTTATAGCTTATTGTCTGCAAAGGTGTATTGATCGAGGACTTCCAAACTTTGATATAGATCGAATAATGAAATTCAATCAGGTTGTTGAATACTTTAAATTTAAAGTCATGAGGTACCTTCGATTGTACGATCAAATTAGTATTGAAAGTGAAGATTACTTTAAAAAGTTCCATCAAGGTGGAGAGTATGCTATAAATCCAGAAATAATACACTTTGTAGCTGATGCATTCGAAAGCACTGGTGATCAGAGCCGTTGACAAAATTTCTCGGGCCCGGTACCCATTTATTTTCGGGCCCCCTTCATCGACAATGTTATGAATATAAAGGTTGTGTACAAAATTTTATTGATGTGCTGTTAAAATGAGGATGACACATGCCGTTCAATGTAGAAAATTAATAGGAATATCATTTAGCCTATATATTCTCAAAGATTTGTTGTATCCACGAATTTCCCAACTGTGCCATTACGCATTTCTCCGTAAACCGAAAAATCCTTGCTCTCAATCACGATCTTCATCGATATGTTTAAAATTGTTGGAGTTTTCGACTAAAATTAATTCTTTGTAAAGTAGAGTAGCCGTAGGAAAGTAAAACATTTTTGGGGGGCGAAAATAATTTTCCCAAATTTTGTTTTTGCATATATATTTTCAAAAATACAAAATTATTCACAACCTCTGAGAGTCATCAACTTGGCCGTGTACGAAATACAAGCAAAAAAAACACGTACAACAGCAAAACAAGGCTGAACTTACTTTAATCTACGTTCATAGACCTGCCTGTGTCCCAATTAAATGAACCATCAAATTAAAACATTCTTATGTATCACAAAAAATATACAGTATATTAAGCCTAACTGGATTCAAAAAAATTTGAAAGTCTGAGACTTCACCAATAACTGGATAACAATAATTACTGAATATTCATGTCACCAGATTATATGAAAATCTCCAGCCCAACTTCAATAAAAGGCCTGACCAAAAGTAGCTCAATCTTTTCAATTCAAAGATAGTCCAAAGACTCAATATTTGTAAATTTGCATTGAAAATTACTAAAATGACAATCCGCTTAGGCCTACTTATCAAACCAGTAACATTACTTAATCCATGCTGCTTCAAATCTTACAGCCTGAAAAGAATTGGACAGTTTACCATGCTATGTGCATCAAACTTCCACCTTTGAACAAAATTAGTTTTGATACCAAAAATATTGATATTATATTACAATATAATCATAGTCAATGTTTTTTCAGAAGATCATTACAAAGATAATCTCACTTCACAATGAAGCTGCTAGGCCTACTCAAATCACAAGCACTGAAGAAAAATGACTCTCAGATAATAGCTTCAAACTCAATCGTTGCCACAAAATACAGACCACATTACCAAAACATGACACAAAAATAGCACTGTTTACATTGCCTGATATATTAACGTCATGAACTGGATGACAAAACAACATAACATGTGTCTTTATATTTGATTGTTGTTGCTCTAATACTCTAATACTGTGTCATAGATAGTAAATAGCTCAGCATATCAACCCTAGGAATGGCAAAGACATACAGCAGTTTATACAAAAAAATTCAATACAGAAAACAGTTAAAATATAGCTCACAAAAACATGAAATTAAATCCAGGAAAATTCACAAGTTGTTTTCATTTAATATACTTTTTCACTTTGTACATAACTACAGTTAGTGGCCTGGATCATTGCTCACAAAAGTGGTGTATGCAGTATGTGGCCTCACAACTGTTGTTTATTAAAGTTTATAACAAATACTTATTTTGTTTGACCATATCTAAAAATGATAAGCTATCCTTGTAGTATTTAAGTCAAGTTTTGCGAGCATAGCATAAGTCATGGTAAAATTGACTTACCCAATAATTGGATATTTTTGCCCAAATATTTTTACAAACAACTACATTAGTGAGATATAGAGAAAAAACGAAAACTTCATAAGTTTACCAGAACCCAGCAAGGTTTCAAAATTCTACCAATGAAGGAATGTAGGCTAGTGTGATATTCTAATGAATATCTGTAATAAGCTTATCTCAGCTTGCCGAAGCATTATATTGCATTTTTTTCGGCAAATACTGAATCGAAACTTATTCTGTCCAAATTTTAATACCAAATATAAAAGTTTTCAAATTGTCGATACTCTGTTTTACATTCAAAGCAAAATGTTTTTTATACCAAATGCAACACTATAAAGTTACTAAACTGGTAGAATGTTGAAAACTTATGGTAAAAATTGATTTGTCCAAATAACTAGACATTTTTGCCCAAATGATTTTTATAATCAACTACATTAGTAGGATATTGAGAAAAAACAAAAAACCTTGTAAAGTTACCAGTACACAGTAGCCTAGGCTTTTAAATCTTACCCATGAAGAAATGCAGCCTACAGCCCTACAATCCCTACATGTTAGTGAATATCAGTAATAAGCTTACCTCTGTTTCCCAACTGTATTTTTACAGAGTGTTTTATTTTGCAGTTGTCGAATCGAAACTTATCATTTTACCCAGATTGCAATACCACATGCAACAGTTTTCAAAGTCGGTGATCATACATTTACATTCATTGGATAATATTAATGTATCTCATAAATTTCAACAATTATGTAAAGTTTTTTAACTGGTGAGGCATCGAAACATTGTGATAACATTGATTTGCCCAAATAAATTGACATTTTTGCCCAAATTTGCGACATTTTTTTTCAGCGGGGAAGCCACCGCCCCCTGCCCGCCCACCTCCTATGGCTATGATTTGCAAGTAGCTAGAAGTGATTAGGCTACCACCAAAAAATATATATATTCAGAACTAAAGAGTGGGTGAAGAAAAATATTTCGTGTTTTTGAAAAAAAGATCGTGGTTAGGGAAATCACTATACCCGGAAGGGGGCCCGGTACTTTACCATCTGACGGCTGAAGTGGCTGCTTTAACCTCTGATGGCAACTCCTTTAGATCTGATTATATTAAGATCTTGATAATGTTTGAAGTCGCGGGGAATCTTTTAAATCCGGGCCCCCTAAATATTTCGGGCCCGGGTCCAAAAGTACCACCTAGACCCCCCTGTCAACGCCCCTGCTGGTGATATCGAGAAGGCATTGAATATGTATAAACGTTTGAAATTTATTGGTCATCCTGGAAGATCGCTTTGGAATATGGAAATGAAAGCTCGCAAACTGAACCTTTATATTAATCTTAATCGATTTAGAGATATTATTCCTGAAGTTAAGGAAATAAGGGCTCGTTATCAACCACAAATGAAGTATTTTGACAGTAATCACGTGAATACACTTGCTAGTATTATGCTTACTGAAGCTAGAAGTTTCGGCATACTGGGTTTATGTAATGAAGCACTCAGCTCTGTAAGAGATATGTTGAAAATATACAAAAAAACTGATTGTTTCAAACATAACCTTGTTAATTTCGCAATAGCAAAATACGAAGTTGCTTTAAATTTGCATGATCTTGGACGTTTTGACCAAGCACTGCACCATGCATACGAATCTCGTGCAATGCTGATCAAAGATACTGCTGTGGAAGAGTTGGTAAAGAAATGCGATATGATCATTTTACGATGTAAGGAGCCAAAAGTTATACGCGATACACACCATAAATTTGATTTCGAAACTAACACTTTTCTGGAGCAAATATTATTACGTAACCAAGAAGTCTAGGTTCTAATGTCATGTAACTGCAAGTCAACTGAATTAAAAATTAGAACGGTTAAAGACGTTGTTTGTTTAGTTTTTTTACTGCTGGTTCTGTTGTAGACAACTGTAATTTTTTCTATATTGTCTTGGTAAGGCACTTGATAGATTGCAGTAGAGGCGCCCATAATAGGTTGCTCTTCGTATTTGCACCAGTTTGGCACATGCTTCCTAAACGGCATGTCTTTGCAAAGCAACTACCATATGTCACTGGTCAGTGATTTTAGAAAAAATAAAATGATGAATAGGCTACTTGCAAATATTTAAAGTCACTCGTTTTTGTACGAAAACTGCAATAATATGCTCAAATTTAATGGTTAGTTGCAAAGATATCACCACAAACTCCTTTCTCATTATCTAAACTTCTTGTTGTGCTACTTCTTCTTCTTCATCGTGTGTCACACGGCCGTAGCCCAGAGCATCACGCAGGCTCTTGCTCTATCGTTGAACTCGGCCAAATCCTGTGCAGAGCACCTTGCTTTTAGGTCAGGGCATTCGAGTAGATGTTGCATCGTTTGCTCCTGTCCGCATTTGCAACTTGTGCTCCCCATGGAATACCCCCAGTGTCTCATCAAGGTTTTACACCTGCCAATACCAGTTCTTAAGCGGTTGAGGCATCGCCAATACTTCCACGGTTCACGTTTTCCGGGAGGAAGGCTCTCCATGGGTGTGAGCTCCATATTGGCCAATGTCAGTCCGGCTGCCAGTCTCTCCTGCCATAGTTGAACCCGCACATTGGCGGCGACATCGTCATGACCTAATGGGACAACTGAAGCAAGGAAACTTTTTCTTGACTTTGTGCTACTAGAAAAGGTTTTTATCGTCTGCACTGAGGAAAAGAGATTCTCAAAGAGTCTAAAGTTGCGTAATTTGGCATGACAAGTTTACTTGTGGCGGACTACGACGCTCACTTGTGAAGGAAGTTGTTAAAACAAATAACAAAACCTGTACTAGGTTTGCCACAAGGAAAACGAATCATTGTATATTGACTGTCTATTTCTATAGGATAGCTAAATCGGTTCAAGAGTTATTGTACTGTGAAAGTTACTTGCATTTTTTTAATGTTTTCTTGTTAGTTTTCAAAAGAAGCACTTTCTGTTATAAACGGTTGACTAAATTATCACTCAAATAAACAATCATAAAAGAAATACTTTGGATGGATTAGGAATAGTAAAATAGTAATGTTATATAACATTCAACTCAAGTTTCGGGCATCTCTGCTGTAGCAATTTAATCAACACTTAATCAAATTGCGACAATACCACATTTACTTTCAGGCTTATAGCCTTTTTCTCAAAAATACTTTTCAAAATGTTTTGTTCTTTGCCATTATTTCTTCACATATTCATCTCATTTATACAATTGATTGTTGTTGTAGTCTGTTAACTTTATGTGACGTCATTTTAAAGTGTTCAGTTACTCTTTGCCATGTGCCTTGAGTTGATTGCGTAGCCGAGTGGTGGAAGCCTTGGTTCGTCGTTTGAAAGGACACCAGTTCGACACAGCTCAAGAACATGTGGCTGTGTATTTGCTAAGACATTTAAAGGACAGGCATGCCTGAATGAAGACACAAAAATGTTTATCGCTCACTTACTTAAAATTTCAAACCGACTTCAACTACCTGGCGCAAGCCTATAGCACAAAAATGCTCCGAGACCTTTCGCGGATTGGTAGATAAATCTCACTTAATTATATTCGTGCTTATGTTTCCGATCAATGTACTATCGCCTAATTTTCATTTAACGTTTTTGTTTCCATTGTTTATATTGTACTACTGGAGAGTTCATTTCATATGAGCAGGCAACTGTGAGTTGATAATGCTAATTATATTTGATCTTGTTTTTTGCCATGATACATATAGTAGGCATCCTTCCATCTTTTAAGAGGATGGTAACACTCTGGATACGGCAGCTTCTCATGTGGCTCTGACGTCCAATCCTGGCGTGGCAGTCCCGTCCACATTTTGGACATATGAAATCAGAGGAGTTCTGAGGCTGCTGTCTCTCTTTTCTTCTTTGTCTTCTTTACTGTAGTTGCTTCCTCCGCCTTGACTGATCCTTTGCTAGACCCGCACTGACTTCGTAGCGCCATCTGTTGCGGTTTGCTGCGATCAGTTCCCAGCTGTCAGGGTCTATGTCAGTTAGCTTCAGGTCTCGTTTACAAACGTCTCTGAAACGCAGTGCAGGTCGTCCTACTGGGCGATTCCCTGCGGCAAGTTCACTGTACAGAATGTCCTTTGGAATGCGCCCATCCTTCATTCTGGATACATGCCCCAACCAGCGTAGACGTCGCTGGCAGAGGAGAAGGGGCATGCTTAGGGAGCAAGAACGTTCCAGAACAGTGGTGTTGGGTATTCTGTCCTTCCAGGAAATACCAAGAATGCGCCTCAAGCAACGAAGGTGAAAGCTTTCAAGGCGGTTTTCTTGTCTGGCATAAGTGGTCCAGGACTCACTACCGTACAGCAGAGTACTAAGAACACACGCACGGTACACTTTGAGCTTTGTGTTAAGTGTCAAAAGATTATTGTCCCACACTCTCGCCCCGAGTTGAGTCATCACTCCTGCAGCCCTGGCTATCCGTCTGTCGATTTCCTTATCTAAGGACAGGTTGCTGGTGACCGTTGAACCAAGGTAGGTGCAGTGGTCTGTCACTTCAAGCTCTTCTGATCCTATGGTGATGGAAGGTGGCATGGGGTCTGGGGACATCTTGGCCCATGACTACAGTTTTCTTGATACTGATGGTCAGTGCGAATTCCCTGCAGGCCTGTGCAAACTGGTTGAGCAACTGCTGCAGCTCTTGCTCGTCGTGTGCTGACAGTGCTGCGTCGTCGGAAAACAACAGTTCTATGATCAGCACTGTGCGAACCTTTGTCTTGGCTCTCAGTCGGGCCAGGTTGAACAGTTTCCCATCACTTTTTTGCCATGATACATAGGCTACATGTAAGAATATAACAATTGTATTTCAGTTTTTCTTTTAGTTTTGAAGTTTAGTTTCATTTTAAGTACTCGAGCTGGTGTGACAAGTAAAAATTTTACTGAGAATTTTTTTGTATGCTTTGATATTCATATTTCATAAAGTTGCTCTCGCGTCGTTTTCGCAAATGGTTTTCACAAGAATACTAACTTAACTTTAACTTAAGTAGGCTAGAAGCAAAATAATGTATTTTTGTGAAGTTGAACTGGCGAGTTGTGCTTCATGTGATTTGCACATATTTCTTGTTTTTGCATGTCATTTTTTTCTGGAGACTTTATTTACAAAAATACACATGCATAGACCTAAAAGAGCTTCATTTCCATATTTGGTTTCTACTGAACATTTATGATTGTTGCATTGATGCTCATAAAATTAATACATTTAATATGCTCGAGTCTAGACTCTAGAGTCTAGACCAGGGGTGGGGAACCTTTTTAATATTGCGGGCCACATAAAATGAGAAATAACATTGGCGGGCCACTAAAAAATTCGAAATTTTATTTACAGATAAAAAATGTAGCGAAGTAGACAATGATTTATTTCACTTTCACAGCTAGTGGAAGGGCTGAAAGCTTTTATTTTTGGTGAGTTGTGTGATGTCTGCTGACACGAAAGATGTTGCAACTCTTAACTGCATCTCCAGGTTTTTATCAGTCAATCTGGAGCGAAGCCGACTTTTGTTAGATTCAATTTGGAAAAAAAACTGCTCGCATCGGTAGGTGCTTCCAAACAGAGACACATATTTCAAAGCATGTTTCCGCATGACTGGAAAATCATCAGCATTTAGGTAGCGTTGATAAAAGTTGAGCAGTGGAACGTTTTGGTACATCGCTTTCAACGTACAGTCATTCTGGAGCTCTACTATTTCATACTGGAAGTTACTAGGAACATCAGTTGCAATCACATTGAAACAAGAGGCAAAAATATCTAACTCCATTTCTTTACTTTTTATGTCCAAAAATCTTGCATTAAATGTCTCCATAAGACTGACACATATATGGGCATATTTGGCTGTTGTAAAAGGCTTTTGCTTTTGCAAGGTAGGAAAATGTGCGGTATTATTGTTTTCAAGTTGTACTTTCCACAGATGTAGTTTAGCTTCAAATGATTTCACTTTTGCAAACAAGGAGCCCAATGTTGACGCGGGCCACACGGAACAGTCACGCGGGCCGCATTTGGCCCGCGGGCCGCAGGTTCCCCACCCCTGGTCTAGACCTACATCTTGTAGATAGGCGGTGGTATCTATTTGTGTTTATCGTGTATGTGTTTATGTCGTGGTAACAACATTAGCATGAAGAATTAAGTGTTATTATTTCACATAATACAAGGATATTGAATACACTCTCTTGATTACAACTACACCCACCTCGTCGTTGGGTAGCATAGACGATAGGACAGGAAGCAGACTTCAATGTGTGAGTTTCTGAACACTGTTTAAGTTAGGGAAAACTGAAGAGAAATTTTATTTTCAGTCAGCAGAAACGATGATTTGAAAATTGACTGTTCAGTCTTATCAAACAGCTGCTCCATGCCAGTGTTCTACTGGAAATTGCTATAAAAATTGATGAAATAAGCTTTATGCAATGAAACGGATAGCTTACAGGAACTGAAAACTTACAGCAATGCAATAAGAGGGCTATGTATATTATGTTTAAAATAATTACAAATCACAATCAAGCTCCATGTAATGTGCTTATCTGCTAGAGCTAAATGTGGTTATTATTTGTTTATTATTTACTTGGGCTAAGTCCGAGTTACAAAGTCGCTACTTTAAGGGATGATAGTGGATTTGGTCTCAGTGGCTTAGCGAAAGAACTATGCATTGGCGCTGCAGTATAGCTCACTTAATTCCACAATTACCGGTTGGTCTGGTCAAGGATAAGCAACGAAAACGACATTTCTACATTTTTTTAGGCTATTTATCCATGCAGCTACGTTTCTGCATGACAACAGGATTTACCATAAGATTTTTCTCTACTTTCAACCCGCGATACATTAAAAGTTTGTTTGGCTGGTCCTTCTCGCAGAATGTGTGAAAACTCTGCTCTTGTTTAATTTATTTTCTTATAAAGATAGCTGTTGTTACGATTTAATACTTTCTACTCTGAAAATAACATTTTATTTTCCATTATTTTTTTTTAAATCCTGTGTAGATTACTATGTAGTCCTTACTGGCTGTTTCACATCTTCGTTCAGAAAAAGCGGAATTGAAATCCTATGGTTTTCACAAAAGTTTTGTTCTAATTTACAAATGTTGCAAAAAAATCGCTTTTTAATGCAAAATGCAGTAAAAAGCAAACTAAGTCAACTTGTCTCTGCTGGTTCAAAAAACCCCATAAAACGGGGCTAAGAGCAGTATGCAGCTCGCACGCCACAGCACCTGCAGCGCCACAACGCCACAGTGCCACAGCGCCCACGCCAGGTGCATACATTATGAATGCAGTTGCTATAAAAAGATGAAACAGTGGCCGTAACTGTAACAATTCCGGGATAAACTGGTTGACCGGCTGGAAAACTCATACCGAGACTACTAATATAAGGAACAATCCAAACACAAATGTAGTTGATATATTGTACCAGCCACAAAAAGGAGGAAAGGGAAGCAGTGTAATTGTAACACTTCTACATCTGCACAACTGCATTGTTGGTGGTATGGTGAAAAGGGAGGCGTAGCACAATCGCAACGCCCAATAACACGAAAGCAATCAGCGATAATTTGTTCGTTGCACTCAAAACACAATATTTTAATACAATATGGGACTCGACAAAATGAAAACAATGAACAGTTTTTCAAGGCTTTTATACGTCACAGAATTATAGGGGTCATTATCGTTGGTTTCAATTGTTTAGTATTCTTTTTGATAAATTTTGTAACTCAGAATTTTCTTCTATCAAGTTTTCTTTTAGATGATTTAATAGAATTCGCAGTTACTAGTGTGTAGTGGACCAGGACGTAAATGCTTCTGCTATAATCTTTATGTGAGTGAGAATGAAGTCTTACAAAATTTTACTTTGTGGGCTGCGTCTAACATCTTAACGGTTGATCCCACCACTCATTGTTCTTGATCAAAACCGAAAACGCCTCATCTGTTGAACGATATTTGCCATTATTAGGTCAATTGCATGACGTAGTTGAAAAACGTGGTAAAAGTTACTGAACAAGCAAACACAGACCTAAGGTAAATGCTTCCAAATCAAACCGTATTACGTTTTAGATTCCAAACCAAAACGATATTCTGTCAAAAAATTTGTGGTTGTGGGACTTATTGTTCTTCCTTCGCAAGCTCTCGTGTGTTTGGTTTCGAAGTGACGATGGAACGTTATTGCTTTCATTTAATAAATATATATCAGGATTTCTTTGATTTACTTTCAAAGAAATCCAATTGAACCATTCGAAATGGTTTTTTAGTGAAAACAAAACCAAATCCTTAACAAAGAAGTTTATTTCGGGAGATGATTAGTTTTGCTTGGAAGCAAAGCTAAACGAAATATTTCAAAAATTCCAAAAGAATAAAGTACTTTTAAATGTTTTGAAACTAATTCAAAATTTATGTGGAAGAGTACCATAGCCAAGAAGAGTACATGCAAACGCATACGACACATTCATTTGATTAAGTTGATAAAGCCGTAAAACAAACTGACAAAGTAGCTTTCTAGCGAAAGCGGTAGGAAAGAAAGCAATACAAAGCTAACCGGTGCGACAGCTCAACTGGTTTAACCCTTTGCTTTTCAACGTTTTTTTGGAAGTTAACTGCTCAAGGGCCATTTTTGGATCAAATTCAATCAGCTGTTACGTGTTATCCGCTGGTGCTATTTCACCAGAAGTTGCACTGGTGTGAAAGCAAATCATTTGTCTATAAGTTTGAAAAGTCATTATTTTAAAATTTTATATGTTAAACTTGATATTTCAATTTTTGCAAAGGTACCCAAAAATGACAATTTTGATTTAACTTGCCGCTATTTAATTACCGTGCTAATCCGATTTCATGCAAACTTCTGAATAACAAAGAGCTCGATCGAACGCACGAAGTGTGTGTGCGGTGTGCCGAATCATTGCATTGATTAGAATTTACGACTTGCGAGAAAATCTTATTGTAAGCTACTCACTGATTCTAAAATAGTGTAATCATTATCTGAAATTTCTAAGTTCAAATTAGGTGCTTTTGAAATTGTGGATTTGTGTCAAGTCGCAACACAAATATCATGCAGGCCACATCATAAGTGATTTCGCTTACGGGTGTTTATAAACATGACTCATAAATTACATCCACAAAAAATACAGCATTTACATCAACAAAGCTAAGTTCGAAGCTCACTTTTTATTGAAGATTGTGTCAATCAATTTGAAATAACATTTTTAGTCCGCCAGCGTCGAAACAATGCAACAGCGAATCGAGGAACATGCGTAAACAAAGGAAATGTGAAATAACCCACAGTCAGCAAATCTACATAAATTTAACGTTTACAAATGTTGAATCAATGTAAAAGGACTGGATTGCTGACTGGGTCCTTATTGTTTGAAGCACAAAAAATACGCGTAAAGGCGACAACATCAGCAAGGCAACGATTATGTTTCTGGCCAAAAAAAAATTAACTTTTGACTTCAAAGATAAAAATGATTATAACGAAGTTTCAAAGTTTGTCGTAAAAAATATTGCAGAGATACACTAAACATAATCATTTTGTGCCAGATTGTGAGAAGACTTCCTAAATTCTTTCCAAACATTTGCATGATTGCAAATTATTTTCTATAACTTTATATTGCCAAAAAATGGCTTATTTGTTGAAACAACGTGGCTACAATTCTATAAAAAATTCTTAGGCCTACTACATTGAAGTAATGAAATCTTTTTGTGATTTTGCTGATGACGTTTTACAATATCCGAGAAGTAAAAAAAAATAATAATGATGAATTATTTTACAAAACCGTGGTTTGCAAGCGCTTTACAAAAAATTGTTGGGGGAAAATTTACTATTAGACGTAATATGTTTGTAAAAGAAAATTGTCGGTTTACGTATTTATAATGTTTATTGCGCTGTTATCGAATTATAAACTGCCTGTATTGTCTACCTTTGTTGTTGCCGGCCAGCTTAGACCAGCATGCAAACTACGCGTTTTTGGTATTTGCATCGTGTTATGATTCTCGAAAATTTCCCAAAGGTCTTTATTTTTATCGTGATATTTTTGTGCCTTTTCTGTCCTAAACTTGAAGTCATTGTGAAGCACAATCCACATCGGTTTTTAGACTCAGTCTTCATTGAAAATCTTTTGTGTGGTGCATCATTTCAAGTAGTGTCTTCCCCTAAGCTGTTACACAAACCGCCCAGAACCAGGTTGATTATTATGTATCTTACAGCAGTTGAGAGCCCGTTATTGTATGTGTGGAATTATTACTGTAGATGTCTGACTAAATTCATGCCAAAGTCGAGCAAATTCTGCTTTCGGGATCCTTGCCGTTATTTACTGTATTTTTTGTTGATAAGTTCAGGCAGCATTTTTCCAAAGATAAATGAAGACATCGGTATTGTTCGTCACTTAGATTTAGTTTCCTCAGCATTGTCTGTTCATTCTTTGATCCACTAGTTTGTCTCACTTTTGGTATAATCGGATCGTTTATAAATGGCGGATCTTCACAATAGCCGGCCTCTTATACTGTACATTGGCGCAACGTATTCAGATGTTGAATCAATGATCAAGAAAGCTGATTTGTTTTTTGTCTAATGTGACGCCTAACTTTATGCCTTGTTTACATTACAAAATATTTTGTATTGTACATGAGGCATTATCATCTTTATTTTGCGCTCTTTGGAACAACACACAGTGCACGGTGAAACAAAAATGCAGGACATAAGAACAAGTAGGCGACATAAAGCAGGATCGAGTTAGCTGCTACGTGTAAATGGAGCCTATCTCATAATTTTGAGTGTATCTCACAATTACTGTTTGCAAAAACGCTATTTCTCTACGGCTTCTCCCAAAAGCATTTGCAGTCATACATTTCCGCAATTGCAATGCTTGTCAATGAGAGTATTTCCATAGAACATTTATTTCGAAACCAGGTTTTCGTGCCTTTACCCAAGATTTCTTATTGTAACGCTTTTTATTCGTCAATGAATATTATCTGCTTGAAACAACTGTTTTGAATAGTTTGTGGCCTACATAGCCTACTATTTGGATCATGGATTGCTATTCTTCTTTGTAGAGCTGATAACGCAAAAAACGTTTGCTATTATTTTTTCTAATTAACAGCTTTGTGATCACTGGCTTTTCTTTTGTAACGTAAGAAATAACGCACTTTGTATTATTGAGGTCAAACCAAACAAAGGAAAACAAGAGGACGTTTCTCTCTGCTCGCGCATATCGATGCACGAAGCAATTATGAGCTTATGGCTTGTTATCGCAATGTAATCCATTTCACGCTTTGCTGGAAGTTAGCTAGAAATAGCAAAAATTCACCAAAATCTTGACTTTACAAGAAAACTACACAACTGTTAGCATCAAATTTAATATCATCAGATCCGCCTGGCAATTTTAGGAAAAGTCAAGAAAAACCAAGTGCATGGCGTTACTGTGCTTCAAATAATCAAAGGAAATATGAGGGAGGGGCCAAATCTGGCCTCCCTTTGAGGAGCAAAGTGTTAATTGGTTTAGTTTTGAAACTCGGACTGACAAATCCTTGATATGTTATTCCTGATAGATTCGCATACTTGTAGAGGCTTTTGACGCAGGGTCGGTTACCGAGTTTAGCAGAGTGAAGTTTCCGATTGTTGTTGAGGTGTTGTTACCGTGGATTATGTGCAGTCCTGATATGCGTTGCTCAAGCGCACACCTCGAAAGCTGAAGCAGCACCGCTTGATCTTGAGTCGGGAGCGTAACCATTGAGCTATCGGGGCGGACAAGCGTCGAACTTCACCAAAGATAAAATTGGAAATCCAGCGGCGCTGGTTAGACTCTTGAGGTGCGCACTTGATCAACGCTGATCTCCGTTCAGGGCTGCCGAGTGGAAAGAATAAGTCACAAAAGTGGAAACGTCAATCTGTCAATCTCGATGACCAGGCCTGTGCCAGTGGTTTAAAGCGTCTACAAGTAGCCTATTCGAAATGGCCAGGATAAAGACTCCATAAAGGCTTTCTCAGTCCGAAGAAAATATTTCTGCAATCAATCAATTTTAACGCTTCTCCGTCTCTAAGCACAACTCCATTGTTAGTGATATGGTAAACAGGCAGGAGTAGCATCATTTAAACGCACATTAACGCTCTTTAATGCTATCAGCAACAATTTGCTTTATTCAAGACATAAAATGCAATAGGCCTATAGGGGAGTGTGATAAACTGCCTTCTCAGCGTAGAGTGTGATAAGCTGCGACTTCTCAATTTTGATGCTATCCTTACAGACTTTGCAGCGAAGAAACCCAGAAAAAAGTCGTTCGACTGAATTTCATGTTAGTTTTCTAAATCCTATTGGTAGTTAGTAGTAAATGAAAGAGCAGTTTAGAATAGAAATTCAGAATAACCTTTCATTGCAATTTGCAGTGTAGTGTGCAGTAGCCTACTAACAGTGGTCCCTTGCTACAATGTTTTCCCTTGCACGGTTTCGTTGATTTAATGTGTGTGATTTTGCATCCTTTATAACAGGGGTGTGCAACGTGCGGCCCGCGGGCCAAATGCGGCCCGCCAAGAAAAATTATGTGGCCCACGAAGATGTGCCAATTTTGAATTGTGTGCGCCCGCGAAACGTGTTTATAATTCAGTTTAGTCTGGTACGTGTGAACAATTCATTGTGGAGTGGATTATTGTAGATTTCGCACCTTCTGTTAACCATTTTAGAAGTCTCCCACCAGCCACCGCTAATCCATTGTATTTAATTATTTGGAACGTAAAAATGGATGGTCACATAAAAGGCATTATGAACAAAGTACGACTTTGGAAAGCTCACGTACAGACAGGAAATCTTTTCCACTTTCCAACTTTAAGAGACTATGAAATGCATCCTGAGAAGAAAACTGAATTTGCTGACCATCTTAAAAAATTGTTGTATGAATTTTTGGCTCGTTTCAAGGACTTCAAATCTCATAAACATTTGTTTGGTATATTCGCTTCGCCATTCAACACAGACATTAACAAAGCACCAGAAGATATAACTTGAACTGATTGATCTTCAAGAGAAAACGGATTTGAAAGCAAACTATTTAGAAATGAATCTTGGCGATTTTTACCGAAAACATTTCAACTAAGATGACTTTCCACATTTGAAAAATCCATGGCTTCAAAAATGGCACTTTTTGGCTCAACGTATTTGTGCGAACATTTTTTTCTAAAACCGGCGTCATGAAATCTCCCTATTGATCGGTTCTGACAGACGAACACTTGGAAAATAGACTTCGAATTGCGATCACTTCCATTAAAGTAAATTTGGAAAAAGCCGTCGGAAAAAGAAGCCAGCTGCAAACGTCTCACTGAGCTCGTTTAAAGACGGTGTGACAATAAATTTGAATAGCAGTTTTCTTCAGAAATTTATGCGTCCTAACTTATTATTTCTGGAAGGAGATAACCCCTAATATAAGAATAATATGAATCACAAAAACTACTCTTTTGTGCCTGCAACTACTAGAAATCATATGTTAAATAAACGTGCGGCCCGCGGTTTCACCCAGTTATTCATATCCGGCCCTCCTGTAACAAAGGTTGCACACCCCTGCATTATAACGTAAACATTGTTGACTTAGATTTGCACATGCTTATTTAATCATCGATCACGTGCTATTTCAAAGTTATCTAACTTACCTAAGCAAGGCTCGGTTTCCTTTGCAAGTGAAACCAGCTTACTTCCATTACGCTCCACGTAAGCTGGTAAGGGCCCCCATAAAATTCATTAGCACAGGGGCCCCATTTGACCTTAATCCGGGCCTGGTTATAAGAGGCTACCGTCCAATTGTGACCCTTGTAACACTCATCCAGAGAGTTAATACTTGTTTTGAACCTTATTTGGTAATTACAGAATAAAAAGAGCAATAGCAGTGATGGGAATCGAACCTGCGTCAATGAAATGATTACTTTCTAGCCCTAACCCTAACCCCTAAGCCAACCAGCTGACAAAAAATCCATCACTTAATTTTCTTTCTATCATCTTCTTTTCGCCATTTTTTACGTCACTTAAACCGTAGCTTATGATTGGTTGGCGGTTTCATTCTAGTCATTTTCAGTGGCAGAATTTCGACTTGTTAAAGTGGCTACCTTTCAAAACAGCACATATTTCCTAGCACGCAGAGTTTCCAAATATAATTTACACTTATAACAGTCAGCAATTCTGTGAACAGAGAACATAAAATACATTTTCGGCAGAAAAAACGCTAAGATATTTTAGAAACTTTTTGTGAAAACTTTCATGGGAGTGCTGCAGCACCGCAGCACACACTAGCGAGCCGCCCCTGGGCCTACATGGACAAAATGTTTTCATAGTCTTTTACGTAAAGGCCTACTTAAAATCCATCTCAATAGAGCACTGTGTTGATTCAACCGGCGGTAACCGACCTAAAGATACGAGCACTTTTGTCGGATAACTTTGAATAAAAATAAAACGACCCAAGTCCGGCTGATTTTTTCAAAAACTAATATTAATTAATTTAATTTGTCGCCGACACTTGTTGGCAAGTCGGCAGGTTTTCTGACCGTTGGGTTGTATGTTAACTAGAGATTAAAGAAACTGATAGCGAATCATTCCCAATTCCAACGGCCAACATTGGTGTGTTCTACTACGAATTGCTTTCATTTTATCCGTTTGATAACTTGAGGAAGTTAGGTAAAAGTAGGCTACGCACCGTATATTCACAAAGCACAGCTTGTGAAGTTGTGAATGAACCTCAAAACTTCAGACCACTAAGTGCTAGGCAGCGCCAGCACAGCACAATCATACCTAGCCTAATTCTTGGTCTCAAAATTTCATAATCATGCTTATATGCTCAATAATACTTTAATGCTAATTTCTTCCTAGAACGGACTGAGTGCTTTGGTCAGACCAAACTGAAGTCATACAACAGATTAGATTTATAAATTCTGATAAAAATGAATAAGTAAGTTCTGGTGCTACTTCTAAGCTTCAACTAATCGCTGCTTATCGACTTTACTAAACTTCCAAATTGTTGCAGACTGAACACAAAATGAGCCAGGAGAGGCACAATGTTGCTTTTGCAATGTCACAATTCCATTGTTTCAAAATGCTACAATAAAAGAGAGACTACTTTTTGATCATTGTATTGGGCACAAATTAGATTTTGAAGAACGTGTAAGTCACAAATTTTAATTTTTACTAACCGATTTTTGCGCCACTATCAATGTGGCGCCGATGGCTCGAGCCATGCTAGCCATACCCTTGGTACGCCACTGTGTGAATTGTTGCCTTTTTATTTGTGTATACATTGCCACATTTTGTACAGCGCTATAGAGCAATTTTGTAATATTTTTGGCCAAATCGGGCCCAAATATGGAGAATTTTTGCTTGTTGGCACGAAAGGCAATCATAAAAACATAACGTATCAACGATTTCAAGTATTAGGAATGCGGCAATGTCATGGGGGTCTGGGGGGCGAAGCCCCCCATAAGTTGGATTCACTTTGACTGTTGCGCCTTTGAGCCCACCTACTTTTAAAATGGTTCTTCCATCCCTGTAAAAGCTTACTACAATGCTTTACTATTCAGGCGCATTTTAAACCTTCCAAGGTATTGCCACCTTTTCTCATTCACGTGCTGGTAGGTCTATATCGACTATCGTAGTTAGTAGTATCTTTTTCGTCCAGGACGCGTTAATGACGAAAAATAAATGAAATGAATGAATCTTAACAACCTTTGATCACTTTTAGGCCATATGTCTACGAAATTATGAAAAGCTAACAAACGATTGTTGTCGTTGCTACGTAAATTGTTTGACATGGTTTTAATATAAACTTGCAAAATGTCAACAAGCAAACGTTGAGCAAAGTGCCTGTATGTTTGCGAAGCAGATGAAACATAAAGCGAAGGAGAAACCTACAGTATTTATATTGGTTCTCCTATCATCTTTTGAAGTATAGTTCGCAAAGCGTCCCAGTTAGCAGATATTTTGTCAGTCAGCTGTGCTAGGCAGAGGTTCTGCGGTTTGAATTAATGAGTGTCTTATTCTTGTTTGTTTGGTATCATTAATAGAGGTCAAATGCTTTATATCATGGGGTGGTTTGTACAGTATTGAAGCTAGGGTTTGATGATATGGCTTGCCGTCTGATATTAACTGCGCTCACATGTAGCATTCTGCTTGAAGTCAAGGCAGCATTTTAGCCATAAGCTTGCCAATACAGGCAGGGCCGTGTTAACCGCCCCCGGTACCTCTGGCCGGGGAGACCACGGCTATTTATAGTCCCACTCACTTTAGTCTGTTTAATGTTTTTTGGCTATTTGAAAAATAAAAAATCTGCTATAGAAGCACGATAACCAACAACGTAAATCATGCCACGCCGTATTTATTGCTTTTTAAACCCCCGGCTGGGGAGTGGGGGCCCACCTACGTCTAAGGGCCCACTCATATTTAGTTCGTGCGTTTTTCGGTTTGTAATTTTACTTTTAATAGGTTTTTTTTTTGAATTAGGTTTTTTTGAATTAGGCTGAGATGAATTAGGTGGATTAGGGTTGTGGAGCAAGGTATGATGGAAACGTCCCTTGCACCCTTCAATGGTACATGTGCTGTCAACTTTACAGCCGCGAGTTTGATGCTTTGTGCTAGTCAGGCACTTATAACATAAGTGTGCATCGTAAACCAGTTGTCTACGCTGTTTGTACATCATGTTTTTAAACTCGTCACAATCAACAAGCTTGTGCGACTTGCGTTTACAACATAGACAAACATTGCTGAAAGGTGGGTTTGATATACCTTTGAGCGGAGGAACGTCCGTGTTAAATGCTGAAACTCGATCCTTCCGACTGGGTTTCTTTGCCAGGGTCTGGTGAGTTTCCTTTGCCTTATGAATCCTACTTCCGTACAGGGAGTTCTGGATCTCTGCTCGCATGCCAACAAATTCTGCAAGATCTCTGAATCCTGCTTCACGGCTTGTGTTGTGCAGAACCATAACCGATCTCTCTGCCCATGCCTCTTGCATACGGAATGGCAACTTCTCAATCATTACCATCATTGTGTCCAGAGAATTCAGTCCAGCAAACTCATTAATGTCATCCAGGGTTGTGAGACACACATCCATGGCATTGGCTAGATCCTTTAAGCCTTGAGGATCGTTATGCCCAACCGTTGGCATCCTCTTCAGTTCTTGCTCTGCTGCATTTGCGATGATATGAGGCTGGCCATATTCCAGGTACAACTTCTTCCTTGCCAGCTCATAGCCATCGGGTTTCTTCAAAAGATGTTCTATCGAACGCTTTACGTCACTATGACAATGTTGTAACAAATAGACCAACTTCCTTTGATCGTTATGTACCAGCAGGACGATCTGTGTGTCAAACGTCCGAACAAAATTTTGGTATGTTAAGGGGTCACCCTTAAATGAAAGTATTTCTGGTCGTGGTAAGAAACGTTCGTCACTATACGAGAAATGTCTACTTGGTAGTTGGGGCTGCTGATAGGAGCACCCTGGTTGTTCACCGACATGGGACATAGGTTGGCAATCGGGTCGACACGAGTCACGTTTAGTTGTTTTCGGTTGCCAACCCAAACTTGGCGAACTAATATTTATTTCAGGAGTCCAGTGTGCTTCAGGGACCGTAGAATTATGCTTGTTAGCTTTAGCATCATGAATGGCATGAGATGAAAAGACAGGAGAAGATGTCTCTTGAAATTGCACAGAGGGTCTCTTTGTCAAACGGGAGGAAACATTCTCCTTGCTGTTTGGTAGACCAGGTGACGTGAATCCAGTTTCATCGACAGTAACGTAAGATGAATCAGCGTCACTCATCGCCTCTGTCCGAGATTGCAATTCCAATTGTAACATTTCAATTTTGTGGTCAGCTTGCCTGCTCTTCCTCTCAGCTTCTATCCGAGCTTCTTCTTTCTTCCTCTCAGCTTCTTCTTTCTTCCTCTCAGCTTCTATCCGAGCTTCTTCTTGAATATGAAGCCTTTTCCGCTGAGCCAGTTTCAGTTGGATCAGTACCTCACGTTGCTTTGAGCTTGCTCGCGAGCTGGTGCTTCCAGAGCGTAGGCTCACGGAACGATGCGAGGAGCTAGACTTCTTGCAGGACGTAGATGGCCCCGGCAAGTTGGCAGTTCTTTCCAACCACTCCTTGCAACGAGTGTCAAACTCGACCTTATTTTTTTCCATTAGGGAGCGTTCGGTTTCCCTATCATCTCCAATCAGATTGACAACTTCCTAATATTTTCGGTTCACTTCGGAACAGTAGGAGCGGAATACCTCCAACTTAGTACTAGGATGAAGCATTAGCTGCTCTCCATGCAGATAGGACTGCTGCAAAGTTTTTGTGGCCCCATCGAACTCAGCTTTTTTGGCTGCTGACGCATCCTCGAGTGGACTACTGCCTTGGACGCTCATCATAAGTAAACGTAAGAACAATTAAGCCTATGGCAAACCTTCGGAACTTGAGTGCTGCGACTCCGAGGACTGTCCACAATAGTCGAAACGCTTCTATGTAACGTACGAACACGCACACAAAGTGACGGTTATTGTATTTAGCTGTCGACGACAACGACAGCTACGACAACGAACAAGCGACGGTGAAGTGAAGAAGAAGGTTTCTGTGACAACACAGCAAAACAACGATTAGCAAACAAAACTTACGAATTAGGCCTAATGCGGAATTACAGATGACGAATTATAGGCCTAATGAATTCTTACCGACTAATTTGTGGCGCACGGAACAGCACAGGGAGAAACCCAACAATTGAAAATTCTACCGTTGTAGATCGAAACTGAACATATAAACAGTAAACAGTAAAATATTATGCTATAAAATTCACATCATAGGTGAGTCCCGTACTTGATTTAAACATCGGGAAAGAAGACGAGGTACTTATTACACTTAACCATTGACACTAAAATTCACATTGGCCTATTCTATCACAAAGGTTGCAGTAGGATGTTAAGCTTACCGTGAACTGTGATAATCACTGATTTGGCCACATAGGCTAACGGCAACGACAACATCAGCCACAGTCGAGTGGCTGATGACATCATGCCCAAACATATAGTCCAGAAGAACAGCTCATACGACGAAGAAGAACGACAGATGAAATTGCTGCACAGACTTCAACAACACAGTAGGCTAACTCTTATTCAACTAAAAAACAGCAGCACCGTTAATAGCTCGAATTAACTACCAGTCGCTAACTAGTTGCTGTAAACGTTAAGCTGATCTTTACATGCACTGCCACTTGACAAACTCAAAAAACAAAGAAACGTAATAACGAACGCAAAGTCGTAAATGCAATTATGACGTAATGGTCACACCTCGAGGTAAGACAGCAGGGGTTGCCAGGTGCTACTTAGGGAATCCGAATTTAGTTGTTACACATAAAAAAGGAGGCGGACAAATACGACGTAACATTATTCAAGAAGTTGGCACAAAAAGCTTAGTCGATTATTTTGTTATAGCTTATTGTCTGCAAAGGTGTATTGATCGAGGACTTCCAAACTTTGATATAGATCGAATAATGAAATTCAATCAGGTTGTTGAATACTTTAAATTTAAAGTCATGAGGTACCTTCGATTGTACGATCAAATTAGTATTGAAAGTGAAGATTACTTTAAAAAGTTCCATCAAGGTGGAGAGTATGCTATAAATCCAGAAATAATACACTTTGTAGCTGATGCATTCGAAAGCACTGGTGATCAGAGCCGTTGACAAAATTTCTCGGGCCCGGTACCCATTTATTTTCGGGCCCCCTTCATCGACAATGTTATGAATATAAAGGTTGTGTACAAAATTTTATTGATGTGCTGTTAAAATGAGGATGACACATGCCGTTCAATGTAGAAAATTAATAGGAATATCATTTAGCCTATATATTCTCAAAGATTTGTTGTATCCACGAATTTCCCAACTGTGCCATTACGCATTTCTCCGTAAACCGAAAAATCCTTGCTCTCAATCACGATCTTCATCGATATGTTTAAAATTGTTGGAGTTTTCGACTAAAATTAATTCTTTGTAAAGTAGAGTAGCCGTAGGAAAGTAAAACATTTTTGGGGGGCGAAAATAATTTTCCCAAATTTTGTTTTTGCATATATATTTTCAAAAATACAAAATTATTCACAACCTCTGAGAGTCATCAACTTGGCCGTGTACGAAATACAAGCAAAAAAAACACGTACAACAGCAAAACAAGGCTGAACTTACTTTAATCTACGTTCATAGACCTGCCTGTGTCCCAATTAAATGAACCATCAAATTAAAACATTCTTATGTATCACAAAAAATATACAGTATATTAAGCCTAACTGGATTCAAAAAAATTTGAAAGTCTGAGACTTCACCAATAACTGGATAACAATAATTACTGAATATTCATGTCACCAGATTATATGAAAATCTCCAGCCCAATAAAAGGCCTGACCAAAAGTAGCTCAATCTTTTCAATTCAAAGATAGTCCAAAGACTCAATATTTGTAAATTTGCATTGAAAATTACTAAAATGACAATCCGCTTAGGCCTACTTATCAAACCAGTAACATTACTTAATCCATGCTGCTTCAAATCTTACAGCCTGAAAAGAATTGGACAGTTTACCATGCTATGTGCATCAAACTTCCACCTTTGAACAAAATTAGTTTTGATACCAAAAATATTGATATTATATTACAATATAATCATAGTCAATGTTTTTTCAGAAGATCATTACAAAGATAATCTCACTTCACAATGAAGCTGCTAGGCCTACTCAAATCACAAGCACTGAAGAAAAATGACTCTCAGATAATAGCTTCAAACTCAATCGTTGCCACAAAATACAGACCACATTACCAAAACATGACACAAAAATAGCACTGTTTACACTTCCATTAAAGTAAATTTGGAAAAAGCCGTCGGAAAAAGAAGCCAGCTGCAAACGTCTCACTGAGCTCGTTTAAAGACGGTGTGACAATAAATTTGAATAGCAGTTTTCTTCAGAAATTTATGCGTCCTAACTTATTATTTCTGGAAGGAGATAACCCCTAATATAAGAATAATATGAATCACAAAAACTACTCTTTTGTGCCTGCAACTACTAGAAATCATATGTTAAATAAACGTGCGGCCCGCGGTTTCACCCAGTTATTCATATCCGGCCCTCCTGTAACAAAGGTTGCACACCCCTGCATTATAACGTAAACATTGTTGACTTAGATTTGCACATGCTTATTTAATCATCGATCACGTGCTATTTCAAAGTTATCTAACTTACCTAAGCAAGGCTCGGTTTCCTTTGCAAGTGAAACCAGCTTACTTCCATTACGCTCCACGTAAGCTGGTAAGGGCCCCCATAAAATTCATTAGCACAGGGGCCCCATTTGACCTTAATCCGGGCCTGGTTATAAGAGGCTACCGTCCAATTGTGACCCTTGTAACACTCATCCAGAGAGTTAATACTTGTTTTGAACCTTATTTGGTAATTACAGAATAAAAAGAGCAATAGCAGTGATGGGAATCGAACCTGCGTCAATGAAATGATTACTTTCTAGCCCTAACCCTAACCCCTAAGCCAACCAGCTGACAAAAAATCCATCACTTAATTTTCTTTCTATCATCTTCTTTTCGCCATTTTTTACGTCACTTAAACCGTAGCTTATGATTGGTTGGCGGTTTCATTCTAGTCATTTTCAGTGGCAGAATTTCGACTTGTTAAAGTGGCTACCTTTCAAAACAGCACATATTTCCTAGCACGCAGAGTTTCCAAATATAATTTACACTTATAACAGTCAGCAATTCTGTGAACAGAGAACATAAAATACATTTTCGGCAGAAAAAACGCTAAGATATTTTAGAAACTTTTTGTGAAAACTTTCATGGGAGTGCTGCAGCACCGCAGCACACACTAGCGAGCCGCCCCTGGGCCTACATGGACAAAATGTTTTCATAGTCTTTTACGTAAAGGCCTACTTAAAATCCATCTCAATAGAGCACTGTGTTGATTCAACCGGCGGTAACCGACCTAAAGATACGAGCACTTTTGTCGGATAACTTTGAATAAAAATAAAACGACCCAAGTCCGGCTGATTTTTTCAAAAACTAATATTAATTAATTTAATTTGTCGCCGACACTTGTTGGCAAGTCGGCAGGTTTTCTGACCGTTGGGTTGTATGTTAACTAGAGATTAAAGAAACTGATAGCGAATCATTCCCAATTCCAACGGCCAACATTGGTGTGTTCTACTACGAATTGCTTTCATTTTATCCGTTTGATAACTTGAGGAAGTTAGGTAAAAGTAGGCTACGCACCGTATATTCACAAAGCACAGCTTGTGAAGTTGTGAATGAACCTCAAAACTTCAGACCACTAAGTGCTAGGCAGCGCCAGCACAGCACAATCATACCTAGCCTAATTCTTGGTCTCAAAATTTCATAATCATGCTTATATGCTCAATAATACTTTAATGCTAATTTCTTCCTAGAACGGACTGAGTGCTTTGGTCAGACCAAACTGAAGTCATACAACAGATTAGATTTATAAATTCTGATAAAAATGAATAAGTAAGTTCTGGTGCTACTTCTAAGCTTCAACTAATCGCTGCTTATCGACTTTACTAAACTTCCAAATTGTTGCAGACTGAACACAAAATGAGCCAGGAGAGGCACAATGTTGCTTTTGCAATGTCACAATTCCATTGTTTCAAAATGCTACAATAAAAGAGAGACTACTTTTTGATCATTGTATTGGGCACAAATTAGATTTTGAAGAACGTGTAAGTCACAAATTTTAATTTTTACTAACCGATTTTTGCGCCACTATCAATGTGGCGCCGATGGCTCGAGCCATGCTAGCCATACCCTTGGTACGCCACTGTGTGAATTGTTGCCTTTTTATTTGTGTATACATTGCCACATTTTGTACAGCGCTATAGAGCAATTTTGTAATATTTTTGGCCAAATCGGGCCCAAATATGGAGAATTTTTGCTTGTTGGCACGAAAGGCAATCATAAAAACATAACGTATCAACGATTTCAAGTATTAGGAATGCGGCAATGTCATGGGGGTCTGGGGGGCGAAGCCCCCCATAAGTTGGATTCACTTTGACTGTTGCGCCTTTGAGCCCACCTACTTTTAAAATGGTTCTTCCATCCCTGTAAAAGCTTACTACAATGCTTTACTATTCAGGCGCATTTTAAACCTTCCAAGGTATTGCCACCTTTTCTCATTCACGTGCTGGTAGGTCTATATCGACTATCGTAGTTAGTAGTATCTTTTTCGTCCAGGACGCGTTAATGACGAAAAATAAATGAAATGAATGAATCTTAACAACCTTTGATCACTTTTAGGCCATATGTCTACGAAATTATGAAAAGCTAACAAACGATTGTTGTCGTTGCTACGTAAATTGTTTGACATGGTTTTAATATAAACTTGCAAAATGTCAACAAGCAAACGTTGAGCAAAGTGCCTGTATGTTTGCGAAGCAGATGAAACATAAAGCGAAGGAGAAACCTACAGTATTTATATTGGTTCTCCTATCATCTTTTGAAGTATAGTTCGCAAAGCGTCCCAGTTAGCAGATATTTTGTCAGTCAGCTGTGCTAGGCAGAGGTTCTGCGGTTTGAATTAATGAGTGTCTTATTCTTGTTTGTTTGGTATCATTAATAGAGGTCAAATGCTTTATATCATGGGGTGGTTTGTACAGTATTGAAGCTAGGGTTTGATGATATGGCTTGCCGTCTGATATTAACTGCGCTCACATGTAGCATTCTGCTTGAAGTCAAGGCAGCATTTTAGCCATAAGCTTGCCAATACAGGCAGGGCCGTGTTAACCGCCCCCGGTACCTCTGGCCGGGGAGACCACGGCTATTTATAGTCCCACTCACTTTAGTCTGTTTAATGTTTTTTGGCTATTTGAAAAATAAAAAATCTGCTATAGAAGCACGATAACCAACAACGTAAATCATGCCACGCCGTATTTATTGCTTTTTAAACCCCCGGCTGGGGAGTGGGGGCCCACCTACGTCTAAGGGCCCACTCATATTTAGTTCGTGCGTTTTTCGGTTTGTAATTTTACTTTTAATAGGTTTTTTTTTTGAATTAGGTTTTTTTGAATTAGGCTGAGATGAATTAGGTGGATTAGGGTTGTGGAGCAAGGTATGATGGAAACGTCCCTTGCACCCTTCAATGGTACATGTGCTGTCAACTTTACAGCCGCGAGTTTGATGCTTTGTGCTAGTCAGGCACTTATAACATAAGTGTGCATCGTAAACCAGTTGTCTACGCTGTTTGTACATCATGTTTTTAAACTCGTCACAATCAACAAGCTTGTGCGACTTGCGTTTACAACATAGACAAACATTGCTGAAAGGTGGGTTTGATATACCTTTGAGCGGAGGAACGTCCGTGTTAAATGCTGAAACTCGATCCTTCCGACTGGGTTTCTTTGCCAGGGTCTGGTGAGTTTCCTTTGCCTTATGAATCCTACTTCCGTACAGGGAGTTCTGGATCTCTGCTCGCATGCCAACAAATTCTGCAAGATCTCTGAATCCTGCTTCACGGCTTGTGTTGTGCAGAACCATAACCGATCTCTCTGCCCATGCCTCTTGCATACGGAATGGCAACTTCTCAATCATTACCATCATTGTGTCCAGAGAATTCAGTCCAGCAAACTCATTAATGTCATCCAGGGTTGTGAGACACACATCCATGGCATTGGCTAGATCCTTTAAGCCTTGAGGATCGTTATGCCCAACCGTTGGCATCCTCTTCAGTTCTTGCTCTGCTGCATTTGCGATGATATGAGGCTGGCCATATTCCAGGTACAACTTCTTCCTTGCCAGCTCATAGCCATCGGGTTTCTTCAAAAGATGTTCTATCGAACGCTTTACGTCACTATGACAATGTTGTAACAAATAGACCAACTTCCTTTGATCGTTATGTACCAGCAGGACGATCTGTGTGTCAAACGTCCGAACAAAATTTTGGTATGTTAAGGGGTCACCCTTAAATGAAAGTATTTCTGGTCGTGGTAAGAAACGTTCGTCACTATACGAGAAATGTCTACTTGGTAGTTGGGGCTGCTGATAGGAGCACCCTGGTTGTTCACCGACATGGGACATAGGTTGGCAATCGGGTCGACACGAGTCACGTTTAGTTGTTTTCGGTTGCCAACCCAAACTTGGCGAACTAATATTTATTTCAGGAGTCCAGTGTGCTTCAGGGACCGTAGAATTATGCTTGTTAGCTTTAGCATCATGAATGGCATGAGATGAAAAGACAGGAGAAGATGTCTCTTGAAATTGCACAGAGGGTCTCTTTGTCAAACGGGAGGAAACATTCTCCTTGCTGTTTGGTAGACCAGGTGACGTGAATCCAGTTTCATCGACAGTAACGTAAGATGAATCAGCGTCACTCATCGCCTCTGTCCGAGATTGCAATTCCAATTGTAACATTTCAATTTTGTGGTCAGCTTGCCTGCTCTTCCTCTCAGCTTCTATCCGAGCTTCTTCTTTCTTCCTCTCAGCTTCTTCTTTCTTCCTCTCAGCTTCTATCCGAGCTTCTTCTTGAATATGAAGCCTTTTCCGCTGAGCCAGTTTCAGTTGGATCAGTACCTCACGTTGCTTTGAGCTTGCTCGCGAGCTGGTGCTTCCAGAGCGTAGGCTCACGGAACGATGCGAGGAGCTAGACTTCTTGCAGGACGTAGATGGCCCCGGCAAGTTGGCAGTTCTTTCCAACCACTCCTTGCAACGAGTGTCAAACTCGACCTTATTTTTTTCCATTAGGGAGCGTTCGGTTTCCCTATCATCTCCAATCAGATTGACAACTTCCTAATATTTTCGGTTCACTTCGGAACAGTAGGAGCGGAATACCTCCAACTTAGTACTAGGATGAAGCATTAGCTGCTCTCCATGCAGATAGGACTGCTGCAAAGTTTTTGTGGCCCCATCGAACTCAGCTTTTTTGGCTGCTGACGCATCCTCGAGTGGACTACTGCCTTGGACGCTCATCATAAGTAAACGTAAGAACAATTAAGCCTATGGCAAACCTTCGGAACTTGAGTGCTGCGACTCCGAGGACTGTCCACAATAGTCGAAACGCTTCTATGTAACGTACGAACACGCACACAAAGTGACGGTTATTGTATTTAGCTGTCGACGACAACGACAGCTACGACAACGAACAAGCGACGGTGAAGTGAAGAAGAAGGTTTCTGTGACAACACAGCAAAACAACGATTAGCAAACAAAACTTACGAATTAGGCCTAATGCGGAATTACAGATGACGAATTATAGGCCTAATGAATTCTTACCGACTAATTTGTGGCGCACGGAACAGCACAGGGAGAAACCCAACAATTGAAAATTCTACCGTTGTAGATCGAAACTGAACATATAAACAGTAAACAGTAAAATATTATGCTATAAAATTCACATCATAGGTGAGTCCCGTACTTGATTTAAACATCGGGAAAGAAGACGAGGTACTTATTACACTTAACCATTGACACTAAAATTCACATTGGCCTATTCTATCACAAAGGTTGCAGTAGGATGTTAAGCTTACCGTGAACTGTGATAATCACTGATTTGGCCACATAGGCTAACGGCAACGACAACATCAGCCACAGTCGAGTGGCTGATGACATCATGCCCAAACATATAGTCCAGAAGAACAGCTCATACGACGAAGAAGAACGACAGATGAAATTGCTGCACAGACTTCAACAACACAGTAGGCTAACTCTTATTCAACTAAAAAACAGCAGCACCGTTAATAGCTCGAATTAACTACCAGTCGCTAACTAGTTGCTGTAAACGTTAAGCTGATCTTTACATGCACTGCCACTTGACAAACTCAAAAAACAAAGAAACGTAATAACGAACGCAAAGTCGTAAATGCAATTATGACGTAATGGTCACACCTCGAGGTAAGACAGCAGGGGTTGCCAGGTGCTACTTAGGGAATCCGAATTTAGTTGTTACACATAAAAAAGGAGGCGGACAAATACGACGTAACATTATTCAAGAAGTTGGCACAAAAAGCTTAGTCGATTATTTTGTTATAGCTTATTGTCTGCAAAGGTGTATTGATCGAGGACTTCCAAACTTTGATATAGATCGAATAATGAAATTCAATCAGGTTGTTGAATACTTTAAATTTAAAGTCATGAGGTACCTTCGATTGTACGATCAAATTAGTATTGAAAGTGAAGATTACTTTAAAAAGTTCCATCAAGGTGGAGAGTATGCTATAAATCCAGAAATAATACACTTTGTAGCTGATGCATTCGAAAGCACTGGTGATCAGAGCCGTTGACAAAATTTCTCGGGCCCGGTACCCATTTATTTTCGGGCCCCCTTCATCGACAATGTTATGAATATAAAGGTTGTGTACAAAATTTTATTGATGTGCTGTTAAAATGAGGATGACACATGCCGTTCAATGTAGAAAATTAATAGGAATATCATTTAGCCTATATATTCTCAAAGATTTGTTGTATCCACGAATTTCCCAACTGTGCCATTACGCATTTCTCCGTAAACCGAAAAATCCTTGCTCTCAATCACGATCTTCATCGATATGTTTAAAATTGTTGGAGTTTTCGACTAAAATTAATTCTTTGTAAAGTAGAGTAGCCGTAGGAAAGTAAAACATTTTTGGGGGGCGAAAATAATTTTCCCAAATTTTGTTTTTGCATATATATTTTCAAAAATACAAAATTATTCACAACCTCTGAGAGTCATCAACTTGGCCGTGTACGAAATACAAGCAAAAAAAACACGTACAACAGCAAAACAAGGCTGAACTTACTTTAATCTACGTTCATAGACCTGCCTGTGTCCCAATTAAATGAACCATCAAATTAAAACATTCTTATGTATCACAAAAAATATACAGTATATTAAGCCTAACTGGATTCAAAAAAATTTGAAAGTCTGAGACTTCACCAATAACTGGATAACAATAATTACTGAATATTCATGTCACCAGATTATATGAAAATCTCCAGCCCAACTTCAATAAAAGGCCTGACCAAAAGTAGCTCAATCTTTTCAATTCAAAGATAGTCCAAAGACTCAATATTTGTAAATTTGCATTGAAAATTACTAAAATGACAATCCGCTTAGGCCTACTTATCAAACCAGTAACATTACTTAATCCATGCTGCTTCAAATCTTACAGCCTGAAAAGAATTGGACAGTTTACCATGCTATGTGCATCAAACTTCCACCTTTGAACAAAATTAGTTTTGATACCAAAAATATTGATATTATATTACAATATAATCATAGTCAATGTTTTTTCAGAAGATCATTACAAAGATAATCTCACTTCACAATGAAGCTGCTAGGCCTACTCAAATCACAAGCACTGAAGAAAAATGACTCTCAGATAATAGCTTCAAACTCAATCGTTGCCACAAAATACAGACCACATTACCAAAACATGACACAAAAATAGCACTGTTTACATTGCCTGATATATTAACGTCATGAACTGGATGACAAAACAACATAACATGTGTCTTTATATTTGATTGTTGTTGCTCTAATACTCTAATACTGTGTCATAGATAGTAAATAGCTCAGCATATCAACCCTAGGAATGGCAAAGACATACAGCAGTTTATACAAAAAAATTCAATACAGAAAACAGTTAAAATATAGCTCACAAAAACATGAAATTAAATCCAGGAAAATTCACAAGTTGTTTTCATTTAATATACTTTTTCACTTTGTACATAACTACAGTTAGTGGCCTGGATCATTGCTCACAAAAGTGGTGTATGCAGTATGTGGCCTCACAACTGTTGTTTATTAAAGTTTATAACAAATACTTATTTTGTTTGACCATATCTAAAAATGATAAGCTATCCTTGTAGTATTTAAGTCAAGTTTTGCGAGCATAGCATAAGTCATGGTAAAATTGACTTACCCAATAATTGGATATTTTTGCCCAAATATTTTTACAAACAACTACATTAGTGAGATATAGAGAAAAAACGAAAACTTCATAAGTTTACCAGAACCCAGCAAGGTTTCAAAATTCTACCAATGAAGGAATGTAGGCTAGTGTGATATTCTAATGAATATCTGTAATAAGCTTATCTCAGCTTGCCGAAGCATTATATTGCATTTTTTTCGGCAAATACTGAATCGAAACTTATTCTGTCCAAATTTTAATACCAAATATAAAAGTTTTCAAATTGTCGATACTCTGTTTTACATTCAAAGCAAAATGTTTTTTATACCAAATGCAACACTATAAAGTTACTAAACTGGTAGAATGTTGAAAACTTATGGTAAAAATTGATTTGTCCAAATAACTAGACATTTTTGCCCAAATGATTTTTATAATCAACTACATTAGTAGGATATTGAGAAAAAACAAAAAACCTTGTAAAGTTACCAGTACACAGTAGCCTAGGCTTTTAAATCTTACCCATGAAGAAATGCAGCCTACAACCCTACAATCCCTACATGTTAGTGAATATCAGTAATAAGCTTACCTCTGTTTCCCAACTGTATTTTTACAGAGTGTTTTATTTTGCAGTTGTCGAATCGAAACTTATCATTTTACCCAGATTGCAATACCACATGCAACAGTTTTCAAAGTCGGTGATCATACATTTACATTCATTGGATAATATTAATGTATCTCATAAATTTCAACAATTATGTAAAGTTTTTTAACTGGTGAGGCATCGAAACATTGTGATAACATTGATTTGCCCAAATAAATTGACATTTTTGCCCAAATTTGCGACATTTTTTTTCAGCGGGGAAGCCACCGCCCCCTGCCCGCCCACCTCCTATGGCTATGATTTGCAAGTAGCTAGAAGTGATTAGGCTACCACCAAAAAATATATATATTCAGAACTAAAGAGTGGGTGAAGAAAAATATTTCGTGTTTTTGAAAAAAAGATCGTGGTTAGGGAAATCACTATACCCGGAAGGGGGCCCGGTACTTTACCATCTGACGGCTGAAGTGGCTGCTTTAACCTCTGATGGCAACTCCTTTAGATCTGATTATATTAAGATCTTGATAATGTTTGAAGTCGCGGGGAATCTTTTAAATCCGGGCCCCCTAAATATTTCGGGCCCGGGTCCAAAAGTACCACCTAGACCCCCCTGTCAACGCCCCTGCTGGTGATATCGAGAAGGCATTGAATATGTATAAACGTTTGAAATTTATTGGTCATCCTGGAAGATCGCTTTGGAATATGGAAATGAAAGCTCGCAAACTGAACCTTTATATTAATCTTAATCGATTTAGAGATATTATTCCTGAAGTTAAGGAAATAAGGGCTCGTTATCAACCACAAATGAAGTATTTTGACAGTAATCACGTGAATACACTTGCTAGTATTATGCTTACTGAAGCTAGAAGTTTCGGCATACTGGGTTTATGTAATGAAGCACTCAGCTCTGTAAGAGATATGTTGAAAATATACAAAAAAACTGATTGTTTCAAACATAACCTTGTTAATTTCGCAATAGCAAAATACGAAGTTGCTTTAAATTTGCATGATCTTGGACGTTTTGACCAAGCACTGCACCATGCATACGAATCTCGTGCAATGCTGATCAAAGATACTGCTGTGGAAGAGTTGGTAAAGAAATGCGATATGATCATTTTACGATGTAAGGAGCCAAAAGTTATACGCGATACACACCATAAATTTGATTTCGAAACTAACACTTTTCTGGAGCAAATATTATTACGTAACCAAGAAGTCTAGGTTCTAATGTCATGTAACTGCAAGTCAACTGAATTAAAAATTAGAACGGTTAAAGACGTTGTTTGTTTAGTTTTTTTACTGCTGGTTCTGTTGTAGACAACTGTAATTTTTTCTATATTGTCTTGGTAAGGCACTTGATAGATTGCAGTAGAGGCGCCCATAATAGGTTGCTCTTCGTATTTGCACCAGTTTGGCACATGCTTCCTAAACGGCATGTCTTTGCAAAGCAACTACCATATGTCACTGGTCAGTGATTTTAGAAAAAATAAAATGATGAATAGGCTACTTGCAAATATTTAAAGTCACTCGTTTTTGTACGAAAACTGCAATAATATGCTCAAATTTAATGGTTAGTTGCAAAGATATCACCACAAACTCCTTTCTCATTATCTAAACTTCTTGTTGTGCTACTTCTTCTTCTTCATCGTGTGTCACACGGCCGTAGCCCAGAGCATCACGCAGGCTCTTGCTCTATCGTTGAACTCGGCCAAATCCTGTGCAGAGCACCTTGCTTTTAGGTCAGGGCATTCGAGTAGATGTTGCATCGTTTGCTCCTGTCCGCATTTGCAACTTGTGCTCCCCATGGAATACCCCCAGTGTCTCATCAAGGTTTTACACCTGCCAATACCAGTTCTTAAGCGGTTGAGGCATCGCCAATACTTCCACGGTTCACGTTTTCCGGGAGGAAGGCTCTCCATGGGTGTGAGCTCCATATTGGCCAATGTCAGTCCGGCTGCCAGTCTCTCCTGCCATAGTTGAACCCGCACATTGGCGGCGACATCGTCATGACCTAATGGGACAACTGAAGCAAGGAAACTTTTTCTTGACTTTGTGCTACTAGAAAAGGTTTTTATCGTCTGCACTGAGGAAAAGAGATTCTCAAAGAGTCTAAAGTTGCGTAATTTGGCATGACAAGTTTACTTGTGGCGGACTACGACGCTCACTTGTGAAGGAAGTTGTTAAAACAAATAACAAAACCTGTACTAGGTTTGCCACAAGGAAAACGAATCATTGTATATTGACTGTCTATTTCTATAGGATAGCTAAATCGGTTCAAGAGTTATTGTACTGTGAAAGTTACTTGCATTTTTTTAATGTTTTCTTGTTAGTTTTCAAAAGAAGCACTTTCTGTTATAAACGGTTGACTAAATTATCACTCAAATAAACAATCATAAAAGAAATACTTTGGATGGATTAGGAATAGTAAAATAGTAATGTTATATAACATTCAACTCAAGTTTCGGGCATCTCTGCTGTAGCAATTTAATCAACACTTAATCAAATTGCGACAATACCACATTTACTTTCAG
Organism: Aplidium turbinatum; assembly: GCF_918807975.1. Lineage (NCBI taxonomy): Eukaryota > Metazoa > Chordata > Ascidiacea > Aplousobranchia > Polyclinidae > Aplidium > Aplidium turbinatum. The sequence goes on along the minus strand of NC_137484.1, from coordinate 5,511,310 downwards.
GCTTATAGCCTTTTTCTCAAAAATACTTTTCAAAATGTTTTGTTCTTTGCCATTATTTCTTCACATATTCATCTCATTTATACAATTGATTGTTGTTGTAGTCTGTTAACTTTATGTGACGTCATTTTAAAGTGTTCAGTTACTCTTTGCCATGTGCCTTGAGTTGATTGCGTAGCCGAGTGGTGGAAGCCTTGGTTCGTCGTTTGAAAGGACACCAGTTCGACACAGCTCAAGAACATGTGGCTGTGTATTTGCTAAGACATTTAAAGGACAGGCATGCCTGAATGAAGACACAAAAATGTTTATCGCTCACTTACTTAAAATTTCAAACCGACTTCAACTACCTGGCGCAAGCCTATAGCACAAAAATGCTCCGAGACCTTTCGCGGATTGGTAGATAAATCTCACTTAATTATATTCGTGCTTATGTTTCCGATCAATGTACTATCGCCTAATTTTCATTTAACGTTTTTGTTTCCATTGTTTATATTGTACTACTGGAGAGTTCATTTCATATGAGCAGGCAACTGTGAGTTGATAATGCTAATTATATTTGATCTTGTTTTTTGCCATGATACATATAGTAGGCATCCTTCCATCTTTTAAGAGGATGGTAACACTCTGGATACGGCAGCTTCTCATGTGGCTCTGACGTCCAATCCTGGCGTGGCAGTCCCGTCCACATTTTGGACATATGAAATCAGAGGAGTTCTGAGGCTGCTGTCTCTCTTTTCTTCTTTGTCTTCTTTACTGTAGTTGCTTCCTCCGCCTTGACTGATCCTTTGCTAGACCCGCACTGACTTCGTAGCGCCATCTGTTGCGGTTTGCTGCGATCAGTTCCCAGCTGTCAGGGTCTATGTCAGTTAGCTTCAGGTCTCGTTTACAAACGTCTCTGAAACGCAGTGCAGGTCGTCCTACTGGGCGATTCCCTGCGGCAAGTTCACTGTACAGAATGTCCTTTGGAATGCGCCCATCCTTCATTCTGGATACATGCCCCAACCAGCGTAGACGTCGCTGGCAGAGGAGAAGGGGCATGCTTAGGGAGCAAGAACGTTCCAGAACAGTGGTGTTGGGTATTCTGTCCTTCCAGGAAATACCAAGAATGCGCCTCAAGCAACGAAGGTGAAAGCTTTCAAGGCGGTTTTCTTGTCTGGCATAAGTGGTCCAGGACTCACTACCGTACAGCAGAGTACTAAGAACACACGCACGGTACACTTTGAGCTTTGTGTTAAGTGTCAAAAGATTATTGTCCCACACTCTCGCCCCGAGTTGAGTCATCACTCCTGCAGCCCTGGCTATCCGTCTGTCGATTTCCTTATCTAAGGACAGGTTGCTGGTGACCGTTGAACCAAGGTAGGTGCAGTGGTCTGTCACTTCAAGCTCTTCTGATCCTATGGTGATGGAAGGTGGCATGGGGTCTGGGGACATCTTGGCCCATGACTACAGTTTTCTTGATACTGATGGTCAGTGCGAATTCCCTGCAGGCCTGTGCAAACTGGTTGAGCAACTGCTGCAGCTCTTGCTCGTCGTGTGCTGACAGTGCTGCGTCGTCGGAAAACAACAGTTCTATGATCAGCACTGTGCGAACCTTTGTCTTGGCTCTCAGTCGGGCCAGGTTGAACAGTTTCCCATCACTTTTTTGCCATGATACATAGGCTACATGTAAGAATATAACAATTGTATTTCAGTTTTTCTTTTAGTTTTGAAGTTTAGTTTCATTTTAAGTACTCGAGCTGGTGTGACAAGTAAAAATTTTACTGAGAATTTTTTTGTATGCTTTGATATTCATATTTCATAAAGTTGCTCTCGCGTCGTTTTCGCAAATGGTTTTCACAAGAATACTAACTTAACTTTAACTTAAGTAGGCTAGAAGCAAAATAATGTATTTTTGTGAAGTTGAACTGGCGAGTTGTGCTTCATGTGATTTGCACATATTTCTTGTTTTTGCATGTCATTTTTTTCTGGAGACTTTATTTACAAAAATACACATGCATAGACCTAAAAGAGCTTCATTTCCATATTTGGTTTCTACTGAACATTTATGATTGTTGCATTGATGCTCATAAAATTAATACATTTAATATGCTCGAGTCTAGACTCTAGAGTCTAGACCAGGGGTGGGGAACCTTTTTAATATTGCGGGCCACATAAAATGAGAAATAACATTGGCGGGCCACTAAAAAATTCGAAATTTTATTTACAGATAAAAAATGTAGCGAAGTAGACAATGATTTATTTCACTTTCACAGCTAGTGGAAGGGCTGAAAGCTTTTATTTTTGGTGAGTTGTGTGATGTCTGCTGACACGAAAGATGTTGCAACTCTTAACTGCATCTCCAGGTTTTTATCAGTCAATCTGGAGCGAAGCCGACTTTTGTTAGATTCAATTTGGAAAAAAAACTGCTCGCATCGGTAGGTGCTTCCAAACAGAGACACATATTTCAAAGCATGTTTCCGCATGACTGGAAAATCATCAGCATTTAGGTAGCGTTGATAAAAGTTGAGCAGTGGAACGTTTTGGTACATCGCTTTCAACGTACAGTCATTCTGGAGCTCTACTATTTCATACTGGAAGTTACTAGGAACATCAGTTGCAATCACATTGAAACAAGAGGCAAAAATATCTAACTCCATTTCTTTACTTTTTATGTCCAAAAATCTTGCATTAAATGTCTCCATAAGACTGACACATATATGGGCATATTTGGCTGTTGTAAAAGGCTTTTGCTTTTGCAAGGTAGGAAAATGTGCGGTATTATTGTTTTCAAGTTGTACTTTCCACAGATGTAGTTTAGCTTCAAATGATTTCACTTTTGCAAACAAGGAGCCCAATGTTGACGCGGGCCACACGGAACAGTCACGCGGGCCGCATTTGGCCCGCGGGCCGCAGGTTCCCCACCCCTGGTCTAGACCTACATCTTGTAGATAGGCGGTGGTATCTATTTGTGTTTATCGTGTATGTGTTTATGTCGTGGTAACAACATTAGCATGAAGAATTAAGTGTTATTATTTCACATAATACAAGGATATTGAATACACTCTCTTGATTACAACTACACCCACCTCGTCGTTGGGTAGCATAGACGATAGGACAGGAAGCAGACTTCAATGTGTGAGTTTCTGAACACTGTTTAAGTTAGGGAAAACTGAAGAGAAATTTTATTTTCAGTCAGCAGAAACGATGATTTGAAAATTGACTGTTCAGTCTTATCAAACGGCTGCTCCATGCCAGTGTTCTACTGGAAATTGCTATAAAAATTGATGAAATAAGCTTTATGCAATGAAACGGATAGCTTACAGGAACTGAAAACTTACAGCAATGCAATAAGAGGGCTATGTATATTATGTTTAAAATAATTACAAATCACAATCAAGCTCCATGTAATGTGCTTATCTGCTAGAGCTAAATGTGGTTATTATTTGTTTATTATTTACTTGGGCTAAGTCCGAGTTACAAAGTCGCTACTTTAAGGGATGATAGTGGATTTGGTCTCAGTGGCTTAGCGAAAGAACTATGCATTGGCGCTGCAGTATAGCTCACTTAATTCCACAAATACCGGTTGGTCTGGTCAAGGATAAGCAACGAAAACGACATTTCTACATTTTTTTAGGCTATTTATCCATGCAGCTACGTTTCTGCATGACAACAGGATTTACCATAAGATTTTTCTCTACTTTCAACCCGCGATACATTAAAAGTTTGTTTGGCTGGTCCTTCTCGCAGAATGTGTGAAAACTCTGCTCTTGTTTAATTTATTTTCTTATAAAGATAGCTGTTGTTACGATTTAATACTTTCTACTCTGAAAATAACATTTTATTTTCCATTATTTTTTTTTAAATCCTGTGTAGATTACTATGTAGTCCTTACTGGCTGTTTCACATCTTCGTTCAGAAAAAGCGGAATTGAAATCCTATGGTTTTCACAAAAGTTTTGTTCTAATTTACAAATGTTGCAAAAAAATCGCTTTTTAATGCAAAATGCAGTAAAAAGCAAACTAAGTCAACTTGTCTCTGCTGGTTCAAAAAACCCCATAAAACGGGGCTAAGAGCAGTATGCAGCTCGCACGCCACAGCACCTGCAGCGCCACAACGCCACAGTGCCACAGCGCCCACGCCAGGTGCATACATTATGAATGCAGTTGCTATAAAAAGATGAAACAGTGGCCGTAACTGTAACAATTCCGGGATAAACTGGTTGACCGGCTGGAAAACTCATACCGAGACTACTAATATAAGGAACAATCCAAACACAAATGTAGTTGATATATTGTACCAGCCACAAAAAGGAGGAAAGGGAAGCAGTGTAATTGTAACACTTCTACATCTGCACAACTGCATTGTTGGTGGTATGGTGAAAAGGGAGGCGTAGCACAATCGCAACGCCCAATAACACTAAAGCAATCAGCGATAATTTGTTCGTTGCACTCAAAACACAATATTTTAATACAATATGGGACTCGACAAAATGAAAACAATGAACAGTTTTTCAAGGCTTTTATACGTCACAGAATTATAGGGGTCATTATCGTTGGTTTCAATTGTTTAGTATTCTTTTTGATAAATTTTGTAACTCAGAATTTTCTTCTATCAAGTTTTCTTTTAGATGATTTAATAGAATTCGCAGTTACTAGTGTGTAGTGGACCAGGACGTAAATGCTTCTGCTATAATCTTTATGTGAGTGAGAATGAAGTCTTACAAAATTTTACTTTGTGGGCTGCGTCTAACATCTTAACGGTTGATCCCACCACTCATTGTTCTTGATCAAAACCGAAAACGCCTCATCTGTTGAACGATATTTGCCATTATTAGGTCAATTGCATGACGTAGTTGAAAAACGTGGTAAAAGTTACTGAACAAGCAAACACAGACCTAAGGTAAATGCTTCCAAATCAAACCGTATTACGTTTTAGATTCCAAACCAAAACGATATTCTGTCAAAAAATTTGTGGTTATGGGACTTATTGTTCTTCCTTCGCAAGCTCTCGTGTGTTTGGTTTCGAAGTGACGATGGAACGTTATTGCTTTCATTTAATAAATATATATCAGGATTTCTTTGATTTACTTTCAAAGAAATCCAATTGAACCATTCGAAATGGTTTTTTAGTGAAAACAAAACCAAATCCTTAACAAAGAAGTTTATTTCGGGAGATGATTAGTTTTGCTTGGAAGCAAAGCTAAACGAAATATTTCAAAAATTCCAAAAGAATAAAGTACTTTTAAATGTTTTGAAACTAATTCAAAATTTATGTGGAAGAGTACCATAGCCAAGAAGAGTACATGCAAACGCATACGACACATTCATTTGATTAAGTTGATAAAGCCGTAAAACAAACTGACAAAGTAGCTTTCTAGCGAAAGCGGTAGGAAAGAAAGCAATACAAAGCTAACCGGTGCGACAGCTCAACTGGTTTAACCCTTTGCTTTTCAACGTTTTTTTGGAAGTTAACTGCTCAAGGGCCATTTTTGGATCAAATTCAATCAGCTGTTACGTGTTATCCGCTGGTGCTATTTCACCAGAAGTTGCACTGGTGTGAAAGCAAATCATTTGTCTATAAGTTTGAAAAGTCATTATTTTAAAATTTTATATGTTAAACTTGATATTTCAATTTTTGCAAAGGTACCCAAAAATGACAATTTTGATTTAACTTGCCGCTATTTAATTACCGTGCTAATCCGATTTCATGCAAACTTCTGAATAACAAAGAGCTCGATCGAACGCACGAAGTGTGTGTGCGGTGTGCCGAATCATTGCATTGATTAGAATTTACGACTTGCGAGAAAATCTTATTGTAAGCTACTCACTGATTCTAAAATAGTGTAATCATTATCTGAAATTTCTAAGTTCAAATTAGGTGCTTTTGAAATTGTGGATTTGTGTCAAGTCGCAACACAAATATCATGCAGGCCACATCATAAGTGATTTCGCTTACGGGTGTTTATAAACATGACTCATAAATTACATCCACAAAAAATACAGCATTTACATCAACAAAGCTAAGTTCGAAGCTCACTTTTTATTGAAGATTGTGTCAATCAATTTGAAATAACATTTTTAGTCCGCCAGCGTCGAAACAATGCAACAGCGAATCGAGGAACATGCGTAAACAAAGGAAATGTGAAATAACCCACAGTCAGCAAATCTACATAAATTTAACGTTTACAAATGTTGAATCAATGTAAAAGGACTGGATTGCTGACTGGGTCCTTATTGTTTGAAGCACAAAAAATACGCGTAAAGGCGACAACATCAGCAAGGCAACGATTATGTTTCTGGCCAAAAAAAAATTAACTTTTGACTTCAAAGATAAAAATGATTATAACGAAGTTTCAAAGTTTGTCGTAAAAAATATTGCAGAGATACACTAAACATAATCATTTTGTGCCAGATTGTGAGAAGACTTCCTAAATTCTTTCCAAACATTTGCATGATTGCAAATTATTTTCTATAACTTTATATTGCCAAAAAATGGCTTATTTGTTGAAACAACGTGGCTACAATTCTATAAAAAATTCTTAGGCCTACTACATTGAAGTAATGAAATCTTTTTGTGATTTTGCTGATGACGTTTTACAATATCCGAGAAGTAAAAAAAAATAATAATGATGAATTATTTTACAAAACCGTGGTTTGCAAGCGCTTTACAAAAAATTGTTGGGGGAAAATTTACTATTAGACGTAATATGTTTGTAAAAGAAAATTGTCGGTTTACGTATTTATAATGTTTATTGCGCTGTTATCGAATTATAAACTGCCTGTATTGTCTACCTTTGTTGTTGCCGGCCAGCTTAGACCAGCATGCAAACTACGCGTTTTTGGTATTTGCATCGTGTTATGATTCTCGAAAATTTCCCAAAGGTCTTTATTTTTATCGTGATATTTTTGTGCCTTTTCTGTCCTAAACTTGAAGTCATTGTGAAGCACAATCCACATCGGTTTTTAGACTCAGTCTTCATTGAAAATCTTTTGTGTGGTGCATCATTTCAAGTAGTGTCTTCCCCTAAGCTGTTACACAAACCGCCCAGAACCAGGTTGATTATTATGTATCTTACAGCAGTTGAGAGCCCGTTATTGTATGTGTGGAATTATTACTGTAGATGTCTGACTAAATTCATGCCAAAGTCGAGCAAATTCTGCTTTCGGGATCCTTGCCGTTATTTACTGTATTTTTTGTTGATAAGTTCAGGCAGCATTTTTCCAAAGATAAATGAAGACATCGGTATTGTTCGTCACTTAGATTTAGTTTCCTCAGCATTGTCTGTTCATTCTTTGATCCACTAGTTTGTCTCACTTTTGGTATAATCGGATCGTTTATAAATGGCGGATCTTCACAATAGCCGGCCTCTTATACTGTACATTGGCGCAACGTATTCAGATGTTGAATCAATGATCAAGAAAGCTGATTTGTTTTTTGTCTAATGTGACGCCTAACTTTATGCCTTGTTTACATTACAACATATTTTGTATTGTACATGAGGCATTATCATCTTTATTTTGCGCTCTTTGGAACAACACACAGTGCACGGTGAAACAAAAATGCAGGACATAAGAACAAGTAGGCGACATAAAGCAGGATCGAGTTAGCTGCTACGTGTAAATGGAGCCTATCTCATAATTTTGAGTGTATCTCACAATTACTGTTTGCAAAAACGCTATTTCTCTACGGCTTCTCCCAAAAGCATTTGCAGTCATACATTTCCGCAATTGCAATGCTTGTCAATGAGAGTATTTCCATAGAACATTTATTTCGAAACCAGGTTTTCGTGCCTTTACCCAAGATTTCTTATTGTAACGCTTTTTATTCGTCAATGAATATTATCTGCTTGAAACAACTGTTTTGAATAGTTTGTGGCCTACATAGCCTACTATTTGGATCATGGATTGCTATTCTTCTTTGTAGAGCTGATAACGCAAAAAACGTTTGCTATTATTTTTTCTAATTAACAGCTTTGTGATCACTGGCTTTTCTTTTGTAACGTAAGAAATAACGCACTTTGTATTATTGAGGTCAAACCAAACAAAGGAAAACAAGAGGACGTTTCTCTCTGCTCGCGCATATCGATGCACGAAGCAATTATGAGCTTATGGCTTGTTATCGCAATGTAATCCATTTCACGCTTTGCTGGAAGTTAGCTAGAAATAGCAAAAATTCACCAAAATCTTGACTTTACAAGAAAACTACACAACTGTTAGCATCAAATTTAATATCATCAGATCCGCCTGGCAATTTTAGGAAAAGTCAAGAAAAACCAAGTGCATGGCGTTACTGTGCTTCAAATAATCAAAGGAAATATGAGGGAGGGGCCAAATCTGGCCTCCCTTTGAGGAGCAAAGTGTTAATTGGTTTAGTTTTGAAACTCGGACTGACAAATCCTTGATATGTTATTCCTGATAGATTCGCATACTTGTAGAGGCTTTTGACGCAGGGTCGGTTACCGAGTTTAGCAGAGTGAAGTTTCCGATTGTTGTTGAGGTGTTGTTACCGTGGATTATGTGCAGTCCTGATATGCGTTGCTCAAGCGCACACCTCGAAAGCTGAAGCAGCACCGCTTGATCTTGAGTCGGGAGCGTAACCATTGAGCTATCGGGGCGGACAAGCGTCGAACTTCACCAAAGATAAAATTGGAAATCCAGCGGCGCTGGTTAGACTCTTGAGGTGCGCACTTGATCAACGCTGATCTCCGTTCAGGGCTGCCGAGTGGAAAGAATAAGTCACAAAAGTGGAAACGTCAATCTGTCAATCTCGATGACCAGGCCTGTGCCAGTGGTTTAAAGCGTCTACAAGTAGCCTATTCGAAATGGCCAGGATAAAGACTCCATAAAGGCTTTCTCAGTCCGAAGAAAATATTTCTGCAATCAATCAATTTTAACGCTTCTCCGTCTCTAAGCACAACTCCATTGTTAGTGATATGGTAAACAGGCAGGAGTAGCATCATTTAAACGCACATTAACGCTCTTTAATGCTATCAGCAACAATTTGCTTTATTCAAGACATAAAATGCAATAGGCCTATAGGGGAGTGTGATAAACTGCCTTCTCAGCGTAGAGTGTGATAAGCTGCGACTTCTCAATTTTGATGCTATCCTTACAGACTTTGCAGCGAAGAAACCCAGAAAAAAGTCGTTCGACTGAATTTCATGTTAGTTTTCTAAATCCTATTGGTAGTTAGTAGTAAATGAAAGAGCAGTTTAGAATAGAAATTCAGAATAACCTTTCATTGCAATTTGCAGTGTAGTGTGCAGTAGCCTACTAACAGTGGTCCCTTGCTACAATGTTTTCCCTTGCACGGTTTCGTTGATTTAATGTGTGTGATTTTGCATCCTTTATATTATAAAGGATGCAAAATGTGCAACGTGCAAAATGTGCAAATTGCAAATGTGCAATGTGCAAATGTGCAACGTGCAAAGGATGCAAAATGTGCAACAAAAGGGGTGTGCAACGTGCGGCCCGCGGGCCAAATGCGGCCCGCCAAGAAAAATTATGTGGCCCACGAAGATGTGCCAATTTTGAATTGTGTGCGCCCGCGAAACGTGTTTATAATTCAGTTTAGTCTGGTACGTGTGAACAATTCATTGTGGAGTGGATTATTGTAGATTTCGCACCTTCTGTTAACCATTTTAGAAGTCTCCCACCAGCCACCGCTAATCCATTGTATTTAATTATTTGGAACGTAAAAATGGATGGTCACATAAAAGGCATTATGAACAAAGTACGACTTTGGAAAGCTCACGTACAGACAGGAAATCTTTTCCACTTTCCAACTTTAAGAGACTATGAAATGCATCCTGAGAAGAAAACTGAATTTGCTGACCATCTTAAAAAATTGTTGTATGAATTTTTGGCTCGTTTCAAGGACTTCAAATCTCATAAACATTTGTTTGGTATATTCGCTTCGCCATTCAACACAGACATTAACAAAGCACCAGAAGATATAACTTGAACTGATTGATCTTCAAGAGAAAACGGATTTGAAAGCAAACTATTTAGAAATGAATCTTGGCGATTTTTACCGAAAACATTTCAACTAAGATGACTTTCCACATTTGAAAAATCCATGGCTTCAAAAATGGCACTTTTTGGCTCAACGTATTTGTGCGAACATTTTTTTCTAAAACCGGCGTCATGAAATCTCCCTATTGATCGGTTCTGACAGACGAACACTTGGAAAATAGACTTCGAATTGCGATCACTTCCATTAAAGTAAATTTGGAAAAAGCCGTCGGAAAAAGAAGCCAGCTGCAAACGTCTCACTGAGCTCGTTTAAAGACGGTGTGACAATAAATTTGAATAGCAGTTTTCTTCAGAAATTTATGCGTCCTAACTTATTATTTCTGGAAGGAGATAACCCCTAATATAAGAATAATATGAATCACAAAAACTACTCTTTTGTGCCTGCAACTACTAGAAATCATATGTTAAATAAACGTGCGGCCCGCGGTTTCACCCAGTTATTCATATCCGGCCCTCCTGTAACAAAGGTTGCACACCCCTGCATTATAACGTAAACATTGTTGACTTAGATTTGCACATGCTTATTTAATCATCGATCACGTGCTATTTCAAAGTTATCTAACTTACCTAAGCAAGGCTCGGTTTCCTTTGCAAGTGAAACCAGCTTACTTCCATTACGCTCCACGTAAGCTGGTAAGGGCCCCCATAAAATTCATTAGCACAGGGGCCCCATTTGACCTTAATCCGGGCCTGGTTATAAGAGGCTACCGTCCAATTGTGACCCTTGTAACACTCATCCAGAGAGTTAATACTTGTTTTGAACCTTATTTGGTAATTACAGAATAAAAAGAGCAATAGCAGTGATGGGAATCGAACCTGCGTCAATGAAATGATTACTTTCTAGCCCTAACCCTAACCCCTAAGCCAACCAGCTGACAAAAAATCCATCACTTAATTTTCTTTCTATCATCTTCTTTTCGCCATTTTTTACGTCACTTAAACCGTAGCTTATGATTGGTTGGCGGTTTCATTCTAGTCATTTTCAGTGGCAGAATTTCGACTTGTTAAAGTGGCTACCTTTCAAAACAGCACATATTTCCTAGCACGCAGAGTTTCCAAATATAATTTACACTTATAACAGTCAGCAATTCTGTGAACAGAGAACATAAAATACATTTTCGGCAGAAAAAACGCTAAGATATTTTAGAAACTTTTTGTGAAAACTTTCATGGGAGTGCTGCAGCACCGCAGCACACACTAGCGAGCCGCCCCTGGGCCTACATGGACAAAATGTTTTCATAGTCTTTTACGTAAAGGCCTACTTAAAATCCATCTCAATAGAGCACTGTGTTGATTCAACCGGCGGTAACCGACCTAAAGATACGAGCACTTTTGTCGGATAACTTTGAATAAAAATAAAACGACCCAAGTCCGGCTGATTTTTTCAAAAACTAATATTAATTAATTTAATTTGTCGCCGACACTTGTTGGCAAGTCGGCAGGTTTTCTGACCGTTGGGTTGTATGTTAACTAGAGATTAAAGAAACTGATAGCGAATCATTCCCAATTCCAACGGCCAACATTGGTGTGTTCTACTACGAATTGCTTTCATTTTATCCGTTTGATAACTTGAGGAAGTTAGGTAAAAGTAGGCTACGCACCGTATATTCACAAAGCACAGCTTGTAAAGTTGTGAATGAACCTCAAAACTTCAGACCACTAAGTGCTAGGCAGCGCCAGCACAGCACAATCATACCTAGCCTAATTCTTGGTCTCAAAATTTCATAATCATGCTTATATGCTCAATAATACTTTAATGCTAATTTCTTCCTAGAACGGACTGAGTGCTTTGGTCAGACCAAACTGAAGTCATACAACAGATTAGATTTATAAATTCTGATAAAAATGAATAAGTAAGTTCTGGTGCTACTTCTAAGCTTCAACTAATCGCTGCTTATCGACTTTACTAAACTTCCAAATTGTTGCAGACTGAACACAAAATGAGCCAGGAGAGGCACAATGTTGCTTTTGCAATGTCACAATTCCATTGTTTCAAAATGCTACAATAAAAGAGAGACTACTTTTTGATCATTGTATTGGGCACAAATTAGATTTTGAAGAACGTGTAAGTCACAAATTTTAATTTTTACTAACCGATTTTTGCGCCACTATCAATGTGGCGCCGATGGCTCGAGCCATGCTAGCCATACCCTTGGTACGCCACTGTGTGAATTGTTGCCTTTTTATTTGTGTATACATTGCCACATTTTGTACAGCGCTATAGAGCAATTTTGTAATATTTTTGGCCAAATCGGGCCCAAATATGGAGAATTTTTGCTTGTTGGCACGAAAGGCAATCATAAAAACATAACGTATCAACGATTTCAAGTATTAGGAATGCGGCAATGTCATGGGGGTCTGGGGGGCGAAGCCCCCCATAAGTTGGATTCACTTTGACTGTTGCGCCTTTGAGCCCACCTACTTTTAAAATGGTTCTTCCATCCCTGTAAAAGCTTACTACAATGCTTTACTATTCAGGCGCATTTTAAACCTTCCAAGGTATTGCCACCTTTTCTCATTCACGTGCTGGTAGGTCTATATCGACTATCGTAGTTAGTAGTATCTTTTTCGTCCAGGACGCGTTAATGACGAAAAATAAATGAAATGAATGAATCTTAACAACCTTTGATCACTTTTAGGCCATATGTCTACGAAATTATGAAAAGCTAACAAACGATTGTTGTCGTTGCTACGTAAATTGTTTGACATGGTTTTAATATAAACTTGCAAAATGTCAACAAGCAAACGTTGAGCAAAGTGCCTGTATGTTTGCGAAGCAGATGAAACATAAAGCGAAGGAGAAACCTACAGTATTTATATTGGTTCTCCTATCATCTTTTGAAGTATAGTTCGCAAAGCGTCCCAGTTAGCAGATATTTTGTCAGTCAGCTGTGCTAGGCAGAGGTTCTGCGGTTTGAATTAATGAGTGTCTTATTCTTGTTTGTTTGGTATCATTAATAGAGGTCAAATGCTTTATATCATGGGGTGGTTTGTACAGTATTGAAGCTAGGGTTTGATGATATGGCTTGCCGTCTGATATTAACTGCGCTCACATGTAGCATTCTGCTTGAAGTCAAGGCAGCATTTTAGCCATAAGCTTGCCAATACAGGCAGGGCCGTGTTAACCGCCACCGGTACCTCTGGCCGGGGAGACCACGGCTATTTATAGTCCCACTCACTTTAGTCTGTTTAATGTTTTTTGGCTATTTGAAAAATAAAAAATCTGCTATAGAAGCACGATAACCAACAACGTAAATCATGCCACGCCGTATTTATTGCTTTTTAAACCCCCGGCTGGGGAGTGGGGGCCCACCTACGTCTAAGGGCCCACTCATATTTAGTTCGTGCGTTTTTCGGTTTGTAATTTTACTTTTAATAGGTTTTTTTTTTCTATTTTTGCAAAATTTACCAATCGCTTTGGTCCCTCAGCTCCTTTTGCTCGCTCAGCTCTTTGCTCGCTTTGCTCCAAATCAGCGATATTGACCATGTACGTACAGCGCTGCAGAAGTGGAATGGGTGGGAAAATTTTTTGTGTGCCACAAAATCAAACAAAACAATGTAGGCTAATATTTCAAAATAAACACTGCTCAGGGCTCACTCAAATAGCCTATAATTACAATTAAATTGATAACTTTCAGTGTTAATAAAGATGGATACATGAATTTTCGAAGTTCTAATCTGCTGAAAGGCTACACCATACTAAGCTATACAAATTCTCAAGAAACAAATTATTGAAATTTTTCTGTGATCGTGAATGAATTTTTTTTTTGAAATGATTGATCCGCTGGTGCTATTATATGATCTATAATTTAAAAGTGCGCTACTTGTTCAATTTTTCACTAAAAAAGAGCGTTTGGCTGTTTTTCAACACAATTGCAAGTTGGCAATGTCCAAATGACTGTAACAATGTTTTCAATCACAAAAAAACATGATGAATTTTGTGTCGGAGCTCTTGATGAACCTTAAACAGATCTGGCGATCCTAGCATTCAAAGTTTTTGTTGATCAACTGCACGAAGTGCGTGCGCCCAATAACCACTCATTGCATTGATAAAGATTTACGACTTACGAGCAAATTTTATTGTGCTCACTGCTCATTCTTTCTAAAGTAGTTAGCCTACTACCAGAGTAATACTTTTACACCAGTTAGAAAAAAATGCATTTGTTGTTCTATATTTTTGTCGTAAACTAATGCTTTCTGAAACTCATAAGCTAGCTTCTAGTTTCACGGGACCAAACTTTTCACAAGTAACACCTCATTTGAAAAGTTGTTTACATTTTCGTTTGTGTATTTTAGGTCTACAGTTGGGTTTGGAGTATCAGTATTTTTATTAGAAAGAAGGCAATTAAAAATAAAGTGTTGCAATAGCGTACTTGAAATTCCTATTTTCAAATTAGTTGCTTTTGAATTTATAGATTTTTGTCAAGTCGCATCAAAAATATCATGCAGGCTCCATCCTAACTCATTTGAGTTACGAGTGTTTATAAACATGACTCGTGTATCACATCCACTAAAAACACAGCCGTTACATCAAAAAAGCTAAGTTCGAACGTCACTTTTATTGAAGATTTTGTTAACCAATTTGATTTCAGTCCGCCAGCGTCGAAACAATGTAACAGCAAAGTGAGGAACAGGACGCGTGAACAAAGGAAATGTGAGATAAATCAAAGGTCAGAAAATCAGTCTTTTTACATTGATCCAAGGTTTACAAATGTTGAATCAATTTTTTCATCACTTTCTCAGATTTAACGTTTATTCATACTGTGATACATTAGCCTGTCCCACTTTTGGTACAACTGGATAGTTGGTAAATGGGGATCTTCACAATAGCCGGCCTCTTGTACATTGGCGTAACGTCTTTAGATGTTGAATCAATGAAAAAAAAAACTGATTTGTTGTTTGTCTTATGTCACGCCTAGCACCATCATTTTTATTTTGCGTCCATTACAACAAACTGCACATTTGCAACATCCTGCACTGCACCGCAAAACAAAAATGCAGGACATAACAACAAGTCGGGTAGATAAAGTAGCGAAGGTACAAGTCATGTAGTTATCAAGTCATATACTCTGCGTAAGATAAGCAGTAGTGTTGACCGGAGAGTCTAGAGAGTACTTCTGGACCCGGGTCCCGGGCCCTGGAATGATTTTATGGTCCGTAACATTTCCAAGGGGGCCGGGAACTTGAAGAAATCACCACTTAGTCTCTGGATGTAGGGATTTTTTAGAAGTGTTTTGATTTGGGGCCCAAAGATCTTATTGGTACGGGCCCAAATTATTCTCTCAACTGCCTCAAGATAAGTAGAACATTTCTCGTGATTTTTTTGTTTGTCTTTGCAAAACCGCCATCTCTCCAGTTTCTTTCAAAAGCATTTGTGATGATACATTTCCTCAATTGCAAGTATTGTCAAAACACAAATAAGAACATTTTTATAGAATATTTATTTCGAAACTAAGTTTTTTATGTCATTATCCAAGGGAAGTTTGCTTATTGTAACGTTTTTTATTCGTCAATGGATATTTGCTGATTGAAACAACTGTTTTGAATAGTTTGTGGCCTACATACTATTTTGATCGTGGATTGCTGTTCTTCGTAGAGCTGATAACGCAAAAAAAAAACATTTGCTATTAATGCTTCTAATTAAGAACCTTGTGTACACTGCTTTTTATATTGTAGCACAAAAAATAATGTGCTGTGTGTTGTTGAGGTCAAACCAAACAATAGAAAACTATACGATAAGCCCTATCTGCTTGCGCATGTTGATGCACAAAGCAATTATGAGCTTATGGCTTGTAAGCGCAATGTAATCCATTTCACTCTTTGCTGGAAGTTAGCTAAAAGTAACAAAATTCTCCAAAATCTTGAATTTACAAGAAAACAACACAACTTTTAGTAGCAAATTTAATTTTATTAGATCCGCCCTTGCAATTTTGGAAAGACAAG
Source organism: Aplidium turbinatum (assembly GCF_918807975.1). Taxonomy (NCBI): domain Eukaryota; kingdom Metazoa; phylum Chordata; class Ascidiacea; order Aplousobranchia; family Polyclinidae; genus Aplidium; species Aplidium turbinatum. Next base: position 5,495,357 of record NC_137484.1, on the reverse strand, counting down.
GAAAACCAAGCACATGACGTCACTGTGCTTCTAGTAATCAAAGAAAATATGAAGGGGGGTAGATCTGAGGAGCAAACTGTTTAGGTATAATAATTTTTGTTGTTGTTACAAATGAAACAAAATTTCTCTCACATTTCTTAAAGTGCCTTAACACTTTGCTCCTCAAAGGGAGGCCAGATTTGGCCCCCCCCTCATATTTCCTTTAATTATTTGAAGCACAGTAACGCCATGCACTTGGTTTTTCTTGACTTTTCCTAAAATTGCCAGGCGGATCTGATGATATTAAATTTGATGCTAAAAGTTGTGTAGTTTTCTTGTAAATTCAAGATTTTGGTGAATTTTTGCTATTTCTAGCTAACTTCCAGCAAAGCGTGAAATGGATTACATTGCGATGACAAGCCATAAGCTCATAATTGCTTCGTGCATCGATATGCGCGAGCAGAGAGAAGCATCCTCTTGCTTTCTTTTGTTTGGTTTGACCTCAATAATACAAAGCGCGTTATTTCTTATGCTACAAAGAAAAGCCAGTGATCGCAAAGCTGTTAATTAGAAACAATAATAGCAAGCTTTTTTGCGTTATCAGCTCTACAAAGAAGAATAGCAATCCACGATCAAAATAGTAGGCTATGGAGGCCACAAACTATTCAAAACAGTTGTTTCAAGCAGATAATATTCATTGACGAATAAAAAACGTTACAATAAGAAATCTTCTCTTGGATAAAGACACGAAAACCTGGTTTCGAAATAAACGTTCTATGGAAATGCTCTCATTGACAAAACTTGCAATTGAGGAAATGTATCACTGCAAATGCTTTTGGGAGAAGCCTGAGAAATAGCGTTTTTGCAAACAGTAATTGTGAGATACACTCAAAATTATGAGATAGGCTCCATTTACACGTAGCAGCTAACTCGATGGCGTCCCTTCACTGCTTTATGTCGCCTACTTGTTGTTATGTCCTGTATTTTTGTTTCACAGTGCACTGTGTTTTGTTCCAAAGAGCGCAAAATAAAGATGATAATGCCTCATCTACATTACAAAATATTTTGTAATGTAGGCCTACAAACAAAATGTACAATGTACATTACAAAATATTTTGTACTGTAGACGAGGCATAAATTTAGGCGTCACATAAGACAAACAACAAATCAGCTTTCTTCATCATTGATTCAACATCTGAATACGTTGCGCCAATGTATAAGAGGCCGGCTATTGTGAAGACCCGCCATTTATAAACGATCCGATTATACCAAAAGTGGGACAAACTAGTGGATCAAAGAATGAATAAATAATGCTGAGAAAACTAAATCTAAGTGACGAACAATACCGATGTCTTCATTTATCTTGGAAAAATGCTGCCTAAACTTATCAACAAAAAATACAGTAAATAACGGCAAGGATCCCGAAAGCAGAATTTGCTCGACTTTGGCATGAATTTAGTCAGACATCTACAGTAATAATTCCACACATACAATAACGGGCTCTCAACTGCTGTAAGATACATAATAATCAACCTGGTTCTGGGCGATTTGTGTAACAGTTTAGGGGAAGACACTACTTGAAATGATGCACCACACAAAAAATTTTCAATGAAGACTGAGTCTAAAAACCGATGTGGATAGTGCTGCACAATAACTTTAAGTTTAGGACAGAAGAGGCACAAAATATCACGATAAAAATAAAGACCTTGTGGGAAATTTTCGAGAATCATAACACGATGTAAATACCATAAACGCTTAGTTTGCATGCTGCTCTAAGCTGGCCGGCAACCACAAAGGTAGACAATAGCTTACAGGCAGTTTATAATTCGATAACAGCGCAATAAACATTATAAATACGTAAACCGACAATTTTCTTTTACAAACGTTTTACGTCTAATAGTAAATTTAGACGTAAAACAATTTTTTGTGAAGCACTTGCAAACCACGGTTTTGTAAAATAATTCATCATTATTATTTTTTACTTCTCGGATATTGTAAAACGTCATCAGCAAAATCACAAAAAAAAAATTCATTACTTCAATGTAGTAGGCCTAAGAATTTTTTATAGAATTGTAGCCACGTTGTTTCAACAAAGAAGCCATTTTTAGCAATGTAAAGTTATAGAAAATAATTTGCAATCATGCAAATGGTTGCAAAGAATCTAGGAAGTCTTCTCACAATCTGGCACAAAATGATTATGTTTATTGTATCTCAGTAAAATGTTTTACGATAAACTTTGAAGCTTCGTTATAATCATTTTTATCTTTGAAGTCAAACGTTATTTTTTTTTGGCCAGAAACATAATCACTGCCTTGCTGACGTTGTCGCTTTTACGCGTATTTTTAGTGCTTCAAACAATAAGGACCCAGTCAGCAATCCAGTCCTTTTACATTGATTCAACATTTGTAAACGTTAAATTTATGTAGGTTTGCTGACTGTGGGTTGTTTCACATTTCTTTTGTTTACGCATGTTCCTCAATTCGCTGTTGCATTATTTCGACGCTGGCTGACTAAAAATGTATTTTCAAATTGATTGACACAATCTTCAATAAAAAGTGAGCTTCGAACTTAGCTTTGTTGATGTAAATGCTGTATTTTTTGTGGATGTAATTTATGAGTCATGTTTATAAACACCCGTAAGCGAAATGACTTATGATGTGGCCTGCATGATATTTGTGATGCGACTTGACACAAATCCACAATTTCAAAAGCACCTAATTTGAACTTAGAAATTTCAGATTATTTCAACAACTTGTTCAATTGTCTTCTCTCTACTAAAAATATTCATACTACAGACTCAATTGTAGACCTAAAATACACAAACGAAGATGTAAACAGCTATTCAAGCAGGCTAAGGTGTTACTTATGAGAAATTTGGTTCCATAAAACTAGAAGCTAGCCATGAGTTTCGGAATGCATTAGTTTAGGATAAAAATGTAAGACAACAAACGCAGTTTTGTTTTTTTCAAATTCGTGTAACAATATTACTCTGATTGTAACTATTTTAGAATCAGTGAGTAGCTTACAATAAGATTTGCTCGCAAGTCGTAAATTCTAATCAATGCAATGATTCGGCACACCGCACACACACTTCGTGCGTTCGATCGAGCTCTTTGTTATTTAGAAGTTTGCATGAAATCGGATTAGCACGGTTAATTAAAGGCGGCAAGTTAAATCAAAATTGTCGTTTTTGGGTACCTTTGCAAAAATTGAAATATCAAGTTTAACATATAAAATTTTAAAATAATGAGTTTTCAAACTTATAGACAAATGATTTGCTTTCACACCAGTGCAACTTCTGTTGAAATAGCATCAGCGGATAACACGTAACAGCTGATTGAATTTGATCCAAAAACGGCCCCCCCTTGAGCAGTTAACTTCCAAAAAAACGTTGAAAAGCAAAGGGTTAAACCTACTTACTTAGAGTAGTGGGGCGTGACGCAAACCAATGCAACTTAAGTTATTGCTGTTAAAATGGGCTCAGGTGCATGATATTAATGAACAAACTATTTCCATTGTTATTACACAAATAGGAAAAACCAATCATTGCAAACGAATGATTTGTTTGTACAGATTAAATGTATGCAAAATAAAAAAGAGCAAACAGTTCAGCTCCATGTGATGTCTTTTCAACAAGAAATATTTCAACAACAATTCAACAGCAAGGCCCAATTTCAAAACGGCAGTAGCTTACCAGATCAAATTTGAAAAGTGATCATGCTTGGTCAGGTTTGAAAAATCCAAGTTCATATAAACAACCAACCCATAAATAACTCAACAGCTATGGCTAAAATAGATCAGCAGCCTCTGCAGTAAGCTCATACAGATGCATATCAAATACAATGGTATCGTAAAGTTTGAATCAACCTTTTCGTTCTCATCGCCGAGTCTAACTCCACAAATTTTTGGGCATCAACACAAATGAATTGGGAAACATCACTTACTAGTAACAAAACTTCAATGCATTTCTGCAACAAGTTCATAAATATTTTTACAACTTATTTGAATCATATCAGGTAATCGGCTTCAATGCAACTGTTGTTCATACAGCCACTTGCAGGTATTCTTAAAAGGAGCAAGTATAAATAAAAGTAGGCTATGAAAGCATTTCATGAAAAAGAAACTAAGTTAATCAATCAATTAAGGAAAAGATGTGATTTCAATGGTGAGGAAACGTGTCCATATAAATCGGCTCCACTCTTCCATCAAATGGGATTGCTTTATAAAACTAAATCCCCAGACAAGATACGTCTCATTCAAAGTGCTGCTTTGTTGAACGCAGCAATTGCGAGGCAACCTTCTAATGTTCAATTTCAAACCGATCTTGACGAATTTTGTTCACATGTACTCGTCAGCGCTAACGCTGAACGGAAACAAGTGAAGTTGCGAGATATGTCTTTGAAAGTTGCTCAAAAAGTGAAAGAGATGAGAACAATCACCAACATTGCATTGCAAAGCATTGAAAACATTTCTGATGACGCAAAAGATGAGGAATTGTTTGAATTAGAAATGCAAAAAGTCAATAATGTTCAATCGTTGCAGAATGAGGTAGCAGAAAGATATACAAAGATTATGAAATACATATCTGAAGAGTGCATTGTAATTATGGGACAAAGTCCATGTCAATATGCTTTGGTCGGAATGGGATCTTTAGCCAAACAAGAGATTACACCTTATTCCGATTTCGAGCACATCATTGTTCTGGATGAATTTATTGACAAGCAAAGTGATGAAGTTGACAAGATAATGGAATATTTTCGTTGGTATTCAGTTATATTTCACATCATCGTTTTGAACTTGAAGGAAACCATCATACCAAGCATTGGCATTCTCAGTTTAAATGATTGCTCAGAACCAAATGGAGATTGGTTTTTTGATTCATTCACAACCAGAGGAATTTCATTTGATGGAATGATGCCTCATGCTTGCAAGTTTCCACTTGGAAGAACTCAGAAAACTAGAAGCAAGAATTGGACCACGGAGCTGATCAAACCATTATCTGAGATGGTTAAGTATCTTGAAGCATCAGAAGATCTCAAGAATGGATATAAACTTGCAGATGTTTTAACAAGGACTTGCTTTGTGTCAGGAAACGTTGTTTTGTACAATTGGTTTTCTATGTGTGTAAAAGATTGTTTGCATAGAAGCACAGTTTCGTCTTTACCTTTGTTGTTTAAACAATTGGAAAATGACATGAACAATTTTGATGTACTACAAAATCTTGATGGAATTCAACTTGATAGGAAGTTAAACATTAAGCGATTGATTTATCGAAGTGCAACTTTATTTGTATCAGCTTTAGGACGTTTTTATTCCATCGATAAATGTTCTAGTTTCGACATAATAAAAGAATTGAAATCTCTTACTATTATTAACAATGCAGTAGCTGCTAAACTTTCTTATGCTATTGCTATTGCTTGCCAAGTTCGATTGATATTTTACATGAAACGAAACGCTCAAGATGACAATTTATTTGAAGGAGATCTAGAAACTGATAATTTTAAAGTTGAACAACTCACTCGAGCAGTTGGAACAAAAAGCTTAGTCGATTACTTTGTCATAGCATGTTTTTTACAAAGCTCCATTAGAACAGGCCATGTGAATGTTGTTTTAGATAAGATAATGAAAAACAATCAACTTATTGAATTGGTCAAGTTTAAAATCATGAGCTATCTTCAACTATTTGATCAAATTATTATCAAAAGCAAAGAATATTTCAATAAATACCAAAATAAAAATTGTTCTTTAAATATGGAAATAATGCACTTTGTGGCTGAAGCATTCAAAAAAACTGGCAATAATGAAAAGTCACTGAATATGTACAAACATCTGGAATCTACTGATAATCCTGAAAGAGTGGGTTGGAATTTGGAAATGACTATTCATAAAATGTACAGTCTTTATAGACTTCATCGATTTGTGGAAGGTATTAATGAAGTTAAAGACATCAAGGCTCGCTATCAATCAAAAATTAGACATTTAAAGAAAATTGAAATGTTTCAACTATTTGATTTGATTTTTGTTGAAGCTTTGTGCTTAAGAGCAGTGAAAAGACATAATGAAGCACTCAGTTCTCTGAGAGATGTGTTGAAAATATCGAAACAAACTACAAGTTTCAAAACTAACTTTTTTCGTGTTGCACAAGCGAAAAAGCAAGTAGCTTTAAATTTGTGTGATCTTGAACGTTTTGACCAAGCACTGCATCATGCAATTGAAGCTCGTGCAATGGTGATCAAAGACAATGCTTTAGAAGGGCATATAGATCGTAAACGTTTAAAAATAGTGTCATGTTTGCGTCGAAACGAGACGAAATATTTTACCATTTTGATTTGGAAATATTTCAAAAACATTTTTACATTCCAAAATACTTTTGGAAACGTGTTACACGAACGTTCAATACCAATGTTCCGGCGGGTCAATTGCCTTCTTGTATACACGTGTGTCAACTGACAACTACACATAAATTATAAAAAAATGTCCATTTTTAAAGTTTACCTATGCAGGTAAGTAAATATAAGATATCTTACCATAAAATCTCTATTTTGATTAATCAGTTATGCTAAAATGTTTCAATCTGGTCCTGATCTATCGTGCGTTGCTCTTGTGAGAAATGCTTCACTGCAATTCTAAACCCGGCTCCCTCCTGGTCTGTTGTTAGCGGGCGTCGTAGAGGCATCTGTACCATCATTGCCTTTCGTTTAAATTTGTAGTGTATATTATGAATATGTATCACGCAAAGCTGTTTAAATCTGCGTCTTTATATGTGTTATCCGCAGAACGCCAATATGCGTACCTCGACAACATGTCCTAGTAGCATATGTTCTAAAGCGATCTGAATGATTTGGGTCAATATAAGTAGCTAGTTAGTTACTGTTTAGTGCCTTTGATTTGTTTGCTATTGTGTGTCTCATGCAACTCATGTAAATATTAATCGTGTAAGTATTTGCCAGGCCTTTGTGGCCAGGGTGTCACAGTGTTTTGCGCTGTTATAAAAAATAGTCACCGTTCGTTGTGTAGCTCTGATGTCTATATTTTCTGTGTATTGCATGTCGGGCATCGACTCTTTTACTTCAACTTTTTATTTTAATTATGGGCCTTAATCAGGGGCTGCAAAATTCCGGCGAGTCAATTGCCCTCTTGATTTGTAATTGTGCTGACGTTGAATTTGCGTTGTTTTTTTTGCTCTCAGTGACGAGGCCTGCCTGCAGACCCAGACGTCTCACTCTTAATTGTTGCTTCTGCCGGGAACCGTTGTTTGTGGAGAGACCAATTATTATGTGGTAAAATGCAGTATTGGTAAAACATGCTTGCAATGATGCCAGGACGCTTTTACGATATGTGTAAGCTACTTTGAATCTGAGCTTAACCGTTTTGACGTTCATAAGTGTGTACAAATACATTAGGTTTTTATTCCAACTTTAGACTCAATAAATCAAAACCGATAAATGATTGCAATTTATGGTTGTGACAGGAAGAAGGAGAGATTGTAAGCAAGCCTTAAGCTCCTAGTCTTGTAACCAACCAAATGCATCAGTTGAACTGACAGGTTGGTAAAGATGATACGTATCCACAAGAGTTTTAATTGCTGCATTGACGTAGAAAACGTCAAATTTGTCTTGTTCCTGTACTAGTCAAATATTTTGATTGGTGATGTCAGATGCCTATATCATTATTCAGTGGAGATAAAAGTATTGTCAGTGAAATTCGTTTGGTAAAGTTCAATAACGAATTATAGTAGAGACGTAGGCCTATAGACAATATCATATAGAGTAGTTCACGTAGTTAATACTAGCCCTAGCCAATCATCCTTCCAGTGTCCATCCTCTTTAGATCTCCGAAGAACTGGCAAAACGAAAGGTTGGCTTACATAAAACTTATTTTATGGTCAGCGAGAAAAAAGTAGACAAACGCTTTATAGGCGAGTAAGAATTGACATAAAAATAGCCGGACACGGACATTTTTGATAACAACCATTTTTCTTCATAAAAAGATGGGTTACCTGTTTGAGACCCCAAATCTAAAATTCGGCAAAATTCGGACTTGGGGAAAGGCCTTTTTGAGGGGGAAGATTATTGATCGGCGCGCCATCTAGCGGAAGAACAACATAAGTATTTTCCGTCATGCTAATTTGCGAATTTTAAGTCAAACAAGGATGATTAACACATTGTCTAAAATTACCCTTTAGCAGAATTTTATATTTTACATTGATTCAACGTCTGGCGACGCAAACTAACATATTTTGTTTGCTGAGCGCCTCATGTAACAGAAACTAAGCTCCAATGATAGTGCAGTGGTTTTAAAATTCTACAAAATGCTAATTATCCAAGATTGATTTCGGAAAATGTAATTTCGTCTGTTACAACCTATCCTGACAAACATGAAAATTACGGGCACATAAAATTTAGTAATGAATAAATGATTTATACCTTGAACTTTCAAAAAGAAAAGATTTCAGAAAAAGCGTAATTAAGGAGTTAGATAACAACTATAACATCAGACCAGCCAAGTCATTAACCCTTTGCTTTTCAACGTTTTTTTGGAAGTTAACTGCTCAAGGGGGGGCCGTTTTTGGATCAAATTCAATCAGCTGTTACGTGTTATCCGCTGATGCTATTTGAACAGAAGTTGCACTGGTGTGAAAGCAAATCATTTGTATATAAGTTTGAAAAGTCATTATTTTAAAATTTTATATGTTAAACTTGATATTTCAATTTTTGCAAAGGTACCCAAAAACGACAATTTTGATTTAACTTGCCGCTATTTAATTACCGTGCTAATCCGATTTCATGCAAACTTCTGAATAACAAAGAGCTCGATCGAACGCACGAAGTGTGTGTGCGGTGTGCCGAATCATTGCATTGATTAGAATTTACGACTTGCGAGCAAATCTTATTGTAAGCTACTCACTGATTCTAAAATAGTTACAATCAAAGTAACATTGTTACACGAATTTGAAAAAAAAACAAAACTGCGTTTGTTGTCTTACATTTTTATCCTAAACTAATGCATTCCCAAACTCATGGCTAGCTTCTAGTTTTATGGAACCAAATTTCTCATAAGTAACACCTTAGCCTGCTTGAATAGCTGTTTACATCTTCGTTTGTGTATTTAGGTCTACAATTGAGTTTGTAGTATGAATATTTTTAGTAGAGAGAAGACAGTTGAACAAGTTGTTGAAATTATCTGAAATTTCTAAGTTCAAATTAGGTGCTTTTGAAATTGTGGATTTGTGTCAAGTCGCATCACAAATATCATGCAGGCCACATCATAAGTCATTTCGCTTACGGGTGTTTATAAACATGACTCATAAATTACATCCACAAAAAATACAGCATTTATATCAACAAAGCTAAGTTCGAAGCTCACTTTTTATTGAAGATTGTGTCAATCAATTCGAAATAATGCAACAGCGAATTGCCGCCAGCGTCGAAATAATGCAACAGCGAATTGAGGAACGTGCGTAAACAAAGGAAATGTGAAATAACCCACAGTCAGCAAATCTACATAAATTTAACGTTTACAAATGTTGAATCAATGTAAAAGGACTGGATTGCTGACTGGGTCCTTATTGTTTGAAGCACTAAAAATACGCGTAATATCGACAACATCAGCAAGGCAGTGATTATGTTTCTGGCAAAAAAAAAAAAAATAACTTTTGACTTCAAAGATAAAAATGATTATAACGAAGCTTCAAAGTTTGTCGTAAAACATTTTACAGAGATACAATAAACATAATCATTTTGTGCCAGATTGTGAGAAGACTTCCTAGATTCTTTCCAACCATTTGCATGATTGCAAATTATTTTCTATAACTCTATATTGCTAAAAAATGGCTTCTTTGTTGAAACAACGTGGCTACAATTCTATAAGAAATTCTTAGGCCTACTACATTGAAGTAATGAAATTTTTTTTGTGATTTTGCTGATGACGTTTTACAATATCCGAGAAGTAAAAAATAATAATGATGAATTATTTTATAAAACCGTGGTTTGCAAGTGCTTCACAAAAAATTGTTGAGGGAAAATTTACTATTAGACGTAAAACGTTTGTAAAAGAAAATTGTCGGTTTACGTATTTATAATGTTTATTGCGCTGTTATCGAATTATAAACTGCCTGTATTGTCTACCTTTGTGGTTGCCGGCCAGCTTAGAGCAGCATGCAAACCATGCGTTTTTGGTATTTGCATCGTGTTATGATTCTCGAAAATCTCCCACAAGGTCTTTATTTTTATCGTGATATTTTTGTGCCTTGTCTGTCCTGAACTTGAAGTCATTGTGCAGCACAATCCACATCGGTTTTTAGACTCAGTCTTCATTGAAAATCTTTTGTGTGGTGCATCATTTCAAGTAGTGTCTTCCCCTAAACTGTTACACAAATCGCCCAGAACCAGAACCATCGTGTTATCTTACAGCAGTTGAGAGCCCGTTATTGTATGTGTGGAATTATTACTGTAGATGTCTGACTAAATTCATGCCAAAGTTGAGCAAATTCTGCTTTCGGGATCCTTGCCGTTATTTACGGTATTTTTTGTTGATAAGTTTGGGCAGCATTTTTCCAAGATAAATGAAGACATCGGTATTGTTCGTCACTTAGATTTAGTTTTCTCAGCATTGTTTATTCATTCTTTGATCCACTAGTTTGTCCCACTTTTGGTATAATCGGATCGTTTATAGCCTAAATGGCGGGTCTTCACAATAGCCGGCCTCTTATACATTGGCGCAACGTATTCAGATGTTGAATCAATGATGAAGAAAGCTGATTTGTTGTTTGTCTTATGTGACGCCTAACTTTATGCCTCGTCTACAGTACAAAATATTTTGTAATGTACATTGTGTACATTGTACATTTTGTTTGTAGGCCTACATTACAAAATATTTTGTAATGTAGATGAAGCATTATCATCTTTATTTTGCGCTCTTTGGAACAAAACACAGTGCACTGTGAAACAAAAATACAGGACATAACAACAAGTAGGCGACATAAATCAGTGAAGGGACGCCATCGAGTTAGCTGCTACGTGTAAATGAAGCCTATCTCATAATTTTGAGTATCTCACAATTACTGTTTGCAAAAACGCTATTTCTCCGGCTTCTCCCAAAAGCATTTGCAGTGATACATTTCCTCAATTGCAAGTTTTGTCAATGAGAGCATTTCCATAGAACGTTTATTTCGAAACCAAGTTTTCGTGTCTTTATCCAAGAGAAGATTTCTTATTGTAACGTTTTTTATTCGTCAATGAATATTATCTGCTTGAAACAACTGTTTTGAATAGTTTGTGGCCTCCATAGTCTACTATTTTGATCGTGGATTGCTATTCTTCTTTGTAGAGCTGATAACGCAAAAAACGTTTGCTATTATTGTTTCTAATTAACAGCTTTGCGATCACTGGCTTTTCTTTGTAGCATAAGAAATAACGCGCTTTGTATTATTGAGGTCAAACCAAACAAAAGAAAGCAAGAGAATGCTTCTCTCTGCTCGCGCATATCGATGCACGAAGCAATTATGAGCTTATGGCTTGTCATCGCAATGTAATCCATTTCACGCTTTGCTGGAAGTTAGCTAGAAATAGCAAAAATTCACCAAAATCTTGAATTTACAAGAAAACTACACAACTTTTAGCATCAAATTTAATATCATCAGATCCGCCTGGCAATTTTAGGAAAAGTCAAGAAAAACCAAGTGCATGGCGTTACTGTGCTTCAAATAATTAAAGGAAATATGAGGGGGGGGCCAAATCCGGCCTCCCTTTGAGGAGCAAAGTGTTAAATCGATTACATCATTGCCAAAGCAACACAAAAGTATTTATCTGAAGAAATAGGTCGTTACATAGGTAGCCATCATAGGCGTAGCCAGGGGGGGGGGCGAACGGGGCCATGGCCCCTCCCAAATTTTCAAAGTTTGGATTCCGAAGTTGAAAATATAATATAATTTGTATAAATTTATATTGTTTTCCAAGACATCTGGCTATTAACACCCCCCAGGACTTGTTTTAGACACACAAAAAGACACAAATAAATTTTGCAAATCGTAAATCGCGCAAAGTTTACGCGATTTACGCTTCTTTTAACTAATCTGGGGAAGCAATTTCAGAATCGCTTACTCTGTAGGGCTTTTGTGCAGCTGAGTTTTTTGTGTTCTCTAATTTTAGCCGCAGTTTTTGCTCGTTTGTGTGTAGATAAGAGCTACCTTTAATAAGTTAATAGCTGTTTATCTGCTAATAAGTTTCATACAAATATTACCCTGAAAGTGTTTCCAGAAAGCGTTATAATCCATTATTTAAGTGTAATTTTGCAAAAATTTTCCGGGGGAGCATGCCCCCGGACCCCCTAGAATACGCGTGCCTTCGGCACGCTCTAACCCCCACCAGCTTTATTGCTTCCCTTGATTAACCCACCAGGATGCGCCACTGCACATCAGGTGGTGATGTGTTAAATCAAACACTTTGTCGTTCTCTTCAATTCATCAAATATTTGGCCCCCCCCAAACATTTTTTCTGGCTACGCCACTGGTAGCCATTCTTTCGTCGATGCAACGTCGCCAGACGTTAAATTTAGATAAATGGAGCAATTTTCTCAGCAGGTTGCCAACTTGCTCTGATTTTGACAAGTGGCCGGAGCTATGGGACAGCTTGTTACCAATTCTTTAGGTTTAATACGCTTGCAAGCAAGTAGTCTAAAAGGTTGAGTTTTTAAGCCAATATGGAAAGTAATGCAAGTAAAATCTGCGAAATTTGTCAGGAAGTGGTTGTCTGTGGAAAGGATGGAAGAACGCTAGGTTCTAAAGCAGTATCAACACTAACCCAGGGGTCTGTTAAGTATCGTGATCAAATAAATGAGAATATTGGCGACCAACGGGAAATTGCAGTCCATAATATTTGCTACAAAAATTATACGAATCGGAAAGCTTTTGCTCAAAAACAAGCAGATGAGCAGAAACCGCAACCTACAACTTCGCGATTAAGGAGAAGTACGTACGACTATAAAACCCATTGTTTGATTTGCGGTGAAGAAATAAATCTTGAAAATTTCAAGCAGCATCCAAAGCGATTTTCCTCGATAGGAAATGTGGAAATTGTTGACAAAAAACAAAAGAGAAGTTTGCTACAGGAAACATCAATAGCGGAATGTGAAAAGAGAACAGATGACATCTCAATTCAAGTAAAATCTAGGATACTTTGTGCAGGAGATATACGAGCTGTAGAAGCTATATATCACAGAGATTGTTTTCAGCGATTTCTTAGTAACCGTACTATAAAATCTAATCAGGTTGGTGAAAGCAGTGGAAGCATGCTCAACTCCCGCAACTCAGATTCGTTGAAGGAAGAAGCATTCAAAAAACTCTGTTTTTGGATGAATGAAATTAATCGAGTAGGTAGGCAATATACATTGCAAGAGCTACGAGATGATATGTCGATATTTTTACCCAGCGATGTTCAAACTTATAGTGTAGTAGCAAACATCTAAAACTGCGTTTGCTGGAGCACTTTGATGAGCAACTGAGCATCACTGAGGTGAAAGGCAAACCTAACGTGGTAACACTAAAGAAACATGTGGATAACATTTTAAACGATTGTTATGAAGAATCATGTTTTGAAGAAGATAAAGAGTCAAAAAAACTAATAGGCCTACAGCAAGCTGGAAGTGTTATAAAGGAAGAAATTCAAAAAATTGATAACGCTCAAACATCTTATCCTGTTCCTGAAGATATTAATCTGGAGTAGCCTATCTTGCTTCCGAAATACCGGAGTCGTTTAAAGTCTTGATGTCTGAAGTAATGCCTCGATCGCGAAGTGAATCAGCCAAATTAAAGAAGAAACTTCTACAAATCGGTGTCTCTCATGTATTTCTGCAGTCAGCTAGCAGGCTATCTTACATTTCTCCTCTTTTATTGTCAATTGGCATTTTTATACATCAGGTCACAAGATCGCGTATTCTCTTGGATGTACTATCATCCCTTGGTCTTTGTGCAAGTTATGGTCAAGTAATAGCGTTTCAACGATCAGCTGCAGTAAGCCAAGCAAATAGTGACAATACGGATGAGGTAATGGACTCTACAAGTCATCCCGGCTCTTTCTGTCAGTGGGTAGCAGATAACTTCGATTTTTATGAAGATACTCTGACAGGTCATGATACAACGCATGTGATGGGCGTTATAAATTGTCAAACACCAAAAGTGGCAACTCGACCACTAGTTATTGAAAAACGACACGTCAGTGCTACTGAACTACTGAAATTAGGTAATTTTGGCAACTTAGTCAAGCAGTATACTGCTGTAAAGATGGGTGCTTGGAAAGACGTACGAATCAAACAGCTGAATGCCTCTCCCGTGTTATTTACGCACCATGAATTGCTTGACACTCTATGGTTGTGTTCAAACATATTCAATTCTAAGCCAGTACAATGGCAAGGGTTCATGGCTAATGTAGTTAAAGGTGAGTTTCAGGTTTCGTCAGTATCATTTAATCCTATGATACCGCTTCATCCCTCATCAGATGAAGCTGTTTACAGTACAATGATATTCGTTCAAGACCAAGCGAGAAAAATGAGCATATGTTGTGCACTGTTAACGTTTGACCAACCCCTCTACTTCAGAGCATTCAAAATTTCGGAAACAAGGAAGCTTTAAAAGAAGACATTTCCAGAATTGGAGAAGAATTCGCCCAAATTCTGCACAAGCAAGGATTTTCCATGAATACTTTGAATTTATTGCGCTACCATTACGCTGTATCCCCAAAATATATATCAGTTGAAAGAATGCCTCCAACAAGTAGAGCATGCTACTTTCACAGCCTTCGTGTGCATCATCAAGTGTCAACATGGCATCATTTGAAAACTGTGCTGAATCCTACTTTCTATGGATACAAAGAAACAGCTTCTGGTCTGGTCCCGATAATGACAGATAATGAATGTGCACCCAAAACCTTTCTGAAAGAAATTAGGTGCAAATGCAGGAGCGCTAAACGTTTATGCACATCTTGTGGTTGCTCCAAGAAAGGCTTTATGCAGTATCCACTGTGCTTGTGAAGCTCAGTGTGAAATTTCATCACTTTTAGAGTGTTAGATACCCAAGAGCTGTGAGTTACAGGTATATTTACTTTAATAAAAATAGTTGCACCCCTAGAACGGGACCTTAAATTGTTACTGTGGTAGTTTTTGTAAGTAAAAGATTTTTTGCAATAAATGATTTGTAAATGAAAGTGAACTCATATACTGTATTAAATATACGCTGTCTTTTCTATTGAAGCAAAGCAATAATACTGAATAAACGACGTTAAATTGTCTCCAGATCGACATTCATCGCTCAAATCGCTGATGTTTATCTTTTTATTGTACGTTGATTGTACATCTGCCAACGTTTTATCATCATTTGTTTCAGTTGCTAATATTGTTAAAGTGGCATATAGTCTACGTTGAATTACACTTTAACGTAAGCGATTATAATTGTGTGAAAATCATTAAACTGTAATAAATGACCAAATACGTCACAAACATGGGTGTCGGCATAAAAAAATGCAGGGGTGGGAAGAGGCGGGGTTGGGGAGGCAAATTTTTTGAAGCCAAATTCATTTTGTTAGCTGCAACATAGATAAGAAAAGTTTTAAATTTAAAGTAACAATTGAGTGGTGAGGTGCAAAAATTGTGAAAAAAATCACTATTAACGTCTGATTTAAGTGGTTGTTGCGACGACGGCGGAAAAATATTTAGAGAAATCAAAAAAATAAAGTAAAGTTGGTTGAAAACTTAATGAGAAAGTGTTTGCGTGGAAGGCGAATCCAATTTTTGAAAATTGCACTCTCGCGACCAAATTAATCCAGGGGGAGGGTGGTGCTCCTTCACTGCCGACACCCATGATCACAACCTTTTTTTTTTTAAGTTTTAATTCACGTAATATACACTTTGTGAGTGTTAATTACGTGTAAATGCGTCAAAAATTGCATTATACTTAAAGAAAATATTTACAACCGCTAGATGGCGCGCTATGTAAATTTAAAATGCAGTTTTGGGACTGTTCCCCAAGTCCGATTTTTGCCGAATTTTGGAATTGTCGGTCTGACTGCCATACAAGCCTCCTGCAACCAAAAAATGGTTGTTATCAAAAATGTCCGGGTCCAATTAATGTCACTTCTTACTCGCCTATTACCCTAAAATACCAACTACAATATAATTTACAAATAATAGGCAACCTTTGCTTGTGATGCGAACCATTTTATTAATATTTGTTGAATTTTTTAAACTTGCTTATGTTTGAAACTACAACGCAGGACACTTTGTTGCGTGCTTGCCGGTACTTTTTTTGCTTCGAACGCATAACGAAACGAAATCACTTGTACTTCGAAATGAAAAGAAAGGAACATAGTATTTTTTTGAAATAGAGTCAAGGTTTGTTTTGAAACCTTTTCAAGAGACAACCAACGCCACAAAATCCAATCTTATTGAAGCTAAGTCAAATTGATTGGTTAAAAATTAAAGCGAGTAGTGCCAATAAACTAAGAAAGCTTTAGCCTGCTGAAACAATTCATCGCCAAATGCAACTTAAAACTATTTCGAAGCTTATACTTGTTACAAAAAGTTGGCATGTCTTAGACAACAAAACCAAGGACTGGATTCTCGACAATAATCTCTTGGCATGGTCTGGGGAAGCGTAGCCAACATTTATTGGTGAAAGGGTCTATACATACTGTCCCAAAACTCAAAGGGCAATGACTTGACCTTTTCCGAGCCCTGTCCGCTCCGTTTGTTTAGTTGGTTAAGCGCATGGATTTGGGCACAAAGTAATGACGTTGAATAAATCAAATTGTCTTTAATGTAAATATTTTTTCTCTCAACGACTTTAACATATTCTCACATTTCGGACAGAGTTCCACATCTGGCAACACTGACATGCGATATATGTTGGAGTTGTCTGACCATGTTCCAGTTGTCTGCTCTATGAGGGTCAAGCTAAAGAGATGCAAGAAAACTAAGCTAAACCGAGGCCATCGTGAGTAGAGAGTATACTCATCATAAGTATATTTATAATGGCCTTGGCCAAACCCGGAATATGAAATTGATCTACTACGTAGAAATCCTGAAATAAACACAAAATTTTCCGTCTCGGTCAAAAACAAATACGAGTCACTTGAAAGGCAACAACAACAGATAAAATACTGGAACAATTTAAAAATAGCACTTTTTGGCACTCCGCAGGAGATTCCCGTACTGCTAGAAATATCTGGCTACTATAAACTACATCAAAATGTTAGATAAAAAGTCACGCTTTATTTTGAATACCGATTGAATATCATTTTATAGTTTTCTATGCTACATTGTTGCAGAATCGATACTAACAACATGTGTTTGGGACATATATAAGAGAAGAAATGGTTTGCTTTGGAAGCTTTCTTCTAATGAATTTTAACATTGTTGGTAAGAAAAAGCATTGAATTATACTCTTTGATGTACATTTTCTTAACTTTGTCCTCCTTATCAAGCAAACTGAAGATACCTGTGACCTCTTGCGCGGGCCCCATGTGGTTAATTGTTATAGAAAACAAATAGATAGAGCATTTTTTATTTTGTTTTGCCCTCAAGCTTTGTAGAATATTTCATATATTGAAATGAGAAGTCTTAGAGTATATTACGATCAAACAGGCCTAACTTACATACATGTTTAAACACCATATCGATACGCGTTGGCATGCATAACAACTTTGTGTATGTTGTGATTTCCAAGATTTTATTTCCAAACTTGGAAGCACACCGGCGTTTGATACGCAAGTCTAATTGAGAGGTGCAAAAGCTGATGTGGACATTGTTTTCATTTGTATCACAATGGTGTGAAGATGAAGCTTGCTTTCAGCTTAAGTGTTTGATTTATTTGCTGGTTTCCAACAACTACTTTTGCTTGCAACTGTTATTTACCTAGCACTTGACATAACATAATGATTAACAACATGACAGCAAGTTAAAGCAGCTGCATTCAAAGCTGCAAAAAGTTGGTACCATCTTTCTCTTCACTTATTAAAACAAACAAGTACAGAATGCAACGGCATTGCAAGAACAAACATCCCATACAGAAAAATTCGTCATTTTTACTTTGCAAAAAGAAAGGATTTTGTTGTATGGGATGAAGCAACTACAACTACAAACGTTACTTTGAAATATTTCAAAGCAGTGCCAACAAAGATCACACTCTTATGAAATTATTACAAGTTATAAATTTTGGCTAATTATTAATTCGTTTGTAACACCTAGAAATCAGTAGCGAGAGATTTTGCCCTTTGCTATAGTTTGGTGAGCAGCGTATTAAAAGTTAGACCAGAAATATAAAAGTGTATTGAAGATATATTTTGGTGAGGCCAAACGTCTTCAAAAGCAAAACATATTGATTTTATTAGGACTTGAAATAATCATTTAACGGAACACTAAAAAGATTGCAGATTTATGAACATTATTTACTTTTTTATTAATAGTTGCAACGTTGATCTGATGAATGAGAAAATGAAATCAGAAATTCTTTATAGTAGAACATTTGTTTTTATTGCTTCCTGATGTTCCTCAAACTGTGACCAGATCAGTTGAAAGGGAAAGCAATGAGATCCCTGGGCCTTCAATCAACATCTCTAAAGTCACTTTTTAAAACATTAAAGTCTAGAGAAAGAGCGCCCATAAAATCATCAAGAAAAGAAACGGTTTTGGTGGTGTCCTCCAAAAGCAGTTCTCTAAAAACCAATAAATTCAAAAAACATAAACATTATATATTTAAAAAATACACGTGGCATCCCTTTTGTATTTTTATTGGCATTTTGGAAGTTTTCCGGCCCCTAAAATCATTCCGAATCCGAGTCCAAAGTTTCTTTGTCATTTGTGACTGACCATCATAATATGCATCCCCAGAGAAAATAACGTAAAAGATAAAACTTCAGAAGTTGATGCAGCAGCAGAGATAAAATAAAAAAATAATAATTCAACATATTAAAATTGAGAAAAAAGAAGCAACAATGGTTGTATTTATGTTAGAAAACTTCAAACTTTTGAAAAGTTAATTACAGACCAAAACATTTATTCTTTGTTTGAGCTTTCAGGGCGAGCGTTTTTCGTTTTACCAGTTAAGGTGACAATGTTTCCAGGACAACGCTGAAAGGCAATAAAACAGGAGCCAGTCTTTGGTTTCGTCATCCAAGACACGTAGAACGTTCACTCCATTAAGAAGCTTGAAGATAGGGCAATCGTTAATGGTGTGGTCTACAGTCTGTTAATCAGCTACAATTTTAATTTGCATTATGACCTGTTTATGAATACTTTGTTTACTTTATAAAAACTGGTTGCCAGAAAATTTTACGTTATTACCAGGTGAACGTTGTTCAAAACATATAGGCCATGTTTAAACGTTTTTAAATTTATGTGGTACATCTTAAATTTTGAGGCCCCTAAATCTTGAGGACATAGGCTTCAGCCTTTCTAATCTAATGGTAAATCCAGCACTGGATAGGATGTAGGATTGTCTGAGAAACATTGCAGAATAATCTGTGCAAAATAGCATGCTACAATTGTGTAACCTTCTGCTGTAGTTGATTGAGTTTTTTAACATTTCATCTATCTTGTAGCCTAGCACTTTACAACTTGATGACTTGAGTTGAGACACTGCTTGTGTCACAACTTTGAAGTCTTGAATTTAAGCTAAAATTGTGTTGTGACCAAATCATTTTTTCCTGCAAAATTAAAAATGGATTTTGTTACACAAAGCAGTAATATGCTGTCAAACACATGTTTATAAAATTGTAACTTTCTTTTTGGCAAAGGTTATTTTTATTCAGCATCAGTTGTTATTAAACGTAAGTCTGCAACACCTTATCCATTTGTCGGCAGAAGACATTGATTTAAAATGGCATTATTTGATGAACAAGAAACCAAGTTCAGCAAAAAATTAAGGAAAAAATGTGACCTCAATGGTGAGGCACCATGTCCATATGAATCGGTTCCAGTGACGTTCGGTGGCTTAAACCGTTGGGAAAGCAACTTGTAAATATGCTGCAGCAAGGTAGTAGGCCTAGGCACGAAGGGCGTAACCGTCGGGCGAAGCCCGAAGGCGTGTTGCCGAAGGCAACACTTCCAGCGGGGGGTCTGGGGGGCCTCCCCCAGAAATTTTTGAAAAACACTTCCAATTTGGTGCGCTCTGAGAGCATTTTCAAAACAAATCAAACATAAAAATCTGTCAAATTGTGCTTCGCCTATGTCGTGATCATACATCCATTTAATGTTTAGAAGTCATGAACAATCTTAATTTTAACGTTGCAGGACCAAAATCCAGTGTTAAACATGGAATAATAATTGTCTAAATATTTAATTCGTCATGAATGTTCATTCATTCTCAGATATTCAGTTAGGCCTACACTACAAAAACTAACACTTAGGTCTAAACATTACAACCGCAAGCAATTTGTACAAAAAGCTGGATAAGTTTGCCTCCTGAGTATAGACGTAGAAGCTTAACAAACTAAATATTGCAGCCGCACCTGAACGTTCATTGGCGAAGTAACGTTATATCAACGCTGTAAAAAGGGCAAAGGCATGACTATGAAAGTTAGTAGGCTACAGTACAGTACATGGCGAGGAGACATCAAAAAACAGCAACAATTATTTCGGCATTATGATGCTTGTGCTGTGTACCGTGACGAGCACCATTCTGACGAGTTAGTCTAGCCGCTCTAGCGAATGTATGCATTGACGTCACTGGGAAAGCAAGACTCACCTGGTCTCACCATAACACATCTGATTGGCTAAGCAGCTGGTGACGTTTTGCAAAACGAGTGATGATTGGATAAAACGAAGGCGTTTTTTGACATTTTTGAATCTGGTTAAGCAAGTTTGATAGTTGCTTACCTAGAGCCTCAGTGATTGTTTCTGACAGAAGTGTTTGCGTTAATTGGCATTTATAGGCAAGACATGCGGTTTGGTGAGGATTTAGACTACTCACAAGCGTTACGAGTAATTCTAGTCACGAATACAGTAATTTTCAAGTTAAAATAGACATGATAAAAATAATAAGAAGTTAAACCTAGAATTCAGTCATTATAACCTACTTTGCATAGTTTTCGCTCAGGTAAGCACTGCTTTCCTTGCTTTCCCTCACCGATCGTCACTGATCGGTTCCAATCTTCCATCAAATGGGATTGCTTTATAAAACTAAATCCCCAGACAAGATAAGTCTTATTCAAACTGCTGCTTTGTTAAACGCAGCAATTGCGAGGCAACCCTCTAATGTTCAGTTTCAAACCGATCTTGACGAACTTTGTTCACATGTAGCATACTCGTCTGCGCTAACGCTGAACGGAAACAAGTGAAGTTGCGAGATGTGTCTTTAAAAGTTGCTCAAAAAGTTGAAGAAACGAGAGCAATCACCAACGCTGGATTACAAAACATTGAAAACATTCCTGAAAATGCAAAAGGTGAGGAATTGTTTGAATTGGAAAAGCAAAAAGTCAATCTTGTTCAATCATTACAGAATGAGGTGGCAGAAAGATACACAAAGATCATGAAATACATATTTGAACAATGCATTGGGTTTATGGGAGAAAGTCCATGTCAATATGCTTTGGTCGGAATGGGTTCTTTAGCTAAACAAGAGATTACACCTTATTCCGATTTTGAGCATATCTTTGTTCTGGATGAATTTATTGACAAACAAAGTGATGAAGTTGACAAGATAATGGAATATTTTCGTTGGTATTCAGTTATATTCCACATCATCGTATTGAACTTGAAGGATACCATCATACCAAGTATTGGCATTCTCAGTTTAAATGATTCCTCAGAAACAAATGGAGACTGGTTTTTTGATTCATTCACAACCAGAGGAATTTCATTTGATAAAATGATGCCTCATGCTTGCAAGTTTCCACTTGGAAGAACTCAGAAAACTACAAACAAGAATTGGATCACAGAGCTGATCAAACCATTATCTGAGATGGTTAAATATCTTGAAACATCAGAAGATCTCAAGAATTGATATAAACTTGCAGATATTTTGACAAGGACTTGTTTTGTGTCAGGAAACGTTGTTTTGTATAATTGGTTTTCTATGTGTGTAGAAATTTGTTTGCGTAGAAACAAGATTTCATCATTTCCTTTGTTTTTAAACCAATTGAACGATGACATGAACAATTTTAATTTAATTCATGAGGCACTAAAATTCATGAGGCACTCATGAGGCACTAAAATTCATGAGGCACTCCAAATAAAGCAGCACAACCCCAGGCTCAACAAACAATTATTCGCTGGAGGGGCATCTTTTTTGTTGAATTTATATTAGCTTGCATTTATTTTATGTTATGTTGTCCGCTCACTATCTTGTCTCATGACCACACTCCCGCGTAATTATGACAGATTGCTACCACCTTTTGTGTTTGTTCGTCAGTTGTTGCTTGTACGCAGTTCAGTGCAGTTTTATTGAATTTCAGTCATTTATTATTAACATTTTACGAATAATTGTTTTGTTTAGATGAATTAAGATATTTTCCTGAAAAGGGCAGAAAGTTTTGCCGAAAACGTTTGAAATTATGTATCTATTTCATTTCTGTATTAATTTTAAATTATGCAATTCAATGTTATTAAGTTGTTATCAATTGTCTGTCTAAAGAGATAAGGGCTCGTTATCAACCACAAATGAACTATTTGGATAAGGATCACTTGAATACACTTGCTATTATTATCCTTACTGAAGCTAAGAGTTTAAGGGCACTGAGGTTGTGTAATGATGCACTCAGCTCTCTAAGAGATGTATTGAAAGTATTCAAAACAAGCTCATTGTTTCAAACTTAATCTTTTTCGTGCTGCACAAGCAATACAGGAAGTTGCTTCAAATTTGTGGGCTCTTGGGCGTTTTGACTAAGCGTTGCATCGTACACACGAAGCTCGTGCAATTGTTCATAAAAGACAATGCTCTAGAACAGGGGTTCCCAACCTTTTTACGATCTCGTACCACTTCGAAGCTCTGCACTGCCAAGCGTACCACTTCTTGCAGAACAACCAATTTGATCGAATCATATTTTATTCAGAAGAATAATATCGGCGTACTAAAATAACACTAAAGCACCACAACTAAATTTAAGCTATAAAACAGTAGATCAGTGTTTCCCAAACTTTTAATAGCCCCCCCCTGGACAACAAACAGAGTATCAAACGCCCCCTCGACAAAAGAGTAAAACCAAAGTTATTTTCCATTCAAGTCCAACTCTAATGAGACAGATGAGGTTGGTGCAATGTCATCAGCCTCTTGACATCGGGCTCTAGTTTGGATAGGAACAATCTTAAGTCTCCCTCTATCTAAGTATGTCAAGACGTTTTTTTTATTATCCAGAAGCGTTGTCACGGCACTGAAAGCACGCTCCACCAAGTATGAGCCGGGAAAGACTATGATAAAAAATTTGACCCGATTCCACACGTGAGGGTATTTCTCTTTGATTTGGTTCTGTAACCAGAACGATTGGTGCGAGATATTGAACTTCGGTTTGAGTGCAAGATCGCCTTGCAATGTTATCAGTTCCTTCTCAAGAATTCCATGTTCGGAAATATCACAGAATGGGTCGATTATCCAGTCAGAGATTATCCAGTCAGAGATTATCCAGTTAGACTCGCCAGCAGTGGCCGAGTGGTTAGCGCGTTGGGCTCGCAGTCGAGAGCCTGCATGTTCGACTCCAGCCACTTGCTGTTGTTTTTCTGGGCAAGAAACTTAACAATAATTGCCTCTACCCAGTGATCGATTTCGAGTAATGGGTAGTACCAAATTTAAGTCATAAGTAGAGTAGACAACCGGAAACAGACATTGCCGTCGGCTGCAGCGTGGGTCAGGTGTACGTCGGAAGGCGTACACCGATGCATAGCGCTCAAGTCTGCTTTCCCGCAATGCAGGATAAAGATCAAACAAACAACTGAAATACATCATGGAAACGAACTCCCATGTCTTTGTGTACTTCTTGAAGATGATTGCTGTACGTCTCCATCAACATCAGATATGCCTCTGTCACTGGTATCAAGTTGATGCAAGCTTGAGATTTGGAAAAATTCTCGTCTAGCTAAATTTCGCTGATAGAACGCGAGCTTATCACTGAACCCAGACAGTGCCGATTTCACCTTGATTAGATTTACTTCGTTACCGTGAAGGGATAGACTCATTAAATTTGGAAAATATGTCTGACAAGTAGGCGATATCATTTCTCACAACCAAGACGTCATTCGCAAGGCCAGGGTCACAACTCTATGGAAATTCCACGACAGTTTCAAACAACGATTAAAATCGTGCAAGGCAATTTCCCTTGGAAAGCCATCGTACTTCGGTGTGGAGCAGTAAGCGCTCAAAAGATCGGGTTTTCATATTTGCAGTGCTTCAAAGTAAGTCATGCGTTACGACCTTAACAAACTTGTAAGGCACTGCGAAGCGACGTTGCCAACATGATTGCATGACAAAAAATCCTTTGCAAAATTTTTCTTGTAACTGCCCTGATTTACTCCCAGCGCCTCCCAATCGCCCACTTTATAGCCAGCGCCCCCTTCATATTCGCCAACACCCCCAGGGGGGCGCTGGCGCCCACTTTGGGAACCACTGCAGTAGATGATATCTATCAAGAGCAATCATTTGTCATAATTAACGCTTGAAGATCGTAACGATACGAAACAACAGGAATAGTTACGTAACAATAAGAATAGGCTTCGGGGGAAAAAAATTGTAAACAAAACCAGATAAACAAAATATAAAGTTGTGAATACAGGTTTTTGTGAAAAAACGGAAGCTTCCCGAGTACCACCTGAACAACCTTCGCGTACCACTAGTGGTACACGTACCACAGGTTGGGAACCCCTGCTCTAGAAGGATATATAAAGAGATGCGATATGATCATGTTACGATGTAGACAAAAAGTTACACGCGACACACTCCACAAGTTTGATTTCGAATCTAACACTTATCTGCAGCAAAGCTAGTTCCCGATGCCATGTAACTGCAAGTCAACTGATTTCAAAAATAAGAACGGTTGAAAACGGTGTTTGTTTATTTTTTTACTGCTGGTTTTGTTGTAGACAAATGTCATTTTTTTCTATATTGTCCTGGTAATGCACTTGCTAGTCTGCAGTAGCGGCGCCCATAGGTTGCTTTTTGTATTTGCATCAGTTTGGCACATGCTTGCTAAACTGCATGCCTTTGCAAAGCAACTAGCATACGTCACTGGTCATTGATCTTACAAAAAATAAAATGATGAAGTGCCAGCAAATGTTTAAAGTCGCTACTTTTTGTACGAAAACTACAATAATCTGCTCAATTTTATTGGTTATTTTCAAAGATATCACCACAAGCTTCCTCCCATTTTCCAAACTTCATGTTGCTCTACTAGAGAAGGTTGTTATTGTCTGGCACTGATGGAAATCATGTTATTGTAGATTGGCTGTTTGTTGTCTATTGGACGGATAAATCAGTTCAAGTGTTATTGCAATGTGAAAGTTACCTGCATTTTTATATTTTTGTTCGTTTTTATAAAAAAGCGCATTTTTTAATCTTATAAACGGTTGAATAAATTATCACTCAAACAAGTAATCAAAACAGAAATACTTTGGATGGATTAGGAATAGTAAAATGCCTAACTATAGTTTAAAATGGTAATGCTATACAACATTAAGTTCAAGTTTCTGGCATCTCTACTGCAGCAATTTACCCAACGCTTGATCACATTGCGACAATACCACATTTACTTTCAGGCATATAGCCTTTTTTCTCAAAAATACTAGTCTTTTCAAAATGTTTTGTTCTTTGCCATTATTTCTTCACTTATTCATCCGATTCATACAAATAATTGTTGTTGTAGTCTGGTAACTTTATGTGACGTCATTTTAATGTGTTCAGTTACTCTTTGCCATGTGACTTGAGTTGGTTGCGTAGCCGAGTGGTGGAAGCCTTGGTTCGTCGTTCGTCGTAAGGACACCGGTTCGACACCATTCACAAACATGTGGCTGTGTCTATGCCAAGACACATAAAAGACAGTCATTCCTGAAGGTAGACACGAAGATCTTCTCGACCACTTAATTAAAATTTTTAATCGACTTCAACTACCTGGCGCAAGCCCATAGAACAAAAATACTTTGAGACCTTTCGCGGATTGGTACATAAATCTCAGTTAATTATATTCGTGCTTACGTTTCCGATCAATATACTTTTGCCTAATTTCATTTTGCGTTATTGTTTCCATTGTATATATTGTATTACTGGAGAGTACATTTCAGATGAGCAGGCAACTGTAAGTTGATAATGTTAATTATTTTTGATCTTGTTTTTTTTGCCATGATATATGTTTGTAAGAATATAACAATTGTATTTCAAATAACTATTATAACTAACAAATAACAACAACAACTTGTATTTCAGTTTTTCTTTTAGTTTTGAAATTTAGTTACATTTTAAATAATTGAGCTGGTGTGACGAGTAAAAATTCTACTGAGAATTTTATTGTATGCTTTGATATTCGTATTTGATAAGATTGACCTCGCGTCGTTTTCGCAACTGGTTTTCACATGAATTCTAACTTAACTTTAACTTAAGTACACTAGAAGCAAAATAATGTATTTTTGCAAAGTTGAACTGGTGAGTTGTGCTTCATGTGATTCGCACATATTTCTTATTTTTGCAAGATATAATTTTATCTGGAGACCAACTGAGCAAACGGGAGCGGACAGGGCTCCAAAAAGGTCAAGTTATTGTCTGGTGAGCCTTGGGAACGTATGTATAGACCCTTTCACCAATAGATGTTGGCGATGTTTTTGACTTCATAGTTCACGACACATTGACGTTGTGCTTCATTTGATAAACTGAAAGATGGTGCAACCCTTTGATACGTAAGTCACTGGAAGCAAGCATGTTCAAGCAAAACATGACGTCTTCAAATTCCACAGTCTGTGCCAAGATCAATGACATGAAGAACAATCGGGTTGTGTTCACAATAACAGCCTTGTGGACTTACATCGTAACAAAGCGTTATTATTGGGATGTTTATAGACGCTTTATGACAATAGACATATAAGGTATTCGTCGGACTTAATTCCAACAATAGACGAGCATTCAAATTCTAATCAGTTCTGCTAAAAAAATTTAATTTGATCCTGGGGGATATATCGTGCGTCGCTCCTGTGAGAAATGCTTGACTGCGATTCTAAACCCGGCCCCCTCCCTGGTCTGTTAGCTTGTGTCGTGAATGCATCTGTACCACCCTTGTCATTCATTTAAATTTGTAGCGTATAGTATGGATATGTATCACGCAAAGCTGTTTAAATCTGCGTCTCTATATGTGTTATCCTCAAGTCGCCAATTTGCGTAACTCGACAACATGTCCAAGTAGGATATGCTCTATAGCGATCTCAATGATTTGCGTCATTACAAGCAGCTAGTTAGTTACTGTTTATAGTCTAAGCGTAAAACGTATTGACCTGGAATAAATTGCGACCTTAACAAATTAGGTATCGTTGGAAAGCTTAACTCCTCTAGATTAAGATTTTCACTCTCCTCCAATCAGAGACCCTTGGCAAAAAAAGTTATGGTCGTTTTTGAAGCAGCACCTTGCGCCGGTAGTGGCGAAACTGTATTTTTCCTTTTGCACAAGTTTTTAGGCTCATTTTTAACTTTTTTTCCTATGTGTATAAGAAAGAGACAACTCACATTTGATAAAATATTATTTATATGTAAATGACGTCACTCTGACGTCATCAAATTAAAATTGCTTACCTATTACTCTCAGCCCATCGATAATTGCAGATCCAATACATTTGTTCTAAAAAATCGTTTAAAAGACATAACGGAGCTTCATATAATGATTCAAGGGGGCATTTTGACCACAGGTCCGGTTTAATGACGAAACTAAACGCTACAAGTGGCTAGAGTATATTATGGGCATTATACAAAAAATGCGAAAATTTTTAAAACTTTACTTCAATAATTATGCCGTGGAGTGTTTTTGTTTTATTATCTTTATCCTGCATTGCGGGAAAGCGGACTTGAGCGCTATGCATCGGTGTACGCCTTCCGACGTACACCTGACCCACGCTGCAGCCGACTGCAAGGTCTGTTTCCGGTTGTCTACTCTACTTATGACTTAAATTTGGTACTACCCATTACTCGAAATCGATCACTGGGTAGAGGCAATTATCGTAAAGTTTCTTGCCCAGAGAAACAACAGCAAGTGCGGGTGGCTGGAGTCGAACATGCAGGCTCTCGACTGCGAGCCCAACGCGCTAACCACTCGGTCACTGCTGCCAGTGCCCAAGGCGTGTAACTATTGTTCTTGTCGACGGTGAAAATTCGACTCACACTGCTAGTGGATATGCCATGTCTGAGGAGTACAGCTCAACTATCCAGTGGAATCTTTCGGGTAGCTCAAATTTGGGCAATAGGCTACACAAATAATAATATTTATTTGCATCAGACAAAGCTGTCAATATACAAAACAAAGAAATAATACACAAACTGCAAATGCACAAATAACGAACAACAACAACGAAATAATACACAAACTGCAAATGCACAAAATCTCACTAAATAGGCTATCTAATGTTACAAGTTTACAGACAATGGTACGGTAGTGTTGCAAGTTAGAAGAACTGAAAGTGTTCAGAACGATAAAAACAATCAGATGACATGGCAGCCATCAAAACTAGATATCAGCATACATAGAATTATTATAATGAAGACGATAATTTGATATACGATGGCAATCGGACCTCATCAGGGAGGCAACAATAGAGTTTGTTTGTTTGTTTATCTTTATCCTGCATTGCGGGAAAGCGGACTTGAGCGCTATGCATCGGTGTACGCCTTCCGACATACACCTGACCCACGCTGCAGCCGACTGCAAGGTCTGTTTCCGGTTGTCTACTCTACTTATGACTTAAATTTGGTACTACCCATTACTCGAAATCGATCACTGGGTAGAGGCAATTATCGTAAAGTTTCTTGCCCAGAGAAACAACAGCAAGTGCGGGTGGCTGGAGTCGAACATGCAGGCTCTCGACTGCGAGCCCAACGCGCTAACCACTCGGTCACTGCTGCCAGTGCCCAAGGCGTGTAACTATTGTTCTTGTCGACGGTGAAAATTCGACTCACACTGCTAGTGGATATGCCATGTCTGAGGAGTACAGCTCAACTATCCAGTGGAATCTTTCGGGTAGCTCAAATTTGGGCAATAGGCTACACAAATAATAATATTTATTTGCATCAGACAAAGCTGTCAATATACAAAACAAAGAAATAATACACAAACTGCAAATGCACAAATAACGAACAACAACAACGAAATAATACACAAACTGCAAATGCACAAAATCTCACTAAATAGGCTATCTAATGTTACAAGTTTACAGACAATGGTACGGTAGTGTTGCAAGTTAGAAGAACTGAAAGTGTTCAGAACGATAAAAACAATCAGATGACATGGCAGCCATCAAAACTAGATATCAGCATACATAGAATTATTATAATGAAGACGATAATTTGATATACGATGGCAATCGGACCTCATCAGGGAGGCAACAATAGAGTTTGTTTGTTTGTTTATCTTTATCCTGCATTGCGGGAAAGCGGACTTGAGCGCTATGCATCGGTGTACGCCTTCCGACATACACCTGACCCACGCTGCAGCCGACGGCAATGTTTGTTTCCGGTTGTCTACTCTACTTATGACTTAAATTTGGTACTACCCATTACTCAAAATCGATCACTGGGTAGAGGCAATGATCGTAAAGTTTCTTGCCCAGAGAAACAAGCACTTGTAAAATTTTGATTTTAATTTGTTGGCAGAACAGATCATTTATTGAAACATGATCAAACCGTCGCAATCCTCAGGGCAGTCTTCTTGTACACAACTGAGATTGCAACAAGTTTCTCCACGACACTCTCCACATGCTGTACGCTTTTTAAGCCATGTTTTCTGCAGCTGCAAGACATTGTACCACATTGATTTTTTGTTCCTTCTTTGCATTTGCATCGTACAACGTTCAATAGCCATTCTGGTGCCGGATCTAAATTGGCCTTTATTGGCATAACTGCACCTGCTGCGTCAGCTTTCCATCCCCATTGTGCGAGATCCAAGATTTCAGTGTCAAGATGCTTCCACTGACATACCTGAAGCAACAGTTTTATATCAACTTAGATAAATCAAGTCTTGCTGCCATAAAATTTTTGATTTGTAGTAGCCTACACCACATGTTTATGCTAGTCATATTGTAACGCAACTTGTTTTGCTATAACTTGCATCTTTTCCTTACCGCAGTTTAATAGCGCAATTTGCTGTAATGTTTTGAAGTTACCGACAATAAACAATTCTTGAAAAATATCTTCAAGTGGTATAATCTATAGAGCAAAGACGCTTTTATACTAAATGATTACGGGTATTGTGTTACAATACCATTAGGCTACGCACTATTATTTCACCTGCAAATGTACTCTGAAGGAATGAAAACGAATTGCAGCTTCGGTGGGTGGCAATCTTTCAGGATGAACAGTGGAAGCTGTTGCAACCATCTGCATGTACTTGACGTACCGTAGTTGGCCAAGTGAATCGGCAGGTTTTGCACTAAAGCTTGATGGATCAACAAAATATAGCATTACTATCGGTGAATCTCATTCAGACTGGTAGGCTACTCAGCAACATTTTCATTTCTTCTTATTTAATTAACTGTGCACCAATACAGTCCCAGTAACTAACCTTTTCAATAACAAATCTCTTCCAGCATCAGCTATTTGCTCACATGTAGAATCTAATCTCCCAAATACATCAGCAGATTGTTGAAATTCTTCCTTCTTCAGGTAATTGAACATCTTTAGCTTTCCTAAGCAACAAGACAGATGACATAATTAATCATTGTCACCAAATAATGTGTGCATACACTCCATACATTGGTATTCCAAATAAAAGTATTACAATATTAGAATAATATTGAGTGAATTTGGTAATGACTGCCATCTGAATTCTTGCATATCTTTTAAAAGCTGATCAGAAAATGGTAAAAATGTACTTTCAGACAAGCATGGTAAGCAGTTCAGAAATATATAAAACACTGTAACAAACACTATAGATAAAACACTGAAAGCAATATTAAAATGTACTGCTACCAAAGCTGATTAATTTTATTGGTACCTTGTTGATATATTGCAGAAGTTGTATCACATCCACTCCAAGCATGAGCAAACAGCAAGTAATTTTAGACACACCTCATGCACCTTACAACTACTTTCGCTCTCTTCTTTTTCTTTTAGATATTGATAAAGATGACTGTCACCAATGTTTTGTGCATAGCTGATTAATGTCTTCAGTCCACCTCGTTTCACTTCTTGTAGCTTTGATAAATTATGAGATTGGCATTTGATGCATAAACTTTCATTACAAAAAGCTTGATTCTGATTTTCCATTATTCAATTATCTCCATAACATCTGAAAACTAGTCTATCAATTCTAACTGCTTAATAAACTAAGCTATACAACTTAGAAATCATTACCGGTATTTCATAAAAATCTTTAAAGCTGTAAAGAGAGAAAACTAACATCAGACCTAGGAAAAAAATGGCCACACAGAACATTTGCTCTTTCAAACTTAATCTATATCTGAATATGTTATAGCCTTTACAGGTGGTCTCAGAAGTAACAAGAACCATAGCTGGCGGTAGGTTACTGGTAGGCTGGCCTCCTTATTTAACTGATAGTGTGTGCAATTACCAGAAAACGTATTGTTGCATGGATATCAGTAGAAGCTACCAGGTCTCAATAAACACCCTTCCTTTGTCAGTTTGTGCACCAGTGCACTGGTAACAGTGGCCTATTACTACTACCATACTGCATTCATTGGTACAAATACTTCACACCTGCATGCAATGCCATTTAAAATCCAAGATGTTAAATGAAAGAGAACTCAACTAAAAGAACAACAGTAAATTCAAAAATTTAACATAAGCTAGAGATGATAAGACATGCGGCATGTAAAAAACATTTAGACCTGTTTCCTTTAACTTTCATCATAGCCCAGCATACCGTACTGTACACTGTTATAGGCCTAGTGCACCTGTGTAATGTATATCGCCTGCTGCCCGGTACCCTATCTAATGTTTTGACTTCTGTTGCAAACCAAATTAAATGAATAACCTGACATAACTTACGGTACCGATAATGATGTTCTTGCAAACAGTTCCCAAAACAAATTAAACTACGGTAGGCTTGCCTGGTACGGTACTCAGTTCTGTGATATTTAGGCTAGTACTGCAGCCAGTGCAGAGTGGTAGATCAAGAATCTTTCCTGTCCCAAACCTACTCAGTAGGCTACTGCCTAGTTACTTACAAACCTCATGGCTATTTTTTTTTCTTTTTGCGCAACGCTCAGAGTTCAAGATGGATACCACTACATGGCTAATAAGTTGGTCAGTGGTCACCGGAGCAACTTCGACTGCCGGAATTTTACACGGCTTGCTGTTTCTGCTGAAAACATAGCTAGATTAGCTGCGCCACTAGCGGCGCAAGGTGTTGCTTAAAAAACGGCCACAACTTTTTTCGCCAAGCGTCCCTGGTTGGAGGAGAGTGATAATCCTAAACTAGAGGAATTAAGCTTTCCAACGATACCAAATTTGTTAAGGTCGCAATTTATTCCAGGCGGCCCTATATTTTCGCATTTTACGCTCAGACTATTAGTGCCCTTGATTTGTTTGCTGCTGTGTTTCTCATGCAACGGATGTAGATATTAATCGTGTAAGTATTTGCAAGGCCTTTGTGGCCAGGATGTCACAGTGCTTTGCGCTGTTATGCAAAAATAGTCATCGTTTGTTGCATAGTCTGATGTATATATTTTTTGTGTATTGTATTGTATTGGCATCAGCTCTTTTACTTTGATTTGTAATCGAACTGACGTTGAATTTGCGTTGTTTTTTTGCTCTCGGTGACGTGACCTGCCTGTAGACCCAGATGTTTCACTCTTAATTGTCGCTTCTGCAGCGTGTCGGGAGCTGTTGTGTGTGGAGAGACCAGTTATCTTGGGGTAAGATTCAGTATTGGTAAAACAAGCAAGAAATGATGCCAGTACGTTTTTACGAAGTGTGTAAGCTACTTTGAATTTGAGCTTAACCGTTTTGACGTTCATAAGTGTGTACAAAACAACAGGTTTAAGAGTTATTGTAGTGTGAAAGTTGCCTGCATTTTTTATATTTTTGTTAGTTTTATGAAAAATCACATTTTAACTGCAATAAACGGTCGAATAAATTATCATTCTCAAACAAATAATCATAAAGAAATACTTTGGATGGATTAGGAATAGTAAAATGCCTAACTATAGTTTAAAATGTTGATGTTATATAATATTCAATTCAAGTTTTGGGCATCTCTACTGTAGCAATTTACCCAACGCTTGATCAAATTGCGACAATACCACATTTACTTTCAGGCTTATAGCCTTTTTCTCAAAAAATACTTTTCAAATTGTTTTGTTCTTCGCCATTATTTCTTCACCTATTCATCTCATTCATACATATGATTGATGTTGTTGTTGTCTGGTAACTTTGTGTGACGTCATTTTACGAGTTCAATTACTCTTTGCCACGTGACTTGAGTTGGTTGCGTAGCCGAGTGATGGAAGCCTGGATCGGCGTTTGAGAGAACGCCGGTTCGATACAACTCAAGAACACGTGGCTGTGTCTTTGCCAAGACACTTAAAGGACAGACATGCCTGAAGGTAGACACGAAAATCTTTCTCGCACACTTAATTAAAATTTTTAACCGACTTCCACCACCTGGCGCAAGCCTATAGAACAAAAATGCTTTGAGACCTTTCGCGGATTGCTACATAATTCTCAGTTAATTATATTCGCGCTTACGTTTCAGATCGATGTAACTTATTATTGCTTAATTTAGATTTTGCGTTTTTGTTTCCATTGTATATATTGTTTTATTGGAGAGTTCAATTCAGATCAGCAGGCAACTGCAAGTTGATAATGTTAATTACATTTGATCTTGTTCTTTTCGCCATGATACATGTTTACAAGATTACAACAATTATATTTCAAATAACCATTATGAATAGCAAATAGCAAAAATTGTATTTCAGTTTTTCTTATAATTTTGAAATTTAGTTACATTTTAAATAATCCAGCTGGTGTAACGAGTAAAAATTTTACTGAGAATTTTATTGTATGCTTTGATATTCGTATTTCATAAGATTAACTTCACGTTGTTTTCGCAACTGGTTTTCACATGAATACTAACTCAACTTTAACTTAAGTACACTGGAAGCAAAATAATGCATTTGTGTGAAGTGGAACTGGTGAGTTGCGCTTCATGTGATTCGCACATATTTCTTATTTTTGCATGAATGTCATTTTCTTCTAGAGACTTTATTTACAAATAATACACATGCATAGACCTAAAAGAGTTTCATTTCCATGTTTAGTTTCTACTGAACATTTATGATCGTTGCATTGATGCTCATAAGATTAATACATTTTAATATGCTAGACCAGGGGTCACCAACCTTTTTTGCATGAGGGCCACTTTGGCACTAAGGAGAGCTGTGGCGGGCCGCACTAATAAAATTTTAGGTAGGTTGACTCTTATGCTAGAAATTAACACATTTCGTACCCAGTATCCAGCGTTACATGTTGTTCATATTTATCTTAGAATACCGCAGCAACAAAATTAATCGAACAACGCTACTGCCAGGCCAAGCTCCTTTCACAACACTTTTGACTTTTTTAACAATGCCTAATAAACGAGGCCATTTGTTGTGCGCACTTATAGCGAGGAGAGCGGTTTCATCAGAATATTCGTCGCCAAGCAAGAGTGGTGTTGTCACTTCGCTTCACAAAAGATATCTTGTCGGCAGCAGTGGCCGAGTGGTTAGCGCGTTGGGCTCGCAGTAGAGAGCCTGCATGTTCGACTCCAGCCACCCGCACTTGCTGTTGTTTCTCCGGGCAAGAAACTTTACGATAATTGCCTCTACCCAGTGATCGATTTCGAGTAATGGGTAGTACCAAATTTAAGTCATAAGTAGAGTAGACAACCGGAAACAGACATTGCAGTCGGCTGCAGCGTGGGTCAGGTGTACGTCGGAAGGCGTACACCGATGCATCGCGCTCAAGTCCGCTTTCCCGCAATGCAGGATAAAGATAATAAAACAAACAAACAAACTTGTAATTAACAATTTCAATAAACAAGGAAATGTTTGACACATCACAATACAGGCAACAATAGTGACCTGCAAACATATCAACGAAAATAGGCTCCAATAACAGGGAAAAAGAAACCAGGCACCATGAAACAAATGCTTGTGGGAAATCACCAAAAATTCGTAATTATATCGTAATTCAATTTCTTCCCTCTAATAAAGCAATGAGTTGGTTTTTTATCCTTTTTGTGAGAGCCTGTAAAACAGTCTTTCTTTTATTATAGACAACTGTCACTTGCGGTGCTTATCAGCATGGCAAGAATTCGTTGATTAACAACATTTTGCAGTACTTGCTTCGGCAGTACATATACTAAAATTAGAACGATACAGAGAAGATTAGCATGGCCCCTGCGCAAGGATGACACGCAAAATCGTGAAGCGTTCCATAATTCTTTTAAAAAACTTTTTGCAGTACTAAGCTAAATATTTTCATAATACAATCAGAAAAAGTCTTTAAATCAATATATAATATTTTGCCAATTTATTATAAATTGAGTTGGCACACCGACCTATTTTGCCAACAAGAACTTGCATAAAGAGAACACTGCTCGTTAAACACAATAACGGTGAAACGCACACTAATGTTTACATGACATTTGCAAACTTAAAATAAGCAACCCTATGCTCACAGACAATTTCGAAGTTCGAAAACAGACGTTTTAATCAACCACTGGGACAGTGTAGCTGGACATCGCATTGGAATAACTTTAAGCAACCTCCACCTAGAACTATAATCTGATTGGTCGGTCGGTGGAATCGTATGTGAAGCGAAAATATGCTTCCCGGAAACTATTTTTTGCCTCGTGCTTTTTAACTCCTCAAGAAAAGTGTTTTTGGTTATACTTGTACGCTGATACCTTCCGCGGGCCGCAACGATACAGCGTGGCGGGCCGCATGCGGCCCGCGGGCCGCCAGTTGGTGACCTCTGTGCTAGACCTACATCTTGTAGATAGGCGGTAGTATTGTTTTGTGTATACTTGATCTTGAGTCGGGCGAGTAACCATTGAACTATCGGGGCGGACAAGCGTCGAACTTCACAAAAGATAAAATTCAAGATCTAGCGGCGCTGGTTAGACTCTCGATTAGGCTGGCGCAAAATCTCGAAAAAATTTTTTTTTTCCTTTGAAGTTTTCGTCAGTTTGGAATATTGTTCCTTTTGGTAAATGTATCTCCTATACCAAATTTCACAAAAAAATATTAACGTTTGACCCTGGTTCACCTGGTTTGAATTTTTTCAAAATATCGAATTTTTGCTTATCCCTGAAACTGCTCACTCGTTATCTTCTAATGCACTCTAGCATCTTAATGGACACAATAAGAGGCAGTAACACAAACTTGTAGCAAGCAAAGTGGTTTAATTAGCAACTCCATGAACACTGGCACGTGTATTACTTTCAAAATGTTGAATTCTACCACATTTCAGACATGATTTTCTTTGTGCACCGTTCACTGTAGTAAATATCTACTGCTTTCAGTTTCTTGAATCATTTGACGATGTTTATCGATTTTCACACGCCAACAACATTTTTTTTTATAAAGGCAGGACATGTGAGAGTCATTTTAAGGTATTTCGAGGCCCCTGATTCTGAAAATGCACTACGTTTTCTCGAATTGACTCTAGTTTTTGAGTTAGCCAAGATTCCAGCTATCACTTTTGATAACTAAATCTTTAACTACTACAGTAGGTCGTAGAAACGGTTTTGAAAAAAAAAGCTTGACCTTGCTCCAAAACATTACTGAAGGTATTGAGGTTTCTCTCGGTCATGCCCGTTTTCCAATTGTTTCAAGCAAATCACCGCTTGAAACAAGAGAGTGCAAACAAAAAACAGAAGTAGCAACGTCCACGCAATGACTGCCTTGCACATTCCATGTAAACATAATGTTCCAACTTCCTGCGAACATGCTCACCGTACAGAAGTATCAATTTTCATGGTGATTCCACGGCTCTCTTTAGGCCATGGCACTCTGAACTTCTTAGCCTTGAGCCCAGAAACGGGTTTGAGTGCAATGTTTGCATACTTTAGGAGGCCCAGGACTTATCTTGATCACCCAGCTTCATGTCAAAGTAATAATAATAATGCTTGTTTTTATATAGCGCTGTATCTATTGCAGAATGCGTTGCCTCATACAGCAAAATATATCTGGGTTGTTTATACAGCATCCTACTTGTCAAAGGCGTATTTTATAAGCCTATATGTCATTTATTTAGCCTATAGACCAGAAAAAAAAACTTCTTGCAGCAAAGACTTGGCCTTAGCAAAGGCTTAGGAATAAAATTTCATTTGTACAGTATCCATTTCAGTAGGCCTACCTTTTCAATATAAAGCTGCGTTCATAAACACATGACATTCTCGATATTCTTCTTGTGATGTAGGCCTACTGATTCACAACTGTTTTCTTTGAATATTTATGTCTCCTTTACATTAAACACAGTTCATTTCAACCTTTGCTTGCATTTTGAACTTTCGTGCAATACGAACCAATTGAACTAGACAAGTGCAATGATGACATCATAATGGTAAACAGGGCTGAAAATAACTAATTTGCTATTTGAACGCTTTTGAGTAACGATTTCAAAAATATGTTCATTGTCGAATATCTCGAAAACTAGAGCCAATTCGAAAAAACTAAGTGCATTTTCGGAATCAGGGGCCCTGAAATACTCTAAAATGACTCTCATCTTTTGTGCCAAAAATTTTTGTTGGTCTATATGTTATAGATTCACTGACTGCGAAAAGGCTGTAAAATCAACTAAAATGACACTAAAAGCATGCACTATTAGTGACTCTCAGACTTGGAGTATAGGGTGAAGATGTTCCACGTGGAAGTTAACAGAGGAAGTGACGTCAAAATTACGTGGTCAAATTTTGAGAAATCTCCTCTTCAGATACTGTTAAACCACTTCGAAATTTACTAATTTTTCAGAAAAATTCAGAATTTCTCCTTGGGTGAACCAGGGTCAAAGGTCAAAACCCAACAAAAATGTTTGGTTTGCAAATATCAGTGAGCAAAATGGAACATTATTCCAAACTGACAAAAATTTTAAAGAACATCAAGGAAAATGAGCCACGCTACTCTCGATGTGCGCACTTGTCATTGCATTTTAAGGACTTCCCTTCGTTCAGGGGGGCCGAATGGAAAGAATAAGTCATAGACAGCAAGCGGAAACTTCACTCTGTCAATCTCGGTGACCAGGCCTGTGTCAATGGCTTAAAGCAGTGGTTTTCAACGGGGGCGGTGCCGCCCCCCAGGGGGCGTTTTGATTTTTCAGGGGGGCGGTATGAATACCTCGGCTTTAGGGGGCGTTTTGATTATCAGGAGGCATTCTTTAACCCATCTACTGCCCAACGTAACAATTTCGTCAAAGAGCTCGTATCTTCGTGGTAGCATTTCCTACCTCATACCTGGAGGAAAAGGGATTCAGCTGTGTTTTTCTGCTACATACCAAACTGCGAAACCCACTTGACATAAGAGGTGATCTTCGAATGTTTCTCACTGGCTTTACACCAGATGTGAAGAAACTGGCACTTTCTCACCAAGCCCAAGGTTCACCCTCACTACCAATAGGCCTATACTGTTTTCATGCTCGCAAATATATACTGTATTTGTTTTTCATCAAATATAGGCTAGTTACTAGTCTCTAAAACCTTTACAGCCTGTTTCACCCTATAACAGGGAGATCATCAGAAGGGATCATCCTTATATTCTAATAAAAATAGAATTCTATTTGAATAATGACCTTTTGATGATCCACCTTTTAGGGTAAAACAGGCTGTAAGGGTTTTAGAGACTGGTAATAGCCTATATTTGATGTAATTCGCTCTGCTTGGCTTTTTGCCTGGCATTGAGCACTTTTTGTAGTATTAATAGTATTTATTGTTCTATATTCGCTTTTCGTAATTAATCGTTATTGTTGGGGGGGCGGTAAAATTTTGCCAGTTTATGAAGAGGCCGTTGGGCCAAAAAAGGTTGAGAAACACTGGTTTAAAGCTTCTACAAGTAGCCTATTCCAAATTGCCACGATGAAGGCTCCTAAAAGGCTTTCTCAGTCTGAGGAAAGTATTTCTCCAATCAATAAATTTTAACGCTTCTTCGTCTCTAAGCACAACTCCATTGTTAGTGCTATGGTAAGCAGGCAGGAGTAGCATCATTTCAACGCACATTAATGCGAATGCTATCAGCAATAGTTTGCTTTATTCGGGACATAAAATGCAATATACGGCGCGACTCGGCAAAATGGAAACAATTAACTGTTCAAGGGTTTAATACGTCACAAAAAGTAAGGGCTATTATCGTTGGATTCAATTGTTCAGTATTCTTTTTGGTAAGTTTGAAAGTCAGAATTAAGTCTAACAAAGGTTTACTTTGCGGACAACGCCTGAAATCTTAACAATTACCACCTCCCCCACCTATTGTTTGTAATGAAAAGCCAAAAGGCCTCCTTTGTTGAACGACAATTGCCATTGTTAGGTCAATTGTATATCGTGTTTGTTAATCTGAATAAGGGGAAAGTCACTGAACAAGCAAACGCAAACCTAAAGTTTTGATGCTTCCAAATTAAATCGATTTTTTGTTAGACGAAATATGACTTTGTGATTTTTTTATTTGCTAACTCTCGTGTGTTTTATTATAAGCCACCATTAAACAAAATCACTTTCATTTTGAAACAAAAATAAAGTTTATATTCCTAAGAGAATCAAATTGGGCATTTCGAAATGAATATTTTTGATAGAAGTAAAACGATACAAAATCCTTTACAAGAAGTTCATTTCGTTTCAAAACGAAATTGAAACAGATTGTGTTGTTTGGAGACTAGAAGAAACAAAATAGTTTGACAAATTGAAAAGATGCAAAACGCTGATTTCAAACTATACAAAACTTTTATATATTCATGGAACAGCACACACAAACTTGTAAAGATAAACTCAATCGATTAAACTGATAAAGTCTTGGTGAAAAGGCACACAAATAGTAGCACAGTCTAGTTGGGTGAAGATTATAAAGCATTTTATGTTTTAAGGCATGCCAATTGGATTTAGCATAAAAAGTGACAGATTAAAGCGATGT
Organism: Aplidium turbinatum; assembly: GCF_918807975.1. NCBI lineage: Eukaryota > Metazoa > Chordata > Ascidiacea > Aplousobranchia > Polyclinidae > Aplidium > Aplidium turbinatum. The sequence continues at coordinate 5,455,106 of NC_137484.1, read as the reverse complement.
AGAAAGTGTTGTTGCGTGTTATTCACAGGGTTCACACAAGTGTGAGAATTTCAACAATTTGCTTCCATATCTGACAATATTGAAGCGGGCATTGTCTTGTTGCATGTTTTGTGAATAATTTTGAAGGTTGGGCGTTTATTGAACATCATCCTTATTTCTGTCAACATTTTGTCGACTCAGACTACAAATCTAATTGCTGCTCTCGCTCCAACTATGACAAAGAGGTAGAAAGGTATTGTGTTCACATAAAAGTAAACTTCAATTCAGCTTTCATTTTGTCAAAACTTGTTTCATTTCTGCCAACATTTTGTTGAGAAAGTATTTGCTTGCACAAAATGCTTCGTTCAGCGATAGAAAGGCGACTGGGGAGGTTTAATTTTCTGTGCCACAAATTAAATCAAACACTATACTGTAGAATTCTGTTCCCATGTTGCATTGAGTTGTCAGTCTAGGTGGAAAGTACGGTATGCAAAAACAGACAAAGTTACGATGCGATGAATGTGGTAAACCTGTTTGTCCATAGCATAAGACTATCAAGAATATTATACAAATGTGACGATAGAAAATTATTTCATATACGCAATATGCATATCGTTGAAGCAGTTTGTAGCAGTTTTGTGTTTGAATTTACTTGTTTTCATGAGCGTCAGCTCTAAATGTTTTTGGGGAGGTGCAGAAATAAAAAGAACCAAGAAGAGAATGTCATAAGGAAAAAATGATCCAAGAGTTTTGCCACAAGTAGATCTGCAATCCGTATACCGCTTTTTAAATCGCAGATATCTATGTGTGTTTTGCGCTTAACCAAGATGTTTGGGTCTTTTTTGACAATCCATGGGACAGAGCAATGTGGAAAATGCTTAGAAAAATTACTGAAATGTGTAGAAATTCATAAATGCTTTATAAACAAACTTATTTTCATCTCCATGTCAACCTTACAAGGCAGTTGGACGCAGTCTCATCTGTCAACTAGGCATAGGTCGAATTTAGTTGAACACTAAGTTTTAAACTTCCGAATATTTTAATCATCAGTTTGAAGTTTTCACAATATATTCTTAGTTTATTAATTTCACATATTTATTTAAAATACATTTCATCTACCATTCATTAGCTAAATTTATTCATTTTAACTTGATTTCATAAAAACTAAATATATTAATGTATCAATACTTTAACTTATTAGTGTTTTATTATTTTCCATTTGTTTCTGAGTGATGAGCACACGCCGATGCTGACATCACTTCAATAGGTAAATTTATTCATTTTAACTTGATTTCATAAAAACTAAATATATTAATGTATCAATACTTTAACTTATTAGTGTTTTATTATTTTCCATTTGTTTCTGAGTAATGAGCACACGCCGATGCTGACATCACTTCAATAGGTTTATTGTTATTATTCAAACAGAGAATGGCGACATCAATTGTTAAGTTGTGTAAATATGTGGATAGGTGCGATATAGCTAAAAAAATCTATTCACTTTTAAAATTTATGCACAGCAAGGTGTTTATCGAGTTTAGCATCAAAGAAATCTGGCAGCTCCCTGAACAATGGCATAATTGATAAAATGCGAGTGGTATTTTCTTTCTGTTATGATAAATTTGCTTTAATTTACTTCAAACTTTCTTCAGTTTCTTACCTTTTTTTTATAGCTGCAGCAAATACAATACGCCCAGAACATAAACTTGCCTATAAAAGTTTGTGTCAGCAAGGCGCAAACGTAGATAATTTCTTGAGACAACAGCGAGTATAAAATCAGATTTCGAAATGCGCTGTCATCATAATTCCTGAAAAAATACAAAAACAGGGTTGTAGGAGTACAGAGGAAAACCTGAAAATTTTATTAAACTTGCGAATAATGGTTGAAGAATAATTGGTTTAAATTTTCAGAAAAATGTCAGAAAAACTAGCAAAAGCTTTGCAGTACTAACAGCAGCATTTTTCAAGAAATGTATTTTTGTGGTAGGAACAATACAAGATCAACGAATCTTTGGTGAGTTCACTCCTGGAAAAAGTATCACTGCCCTTTGTCTCATAAAACCACACGAATACCCAGATCCACTTAAGATTTAAATAAAATTTGTACTCCATGCTGGCACTGCCCATACAACCTTTACGTGGACATTTGTTTGTATTAATTCAATTTTTTTATTAATTACTTTCTATAACTAAAGTAAAAATCACTTATTTTTATCTACATTCCCAAACTTATTGGAATTTGTTTAAGCAGCATACATTTATATCACATCAGCAGACATACATTTATATCACATCAAAACAAACTGATGTGCTACAAAAAGTCCCATGAAAATCAAGTATGTTTTTGAAGCTTTCAAAGAAATATGAACAACCAAACAATGGTCAATATATGCCACTGGTTGGTGACTCCACTTTATTGATAAGCAATACAATCTTCAATGATACAAAATTTAATAGATAAAATAGTTTGTCAGTTTATTTGCCTACCAATCAGTCAAACAAAATAGCCAACACTGAATGAGTGTAAAATGTAGCATACTGCATAAACTTTATCCAAATGTGTTTATGTTGCAACTACAAAAATGCTATTGTTGGATAGTAGGCATCCACAGTAATCAACATGCAACAATTTGAAAAGATCCAGTCCCCTGAAGAGTTTTATTTATTTAACTATGAAATAATAATGATAAAATTTGGGCCATTTGAAAACGCCAGAGTATAGACCAGGGGTGGGTAAAGTTGTTCAAAGAAAGAGCCGCTCGCGGATAAACCATAAACACCAGCGAGCCGCAAAATCAGTTGACATAACATAACAGCAATAAAAACACAATGATTGTTTATTCATATGAGTTTTGTACTTGACTCACTAATCTCTGAAAATTTGGACGATAAGTTGTTAATGCTGCGAAGAAAAAAAGAAAAAAAAATGTTAATGCTGTGCGAATTAATTCTTCCAAGTATTCATTTGTCAAGATTGCACGATGTTTTGATTTTACAAAGTTATAAATTCTTGTAAAAATGAATAAGTAAGTTCTGGCACTACTTCTAAGCTTCAACTAATCGCTGCTTATAGCGACTTTACTAAATTTCCAATTGTTGCTGACTGAACTCAAAATGAGCCAGCAGAAGCACAATGTTGTTTTTGCAAAGTCACAATTCCATTGTTTAACAATGGCCACAGCAAAAGAGAGACTCTTTTTTGATCTTTGTGTTGTAGGCCTATTGGTCTCAAATTAGATTTTGAAGACAGTGTAGGCTAAGTCAGGGCTTCCAAAACTTTTTTGCTCGCAACCCTTTTTAATCTCCTAAAATGTTTCGCGGCCCCTTACGATTAAAACGACGAACAGTGCGAAATATACCTTTGTGATATTTATTGAAAAGCTTAAATCTAACGAAAATCAAAAACAATTAACCGTTCTCAGTTCGGTTTGTTTTTATTTATTTCTGACCATAACAACGAAGCCTATGGACAGCCTACTGGAAAAACAAAACAAAAAAGCAAACACATTTATTCATTGTGAACAAAGCAAGTCCAGCCGTGGCTCAGTGTTTGTTAATGCAGGTCTCAAGGCGGTTTCAATGTTGTTTTGGTGGGAACAGTAGGCGAAGTGAGAACATTTCAGATAAATCATTTTGAAATTTTAGTTTCCAGATGTTCATTTTTTTGATGAACGCATCAATTTTAGATTTCAATGCAAAATACTGATGTTTTTCGTAGGAGGGACAAACTAAATTCCTTTAGTTTTTCAAGCAAATCTGACATTTGACGTAATTTCAACAGCTAGATGTTATTGCGAAAATGCTGGACAAAGACTGAATTTTATTCTGTTGTAAAAATCACGATTTCGGTTTTCAACGTTAATTGGCTAGCCATTTTAAAGTTTTGACTTTTGAAAGCCACCTCACTTCACGATGCAGTAAAAGAGTTTTTAACTTCGATTCCATTTCACCTCATAATTTTTCAAAAATACGGGCAGCCTATCGAGTGCACGACCCTTAATAAAGTTAATAACTGTCACAGCATCTCGCACAGAAGCGTTAATATGCAGTACCTTGTGCAAATTGGTATACATTTTGCGACCCCTGAAGTTCGCTACACGACCCCTCAGGAGGTCGCGTCCCCCAGTTTGGGAAGGCCTGGGCTAAGTCACAAATTTTAATTTATACCAACCGATTTTTGCGCCCCTATCAATGTGGCGCCCTTGGCTCGAGCCATACATGCGATACCCTAGGTACGCCACTGCTTGGTTGACAGTCCGAGATAATATATTTATAAAGCATAATCTTAATTTTTTTGTAATATTACGATTCAATACAAGAGCCACAAAATTTATGTTGAAGAGCCGCAGTTTGCCCACCATTGGATAGACAATTAGTTTTCTGTTGTTAATGTTTTATGTACCGGTATTTAATGCACAGCGTTTTGCTAAACTCGAGCTTCTAACATTATTTGTAGAGCCATATATCAAATACCATTAATAATAATTGTTGGTACAGGAAATTACATCAGTGTATCTACTGTAAATATAGTTGTCATAAGAATGAAGTTTTTTGCTGTCCACAGAGCACAGTAAAGCGTTTAAAAAATCCAGGCCCTTAGTTGGTAGGCTATGTTTTAAAACTTCAATTTGGCATAATATTGAAAGATGAGTAGCCTACAATGGAAGTGTGGTAATATTTAATGTGTCTAAAAAAACACAGCTGCCACAAGAATGGGTTTTTGTTTAATAAATTGTCAATGTTAAGCATTTTGACATATGATGATTTGAAAAAATTTGGGTCTCTTACATGTTATTTTTTAAAACTGCATAGGCGTATAAATGGTCTAATATGATAACTTCAGTACTGGAATATAGTAGCCGTAATATGTAGATTACTGCATCTAAATGTAGTTGTTACAAGGCTGAAGTTCTTGCTTTTTGTTGTGACAGTGCTATGTTAAATATTTGGAAAGCGATGTTTGAAAAAATCCAGGCTCCATAAAATCAAAACTACGTACGCTTACATATGGCATATGGTAGTTAAGTACCGAAAGTAACATGTACTGCATGTAAATATACTTGCAAATCTGAAGTTATAGCTTTCTATTGCCACAGTGCAATGTTGAGTAGTTGGTATGCGGCGTTTTGAAAAACTCTGGCCCCCTAAAATGCCTCCCGGGCCGGGTCTATTAGTACCCCTTGAGCTCTGCCTGTCAATGCTACTGGCTTACGCTTGCCGTCAGCAGACAGGTCACGTCATTTAAAATATGGGTGAAAGCAACGATAAGAACCCACAGGCAACGGAAACACATTCACAATTCCCAGTAAGAGCAATCGAGCCGCCGAAACATCAATAACATTTTAGGCGCTGTCACTAACATAATATACGTCCACTAGAAGATTTCTGACGGTGCTGCCATGCTGCTCACAACGTACTTGCCAGAACATGCGACAAGAACATACCACAACAAAGGAAAACTAGAGGGAAATCATTCGGGGCAGGCCTCCTTTCGGTTTTTAATTTTACTTTTTTTATTTACATTGTCGAGATATGATGTCACAATCGATATGTTTTTAAATCTGCCATTAGCTGCTATTGGGTCACTTTCAAATCACTTTCTACTTTTCTGGGGTTGAAATGAAAGCTATCGTTGCGGTGTTGCTTTGGTTTGCCTTACCTTAATTGCCGTTTATAAAATTAAAGCTTGATTATGGTAACCACAAATTTCCTTAGAAATAGACTTTGTTAGTGGCCGTTAAAACGTGTTTGGATTTTAAATAGGCCGAATCGACAGGTCGCTATAACTTACAACATGTAATTTAAATGGACCTGGTAAAGTTTTTTCATCTTATGGTATCCGAATTCTTTCTACACGAAACTCTTATACTTTCTGTCTTTTTTCAGTAACAAACAAACATTTAAGTATGGAAACATTTGATGAACAAGAAATTAACCTAAGCAATAAATTAAGGAAAAAATGTGACTTCAATGGTGTGGAAACGTGCCCATATGAATCGGCTCCCATCTTCCATCAAATGGGATTGCTTTATAAAACTAAATCCCCGGAAAAGATAAGTCTCATTCAAAGTGCTGCTTTGTTGAACGCAGCAATTGCGAGGCAACCGTCTAATGTTCAATTTCAAACAGATCTTGACAAATTTTGTTCACATGTACTCGTCTGCGCTAACGCTGAACGGAAACAAGTGAAGTTGCGAGATGTGTCTTTGAAAGTTGCTCAAAAAGTAGAAGAGTTGAGAGCAATCACCAACGCTGGATTACAAAACATTGAAAACATTCCTGATAATGCAAAAGGTGAGGAATTGTTTGAATTGGAAAAGCAAAAAGTCAATCTTGTTCAATTGTTGCAGAATGAGGTAGCAGAAAGATACACAAAGATCATGAAATACATATCTGAACAATGCATTGGGGTTATGGGAGAAAGTCCATGTCAATATGCTTTGGTCGGAATGGGTTCTTTAGCCAAACAAGAGATTACACCTTATTCCGATTTCGAGCACATCATTGTTCTGGATGAATTTACTGATAAACAAAGTGATGAAATTGACAAGATAATGGAATATTTTCGCTGGTATTCAGTTATATTTCACATCATCGTTTTGAACTTGAAGGAAACCATCATACCAAGCATTGGCATTCTCAGTTTAAATGGTTGCTCAGAACCAAATGGAGACTGGTTTTTTGATTCATTCACAACCAGGGGAATCTCATTTGATGGAATGATGCCTCATGCTTGTAAGTTTCCACTTGGAAAAATTCAGAAAACTAAAGACAAGAATTGGACCACAGAACTGATAAAACCATTATCTGAGATGGTTAAATATCTTGAAGCATCACAAGATCTCAAGAATGGATATAAACTTGCAGATGTTTTGACAAGGACTTGCTTTGTATCAGGAAACATTGTTTTGTACAATTGGTTTTCAATATGTGTAGAATTCTGTTTGGATAAAAACAAGATTTTGTCCTTTCCTTTGTTTTTAAAGCAATTGAACGATGACATTAAAAATTTTAATTTAACAAAAAACCTTGAGGACATTGCATTTGATAATAAGTTAAATATTAAGCGATTGATTTTTCGAAGTGCAACTTTATTTGTATCTGCTTTAGGACGTTTTAATTCCATCAACAAATGCTCCAGCTTTTCTATCATAGATGTATTGAAATCTCGCACCATCATCAACAATGCAACAGCAGTTAAACTTTCTTATGCTATTGCTGTTGCTTGCCAAATTCGATTGATATTTTACATGAAACGAAAATCTCAAGATGACAATGTTTTTGAAGGAAATTTACATACTGACAATTTGAAAGTGAAACAACTTATTCTGGAAGTTGGCACAAAAAGCTTAGTCGATTATTTTGTCATAGCTTATTGTCTACAATGGTTTATTGGACAAGAAAGTACAAACTATGATTTGGATCTGATAATGAAACACAATCAGTTTGTTGAATCCATTAAATTCATGAGCTACCTTCAACTTTACGATCAAATTATAATCAAAAGCGAAGACTACTTTAAAAAGTTCGATCAAGATGGAAATCATGCTAGACATCCAGAAATAATACACTTTGTTGCTGATGCATTCAGAAGAACTGGCAATTACGAGAAGTCGTTGAACATGTATACACGTTTGGAATCTATTCCTCATCCTGGAAGACCGTTTTGGATTATGGAAATGGCAGCTCGCAAACTGAACATTTATTTTCATCTTCATCGATTTACGGAAGTTGTTGATGAAGTTAAAGAGATAAGGGCTCGTTATCAACCACAAATGAAGAATTTAGAGAAGGATCACTTGCATACACTTGCTGGTATTATGCTTTCTGAAGCTAGGAGTTTAAGGGCACTGGGGTTGTATAATGAAGCACTCAGCTCTCTAAGAGATGTATTAAAAATATTTAAACAAACTTATTGTTTCATACATAATCTTTTTCGTGCCGCACTGGCAAAACAGGAAGTTGCTGCAAATTTGTGCGCTATTGGACGTTTTGACCAAGCGTTGCATCATGCATACGAAGCTCGAGCAATGATGATCAAAGACAATGCTCTAGAAAGGCATATAGAGGAATGCGATGGAATCATTTCAGGATGTAAGGAGGCCAAAAGTTACACGAGATACACTCCACAAGTTTGATTTCGAATCTAACACTTCTTTGAAGCAAATATTACGTAACAATGAAGTCAAGTTCCCGATGCCATGCAACTGATTTAAAAATTAGAAGATTTAAAGGCGGTTGTTTGTTTATTTTTTTACTGTTGGTTCTATTGTAGATTACTGTAATTTTTTCTATATTGTCCTGGTAAAGCACTTGATAGACTGCAGTAGCGGCGCCCATGAGTTGCTCTTAGTATTTGCACCAGTTTGGCAAATGCTTGCTAAACTGCATGCTTTTGCAAAGCAACCAGCATACGTCACTGGTCTGTGATCTTACAAAAAATAAAAGGATGAAGTGCCGGCAAATGTTTGAAGTTGCTACTTTTTGTACGAAAACTACAATAATCTGCTCAATTTTAATGGTTATTTTCAAAGATATCACCACAAACTTCCTCCCATTATCCAAACCTCTTGTTGGGCTATAAGAAAAGGTTTTTATTGTCTGCACTGAGAAAAAGTATGTTAGGGATTCTCAAAGAGTTTAAAGTAGCGTAATTTGGCATGACAATTTTACTTGCGGCCGACTACCTACGCTCACTTGTGATGGCATATGTTAAAACAAATAAGAAAACCTGTACTTGCTTCGCCACAAGGAAAACGAATTATGGTAGATTGACTGTCTGTTGTCTATTGGACGGAAAAATTGCTTCAAGAGTTATTGTAGTCTGACAATTACCTGCATTTTTTTATATTTTTGTTAGTTTTCATAAACAATCACTTTTTAACTGCAATAAACGGTTGAATAAATTATCATTCTCAAACAAATAATCATAAAAGAAATGCTTTGGATGGAAGGAATAGCGAAATGCCTAACTATAGTTTAAAATGGTAATGTTACACTGTATAACCTTCAATTCAAGTTTTGGGCTTCTATGCTGCAGCAATTTACCCAACGCTTGATCAAATTGCGACAATACCACATTTACTTTTAGGCTTATGGACTTTTTCTCAAAAATACTTTTCAAAATGTTTTGTTCTTCGCCATTATTTCTACCAGGGATCCTTGATTTCTTCACCTATTTATCTCATTCATACAAATGACTGTTGTTGTACTAGTCTAGTAACTTTATGTGACGTCATTTTAACGTGTTCAGTTACTCTTTGCCATGTGACTTGAGTTGGTTGAGTAGCCGAGTGGTGGAAGCTCTGGTTCGTCGTACGAAAGGACCGATTCAACTCGATTGAATTCGACACCGCTCAAGAACGTGGGGCTCTGTCTTTGACAAGACACTTAAAGGACAGACATGCTTGAAGGTAGACATGAAAATCGGTTTCTCGCCAACTTAATTTAAAATTGTCTACTACCTGGCGCAAGTCTATAGAACAAAAATGCTTTAAGACCTTTCGTGGATTGGTATATAATTCTCAGTTGATTATATTCGTGCTTGCGTTTCCGATCAATGTACCATTGCTTAATTTGCATTTTGCGCTTTAGTTTCCATTGTATATTGTATTACTGGAGAGTTCATTGCAGATGAGCAAGCAACTGTAAGTTGATAATGTTGCATATTTTTAATCTTGTTTTTTCGCCATGATACATATCTGCAAGATTGCAACAATTATATTTCAAATAATTATTATGAATAGCAAATAGCAAAAATTGTATTTTAGTTTTTCTTTTAGTTTTGAAATTGAGTTACATTTTAAATAATTCAGTTAGTGTAACGAATAAAAATTTTACTGAGAATTTTATTGCATGCTTTGATATTCGTATTTCATAATATTAATCTCGCGTCGTTTTCGCAACTGGTTTTTACATGAATACTAACTTAACTTTAACTTAAGTACATTAGAAGCAAAATAATGCATTTGTGTGAAGTTGAACTGGTGATTTGTGTTTCATATGATTCGCACATATTTCTTATTTTTGCATAGATGTCATTTTTTTCTGGAGACTTTATTTACAAAGAATACACATGCATAGACCTAAAAAGTTTCATTTCCATATTTGGTTTACGCTGAACATTTATGATTGTTGCATTGATGCTCATAAGATTAATACATTTTAATATGCTAGACCTACACCTTTTTGTGTTTATCGTGTATGTGTTTATGTTGTAGTAATAACATTAGCATGAAGAATTCAGTGTTATCTTTTCATTGAATACAAAGATATTGAATTCACTTGATTGATTACAACTACACCCACCTTGTCATTGGATAGCATAGACTTGATAGAATAGCGAGCAGACTTCAATGTTTGAGTCTCTGAACACTGCTTAAGTTTGGGAAGACTGAAGAGAAATTTTATTTTCAGTCAGCAGAAATGATGACTTGAAAATTGAATGTTCGGTCTTATCAAAGCCGTGACGCGACAATTTATCGAAAAACAATTTATTGAACGACAGTTCATCGAACGACAGTTTATCGAAAGACAGTTTATCTAACGACATTTCATCGAAACGACAGTTCATCGAACCGACTATTTATTGAAACAACAGTTCATCGAACCGACTGTTTATCGAAACGACAGTTTATCGAACGACGAAGCACATATGCAATGGAATACTCAGAGGTTAGGGGTCAGTTATATTTTTGTTGGAATTGTTTATTTGAGGCCCTAGGTTCTCATTGATACCGGTCCCAAATTATCCTCTCAACGGCCCTGATGTCAACAGTTGAAATTATTCACAACATTATGCGTCCGCTCCGATGGCTGTTGGTAAACGTATGACTTCGTGAACGAAGGAGCTTCAAGATTAAGCGGCGCTGGTTAGACTCTCGGGGTGTGCGCTGGAACAACGTATTCTAATGACTGCTCTCCATTCAGCGGCATCTAATAGATGGCATTATTCCCCAGGAACATGACTTCAACAATCGGAAACTTCACTCTGTCAATCTCGGTAACCGGCCCTGCGTCAAGACCCTCTACAAATATGCGAAACTACCAGGAATAACCCATCAAGGCTTTTTCAGTCCGAGGATAAAGATTCAAAACCAATCAAACAATATGCAAAAAAATTGTGTTACATAGCTGATTGTGGTTTTCGTTTTTTTTGTTGTTTTTTTAAAAGAAAAAATAGCGACTAGTGTAGTTGTCAAGTTTTGTTCAAACCTGTAAGCGGCAATCTTTGAAGTCAAATTCAAAAATATGACCAACCATTAAATTTTTTAAATCAAGTTATGTTTAAAACACTGCAAATCTCTTAAATCCTGCATTTTCAGACAAATTTATTATCTAAGGCAGTAGTTTTCAAGTGAAAATTTATAATCATAAAGCTTACGAAGCTAAATCATTTTGTGTGATGTTCATTTTGAGAATCACTGTTTTGACGACAAGCTTCACTTATTTTCAGTTTGTGCTGGATTCTTCATTGTTATTGAAAAAAGCAGTTTTAGTTTACACTTCTGTTTGTGATTCAGCGATTCTTGACTGTTGCTGCTATTGACCCAGGTGGACTACTTGTGTTTTGTTAACCTGATTGTTTTTGTCGCCACCAAACCTAATTTTTATTACATTACAGTTCCCACCGTTTCCTTATAAGACCACTCGCTTTAATTTTATCAGACGAACGTAGCTTAGTTACAACGAGACGTATTTTAAGTCGATTACATGTCGAGAAATTTCTAAAACACTTTGTTTCATTTCAAAAAAAAAATTCTTTGGTCTCTTTTCGTTTTGGAAACGTAGCAGCTTAGCTTTTTATGTGCTCGTAACACAAAATAAAATGCATGGAAATTTTTTTGAAATTTGTCGAAAGCGTTTTGAAATGCAAAAAGCTTTGTCTTCCACGTAAAGCGCATGGCTAGCCTACAGTATATGAGCTACCGCACTGAAAGGGTGTTGGACTACAATAAGATATGTTTTTAACAAAATAGGGGTGAAAGTCAAGCTTTACACAATCAGAAAAATTCTCTAGTGCGCAACGTATTTGCATCGTATTCATAATTTAGGCTACATCACAATGTGTATATAACCAACAACATTAAAACTTAAAAATACTGTCAACACATTCCACAGTCCACACACAATCGTTAAGAAGAATTATCAAAAGTTCATGGATTGAACATATTCACAATGACTTGTTATATGGTGCTGTAGGAGAAACTCCCCTGCTTCAGCAAGTCAGTCAACTTCAGTGGTTGGGACATAGCATACGACATCCAATAAATGCAGTTTATAATGAAAATCTCCTATGCCAAAACTTATCCAAGGCAAAAGAAAGCAAGGAACATCAGCACAAACTTTTATGCGATGGATTTGATCTGCACAGCACAGCCAGGAAGAACTGCGAAAGTTGGCTGAAAATCTCCTATTATGGAGACTATTATTATTAACTTCGATTTTTTAGATGCTTTGTTTTTAAGTTAATTAAAGCCTTTAATCAAGTAAAGGTATGTTACAGTAAACATAAAGTTTAATGCGCTTTTAGACTGTGTTGTATTTGACCTCGTTTTACATTGATTCTGTCTAGCTCATGACTCCTGATTCTATGTAGAAATTTAAGGGTACGCCTCGGATACTCAAAACAGTTTAAAAAACACTGCTGTATAGCCTTTAAAGTGCCCCTGACAGGTTGGATCCAAGTATAGTAACTTTTTAAAGCATTTCCTAGAGCAGAATTATACTTAGCAAACTTTTTAATCTTAACCTCGTAGCTCGACTGGTTAGGGCGTAATTTAATCAAACGACTGCTCCGCAGCGCCACCACAGGCGAAACTCCATATTTCACTGCTCTGGGACGACTTTGGTGGCATTACGTCATCCTAAGTGGACGTCGTTAGCAACGGATGAAACAAACGCTTCCTAGATGTAATTGGTGGATCACAGTTTGGTCTGAGTTGGTACAAGCGGTTGCTTTTTTCGAAGATTTATTGTTTTTTGCACTTTAATCAAACTGTACTGGATACGTTCCTACAAAACCTAAAATATACTTGAAGTGAAAAATGAAGAAATCGTACGAATCATCATTCATATTTAATTCATCATCACTATTCAAAAATAAATAAAAGTTCTTTCTCTCTCTCATAATGTGCCTTCAGTTGGCCATTGAAATCCTGTGTAACGGCCATCTGGATCTGGAAAATTGTTTCGGATTCGCCAAACTATGCATGACGGCAGCACAATCCGATTGTTGCTTCCGAGAGCATCACCTTGTAGTATACACACCAACACATGCCTGTAGGCATTTTTACTTGAGTGGTATTAACAAAATCATCTTCAGTGAAGTGAACATATACGACTAGTTTTGTATGGCCCATCCCACTTTCGAACACTTGAAGAAAACTTTGACCATTTTCTTCTCAGCACCTTGTTTTGTGGGAAAGCGTGAAAAAAAAGCACACGGTCTTTGTCACTGACAATGTCACATAAACAGAAATTTGTAGGCATTGCCTCAACCATAAATTAAAGGTACTGTTTGTGAGATACCATTCTTACACTGCAAATGGCTATAGCCAGATTAGGACAAATAAAAAAGTATCAAAATTGTAGCCCTATGAAACTTCAATTTCAATTGAATTGAGATGCTGTTTGATAAAAGTAAACTCAACCTATTTGATCGAAACCTGATAGCAATAATAAGTTCACTTTTTCATTTCGGTAATTCTTAAATTGCACATGCTTTAGACCAGTGGTTCCCAAAGTGGGCGCCAGCGCCCCCCTGGGGGCGTTGGCAACCATGAAGGGGGCGCTGGCTATATAGTGGGCGATTGGGGGGCGCTGGGAGTAAATCAGGGCAGTTACAAGAAAAAGTTTGCAAAGGATTTTTTGTCATGCAATCATGTTGGCAACGTCGCTTTGCAGTGCCTTACAAGTTTGTTGAGGTCGTAACGCATGACTTACTTTGAAGCACTGCGAATATGCAAACCCGATCTTTTGAGCGCTTACTGCTCCACACCGAAGTACGATGGCTTTCCAAGGGAAATTGCCTTGCACGATTTTAATCGCTGTTTGAAACTGTCGTGGAATTTCCATAGAGTTGTGACCCTGGCCTTGCGAATGACGTCTTGGTTGTGAGAAATGATATCGCCTACTTGTCAGACATATTTTCCAAATTTAATGAGTCTATCCCTTCACGGTAACGAAGTAAATCTAATCAAGGTGAAATCGGCACTGTCTGGGTTCAGTGATAAGCTCGCGTTCTATCAGCGAAATTTAGCTAGACGAGAATTTTTCCAAATCTCAAGCTTGCATCAACTTGATACCAGTGACAGAGGCATATCTGATGTTGATGGAGACGTACAGCAATCATCTTCAAGAAGTACACAAAGACATGGGAGTTCGTTTCCATGATGTATTTCAGTTGTTTGTTTGATCTTTATCCTGCATTGCGGGAAAGCAGACTTGAGCGCTATGCATCGGTGTACGCCTTCCGACGTACACCTGACCTACGCTGCAGCCGACGGCAATGTCTGTTTCCGGTTGTCTACTCTACTTATGACTTAAATTTGGTACTACCCATTACTCGAAATCGATCACTGGGTAGAGGCAATTATCGTAAAGTTTCTTGCCCAGAGAAACAACAGCAAGTGCGGGTGGCTGGAGTCGAACATGCAGGCTCTCGACTGCGAGCCCAACACGCTAACCACTCGGCCACTGCTGGCGAGTCTGACTGGATAATCTCTGACTGGATAATCGACCCATTCTGTGATATTTCCGAACATGGAATTCTTGAGAAAGAACTGATAACATTGCAAGGCGATTTTGCACTCAAACCGAAGTTCAATATCTCGCACCAATCGTTCTGGTTGCAGAACCAAATCAAAGAGAAATACCCTCACGTGTGAAATCGGGTCAAATTTTTTATCATAGTCTTTCCCGGCTCATACTTGGTGGAGCGTGCTTTCAGTGCCGTGACAACGCTTGTGGATAATAAAAGAAACCGTCTTGACATACTTAGATAGAGGGAGATTTAAGATTGTTCCTATCCAAACTGGAGCCCGATGTCAAGAGGCTGATGACATTGCACCAACCTCATCTGTCTCATTAGAGTTGGACTTGAATGGAAAATAACTTTGGTTTTACTTTTTTGTCAAGGGGGCGTTTGATACTCTGTTTGTTGTCCAGGGGGTCGCTATTAAAAAAAGTTTGGGAAACACTGCTTTAGACCAACAGAGCCCCACACATTCACGTTTTGCAGTAGCCGTACCATACCTTACCAAGTCATCACGGAGAAAGAATGTAACCTTCCCGCTTACTGTTACGTCACAGCGGTGTTGCCGTTTTTATTTTTGCAATTGCATGAGTCCCAGATTCGCCGATGTCAACGAAAGTTTGCAAGCGTGTAACTTAGTAGCCTGTTGATATTTTTTACGATTTGCTGGTCAGGGAAATTTGTTAGTTTCATCCTTTTGGTATCTTAGGTAAATTTAGCGAATTTATTTACTTGTCAGAGGCACTTCAATTACTTTGTTAAAATAAGTAAAAGTGCAGCTTTTCATCAAAGTTTGTAGGAAATAACTCAAATCATTACAGTACCCAATAAACAAAAAACCAACTAGAAAAATTATTGAATATTTATTTATATGCTATATCACATGCATTGTTGTGAGTCCTAAGTTTTTAGTTTCATAAAGAATGCTCGAAAAATTGCAATTGAAGTTTTAGTAAAAGGGTTTGCCTACTCTTAATACGTTGTTTTCTATTGTCTTCTAGTGGAGCCGATGTTTTGAAACAAACGCTACAAAACACTATCAAGTTGCGCATGGACGAAGAGTATTTGCTTGGGCTATTCCAAACAAACCTCTTAGTCAATGCGAAACGAAATCTCGCATCATAAAGTTGAATTCGAAACAAAACCAAAAGATATAATTTTGCATCCGGACAAAAATACATTAAAAAATATTTAACTGCAGACAGGACGCCACTGCTTCGACCTTAACCATATCTGTAGCGACACGGGCTTTCTGAGGACGCCCCACTTTAGAAGTGAAATATTTCAGAGAAGGAAATATGCTAGAAATTTGAAATTTCTTGACTTTTCGTTTTTGTTCTTTGCGAATTTTCTAAACTAAACTGGTCATTTTTCTACCTTCCTGCCCTTCACAATAAGCATTTCGTCTCAGGTGACTAGAAATTTTCGTGCAACGCTAGTTGTATATATGTTAATGTTAGTGCAACCATGGCCACCTTGAGATGCAGCCTGATTTGTCACATTTTGCAGATTTTGATTACAGCTACTGCTAGTGCTTGACTGACATTTTTTGAGATGTTTTTACTTTTTGCGGTTTCCTAATGACAAAAAATTTTTTGTTGCCTTGGGGAAGCAGTAGCGAATGAGAAAAAGTAAGTTGAAAAACGCAAAATCAGACTGTTATTGAAAATTAACAGTCTGACTAAAATCTACAAAATCAAATTTTCTTTGTTTTTCAACATGTGAGGATGTTAAAACCTATTGTGTCATCTAGGGAAAAGAATAAAGAAAGCGTAAAAGTCTAATTTTTAGTGAAATTTATTTAAACGTTCGCCCAAAGTTAGAAAAACCAGAAAATTTCTGCAAAATGTGACAAATCAGGCCGTATCTTTAGGTGGCCATGGTGCAACATAAATGTTAGTACAATTACTTTGAAACATAAAAACGCCTAAATATGCCTTAGATTTACGAAAAAAAGTAATTTTTGTTTAGTTTAGCATTACTTTATGTTATAATTCAAAAAATTCAATTTTGAAGCTATTTTCGGGAAATTAGAATAAAAACCGACTTTCTGACGTTTTTTCACTTCAAACAATTTATTTCAATAAATTTGTTGGGTGAAAATTTAATTTCTATACGCACAATACACATGACTATTATCTTGTAAAATATTTTGTCTCTGTGATTTTTTCAGCTCCCGTTATTAGCGATTAATTAGGAAGGGGATAAGATAGTCCGTAACGTGCTTTCCGCGTACGAAAACAGCTCGTAATAAGATAGGGTTAAAGTCTCACTGCAGTAAATCGTACGATAGACTGAAATAAGAAAAATAACTTAATCGATTAGGCTCACAAAGCCGTGATAACAGAGAAAGTGCACGCAAACAGTATAGCACAAGTTAAGGTGAATTTGGGGATTACAATCCCTCTTTAGACGCATGAACGACATCACAATGATTGAATTTACAGTTTAAAAGTTTGAAATTTAGGGCCAATCAAGCAAATATCATGACGTGTGTAACGCATTTTTGCAAGACATATGTCTGCGTGAACATGTTTTACCGCTTGCTGTAGCAGGCTATTTGATATAACTGCAACTGCCTTGCCTCATTTGTTCTGAATAATTTAAGAAAATCGATTTATGAATAAAATCGTCTTTGAGTGTACGAACCTTCAGCAAAATGAGACGATTTCGATAAAGCGTGAGGTATCGTAGCAGTGTTTCCACTTTTAGGGAAATTTCCTTAGGGAAATTTGCAGTAAATTTTTGGCTGTAGGGAAATTTTTAGGGAATTGCTTGTTTTAGGGAAATATTTAGGGAAATTTAAATTTTACAAAACGACATCAATTTTTTTTTATAAAGTAGAATTTGGTTGCTAATTTTTGAAAAAAAAGCTTTAAATTTAGGTTTTCAATTTTATTTTGAAACACTGAAATTTCTAAAGAAATTTTCAGGCCAGGAGTCAACAAAGTTGAAAATTTAAATTACCTTGCACTGATTCGCTAAGGTATAGAATTTATTCAAGCTGGCTGCTGCGAAGTGCCTTCAAAAGTTCAAATTGTGTTTTAGGTAGACCATCTTTGAAAACGTGTTTGTTTAAGTATCACTTATATTTTGTTGTAACTTTTTATTTGGTGGAGTCTTCTCTGACATCAAAATTCATTTTTAAAAATGCCTTTGAAGACTCTCAAAGTAATAAGTTCAGGAAATAAAAATAATTTGCGTTCTTCTGGTGACTATTTACTAGGTTACCTCGTGAAAGGTAACCTAGTAAATAGTCACCAGAAGAACGCAAATTAATTTTATTACCAAATGCCTGGTGAACAGTCTCTGTTTTTAAGTTCAGGAAACTTGTTATATTTTTAATTTATTTTTATTTTTTATTGCTGGCACAAACATGTAGTAAACGGCAAAGTAACAAAAGGGAAACTAGAAAAATAACAAAAACATAATTAGCCGATGCTTGACATTTGTCACATTAAGAACAGGGAAGCAACTGACTCGATGACTGATATAGTCTTTTGCTGCTTGTCTGTTGTGGTATCTAGATTGCTATGGTGCTATCTTATTCATAATCATATTGTGTATAATTGTACCGTGCTATTCTCGCAACAGACAAATTAAAGAGAACTCAGAACAAAATTTTGGCTGGTTTGTAATTGCGTATATTGTAATTTTGTAAATGCATAATTGTGGAAGTAGCTGATCCAAAAACAATTGGATAGTTTTAGAAATTTCTGTTGATTGAGCAAGATTCTTTTGTTGTTTCAATTTTTGCCATTTTTTTGTGTGCTTATCAAGTTCTCATGTGTATCTATCATTCGTTGTTTTTTTTTATCTGTCGCTACTGACGCTACATATAGAAACCTGTTTTTTTATGCTTTTTCCAACACATATTTGTTCTTTTATTTTAGTGAAATTGCTAGGGAATTTCAAGGTTTGATTTAGGGAAATTTAAGCAAGCTGTACACTAAATTTAGGGAAATTGAAAATTTGAAAGTGGAAGCACTGTATCGTAGTCTACTTGAAGAATTGAAGGTCACTTAAATATTATGTACAACATTTAAAAATATGCTACCATTTGTATATTCTCAGTAAACAAAAGAAGTAAAACAAGCAGCTAAGGTGTGAGAAGAATAGTACTGTTGACGTAAATCCATAGAAAACATTTTGCTTCAATTGTTTGAAATCAATACTATAGGTAGCATTGAATCATAGTTACCTGATACACTTTGTGTTGATTCCACAATAAGATCAGGTGAATCTATTTAATCCGGTGCTTTTGAATAGATTCCTTTATATCAGCAATTGAGTTGCTACAAGACGAAGCTTTTGAGGCTTTGTGCTTTATCATATTTAGAGTAAAGGAAATCTGTTCAATTCTGATGTGTTGGAATGAAAACCAGGTTTTTTTAAAGCAAGCTGAAGAGAGAGAAGGCGGAAGGAGCAATGGATCGAGAATAGGTTTTATGTAAACCAACCCAGCTTTTTATGACATTAGATTATTTTCCAGAGCTGAAAAAATGCACCAAGGTGGTTGCTAAAATATGTTTTTTTCACTAAAAACAGCTGCGTTAGATTGATATAAGCATGCAAAATTCCAACAAGTTGCGTTATGTAGTTGAATAAGCAATACAGAAATCAAACATTTCCATCAGCTTAACAACAACTGAAGGCTTTGCCGAGTACAACGCGGCATAATAATACTAGACCTTATAGTAAGAACAGGTCAATCATGATGATTTTATTTTAGGCTTAAGCCTTGATGAAATGCAACATACTGCTGAAAGCAGCAAAAGTTTTCGGTGTACAGTCATTTGCTCTCACTAGCATGCCCCATTAAGTGTTTTCCCAAGACACAAACGTGTACTCTTAACAAGGGAACGAAACTACAACTTGTAAATCGTCGGTAAGATGCATTAACTACTTTTTAATCCAGACGACTTAAGTATCAGTTTTGTTTTGTATTCACAGTTATATCGAAACAAGTAGGCTACCAGTAAAATAACTCGTTTGACAAGGATCTTTTTCCAAACAGCCACTTTATCTGGTCCAGATTTAGTAAAGACATGGTCAGATCCTTACTCGATCTGGTAAACATCTGGACCAGACAAAGTGGCTGTCTGGGTTGTTACATTTCAAAGAAATATGGGCATGGTAGGCTGAAAAGCACTTGAAAGGTTTGTTATCAGCACTTTGTACCTCTTAAAATGCCTCTGACAGGTAAATAAATTCGCTAAATTTACCTAAGATACCAAAAAGATGACACTAAAAAAATTTGACGGACCAGCAAATCGTAAAAAATATCAACAGGCTACTAAGTTACACGCTTGCAAACTTTCGTTGACATCGGCGAATCTGGCACTCATTCAATTGCAAAAATAAACACGTCAACACCGCTGTGACGTAACAGTAAGCGGGAAGGTTACATTCTTTCTCCGTGGTGACTTGGTAAGGTATGGTACGGCTACTGCAAAACGTGAATGTGTGGGGCTCTGTTGGTCTAAAGCAGGGGTCACCAAATGGCGGCCCGCGAGCCGCATGCGGCCCGTCACGCTGTATCGCTGCGGCCCGCGGAAGGTATCAGCGTACAAGCATAACCAAAAATACTTTCCGGGAAGCATATTTTCGCTTTTCATACGATTCCACCGACCGACCATTCAGATTGTAGTTCTAAGTGGGGGTCGCTTAACGTTATTCCAATGCAATGTCCAGCCACACTCTCCCAGTGGTTGACTAAAACGTCCGTTTTTGAATTTCGAAATTGTCTGTGAGCATAGGGTTGCTTATTTTAAGTTTGTAAGTGTCATGTAAACATTAGTGTTCGTTTCACCGTTATTGTGTTTCACGAGCAGTGTTCCCTTCAAGCAAGTTTTTGTTAGCAAAATAGGCCGGTGTGCCAATTCAATTTATAATAAATTGGCAAAATATTATATATAAATTTAAAGACATCTTCTGGTTGTATCAAGAAAATGAAATATCCTCTGACAGGTGTTGGTTGAATTACTTCTGGTTGTATTATGGTTGTATATTCATAAGACAACTTCTGGTTGTCTTATGAAAATATTTAGTTTGGTACTGCAAAATGTTGTTAATCAACAATTCTTGCCATGCTGATAAGCACCACAAGTGACAGTTGTCTAATAATCAAGAAATATGGTTTTATAGACTCTCACAAAAAGATGAAAAACCAACTCATTGCTTTTTTCAGAAGGAACACCGTTCATGAGTTACGATAAAAACGTTTTTTAGTGATTTCTACAAGCGTTTGTTTCATGGTGCCTAGTTTGTTTCTCCCTGTTATTGGAGCCAATTTTTCGCTGATATGTTAGCAGCATAGCAGGTTACTGTTATTGCCTGTATTGCAATGTGTCATACATTTCTTTGGTTACTGAAACTGTTAATTGCAAGATATCTTTTGCGAAGCAAAGTGACAACATCACTCTTGCTTGGCGATGAATATTCTAATAAAACCGTTCGCCTCGCTACAAGTGCGCAAAACAAGTGGCCTCGTTTATTAGACATTGTTAAAAGAAGTCAAAAGTGTTGTTAAAGGAGCTTGGCCTGGCAGTAGCGTTGTTCGACTAATTTTGTTGCTGCGGTATTCTAAGATAAATAGTAACAACATGTAACGCTGAATACTGGGTACGAAATGCGTCCATTTCTAGCATAAGAATCAACCTACCTAAAATTTTATTAGTGCGGCCCGCCACAGCTCTCCTTAGTGCCAAAGTGGCCCTCATGAAAAAAAGGTTGGTGACCCCTGGTCTAAAGCATGTGCAATTTAAGAATTTCCGAAATAAAAAGTGAACTTATTATTACTATCAGGTTTCGATCAAATAGGTTGAGTTTACTTTAATCAAACAGCATCTCAATTCAATTGAAATTGAAGTTTCATAGGGCTACAATTTTGATACTTTTTTATTTGTCCTAATCTGGCAATAGCCATTTGCAGTGTAAGAATGGTATCTCACAAACAGTACCTTTAATTTATGGTTGAGGCAATGCCTATTGCTGTTTATGTGACAGTGTCAGTGACAAAGACCGTGTGCTTTTTTTTCACGCTTTCCCACAAAACAAGGTGCTGAGAAGAAAATGGTCAAAGTTTTCTTCAAGAGTTCGAAAGTGGGATGGGCCATACAAAACTAGTCGTATATGTTCACTTCACTGAAGATGATTTTGTTAATACCACTCAAGTAATAATGCCTACAGGCATGTGTTGGTGTGGATACTACAAGGTGATGCTCTCGGAAGCAACAATCGGATTGTGCTGCCATCATGCATTGTTTGGCGAATCCGAAACAATTTTCCAGATCCAGTTGGCCGATACACAGGATTTCAATGGCCAACTGAAGGCACATTGTGAGAGAGAGAGAAAGAACTTTTATTTATTTTTGAATAGTGATGATGAATTAAAATGAATGATGATTCGTACGATTTCTTCATT
Organism: Aplidium turbinatum; assembly: GCF_918807975.1. Lineage (NCBI taxonomy): Eukaryota > Metazoa > Chordata > Ascidiacea > Aplousobranchia > Polyclinidae > Aplidium > Aplidium turbinatum. Next base: position 5,432,946 of record NC_137484.1, on the reverse strand, counting down.
TTTCACTTCAAGTATATTTTAGGTTTTGTAGGAACGTATCCAGTACAGTTTTATTAAACTGCAAAAAACAATAAATCTTTGAAAAAAGCAACCGCTTGTACCAACTCAGACCAAACTGTGATCCACCAATTACATCTATGAAACGTTTGTTTCATCCGTTGCTAACGACGTCCACTTAAGATGACGTAATGCCACCAAAGTCGTCCCAGAGCAGTGAAATATGGAGTTTCGCCTGTGGTGGCGCTGCGGAGCAGTCGTTTTATATAAATTACGCCCTAACCAGTCGAGCTACGAGGTTAAGATTAAAAAGTTCGCTAAGTATAATTCTGCGCTAGGAAATGCTTTAAAAAGTTACTATACCTGGATCCAACCTGTCAGGGGCACTTTAAGCAGCTGATATCAATGAATTTCTATTTGTGCTTTTTGAAATGGAAGCCACAAATCCTTGCATAGCTTGCTGGCTGCTCAGTAAGCTGAGCTACAATATAGTACCAGTAGGCATTAACAGAGATTGGCATAATTACCAGTGTTGGTGATCTTGAAAATCAAGATCTTAAAACCATAAGATAAGAAAGAATAAATACAAATACTAAGCAGGTTGTGGTTGGCAAACTTTAACGCAAGGTCCATGGTTTTAAAGGCATTATCCCACTGTTGTTGTTTAGAGATGTGATGCCTACCTACTATCTCCTGGCTTGTTCGCTCGACTGCCAAACATAATGGATTTTGCAATTTTTTATTTAAAGATTAGATTTGACTGCGGGAATAGAAGTCTGATTTTAGTAGAATACTAAGAACTTCAATGAATTGGCACAGTTATGCGTAATAAAAAAACTCTCATCACACACTTCTGGTGAAGGCCTTGATGGTATCGACTTGATTACTACCAACAGTCCAGCACAACCCGGCAACAAAATCAGTCATTTTTGCATTGATTCAACGTCCGCAGACGTTGAATTCTGATGAAGATGTATTAGTAAAGCATGATGCAAAAAAGGCATACAAGACACAGTATATACGGCCATGCCTAGAATGAAGCGGTGAACAGAAATGAGGGAACGGATCCCCTCCGCATGGCGCAAGAGCTAACAGTCCCTCTGTTCCCAGGGAGCGGCTGGTCGGCTCTGACGATTGGGTTGAAGCAGAGGTTTCGTGCAGCGAACATTCAGCCAGCAAGAAGGCTATTCTGTACAACAAAAATTATACGGTTACTTGTGAGGGCGATGATAAACCTAAGCAGTAGTCTACGGTTATAGTGAAAGTTACAAGGACAGTTCATCGCCTAAAATTATGAAAGCAGTGTGAACCACGGCAAACCAGTTGTTCATGTATCTGGTTTGAAGTCCGTGTCCGGGCGAGGATGCACAGACTCAATTGGTGCAGCGAATGAAATGCTGCATCGGACGCTGTGATACTTGAGGAATGGATGTAAAATCGACGAAGAAACGCTATACTCCTATGTACAACCGACCTGACGATATACAATAAAAATTAAGGTGCGGGAAACACATGCCGACTACTTAGTAAGCTAGCTTACAGAAGGGAACAAGGCCAGCAGAGCAGCTAGGCCACTAGGGTAGAAAGCAGCGGACAAGTGAATTACAAGTAACATGCTAGCTTACATCAGGCTAACCGGGTGAAAGGCAATTAAGCTACAAGGCCAATAAGGCAGAAAGCAACGGACAAGAAAATGCAAGTACATTCAGGCTTACATCAGTAAAGCCCGTAATCAACAGGTATAGTAGAACAATACCTAGAATGACCACAACGGTCGGCACAATGGCCACAAGTGAAAGTGCAGAGAGAAGCCAGACAGGGTAATGTATAATTATGAAAGGCAGGGTAAAGATATGCAGCGGATGCCGGATTGCCCGCACATACACAGCCCTCATTAGGACGGCGACACTCCTGGGCATGATTTAATGGCGAGCAGTGACTGGGACACAAGGTCTTCACTATTGATTCGTTTATTAACTTATTTTAATTGAGTAGCGCTGAACGACAGAATTCAACAAAAACACCAGAACAACTGACGATTCCACAACCAGAACTCAGTACAATACGCTGTCGTCCTACATGGTTACTGATTAGCTTGACTTCAGAAATTAAGAATGAATCTGAGTAATACTAAACATCGCTAAGTCAGACTGAGTAACAAAAGTGTGTCAGGAATCATGGTTATAGTTGCTTAAGAAGGATCTTAGTCTTAATTGGGAAAGCGCTACTGTGAGCATTGCAAACGCTGTACACAACCATACAATGTAACATAACGGCAAATCTGCGTGTCCATGAAGCACTAATCAGAATGCGATTAGGTATTCTTTCCAAAAATTCATTGCTTACAATTCCCTAAATTTCTAAGCGAGACGCAGGTTTGTGCTGATAGCTCGCGGTATTTTTACAAACCAAGTGGATTCTAGCACGCGTGAGGTCAGCGAGAGTGCTCGGGCACCACATGCTGCTTTGGTATCACGCACGTTATAATGTCCGCGTTTTGTCGCTATGTTCTGGACCTCTGCTATGTTAGGCATACATTGTTTGTCGTTGTGATTGTCAGAAATAAATACAAACCGAACTGAACTATACTGAAACCGGATATCAAGAGGTTAATAACATTACACCAGCCTCATCCACCTTATTAGAGTTGGACTTCAAGTTATGATGAATGAAAAAAAAAACTTTCCCTTTTTTTTCAAAGGTGCTTTTGCTACTCTGTTTGTTGTCCAGGGAGGCGCTATTAAATAAAAGTTCGATAAACACTGTGGCAAATCTTCTAAATTTCTTCTAATTTATGTTGAAGCTTGTGAAAGTTTTGACAGATTTTTTAAAGATGATTTAAAATAATTTAGTTATAGTTGACTTGATTTGTTCGTAAATAGTAAAACAATTTGTAAACAGTTGTTCGTAAAAGAATTGTTCGTAAACAGTTGTTCATAAAGTTAAATCCATAAAACAATTCTTTGTGAAGCATTTCTTCGTATACATCAATTCTAAATTGCATGCACGAAGAAATGCTTTAGAAAGAATTGTTTTACGAAGAATTAATTTTACGAACAATTGTTTACGAACAATTGTTTTACGAACAACTGTTTACGAAAAAACGTCGGACACCAATCATTGGTTGTATGGGTCTCTGTTATAATAATTTGTGCTGCTGAAAAGTGGTCCATTACCAATGATAGTTGTAAAAGTTCGCTTAATCTATTTGTATAGTTTAACAACATCACACAACTGAACTTTTCAATTCATTTAAGTTTTCTTTAAAAAAGCTTTAAACGCATGCTTGATTTGCACAGAGACTTTTTCTATCATATCTCATTAGTTTGTTTTGATATGATCTGAACAGCTATTAAGCAAACTGCAAACTTAGTATGTGTTTACAGCCTGCTGAAAAATGTGAACACCCGAAAACGTGGTCACCGTACGCCACTGATTAGCAATACTCCGCATTCAATACCCTATTTCAGTTTCACACTTTTCACAGACCTTGTGCGGAATATGCTTTGCGAGCCCAAATGGCAATGATCCAATTCAGTAGCGTAGTTAGTGGTCACAGCGGTAAACCATAATCTCTTCGTGGGAAAATTGCAACATAAGATTCCCGCATCCGTTCGTCTGTATGCAATGACCGAAAGAAACACTCTTCTGGAAACGTCTATTCAAGAATTGTATTTCTGTAAAAATAGCCTCAATGCTGTCGAAAATGGAGTGCAACGCCGTACACCAATAAAAATTTGTCACTACAATACAAACTACTTAGATAAAGACGGAATTTTCGTCCAGCTGGCAAGCACTAAGCAAACAGTTAAATATGCGACCAACTTTCAAGCCACCATTTTACGAATGACTAGAACAGATTGCAATATGCCAAACGCACGTAGGTAGTTTACTGTGACGTAATAGTGAAACATTGTGAAGCAATCCTCAACAGGTGTTCAAAGGTGATGATGCAATGTTTCAACAAGTGTGATACAAGTCTTACGAACGATCGTGCAATCTTGGCTCATTTTTTAGGAAAAATTCCATGACGTAATACGCTAAGATTCAGTAGACCTGAACGGTTTTATATGACGTTTGATTTGGTGAACCATTGTCGGGAACAGTTAGGTATTTTGAAAGGGGAGGGGGTTCGGTGGCCGGTGGGCGAAGCCTGAGGGCGTGTTCGCCGAAGGCAACACCCAGCGGCGAGAGATCTGGGGAGGCCTCCTCATCAAATTTTGAAAAATTGCTTTCAATTTGGTGCATTCTGAGAGCATGTTTAACAAATATATGGGTATGAATATTACTGTAAAATGGCGCTGTCCGGTGGCAAAGATTACTGCATTTTCTGACTAAATTGAGGGCCCTTTAATTTGCGAGCCCTATGCGATCGCACGGTTTGCACATCCCAAAGACCGGCACTGCACAGACCAATAAAAAAGATTTGTTGATTTAGGATTTGTAGTTAGGCCTATAGCAAAAAACTTTCCTTATTTCATCAATAAGCTTTAAACACACACTAGATTTGCCATTTTCTCTATAGCTGTTCAGATTATATCAAAACAAACTGATGTGATGTGATATAAAAAGTCCCTGTAAAAATCAAACATGATTTTGAAGCTTTTTTAAAAGATATGAATACCCAAAAAAATGTTCAACGTAGGCTACGCCACTGGTTGGTAACTCTGCTCTATTGTTACGTAATACAATCTTCAATTATACAAAAGTTAACAAATAAAATAATTCGTCAGTCTATTAGCCTACCAATCATTCAAACAAAATTGCCAACACTGAATATGGGTAAAATGTAGCATACTGCATAAACTTTGTCCGAATGTCTATGTTATAACTGAAAAAATGTTGTTGTTTGGTAGTAGGCTAGGCTTCTAGTCTAGAGTAATCAACATACAACAAGTTAAAGAGATCCAGTCCCCTGAAGAGTTTTACTTTTTAAACTGTGGAATAATATTGATACAATACATGTTGCTACCAGTACTAAAGTATTTAATAGAGTTGTCATAAAGTCTGCAACATTTAAAAACGGCTAAAGTAGACAATTGGTTTTCTGTTATCAATGTTAAGTACCGGTATTTAATGCACTGCGTTTTGAAAAATCCGAGCCTCTAACATTATTTGTAGAGCCATATATAAAATACCAGTAATAATAATAATAATTGGTACTGGAAATTACATCAATGTATCTAAATGCAGTTGTCGTAAGAATATTTTTTTTTTGCTGTCCACAGAGCAAAGAAAAGCATTTAAAAATCCAGGCCCTTTTGGTATCTTTTAAAACTTCAATTTGGCATAATATTGAAAGAGTAGCCTACAATGGAAGTGTGGTAACATTTAACGTAACGACATGAACACAGCTGCGACAAAAATGGGTTTTTGTTTAAAAAATTATCAATGTTAAGCATTTTGACATATGATAATTTAAAAAAATTGAGCCCCTTACATGTTATTTTTTAAAAACTGCATTGGCCTATAAATAGGGTAATATGATAACTTTGGTACTGGAATGTAGTAAGCTTAATATGTAGGCTACTGCATCCACAGTAAATACAGTTGTTAGAAGACTGAAGTTCTTGCCTTTTGTTGTGACAGTCCAACGTTAAATATTTGAAAAGCGATGCATGAAAAAATCCAAGCTCCATAAAATCAAAACTACATAAGCTTACATATGGCATAACGTGGTAGTAAAACATCAAAAGTAACATGTATTGCATCTAAATACACTTTCAAGACTGCAGTTATAACTTTCTATTCCAACAGTGCAATGTTAAGTATTTGTGATAAGGCGTTTTGAAAAACTCCGGGCTTGAAAAACTCCAAGCCTGTTAACCGATGGAACTTCAGAATGGCTAATTGGGATTACTATAGCCTCCTCACCAACGAAGCCACACAGTATCTCCCATCCTCTCACTCCAACAACGTGGAAGAAGCCTACCAGGACTTTTGTGATGAAATAACATCAGCGGCAAAACAATCCATTCCCCGCGGCCGACGAAAGACCTATATACCGTGCTGGGATAAGGAGTGCGAAAGCTTCTACTCTGACTTCTTCCACACCCCCCAGGGCAATGACACCAACAGCTCAGCCACAGATCTGCTGGCACGGCCGGACTCAAAGAGGAAGGAGCGCTGGACAGAAGCCGTTGAATCAATCGACTTCACGCACTCCAGCCGCATAGCATGGAGTACACTGAACAACCTGGCAGATCACGTGCCTCTCGTCAACAATGTCCCGTTTCAGCAAATTCCATCGCCTCACAACTTGTGGAGAACGGGAAATACAAATCGAGAGACCGTGAATCAGATAGATCCGTCTTACAAGAAATGACGGACCTCTGGAGGGTAACAACCCCAGACGGGGACAACATCTCGGGTAAGTTCATCCCGGAAGAATTTTCCGCCGCCCTCCAGTACATCAAGCCAGGTAAAGCCCCGGGCCCTGACCACCTATGCCTGGAGTTGATACTCCATGCTGCTGCCTCCTTAAAGTCCTGGTTAAAAGACTTCCTTTCCTGCTGTTTGCGCCACCTGAGAATTCCAAGGATCTGGAGAAGAGTCCTTGTGGTTGCAGTCCCTAAGCCGAAGAAGCCCCCAGGGGACCCGAAGAGCTACCGTCCAATCTCTCTGCTCTGCATCCCCTTCAAGATCCTCGAGAGACTCATCTACGCCCGTGTCGAACCAATAATAGATCCACAGCTCCCCCGTGAACAAGCTGGTTTCCGACACGGACAATCAACCGTAGATCAGGTCACACTTATGACCCAAGATATTGATTGAGGATAGCTTCTCGGCTAAGAAGAAGGCTGGCGCCGTGTTTGTTGATCTCACGGCTGCCTATGATACCGCATGGCATAGCGGCCTTACCTGCAAGTTACTCCGTCTGCTCCCTGACAAACACATGGTCCATATGATGATGGAACTTGTGCAAAACCGCAGTTTTACTCTCACAACCGGTAGCGGTTGTCGAAGCAGACTACGCCGACTCAAAAACGGCGTCCCACAGAGCTCAGTCTTGGCTCCTCTCCTGTTCAACATATGCACCTACGACTTTACCCCCATTATCTCCAGGAAATATGCTTAAGCAGACGACCTGGCACTCCTGCACTCAGCAGGAAACTGGCACTCAGTGGAGAGGAACCTCAGCCAAGACATGCAAACACTATCAGCATACCTCCAGAAATGGAAGCTACAGCTCAGCAAGTCAAAGACAGTGTCGGCGGCCTTCCACCTTAACAACCGGGAGGCACAGCGTGAGATAAACATCAACATTGATGGGGAACGCCTGCCCTACTGTGCCGAACCTACATACCTCGGCAAAACCCTGGACAGGTCACTCACGTACCGCCGGCACTTGGAGTCACTGCGCAAAAAAACATCTACACGCGTCGCACTTTTGAGGCGATTGGCGGGTTCCAGCTGGGGAGTTGGTGCTAAAACTCTTCGTACAGCTACCTTAGCCCTTGTTCAATCCACCGCTGAGTACTGCGCGCCGGTCTGGTGTCGTAGTTCTCACACCCACCAGATTGATATCGCCATCAACGACGCACTGCGTACTGTGACTGGATGCCTGCGTCCCACTCCTACGGACTGCCTACCCATCCTAGCAGGCATCCAACCCGCTGAGCTACGCCGTAAAGGAGCCACGATTTCTCTCGCGCGCCGCGCTCTGGACCTCGACCATCTCCTCCATGCAACATTCAAGCGACTACCACCTATAAAGCAGCGGCTGAAGTCAAGACGCCCCTTTGTGCCTGCCGCACAACAACTACTTAAGAACGCAGAAGAACTTGGTTTAAGTGCGGCACACTGGACGAACCACATGTGGAACACGGAGTGGCAAAATCACACCTTTACACTCCGTGACTTCATACACGACGCCGATCCCCGTCTACCAGGGATGTCCCTCGCAAGGCTTGCGTGAGTCAGGCTTAACCGCCTGCGAACTGGCGTCGGCCGCTTTCGTTCGGACATGCACAAGTGGGGCCTGGCTCCTTCATCAGAATGCGAGTGTGGTGCCACGGTACAGACCGCAGACCATGTCATCCACCATTGCCTAACCCACCGGCCTCCACACGGTGCGCATGGTCTGAGGGTCCTGGACGACGAGACTGCTGAGTGGCTGATGATTTCCTGCCCTCCAATCTAGCCTAGAAAGATCGCTCATACGCCATCATCATCATCATTTATGAAATTAAAGTTAATTTATATCATTTACGTCTTGAAATGGTGACCACAAATTTTCTTAGAATTAGACTTTGTTAATTGCCGTTAAAACTTGTTTGGATTTTAAATAGGCCGAATCGGCAGGTCGCTATAACCAGTGGCGGCTCGTGCCATGGGGCTGCAGGGCTGAAAGAAAGAGAAGAGGAAATATGTTTTCCTCTGTGTTTGTCCGATAATGTTTGTAAGATAATGTATTTTTAGACATTACTTTTAAAGAAACAAAAAAGAGTCAAAAGGCATGTAAATTTCACTCTGTGTGGAGCTACATGTACTTGAGAGGTTAACTGTTATTTTTTTATTCACTTTTTAAAGTTAGTTTCTATTTCGCAGAGTGGCGATGAGCCATGAATGTAGAAGTGTTAGCTGTAGAGTTAGGGTATTCAACTGGTTATACGAAGTGCTAGAGCATTTCAAAATCACTTGAACCTTGTATGCAAGGGATGGGTTAGTCAAGACTAAGCTCAATAGGTAGCCTACTAGTAAAGTTTATCTTCAAAGCGATAGGCCTACTGTTAGTTTTTTTTTAAATAAAGCTTAGGAATACACCAACTTTTCAACAAAGTTTGAATGCATTTTTTCAAAATTTGGGGTAAAAACATGTTCAGAACACATCAAATTTAATGCGATTTTTCTAGGGGTAGACTCCCCCACGAAGTCGTTTGCAGCCCCACTGTTCACAAACAGCACCAGTCGCCACTGGCTATAACTTACAAGTGATTTGAATGATCCTGGTAAAGTTTTTTCATCGTATGGTATCCGAATTCTTTCTACAACACTAAATTCTAATTTTCTGTCTTTTTTCAGTAACAAACATAAATTTAAGTATGGAAACGTTTAATGAACATGAAATTAAATTAAGCAATAAATTAAGGAAAAAGTGTGACTTCAGTGGTGAGGAAACGTGTCCATATGAGTCGGCTCCCATCTTCCATCAAATGGGATTGCTGTATAAAACTAAATCCCCAGACAAGATACGTCTCATTCAAAGTGCTGCTTTGTTGAACGCAGCAATTGCGAGGCAACCTTCTAATGTTCAATTTCAAACAGATCTTGACGAACTTTGTTCACATATTCTCGTCTGCGCTAACGCTGAACGGAAACAAGTGAAGTTGCGAGATGTGTCTTTGAAAGTTGCTCAAAAAGTGGAAGAGTTGAGAGCAATCACCAATGCTGGATTACAAAATATTGAAAACATTCCTGATAATGCAAAAGGTGAGGAATTATTTGAATTGGAAATGCAAAAAGTCAATCTTGTTCAATCTTTGCAGAATGAAATAGCAGAAAGATACACAAAGATCATGAAATACATATCTGTACAGTGCATTGTGTTGATGGGACAAAGTCCATGTCAATATGCTTTGGTCGGAATGGGATCTTTAGCAAAACAAGAGATTACACCTTATTCCGATTTCGAGCACATCATTGTTCTGGATGAATTTACTGACAAACAAAGTGATGAAGTTGACAAGATAATGGAATATTTTCGTTGGTATTCAGTTATATTTCACATCATCGTTTTGAACTTACAAGAAACTATCATACCAAGCATTGGCATTCCGAGTTTAAATGATTGCTCAGAATCAAATGGAGACTGGTTTTTTGATTCATTCACAACCAGAGGAATTACATTTGATGGAATGATGCCTCATGCTTGTAAGTTTCCACTTGGAAGAACTCAGAAAACTGCAAACAAGAATTGGACCACAGAGCTGATCAAACCATTATCTGAGATGGTTAAATATCTTGAAACATCAGAAGATCTCAAGAATGGATATAAACTTGCAGATGTTTTGACCAGGACTTGTTTTGTGTCAGGAAACGTTGTTTTGTACAATTGGTTTTCAATATGTGTAGAAGTTTGTTTGCGTAGAAACAAGGCTGCATCAATACCTTTGTGGTTAAAGCAATTGGATGATGACATGAAAAATTTTGATGTACTGCAAAACCTTACTGCAATTGAATTTGCTAGGAAGTTAAACATTAAGCGATTGATTTATCGAAGTGCAACTTTATTTGTATCAGCTTTAGGATGGTTGTTTTCCATCAACAAAGGCTCGAGTTTAGAGATATTAGAAGAGATAAAATCAATCACCAATATCAACAATAAAACAGCTGTCAAAATTTCTTATGCTATTGCTATTGCCTGTCAAATTCGACTGTTATTTTACATGGAACGAAAATCCCAAGATGATGATGTTGTTGAAGGAAGACTAAATACTGACAATTTTAAAGTGAAACAACTCATTGAGAAAGTTGGAAGAAAAAGCTTGGTCGATTACTTTATCATAGCATATTTTTTACAAGCGTTTATCAAAGGGGGCGCTGAAAATTTTGGTTTAAATTTGCTAATAGAAGATCAACGACTTGTTGAATATATCAAGTTTGAAGTCATGAACCGTCTTGGCCTATTCAATCAAATTATCATCGAAAGCAAAGACTATTTAAACAAAAATGATCTAAATGATGAAAATCGTCCTATGCATTTGAAGATTATGCATGTTGTGGCTAATGCATTCAAAAAAACTGGTAACAGTAACAAGTCGTTGAACATGTATAAGCAGTTGGAACTTATTGCTAATCCTAAAAATTTAGATTGGAATTTGGAAATGACAGTTCAGAAAGTGCACAGTCTCATGGAACTTGATCGATGTGCGGAAGTTGTTGATGAAGTAAAACATCTAATAACCCGATATCAACCACAAATGGGACATTTACGGCATGATGAAATGTTTCAGCTTGCCGATGCTTTGTTAGTCCAAGCATTATGCTTAAGAACCTTAAGCAGACACAATGAAGCACTCAGCTCTCTCAGAGATGCATTTAAATTGTTGGAACCAACCACAAGAAAGGATAAAGACTTTAACATTGCATTATTGAAAAAACAAGTAGCTTTTAATATGAGTGATCTTTATCGTTTTGACCAAGCGTTGTGCTATGCATACGAAGCTCGTGAGATGTTCATTCAAGAGAAGGCTCTAGATGGATTTATAAACGAATGCAATAAGATCATTTTGAATTGTCAAAAATACAAGCAAATACTGGCAAAAAGGCAACAGGGAACAGGCAAATACTTTTTAAATTGAAGTAAACGTTATCTAATATAGATTTAGCAGGAAAGATGCTCTTCCAGCGAATAACTGCTTGTTGAGCTTAGAGTTGCATTGTTTTATTTGAAGTACCTCGTGAATTTTGGTTTCAAATGTTGATTGGCAGTTTCGAATTACTTCAAATGAATCTCATGTAAAATTGACGTGACAACAAATACGTCAATTTTACATCAGATTCCCATCAGTAGGCTACTTGTCTTTCTAAATTTATTCTTAACTACCAGTTTGAATTGATTGCATTGTCTATCGGTTGTCGGACAACTCGGCATGCGACCACTCTGCAAGTGCTTCAACTCAGCAATTACATTTCAGCTACTGCCCAATTTAGCAAATAAAACTTTCATCCAGCATCGTACTTGCTTGGTCGTCGCTTGCTAAACTGAATCTCCTCACTTGTAACTTGCCAAGTATTGGCTTGGTCAGTTTTTACTTTCTTAGGTTCATCATTTACCAATTTCAGGCCCTTGCTGAAATGTTACTAGCTCAGTTGCCACTTGCTCAACTGCAATGTGCTGAGTTCACAACTACTGAGTTGTAGTAGACTCTTGTCATCATCAGGTTTCTTTCTGTTGCCCAGAAATGGAGGTAACACAGCGTCGAATTTGTGTGGTGTGAGATTTGTAAATGACAGCTTTGTATAGTGACATCTTTTAACATAATTTGTCCGATTGCTTGGTGGCACCTCTGTCGCGTTTATTCTTCATTTTTCTTTCTAGCAGTTATATTTGAATAAATTTATTTTGATTTGTATGGGCAAAGTATTTAAGTTTTTTTGTTTTACTTGCTTGTTGAATTTCTATTAATAGAACATTTTTGTTTGTGATATTTTCTTTCCGTAAGATATTAAGCTTTCTTCTATAAGTCCACATAACAAAAATCTCCATTCGCTTTATCGTTCTTGTTGACAATGTCCATGCTTCTGCGTTGTACAGTAAGGTGGTCTTGATATACTGTAGCATACTGACAACCAGAAAACCAGTCCTTTTTTACATTGATTCAATGTCAACGGACGTTGAATCAGTGTAAAATAGAAACGACATGCAGACTGGATTTTAATTAAAGTAAACAAATAAAAAAAATCGGTTTATTTAAATCGGTGTATTTAAATAAACCGATTCTTCTGATTTGGTGTGATATTATTTACTTTATTTAAAATGTTTTGTCACACCGTGCATCCCAGTGGATCATCAGTTGAATTATAGGAAAATTTGATGAAAACTTTAGGAACGAAGTTTTGTTTTGGATTTTAATTGTTTTAGACTTAGAGTGTTGATGTTAATTTTGTGTGTTATGGATGCATTTTGTTTATTTTTGCAAAGTTGTTTCTATATTAGTCTCCAAACTTCCGTATCGTATATTTCGTTTTCGGTTACAACGTGTCCAAGACAACTAAAGCATTTAACTTTTTCAACCAGGGTCGGTAATAGATAAGCTAAAGATTAACTTGTTACATAGGTCAAGTTTCAAAGGTGCATAATTTCACCAATAGTTATGTTTAACTTTAGTGTATTTTTTTGTAATACCTATCGTTTTTGTTTTTTATTTCCATTTTTACATGATATTTCTTTCCGGTAATTTTACGTTTTCTAGTATGACGTAAGTGACAAAATTTTACTGATACTGTATCTTGATTGTTTGTTTTGTTTCTTGGGCTTCTTAATAACGCACTGTGTTTTTCACTACCGCTTAAAAAAAATTAAGAATTGTAGCAAAAAATAAAGCATTTTGAAAAGTTGAACCTGTGTGTTGTATAATGTATATCACCGGATTGTCAAGCTACTCTAACTGATTTAAACACGCTCACCGTGCCTCATCCTGTAAGTAACATCTGTGCCAGAGCAGATGCGAAACGAAACTTGTTTCCATCTAGACGGCACATCTACAGAGAGTAATGGATAAGTTCAAACGTTCCACCATCCTGCAGCTTAGCCTTTACTGTGCAATACCCACAGTAAAGGCTACAAAATAAGCAAGATCAAAGTTGTGGCGTCGCTTGCCCATACCAACCGGACACGGCCATCCTCTTCCAAGAGACCCACTGCACCTTTGCAGATAGGCTAGGTATTTCCAACTAGGGTAGAAGGGGGTGAATTGGCCATATTTTCAATATATCGTGGTTAAAAATCTACACCTGCAAATTATTTAGCTGAAATTTAAAAAATAAATAAAAAATACATTTGTTTTTCAAACTATATGGTACTATGACCAACAGCAGCATGATTTGGAATTAAACTCGTTGGATAAAGTTCTACAAACAAATCAGCCACCAAAATACTTTTGGGGGTGAATTGGCCAACGTATTTTATCGACTTGACAAAGTACAAACTGTTTTGCCTAATTTAACAAAAATTTGCAATGTGCTACCTTAAATTATTTAAATGTCATACAAACTCTAAAAGCGATAAAATGTCATAATGGAAACCAAACAAGTAACAAACAAAATATAACACAGCAAAACGATCACCGGAAGCATCGCCAGCCTCTCCAACCTTAATCGTCTTCGCAATTGTAACAACAATCGATGCCAAAACAAATCTCACATGCCCAAAGCTGACAGTGTGGACACTTGAGCCAGTCTTCTTTTGTAGAACTTGCTGCATAATATTCATCTCCACACACGCAGCATAAACAGCTCTTTTTCTTTTGTGGTTTTATTTTTTCAAAACTGTTCATGTTTTCATCAACGCACGTTGATGGCAATGGAAATGGCATTGCTGTTGGTTGTGTTGTACGATGGAAACTTAACTTAACTTTGAAGGTTTTGTCCTTTGTTTGAAGTTTCTTGAGTCCTGACGCAGTGTGTGGTTTTGTGTGTGTAAGGTTAGCTAAACCGACGATGGATTATGATGATGATGATGATGACCGAATAAGATGGTGTGGGTGGTTGATCGAAGAAGATGAGTCATCCTTTTTAAAACTTGTTGAAGGTGAGGTTTGATCAATGGACACAAAAGATTCGGATTTAGAAAACTCTTCGTCGTGCACAACTTGCTTGTTGAGAGGATAAAGGCCGCAATGAGCAAAAGAATTGACAATGAGGCCACGTTTTTGCTTCATCTCTTCCCAAACTCGAATGAACAACTCAAAGAAATCGCGTCTTGTCAGCGAAGAACAAGAACTGATGCGAAGAAACTCAGAAACTGAATTCGACCAGACAGATTTTAAAGACTTATTGAAATGGGTGTCTAAAGGTTGCAGGCGGTGTGAACTATGTGGTGGCAAGCAAACTAGTTCTATATTGTGAGAAATGGCGTACGTTATGGCCTCAATTGTCAAATGAGAAGTGTGACCATCCAAAACCAGAATGCACTTCTTTCCATAAATTTTTGTTCGGTATTTTTGAAAGTGGTGTAAAATTCCAAGAATACTTGCGAATCGATGTAGCCGCTTTTAGTTGACACCACTGTGATGTCTTGCTTTGACAACCCTTCCACTATCTCATCAGAAGGTTTCTTTCCTTTCAGTATTACAAAAGGCGGCAAACATTTTCCAGAAGCACTAATTGCAGGTATAATTGTTGTAAGCGTCCCTCTTTCTCCAACTTGAATAGACTGGACTACACGAGCTCCTTTAGTAGCAATAACTCTTCTGGCATTGTTCGGAACTGTCGATAATCCAGTCTCATCTATGTTATATATGAGCTGGGGAAAATCAATGAGATGATTTCCTTCGTAGATGTGTTTAAGCTGGTCAAAAAATGATGCAACCCGTTGCCTGTTGAAAGCGTTTGCACGAGAAATGCACCTTCCGGTGTCCTTATGCTAAGAGTGGGATGTCGTCGTTTAAAAGAAAACCACCAATCTCTGGAACACTTTTTGTTGCTTATCCAGTTGAGAGGGAGCTTTGTATTCAGTTCGTTTTTTCGATTTAATTTTACAGCATATTCGTAGGCAAGTTGAAGAAGACCATCAACTGTTAAGGGAAATTGACGGTTTTCTAGATATTGCAGCCTGCTTACAATTTGCTGTTCTTGATGTGAAGTGAACACGGTAGACCCACCTGGACATGAAACATTTGGCCTACGCATTCTATTTACTAATGTTTTTCTAGGAATTCCAAATGCTCTTGCTGCTGAACTTGGCGTTTGATCGCCTGCCTTGATTGCTGATATTGCACCCTCAAGACTTTTCTTATCATATTGCTGATATTTATGCTTGGTTCTGTACGTTCTTGGCATGTCTAAACATAGATATGTTATAGAATTGCTTATACTTAAACTATAAAACTTTTGTTGAACTAATTATTATCTTCTTGCTTTCATGTTATCGCTCACTGGCAGCCTAAGCACTTATGGCTGCGTAGGGGGTGAATTGGCCATTTTTTTAAAAACGACAAAAAAGCAACATTTTTTTACAGCCACATAAATACCGAATACTACAAACAATATCAAAACATTTATATCGATTTGTGAGCGTACGTCCAAATTGTTAGCAAGATTTCAATTTTTATTTTTGTTGGCCAATTCACCCCCAATACTTCTTTGGTGCCAAATACCAAGTTTTCATAAACGGTGAATAAAGTACGACTGTCTTACTTTATTTTCTGTTAGAAACCAGTCTTGCTGTAAATTGTAGGAAGGCAATCCAAATTTCAATAAAACTTACTTCTAAACGATCCTTCTTGGATAAGTCACTCAAATTGTAACTTTTTTACCTTGACTTTCTGAAGACGTTCTAATCCCTGACAAAACACATTTATGACATGTGGTGACGTAGTAATGTTGGCAACATAGTAGTCCTTGAATATGTGAAAATTCAAACCGTTGCTGAAATCAATCTGGATGAAACCTTTACTAGAACATATGACATAAAAATGGCCAAATCACCCCCTGGCCAATTCACCCCCTTTTACCCTACATGCTAGCCGGATCTACTTTAAGCAGGAAACGAGATATTGCCACGTCTGTGCATGAGAACTGGGGCCATAGTGAGTAAGAGGACATGAACTCGTTTTAGGTATTGTTGAAAGAAGGTCGATTGTAGCAAACAACTATTTTCACACAAATAGATTGTTTGTAAGCATTCTACTGCATTTGCACAAAAACACACATTATAAATGTAGATGAAAATATGAAATTATCAGAAATTTAAGAAGATATGTTATAGGCCTACTGCGTTTATGTGTTCTAGCTTTAATGTTGTAACTAAAATGCACTATAGCTTGAACTTACCATTAATGACACACTATAGTTTATAAAGCGATGTTTACGTTACGCATGTTTCCAAATACTATTGTCAGCTGCACAGCCATGAAAATGATAACATCTATTTTGATACGTTTTGTATATAAAACTGATGATGCATGCAATTCAACGGCGTAAATGATCCTTCCAACAGTTTGTTCTATTTAACCTAGGCTACACGCTGTAAGCTATCGTTTTAACGTCTAAGTTATATCGCTGAATATATTACATTATTATTATGAATTTGTTGATATTTCAATTCAGAGGTGTTCGTAGTTTGGTAGGCTACATTCAAACTAACTGTAGGCTAATAGCTATCCTACCAAGAATGGGCATTCTGAGTTTAAATCATAGCTCAGAACTAAATGGAAACTGGTTTTATGATTCATTCACATTCAGAGGAATCTCATTTGATGGAATGATGCCTCATGCTTGTAAGTTTCCACTTGGAAGAACTCAGAAAACTAAAAACAAGAATTGGACCACAGAGCTGATCGAACCATTATCTGAGATGGTTAAATATCTTGAAACATCAGAAGATCTCAAGAATGGATATAAACTTGCAGATGTTTTGACAAGGACTTGCTTTGTATCAGGAAACGTTGTTTTGTAGCCTACAATTTTTATCAATATTTGTCAAATTCTTTGTTTGCATAAAAACAGACTGTTTACATTACAAAAATAATGAGGTAGGCACAGTGCCGGTCTTTGGGGTGTGCAAACCGTGCGATCGCACAGGGCCCACAAATTAGGGGCCGCAATTTACTCAGAAAATGCAGTAATGTTTGTCATTTCCAATGGAAAAATTTCAATTCGATTCACAAGCAAGTAGCCTACTGGTATGATAGTTGACCTTATCCAGCCAGGATTTAGCAACAAAAAAACATAGAGACTCAGCTTTATTTCCGAAAAATTCCAAAGAAAACATGATCTTATCCTTTTGCTATGCCACCGGACTGCACCATTTTACAATAATATTCATACCTAAAATTTTGTTGAACATGCTCTCACAATGCACCAAACTCAAACTAATTTTTCAAAATTTTCTGGGGGAGGCTCCTCAGACCCCCGCCGCTGGGTTCGCCCGCCGGCCATCAACTCCCCCTCCTCTTTCAAAATACCTAGCTATACGCTACTGAATTGGATCATTGTCATTGGGGCCCGCAGAGCATATTCCGCACAGGGCCCGAAATATCCTAAGACCGCACTGGGTAGGCAATATAACGTACTAGAGAACAACTGCACGGCCAGCAAGCTGGTGCTAGAGAGAAGACCAATTGCGGATTGCTTGGTAATTTTATATTCAAGGAAAATGTACGACGAGTCCAAATTACATCAAGTTATCGTATTGCATATCGCGATTTCGAATATCAAATTCTTCTGAGTACAACTTTATAACAGGTGTAGTAAAATTTTCATTAGTTCAGTTCAACGCATACAGCAGTTAAGCTCAGAAAGAGACCAACAATAATTTTGCTGTTGCAATAAAACAAATAAATTTAGTCTATCGAAATTAAGTCATACATTAGTGAAACGGAGTGACAAACGTCAGGGATGGATTCTGGAGAAGCAAGCCATCCTCGCACAAAAATGACACAAAACTGCCCTATAACGGATCAAAATAATGCAATCACTATCAATTAAAATGCAAAAATAATGAAATAGGCAATATAACGTAAAAAAGCAACTGCATGTCCAGCAAGCTGGGGCTAGTCTAGCTAGAAAAAATCTCAATTGCGGGTCTATAGGATGAACTGCCTGGTAATTGCATATTAAAACTGTGACAATAATTTGATATTATAATATTATGAAATTACAATATTTTGACATTCAAAATCGCGATACATTTGCCTTGTTTACATTACCTTTGTTGTAACAACAATTGCATCAACAAATGCCAGAGTTCCGACGTAATAGAAGAATTGAAATTTCTCACCTTCACCAACAACGAAACAGCCGCCAAACTTTGACTCAGTCCACTCCGATAGATCAGTTGGTTAGCGCGTGACTTCGTGAACGAAGAAGCTTCA
Source organism: Aplidium turbinatum (assembly GCF_918807975.1). Classification (NCBI taxonomy): domain Eukaryota; kingdom Metazoa; phylum Chordata; class Ascidiacea; order Aplousobranchia; family Polyclinidae; genus Aplidium; species Aplidium turbinatum. Next base: position 5,414,410 of record NC_137484.1, on the reverse strand, counting down.
AGATCAAGCTGCGCTGGTTTTACTCTGGGGGTGTTAGCTTAAGCAACACATTCTAAGGACTACTCTCCATTCTGCGGCACTTAGTGAATGGAATAATTCCCCCCAACAAGATTCAACAATCGGAAACTCCACTCTGCCAATCTCGGTAACCGGCCCTGCGTCAAAAGCCTCTACAAGTATGCGAAACTACCAGGAATAACCTATCAAGGCTTTATCACTCCGAGGATAAAGATTCAAAACTAAACCAAAACCAAACCATTTACCTTACGGCAAAACGAAATTGTTCAGTTTTCAGAAAGTACGTTTTTCTTAACTCTAAGTTTAGGAAAACCAAGCAGACACAATGAAGCACTCAGCTCTTCCAGAGATGTGTTGAAAACATCGAAACAAACTGCAAGTTTCAAAACTAACTTTTTTCGTATTGCACAAGTGACAAAGCAAGTAGCTTTAATTTTGTGTGATCTTAGACGTTTTGACCAAGCATTGCATCATACATACGAAGCTCGTGCAATGGCGATCAAAGACAATGCTTTAGAAATGTTTGTAAACATGTGCATTAATATTGTTTTGAAGCTTCGGTAGAGAGTTTGTCTTGTTGAACCTTAGGCATACGAAGCAGAGCAACGATATCAAGTTTAACATATTCAAGTTTACAGAAACACAAAACTACGCAACAAATTAAACATCGAACGTTTTCGACATCACAAGATGTCCTCTTCAGGAATAACATACATACAATTTAACTACATCTGAATAAAATACAATGGCTTACTTAATCTACAGTATAAACAGAAAAATACATTATTTTAAACTGTAAAAAACAACAAGCGATACACTCAGGGATGGAGGAACTACGTGGGCCTCGTGGGCCTGGGCCCACCTACTTTATTTTCTGGCCCACCCACTTTTGAAAGCCAAATATTTTTGAAAAGGTAGCGAAAGATTTGATCAGAATATCCTGCAGTTTTTTGTGATATAGAGAAAGTAATTTTAGCTGCAGCAAGGGTAGAGGATGCAGCAACTCTGTCTCTAAAAGAAGGCACTTAATTAAACCAGGCTAGATGGGGATATTGATGTTAATTCTCTCGAAAACGAACTCAAGCTGTTAAAATAGATAAAACATTTACATAAATCTATCAAAACTGATACAGTTTTACCTGAAAATCCCTATGTTTAATGCTACTGCAAAAAGATCTTTTTCGTGACACAGACTGGTGAAAAATTACTTAAAAAGCAAATTAACCCAAGAGCACTTGAACCATAGGATGAACAGTTCAACACATTCACAAAAACTTGATCGATCAGGTTGATCTCACCTCAATTTGCTAAGCATTTATTGCTTTCAATGATCGTATTATTAACTTTTTTAGGAACAAATTTCAAGTACAATACAGTAGTAGTCATCTAAAACAATGAAAACTATCAATACTACAAAAAAGTGCTCAATGCTAAGCAAAAAAGCAAAGCAGAGCAAATTAAATCAAATATAGTTATTACTATCTGAAGCCTTTACAAATTGTTTCACCTAACGGATCATCAGAAGGTCTGCAAAAACATGCAAAAAAAGTAAAGAATCGATAATTCCTGAAAAGATATTAAATAATTACAACTGTAATTTAATCTGCAAAAAAAACCTTTTAAACCTGTACTTCCTGAAAAGATATTAAATATTATAACCGTAATCCAATCTGCAGTAAAAAAACCTCAGAATTACTAAGGGCTACCTTCATCCATTACTACAAAGTTTCAATGGATTTGTCCATCTGAAAACCAAGCAACATTGATGGCAACCTCTATGACATCACAAAAAAGCAAATGCAGTTTGATGATCAATGCAACCCGTAGTAATCTGAAAAAAATAAATGGAAATTGTTTGTTTAAAAACCTGTAAAAACTAAATGAGATTTATAACCTGTAAGAATCAAATGAAATTTAATTTTTTCAAAACTATAACCTGTGAAAATCACAAGGAACTGTGATGATGCAACCTGTAGCAACCTGAATAAATGAAATAAAATCTGTTTATAAACCTGTAAAAATTAAATGAGATTTATAACCTGTAAAAATCAAATGAAATTTTTTTTTTTTTTAAAAAATAACCTGTGAAAATCAAAAGGAATTTATTTTATTTTGAAGTACTTGAGTTTAAATTTGTTTCTATGACGACATTTACCCACCAGTTCGGAACGCTTGTTCAAAAGGTGGCCACTATCAGCCTTCAGAATGGCCAGCTTTTCAGCCAAACATAGGCCACAATTATTACGACCACCTCCACTGTAAGGTCGAGCATAGCTGTGGATGGACCAAGATATTTTAGGATCAACACCCTTGTCCTTAAGGTCCCAAACTGCCTTAGATAATTCGGTGCTGTTTCGTTTAGAACTATCATTAAAGGTACATTTATGGTTGGAAAAACGTTTTTTAAAAGTAGTTTCACAACAACCAATGTAATTAAGGACCTTCGGGCCGTTATCAATGGTAGCTTTGTAAACAACGGCCTTCTGCAAGCATTGCCCATTCAAAGGACAATCTGTCTTCACCCTGCAATTGCAACCAGGCTGCGATGGTTCATTATCAGTCTGCAATATTGCTTTATTGTGGGAGGATATGATGCTTGCAACATTCGGAGTACAACTGTAGCTCAGCTTAATAGTGTTACGGTTGAATATTTTATGCAATCTATGATGGGGCGGAAAGTGTATGGAAACAAGTTTGAAAAATTCCTTACCAATATTGCTATCAACCTGCAAGCTAAAAGGAGGGTTAAACCATAAAATTTTTCGACTCCTTTTCCTAGATGTTCGTAAGTTATTAGCAGGGTTGTAGCAAACTCTCTCCGCAAAACCACTTTTCAATAGGGCATCATTATAAACAGATGCGGTCTTATCAAATTCATATTGGCCAAATGATGTGGCGGACAATCGCTTAGCAATCATAGTCGGGATTTGTTTCTTAATGTTGGGTGGGTGATTGGACTGGGCATGGATGTAAATGGGATCATTATTGGGTTTTCGATAAGGCCAGAATTTACCAGATAGCAAATTCAAAGTAACGTCAAGAAAATCAGTTTCAATTAGACCAGTATCCACAGTAATATTTAAGCCATGTTGTTTAAATAATTGAATGACATTTTTTCTCAAACTATTAACTTTAGGGCCAGATAAATTACGCAAAATAGCCAGCCCATCATCACGATATAACCCAAGCATGTCTCTGTCAACAATAGCAGAAAGTTCGTTCAAAAGAAACAAGCCGACCAACTCACAAATCTCAGCACCATCAAATGAGCCCATTGTAACATCGAACAAACCATCTTTCTTAGCCCAAGTTTCACCACCATCAAAAAGCAACGATTTCCTAGCATGGAAAATTGTTTGTATGATACAATCATCCAAATCCACAAATGGTTTGGCAAACTCAATTGCTTTACACAAAAGCTCCTCCGTAATGGATGGGTAAAAATCAACAATGTCAAATTTCGAAAAGGTGCATTGACGTTTAGATGGAATAGCCTTAAACCAGGATAACACAGAGTCTGTGTTTTTCCATTGATTCAGTCGTGATGCATCACGGATGGTTACGTTAATAGAGTCCAAGTATTGTTTACTTATACGGCCAATCTGGGACTTGGAAGGGTTAATTAACCTGCATTTAGGGTTCGATGTAAAGTTAGGTTTATGATCTTTTAGCGTAATAAACGCTGGGTTGCTTGATACTTTTTCAACCTGATCATCAACCTTTAACGCCTTGGCAATCTTTTTAGCCTCAGTATTGATTGTGTCACTGATAGCAGGATTCACCTTTTTGTATTTTGCCGATACATTATCATTAAGTAATTTTTTATAATCCTGGGTTTTAACTTTGTACAAGTTAGTAGTTTTATCTGCTGATATCAACAGATCCGGAGAGTTAATAATGTTCTTAATGTCATTAGTTAGTTTTCTCTGAAAAGAATTGTAAATGGGTTTGAACTTAATCTTACGAACCATCTCGTATAGACCATTCTCAAATGGTATCAAAGCACCATGCTGTGGAGGTGTTCTTTCAGTCGTAAAGCCAAAGTTATTAAAATGCTCAGACTGAGAAACATCCTGCTGGTTAAGATCGAAAAAATAGGCCTTCCAACGTAAACGTTTAATAAAATTTTCAATCTTACCTAACATCGTCTTCAAATATCGATCCTTACTTGGGATAGCAATGTTTTTTAAAGAATAACCGTAGTTAATCTTTTCCAGATTCATAATAACTGGATGGTAGTATCAAAATAAAGTGCTCAACTGACTCAGTGCCAGGAGCAGAATTAAAACAATGAAAACTATCAATACTACAAAAAAGTGCTCAATGCTAAGCAAAAAAGCAAAGCAGAGCAAATTAAATCAAATATAGTTATTACTATCTGAAGCCTTTACAAATTGTTTCACCTAACGGATCATCAGAAGGTCTGCAAAAACATGCAAAAAAAAGTAAAGAATCGATAATTCCTGAAAAGATATTAAATAATTACAACTGTAATTTAATCTGCAAAAAAAACCTTTTAAACCTGTACTTCCTGAAAAGATATTAAATATTATAACCGTAATCCAATCTGCAGTAAAAAAACCTCAGAATTACTAAGGGCTACCTTCATCCATTACTACAAAGTTTCAATGGATTTGTCCATCTGAAAACCAAGCAACATTGATGGCAACCTCTATGACATCACAAAAAAGCAAATGCAGTTTGATGATCAATGCAACCCGTAGTAATCTGAAAAAAATAAATGGAAATTGTTTGTTTAAAAACCTGTAAAAACTAAATGAGATTTATAACCTGTAAGAATCAAATGAAATTTAATTTTTTCAAAACTATAACCTGTGAAAATCACAAGGAACTGTGATGATGCAACCTGTAGCAACCTGAATAAATGAAATAAAATCTGTTTATAAACCTGTAAAAATTAAATGAGATTTATAACCTGTAAAAATCAAATGAAATTTTTTTTTTTTTTTAAAAATAACCTGTGAAAATCAAAAGGAATTTATTTTATTTTGAAGTACTTGAGTTTAAATTTGTTTCTATGACGACATTTACCCACCAGTTCGGAACGCTTGTTCAAAAGGTGGCCACTATCAGCCTTCAGAATGGCCAGCTTTTCAGCCAAACATAGGCCACAACTATTACGACCACCTCCACTGTAAGGTCGAGCATAGCTGTGGATGGACCAAGATATTTTAGGATCAACACCCTTGTCCTTAAGGTCCCAAACTGCCTTAGATAATTCGGTGCTGTTTCGTTTAGAACTATCATTAAAGGTACATTTATGGTTGGAAAAACGTTTTTTAAAAGTAGTTTCACAACAACCAATGTAATTAAGGACCTTCGGGCCGTTATCAATGGTAGCTTTGTAAACAACGGCCTTCTGCAAGCATTGCCCATTCAAAGGACAATCTGTCTTCACCCTGCAATTGCAACCAGGCTGCGATGGTTCATTATCAGTCTGCAATATTGCTTTATTGTGGGAGGATATGATGCTTGCAACATTCGGAGTACAACTGTAGCTCAGCTTAATAGTGTTACGGTTGAATATTTTATGCAATCTATGATGGGGCGGAAAGTGTATGGAAACAAGTTTGAAAAATTCCTTACCAATATTGCTATCAACCTGCAAGCTAAAAGGAGGGTTAAACCATAAAATTTTTCGACTCCTTTTCCTAGATGTTCGTAAGTTATTAGCAGGGTTGTAGCAAACTCTCTCCGCAAAACCACTTTTCAATAGGGCATCATTATAAACAGATGCGGTCTTATCAAATTCATATTGGCCAAATGATGTGGCGGACAATCGCTTAGCAATCATAGTCGGGATTTGTTTCTTAATGTTGGGTGGGTGATTGGACTGGGCATGGATGTAAATGGGATCATTATTGGGTTTTCGATAAGGCCAGAATTTACCAGATAGCAAATTCAAAGTAACGTCAAGAAAATCAGTTTCAATTAGACCAGTATCCACAGTAATATTTAAGCCATGTTGTTTAAATAATTGAATGACATTTTTTCTCAAACTATTAACTTTAGGGCCAGATAAATTACGCAAAATAGCCAGCCCATCATCACGATATAACCCAAGCATGTCTCTGTCAACAATAGCAGAAAGTTCGTTCAAAAGAAACAAGCCGACCAACTCACAAATCTCAGCACCATCAAATGAGCCCATTGTAACATCGAACAAACCATCTTTCTTAGCCCAAGTTTCACCACCATCAAAAAGCAACGATTTCCTAGCATGGAAAATTGTTTGTATGATACAATCATCCAAATCCACAAATGGTTTGGCAAACTCAATTGCTTTACACAAAAGCTCCTCCGTAATGGATGGGTAAAAATCAACAATGTCAAATTTCGAAAAGGTGCATTGACGTTTAGATGGAATAGCCTTAAACCAGGATAACACAGAGTCTGTGTTTTTCCATTGATTCAGTCGTGATGCATCACGGATGGTTACGTTAATAGAGTCCAAGTATTGTTTACTTATACGGCCAATCTGGGACTTGGAAGGGTTAATTAACCTGCATTTAGGGTTCGATGTAAAGTTAGGTTTATGATCTTTTAGCGTAATAAACGCTGGGTTGCTTGATACTTTTTCAACCTGATCATCAACCTTTAACGCCTTGGCAATCTTTTTAGCCTCAGTATTGATTGTGTCACTGATAGCAGGATTCACCTTTTTGTATTTTGCCGATACATTATCATTAAGTAATTTTTTATAATCCTGGGTTTTAACTTTGTACAAGTTAGTAGTTTTATCTGCTGATATCAACAGATCCGGAGAGTTAATAATGTTCTTAATGTCATTAGTTAGTTTTCTCTGAAAAGAATTGTAAATGGGTTTGAACTTAATCTTACGAACCATCTCGTATAGACCATTCTCAAATGGTATCAAAGCACCATGCTGTGGAGGTGTTCTTTCAGTCGTAAAGCCAAAGTTATTAAAATGCTCAGACTGAGAAACATCCTGCTGGTTAAGATCGAAAAAATAGGCCTTCCAACGTAAACGTTTAATAAAATTTTCAATCTTACCTAACATCGTCTTCAAATATCGATCCTTACTTGGGATAGCAATGTTTTTTAAAGAATAACCGTAGTTAATCTTTTCCAGATTCATAATAACTGGATGGTAGTATCAAAATAAAGTGCTCAACTGACTCAGTGCCAGGAGCAGAATTAAAACAATGAAAACTATCAATACTACAAAAAAGTGCTCAATGCTAAGCAAAAAAGCAAAGCAGAGCAAATTAAATCAAATATAGTTATTACTATCTGAAGCCTTTACAAATTGTTTCACCTAACGGATCATCAGAAGGTCTGCAAAAACATGCAAAAAAAAGTAAAGAATCGATAATTCCTGAAAAGATATTAAATAATTACAACTGTAATTTAATCTGCAAAAAAAACCTTTTAAACCTGTACTTCCTGAAAAGATATTAAATATTATAACCGTAATCCAATCTGCAGTAAAAAAACCTCAGAATTACTAAGGGCTACCTTCATCCATTACTACAAAGTTTCAATGGATTTGTCCATCTGAAAACCAAGCAACATTGATGGCAACCTCTATGACATCACAAAAAAGCAAATGCAGTTTGATGATCAATGCAACCCGTAGTAATCTGAAAAAAATAAATGGAAATTGTTTGTTTAAAAACCTGTAAAAACTAAATGAGATTTATAACCTGTAAGAATCAAATGAAATTTAATTTTTTCAAAACTATAACCTGTGAAAATCACAAGGAACTGTGATGATGCAACCTGTAGCAACCTGAATAAATGAAATAAAATCTGTTTATAAACCTGTAAAAATTAAATGAGATTTATAACCTGTAAAAATCAAATGAAATTTTTTTTTTTTTTTAAAAATAACCTGTGAAAATCAAAAGGAATTTATTTTATTTTGAAGTACTTGAGTTTAAATTTGTTTCTATGACGACATTTACCCACCAGTTCGGAACGCTTGTTCAAAAGGTGGCCACTATCAGCCTTCAGAATGGCCAGCTTTTCAGCCAAACATAGGCCACAATTATTACGACCACCTCCACTGTAAGGTCGAGCATAGCTGTGGATGGACCAAGATATTTTAGGATCAACACCCTTGTCCTTAAGGTCCCAAACTGCCTTAGATAATTCGGTGCTGTTTCGTTTAGAACTATCATTAAAGGTACATTTATGGTTGGAAAAACGTTTTTTAAAAGTAGTTTCACAACAACCAATGTAATTAAGGACCTTCGGGCCGTTATCAATGGTAGCTTTGTAAACAACGGCCTTCTGCAAGCATTGCCCATTCAAAGGACAATCTGTCTTCACCCTGCAATTGCAACCAGGCTGCGATGGTTCATTATCAGTCTGCAATATTGCTTTATTGTGGGAGGATATGATGCTTGCAACATTCGGAGTACAACTGTAGCTCAGCTTAATAGTGTTACGGTTGAATATTTTATGCAATCTATGATGGGGCGGAAAGTGTATGGAAACAAGTTTGAAAAATTCCTTACCAATATTGCTATCAACCTGCAAGCTAAAAGGAGGGTTAAACCATAAAATTTTTCGACTCCTTTTCCTAGATGTTCGTAAGTTATTAGCAGGGTTGTAGCAAACTCTCTCCGCAAAACCACTTTTCAATAGGGCATCATTATAAACAGATGCGGTCTTATCAAATTCATATTGGCCAAATGATGTGGCGGACAATCGCTTAGCAATCATAGTCGGGATTTGTTTCTTAATGTTGGGTGGGTGATTGGACTGGGCATGGATGTAAATGGGATCATTATTGGGTTTTCGATAAGGCCAGAATTTACCAGATAGCAAATTCAAAGTAACGTCAAGAAAATCAGTTTCAATTAGACCAGTATCCACAGTAATATTTAAGCCATGTTGTTTAAATAATTGAATGACATTTTTTCTCAAACTATTAACTTTAGGGCCAGATAAATTACGCAAAATAGCCAGCCCATCATCACGATATAACCCAAGCATGTCTCTGTCAACAATAGCAGAAAGTTCGTTCAAAAGAAACAAGCCGACCAACTCACAAATCTCAGCACCATCAAATGAGCCCATTGTAACATCGAACAAACCATCTTTCTTAGCCCAAGTTTCACCACCATCAAAAAGCAACGATTTCCTAGCATGGAAAATTGTTTTTATGATACAATCATCCAAATCCACAAATGGTTTGGCAAACTCAATTGCTTTACACAAAAGCTCCTCCGTAATGGATGGGTAAAAATCAACAATGTCAAATTTCAAAAAGGTGCATTGACGTTTAGATGGAATAGCCTTAAACCAGGATAACACAGAGTCTGTGTTTTTCCATTGATTCAGTCGTGATGCATCACGGATGGTTACGTTAATAGAGTCCAAGTATTGTTTACTTATACGGCCAATCTGGGACTTGGAAGGGTTAATTAACCTGCATTTAGGGTTCGATGTAAAGTTAGGTTTATGATCTTTTAGCGTAATAAACGCTGGGTTGCTTGATACTTTTTCAACCCGATCATCAACCTTTAACGCCTTGGCAATCTTTTTAGCCTCAGTATTGATTGTGTCACTGATAGCAGGATTCACCTTTTTGTATTTTGCCGATACATTATCATTAAGTAATTTTTTATAATCCTGGGTTTTAACTTTGTACAAGTTAGTAGTTTTATCTGCTGATATCAACAGATCCGGAGAGTTAATAATGTTCTTAATGTCATTAGTTAGTTTTCTCTGAAAAGAATTGTAAATGGGTTTGAACTTAATCTTACGAACCATCTCGTATAGACCATTCTCAAATGGTATCAAAGCACCATGCTGTGGAGGTGTTCTTTCAGTCGTAAAGCCAAAGTTATTAAAATGCTCAGACTGAGAAACATCCTGCTGGTTAAGATCGAAAAAATAGGCCTTCCAACGTAAACGTTTAATAAAATTTTCAATCTTACCTAACATCGTCTTCAAATATCGATCCTTACTTGGGATAGCAATGTTTTTTAAAGAATAACCGTAGTTAATCTTTTCCAGATTCATAATAACTGGATGGTAGTATCAAAATAAAGTGCTCAACTGACTCAGTGCCAGGAGCAGAATTAAAACAATGAAAACTATCAATACTACAAAAAAGTGCTCAATGCTAAGCAAAAAAGCAAAGCAGAGCAAATTAAATCAAATATAGTTATTACTATCTGAAGCCTTTACAAATTGTTTCACCTAACGGATCATCAGAAGGTCTGCAAAAACATGCAAAAAAAGTAAAGAATCGATAATTCCTGAAAAGATATTAAATAATTACAACTGTAATTTAATCTGCAAAAAAAACCTTTTAAACCTGTACTTCCTGAAAAGATATTAAATATTATAACCGTAATCCAATCTGCAGTAAAAAAACCTCAGAATTACTAAGGGCTACCTTCATCCATTACTACAAAGTTTCAATGGATTTGTCCATCTGAAAACCAAGCAACATTGATGGCAACCTCTATGACATCACAAAAAAGCAAATGCAGTTTGATGATCAATGCAACCCGTAGTAATCTGAAAAAAATAAATGGAAATTGTTTGTTTAAAAACCTGTAAAAACTAAATGAGATTTATAACCTGTAAGAATCAAATGAAATTTAATTTTTTCAAAACTATAACCTGTGAAAATCACAGGTGAAAATCACGTTACAGTTGAATGAACCTTGTTGTTGTTTGATACCAGTAGGCCTATTATATTTGTATGTTGGTGGTGCAGCTGTTGTGTATGCACATAATACTGCGGGCTGTTAGCCTACTCCCGGATAACTTTGCTAACTGTTAAATATGTGTATATTCCAGCACCGGTACTCCTGGTATTGAAACTTTGTGGTAATTAGCTGTGCATTGTTGATGCCAGTATTGTATTTGCATATTGCTGCTGCGGCTGTTACATATGCGCACAGCCTATAATGCAGCAGATTATTTATCCAAGGAGGTATTATAACTGTGTGTGTATTGTTTCTTTTTTATTTGTGTGTTCATCGCTATATTTTGTACTGCACTATAAAGCATAGAGAAATAAAACATAGTAACCTTAGCGGGTTTAACATACTTTATTACACAAAAAAAATATAACAAAATTAAAATAAACTCAAACGTTTTCGACACGTACGTGTGTCCTCATCAGGAATTAAATCTGCAATATACATACTTTGCACTGTAACTGTAACGACACTCTGGACTGAAAAGCACAAACTGAACAAACGATACGAGAATGATTACGAGCAAATTATGCGGTGGGAAACAGATCACATGAGGTGTGGACTACAGGCATTGGACAAACAATTAGAACATACACAAAAGGAACGATGAGCCACAGGCGAATAACTGCCGGTTGAGAGATGGATTGTTACGTTAGATTCTTGAGGCTTCCATGATCTTAGTCTGAAAATCAGATCTGCCTCGAGAGATGATTTTAAATTGGCCGATCGAGACATTGTCAGTGCACGTCTCACAAGAAGCGATGTGCTCTTTAATTGCACTTTTGGTTGTTAGTTGTGGGTTTAAGTGCTCCCCGGCGCTTGTCAACAAATGTCTGGTTGACATATCAATGTATGTGTTGTTTCCTGATGAGGACACACGTACGTGAGGAAAACGTTTGAGTTTATTTTAATTATGTTATAATTTTTGTGTGTAATAAAGTATGTTAAACCCGCTAAGGTTAGTATGTTTTATTTCTCTATGGTTCAACAAAGCAAACTCTCTATCAAAGCTTTATCACTATGGAGCAATTTAACAATTTTGTGAATGCTTTGGCCAAATTGGGCCCAAAAATGGAAACTTTTCGCTTGTTGGTCTACTAAATCTTAGCGTATTACGTAATAGAATATTTCTAAAAAATGAGCAGATTGCACCATCGTTTGCAAAGACCTGTAAAACATTGCACCTGTAGCATAACATTACATCATCGTTAAATCTTGAATTACGAGATATGGTGTAAGCCAGATTGAACAGGTGCTTGAATTGCTTCACAATGTTTACCACTATTACGTCACAGTATCAAATTTTTGTGGTCTGAAATATTCAGTCAGTTCTCGTCATTCGTAAAATTGTTGCTTGAAAAGTTGGTCGCATATTGAAACGGTTTTGCTTGTGCCATGGCCACCTGGAGATGCGGCCTGATTTGTCACATTTTGCAGATTTTGATTACAGCTACTGTTAGTGCTTGACTGATATTTTTTGAGATGTTTTTACTTTTTGCGGTTTCCTAATGACATAAAACTTTTTTGTTGCCTTGAGGAAGCAATAGCAAATGAGAAAAAGTAGGTTGAAAAACGCAAAATCAGACTGTTATTGAAAATTAACAGTCTGACTAAAATCTTCGAAATCAAATTTTCTTTGTTTTTCAACATGTGAGAATGTTAAAACCTATTGTGTCATCTGAGGAAAAGAATAAAGAAAGCGTAAAAATTTAATTTTTAGAAAAATTTATTTAAACGTTCGCCCAAAGTTAGAAAAACCTGGAAATTTCTGCAAAATGTGACAAATCAGGCCTTATCTTTAGGTGGCCATGCTTGTGCTTATACCAACTAGACAAAATTTCCGTCTTTATCTAAGTAATTTGTATGTAGTGACAAGTTTTAGTGGCGTACCGTGTTGCGTCCCAATTTCGACAGCCTGGCTGAGGCTATTTTTGCTGAAATACAATTCTCGAAAACGACGTTTTCAGAAGAGTGTTTCTTTTGGTCATTGCATACAGACGAACGGATCCGAGGATCTTATGTTACAATTTTCCCACGAAGAGATTATGGTTTACCGCTGTGACCACTACCACTGTAACTCCGAACCAGACTTGATCTGTGTATTGAAATCAAGACGTCAGTTTCATCCTTCACATTAACTTTGAGGTCTACAAAGTTTCTGGGTGTTCCAATTAATAATGGAAAAGCAGATGACTTATTTAGCCTAACTTGTAATATCCCGTGATAGGCCATGTATTCTAACCTAGATTACTCATATAACAAATTACGCTACTTAAACGTGCGTATTGGTTTGTTGTACGAAAATGACAATAAAAAACACCGTATTACAATATAATGCAACTTTCTTTGCGCAAAACATGATTATCAGAGATGACCAGCAAGTAGTTTAGCATTATCGAATTTGGCCCGCCTGGGTAAAAGTTTGGACACCCCTGCAGTAGAGTGACATGGAAATAGTGAAGAAAGGATAGACCAGCTACGACTAACCTGTGACGCGCATGAAGCCCAGTTGAAAGATTAGTTCAGCTCCGGTGAATTGTGTCTTGTATTAGGTTTCATGTCAAAGTGAAAATCATTTTTTAAATTGTATCAACAATACTGATACCCTGCATTTTCAAAGCAAACTCTGCATCTGTAATCGCTTTTCACTGTTTGTTTGCGCAATGAGAACAAAACAGAACATGAACATAAATGCTTTCAGTTTATGCAAATTTTATGTTATTTTAAAGTAAAATACATTGCGACATCTAAATTAGAGAGTGACTCGAATTAAAAACCGATAGATGGCGTTACAGTTGTACATCAATGCTGTTTTTTTTAATGTCTTTCCTGCAATCTTCTACTTAATCTAGGCTACATCACTAAAAACAGATTGAGTAGTCTATAGAAGTTGAATGTCTACAATACTGATAAAAACAGAATGAAAAATAATCATGTTTGTTTCGCAGATATTTTTTGTGTTTCTGATTTTAAAAGAACAAGCTGGGGTAAATTATTAAATTTATTTCTAAATTTGCGAGTTGAGTTTGGGTCATAAAAGTTAATAAGTTGGATGTGCTGGAAATCGAGCTATTTACAATGGCTAAAAACCACGATTACGTACGATTAAATGATTATTATTTGAACTATGTTACAAAAGAAAACTTATACAATGTTACAGCGCAATGCTATAATCTTGAATAACTGACAACCTCCAAAAATCCATCGACTTCAGTGGAATACATGACTCCGAAATATTTCCTACCAAACACTGAGAACTTTATTAGTCTGAAACGAATGTAACTTCACACTTTCCTGTACATTTTCCATTGAGGAACCTTTAGATTTTGATCAAAGCTAATCTTCTTCTCTTGAAATGTTGCAGTAGCGCTCCCAGAAAAAAACTTATGGGGAGGGCTAATTCAGAAATGACGGCCAAGCGATTTGCGACAATAGTAACAGTGACAATAGGCCTATGTCCATCTCTTTGATTAATATTTAAAGGCACTAACGGCCCACAACCCACCGGTTGCCGATACATCAGGATTCGTTCTCTCAATCCTCAGTTGGTTAGCGCTTGACTTCTGGAACGAAGAAGCTTCAAGAGCAAGTCGCTCTGGTTCGACTTTCGAGGTGTGCGCTTGAGCAACGCATGCTAAGGACTGCCCTCCATTCAGCTGCATCTAATAGATGAAATAGTTCCCCGGCAACAAGACTTCAACAATAGGAAACTTCACTCTGTCAATCTCGGTGACCGGGCCTGCGTCAGTGATTCAAAGCCTCTACAAGTATGCGAAACTGCCAGGATTAAGCTCTCCAAGAAGCTATCCCAGTCCGAGGATTAAGATTCAATCAATCAGATTAGAAGTTGGCCTAGTGAACCTCATGCTACTAACAGCATCCTCATCGCTACGTCCACTCTCGCAATCTTCTATCGATCTCGACTTTTTCGTCATGTATGACAAAATAGAACTAGCTTTTCGTTTGCCAACACAAATAAGTGCGAAAACAACAACCAGCAGGAAAATAGTTGAAACAAACCATTAATATTGTAAACAGTAAATTTGATGTGGACGTTTTTCCTACTTACAAAACATTCAAAGTAGTTTGTAGGCTATTTTCAACTAAAGTCCCAGATGCCTTCGTCTTTCTGCTCAAATGTCGTATACAGTTTTACATGTCCGAGTGATTCGGCTTTGACGTACGGTACATTGGTATGTCCACCAGACATTTCACTACGAGAGCATCTGAACTTTAGGGAGTTAAAGAAAAGTGCCATCAAAGACCATATCATGGAGTGTTCTTTTTGCACAGATCGAAAATTCGCTGCTGACTCATTTAATATTTTACGCAATAGCAAATCCCAATTTGACACCAAAATTCAGGAAGTACTGTTAACGCTACAACCCAAATTCAAACAAACAATTATTTGCTTGAGGCGCGTCCATTCTCTTCAACATTTACTTGATGTATCACGTTCCCTGTGGTGCAAATTTTTTTGCAGCTATTTATGTAGTTGCCTTTTCCTAATGTAATTTTACCTTCAAGAAGTTAAAATTTATTGCATTTTTATAAATATTTTCAGATTCCTGATGTGGGCTTAAGTTAAGCCGAAAACGTTCGACTGTTAAAACTATTAGTAAATATGTAAAATACGGTCGTCGTCGTCGTCGTCGTCTGAGCTTCTGGGGCCGAGGGTCTATCCTTTTACCACCCCAGATTCACGATATTCTCGGACTACACTGGAAGGCTGCTAGAGAGTAGCCAGTCTTTAGTTTCATCATCTATGACGCGCAGACCTTCCACTCCGTTAGGTGGCTTGAAGATGGTAGCCTACAGTCATTGATGATGTGGTCTGCGGTCTGTTCTTCGGCACCACATTCACAGGAGGAGGAAGAAGTCATTCCCCATTGGTGCATGGTTGAGCGGAAAAGCCCGACGCCCGTACGGAGACGGTTGAGGCGCACCCATGCCTGTCTCTGTAGTGTCAGGCATGGGGCGTGTGTCGGCGTCGGGGATGAATGAATGGAGTCTGGTGGTGCTTGACCTCCATTCAGAATTCCATTTATGGTCCGCCCAAGTAGTCGCAGAGATGTCTTGTTCATCAGTTTCGTTGATCAGAAGCCAGGCAGCTGGCACGAATGGGTGTCTTGATTTCAGTCGGCGGGGGTGCTCGTTTGGGAAGGCAGAAATCTTGAGGTGGAGAAGATGGTTAGGCTCCAGTGCCCGTCGACCGAGGGACAGAGTGGCTTCTTCGCGACGAAGCTCAGCAGGTTGGATGCCAGCGAGAATGGGGAGATTGCCCAATGGTGTGGGACGCAGGCATCCGGTAACTGTGCGCAGGGCGCTGTTTATGGCAGTGTCGATGTTGTGGCAGTGAGCACTGCGGCACCAGACAGGTGCACAGTACTCTGCAGAAGAGTAGACAAGGGCTAAGGCTGCTATTCGCAAAGTGTCAGCCCTCGCCCCCCAGCTAGAGCCTGCCAGGCGCTTCAGTAGTGCAGCGCGGGATGTCAGTTTCTTGCGCAGTGACACCAAATGGTGGCGGTATGTGAGCGATCTGTCTAGTGTCACCCCAAGATACCTTGGCTCGGGGCAGAAGGACAGAGGTTTTCCGTTGTTGTGGACATGTAGCTCACGATCAGCTTTCCGATTGTGTAGGTGGAAAGCTGCCGCCACAGTTTTGGTTTCGCTGAGTTTCAGTCGCCAGTTCTGAAGATAAGCTGAGATGGTTTGCATGTCCTGGCTCAAGGTGTCTTTTAGATTTTCCCACGACTTTGTGGAGTGGAGAATTGCCAGATCGTTCGCATAAGCGTATTTTGCGGAGACCGTGGTTGGCAGGTCGTGGGTGTAGATGTTGAAAAGAAGTGGAGCCAGGACCGATCCCTGTGGGACGCCGTTTTTCAGGCGTCTCAGTCTGCTTCGCCGTGAATTGCCGGTGGTGAGGGTGAAGCTTCGATTCCTGACAAGTTCCATAATCATATGGACCATATGTCGGTCAGGAAGCAGGCGAAGCAGCTTGTAAGTAAGGCCGCGATGCCATACAGTATCGTAATACATACGGTGCATTGTTATAATGCTCAGCCCTGTTGTATTGTTGCGTCTTATTCCTATTTAACCTGCAAGCAAAAGGTATAAAAGAGGCACATACAAAAGCTTCATTTTTAGTGGCAGGTTTGGGGGGGGGGGGCTTGAGCCCCCTTAGCCCCATGCTGGGTGCGCTACAGAAATCTTGTGGAGATCAACATGAAGACAATGAAAGATGTGATCGCTTTTTGTCATGGTCTCAAAAAATTTAGAAACCTTTCCAAGGCAATAAAAATACTACTCTTTGTAAACAATCATAAAAACAAAATATCGCAGTCTGCGTTGAATACAATCCTCATTCTCTGCACAAACGTAGTCTGCTACAGCTACACGAATCACTTTTCTTGCTTCGATGCGGAATTACCTGCAGGCACTTCGATACAAATGTGACAAAATTTGCTTAACCCTTTGCTTTTCAACGTTTTTTTGGAAGTTAACTGCTCAAGGGGGGGCCGTTTTTGGATCAAATTCAATCAGCTGTTACGTGTTATCCGCTGATGCTATTTGAACAGAAGTTGCACTGGTGTGAAAGCAAATCATTTGTATATAAGTTTGAAAAGTCATTATTTTAAAATTTTATATGTTAAACTTGATATTTCAATTTTTGCAAAGGTACCCAAAAACGACAATTTTGATTTAACTTGCCGCTATTTAATTACCGTGCTAATCCGATTTCATGCAAACTTCTGAATAACAAAGAGCTCGATCGAACGCACGAAGTGTGTGTGCGGTGTGCCGAATCATTGCATTGATTAGAATTTACGACTTGCGAGCAAATCTTATTGTAAGCTACTCACTGATTCTAAAATAGTTACAATCAAAGTAACATTGTTACACGAATTTGAAAAAAAAACAAAACTGCGTTTGTTGTCTTACATTTTTATCCTAAACTAATGCATTCCCAAACTCATGGCTAGCTTCTAGTTTTATGGAACCAAATTTCTCATAAGTAACACCTTAGCCTGCTTGAATAGCTGTTTACATCTTCGTTTGTGTATTTAGGTCTACAATTGAGTTTGTAGTATGAATATTTTTAGTAGAGAGAAGACAGTTGAACAAGTTGTTGAAATTATCTGAAATTTCTAAGTTCAAATTAGGTGCTTTTGAAATTGTGGATTTGTGTCAAGTCGCATCACAAATATCATGCAGGCCACATCATAAGTCATTTCGCTTACGGGTGTTTATAAACATGACTCATAAATTACATCCACAAAAAATACAGCATTTATATCAACAAAGCTAAGTTCGAAGCTCACTTTTTATTGAAGATTGTGTCAATCAATTCGAAATAATGCAACAGCGAATTGCCGCCAGCGTCGAAATAATGCAACAGCGAATTGAGGAACGTGCGTAAACAAAGGAAATGTGAAATAACCCACAGTCAGCAAATCTACATAAATTTAACGTTTACAAATGTTGAATCAATGTAAAAGGACTGGATTGCTGACTGGGTCCTTATTGTTTGAAGCACTAAAAATACGCGTAATATCGACAACATCAGCAAGGCAGTGATTATGTTTCTGGCCAAAAAAAAAAAAATAACTTTTGACTTCAAAGATAAAAATGATTATAACGAAGCTTCAAAGTTTGTCGTAAAACATTTTACAGAGATACAATAAACATAATCATTTTGTGCCAGATTGTGAGAAGACTTCCTAGATTCTTTCCAACCATTTGCATGATTGCAAATTATTTTCTATAACTCTATATTGCTAAAAAATGGCTTCTTTGTTGAAACAACGTGGCTACAATTCTATAAGAAATTCTTAGGCCTACTACATTGAAGTAATGAAATTTTTTTTGTGATTTTGCTGATGACGTTTTACAATATCCGAGAAGTAAAAAATAATAATGATGAATTATTTTATAAAACCGTGGTTTGCAAGTGCTTCACAAAAAATTGTTGAGGGAAAATTTACTATTAGACGTAAAACGTTTGTAAAAGAAAATTGTCGGTTTACGTATTTATAATGTTTATTGCGCTGTTATCGAATTATAAACTGCCTGTATTGTCTACCTTTGTGGTTGCCGGCCAGCTTAGAGCAGCATGCAAACCATGCGTTTTTGGTATTTGCATCGTGTTATGATTCTCGAAAATCTCCCACAAGGTCTTTATTTTTATCGTGATATTTTTGTGCCTTGTCTGTCCTGAACTTGAAGTCATTGTGCAGCACAATCCACATCGGTTTTTAGACTCAGTCTTCATTGAAAATCTTTTGTGTGGTGCATCATTTCAAGTAGTGTCTTCCCCTAAACTGTTACACAAATCGCCCAGAACCAGAACCATCGTGTTATCTTACAGCAGTTGAGAGCCCGTTATTGTATGTGTGGAATTATTACTGTAGATGTCTGACTAAATTCATGCCAAAGTTGAGCAAATTCTGCTTTCGGGATCCTTGCCGTTATTTACGGTATTTTTTGTTGATAAGTTTGGGCAGCATTTTTCCAAGATAAATGAAGACATCGGTATTGTTCGTCACTTAGATTTAGTTTTCTCAGCATTGTTTATTCATTCTTTGATCCACTAGTTTGTCCCACTTTTGGTATAATCGGATCGTTTATAGCCTAAATGGCGGGTCTTCACAATAGCCGGCCTCTTATACATTGGCGCAACGTATTCAGATGTTGAATCAATGATGAAGAAAGCTGATTTGTTGTTTGTCTTATGTGACGCCTAACTTTATGCCTCGTCTACAGTACAAAATATTTTGTAATGTACATTGTGTACATTGTACATTTTGTTTGTAGGCCTACATTACAAAATATTTTGTAATGTAGATGAAGCATTATCATCTTTATTTTGCGCTCTTTGGAACAAAACACAGTGCACTGTGAAACAAAAATACAGGACATAACAACAAGTAGGCGACATAAATCAATGAAGGGACGCCATCGAGTTAGCTGCTACGTGTAAATGAAGCCTATCTCATAATTTTGAGTATCTCACAATTACTGTTTGCAAAAACGCTATTTCTCCGGCTTCTCCCAAAAGCATTTGCAGTGATACATTTCCTCAATTGCAAGTTTTGTCAATGAGAGCATTTCCATAGAACGTTTATTTCGAAACCAAGTTTTCGTGTCTTTATCCAAGAGAAGATTTCTTATTGTAACGTTTTTTATTCGTCAATGAATATTATCTGCTTGAAACAACTGTTTTGAATAGTTTGTGGCCTCCATAGTCTACTATTTTGATCGTGGATTGCTATTCTTCTTTGTAGAGCTGATAACGCAAAAAACGTTTGCTATTATTGTTTCTAATTAACAGCTTTGCGATCACTGGCTTTTCTTTGTAGCATAAGAAATAACGCGCTTTGTATTATTGAGGTCAAACCAAACAAAAGAAAGCAAGAGAATGCTTCTCTCTGCTCGCGCATATCGATGCACGAAGCAATTATGAGCTTATGGCTTGTCATCGCAATGTAATCCATTTCACGCTTTGCTGGAAGTTAGCTAGAAATAGCAAAAATTCACCAAAATCTTGAATTTACAAGAAAACTACACAACTTTTAGCATCAAATTTAATATCATCAGATCCGCCTGGCAATTTTAGGAAAAGTCAAGAAAAACCAAGTGCATGGCGTTACTGTGCTTCAAATAATTAAAGGAAATATGAGGGGGGGGCCAAATCCGGCCTCCCTTTGAGGAGCAAAGTGTTAACTACAGAGGTGGCAATTTGAACAAAATGTGTAGGTCTACATTAAGTCGACCTTGCAAATGTTCGATGAAGTTATTTTTCTTTGTTGTAAGTGCGGACGATCGCCTCAACTCCCTCACTGGACCCACCCCTACTTAACTATCAGGTGTTGCAGTTGCAAGTTATTCTTTATTTATAGGTTTTGAATAATCTACGTCAGTACCGGATCTTTCCAGCTAGGTTCGTTCCTCTGACACCAACCTGATGGTCGTTGCTGAAACGAAAAAGTGTCGTAGTTGGACGATAATTCTACCGGGTTCAGTCCAAAAGTAAATATGTGGGAAGAGTCAAAAGACCATCAGCGGGATCGCTCCTTCAAATACGTTTTTATGAGAAAATATTTCCCTTGCTTCGAAAATTTTGCGCTAACACCTTATCAGTAAGTTAGCGTGTTTGGATTAACGTTTTAAAGCGAAAACTTACCGTAAATGTTAAGAAAAACTGTTTAGTATCAACAGTTCAACAAAGTTACAATAAGTCCGTTTAGAATTTACGACTTGGGTTAGGATAGGGTTTCGATCGGGTTCAAATCCGGTTCCAGTTTAAGTTCGAAACAGGTCAGGCCTGAGCAGGCGCGGATTTATGGGGGGGCCCAGGGGGCCCGGGCCCCCCCCCGAAATTTTGTGAGGAATTGTTGAAATTGTATGTTTCCGCATCAAATGGTTTTCTTCTTCGTCGTATGAGCTTTCTTCCGGACTATATGTTAGGGCATGAGGTCATCAGCCACTCGACAGTCTCATCATCCAGGGCCTTCACTCCAAGCGTTCCATGTGGTGGTTGATGGATTGGGCAGTCATGGAGGACATGGTCTACTGTTTGATCTGTGGCACCACACTCGCATCCCGGTGAGGGAGCCAGGCCCCATCTGCACATGTCTGGAATCAAATGGTTTGATATGCTTCTATACAGCTGATGTTAGTCCCACGGCGGACTTAACTTATCCCGGGGGGGAGGATAGATTTTTGTTGTTATGGTTGAAATTACCCATCGATCAGACTCCGTTATTTTCTTTCATACAACTTCAAATACACTTTAATAGCAACATTTGTTGGGGCTGAAACCAACGCTGAACCAAATGGCGTCAGTTGAAACAATCTGAAACATTGAATGGCTCAGTGGCGTAGCCAGGGAGGTTTGGGGGTTACAACCCCCCCCCCCCCCCCCTTGGCACGCATGTGACATCACGATATTGAGAATGATGCTTTCAGTCTCTTTATGTCTCTAAAACAAAGTTTACTTAACTTTAAACGAAACTGCATTAAAAGAGCGAGTTTTGCCAATACCAAACATTCAAATATCTCAGCCAGGAATTAGCAACAAGAAAACATAGAGACTTAGCTTTATTTCCGAAAAATGCTGAAGAAAACATGATCTCATCTTTTTGCTATGCCACCTGACAGCACCATTTTATAGGAATTTTCATACCCACAATTTTGTTGAAAATGCTCTCAGAATGCACCAAAGTCAAAGTAAACTTTCAAAATTTTCTGGGGGAGGCCCCCAGACCCCCCGCTGCTGGGTGTCGTCTTAGGTGAACACTCCGGTGGCTTCGCCAGCTCGACGTCAAAAAAAAAACCCTTTCAAATTTCTGGCTACGCCACTGGAATGGCTGTTTTCTAGTTTTTAGTCTTCATTATAATTTCAATCAATTACCGTATATGCCTGCAAACATAAAATAACTTATATCCAGTTGGTCATGGATAGGCATGCAGGGTTTTAAACCAGATTTCAAGTTTACTTTGCATGCTTAGCAATTTTTATTGAAGCAAAATTTATTTTTTAAACATTCACAATTGATGAAAATGGCTGTTTTAATGTCTATTTTATATCATATCTAGGCTATATGTCGTAGTATCATTGTTCATATGTGTTCTATCTTTTTCTTTCTTTTTAATTGATTTTCAAATTTTCTGGCCCCCCCCGAAAAAAACTCCTAGATCCGCGCCTGGGCCTGAGCATATATAATTCTGTAGGCTAGTAATTCTATAATTTCATAAACTTCATATGGGCTGGCCATATATAGTACGCTATTTTACTTTATGTTTGAATTCCGGTTCAAAACGTATTTTCAGTCGTTTGGCCTTAAAATATACGCTAACTGGGTATTCTGAAACCAGGGCGGTAGTTTGTAATGCTTCAAACATGTGGTTCTTTTTAACATCGTAGAAAGTTTTGTAGTGCAGCTGGTACAATGAGCTATAGAAGATAGCTAGCAAATGTTACGTAGAGAAAGAATACTTATTTACAAAGACAGTTGAAAAGTTACCAGTAAGCTGTTTTTTATTACAAAGCCTTTGCAGGAGGCTAGATGTAAAGGAAGTATATGGGTAGTCAGTGGCGTAGCCAAGGGGGGGGTTTTAGGGGGTTACAACCCCCCCTTAGGCACGCGTGTGACGTCACGATATTGAGAATGATGATTTCAGTCTAAAAAAAAATTGCCTATTTTTAAACAAAATTGCATTAAAAGAGCGAGTTTTGCCAATACCAAACATTCAAACATCTCAGCCAGGAATTAGCAACAAGAAAACACAGAGACGTAGCTTTTTTTTCCGAAAAATGCCGAAAAAAAACATGATCTTATCCTTTTGCTATGCTACCGGACAGCACCATTTTACAGGAATATTTGTACCCACATTTTTGTTGAAAATGCTCTCAGAATGCACCAAATTCAAAGCAATTTTTCAAAATTTTCTGGGGGAGGCCCCCCAGACCCCCCGCCGTTGGGTGGTTAAAACCCCCCCCTTTCAAAATTCCTGGCTACGCTACTGTGGGTAGTTCAATTAACAAGCAACTACGAGCATGCTGTGAATATCCAGGCCTAATGTTAATAGCGCAGTGCAAAGTTATCATAACAAGATTTGTTAAACTACTATCGGTGCCAATTGTCATTTTACGATAAACACAGATTATTTACGATAAACAAAAGCCCTTTTATTGTCAGACGTAATAAAAGCCTTCGTATCCCCTTCTTTGGATATCCCTGTCTGAAACAGCTTGTAAAGATAAGGTTTCGGTACTGGGGGAGGGGAAATTCACTGCTTTTATCTCTGGTCTTGTGAAAGGATTCAATTTTATACAAAGCTGTCAGGCTTGGAAATACAAGCGGCAAAACCAGAAAAAGGATGGAATGAATGACCATCAAATCACGTGATTAGTTTGATGGCTGCGGCTGTGAATTGTGATTTCACTCTCGTTCGTTTCATCATCAGTTGGAGTGAACAGGCAGAAAATGAAATTGCATTAGTGCGATCAGTTTCTATGCAAATCCAATAAACCATTTAGCTCTAACAAGGTCAGGATAGGGTAAGTTGTAAAATGTGTTGAAAACGTAACGGCCTCGTTTATCTTCCAATGCCGATCTCTCACAGTTTGTCTCAATCTTAAAAAGATCTGTCAGTAGAAATTTTATTTAAAAAGTTGTCAAGTTAATGGCTCAGATTTCAGAATGAGCTTGCCGTGTTACATTTTCAAAGCAACCGGTGCTTCATGAGTCCTCTTAGAATATCGGTAGGCCTATCAAGCAGATACTTCACTTTTGTATCTACTGAGAGCATCCAGCCATGTAAAGGCAAGATTGCTAATAGTTGTACCGTAACACCCGAATGAAATCAGACGATAAGGTTTATTTTTCCGAGAACCAAAACTTGTTTTAGTTTTCAGAAAACGTTCACTTGTATAAAACTACGCTTTTCTAACAAAAAACAAACAAATAACTTTTACTGTCCTAATCTTTATGTTGATTGATTAGTATTTTATTGCAGCATGCAGCAACAACGTAACGGTAAAACAATAATTTAACATGCGACAAAAATCACACTTTGCATCAAATAGGTACCTATCAAATTAAACTATAGTCACTGCACCACAAGTCAAAGCGAGAAGCTGCAGAAAGCCATGCTTATGAAAGTTAATTGCTGATGCTTTTATAATGCTTTCATGTTCTAGGGTCGGAAAATTAACGCTAAATATAAAACTAAAAATTAGCATACGAAACATAAATTATATACTGCAGGGTAGGCCTAGCTAGGTCTAATGAATGGTCGCTCACACATTAACAACGATAGTGATGCACAGTGCAATAAATAAGTCTACAGCAATGAAGTGTACTGCAATAAACACTATGATATTTTGGTAGTAGATTTTTATAGTAGCCTTGAATTTTATGCTATAGAATAATTAACAGATGCCTAACTGTAGCCTATTCTTTCACAAAACGTCGACCAATAAAAATGATTTTATCAAATTATTTTAAAATGGTTTACTTTTCGATTCACATGATGCAGAAAAAAGCGGGTTTTCGATGTGTTTAAAGGTGCTTATATATTTTTTATAGATAAACGAAGTAGCCTACAGCAACATGAGTTGGATCTTTAATCAATGGTTTAAGTGTGGACGGTTGAAATCACAGCCACTCGATTAGGGGTAAATTAACTCCTGGGCTTCGTCTCGTAACAAGATGAATTGTCTCAAGCAGGAAATATAGACTACAATGTAATTGCCGGTTCAGATGAATTTATATTCAGAAAGTGAGCGAAGAGTACACGAGAGTGGAAGGTTGAAAACCCTTGGGTTAAGACACCAGTTTAACCGGACCTTTCATCAAAAGGCCGTTTTACAGAGCATTTGCAAACCTATAGTATGCTAAATTTAAAATCTTAGACTTAGACCTCTCTTGTTAAGATTTCTGGATAAAACCATTTACTTTCTCCTAAACGCGTATTGAGATGTGTTGCTTTTATAAATTTTGATTGCCTAAAATCGCTCTTAATTTTTAGGATGTTTTAGTTTGATGCTATATGAAGTAATTGAGACATTCTGCTGTTTCGCTGTCACTCGATCAAACTGAATTTTTCTCAAAGCTTTCAGCTGTTCGTTCATGCTCTACTTCAAGTGCATTACTTGCTGAGGTAGCATGCCCGCAGCGAAATACGACCAGTCCGACACAGCAGGCGTGACGTACGGTCATCAAAGTGCAAACATCAGTTGTTCAGTCTCTGCTAGTAATTCCCAGTACTGCAATCTTCACAACGGCATCAGGTGGGACAGTAAACATCAATCTGAAGCACACGTGAACTATCAAGCCTCTGGTGTAAATACTGCAGTAGCACAATGGCAGCCACTGTCAGGTAGTGCTGGCTTTGCTAACCTTGTTTGTCAGCAACAAGAAGGCATGTTTCGCCCATGTCGTCAGAATGAGGGCGGTAGATTGTACAGCGATGATTACTGCATAGAAGCAGAAACTAAAAACGCAGTCGTCAATTCGCAACAGGCATTGCATTCTCTATCGATAGAACAAGATGGAAATAGTGAAGCATTTGGCTTGGATCAAACACAAATGAGCCGAACCTACCAATGTTATTCATTGATGGAACCTCCCAGGAATTTGCAGCATATTTACCGAAGCAATGATAGCCATGGCTCACCAAATGTTACTTGTGTTGAAGAAGCCTTACATCTCAGCGGAGAAGCTAGGCTGCCACACAATGGGTCAAATATGAAAAGACGTTGCGAAAACCCGCAGAAATTTGGCTTGGAGCCTATGAGTCAACTTAACCTGGCGCTTGGTCACATCAGCAGTCAGACAGCAGCGAGACAGTTTCCGTCGGTCAGGCAGAGCGATGACCTGAACTCAAATGAATTTAGCGATAAAAACAATTTCTTTTTCTTAAGCGTTGATCAAGTTACCAGTGATCCGATCTGTACAGGAGAAAGTTCTGCCCAAGATATCAGTCAAATCATGGAAGCCACAGCTGTAAACACGACCAGTACGTTTGTCCAGACGCCACATGAAAACAAAATAACAGAACATATGCATTGTGACGAGTTGTCGCGAGAGAGATTGCGCTGTAGCATATCTAGTGACCCGGAAATATACACCAAGTCGCCATCTGTACAAAAACTTAACGTCAAGATTCAAAAACTACGGGAAGAAATGGTGAGTTGTTTTTTGTGAAAGTTGTTTCTAAAGTTGTTAGAATCGTGCCATATTTTGCATGTTTTGAGAACCTGATCAGCCACGCTTGAAAACTCTATTTTGTATCCAGTTTCATGAAGCAAAATTTGAATAAGCCTGCTGGAAAAGGGCACTTATTGTTTTTTCTTGCATTAATAGCAAAACAACTGCCCAATCTGTGCAAGTGACAGGAGGCAAACCTTATTGCATTGTAGGCTTGTAGCAAACATGAACGAACAATGAAACAACAATATTAAACGTCGAAATAGTGTAAAAAATCAGCTCGCAGATTGTTTATCCGTCCTCAAGCACACAAGGTTTATTACAACTCATTAATTTACACGTCTCCGTGTGGGAGAAGACATTGAATTTCTCAGCAAGCTATTTTTAGCTGTGTTTGCTTTGTATGTGACACTGTAGGGATAAAATGTCATTGAACCAGCAACTCAACAATGAATTACAACTTGCCAAACAAAAACTCGGTTTGTTTTCATCAATCTAACGTTGGCATATGTGAAACTAATCACGAGATGTTAGTTTGTGTTGTAAATGGATATTGGCATTTGGACGTTGCCTTTTCAAAAGTCTTCTTTTTGTCAAGCTTTGATTGAACATTGCGATTCGGCGTGGATGTATTATTTTGACGTTGATCCAACGTTACAAGACATTCAGCTGTTACAAATTTAGTCAACTTTTTTGCCAAAATGTGTGTATGAGTTGTGTGGCTGAAAACTTCCATCTAATAAGATAAAATTCCAGTCAGCACTATGTTTCTCGGCAGCCGATTGTAGCAACAGCAAGCACTGTTAGACAATGGGACTGGAGACGAATGCAACAACATTTTTGAAAGTTGATGCAGTCTCCCTGTCCAACTTGGGACAGGGTAGGCCTCTCCTTGCTAGCTGATATGTGCGGCTGAACGTTTCGCTCCCTTCATCTAAGCTTGCTTGCCAAACGCCAATCGATACTAAACCATTGGACCCTAAAGTATTGTACAAGTTTTAACTATTTAGAAAAGTTTAAACTTAATACTGAAAAACTTGGATGATCATCAGGACAATTATCGACACGAAGTTCAAACATGTCGAATAAACATCTGAGATTGTGGTTCGTGTTAAAATAGAATGCATGTTGGATTTGGTTGAAAGTAAATAGAGCGTTCATGCTTTACGTTTTCAGGTTGGCTCTTTAAAACTGGGTGTTGTGAGTCATGGCTTACTTTTAATATTGGTTTTCCATCTTTGAATTTATATCAAATATCAACCCCCAACATACCTTTGACGATAATTATATACTAATTCCAGAATTATGCAATATGTCAGAAAACATTTCCACCATAATATAGAGTATTCAATAGTTTGACTAACGGTGTTCAACCAGCACAATTATTGCAAAAGTTGTTTGTGTTTTTGCAAAGTTGTTTAGCGATGACTGATGGACCATCCAACTGCACAACTTTTGAAGCTGTCTAAGCATGCCAAATATCTTAATTATTTTCCTGTTTAAACAGAGCGCCTAAATAATTGTGTTTGTTTGAGCGCTGCATAAGCAAGTTTTTTCCTATTAGCTCAATTCAAGTTTGCAGCAAGTTTCGTGAACCGTAACTTTGTATTTGGCAACCCACACAAGAATACAAGATTTTTCAATTGTATTTTTGTACCCGGTGACTTGAACATTCAGAGCATTTTGATGGCATGCGAAAAGATCTTTGCTTTTCGACCCGTCCTGGCAGAAATTCGTCTTATTCTGATAGCAAATGGATAGACTTCCGATATCCCTAGAGCAGGGCTTCCCGATTCGTTTATCACCCCACACCCCATGGGATTGATGAAGCCAATCTCGCACCCCCTGTTTTGAAGCGGAGTGGTACTGAGAAAAAAAATTCAAAATACGTACGAAAACGCAGAAAAGCAGCTCACCGATCTTTATATAGCTAACGAAGAGGAAAAAGGGCAGCCTTCAACAACGCAATCACACAAAATGCAAAAGCGAATAAATAAAGAAATAACACAAACTGAGGACATAATGGCGTTAATCAAGATCTATGACTTTTCTCCTGCCTCTTCTTTGCAATGATCTGTTCGAAACGTGGAAGCCTGTGGGGTTATGCAATGCGCAGATCATTTTCGGGGTCCAGGACGTTGCGGTATTTATTCTTCATGTAAAGTAGAGATGAAAATCCCGATTCACACAGCCAAGTGGTAGCAAATGGAACCAAAACTTACAATGCTTTCTTAGCCGTAGTTGGATACCCAGTTTGAACGCTGCACCAGAAAGTTTCGTGAGCTGGACTCATAAAGCAGCTTTGTCGATTGGCATACTTGCATATCTATCAGATGTTCCTTATCTTCATCCTCATCTCCCGTCTTCTCTAATTTGAAGGCAAAGGGGTTGATGATCCAAGTTTCCGGTTTTTCCAGATCTCCTGGGGAGAAACATCCGTCAAATGACTCTCAGGCTTTCCAAGTGCTGGCTGATTTCTGCCTTGACATATTGCATTATCCCGCCACCAATCACGTGACGTTCGGACCACAGCCTTTTTGTTATCAGCAACTTGTTGGGTGGTATTTTCTTATTGTTGTGCATTGTGCTGTATAGGCCAACATAGAATGCTCTGAGAGATAATCACCACTTCCCTCGTTAAACAAAATCCATCTCTATATACGGTATAGCTCTTCTTTCTCGGTGGATTCTCGCACCACCAGCAACAGCTACTCGCACCCCCAATTGGGAAGCCCTGCCCTAGAGTGAAAGGAAATATCATCATCATCATTGTCAGCCATTGTTGTTCCACTGCAGGATGAAGGCCTTCCCCATATCTTTATAATTTTGTCTGTCTTTGCACGCTTGTGTCCAGTGTTTGTCGAATTGGTAGAGTTCGTCTCGCCATCTTGTTTTCTGTTTCCCTCTTTTACGTTTATTGTCAAGCGGTATCCAGTCAGTAGCTCTTCTTGTCCATCTGTTGTCAGTTGTTCGCATGATATGTCCTGCCCAATTCCACTTTAAACTTTTTATTGTTTGAATGATATCTTTGATTTGTGTTTGTTGTCATATCCATTTGGCTGGTTTCACTAAACTAATGTAAAATAGAAATTTGTGCTTTAGTGTTTAGATTTAGTAGTTCATCCCTGATAATGTCACTTTCAATAAGTCAAAGTAGTTTTGGTTTTAAGGTCGAGGTGGGTTCTAAATCCAAAATTTGCATTTTTATAAGTGATTCTTTTTTTTGCGCAAAGGATTGAATAAAATAAAACATTGTCATTGCCTTTACTGCAGCTGACATTAAACTCCAAAGCTAGGCTAACAACAAGATGTACAAATGTGTTACGTTTTTATAGTTGTTGCCAAGAAAACCTTGTGTATTGCGTATAACTTTAATCAATGCTTTAATCCCTTCATCCTCGTTAATGTTTCTGTGTCATCGTTAACTGATGTGTGACAGCCAGCAGCTTCGTTTGGTTACTCAAAACCTTGGAGAGTTTTAAGGGAGTTGGTTAAACGTAAAGTAGACTTAGTCTGATATCCAGCACGTTACGCAGGTGTCATGTTTAGGTTTTGTTTTGATTGCTGCTTCACATCTTGGTGTTGTTTAAATGCAACTTAACGTTGAACCGATAAACATATGCGTGGCGTAAAGTGTGACTGTAGTTTTGGGTTTGGCGCTCCAACAGTTCACTGATGATGTTACTGAATTATCTTCAGGAAAGCGAGGTGAATTTTATCCTTTTGGCAAAAACACTTCTGAAACTTTATCTAAAAAAAAGCATTCACTAATTTAAATGTGATTAAATGTTAATTGGACGTAATTATGACGAAGATTGTTCACCAGTTTCTGACCAGGTTAACTGCAAGCCATCATCGTCTTGGGTTACATTCCAGACAAATTAATTAAACGAGCAGATCAGACATTCATTTGCAAACGATTACAGGTTTGATTTCGGATTGGACTGTTGTCCAGTTGCTTTTCTCCACACGATTTCCCACCTGCACTTTGTAAGAGCAAGCAATGTATTAAATTGTAATTGTTAAGTCGTACCTTGTTTGCTATGATCTAACTTTATTGAGTCACGTCATTCACAAGTGAAAGCAGGGTTGTAAACAGTGTCAGATTTAAAATGGGTTCAAGAAATAAATAAGTGGTCAGTTTTAGCAATGTTTTAACAAGAGTTACGTTCCTTTGAAAATGCGAGCAGAGTTTGCGCTGCTCAGTTAACTTATGCGCATTTTTGATAGATGACTGGTTCAACAAATGTTCAGTTCCATAAGACCATAAAAGTGACAGCACTAGGCAATACAATATTGAAGTTTCACTGTAATTGTTGCATTTTTTTAATGTAAACTTCCTATTCAAGGACATGACGAATAACTTTGCTGTTACGTCATCATCGGTATCCATGGTAATAACCATCCAGCAAACGAAGCCTTTTTTTCATTGTTTAACATCGCCAAACGGTCTGGATAACTATAAAATAGACTGGTGTATTATTTGATTTGTCCAAGTTTATAATAACGATGTAAGTATATATAACGAACTTCGTTATATAACTTACTTCGTTTATAATAACGAAGTAAGTATATTTTACGATGTAAGTTTTAATTTATAATAATGGCTGGTATTTTACAATAGTGGTCAAATGTAAGTTAAAATCCTATGACTTTGGGGATTCTCACGACTGACAATTACACAAAGGGGGTCTTTCTTTTATCTTCAGTGACCCATACCATTTCTGGGGATAAAATTAGTTGACCCAATTTCCTGTGTCTCAGGAGTTTTTGTCTTTCAAATATGCCGAATACTTTCTATAAATCTTTGTGTCGCCTTTTATGGAAGAAACATGGTCTTTTCATATTTTATGTTGTTCAAATTCGCATATAGCCATTTTTTACCCTGAATCAATCTCTTTGTTGAGTGCAAAGCAGGAATAAAATACCCTATCAATCTTCAAAATTCTGTATCACTAACTGTTCGGTTTAACTCTGAAAAAAAAAAGATTCTTATCATGCAAAGCATGTATTTTCCATTAATTTCAATGTAGTTTATCTAACACTGATCTTGCGTTACTGTTCCAAGTATAGTTAAATGTTTATACAGTTTTTGCGTGGTCAGGAAACCGTTTGCTAAGAATAGTTCTAATTTAGCAACATTTGCTTTTCCGTTATGCGCACTTGAGCTTCTGACTCATCCCGTCTGATTGCATAGCAATTTCAAAATTGTTTTAAAACAGCATTAGCTGTCATCTGTCATAAATTATTCTTCACTCAAAGGCATGAATTCATGATCGTCTCAAGCGGAACGTTCAGTGCCACCTTCAAGATATAAATTTGTCGCATCAACATTATTTTATTGTAAGGTTCTATTTTCTCGACTGAAAAATGATAAAATACTTGATACTCAACTGTATTTGTTTTTGTTTTATTTTCTGCTATTTGTTTTTTGGGTTTTGTGGCCGTGCTAACTACTGACATAAAGCCTACTACATGATTTTCCATTCAGGCACGTTCTAAACCTTTCAAGGTTTTGCCACCTTTTCCCGTTCATTAACGTGCTGGACTGCTGGTAGGTCAATATCGATTTTTGTAGTTAGTATCTTTTTCGTCCCGGACGCGTTAATGACGAAAAATAAAATGATTGATTGATTAGTATCGTCAAAGGCACAAGTTCAAGTTCTTTGTACCACGATAGCTCATACAAATCAGCACAATCTTAGCATTGTTTCATCGGTTTAACCTTACTAAAAGTTGACACTACGCCTACGCATTGTGGTAGACATTGAATTGATGTTCAAAATCAATTTTGACAAATTTTCAATGAGTTACTTTCATACATTGTACAACACCAACATTTATAGATGGAATAAAGCGCAACTACTGGTATTCTTCGCACCAACTGTTGAGTCAAAAGAACAACAACCCATTTGTAGTTTAGATGCGCCCATTGGATAGGCTCAGGCCATCATTATAAACTCTTCATGCTCTTACGTAATCTTTCCACTAAGTACCGTTGTTTTCATAAACTGATGACGTAAATCGATCTGATGTTTTAATACCGTCTGACTACGTTGTTCTCATAAACAAACACTTTGGAAAAGTTAAAATTTCAAACAACAGTTAAAGTTTTAAGCGTTTTTGTACAAGTGTCTCAGTTGGTTGTTTCCATAGCCCTGATGCAACTTGATGGCAAAATCAGTCATTTTAACGTTGATTCAATGTCTGCAGACGTTGAATCAATGTAACAATGACGAATTTTGCTGTCTGGTGTACTTGTCAGTTTTGTTTGAAATTATTGAAGACGAAATTTTCCATGCCAAGATTGTTTCTGTAAGTTGAAGTTTTGGTAACATTAGCATAGCTTTACCAAAACGCAACGTCACCATTTTCGCTTTTATAATCTTTCTTTAAACTTCAAGCAAAAAGTATTCGATTCAAATTTGATATCTAAGCCAAATGCCACATCACAATAAGAAATAAAGTCACACTTATGTGCTAATTAACTGAGCCATTTAATAAAGATTGTGTCAAGAGCACCAGGTTGTCGGCACCAGGTTTGTCGGCAGCCGTGGCCGAGTGGTTAGCGCGTTGGGCTCGCAGTCGAGAGCCTGCATGTTCGACTCCAGCCACCCGCACTTGCTGTTGTTTCTCTGGGCAAGAAACTTAACGATAATTGCCTCTACCCAGTGATCGATTTCGAGTAATGGGTAGTACCAAATTTAAGTCATAAGTAGAGTAGACAACCGGAAACAGACATTGCCGTCGGCTGCAGCGTGGGTCAGGTGTATGTCGGAAAGCGTACACCGATGCATAGCGCTCAAGTCCGCTTTCCCGCAATGCAGGATAAAGATAAACAAACAAACAAACAAACAAAGGTTCTAATCTGAGCATGCTATCATCAGATATTTTGTTTTTGGCCATTTATGTGATCGATCCATTTTTGATTGATTTATTTAACGTATGCAAACGTTGAATCAATGTGAATTGGACCAATGTTTTGGCTGGGACATGTATGGATTAATCTTATCTAAAAAAAAAGTTCTTGACTTGTAAACTGAAAGTACCTTCGATTCGTGGAAAAGTCTGCTTGCGTGTTATAAACTACGCACTTTTGCAATTTTGGGGAGTGTAAAACAGCTGATAATATATAGGCTGCTGCTAAATATTTTGAACAGATTTTTAAAAGTTCTGAAAGAACATTTTGGTATTGTCGACACTGAATTTCTATGCAGATACTATGTTTCAAAATTCTAATCCAACAAAACTTGCTGTTGTTTTGCAACATACATCTTATAAATTATTCTCAATAGGTGAGGAATATAATATTTCATCGAAATAGTTCCACAACCAATATAATTTAATTGTATTTCTTACGTTCATGTGATCGTGTAGTCATGTTTTAGTTGCAACAACGTTGAAAGATGTAGATGTGACGATAAATTTATGAAGCTGTAACATGTCCCAAGTGAAGTGAACATCGAGCATTTTTGTTGTGGGAAAATCTCTCTGCAAATCCCAAAGGATTCCCCAGTTTTGTGTTTAGCACTTTTCTTGTTTGTCCAATAGTTAGACAAACTTTGCAGGTCGCTGGATCAACGTAAAACCACCTGAAATTCCATGTTATCTGCATAGTTGTACCTAGCACGTGTGTACCAACAAAGAAATGATTGAACTTTTGTCCCACCTCAGAGACGAATAGCTTCGCCATGAGTGACAATATTGTAGCCGGGCTTTCGATTACTGCATTTTGCAAGCAATGCTGCACTTCCAACATCTGTCAGTAAAACTTGCAATTTTACATCGTTTCTACGTCGCTACAGGTTGAAACAATATAAGAATGTAAACTTTTGCCAGCTTGTCCCGCCTAAAAAGCAATACACAAGGGAATGCCAAGGGCGGACCAAGTAAACAATTATTTTATTGGCATGTGAAGATGATGACATCGAAGTTGATAGAAAGGTTTCATGAAAATGAACCAACGTAGTAGCAAAATGGTTGGAACGCCTGACTAATCTAATCAAAAAACAAAAAGCCTAAAATGTAGATACTAGACTCATGCATTGTTAACGTCCGAAAAAGAAAAGTTTTGGAACAAAAGAAGCCCTACTAAAGCTTTTTCGTCTTTGTCAAACCTTCAAGGCAACTAAAATAACGGGATCACTCACCCAGCATTTTGCAAGAATTTATTAGTTGCAGAACCGAGGAAGTGCCTTTGTGCCAGATCTTTTCAGTGTTAGCGTTCTCTATAGTTAATTTAGAACACTCAGTGAGGATGAAAACAGTCTTGTTTTCGAAATGTTAGCTGGCCACAATCTAACATATCATGACAATCATAACTCTTGTCACCGACATTCGTTTCACTTTTACTACCAATTTACCACACACATTTTCATTTCGTTGCATTTCTTATGAGCTTGTTTATAAGCATTTTATAATTTTCTTCATGACTTTGGTGGTGGTGTGATTTTGAATTGATGCTCTGCTGGGCTTTCATGGGATAGCGCACAGCAGAACTTAAATTTCAAGTCAAAATTTTTACCGTCAGCTGTTCATAAACTCTAGTTCATTATGAGTGGACAAAGCAAACCTTTGTGACATGAAACTGCTTGATTGATGATATTTAAACATATTAGCTGCTGTTTTGTGGACGAAAACCTAAAATTAACTTTAATTGTAAATTCTCCTCTTCAATCACATCATCTTGACAAATCTCAGTGCAAATGCAAGGTGGACTTATATTTTTAATTGGCCGTACGTGTTGACGGTTTAAACAAGTTTGTAACCGATATAGCTGAAATCTTGTCCAAATGTAGCTACTGTGTCTGTGTGGCCTTAATGGGAAAGTGAAAAGTGACAAAGAAGACTAAGATGGTATTTTTCCATCAGTCGCCTTTCAAATTTTTGTTGCTGTGTTGCAATAACACCCAACAAAAGAATGACGAAACCAAGGTGGAATGAAAAACTGCGTTAACGGGAGTTCGCTATTTCACTTCGTTTACAGTAGTTTGTTGCTTCGTTCAAACAACTTCATAAAAATATATTTGGCATTGTCAAATATAATTGTATGTGTGTGTTAATATTCAATCTTCATGTTTCATACCCACTTCTTATTTCACAAACAACAGTTCAATTTTACTGTCTCTTTTTACCCATTAGACTTTCTCGGCAGTAGGCTACATACGTATAACTAATGAATTTATACCGACATCTTCCTATTTTCCATGTGGCTTATGTGATTGTGAACCGCTTAAGCTACGTATTTACACTTAAAGCTTTTAATGGCTTTAGTACAGGGGTGTCCAAAGTCTGGCCCGCGGGCCAAATCCTGCCCGCGATACGTTTTTGTATCGCCCGCCTCTGTTGTTGAACATTTGCACAATGTGTTATTTAGGCCCCCAGACACATAGAAATCATACAAATTCAACTTGCAGTTTTTCTAACTTGATGATGTAGTATTTTCTCAGACAAAACCGGGCGAGAAAGGTTAGAATCATTGTTGCGTCATAATTACAAAATCAACTATTAATTATCGCTTTGAGAGGATGATGCAGTCCAGCTCCAGCATTCATGTTTTCTTGTTAGCGAATTCAACAACCGCTCTCAATTCGAAATTTTGCCTCAAATGTAAAAAACTTATTGCTATTAACTTCTTTCTGCTTGAACTTTGATGAGGCTGCAGCTAATTGAGCTTCTCTGCAAAGCAATCTTTCGTGCCTTTTCACCAGCAACTCGATAAAAACAAATTTCCAGAAAAGCAACGCTTGCGAAGAAAATGGTGGAGCTTGTTCGGCTCAAGCTCAACATATTTGTGTGAACATACGTTCTCGGTTATGAACTTGAACTGTGTACATGTGCATCTTTCTTTACACAAAACAAGATTGTCAGAGGCTGTTGGCCCACGAGCACTTTTGCATTATCAAATATGCCCGTCTGGGAAAAAGTTTTGACACCCCTGCTTTAATACGAGTGTTGCCTCAATATAGCTTAAACAGCCAATGAACACCTGTATGACATCAATGAATTATTGAAAACCCATTTGTTTGCTTTAAAGATATGCCGAATAGCCGAACGCTACAATAATAACTTTTTTGCTATGCCGCCAAGCTGTCGTTGCACTTTGGTGATCTAACTTGAAGCATTTCCCCAGGCATCAATCAGTCGTTTTGTGCAGACGTTGAATCAATGAAAAAAATAACTGATTTGTTTTCTTGGATTTCAACACCATCTTCTCTGAGTTTATTAAATCAACTTTGCTTGGCTTGTTAAAAGATAAGTGACGCTGTTTACAAATTCAACGCAAAGGAAACCTGAGCAGATTGGCTGTGGCTTACCGCATCGCGGTCAGCTGTTGTGCGCCCAAGTCACGAACTATCTAACTGACGACATTTTGCTGGTCAGCAGGGAATCTTGTATCACCATAAACACTAAACATCGGTGTCAAAAATCAATTTTTTTTATGGTTTAGTGCGAGATTCGCCAACATAGAATGTACGTTTGTTCACGATCTAAAAAAGATTTTTCAACGGCCTTCCTAGGTTGTAATGTTTTGGATCACAACTTTTTTATTAGTAAGCATCTTTGCAGTTATATTACGACATAATGCGCAATACCGTTGTTATTATTATGATGCGCAGTTCAGCAATTTCGACGTTTCCTTTCAGTCGAGCTGATATTGCAACGTTTGGTTTCAATTTATATTTAAAATATGCTGGTAAACAGTAGCGGGTCAAGAAAACGATTGTTTAAATTTTGGAGAAACCTAAATTGTAATATTTTTCGGTTTTAAGAACCAAGTGTCCCCCTGGATCCGCTATAGCTGGTAGATAACATTGACCTATTGCTAGAAAAATAATTTTCAGAATGGGTCTTCGTAGAAAAAAGTTTTTGTTAAAAAATTGTTATTGTCTTAAACTTAGAAATACTTTTCTTTAAATCTACATAAACTTGAAAGCAAGCTTGGCAAAAGTATACCAAGTCAAATTTAGTATTCAGGTTAATCTCAATACGGAGAGTGTTGTGGCTAACTGAATTTTTATTAGTTTTAATCTAGCCGAGGTAAACCGGTTCTAGCCGACCGATAGATTGAAGCGTTTTTAGCAATGGAAGGAATTTTTGTTTGCTTTCACGCTGGTTCCCAGCAATGTTTGCATTGATTGATTCAACGTATTCCGACGTTGAAGGCGTAAACAATTAATATCTTATCGGATTACGACTGAAGAAGCCACGCATGACTGCATTATTGGCAACTCAAAAATGCTGCAAAAGCGGGGAGAAGCCCGCCAACCGAATCACAGTTTGCACACGCACATGCCCAGCAACAAAATTCGTCATTTTTACATTGATTTAACGTCTACAAATGTTGAATCAATGTAGAAATGACTGATTTTGCTGTTTGAGATGCTTTGTTGAGATGGGCTAACGATAAAGGTTTTAAGTTCAAAGTATCCCATGTAAATTCGTGTGAGAAAACTGGCATTACATAATATGAAAATTTCAATGGTCTTATTAATGTGTCTTTTAAACGTCATGTTTAATCTTTCAAGTGAATGATGTTTGCTTTTAAACATTTCTATTTGAACAGATTTTTCTGTTGGTCAACTGTCAAAGCAAGATGGATATTTTTCATCAAACCAGCGCTTGTTGACGTAATCAATCAATATGTAGTCATAATTATCATCTCTTATTTCCAACGTTAGATCTCAAGAGAATGATGATGATTGTATGTTCTTTTACTCAGCATTCCCAGCGAGTTAAATCAATGTAAAAACCAAACAGTTTTCTAGCTAAATTGGCCTATGGGTTGATACGATTTGACAGGCCAATCTTGTCTCTTGTTCAAATTTCCTTCTCCAAACACATCTTTCCAATGTATCGCACCCTATGCAGATGTGAGACTTGTTCTTTTAAACATCTTACATAGGCTATACAGGACTGGTATCGAACTGGGTTGAGTTGACATAACTAGAAGCCAAACCTCGTGTTGGGTAGGCAGTAGGCTATCCGTTAAGTAAATATTAAGTGACCCATGGCGATTTATAAAAAAAGGAAATATGAGGAAATGGTTTAAATAAAGGTGGTCAAGGTCAGATAAAGTGGTACATAGCGGTAACTTGCTTCAACAATTTCCTGTATGAGTCATTTAACAAATAAAAATGCGTCTATTTTGTTTTGATGATCATTAGACTGTAGTTGTGTGCTAGATTACCGTGACGTTCAGGTTCAGGTACATTCACCATGGTATAGTATGTTTAGTCGCATTAAATAACGTCGTTTTTGATCAAGTCACACTACTCAGTACTATTATGGAGTATATAGTATATATATGCCGTTTATAGTCAATATATACTGTATTGAACCAAATTTTAATAGTTTTCTTTTCATTTCTCAATAAGTTAAAAATTGTTTTTCCAAAAAAAAAACCTGAGTGTATAATTGTTTCTCAAAAACAACACAAACAAGTAGTTCATGGGCAATTTCTCCGGGTTTTCCTGTAGTTGTTTACATTTTGAAATAATTCTTATTGTGGAAACGGATATGCATTTCTCCTATGATTTTATAGCTGCGTGTATCCTATTGTGTTTCGATTGCTTGTTATTATGGAGAAAGGAGGTTGCTAAAATACCTTATTTCCTTTTGAATCTGGTTACATTTTAAAGCCATTGCTTCTTTCCAGAGTACACTGTACAAAGTAAGCATGACAAAGTAAGCATAACAAAGTGAAAGTTAATGAAACTGAAGGGACTTTAAATGTTTGTGTGGTTTGGAAATTACGAGATCTACACAGCAAACATGTGTAAGCCTTTTAAGCTGATTAGTTTATCTACAGTTACACCTGATTGATTTGATCTTTATCCTCGGACTGGGAAAGCTTCTTTGAGAGCTCAATCCTGGCAGTTTCTCGTACTTGTAGAGGCTTTGAACCACTGATGCAGGGCTAGTCACAGACATTGACAAAGTGGAGTTTCTGATTGTTGTTGCCGAGGAATTGTTCCAAAAAATAAAATGAAATAATATGTCCTAAACCCTAGCATGCACAGTTGCACACTGCTGTTAATCACGTTTAATTAGCCATGAATCAATATCTAATAATATGCCACTTCTATGTGTCCATTTTTTAAATATAAAGTCGTTGAATCAATTATATGTACATGTGCAATTGCGCATTGTGCTACTAACTGATTTGATGACTGCGGATAAACCATAGCTGTCAACGGATGGATTTGAAATTGATTTCTTTCAAGCATTTTTTAATTAAAGTTTATCCCCATTACAAAACGCATCGACCTTTTCAAAATCAAGGTTCATTCAGTTTTATTGGATTTCTATGGATTTCTTTCTTACCTTGCCGGGTAACTGACTCCTACAGCAAATCAGTCATTTTTGCATTGATTTAACGTCTGCAGACGACTGCTTTGTTGACTCCAGAACAACCAAATGATAAGAAAATTTCAATATTTCTTTTTAATTCTCCAAGGCAACGTCTCATAATATTAAACCAACGTAACATAAATTTTAATGGATTTGAAGGAGTGGACCATGTTGTCTAGATTTAGAACGACGCAGCAATAAGCAATCAATATTCAATTTAACGATTCATAGTTTCATGAGAATTACATCTAAAAAGACACCTGTCATGTGAATGTGATATCGAATACTAGTGGAAGCGCTACTAATCTGCGGAGAATAGTAATGTGACCAAGTGGCCGTAAGATACACAAACAGTATGACAGATTCAACGGCATCCATTAAGATTCATTTGATGTTTTCTCAATATGATCTTACCTTTTACTAGTAATTGAGAAATCACTTTTAAATTAATATGATTTCTTTGAAATAAAGATTAAAGTTTTGTTTTCGTAGTCAATAAAAACGATGAAATTTTGCAAGTATTCTGTTGCCTTGTTAGTCATGCAGTTAGCTACGATATTGCTGCAGTGGCTCAATTCTGCACACTTTGCAACATCGGCTTTCGTGTTAATTTGTTTATTGCTAAGTAACGTAGGATAGACGTAAAACAGCGGATTGTGGGTTTAGTCACGCACGTTCCGCCTGACAAAACCTCATTTGAACCGCAATGAGTCGTTGAAAAAGAATTTTCATTGAAGATTTTTGCTTGTGTAATAAAATATAAAGTAGGACAATCTGTGATGACGTTGAATAATAGTTATGTTCGGTTTTGTTCTATGACAATTAGCTATACTGTGACATATCAATAGGTGACGTGTAACTGGACTTTTATTCCTTATTCCTGTTTTTAAAATTGCATATTAGCCACTTCCAAATCAGCCACATTTTCTCAGCTAATTGCCTTATGTTTGATGAAAAATACTGTATATGCAAGAAGGGCCCCAGTTTTGATATTAGGTATGAAGACAACAGTGTTTGTTATTTACTAACAAAACTGAAATATAACGTTGTTTAATTGTAAATGTTTCGCGACAAAATATATGTGTGGTATGAGTTATTATTCGATTTGTCCTGACTACATTTTGTCGGCCATTGTCATGGCATGTCAAGGTGTTCAGACCTTCAACGATTTTTTTTTTGTTTATTTGCTTAAACTCCCAGATCTCAGACTTTCACAGGGTAGGCTAAAGGGAATGTGTTCCACATACGAACAGTTACAGACTTTTGTCATTTCCTGTTGTCACGCACTTAACTAAAGACAAAGAAATAACTCTGACTGTCGCACATGTGAAGAATTGTAACAATCCAGGCTTTGTTATATACGCTTTTCCAATTAGACCTTTTCGTTGTCCACCAAGATTGCATACTCGAATGCTTTGTAAAGAAGTCAGTGATGATAGATCTGAGTGTAGATTTCCTGTTGTCTTACAGGATTGAACCATTTTTGACTAAATAATGTGTCTTTAATTTCTAAAGCTACTATTCGTTTATTCACCTTTTTGTTGCCATCATAGCAATCAAAGAAAAGCAAGGAGTTTCCAAATAGTCTGGTGCTGTCTTGTACCTAACAGATATGATTCAAATCCTATTCGTTTTTAGCTTGCTTTGCGTTCGACAACGGATTCATACAAACAACACATGGAATCCATGTTCGATGAATTAAAGAGCATAGCACAAACACACGATGAGAATTTTCCTTGGACAAACTCCAGCAATCCCCACAGGACAGAAGATGGTCCACAGCGTCAGAAATTAATCTCTAACATTTCTGGTCAACAGAGCAATACAAGGTATGCATGTGCTTGACTTTAAGAATACGTGGTTGTGTCTCAGCTTGCCCCATTCTGCCACTCCGTCGTTCTTACATTACTTCAACGACGTTGAATATAATACCACTAATTGTGACCCACTTTTCAGAATCACTACATTAACCAATATTTTCAAGAAAAGAAAATTGTTTCATCATAATGTGGTAAAATAGTTTGATTGTTGCTTTTGAAATCTGATGCAGAAGCTGTCGCGTATGGATAAACGATATTAGTTACTAAAATGAAGTTATTATAAACAACAGTACTGTACTTCTTTTTTTCTAATGCTTTTTTGATTTTGTGTATATCATTGAGAACTTTCCATCATCTGTGTCTTTAACATATCATTGTTGCATTATACTGCTTTATTGTGGATTGATGTGTATTGAGAAGTTTTTATTTTTTTGCAGGTCCTATGAGATGGATACCGATAATTTAGAAGCAGAAGGGTCCAAAAGTAACAAAGACTCTGTCAGTGCAAAAGAATCTTTTGTTCATCCCAGCTATCAACCAGAAGCATCTAAATCATTCGCAATCTCTCAACGCAACCGAAATTATGAAAATATCTTCGATGTGCAGCAAAAGACTCAGGTTTGCTCAGAGTCTGCAAATAACGAGGTGAAACGAGGAAGATGTAACGAAAGACCTTATTCAGACCCAGTTTCTTTATGCGCTGACCAGGAGGATATGATATACTCTTCATCCGCAGAACAAAAGGCTGCAGCTCTTTCGCTTCCGCATCCGCAATCAAGTAACAAGCACTCTGCTAAAACATCAAAATCTCCTGGAAATGTCGTCAGAAGAACAATAGCTGCACAAGACCACCTTCACGCGCTACCTGTTTTAAACAAAACCAACGTAGCTTTGCACATAAGCGAGTGTAGCATCGATTCAGGATACCAGGACTCTTCACTCATCTCTCCACGAGAGAGGCAAAGTCGAGATCTTGCCTCCCAAGTGGTCACGCCAGCCTCACCTATAGACGAATCCCCATTTGAAGCTACAGACCAAACAACTCATGACAAACTTGCACCGGTTAGCAACTGTAAAGAAAGTCGATACGCACTTAATGGGCTGTCTGATACACCCAAAGCGGTGCTATCGGATATCATACCAATTCCCAACGGCTTTGACAACAGTATAGGTATGGATGCTGATTTTACGTCAAGGAATATGTTTCACAAAAATGAAGAAGACATTACGGTTTCTTTCAATGGCGGTAGTCGTGCACAAACAGCTGTTCAGAAGCCTAAAAAGATAAAGTTGAAATCCTATGATGGTCCAAGCTGGAAACTACGTGACGGAGAACGTACTAAAAACAACTTTCTTCCCACAGATCGATGGAGCAAAAGTTCTTCGACTAGTAATGAAAGTGATGAGCTTCAACAATATGTTCGTCCGATTCCGAAACAACGCACTGTATTCAAACCGTCAAACAAAATCACCAAAAGCCCTTGTTCAGAAAGAAGTTTCAATTCACCCGAGGTATATTTCAGCGACGACACAACAACAACTTCTAATAAACTTAAGCACTCGACACCGTTTGAAACGACAGCTTTGAAACAAAACAACGAAGAAAAGAAACCAAGTAAAAAAGTTTCAAGCAAGGAACAAAGTTTGACCTCAAACGTATCTGGTGTGAATTCAAAGCCATCCAGGCCTACACCGCCACAGGGCTTAGCTTTATTTAAGCATTCGCCACATACATCAAGCGATAAAGGCTCACCTGTTCAAAGTAGAGTTAAGCTAGGCGTAAGTTCAATCAAGCTTACACCTGACAACGAAAGAAATGAAGGATCTCTATTTTATTGCACAGGGCAAGTTTCCAAACCAAGGACGCGGAAGACTGCTAATGCAAAGCAATTGCTTCGAGAAAAATTTGCAGCAGTTGTTGAGCATTCAGTCTCGGATAAGAATGGTAGTGGCCGCGTGAATGGTGACAATGAATCGTCGGTAGTTCGACGAAGATCAATGCGAATGATGACAGAGTTTCAGATTTTCGATTTCAAAGATAAGAAGACAACTTCATCTAAACCAAGTAAAACAACTGTTGATAAATCTCACAGACAAGCCCAAGACAATTCTTCCAAGTATGTTTCCTCATCAATTTCCAACAACCTTTCGAAATCTGCTCCTACAAGCCGAAATACAGTTTCTACATCTGTAACTACAGTAACAAAAGAGGTTTTTGAAACTGAGAAGAAAAGCAAAAAAATGAG
Organism: Aplidium turbinatum; assembly: GCF_918807975.1. Classification (NCBI taxonomy): domain Eukaryota; kingdom Metazoa; phylum Chordata; class Ascidiacea; order Aplousobranchia; family Polyclinidae; genus Aplidium; species Aplidium turbinatum. Next base: position 5,370,548 of record NC_137484.1, on the reverse strand, counting down.
CAAGTCTAACCCTCACGCAACAAAACATTCCGGTGAAAGGGTCAAACAAGACTCTTTTGAGCTGAACAGCCCAAATGAACAGCATAATTACGAAAGAATTTATTTGTCATACACCGGAGAACCGCTTCCTCCTCCTCCTCCAAGTCCTCCACGATCTTCTCCTGAGGTGGATGGCAATCCTCCTGACATCACAAACTCTCATGCTCAGATTTTCTCCAAAGCTGAACCTATTTTACATGGTCAAGTTAAGCGTCCGGATGGAGTGTTTTTAGCTCCTCTGATTCGTCCTAAAGCATCTCTACCTGGAGTCTCTTGTGATGTTGATCCCCATGATGCTCCAAAAACTTCATATAACGGACTAAAAATATCTCCAAACGCTAAATCAGCGTTCAAGCCCGTATTGTCAGCAAGTTTACAATCTTTGGAACATACAGGATCTTCTTTGACTGAAGATTTCTTTGAAGATGAAATGACTTCTGATTTTAAACGCCGGAGCTCTTTACCGTCAGCCATGGTTTCGAACAAACAAAGATTCTTGAGAGAATTCGTGCCTAATAATTTACATCATGAGCAGCCAAGTCATTCAGACTCTTCCAACGTGGAAGATGACAACAAAGCGCATTTTTGTCGTCAATCGTCAGTTAGAGTGTCGAAAAAAAGCAATGCTACGGTAACTTCCACTAAATCTGACGAGAAAGTGGTTGAAAGGAGCCACAATGCATTTCAAAACAAACCAACTGAAGCATCTAACACAAGAAGACAACAGCCTTTCACCACCACTGAACCTCTTTTCAGTGAACTGCCTAAAAAAGCTTCCACAAAACACAAAAAAGAACCCAAAAAACGTCTTCCAACATCAGATGATAAGAAAAATTCTTCTTCAAAAGATCAACAAGATTTAGAATGTCAACCTGTCCGCTTTGATCGAAATGATGCGATAACCAATGTTGTTGGGGCACTCAAAACAGCTGGCTACTTAAGGCAAAGCACGCGCGACCAAAGCTCTCAAAAGGTAATTACACTTTGTGTGTTTTATCTCTTTTTTATGAAACTGGTATTTAAGTTGCGAGCTTAGAACAAGTCGAGCGTTTAAAATTATAAAATTTCATGAATTTAAGTTTTTTGTTCACCATTTACAGCACTGGATACAATTTGTCTTTGTTTGACGACAATAGATTAATATTATAAAGATAGCAGATGTCATGTTGCAAAACAGCTCGTGAATATGCCCTGTAGATGATTAATATGCGACGATGAAGTGGTGTTAAAATGTACACAACACAAAGCCTCTTACACGCTTGCGGTTTCACTGTGTTTTCATCACAGGTGTGTGGTAACTCCACGTCATCACATGGTGCAAGGCCAGCCAACGAAAATAGTGTCATTACGTCACAATATGAGCAACAAGCGTCAAGGTGAGAAGCCTGAAACCTTACAAAATAAGATTGAAACTTTTAAAGTGTTAATAGGTGTGAAAGATGATTTATAAGTTTTGAAAGCAATGTGCAACCAATATACTGGCGATGCCTTCCTTGAGAATAGCCAAATTTGTGATAGAGGCGCGAAAAGCGTTATTCATTTGGTCTTGGTGCCTAAATTTATAGGCTACTCACTTTGCTGCAAACTATTTTGGGATTTTTACTACTGATTCAATAGGACTAATGTAAAGAGGCTACTTGAATCATAAGCTAACGAATTAAAGCAACAGAACGGCCTTTGTCATAATGCAAAAGGAACAAATCTTCAAACATTTTCAACTACCGGTATAAATTATCTAGCCTTTGTCAATCGTTTCAAAGACTGATTTAAGTTAGGTACCCTAAAATAAAAATGTCTCAGCATTGCACCATGTGACAAAACAAATAAAACCACAACACGTGATGATTTAAGTGACAATTAAATATCGCAACATTGCGTCATATTCTTCGAAAAACCAGGGTAGGCCTACTTGAAGTATTTTTCAAAATAATCTAATTAAAAACTCTGATTTTAATCCGTTAGCAGAGAAACTTAACACGTGAGCGATTTCACCTATCCACCTTCCAGCAAACAAATAGCAAATGCAGTAGTAATAAAAATTGTCGATTGAGATGAAAATAGAGTAGCAGGTTCATCCACGGCAAAGCTAAACTACAATTACCTTTTCAAAGCTTTTTTTGCAAAAAAAACGAATGTCAAAAATGAGATTAAAATGAGATATCAGTGTTACATTGCTTTGTTGTTTATGACTATCCTATTTGTTTGCTAAGAATCGCAATTGCTCAAGTTTTTCTTATTACTTTTCTCATTTTGCAGGCCTGTCAGATCAAAAAACTTCGATAATCCTTTCATGATACAAAGTAAACCCCATTCCCTGGATCTTGTGCATCAATACGAGGTCATTCAGCCAGTTGGCAACAAGGTGTGTATGTATCCTAGCGTGGTGTGTATGTATCCTAGCGTGGTGTGTATGTACCCTAGCGTGGTGTGTATGTACCCTAGCGTGGTGTGTATGTACTCTAGCGTGGGGTGTATGTACCTTAGCGTAGTGTGTATGTACTTTAGCGTGGTGTGTATGTATCCTAGCGGGGTGTGTATGTATCCTAGCGGGGTGTATGTATCCTAGCTTGGTGTGTGTGTACCCAAGCGTGGTGTGTATGTATACTAGCGTGGTGTGTATGTATCCTAGTGTGGTGTGTATGTACCCTTGCTTAATGTGTATGTACCCTAGCGTGGTGTGTATGTATCCTAGCGGGGTGTGTATGTATCATAGCGGGGTGTGGATGTATCCTAGCGTGGTGTGTATGTATCCTAGTGTGGTGTGTGTGTATCCTAGTGTGGTGTGTGTGTACCCTAGTGTGATGCAAAACCACTGTTGCTGTGATATAAGTTCATGTATAACTGTATTTGTAAAATAATTAACTTAGCCTGAAATCTTTTATTACATAAATATGATACTATCTACAATAAAGATCATTACAACATTTTTTCCTGTTTATAGAAATCAAACAAAAAAGATCGGGGGCGCAATCAAGTGGCAAGACAACAGACTTTTTCCGATAGTTTCTATTCGGAAGATAGTGTGTTTGAGCCATCGCCTACAAAAAGCCACAAGTCCACTGTGGCCATGATAAGAGATGGTCTTCTGGGAAAGCGCGATAAAACGTCGCGAAACGCGGGCAATGAAAAACGAAAAGAAGTTTGTAACGAAGTAAAGTCTCGATCATCATCAGTAGGAGCACGACAGAAAGACAAGGTTGATCAGCCTTTCCGTGAGCCTAACTGTTCCAGTTCCAACTCAAAAGTAAAGGACTCGAAATCAAAGAAGAATAAAAGTGATTCCAAACAACAAAAAGACAAGTCTTCATCGACAAAGAAAACTTCCAAAGATCAAAGTCACAAGGCAGGTAGTAGTAGAAACGTCGGCTATTTTCCTCCTGAAATTCGACCTCCTTCTCCTGTTCTTCCGGATGCTGGTCCAAGAAGATACGGTGATCCAGATTCTGAAGTTATGGAGCGATTTCTCGCTGCGGCTGCAGCATCTCATACAAATAAAACTCCACTTCAGAGACTGAGAAGTTCCTTGAGAGTCCCTAAAAATAAAAATAAGTTTTTAAGTACATCTCGCATCAAAGATGACATAGATGTTGGAAAGAATCCTCATTCTATCCATTTGGGATCACAATTTGATAAAAACTTTCCTCATGGAGATGAATTCACCTACGTGTAAGTTTTGTTTGCTCTTGTTTCAAAAGAAGGTACCTCATATTTTTGTTTAACTGTTGTTTTTTACAGTACAAATACATCATAAGCAAACGCGAAATGATTTGAAAAGACAAATGAGTTTCAGTGTTTTTGCCATCTGCAACCGTTGTCGGAATGAACCAGATCAATTTTTGTTTTAATGATAAATTAACTATGTTACCTTTGAAAACGAGTCCTATTGTCCAAGAAAAAAAAAGCAAAAACCAACATTCATTTTAGATTTTATTTTTTGTGCTGTTGTGACTTTTGAACCTTTCACATTTAATCAACAATTCCGGTTGATTGCTTGCATACTTTTATACAGATAACTGTCTGACTGATGTATTCAGTTCTGATATTATTTTTTCAAATGGAAAATTTGTTGTGTTGCTTCAACGTTTTCTTAATGTAAACCAAAAGCACTGCGCCCATTCCTTGTAGCAACTTGAATACATGAAATTGGTCTCTTCGCTTGAACAAAGATGCGATTTTATCTATCTTGTGTTGACCTTTGCAAAATATTTAAGATAGATTTCGAAATTGTCAACTTTACTTTAGTTGAAATCAATAAGTTCAATTGAAGCGACAATAAAGCAACATGATAATAAACAACTTTGTGTTTAACCCTCGATTTATTCAAAAGTTAGCCTTTCTAGCATATGGTTTCAGTTTCGTCACTGTCATCCTTGCAACTAGCAAGCTAGGCTTGAGCAATTTGATCATTCATTGTTGTTGAATCAACATTACATTTAATATCGCCTTCGTTAATAAAAGCACACCTTTGTCTTGCGTTGTTCTCGGTTGTGGCGGTCATGACAATACAATGGTGGCATGTTGAACAGAGACACGACACATTCTGAAGCTACCCCAAAAGATTGTAACATCGATAATACTTTTTATGTCTGCAATCTGCATATTTATTACAGTCCAATGCTATAACTTGTTTTAGGCAGAAACTTCTCACATGTTGCGTAAGTTTACGTTCTTTCGACGCGTAAGTTTACGTTGTTATGTCATTTGCCGCCTCTTTTTGAAAACTCGAATATTTCTGTATTGTGCAACTTTGATATGTTTGGTTTAGATTTGAATTAAAAAACCTCCATCAAGAAATTGTGTGTATGTTTGTAGAACTAAACTGAGATTTATTATTTTCAACCGGTTTTTTTACCAGACGCGGATGTGCGTCAGAAGATCGTCAAACGTTTCCTGAAGCAGGAACGTAGCCATTGGGGAGGCTTGGGAGAGCAATTGCCCTCCGACCAATTTTATTTTGCCTCCCCAAAAAATGGGATTTTAATGACATTGTATTACATGTTGAATGACGTCTCATAAATGTTTGGCCACATTCAGTAGCAAAATAAATGTTAAAATATTTACCCCCTCCCCAACAGGCAACAGTTGCTTTTCCCCCCTAAAATCCTAAAATTGTCCTTCTAGTTACGTTACTGCCTTGGAGTTTTGACGTTTACGTTTTATTGTTGATGTTCTTGTAAGATGTAAGAGTTTTCCCATTTACCTGTGAAATAAATCATCAATAACTTTTCCATTTCCAACAATATAAAATTAATTGAGTAAGTTAATCCAAAAGCTTATCATGACCGGCAGTGCCAAAAGTTTGTTGCCTACTGTAACATTGTAATTAGCACTTTTGATCGTCCACTTGAGTTTTCAGAATATAGTGCTTCGCTTATCAAAAACAGTTATGACACTCACTGTAGACCTGCAGTGTAATTTCGTCTCTTTACCATGTTTCGTTACCGAGTTATGGGAAATCCCCTATTTTAGCCCCACACGAGTTTCGACCACGCAGTGCCACATTTGAATGACGTCATAATGGAATAAAAGTTACATTTTCTAATCAGTGTCCAAAATCCCATCATACGCAAACTCGAACGTTTTTAATTTCGAAAGTGTGAAAAAAATGAAACACCCTACTGTAGCCTACACTCAAGTGAAGCGTGATGGCAAAGACCAACGAGGTCACTGGTACAACTCTCGCTTTCTTTCGTTACGAATTTAAGGAAGTGGAAAATTTGTGCCTTGTCCACACTCTGCCTTCAGAAAATTGGAAGTTAAATAACAAAATAACAAAAGGCTTTGTATTCATTGACAACAGCAGCAAGCCCAGCCCCAACAGTTATTGCTTGGGTGTTATAATACATGAAATGGACATATCATATAGAATAAGTGACAAATAATTGCAAAGATCTATTTCTATTCCCCAAATAGAAACTGTTTGACATGCTTAAGATAAAGGATATTCATAGACTAGAACTATGAAAAGTAATGTATGAAGTTCAACATAATATATTACCAAAACTTTTTAGAGAGGTTTTGAAAATATGTTCAAAAAATCTAAAAACATTCACAAATATAATTAGAAGTGCTAAGAATGAGTCTATATAGGCTACTATACATTCAACAAATAAGTTTCAATTCTTGAAACAAATGCATCAAATATGCGGAAACAACCTTGTGTCATTAGGCTACATCCCAAAGCACATATTAGTGTTGTCGTTTTATTCATTCAATAAAGAATATAGAAAGCAACTCATACCAAACTATTAAAACTGACTTGTGGCATTGTTTATTTTCTGATCTACATGATGCTGATGCATTGAAGCGCTATTTTGATTATTACAGGCCCGTAGCCAGGGGGGGTTCTCGGGGTTTCCGGGAACCTCCCTTGAGCCGAAAAGGTCCATATTTTGGAGAAAGTGTAGTGTACTACATGCGATCACAAGATCAGCTACCTATGATCAGTCGAAACCTTCCAGATAGTTCTGGAAGATAAATGGAAGGTTGTACAATAGTAAAGTCTTAAACTTCGATCATTACTGCGTTATAATGCCTTGTTTTTTTGTTTTTGTTTTTTTCGCGCAACGCTCAGAGTTCAAAATGGATACCACTACATCTTGCAGGTTTACAAATTTTCCATATGAAATGGATTTGTTTTCTGTCTCATCATTAGTGCGTCCGCTCCGGGAGCCGTCCACACACCCAAACACTCAGCAGACACACCATACTTACATGGAAGATACCTACCAAGGAGGTGAGGGACTCACTACGACCGAAGGGACCCACCGCGGTAGATGGTGATCTGTGGATGTAAATGTTTGGTTATTGGCTGCCTCAAGCTGATCTGCCTGTCTCGACTTTCCTTTTGTTTGTTTGTTTTATTATCTTTATCCTGCATTGTGGGAAAGCGGACTTGAGCGCTATGCATCGGTGTACGCCTTCCGACGTACACCTGACCCACGCTGCAGCCGACTACAATGTCTATTTCCGGTTGTCTACTCTACTTATGACTTAAATTTGGTACTACCCATTACTCGAAGTCGATCACTGGGTAGAGGCAATTATCGTAAAGTTTCTTGCCCAGAGAAACAACAGCAAGTGCGGGTGGCTGAAGTCGAACATGCAGGCTCTCGACTGCGAGCCCAACGCGCTAACCACTCGGCCACTACTGCCGATTTTGCTGATCTTGGAGCAGACTAGGAGATGGCGGGTCAAGCATAAGAACTAGCGCGTTTTGGTAAAGAATTAATTTTTATTTTATTTGAGTTTGTTTGTGTGTGTGTATCTTCTTGTTGCCCGCTTAATGCCTTGTGTTGCAATGTCAATGGTGTCCATCACGTGTTTGTGAATAGTCGTAAACATTCGATTGTTCAAACTGTTGTCTGTCATTGTGGTACGAAGCAACGATTTTACTCGCCTGATGGCGCTAAAATTGGGTTCAGCATTGACCGAGACGAGCGCAATTGTTCGGTAAATGCACAAAAGTTTGTGTATTTCCGAAAGATGGTCTTTTGTTGCCTGTTTAGAATCTCGCATATCGTAGACAATTTAGGCTAAAAGCGAATAGCAGAAATTGTTATATTGCAAAATGTGCAGTAGCTTACATGACCAAGGGCATCTGCCCCCGCTTTCGGCGTCCCTGTCGGTTCCACTGTAGATGTGCTACTGTTAATGTGAAAACTGTGTGTAGCCTATTTATTTTTTCGTTTTTGTAATGTTTATAATTTGAAGTTTGTTGGTCTCTATATTATGTATGCTACTGCCACTTCCCATGTTTTGATTGCTTGCTTGTGGACACGCCAGGAAGAAAGTGTTATCAAAAGGTCCATATTTTTGGATTTGGAAATCCCCCCTTGACAATGTCTGGCTACGGGCCTGTTATTATCGTTTTCCTTTTGTTGATAACTAGTTTTTTATTTCCATTTTATTGATTTTTTTGTAGGACTAATTTAATTAGCTATTGTACTCAGTAAAATATCCCTTGCGGGGTACCTTGAATTTGACGTCAATAACGGGATGGTTTTTTCGGTGCCTCCATGGTGTAGCTTCCATATGAACAAAAGAAATATGTGATATTATCTGGTATTGTAAATTGAAATGAATGTAGAGCTATGCCGTAAATAAACTTGATGGATTAAAATAAAAAACAATCCTTCGAACCGGATTCGAACCAGTGACCTATGGATTTCTGAGGATTAAACCGCTACAGTCCACCGCTCTACCAACTGAGCTATCGAAGGACGCGATGATAGCGCGCGCTGAAAAAATGACAATGTAAACAGTTGGACAAATAGCGGCAAGGTTTTCTTGCTTTCAAGCCTGGTCGACTGGAGCTCTGTTCCAAATTTTATGCGGCTCTTTTTAACCTCAGCATAACTCGCCTACGTCGATTTTGTCTGAGTTACCAATTTATTAAAAATAGTGATTTTTTCAGGTTCCATTTCAGATCACATCACTTTCTGTAGAATCAAGTCATTAAAAGCTTAGACAGCGTGACAACAAATTCCCAATTAACAATAACCATTGGGGTTTGTGTGACACACTTTTCGTCCTTTTTTTGATAGTTTATTAACGCCACAACAGAGATTGATTTTTGTTGTAATTCTGACGTTGTAGCCCGTTTGTTGCAATTTTTGACATACCTTGATAATGAGATAAAAGTAGCCACTTTGAACAGCAATTCAAAAAATCAACTTCGCCATGTAATCTAATGGTTTTCAAACTGGGGGGCGCGCCATCCTTGAAGAGCTTGAAAATTATTATCTAAAGGGGGCGCGAAGATGGTAGGCTCTTGCACTGTAGGCCTATTGTATTGGACAAGCCGTGAGCAGAAATGTTGTTGACAACTTAGCCTACCATGTGTCACGATTATTGACTGGTAATGTGATGCGACATGGTTTTAATTTGGTTCCTTAATCTTGTGGTTGTTGTTAATCCATTTTTCGGCAACACTCGCTATTTGTGACGTTATGTTGTTTAAAAGTGACTTTTCTGCACTTGCAAGTGTGGAAAAGCAACCTCGAAGTCTGACATGGGTGTGCGATTTGCATTGTCTCTTACTAAGCCACGAATTAGGTCTAAACCAGGGGTTCTTAAACTTTTTTTAACGCGGACCCGTTAAAAAAAAAAATTTGGTTTGCGTGGACCCCCTTTGTGGCCTAGTCCGAGAAACTTTTTTTGATCAGCATGAATTGGACATATAACGCAATAAAATTAAAGTGAATTGGTAACAAAATTTATGTTTGAAATAGCGAATGCAGATTGTTTTTCAATATCTTCGATTTAATTTCAGCAATGTGAAGGATGCTGCTGTTAGTTTTCAACAAGAATATGAAATTGTGACTTCGTCTTTGATAGGGCAACACGCATGTCATCCTTTGCATCCAACCGATTTCGATTCCTTGTTTTGATAGTTACCAAGGATGAAAATTGTGATTCACATAAATAGCCTATGTAGTCCCAAAGGGATTATACATAGCAGCCATGACACTCTTTACCAAAAAAAGATATGCTTGCGTCAACGCACTCCAAAAATCGCCAATACTTTTCGAATTGAAGGACATTCTTAATGATTCCATTGCCCTTAGTTCAATGAACTCATCTTTTGCAAGGTCCTCCTCATCCTGATAGATTCCAGTTCAACGAGGAAAGAGTAAAGTATCCATGCTGTATTTTTAATATCCTCTGCGGCTGAGCAGTGGCCTCACAAAGTGTTTTGCAAAGCTTCCAAATGACTGCACATGTCTGTGTGCAGAGAAGATGGTAGAGCATTACAAACTGCAGTTCCATTTTGAAGCATCAATTCTTCCGACGTTGAGAAATAAGAATAGTTGTTAGTCTCCAATGTCCTTTTTCACAGAGATAACTTGTCCTGAAAAGCTTTAAGTTTTTCAGAAGCATCCATAGTTGTAACGGCAGGGCCTTGAATCGAACGATTTACCTCATTCATATGAGTAAAAACATCCGCCAAGTAATCTAACCCTTGAATAAACTCTTCACTGTTAAACTGCTTTGAGAGTTCAATATTTTTGTCTCTTAGAAAAAAAGAAAGTCCATTCGAAGTTCAAATAAGTGCTTCAAAACTTGTCTCCTTGACAGCCAGCGAGCTTCTATATTATAGAGGAGAACTTCATGTTCCGCTCCCATTTCTTGACATAACCTCTTGAATATTCGATGGTTCAAAGCCCAAGCTCTGATAAAATTAACGATTTTCACACTACCCGACAAAATTTCTTTCAAATTTGTTGGGAGAGTTTTCGATTCTAATGCATGGCAATGTAAAAAGCAATGAGTAACGATGATCTGAGGAAAATCATCGGCGTTATTTGAACTTAATCTCATTTCTTTTGAAAAATTTATTCTATTGTTGAAATGATACACTAAGATTTCCATTGAGTTTTTATGGACCCCCTAAAACTAGTCCGCGGACCCCTTGGGGGTCCACGAACCCCAGTTTAAGAACCTCTGGTCTAAACTGTTGGCTTCGAAAAGCAGTTAGGCTACATCCTTCTCATTAATGCCAGGAAGAAATAGATTGGGATACATTTAATGTTTTGATTGTGATGAAAAATAAGACATAAGTTTTGTTTTAAAGCTCGTAAAATTTATGCAGTGAGGCTTTGACTTACAACTTAAACGAGAATAGGGGGCACAAACTTTTACAAGTGACGTCAAAAGAGGCCCAGCCATCAAGGTGAAATCCTGTTATTATTGAGCAGTTTATAAAAAACACGCAATCTTTAACGGATTTCATTCAAAACTTCACAAAATGGTCTTAACCCTTTTTTTTAAATAATGATATTAGATTTCCATGTCAAAAGTTGCTGCTGCTTTTGGTAAATTGCATTTTTCCTCAATTAATTATGTATTATTAGAGGGCACGTTAGCAAGTCGCTCTTCCTTGATTGGATAGACAGGCCAACTGGTAATCGTCGCCCAGCTACGCTTGTCATTAGTCAACCTTTGTTTCCGCATAATTGCGATTAATAGCTTTCCTACGTTTGCTTTGGAAAGCACAACGTAAACTTTCTAAATGTTGTGTGGAGCAGAGGCTACAAATAAAATAAAGAAGACTGACTTGCAAATCAAAGAAATTCGACATAAAAAAATGATCCTTCGAACCGGTGACCTATGGATTTCTGAGATTTACACCACTACAGTTCACCGCTCTACCAACTGAGCTATCGTAGGCCGCGAGAATGCTATCTTTTTAAAATGAAAATCAACGTCTAATACTGACATGCACAGCCGATGCTGCAACCTTGCCACTAAATAAACAAACTTGTGGGACATCACCAGTGCTATTTTATCAACTATTATGTAACCTATGATCGGCAATCGTCCCTACAACAAATCCGTGCATTTGCAAGTTTGTAGTCAATATCCTCACATCCTTTTCACTCAAACTTCCGTCTACGTATTGTGATTTATTTACAAATGCTTCATCTATTCATCAGCATAACACAAGATATCAAACAGGCAACAATTATTTTATAAACAGATCAAACACAGAATTTGGCAAGAAGTCCATGCAGGTATTGGGACCAATGCTCTGGTCAGAGGTTCCAAGTAGGCTAAAAAACTTATCATTTCATTGTTTCAAAAAAGAGATCAAAACGTTAATTTTACAAAGCTACAGTGCATCGTAAGTGATATGTTATGGAAACCAACTTGTCAGTTGCTTCGGAAACTTTATTATTCTCTGCTTGCTTCATGGATTTTTGTGTTTTGGCCTACGTTATCATCAATATGTTTTTTTTGTGCGTATGCTGTTGTTGAAGCGCGGGAACGTTTCAATTATTATTTTTCTCTTGTAAGCTTATTTTAAATGGCAAAATCGTAATTTCCGTAGGGTGGCAATTGACTAGTAGACCGTATGGTCGTCTCGTTGTCTCCCTGTCGGTATGGGAACTTGTGTAACTTTTGTACTGTGTATATTGCATATTTCAAACATGTACCTATGTTCCTGTTACTGACAAATAAAACATTGATTGATTGATTGATTGATTGATTGATTGAAACTTGAAGTGCGAGTTATACGCTTGAACAAACCGGCATGACTTTCTGGAAAATCTGCCATGACGAATAACAATATTTACAGTATGGTGCATAATCCAGAGGCAGATTCAGTGGAAAGCAATTGCCCCCTCCCCCCTAAAACATAGAGAAGTAAAAGTATTCAAGGTGGTTTTGCAAGGTTGGATTAGTGAAGACTGACACATCATTGTGGTTTTGTTGAAACCCCCCTGACACTACTTGCTGGATCAGTCGCTAACATAATTACAAGTTGTTTGCAGGCCCGGATTTAAGGGAGGCAGAGGGTGCAGGTGCCCCGGGCCCCCGACTTTTGAAGGGCCCCCTACGTGGAAAAAATGTGATTTTGTGTTATTTTTTTTCTTTTCAGCCTTTAAAGTTTCTGCAAAATGCTGTGCAGTGCTGGATTAATGCTACTGTAGACGTAGAGGTGTTTTTTTGCACGGGGACCCCCCGATCTAAAAGTGCCCCCGGGCCCCCATCCGCTAAATCCGGCCCTGGTTGTTAGTTGTATATGCACCGTCAGATTTAAATAAAGTCATGGAGTCAAATAGTGAGAAAACGAAGAATCCATTGAAATACAGTACAATAACCGTTGGTAAGCTAATGCAAAAGGTTTTACGCGCTATGAGCTAAATTTGCCTTTTCCAAGACATGAGAAAATGAAAACAAGCAAGAACTCGGCATTCAATATAAAAAAATGTGAGCAATTTCAGATTCTTTATCTACTGTAGAAAAACGAATGGCAAATTTATTTGCTGTCCACATAACTTTCCAAAATACATTTGGTGAGGTGGTAGCTTGCTATGGTTACTTGGACGTATGTTTCAGCCTACTTGACATACTCACTCCAAATTTTAGAGTTTATATTTTTCTCTAAAAGTCACCATCCCTTGTCACATTTTTTTATATTCTGATACCAACCGAATTGCGTTCAAAAATGTTTTCGTCATACACTAGTAATTTGTTAATAAGTTGTTTTTGCACGTTTTAGAGTTAGACCTTTGTTGCACAAACTAGGCTTCAGCTAGCTGTGTGCTATAAAGTTTCACAGTATTTGGGATCATGCAGGTCACAACAAATCGAAATCAATCAATTTATCGCAATAAACTGCTCCAATCCAGAATATTATACAAAAAGTTGACAATTCGCTTCATGCATGAGAGAACAATTTGTCATAAAGGTGACGTAGTCCCTGAGAACGGTGGATGACAAATTTTTTTAAGAACTTGGAGTTCATGATTTAATTGCATGATGACGACAATGCAACCGATGAAAGCGCAAAGTAAAACTACCAAAACAAAGGAAAGGATGAAAACGCTTTTTTTCAGTCCGACTCTGAAGCTTTTTTGACTGTTTGAAGAAGTGCTGGTAGGATTCAACTCAAGCAACATGGTATCTTCGTTGCTAATGCTTCTTGCAGCTTCGGAGCTCTCCTGCTGACCGGCCGAGGAAGCTAAACCACGTTCATCCCGATTTGTATTGAAGTTATAATACGATTGTGTCAATGTGTCATCTTCAAAAAAAGGCACATCAGTGTCATCAACGTTGTACAAGTGTTTTGGGTCACTTCTCGATGTGGTGGCGCTGGACATTGTCCCTTTGGTGCCAATAAATGATCTTTCGTAGATTAACAGTGTTAGATTTTAGCACAGCATCGTCATTTTAACTCGATCATCTGTAAATCAGCAAAAATCATTTGTTAAGAAAAACTATCCAGGGTTGTAATCTGCGTTGTCGATGTAGGATACGCGAATAATTCCTTTCATGCAAACAACATCTTTTTTTACTCAGAAATCCTTGATAAAACGGTTCAGAATAACGTATTGGCAAATTGGTTACAAAAATAAATTTAGTGAATATTGATCAGTTGTTTATGAATTATTTACTTTTGGAGCATTTCACATTTGATTGCATAAAAATGTATGTTTAAAATATCGATGATATATTTTACCCTTACAAATCTTACAACGAACTGGACTGGTAAAGCGGTGGTCGAATAAATTTGTGGCAGAATACGGTGCGATACTGATGAGCCCAGCCTCATGGGCGAAACACGTGTCTATCGCTGTCAATTCTTGCTACAAATCGGCTGCCGAGAAACATATTGTTGATTGGATGGTCTGAATGGCTAGTGTGGAAGCTACACCGTTATGGTTGGCGAATCGCAGCTGCTCGCTGTACTAGTGAGTGCTCAGCCTTGTGCTGATAGCCGGGAAGAACGCCCCTTTCTTCACAATGTCCTCTGCCCTGGCGCCTGCTGGTTTTGTTGGCTCTTTCTTTGTTTCCACAAAGATAAGAGTTAAACTGACTGGTAAAGCGGTGGTCGAATAAATTTGTGGCAGAATACGGTGCGATACTGATGAGCCCAGCCTCATGGGCGAAACACGTGTCTATCGCTGTCAATTCTTGCTACAAATCGGCTGCCGAGAAACGAAACGTTCGCCCAAAGTTACAAAAACCTGGAAATTTCTGCAAAATGTGACAAATCAGGCTGTATGTTTAGGTGGCCATGGGTAGGCCTATTCCAGTTCATTACCGTACCGTACCCAAAACAAAGATAACTACGAAGTTACAGGATGAACAGTCTTCCTTGCAGATTTTCAAGGGAATTTGTTTGCTTCCATTAAACATAAATAACATCATTTCAAAACTGAGCTTTATTAGGAACTGAGCTTGCTGTTTTCCCTGCAACTACTGTTGACATTGCAAGGGGGTATTTGATCACCTGACCACCCAAATATTACAGCAGAATGATATATATTTTGCAACAAAACAAGGTAAAATTTGTCAAAATTTCTCAAGAGACATGTCTCAAGGCTAAAAAATACATTTTGAAGAATTGAAACAGCTTCTTTCTCTCCATAATTCCTCTCTTGCATTACAACTATTAAAAGTTTCTTCCAGATTCTTAATAAATGGACCTACACTTCTGACAGCCTTACACTTTGGTAGGCTATGCTGCTAACTAAAGCATCTTAGCCGTTGATTTCAGAGGTCATGAGGTAGGAATGGAACCTGACATAATCACAGGACTGAAATTTAAACATTGATTATTTAGAGAGTAGTTACTTATTAACATGCGTGTAGCAGTAAACAGTGAGCAAAATATATCAAAACAAAACCGTTTTACAACGAGGTAATGGTTTTTAAAATAGGCTACGTAGTTAGAAAAATAACATAAATGAATCAAATTTTTTCTTGCAATAAGTTAGTTTTCTTTTTCAGGCTGTGACAAGAGATATGAAGACAGGCATTTTATCCACTATTCTACTAAAACAGTGATCTTAAACTTTCTTCCTTTCACGTACCCTTCAATGCTGACCCTGCATTTGTCATGTACCCTTGTAAACTTGCGATTGGTGTTGCATTTGAGGCTTTTGCAATTTTTGGCCGTTGTAAGGATTCATTTGATCTAACACCAGATTACTTTAGTTAAAGAACCCAACAAGGCAACAGCTAACAGTTTTGGTTGGTAAAGTCCAGTTAATGTCGAGTGCCTTTCTTACAAGTCCGGTGTAGCCGCCATTGAGACAATTCTTCATAGCCTAGATTTTGTTAGGATCCAACGTTCAGCATTATAAGACAAGGCCCAGGACACTATCAACTTTTGTTAAAAAAAAATTGTATTTTTAAGGTTTATTTGTAATGTCTGATTTCCACACCAAACTTAATTTCCACACCAAAGCTGCTGCCGAAGCCTCTGATTTTTGAGACTTTATTTTATTCCACGTGGAATCAATATAAGAAACTAAGTATTTACAATTATCACTTTCAAACCTAAGTAGGAAGATAAACAATGCGGTTACCATGGTTTAACCAGTAGTCGGGAACCTGTTTGAGTAAGAGAGCCATTAAAGCTACATTTTTGGAAATACATTTCCGTGAGAGCCATAGGTTATACAGTAATGCTTTAACACTTAATATAATTAACACGTGGTGGCACTGGTGAAGTTTTGAAAGTGGGAACGTGTCTTAGCAAGAGGAGAAAAACAGCGGAGGGTTAAGGGGGCCGGGTTTCCCCCACCAAAAAAATAAAAATTTACAATTAACTTGGTGCATTCTGAGCGCATTTTCAGCTCTAAATTGTAATGAAAAGTTAAGATAAAACTTTTGCGGTTTGCACTTAAGAAGATTGAATTTTTTGCAAGCCAGATGCCGTCTTCAAAAGAGCCATAGATGGCTCGCGAGCCATAGGTTCCCGATCCCTGGTTTAAACTTTAAGACTGTGAAGTCACATAAAAAATAGCCTACAACATCGATTTTGACTCCGGCTTCAACGTCGCTCGATTGTGTTCTTAAATAATGATCTCGAATGATTGTGTCCAATTTATGGCCAACGAAATCTGGAGTTATACGACTTCTATTTTGTTAACGCATCTTGCCAAATGCACTCGTTCAATTCTTAAATAACTTTCAAAGCCTAATATTTTCGAGATATTGTTTTTCAGCAACCTTCACTAAATCTCATAAGCGTATCATTTCTTCAGCCATAGCAAATAACATATTTTGACAAATACAAAAAAAAATTATAGCCCACTGTAATTCATATTTTACATAGCCTACTCATTTACTCCAATATAAATGCTGTAAACCAGTAATTATTATTAATTAATAGATCATCTTTATAGTCTAATTAATTAAGATCTTTATTATCATCTTTTCATTTATACTTTTATGTTGATCGTTAATCAGCTACTATTACTACAAATACTGTAGCATGAAAATAAACTAAAAAGCTAAAAAAACTAACATAAACTAAAAAAAAACACAAATCCATACAAACCAATATTGATTTGTGTTTTTTCTTAGGCGATTAAGCGTCATGTGATTTTGCCTCCTCTTTGCCTTGCCATTTCATTCTTATGCGTTCTTTTATTTTCGATTTTTGTGTAGCCTATGTAGTAATTTCAATTTATGAAGAACATCAGTCAGTTAGTTATTTGAAAAGTTTGAAAAGGGCTAACATGAGTATGTCCAAAAATGTTCGTAATTTTTAGTTTATTTTCATGTTATTATGTTAAATACCGTTTGGTTGTTAGGTTTTATTTGTCTATGGTTAAAAAAATCACTTCTCCACCAAAATTGTACTATTGCTACAAAGGTAGGCTACATAATTTAATATAAAAACCAAGGAATGAGATAGAATGGAATGGAAGATAAAATGGAATGGAAGGCAAATTTTGAAATAGGAGGTGGAAAATGTCAAAGATTGAAATAAGATGAAAGATTTGGATGATAGGATGGAAGACAATCTTCCATCATTCCATCTCAATTCCATCATTAAGTTTGCACCGCCATATCAAGACATACAAAAGTTGTAAAATAAATTGAGTAAAAGTTTTCGTTTGATTAAGTTTTTTTAAACAGAAATATGTCGATTTTTTCGTATTGGACCAGCGTGGCTGCTGGCGGACGATTGTTCAAGGAAGTGAAGTCAACAATAGCTTATTCTAACTTTGTGAGTATGACAATGACATAGTTTCACTCTAGTTTAGACATTTAAATGAGCACTACATTGAAGAGCATCGCTCTTGAATGATTCTATTTCTGCGAACACTTGAACAATTAATCAAAGAGTGAGAAACAATGAAATTATGTGGCAGCATGCAAAGCGTTTTGAAAACTAAAGCGCAAACTGTGATAATACAAATAAATCAATTGATCACGTTTATTTCCGTATAGCTTCAAATACTGGTTGCGGTACATGATAGAAAATTAATACATCAAACACATAACTTTTATCCATATTGAAACTACACCGTAGAGTCACCGAAGTAAAGCATACGGTTTTTTAAATCAAAGTTTTCCCCAGCTTTAAATAAAACCTAAGCGATAGAAGAGTGAGACAGTAATCCCCTCAAAAACAAAACAAAAAAGCAACCACTCCTCTACTTCAACCTGAAAAAACTTTGTGACAATACACCTGCAAACATCGGAAAAACAAACAATTTTCTACGTGATACTTACATCTCTGATGTTTCACATAAACTGACAGAACACGAATAACAGCCACTCCAACGCATCCCACCTCGCTGTGCTCCCTGCAAATTGCATAACAAGTGTTGAAGTTGTGCTGAAACAAGACCACAGATTCTTCCAGGGCTGTGCAGTCGAAGTCGTGAAGTCGGCTGGATTTTGACGTGTCTGGAGTCGGAGTCGGCCAGTTATAAACCGAGAAGTCGGGGTCGCATATTTTTGCTGGTTCTATAGACCTGGATTCTTGTTGTTGTTGTTGTAAGCTAACGTCTAACGCCAAACGGAACGTAATCTTCTGAAAAGTATTGCCTGTAAAATTTGTAGTTGAAATTTAGCTACAAAATTTACAGATGGAAGATGGAATGGATGATGGAAGAACTTTTGAAATGGAATGGAAGATTTTTATAATGGAATGGAAAAAAATCTCAAGATGAAAAATGGAAAAAATATTTTTCATCCCAGTCCATCCCATACGTTGATAAGAACAAAGCTTTCGTAACAAGCTAAATTATGTAGTCTTCGGTATATTCTTCTATATACGTAAATAAGGCCTTCTGATGGTCCTCCTTTTGGGGTGAAACAGGCTGCCAAGGGTTTAGAGAGTAATAACTGTATTTGATTTAATTCGCTCTGCTTGGCTTTTTGCTTGGCATTGAGCACTTTTTGTAGTATTAATAATTAATTTAATTATTGTACCAGTCCACTAACGTTTTACTAAGAACAAATTGTGACTTGTTGCTTACTTCCAATCAAATATTCTAAAAACAATCCTTCGAACCGGATTCGAACCAGTGACCTATGGATTTCTGAAGTTGACACCACTACAGTCCACCGCTCTACCAACTGAGCTATCGAAGGCTACGAAGTTAAGAGTTATCAAATACAACATGACCCACTCTACTTACAGACCGTGATACACTCAGGTTTGTGACATATGAAACGATGAAGTGCATACATTACTTTGTTGTTATCATTTTTGAAACTTTATATTTGGCTGTTGGAGATGATGATCACCAGGGTAACCCCCGTGTGAGAGCCAGAAGAACTGTCCTTTGTGCCCTCTAACTGGAGTGGGCCCCAGGTAAAGAAAAGTTTCGCAAACCCCACGGCCCACAACCTCTCCACAACATGTATTGAAAAATCAGGGATAGCAGCCTATGGAACTGAGCTTTGTGTGATTCATTTCTTAAATTTCCGACAAATATTGCGATTCTTCCAACTTCTTCCAGATTCTTCCAGCTTCAAATCAATACTTCTTTATATTGAATCATCGTTTGCAAACATTGATTCAATGCAAAGAAAGGATTGAGTCCTGGTTGTGTTGCATAGCACTTTCAAATGCACAAAGAAGGGTGCATGTTTAGCAAAAAACTTTCTAGGTGTTGTTTGTTTTCAATATGATACTTGTCGTAGTATTGTTTGGTTATATTGTTGAATGAAGAACTGTCTTTGAAGTGCGTTGCTTATAAACAGAGGACAGCCCAAGCTGCAACGGAAGGTATGTACGTGTACGAAGGTATGTACGTACTCTACGTCCACTATGGGTTATAACACTGGCAAAAACTTTTTTGAACAAATCCAGCGCCTTGTAGTACTCATCGATGCTGACCGCAAATGCTTGTATTGTTCATAGCAGTGTTGTCCGACACGCAGCGTAAGCGGGTGCGTAGGCAACGTGGTAATGCCAGTGCGTGCGTGGAATTTTGACTGCATGAACCTTGCCGCTCAGATACGCACTGACAAAGTATGAGAATAGAACCAAAACTCAGGGATATCTAAAGAAGGGGATACGAAGGCTTTTATTACGTGTGACAGTAGAAGGGCTATTGTTCATCGCAAATAATCTCTGTTTATCGTAAAATGACAATTGGCACCGATAGTAGTTTAATAAATCTTGTTATGATAACCTGCATTGCGCTGTTAGCATCAGGCCTGGATACTCACTGCATGCTTATGGTTACTTGTTAATTCAACTACCCGTATACTTGCTTTACATTTAGCCTATCGCAAAGGCTTTGTTAAGAAAAACAGCTTTTTGGTAACTTTTCAACTGTCTTTCCAAACAAGTATTCTTTAAATATGTTCTATGTAACATTTACTAATTGTCTTCTGTAGCTGACTGTACCAGTTGCACTACAAAACTTTCTGCAATTTTGAAAAGAACCGCATGTTTCACGCGCTGCAAACTACCGCCCTGGTAGTGTCATGAGAATAAGGCAATCGCTGTGAGCCTTCATATCCCCTTCTCTAGATATCCCTGCCAAAACTGTAAAAAATATTGTTATCTATTGGCAACATGGTCAAACAAACCTGTCTAGCTTAAAGTGACTTGAGCAGTGATTGACAAGTGCTGTAAATTACTCATATACCTTAAATGTTGTTCAAAATTCATTTTTATACACTCTAATGAATTCTTTCGTATTTGCGTGCACATGTCCTAGCACACTGTGATAGGTTCAGATTTTTGCGGTGTGGTACAACGTGTGGGCAGACAGTCGCAGTGCAAGCAGAGGAGAGAACTTTTTTCTCGCAACATCACTAGTTTACAGACTATGTCACAGCTTGGATACGCACTGACAAATTAAATATGTCAAAGAGGTTCACAGCTTGTCTACAAGAAACCATGATGATGATTCTCTAAACATTCCATACTTCTCAAAAACGCTTACTCAACATTCAATAGAATTCACAGGTGCGAAAACATGGAACGAATTTCCTTCTTCAATTAGAAAGACTGATACAAAGTCACTTTTTATTCACAAACTAAAACAGCATTTAAGCAAAACGGACACGCAATAGATTGAATAGAAAGACAACGTAGAAAGGCTTTCTTGCATTCTTGTGAAGATTTTAGTCGAAATCCGAAATTATTTACAAAAGACTAGGCTTACCTAACAATAATATCGATTGCTTGTGCTGTACTTTTATGTTTGTAGATATTAACAGCAAACGCAACACTCCATAATCAACACGACACGTCGCAAGAGGGGAGGAAAGCTTCATCAACACCATCAGGACATCATCATCTACCAGCTCATCCATTCCATCACCCACCAGGACAAGAAACAATAACTTACACTGGATATCAAACCTCAATCGTCGTAGGCTACTGTGTGATGTGCAGTCTAACCATAGAAAGAGCTCAACACCTGCTCTCCTGGGCCACATTGAAACGGGCTTTTGCCTGAGGATGGGTATCTTTTATGTCCGGTTTTCTTTCTCCATCCTATTATTATTATTATGACTGCTCATCCACATCAATATTAGAACTGGCAAATTCAATCCACAACACTTTTCATTAGGCTGTCATTTATTACTACATGTGTGCTTCTCTCTGTTTTTGTTTTATTTTTTCTATTTGTTTTTTTGGGTTTTGTGGCCGTGCTAACTACTGATATATAGCCTACTACATAATTTTTCATTCAGGCACGTTTTAAACCTTTCAAGGTTTTGCCACCTTTTCCCGTTCGTTAACGTACTGGTAGGTTTATATCGATTTTTGTAGTTAGTATATTTTTCGTCCCGGACGCGTTAATGACAAAAAATAAAATGATTGATTGATTGATTGTGTCAGCCTAATAAGCATCGCATACACCGAGGTCAAGATAAATAAATTCACTTTTATTTACTTTATTTCAGATTTGATTTACCTGCGTTTTTTTCAACAAAAGCTTTGTAAGAATTTAAAACGGAAACTGTAAACGTCCTTCGAACCGGATTCGAACCAGTGACCTATGGATTGCTGAGGCTTTTACCACTACAGTCCACCGCTCTACCAACTGAGCTATCGAAGGCTCCGAATACGGGAACTATCAAAAACAACATTACTAACTAGTACTACACCTACAATCTATGACGTTTTAAGTTTGTGACGTAACACCGAAAACCAATTATTGAATTTTGTTTTTATTTGGCGGTAATCGCGTTCCACTCAGTTTGTCCTTTGTGCTCTCTTTATAGGCCTCATCTACAAAGGACCTATAAACCAGATAAAAGTTGTCAAAAAATTAGTATTGAAAATTTAAAGCAAACCAAACCTAAGACTGGAAGCTACAACTCTTGAAGTTCTGCTAACTATTGAGATACTGTTCTTCTGTTCAGCAGGCAAAAACACTTAAAATGCCTTTTTTCAGATCTTTTCTGGCTGGTCCTTCCGACTCTAAAATACTGTAATTTCCTTTAAATGCCCAAAAGAGGCTTAAAAGTGAGCGGAAACAATGCCAACGCGGTTCCGGTAACAAAACGTAGCGCCGGTACGTCGTACCGGTAAGACTCTTAACGCCAAGACGACTTAGTAAATCCTTTTCTAAAAAATCATTACCGTACATCAGCACCATTTCTCGTTCCTCCCCAAAATCCACCCAAACCTTTTATTTATTCCCTCAAACTCTTTTATTGCAGGTGGAATAATTACATAAAAACTAAAACAAGTTATTTTCTAATTAATTATGTTCAAATAACATTCTATTTGAATAAGTGTTGCACCTGATGAACGTTATCTAACATGAAACCTTAGGTAGCGCATACCGTAGGTAGGCTACATGTTAGTTTTTGTGTAACTTAATAACATATTATAATAGCACATATTTCTAGCTTAGTTGTGATTTTACGTAAGCTCCAGAAGAATTGTATATTCTCCCCCCGACGGAATTTACCCCCTGTTTGGAAAGTATTAGCTTGAGACAAGCCGCTGAGTTATTGGGACGGACGAACAAGAAGGAACAAGATCACGTCTCTCGCTTTGGCTAGTTGGACAACAGACCGACAGCAACTTGCCGGTTAGCTGAATGCCCAACCCAGTCATTATGGTTAACAGACAAGAGCGCTTATGGTTTGACAGGAGAAAGCCTTTAATTGGAGACTCTCACTGATTGCCACTGATTTGTTGGATCTCCTCAACGTAAAACAACAAATGTGAGAAGATACAGTCCAAGGCACTGACTTCATCCACTGCAGCAGAGCTGCATGAAAAACCTTCAATCGCCTTACAGGCCGCAACTCCAATCCTAAAGAACGCCTTGTAATTGCTAATTCCATAGCACAACAGCTCCTACTCAATTGCAGTGAGGCAAAAATGCAGCAGGCTCTGGAACGCATTTTTATTTGTTGAATGTATTTTTTTTTGCATTTTGGGTCAATCCAACAGATGTTTGTAAATCCACGTTTTTTATTTCTTGTACATTCTTATTTGTATGCCCTTGTGTGTTCTGTTCCACAAAAGGTTCTTATAGATTTATATTTTAAACACAATCCTTCGAACCGGATTCGAACCAGTGACCTATGGATTTCTGAGGATGACACCACTACAGTCCACCGCTCTACCAACTGAGCTATCGAAGGCTACGCGTAGACCACAACTTTCAAAAACAACATTTCCATCCCGGACAGCAAATAATGTAAGAAACAGTTATTTTGCTTTCAGGAACGCTGCCTGTGGTCCATGACATACGTATCATGATTGTGACGTATCACAGCGGTTTTCACACTGTGCATCGCGAGTCGCGACGCACAATGGTGTGTTGTTTCAATTTTCAATTTTCCAAGAGCGTCGTGCAATGATTTTGTTTCGTTTCAAAATTCAATTGCGGTAATAAAATGCAATGCTTGTATTGTTCATAACAATGTTGTCAGACACGCAGCGTAAGCGGGTGCGTAGGCAACGTGGTGATGCCGCTGCGTGCGTGGAATTTTGACTGCATGAACCTTGCCGCTCGGGTCACAAAAAAAATCTGAGAATAGAACAAAAACTTGGTATCTATTGGCAACATGGTTAAACAAACCTGTCTAGCTTAAAATGACTTGAGCAGTGATTGACAAGTTCTGTACATTACTCATATAAGCCTACCCTAAATGTCGTTCAAAATTCATTTTTATACACTCTAACGGATTCCTTCGTATTCGCCATGCGTGCACATATCCCAGCACACTGCGATAGGTTCAGATTTTTGCCGTGCGGTGCTGTGTGTGGGCAGACAGTCGGAGTGCAAGCAGAGTAGAGAACTTTTTTCTCGCTACATCACTAGTTTATAGGCTATGTCACAGCCCGTGTCAGCCTAATAAGCATCGCATACACCGCAGTCAAGATAAATAAATTCACTTTTATTTACTTTATTTCAGATTTGATTTACCTGCGTTTTTTTCAACAAAAGCTTTGTAAGAATTTAAAATTAAAACTGTAAAAAGTCCTTCGAACCGGATTCGAACCAGTGACCTATGGATTTCTGAGGTTTACACCACTACAGTCCACCGCTCTACCAACTGAGCTATCGAAGGCTCCGTTTATCGGAACTTTCGAAAACAACATTACTTAGGTCTACTACACCTGCAATCTATGACGTATTTAAGTTTTTGACGTGAGAAAAAGCAGAAATTACTGAAGTTTGTCTGTTCATTTCAATAATATTTAAGAATTTATAAATTTATATGTTAAACGTAATCCTTCGAACGGATTCGAACCAGTGACCTATGGATTTCTGAGGCTTATACCATGGGGCCCGCGTGGGTAGGCTAATGTTAAAGTGCCTACCCAGGTTTGTGGCGTATGAAACGATGAAGTATATTGCTTTGTGCATCACAACTTTCAAAAACAACATTTCCCTCCCGAACAGCAAATCATTCCAAAAACAGTTAATTTGCTTTTAGGGATGCTATCTGCGGTCCATGACGTACGTATCATGATTGTGACGTATCACAGCGGTTTTCAAATTATGGGAAAGTTTCTAAAACGACTGCCATATACACCTTAATTTTTGGTTTCTTTTGTAAGTGATTTTGATTAGTCATGGACTTCTAAATACTAGAATCTGGACTGGAAACGCAGTGGACAACAGTGGGCCAAACAGTTGGTACAACAGTTGGCCAACAGTGGGCCAACAGGGTTAGTTACTTGGCTGTTGGCCCACTGTTGGCCAACTGTTGTACCAACTGTTTGGCCTACTGTTGTCCACTGCGTTTCCAGTCCAGATTCCACTATTTAGAAGTCCATGGATTAGTGTTCCAAATTGGTGTGTGAAATATTTTAAAGGCAGAGTTTGTTTTGGCCAATCTGTAGCCTACTATATTTCCTTGTCAATCTTGCCATCTGAAGATAGCTTATATACAGCGACCCGGTGCCGGCTCGTGAAGAATTGTTTACTGGATCGCGCCAAATCAAGACCAAATTGCTCCAAAAATTGCAAAACCTTTTGATCAAATACCAATTTTATTTTTAATAATAATTAGTGAACGTTTGTTGCCAGAAATACTCAAACCAAAACAAACAAGAATTTCATGAGGTTAAAACTACAAACAAGACAAAATTCCGAAGTAGGCTGGACATAACAAACGTACTGCGTGTGTCATTGACTGTGATAATTCCAAGGTGAGAGCAGCTTAATCTAATCAAAACATAGAACTCAAAATATAGCAACTAAACTTAGGTTCAGCAAACATTTCAAAAACTAAACTGTCTTCATATTCAGCGCTATAAATGTAGCAAGCGTATTGCTGCAAAATAAGCTCAGGGTTTGCACGGAAGCTGCGTAACGATAATTGAATAAGTTCTAATATAGGGGAGACCGGGAAGGTATTTGGAACAAATTTTAGTAATACTTAAATCATTAAATTCAAAATGAGTTTGAAAAGCTTTATTTGATGTGGCATTAGACCATTCTATTGTGCAACTGTGACAACAACAATTGTGACCACTATATTGTGCAACTTATGACAGAAGATTTAATATAAATTTTCATAGGTTTTGCACAAATTTATTTATTTTGGACATACATCACGTGTTTCAACAAATTCCACGAGCAGGGTTTGTTGGAGCACCGCACGGGTTTAGTTGGAACATACAACGATTTTTTTTTAATACTACAGCATTCAAATGTGTCTGTCAATCGATGACAACTATCAAAAGTGTTCAATGTCGATAAACCGATTGTGGGTTGGAGCTTAACAAGTCAACAGGGAAGACACGCAGCTATTCATAATATGCAGTGCTCAAAAATGTCTGTTAATCAATGCCAATCAATCTATGGTGGATTGGAGCCTGACAAGTTAACAGAGAAGACTTAACTTGCAGAGATTTAATATAGGCTATGCAGTGTTCAAAATTGTTTCTCAATCAATGACAAAAGTGTTTATCAACCTATTGTGAATACCAAAACCTGTTCCAACTAACACCATTCGAAATGTTTCAAAGAACCTCATATGTTCTTAAAAGTAGAAACGTGCTGTCATGAGCCACTAAACCAGATTTTTTTTTTTTTGCTTTTCCAGTACAATGGCACCTACACCCTACAGTACAGTCAGTAATTAGACCAGTGGTTCCCAACCTGTGGTCCACGGACCCCTTAGACCCTTGGTGGTCCGTGAGAAAGCATGTGGGGGTCCGTGATTACCTTGATAAATTTTGGAAGAAAAAAAACGAGAAGCGATTTTTTTACTTTCATTTCTCTTTAAATGCAAATGTGTCAAGCTCAAGTTCACGAGAATAAACTGTACCGACCGTTATGCATTAAAATAAATCTATGCTGGTGCCCACAGTGCGTACATTGACCTTAAACATCTACCCCAACTCATTTCGATTACAGTCAAATCAGGATTAGCTCGTCTATTACGTAATAGAAAGCATGCGTTGCAACCAAATTTACCTCGTAGTGGCGAGAACGACACCACTGCTTGCAGTTGGAGACTTTGGGTCACCTTAATATTCAAATACTGCTGACATTTCTTGAACAATTCATTCATTTTCTTATTTGAGCAACTGTTTAACCTGATATTTGCCGCATGAGTCAAAGCGGCAATGCAATATAACACAGTACAGTAGTTGAGTAGCACAATTATTACAATAGTCAATGGTATGTTAATTGAGTTTCAGGCAAAATTTAGGTAGGGGTCTGCAGAATTAATAATTTGTCTAAAGGGGTCCGTGACAACAAAAAGGTTGGGAACCACTGATATAGACCAAACGACTTTCATTTATCGCTCTAAATCAGGGGTGGGGAGCCTTTTTAGAATTGCGAGCCACATAAAATGAAAAATAACACAGGTGGGCCACTAGAAATTTCGAAATTTTATTTATAGATAAAAAATGCAGCGAAGTAGACAATGATTTATTTCACTTTCACAGCTAGTGGGATGGCTGAAAGTTTTTATTTTTGGTGAGTCGTGTGATGTCTGCTAACACGGAAGATGTTGCAACTCTTAACTGCATCTCCACGTTTTTATCAGTCAGTCTGGAGCGAAGCCGACTTTTTGTTAGATTCAGTTTGGAAAAAAACTGCTCGCAACGGTTGGTGCTTCCAAACAGAGACACATATTTCAAAGCATGTTTCCGCATGACTGATGACTATGATGGATTAACTAGTCATAGAAGGCCATTCCCAACATACTGAGAATGCAGAGACTACTCTTTTTTGAGCTGTTGTTTTAATATATTTTGGGTAAAGAAATTTTGACGCGGCTACATGGAACAGTCACGCGGGCCGCATTCGGCCCGCGAGCCGCAGGTTCCCCACCCCTGCTCTAAATCATTACAATAGAAGATATTTTCCAACAAGCTCGAATTTTGGTTCAAAGCGTAGAAATCAGAAAAACCTGTAGCATTTCCACGCATCTCTGCACCCGATGAAATTAACGCGGCTGATGGATGCCATTGTTATCAATCGCTAACAGGCAATAAAGATTTACAAGTGTAGCGGACGCTGCTGTTCAGCATGCACGCTCATACATAGCCATCAGTAGGACGGCGACATTCCTGGGCAAAGTCGGCGAGGAATGATCGGACACGAAGTCTTCTTTACTGCTGTATCGTCCACTGACTCAAATTCAACCGAATAGTGCTTGCTTACAAGTGTATTTGTTTAGTGATTTTAATCTTCGACTGATTAGAGCTTTCAAGGAATAGAATCCAGTAACACCAAGAGTAAAAAAAACCCGAATGACTAACACTCCCCCACCAAACCTGGATACAATCTGTCGTCGCTTTTACATTGCTAACTTAGCTCGATTACAACCGGAATTGACTTGAGAATTGAGTTTTGAGTCAGAAATCATATTACTGCTGCACCAAAATCATAGCATACTGGTTTTAAACATAATACTATACTGATCCAAGAACGTTATACTAGTAGAAGCAGGGCGTACGAGAGGGGGGTACGGAGGGTACGGCGTACCACTGAGGGCCCAAGCCTGTGGTTGCTGGGGGGCCCGAAGTTGTAATTTTATAGTTTACGCGCAAAAATGTTTGGTTAAAACCATCCTAAACGACTAAATTCAAGCATAAATGTTGTTATTCGTTAGTCCTTAGGGGGCCCGTAATGTAGCAAAAGGGCCCGGAAAAAAAATTAGGTGTCTAAAGTGGTGACTTAATGCCTTACGTGCAAACATGTTCTGTTGAAAGCACTCTAAATTAAATCACAAAAGTTGGTTATTCTCCTGTCCTGGGGAGGGAGGGGCATAGTGTAGCAAAAGCAGGGTTGAGAATAACCCGGGTATATGCTCAAGGGCCAGAATCTTCTGGAATGCAATTCTAGTGACGTGGAGCGCGTGACGTCAGACAGAGCTCTCTGGCGCAACACAAGTATGTTCGGAGAGTTAAAAAACAGCAATGTTTCAACTAATCCGGTGTTCCAACAAACTTCGGTCTCCTCTACTATGTGTAATGTGCATGCACCAAATGTGTTTCATTGAAGGCTGATCCTTCAATGAAACAATGAAACTTCAGTGAAGTAATGCCTGCCTTAAACCGGTCCGTAGTGCAAAAAAGTTTGCCGACCTCTGGTCTAAATAGTGCATCCCAGGTGTGGGAACTGGTGCACTCCGATTGGCCGACAAAGATATAAGGACAAAAGATCACTTTCTCAGGCGCAGGTTGATGTAGCACTTCTGTCTTTTTCAGGTTAATCACTAACTCGAACATTTTGACAAATTCTGCAAAACAAAAGTTGAGCGTTGCAGTGCTTCGTCTTTGTGAGCAAGGAAGGCTGCATCATCAGCAAAAAGAAGTTCCTTAATTGTTTCCGTATTTTGTACGATCTCTAAAACGTCGAAGGACGTATGTCTGTCAGCTGTCGAATAGAGAGCGGTTTGTGCGATGACGTATATAGATGCCTTTCTCGTCAGAAAGGCATGCATAATGGGGCATTGCAGTTAAAAAGATGTTAAAAAGTGTAGGTACTAAAACACAACCTTGTTTTAACACCATTTGATATGTTAATAATAATATTTATTTGCATCAGACAAAGCTGTCCATATCCAAAATAACGAAATACTACACAAACTGCAAATGCACAAATAACGAACAACAACAACGAAATAACAATGTAAAACAACGAAATAATACACAAACTGCAAATGCACAAAATCTCACTAAATAGGCTGTCTACTGTTAACTTACAAGTTTGCTTTTTAATGTTACAAGTTTACAGACAATGGTACGGTAGTGTTACAAGTTAGAAGAACTGAAAGTATTCAGAACTCAGATGACATGGCAGCCATCAAAACTAGATAACAGCATACATAGAATTATTATAATGAATACGGTAATTTGAAATACGATGACAATCAGACCTCATCAGGGAGGCAACTATAGAGTTAGACGATACTTCGCATCTTCCAACAAAAGAAAAAACATATTTGCGAAGTAGGGCAAAGGCAGGTTAGTTGATACAATTTTCACATTTAGTGAGATTTTACTAAAACTGTTGGAAATAGAAACACCATTTATGGTGCTAAAGAAAGTTCGTTTGTTGGACTAACTTTCCCCCAAGTTTAGTCTGTTTGATGTCACTGGTTATCAGTTCAGACTCATTCAAACATACATCTCCGGTTTGTATCAACTAACCTTCCATGAAGGTTAGTTGATACACCTATGAGGTTAGTTGATACATGGAACTTCTAGTTGATACGATCAAAATACGCCTCAATTATACTGAGAATATAATATACTTTATAGGCTACTTTTGAAATTTATACTCAAACTACTGTAATGTAGATAGTAGAACCATATTGCCAGGTCAGGATTAACCAAAAGCAATGACAGTGCTGCAGTCTTATAGTGTTATCTAGCGTAAAATGTGATAAAGATATGTTACATCCAGATGTTCTTCCTAACGCCAACCTGTTATACAGATTTGGAAATTGACATAATTGTCAATTCTTATGACAGCCAGGGTTTACGTAGGCCTACAACGTACAGTAAGAGAGTCTTCAGTTGATCTGTAGCATCCAGTGGCGTAGCCAAGGGGGGGGGGGGAGGTTTGGGGGGTTACAACCCCCTTTGGCACTCGTGTGACGTCACGATATTGAGAATGATGCTTTCAGTCTCTATGTCTCTAAAACAAAGTTTGCCTAATTTTAAACAAAACTGCATCAAAAGAGCGAGTTTTGCCAATACCAAACATTCAAATATCTCAGCCAGGAATTAACAAGAAAACACAGAGACAGCTTTATTACCAAAAAATGCCCAAGACAACATGATCTTATCTTTTTGCTATGCCACCGGACAGCACCATTTTACAGGAATATTTTACCCACATTTTTGTTGAAAATGCTCTCAAAATGCACCAAATTCAAAGTAATTTTTTCAAATTTTCTGGGGGAGGCCCCCCAGACCCCCGCCGCTGGGTGTCGCCTTTGGCGAAGATGCCGTCGGGCTTCGCCCGCCGGCCGTCAAAACCCCCTCTTTTCATAATTCCTGGCTACGCCACTGCATCAATCAGTTTTTTTTTTATAAAACTGGGGCATGTTGTCAAAGAGACCTTATTAATTCTGTGATGTCATGTTCACAGGTTCTGCAGCTTCATTTACACACAGCTCAAAAGTTCAACAACTAATTCCAAACCAATTTACAGAGTTTCACATGTAGGTCTATTTTACCTGAAAATATGGTTGAAATATTGCAGGTTACTGAATGTATGAATGCAGGTTAGTTGATACAGTGTATCAACTAGCCTGGGCTAAAATGTATCAACTAACCTTTTCCTTACTTTTATCAAAAATGTGTCTGCCATCAATCAAACGAAGTCGGTTAAAAATGATTTGATTTATGCAATGATACTATACACCTATATACTGCCTGTCGCCAACAAGTTAATCTTTTACCGTTTTTCAAACACTCAAGAATTAACTAAATTGTAAATTTGAAAAAATTTACAAAAAAACTCAATTTTTGAACATTTCGCATTATTTTACAAACTTGAAATTGGATACCAGCGAAATCATCATGTCATCACTCAATCATTATTCTTCACCAGTTGGTGGCGGTATTTGTACAAAATCCGTTTTCTGGAATCCGTTTTTAGTGGTGTATCAACTAACCTGCCCTTGCCCTAATGGTTCAAAGCGTTCAAAACGTGCAGTTAGGTCATTTCCATGTTGTTCTTAGCCATGTTAATCTGTGCGTTGCAGCATGATCGTGCCAGGAAATGTTGGACAGCCTAAACGTTCCAAGATGTTCCAGAGTCCATTTCTACTCACTGTGTCGAAAGCTTTAGAAAGGTCGACAAATGTTATGAAGAGGCCCTTGTTTTGTTTTTCTGCATTTATCTTGTAACTGACGAAGAACAAATACCATGTCGATGGTGCTTCTATTTGCCTTACATCCGCACTTTTGATTCTGGAAGGTACTTTTCAACAATGGATGCAGCCGGTGTAAAATATTTTGAGCAAGAATATTCTCGGCAATTGAGAGAAAGATGGTTCCACGATCGTTAGAGCAGTCAGATTTTGTCCTTTGTTTTTGTAAAGGGCAATGACAACTGCGTCGTGGAGATTTTGAGATAATTTGTTGTTATCTCAGTAAACATTGAAAAGTTCTTAGGGGTTTGGTTGTAAAAGAGGCACCTTGTTTCCAGGCTTTTGATGGTATGTCATCTGCAGTTTTTCCACATTTTAATTGGTTAATCGCTTTTATCGTTTCTTCCAATGTAATGACAATGTCCAGCTTATTTTTAATTGGCAGCTGAAGAGTACAATAACATAATAGGTAGGCTAGTCTAAGAGAATTTTCCTACATTAGGCGCGATTAGCTAACAGGTTAAATCTTTCTAGAGCCTTATATTTCTTGCACAGCAAGGTTTGGATAAATTTACACAAAGACGCTGACAACCTACCTGCAGATGCAGGGCAAGTTGTTTCAAATTGAACACTAAACACTCAACGGATGGAAGCTTCCGGAAAAACTTTCTATGCAAAGATGGCTCAGGTAAAAAAACTATCACAGGAAGACACCCACACGCCAAAATGCAGAAGTAGGTTGCTGGGATAATTATGAGCAATGCCACTTAAGATGTTTGTATTCGAAGTTTTCAGTTTTAGACTAAGCGACGTCAATTGCAATTGTGAAAATGAAACTCAAGAGATCTTTTTATAAACTGTAGAGAATGCGTGCTGCAAACAAACCAGCAGGTTATTGTGGAACTTTCATTTGTGAGCAGAAACAAACCAGGGCGCATGATATAAAGCTTAGCATCAAAAAAAGTGGTTTGCACTGAAAATATTTACATATCAACTTTTTCAGAATAAAATATAACTTTTAACAAGGCGTAGAGAAACGAGCTGCTTATTTCGCAAGATGCACATCTGTGGTCAAGCAAATCTCTATATTCTTGCTCATGAGTAGGCTACGTATTTGCTTCAAAAATAAAACAAATGACCCGGTTTAGGCTCCTGGTCAAATATCTAGTTGCACTGTAGGCTACTATACTATAAACAGTCTGTTCTTCAGTAAAAAAGATGTTCTATGATCTACTTGCACAGGTTTAGTACGCTACATAGTGTAAAGGTCAACCATTGTTGAGTTCTGGTTACTTTTGTGATCTTGCGTCAAGATGCAACATTCGCTGCGATTTCTGATTGTTGGTTTCATTGTTCTCTTCTGTTTCATAAACGAATCGGAAGGGTGGTGGTGAGTTCATTGTTATGTCGTTAGTTCAGTCGTTAACAATTAGTTTAAGTCGTTAGTCGTTGACAATCGTAGGCCCATTCGTCCTGACTAATCCTCACTATTTAATCACGAAAGAAAACAATCACTATTGTTCTGAGTTTTTAGTATGACCCGTCCTGGAATCAACTCAAAATCTACCAGGACGAGACAAACTCACATAGGCTACCATGTTGTAACTGAGTTGATAAACAATGTTATGTTTGCCTAGTTGGATTATAAAGACAAAATATGAGTGAAATTCTTTTTATTCTCATGTACAAAAGCAATGAACGGAACACAAACCCGACATTTCTTTAATATCTTAAATCAGGGGTGCCAAATTATTGTCGCTGTGCTATGACAATTTTTTAATTAAGGTCAAGTCGAAGGCGGAGAAGACGAGCACCTGCACCTTGTAGTTGCACATGGACATGGGGTGCCTGCTCTCGGACGTGTGGAGGTGGCGTTCGAAAACAAGTAAAAACAAACACTTGTAACAATTGTAATCTCAAACAAGAAACTTGCAACACTAATCCTTGCCCCATCGATTGTGCCTGGTCGACATGGGCCCAGTGGAGTGGATGTTCAGCTACTTGCGGCAGTGGGAGGCAGAGTCGTACCCGAAGTGTGTCCACAGCTGCTCGATTTGGTGGGGAAACATGTAGAGGCGCCAGCTCTAACAGCAGGTAAAGATTAAATAAAAGTGTTTGTAGTAAAGCACACAAGCATCGACGATGCTATGTCATTGGTGTAAAAAGAACAACTCAACAGCATTAATCCGTTTAGTCAAATTTTCGCTGGCTCAACTTTTCTTATTTCTAAGTCAATTTCTTGAAATTTTAGATCAACAGACAATTGCCTTTTTAAGTATAGCCTAACATATTTTTTTAAAGTTTCTATGATTTTATCATCTTCGACCAAGTTGGAAATTACAAAAAATATATTTGTAGTTCATTTTTGCAATTATTTAAACATTCTTTCACCAACGAAAGTTGACCTATCATTCTATTCATACCTGATGAATGATGAACGCACACTTAGATTTATGAAATTAACTGTTAAACCTTATTTCCATCAGAACATGCAACTCAAATTGTTGTCCGGTAAATTGCAAGTGGGGTGAGTGGAGCGAATTTGAAAGTTGTTCAATGACATGTGGAACTGGAAGTAAAACGCGTAAAAGGGACATTCAACAAGAGGCGTCATGCAAAGGATCGCCATGCAGTGGTCTAAGTGAGGATATTCAAACTTGCAACACTGATCCTTGCCCCATCGATTGTGTTTGGTCAAAATGGGGCCAATGGAGTGAATGTTCAGCCACTTGTGGCGATGCAAAGCAGAGTCGGATCCGAACTGAGTCGACAGCTGCTCAGTTTGGTGGGGTAGAGTGTGAAGGCGGCAGCTCAGACAGCAGGTAAACATTACGCTTTTTACACACTTAAAATAAGGGCAAAGTCAACAAACTCAAGCTTTCTTAGTTGGTCTTATTGGGGTTACACGGAAAAGCTACAGCATAAACAATATTTGTTTACAAGTGCTAATGCTTAAAAAACTCACTTAAAAAAAATTGTCTGAATATTTTTATATTTTAAGTCAGTAAAGTCATTTTTTCCAATATGTTAAAGTACATATTTTTATTCTTTTTAAATCAATAAATAATTATCCTACTATTATTACCTCAGCTTACTTTCGGTTGAATTTCTCAAATTTTATTGAATGTTTTTAACACCTCGAAAAAGTAAAATAATGGAAATGTTTGAAATTCATTTCCTTTCTCATCCATGTTAACAAATTTTTGCAACCAGTAGCAAAACTCCAATTATATTTCATGTGTGATAAACGTATTCTCTTAAATTCATGAAATTAAATATTGCAAATACCTTTCGCTCAGAGAATGCAATGACCGCTGCTGTCCTGTGGACTGCGTATTACACGACTGGACATCTTGGACTTTTTGTTCAGTTACTTGTGGAGACGGTAAGAAAGGATTTTATAACAAAAATAAAAAATAAAACTTGATAAGAAGGACTTCATCAAGTTAATGTAGGAAATAAATAGAAAGTATAATAATACTATAACAATTTTTGCTTCACTTTGTCGTATCCCTTCTAGACTTTGTCACCTGTTTTTCATTTTGGCAGGCTGCTGCAACGCTTGTAGCACCGCTTTTGTCCAAAAAACTTCCGTTAAACGTAATCAAACTACCACGAATAAAATTAATTAACTCATGTTGTGTAATATCTTACATCTTTACATTTTACACGCTTCAGTAAACACATAACATGATCAAGATTTCAATTGTTATCTTTGCAAGGACTCCGATTCAGAGCGCGACCTATTGAAACACCGGCATCTTGTGAGGGAGAATGTCGTGATCGTGACCGGTTTGAGTCAGAACCTTGCAACGAAGCCTGCTGTCCAACTGACTGCGAGTTGGGGCAATGGTCGGAGTGGGGAAGGTAATTTATACAAAGTGTCTACAAGAAATCCCTGCGTGCGCTTGCAGTATTTAAAGTATGTTGGTGTAAAATGAATTACTTAATCAATACTTCAATCATTTTAACTTCTCTAGATTTAAATTTTTGTAGCGAAAAAAGCACAGAGAAGCCTGTGCAGGTGTTTATTAACTATCCTGATTTTTGCATTTGATACAGCTGCAGTGGGCGTTGTGGCTCAGGAAGCCAGGACAGAGTAATAAGCATAATCACGGAAGCAACCTGCAAAGGAAAGGAATGCGTGGGGCCAACAACCGAGACACAAGACTGTGATGAAAACTGCTGATGTTTATTCGACGTCAAAAAACGTTCTCAACCACAATATTGTATCTCATCATAGTTTTTATCTTATAACCAAGCAACCAGTGATGTTTGAATCGATGCTTAAATTGAGCAAAAATGAAATTTCAGGCAACTTTTGGAAAATCATTCTAAACAAAAATAATTTGTCCATCAAAACGGCAACAAAAAAATTGAAGCATTTCTGCTTTGAACATTCTCTAGTCACAATAAATAAACCATTTCTTTGCCACTGCAAATGCATCGGTAGTATAGAAGTTATGTAGATGTACATATTGTTGGCTATACACTGTTTACATGTTGTACATATAAAAGTTATTTTATACATTTTTCAACGACTATAGATTTATCTGTTACAAACTATATCAGATCCGCTATATAGGCTACCGATTAAAATGCTCAAAAAAGAATAGGTAACTATTAAAACTAAAATTTGTTGTACGATATAGCCTATCAGTTATACTGTCTATACTCTATACTTATCATCTATACGTCTATCAGTTAAACGCAAGTTCTGTAGAACTGCTGTAGATTTACGTTTTTCATAAATAGCTACTTCGAGCATACGTCAACAATAACAGGGACACAATCAGTTTCTTAAAACAAAAGTTATACCGTGTGCACTTTATTTCTCACCACATAGCCTAGTTGGCTCATACATTCCACAGCAAACTGAGTAGGCCTACATATTGCTTAGGCTACACAGTTTAGAAACTGACATCACATTCTTTAAATTCTTAATTTTTAGTTTAGCAAAAAAGTGAAGGATTTTTAGCAGTTATGTAAAATTGCCATTGTCACATAAGAAACTTGCTTTACTCTTCCATAGGCCTACTTACATTTATGACTAAAATGTGGTAGGCTATAGATTGTGTTTGACTAAAAAATGTCTTGCAATTAATTTTGGAGTGCAAAACGTAGCTTGCAAACGAAAGGATAAAGTAGGAATGACATTGTATTTTATTTTCAGGAATCATTTGTAAATTTTGACAAAGTAAATGTATCTTTTTCTAGTGCTATTCTATCCAGCATATATTTCTTTTATAATGGTAAAAAAATACAAACGCTGATGCAATTGTAAACTTTTTCTTATTTCTAAACACATATGCAAACTTAGTAAACTTTGGAACAACTTTAGGAAACGGCATGTATCAGCATCCGTGATGGATCCGAAGATAAAGAATCATATCATAGATAAAAACAAAACTAATTAGCCAACCACTAGCTTACAGCTTGTTTTGGTTTGATTTTGAATCTTTATTCTCGGACTGACGAGGGCTCTGATAGGTTATTCCTGGTAATTTCGCCTACTTGTAGAGGCTTTGAACCACTGACGCAGGGCCGGTTATCGAAATTGACAGAGTGAAGTTTCCGATAGTTCTTGAAGCGTTGTTGCCGGGAAATTATTCCATCCACTAGGTGCCGCTGAGTAGAGAGCAGTTCTGAAATGCTGCGCACGCCCCGAGAGGAAAGCCGATCCAGGACCGTTTGATCTCGAGTCAGGCGCTTAACTAATGAGCTAATGGAGTTTGTATTCAACAAGTGGTTTGGCGGCAATCACATTGTTTCATTGTTTTTGGTTTGTAATCCATATCTTACAAGAATATCCTACTTTTTTTGTATCATTAATCAATCATCAACAAATTTAGTTTTTGTTTAAGCCAAATAAAGTTGTTATGATCAACAAATAAACAGAAGATTTGTTGAAGCTACAATAGTCACGCTTGTAAACAGGTCAAGGTCTACAAAGTAAATTTTACCAGTTTTCTCCAAATGCATTCAAAGCTGCTAGTCTCGAAGACGGTTGTCTTCGCTTATAAAAAAAAGACTCCTCTTAATAAACCCAAAACTTAGCTTCTTTAGCCTCATTTTCGGTTACAATTGCTGGAAATTGTGCAAAAACGCGTCATAATTTACTAGTTTCTGTCTTGCTTTTGACAATTTTACGCTTCTAACCCAGTTTCCGTTGGATTCTACAGTACAAAACACTGCTGGTTGATGACACAATTCACAAAAACGCAATTTTTGGCATTCCGCAAAACTGTATGGCGTATAAAAACCGAAGTCGATCGTTGTGTACAGTTGTTAACAGATTTAGAAACGTTCAGCCACAGAATAGACCGCCATAGTCAATTATGCGTGTAGACTGTAGAAGTGACAAAAATTTGTCCTCCGCTTAATAAACCCACCCGCTGAACAAACCTAAACACACCCGAGCCTGAAGTAGGCTTACTCAGCGGGACTACTGTACTTGGTAGGCCTAGTTGACAGCATAATCAACTTACTAAGTTTGTCAAAATGCGACACAATTCAGAAGATAGTTTATAGGCTATTGTATGAAAACTTTTGACATTTTTCAGTCTATCATTTTCTATTGTTTTCGACCAGCAACGCAATAAATAATGAGTACCATGACATTGTAAAGTCTACAATCTAGATTCTATAATAAGAACCACAAAAAGAATGATCGAAAAGCGTTAACCTAAAGTTCTGTAGCCAAAAACAGAAGATAATGTCACTGCTGCCGAAAAGATATTGCGTTTATTACACAGTTACGCACTGCAATAACTTTTTGTTCATAAGCTAGGCTATATGCATTTTGTTTCGTGAAAAAAAAACACCTTTCTTGAGTCTAATTTAACAAAAAAATTTAACCCCAAACAACAAAAAAGTTTTTCATTCAGATGTAAGTCACTAGGAAAGTAACTAATTCGATCTTCAATCTTGCTGCCTGCAAGAATTTTTAAAAATGGCGTCATTAGATGAGACTGATTGTGATTGGGTAGATCTACATATTGTATAGCAACATAGACTACTTAAATAAAATAAAAACAATCTATTTTTATTTTAATTGGTAGGCTTACATAAAGATAAAGGTGAGTCCCATACTTGATCCAAGCATCGGGGGATGAGAAGATAAGGTTCTCATTATACTAAGCCATCGGCACTAACGAGAGTAGGGTGGCCAGTTCCTTTCTCTCGGCCGGCTTACATAAGCTACGTACACTAAAAAAATACCGTTTAAATTAAGCAATAGATTTCTGTAAATTTAGGCTATGGTTAGATATTCAACTTACCTCACCTTCTAAAATCATTGCAACATATTTAAAAATTAACATGCTAAAAATAAATCCTTCGAACCGGATTCGAACCAGTGACCTATGGATTTCTGAAGATTACACCACTACAGTCCACCGCTCTACCAACTGAGCTATCGAAGGTTACGAAGTTGAGAGTTATCAAAAAACAACATCAGCCGCTCGGCCTGCATTCTGTGACGTTTTCAAGTTTGTAACGTGCCAAATTGTAATGGGCGTGAACTTTTTCGTTTAGCGATTGGAGCCGTGGTTTATACAGCCAGCCTGAACCAAGGTGATGCCCCATGTAGACTACATCGTTTATTTAATGCGAGAATATACCCCATTAAGCGACACTGACCATTTGCATTAAACTTGAACATGGACGGGCTGCTCTCTTAGTAGCCTTGCAATGTAGTT
Organism: Aplidium turbinatum; assembly: GCF_918807975.1. NCBI lineage: Eukaryota > Metazoa > Chordata > Ascidiacea > Aplousobranchia > Polyclinidae > Aplidium > Aplidium turbinatum. The sequence goes on along the minus strand of NC_137484.1, from coordinate 5,331,315 downwards.
CTAGAACATCGTGAGTCTGGTGTTGTAAAAGCAAAGACCCTCAGCCTCAGAAGTTCACACGACGACAACAACCACTTTTATCTGAAAAAAAAACTCCTAATGCACAAATCACAATACACAATACACTAAGCAGCAACAATCGTGCTTGTGAAGGAAAGTGGCTGGCAGAAATCAATGCGTGCTTTTCTGCATTGAGAGCAATGATTTAACACATGAAAGCATTTGGATCTTTCCTCTGCTCATAATTCAGTTAGTTTTAAAGATGCAGAAACACAGGAAGACACCTACACACACCAGGAGAAATCAGTAAACATTAAAACAAAGAACCGGCGAATGAAACCCAATGAGTCATTCTATTCCGGATACTTGCACCAGAAGTTTCCATTATTTAATCACACCAACTTTAACTGCAATATTGTTGAAAATACGGCCTGCTGTAAATTGACTTTTGCAACACTCGCGCAGTTATCTTCATCTGGCAAGGGAGCGTTGCGTACTTTTATGAGTTTTTAGCGTTAAAAGTGATTTTTTGCTTAATTCACCTTCAGACCTATTAAAAGATAAATAAAAATTAGGGTTTCAAGTTTTTGACCACCTGGGGAAGGGGCCAGGGGCCCCAATTTCAGTTTGGTCCAAAATTATTTTATTGCGTACTTCGACTCTAAAATTAAGTTTACATTCGCTGAATGTAATTTTGTTTGTTTGCAATGTAGTTAATAAGATAAATCAAAAGTTTAAAATTATAATAAATAAACAAAGAAAATTTTATAAGATTTTTGCGATTTTCTCGATTTCACTCAAAAACAATTAAAACTATTCAGTCACGTTTGTTTGTCGTTGAATATATGGAATGTGGACTTTGAAGTCACATTTTTTCATAAATATGTCAGTAATAAAAGTACTTTAGGACAAAAGTATTGTCTTGTTGGGGATAGAATGGGTTAGAGAGGTCCATTTTAAGCTTTTCCGCTATAGACAATATTGCTTTGCAAAACTCAAAATTTACCACATGGCTAGTTGCATAGAGAAATATAAAAAGACGACATTGAAAGGCACTAGCAAAATACATTTGTCCAATGAGGAGGAGGGACAAAAAATCGTAACACAACAGAAAGTTATGTAGAAAGTTGCAGTTGAAAAATTCATTTTCCCATGCACTACGCAACTAGCTATTGTCCATGTATAACAACTATTAGGCTAAGCTCTAAAAAAATGAAAAACAAACAAACAATAGAATTGCATTTTAGCTATATAAAAGAAAACTCTGCTCCACAGTATCACATACAAACAATTAAAGTCATTTTTGTTTTCTTGTGTTCCAGTTTCAAACAGATTGCGTGTGTCTATTTGATTGTTACAATGATCTTCAAAACTCCCACACTTTTCAGCACAGGGAGCGCTGTTAAAAAGCAAATATACTTTTGAATACATCCCTTCTAGCAACCACACTTCACCAAGTTTATTATATTGTTTCTGGGACTTTGATTGACTGTAAGAAAGAAGAAAAAATAAGCTAAAAATTGAAGAAGCTCAATTTGCTGCTTACCGAAGACATTATAATCCAGTCAGAACAACACCATTAATAAAAAGTTTACCCCGAAAGCAAATCAACAGATGTTTACATTGACCAGACATTGTATCAAAGTTCAAAAATGTTGATATGCTGTTTGAGTAGATTAGTGCTACGACCGCAAACTTTCAATTAGATTTTCCGCAATTGAACTCAAAACATCCGTTTGTGGCAACTGAGAAACTCACCCACCAGGTTTCGTTTTTGAAACGAAAGATAACTTACCTCCAACGCGCATTGATGTACAAGTGCTAAAGAATTTCAGTGGCTTCACAACTTATAACAACACATCACCTGGCATATGAGCTCCAGAGATGAACCTTCATCCCGGTTTGTTTAGTTCAACAGCTGATGGTTACTACCAAAGATTGGTTGCTACAACTTTCATCAGTGTTGTAGTGCGGCACAGAATTATAGAAAAGTTGTTGCGAGAAGCAGTAGCGTTGACAGGGGTGTCTAGAAGTTACTTTTGGGCCAGAGCTCGGAATATTTCCAAGGGACCGCAATTTGAAGAAACCACTGCATGTTCTTTAGACGTAGCCTAGTGCGCTTTTCTTAGAAATGTTTTGTTTTGGAACCCCAGGATCTCATTGGTACCGGGCCCCGAAATTGCCTCTCAACGGCCCTTCCGAGAGGTCAAGGAGTTTTTCTATCCATGTGCTGCCATATTTTCTTTCATATTATTCGTTTTCAATGAGAAAATTCATCCGACGTTGCTTAGCTATTTCAAATTTGAAACTTGGTATCGTTTTTGTAGTTTGAGTATCGACTATAAAAAAGCTTTTGATAAAGTCCAACACAATGAAATGTTATGCATGCTTGATTGAATTGGCATTGACAACAAAGATCTAACAATTATCCAAAATTTAAATAACGAATAGGCCTAATTAGCTGCTACCAGGATTAATGATGATTGCAGTGACTACACTCCCATTCAAAAAGGAGTGAAACAAGTGTGCGCTATCATCCGACCTTTTTTCATTATACTGTATAATAATAATTTTAAGACATATTGCAGATGAAAAAAGTATTACTATTGAAGAAAAACAACATTAACCATATAGGCCTACGATATGCTGACGACACCGTTTTGATAGCTGACTGAGAAGTAAAATGGCAGAACATATTAGATATTGTGTATATGAAGAGCAAAATATTAAAAAATAAAATAAATAAAAAAACTGAAACAATGGTCATAATACAGCAAGAAGCCGAAACTCCTATTTGTAGTGTATCAGGTAGTGAAATAATTCTTAAAGAGGTCCAAAAATTTAAATACCTCGGTACTATGATGTATTGGATGCAAGGAACCAAATAGAACTCAACGTAAAAACAGCCCAAGCAAAAACAAGCTTTTAAGAATTGAAACTAATTTATTGCAATAAAAATATCTCATTTACAAGGGATAGAGTTTTAAATTGCTAGATTGATCGCGTCATGAAAAACAACTCTGAAATCTTGAATATCTCAACAAAAATGGCTGAGAAAATTAATGCTTTTGAGATGTGGTACTTTGTAGAATGTAACGTATTTTATGACTTGCAAAGAAGATAAACCAAACCAGATCTCTGTATATTCAAACAAGACACTAGACAGTAGCCTATACCCTAAAATATTCGACCAAGTAACAAGAGAGCAAAAACTGGATCCTCTCTCTATAACTGGTAAAATATTGGAAAGCGGGCACCTGGCAAATAAAGACAACATGTTATATCATAGGAATACTTGGTTTAATTTTTCATCCGAGGCCGTCGATGGCCCGTTCAGGCAAGACAATTAAACAAGAAGAAGGGTGAATGTGGCAATCCTGAGTGTGGCATTTCTACAAATAAATAGATTATTATAAAAAAGGAAGGAAAATGTTTAAAATGTTTCTTTCTCAAGAAAACATCATTGAAAATTGAAAAGCCATTGTGCCAATCATAGAATTGAACGTAGAAAAAATTGCTATCGCACTATTATAGCCATTTAGTTATGATAAATATAAAAACATTGTTTAAATTCAATGAATAGCAGGCTAACCGATAAGCCACATACAAATAACTTAACACAGCGTTGGATACAGCGTTGGCTTCATTTCGAATGGAAAAAGTTTATTGCAGTTTGAAGCTTGTAGCAGCTTTAACGATATTTTACATTCCGAAAAAACGTATTGGCACTTTTGCGCTTACCCAATATCTACTTTATTAGTTTTCTTCTACAATTGGCGCGATGGGCAAACGCTTTAAAACTTCCTGAAAGTTTGCAGACCAGGCCTATTCTTTGCAAAGATACAGTAGTTTTAAATAAATTAACAAAAGAACAACACACACGCAGAAGTAAATGGCTTCAAATTAAACACTAAAAAGTCTATTATCCATACAGCCCTATGAGCTAACCTGCTAACGGATGGAGGTTTCCGAAACAGTTTTTCTTGCCAAGATAGCTCAGGCAAAGTAAACTATCACAGGAAAACACCTACACGCCAAATTGCAGAAGTAGGTTGCCGGAAGATTTTATGAGCAATGCCACTCAGGTACTTGCATTTAAAGTTTACAATTCTTTTCAAGCTAATTCAATTTGAATTGTTAAAAAAGTGTCTCCAGAGATCTTTGATAAACTGTGTAGAATTCGTGCTGCAAACAACTATAGGTAGGTCACTGTGGGACTTTAGTTTGTGAGTGGAAACACATCAACGTTCAAGATATAAAGTTTGGGTTAGGGTTGATGTTTAAAAAAGTGGTTTGCACTGAAAATATTTACATTAGTCAACTATTTTCATATTGAAAGTTGCTCATTGTGATTTGTTGGTAGTTTTATCATTTAATTGGACTTGTAGCAAGGTGGTATAGCTCTTGCTTCACAAGCAATAAGTTGTTTCTGAAGCAAGGGGCAGAGAAACAAACTGCTTCTTTGACTAGCAAAATGCACATCTGTAGTCAGGCAACTCTTTATATTTTTCCTAATCATTACGTATTTTCTTCAAAAATGAACCAAATGACCCAGTTTAGGCTCTTGGTCAAATATCTAGTTGGACTGTAGGCTACTACACTATTAACAGTTTGTGCTTCAGTAAAAAAGATGTTCTATGATCTACTTGCACAGGTTTAGTACGCTACATAGTGTAAACGTTAACCATTGTTGAGTTCTGGAATTACTTTTGTGATCTTGCGTCAAGATGCAACTTTCGCTTCGATTTCTAATTGTTGGTTTCATTGTTCTCTTCTGTTTGTTAAACGAAACGGAAGGGTGGTAAGTTCGATTTTTATATTGTTTTTTAGCATTGGTTCTTTCATTTACGATGTGATTACATGATAATCCCGCATATTACCACTATTTCAATTATCTTTGAAGTTGGTGTAATGTTTTACAGTTGGGTTGTAAGGACAAAATAATGCAAATGAATGATTAATTGGGTTCTTATATTTTATATTTTGTAACTAATTTGTGTTTTTCTAAGTCTTACTAAAGTTCAGAAACTAATTGAAGTAAATGGGCAAGTTTGTAGTTTGTATTTGAACGTATTGGCGTACAGGTCTACTTCGATTTTATTTTAAACTCAAATGCAGTGTAGTTATACGGGCACAAACACAAAAAGTGAACAACTAATATCAATGAAAAAATAAAAATAAAATCATTTTTATGACAAGACGTTCCACGAAATTCCTGAAAGTTTCATTATTTTTTATTCGAAATTATAACTTGCTTAACTCTCATGTACAAAGATTATGAAAAGAAACACAAACCCGACACTCCATTAACGCTTTAAATCAGGGTTGCCCAAATAATGAAGTTGTGCTATGACAACGTTTTTGATTAAGGCGACGTCGAAGACGGAGAAGACGAGCACCTGCACCACCACCTTGTACTTGTACATGGACATGGGGTGCCTGTTCTCAGACGTGTGGAGGTGGCGTTCGAAAACAAGTAAAGACAAACACTTGTAACAATTGCAATCTCAAAGAAGAGGCTTGCAACACTAATCCTTGCCCCATCGATTGTGCTTGGTCGGAATGGACTCAATGGAGTGAATGTTCAGCCTCTTGTGGCGATGCAGATCAGAGTCGCACCCGATCAAAGACCACAGCTGCTCAGTTTGGTGGAGCAGAATGTGAAGGCGTCAGCTTTGAAGACAGGTAGGCTAAATATTAAGTAAAAGTGTTTGAAGTAAAGCCACAAGTATTGACGATGTTAAGTCAGTAGTGTAAAAGAACACCTCAAAAACATTAAACTGTTTAGGCTAGTTAAATTTTTGTATTTACATTAATTTTGTTTGCATTTCAAATTACTAAACACTTGCCTCGCCTATAACTTATTTTTGTTAAATTCCTTATAACTTATAAACAGTTTGTAATAAGTTATCTAAAAAAAAGTAAAATAATGGACATTTTTAAAATTCCCTTGTAATTTTTTGGATTTGTTTTGGTAATTTCTTTACAATCAATAGTATAATTTCAATCATGTGTGATGTGTGGTAAAGCTACACATAAGTTTATGAAATGTAATATGACAATTATATTTCTGTTAGAAAATGTGCTGTCACCTGCTGTCCAGTGAACTGCGTGTTGGACGATTGGACGCCTTGGGGCTCTTGTACATCTACCTGTGGAGATGGTACGAAAGCATAGATAAGAAGTAGCCTAGGTCAAAAAATTAGGGGTTTTGTCTGTGGGTGAAGATCCCCCTAAACGTATAAAAAATTCACAATGTTGATAAAGTGTAGGTTACTAGCATGGTCTCTAGTTGTCCACTTTTTTTAAACCTTTGAATTGACTGCTCACCAAAGTCAACACTTAGCTACCTAATGGCATGTAGGGCTTGCTACAAACTAACTTTAACCCGTGGAAGTTAAACCACCTTGAGCCTGTTTTACCAGATTTTAATTTTAAAAGTTGTGTAAGTTAATGTACTTGAGACAATAAAAGTTTAACAAAGTCAAGGTGATAATGGCATTTTTGCCCAAACTATAGTTAACAAGAAATAACTTACAGACCTACCTCACTAACTAAACCGCTAGTGACGCTACGAAATCGTTTGCAGTAGATGGCACTTTGTTTTTCATTGAGAAAATTTTGTTGAGCCTAATTCAAACAAAAAATAATTAACTCATATCATGTGATATTTTACAACTTTAGTTTTACACGCTTCAGTAAACACATCACGTGATCAAGATTTCACTTGTTATCTTTCTAAGGACGCCGATTGAGAGGTCGACCGATTCTAACAGCAGCATCTTGTGATGGAGAATGTGACTGGTATGAGTCAGAACCTTGCAACGAAGGTTGTTGTCCAACTGCCTGCGAGTGGGGAAAATGGTGGGAGTGGGGAAGGTAATTTATACGAAATATTTCAAGAAATCCATTGATGCATTTGCAGTAGGCCTACGGTAACTTACTTGTGTTGTTATGAAGCGAATTAATAAATGATGATAGCTTTAAATTCTCTAGTCCTAAGTTTCTTTATAAGGAATACAAAACCAGACAGAAGTTTTTGCATTCGCTGAAGTTTCAACTAAGTCGGCTAGATTTTATCAGGCTTGAAATGCAGGTGTTCATTAACAATCACATGATTTTTGTCTTTTGATGCAGTTGCACGGGTTACTGTGGCTCAAGAACCAAAGCCAGAGTAAGAAGCATCAGCAAGGAAGCGACCTGCAATGGAAAAAAATGCGTGGGATCAGCAACCGAGATACAAGAATGTAATGAAAACTGCGAACACTAGATCTACTTGCAACTAGCGCAACTTACTAGATCTACTTGATTTAAGAACAAAAATTAGCTTCTGTGTATCCTATATATCCTATATCCTGTGTATCCTACATTATATCCTATCTTTAACAGTAGAGCTATTTAAAACGATTTTCAAATGGTGTAAGATAAAAATATAAGCTACTTTATAAAAAAGTCTTCTTAGTAAAAAATTCGGACACCCCTGGTGTAGGCTGTAGTTACACCTGCTCAGTTTATCGTAAACTGTGTCAGCTAACTGTGTGATGCAGAAATACATTGCATGCAATGATTGTTTCAAGAAATTGCATGATCAATTTTGTTGTGTCCATTTTGACAAATACGTAAAGCAACTTTCTAACTAAGACAACATATAACTTACAGTAGCACCCTCATGTATTGGATAACGCCTAATTAAACGGGTGAACACCACTAGCCCGACACGTCCATTAGATGCAAGTTCTACTGCATGCTGTCCAGTTTCAAAACACGAGCTTGTCTATTTTCTGAGCGCTTGCCTGTGTTTTACACATAGTTTGACGCAGTTCCATTGTTTTGTAGTTTCGATTGGTAATCCTATGAAGAAAGCCTAATTTTTCAATTCAATGTTTAATAAGGAATAAGTTAGCCTACTTTTTTGTTTTGTGTCTAACTCAAATAAAGTTTCACAAGGTATAGATTTAAACGATCTGTCTTAGCCTGATGCTGCGAGTTTGCTGTGGCAATAGTAAGTTGCGCTAGCTTTCGGAACACAGTTCCCTAATCATGTCAAAGCACATGACTAGGGAACTGTGTTCCGAAAGCTAGCGCAACTTACTATTGCCACAGCAAACTCGCAGCATCAGGCTAAGACAGATCGTTTAAATCTACCTTGTGAAGTAAGCAACGATCATGCTGCTAAAATCGAAACTCAATCAATCAAATAAAGTTGTTGTGAACAGAAGATTCGTTGTAATTTTAATAGTCGTGCTTGTGAACCGGCCTTGCTTGTGAACCGTTCAAACTCTACAAAGTAAAGCTTCTCATGTCCACCCCATTAGCTCAGTGGTTACGCGCCCGGCTCAAGATCACGCGGCGCAAGTTCGACTCTCGGGGTGTGCGCTTGACCAACGCATTTCAGGACTGCTCTCCATTCAACGGCATTTAGTGAATGGAATAATTCCCCGGCAACAACACTTCAACAATCCGAAAACTTTACTCTGCCAATCTCGGTAGGCCTAACCGGCCCTACGTCAAGAGCCTTTACAAGTATGCGAAACTACTAGGAATAACCAATCAAGGCTTTGTCAGTCCGAGAATAAAGATTCAAAACCAAACTAGTTTTTACGTATGACGGTATGAGCTATTCAAAATTGCAAGTGTTGGAGACAATTGCATTTACCAACTATGTTTTCTCTCAAAGTACATAACAGTATCGTCATAGAACTTTCAGAAAAAATACTTTGTTTTAGTGGTATGATATCTCTAATAACACTACAAACCAAATCCCCTATAATTAAATGCTTGGTTTCCCCGCTTGAACCTCGAACAGCTACAATAAACAAAACAGTTTAAGCAGATTAATACTGTATAGCCTATATTGTCTTGTATTAGGTTAGCCAATATTCTACATACCGGTAATTCAGAAAATGCATCATTATTAAAAAAAAATTTTAACTACGGTACATTAAAACCAGCCACAAGAAGAATGGTTGCAAAGAAACAAACTGTTCGTCCAGACGTCCACAACAGGAAGCAGGCCTAAAACGAAAAGGAAGTAGTTGCTCCTGAGAACAATTCAGTTTTGTCACACTTAACAATCACAATAACTTTTGTTCATGGTCAGTAGCATAGCGTGCAAGGGGCGTGTGCCCCCCAATTATTTTGAAGTTGCAAAGTTTTTTTTAAATATTTTTTGAAAGCAATTTTTTTTGTAAGATTGGTTTGAAAATTTTATAGATTTAACACTTTGCTTCTCAAAGGGAGGCCAGATTTGGCTCCCCCTCCTCATATTTCCTTTGATTATTTGAAGCACAGTAACGCCATGCACTTGGTTTTTCTTGACTTTTCCTAAAATTGCCAGGCGGATCTGATGATATTAAATTTGATGTTAAAAGTTGTGTAGTTTTCTTGTAAATTCAAGATTTTGGTGAATTTTTGCTATTTCTAGATCACTTCCAGCAAAGCGTGAAATGGATTACATAGCGATAACAAGCCATAAGCTCATAATTGCTTCGTGCATCGATATGCGCGAGCAGAGAAAAACATCCTCTTGTTTTCCTTTGTTTGGTTTGACCTCAATAATACAAAGCGCGTTATTTCTTATGCTACAAAAGAAAAGCCAGTAATCACAAAGCTGCTAATTAGAAATAATAATAGCAAACGTTTTTTGCGTTACCAGCTCTACAAAGAAGAATAGCAATCCACGATCAAAATAGTAGGCTATGTAGGCCACAAACTATTCAAAACAGTTGTTTCAAGCAGATAATATTCATTGACGAATAAAAAACGTTACAATAAGAAATCTTCTCTTGGGTAAATGCACGAAAACCTGGTTTCGAAATAAACGTTCTACGGAAATGCTCTTATTGACAAAACTTGCAATTGAGGAAATGAATCACTGCAAATGCTTTTGGGAGAAGTCGGAGAAATAGCGTTTTTGCAAACAGTAATTGTGAGATACACTCAAAATTATGAGATAGGCTCCATTTACACGTGGCAGCTAACTCAATGGCGTCCTTTCCCTGCTTTATGTCGCCTACTTGTTGTTATGTCCTGCATTTTTGTTTCACAGTGCACTGTGTGTTGTTCCAAAAAGCGCAAAATAAAGATCATCATCTACATTACTAAATATTTTGTAATGTAGAAGAGGCATAAAGTTAGGCGTCACATAAGACAAACAACAAATCAGCTTTTTTCATTATTGATTCAACATCTGAATACGTTGCGCCAATGTATAAGAGGCCGGCTATTGTGAAGACCCGCCATTTATAAACGATCCGATTATACCAAAAGTGGGACAAACTAGTGGATCAAAGAATAAATAAACAATGCTGAGAAAACTAAATCTAAGTGACAAACAATACCGATGTCTTCATTTATCTTTGAAAAATGCTGCCTAAACTTATCAACAAAAAATACCGTAAATAACGGCAAGGATCCTGAAAGCAGACTTTGCTCGACCTTGGCATGAATTTAGTCAGACATCTACAGTAATAATTCCACACATACAATAACGGGCTCTCAACGGCTGTAAGATACATAATAATCAACCTGGTTCTGGGCGGTTTGTGTAACAGCTTAGGGGAAGACACTACTTGAAATGATGCATCACACAAAAGATTTTCAATGAAGACTGAGTCTAAAAACCGATGTGGATTGTGCTGCACAATGACTTCAAGTTTAGGACAGAAAAGGCACAAAAATATCACGATAAAAATAAAGACCTTGTGGGAAATTTTCGAGAATCATAACACGATGCAAATACCATAAACGCGTAGTTTGCATGCTGCTCTAAGCTGGCCGGCAACCACAAAGGTAGACAATACAGGCAGTTTATAATTCGATAACAGCGCAATAAACATTATAAATACGTAAACCGACAATTTTCTTTTACAAACGTTTTACGTCTAATAGTAAATTTTCCCCCAACAATTTTTTGTGAAGCGCTTGCAAACCACGGTTTTGTAAAATAATTCATCATTATTATTTTTTACTTCTCGGATGTAGTAAAACGTCATCAGCAAAATCACAAAAAAAACATTTCATTACTTATGTAGTAGGCCTAAGAATTTTTTATAGAATTGTAGCCACGTTGTTTCAACAAACAAGCCATTTTTTGGCAATATAAAGTTATAGAAAATAATTTGCAATCATGCAAATGTTTGAAAAGAATCTAGGAAGTCTTCTCACAATCTGGCACAAAATGATTATGTTTATTGTATCTCTGCAATATTTTTTACGACAAACTTTGAAGCTTCGCTTTGATCATTTGTATCTTTAAAGTCAAAAGTTAATTTTTTTTTTGGCCAGAAACACAATCGCTGCCTTGCTGATGTTATCGCCTTTACGCGTATTTTTTCTGCTTCAAACAATAAGGACCCAGTCAGCAATCCAGTCCTTTTACATTGATTCAACATTTGTAAACGTTAAATTTACGTAGATTTGCTGACTGTGGGTTATTTCACATATCCTTTGTTTACGCATGTTCCTCAATTCGCTGGTGCATTGTTTCGACGCTGGCGGACTAAAAATGTATTTTCAAATTGATTGACACAATCTTCAATAAAAAGTGAGCTTCGAACTTAGCTTTGTTGATGTAAATGCTGTATTTTTGTGGATGTAATTTATCTTCTTCGTCGTATGAGCTGTTCTTCCGGACTATATGTTTGAGCATGATATCATCAGCCACTCGACAGTCTCGTCATCCAGGGCCTTCAGTCCAAGCGTTCCATGTGGTGGTTGATGGATTGGGCAGTCAAGGACGACATGATCTACTGTCTGGTCTGTGGCGCCACACTCGCATCCCGGTGAGGGAGCCAGGCCCCATCTGCACATGTCTGAATGAAAGCGACCGACGCCGGTTCGTAGGCGGTTAAGCCTGACCCACGCAAGTCTTGCGAGGGACATTCCCGGAGGGTGGGGATCGACGTCGGGTAGGAAATCACGGAGTCGGGAGGTGTTGTTTTGCCACTCCATGTTCCATGTGTAGTTCGTCCAATGTGCCGCACTTATTCCAAGATCTTCAACGTTGTTCAGAAGCTGTCGTGCGGCGGGCACAAATGGGCGTCTTGATTTCAGTCGCAGCTGTCCTCCAGGTAGGCGCTGGAGTGTACTGTGGAGGAGGTGGTCGGGGTCCAGTGCGCGACGAGCAAGGGAAATCATGGCTCCTTTACGGAGAAGCTCAGCAGGTTGGATGCCTGCAAGGATGGGAAGGCAGTCCGTTGGAGTGGGACGCAGGCATCCAGTCACAGTGCGTAGTGCGTCATTGATGGCGGTGTCAATGTGGCGGGTGTGAGAGCTGCGGCACCACACTGGTGCGCAGTACTCAGCGGTAGAATGGACGAGGGCCAAGGTAGCTGTGCGAAGGGTTTTCGCATCAGCTCCCCAGCCAGAACCCGCCAGCCGCCTCAAAAGTGCAACGCGCGCAGATAGTTTTTTGCGCAGTGACTCCAGGTGTCGTCGGTACGTGAGTGGTGACCTGTCCAGGGTTACGCCGAGGTAGGTGGGTTTGGCGCAGTAGGAGAGGTGTTCGTCATCGGTGGTAATGTTGATCTCACGTTTTGCTTCCTTGTTGTTTAGATGGAAGGCCGCCGACACTGTCTTAGCCTTGCTGAGCTGTAGCTTCCATTTCTGGAGATAAATGTTGATATAGTTGACATGTCCTGGCTTAGGTTCCTCTCCATTGACTGCCAATCTCCGGCTGGATGCAGGAGAGCCAGATCGTCTGCGTAAGCATACTTCCTGGAGATGGTGTCAGGCAGGTCATAGATGTAAGTGTTAAAGAGGAGGAGAGCCAGGACAGAGCCCTGTGGGACGCCGTTCCTGAGTCGACGTAGTCTACTTCGTCGGCCGCTACCGGTGGAAAGGGTAAAGCTGCGGTTTTGCACAAGTTCCATAATCATATGGACCATGTGCCTGTCAGGAAGGAGACGGAGTAGTTTGCAGGTAAGGCCGCTGTGCCATACAGTGTCGTAGGCAGCCGTGAGTTCGACAAACACGGCGCCAGCCTTCTTTTTTGCCGAGAAGCTGTCCTCGATGTCTTGAGTCATTAGAGTGACCTGGTCTACGGTTGATCTTCCGTGGCGAAAGCCGGCTTGTTCCCGAGGGAGCTGAGGGTCTACTATCGGTTCGACACGGGCGTAGATAAGTCTCTCGAGCATCTTGAAGGGGATACAGAGCAGAGAGATGGGGCGGTAGCTCTTCGGATCCCCTGGGGGCTTCTTCGGCTTTGGGACTGCAACCACTAGGGCTTTTCTCCAGATTCTTGGGATGCGCAGGTGACGCAAGCAGTGGCTCCGAGAGGGGGGGGAAGTCGGGCCAGTTTCCCCCCTAGCAAAACATTGTAAAGGAAAAACGAGTAGTTTTTTGTTTTTGCACTTTTGAGGGGGGCCCATTTTTAGTACTAAAGTAAAAATGTACCAACTAAATAATCAACAAATTCTTAAATGAAGTGCGTAGTTCCAAGTATTTCTCATTCATTGTAAATGTCACTCTCGATGCTTCTCATCAAAAACAAATCATTTTCGTGTTAAGGTAGGCGATGTTGAACAGCTTCAAAACGTAAAATCTGAAGCTAAAATGATTTCTGATCACTGAACGGTTTCGATTGTATTGATAGTTTCAACTTGAAAATTGGCGCTGTTTTAGCTAAGCGGGAACTATTTTTGCTTGACAACTGAACCTTAACTTCAAAATCTGCGTTGGCCAGGCATAGGATGTTGTATCCAACATAAGTTATCTGGGAAAGTTAAAGGTATCAGTCCAAGCACGATTAAAGAAAGTAAATCCTGTATATTTTTTGTTTATGGATCATCATCAGTCATTATCTCCGCCTGCAGCAGATTGCGCATCAACATGAGTTATTTGCTTCCAAGAGTGTCGATTTTAAGCCAGCTCGCCCAGTGTCGCCAAGTTGAGTCCGGTCCATGATTGGATGTTGTCTTGCCATCGTTTTGGTTGTCTGCCCCGTTTTCTTTTTCCTTCTACTTTGCCTTCTGTGCAAACTTTGCTGATTCCGAATTGTGATCTTTTAGTGTGGCCAAACAGTTTTAAAACTTTTGATTTTATTAACTTATTGCCGCAATTGGATGTAATTTTGTCATAGTTAAAAGATCTTCTGTTTTCGTGTGGTCAAGTAGCCTTTTGTTGGTCATGCTTCTCATGATGTGATTTTGGAAGGTAGTGAGTTTTTTTCTTTATTTGAGTTTTTTGTTTATGGATGTTGTTGCTTGAATCTAGTTGGAATTCATAGCCTAATGTTGCCTACAGACAGCGTTGTTCAAATGTCTTATCATTTTTGGTGTAATTGATTATCTGTAAGCTTGGGGCATCTAAAGTTATAGCCCAGTCAGAGGAAAAATTTTAAAAAATCTAAAGAAAGCTGTCCTATCATCTTGCAAAGAAAATTGACTTCGAGAGGGTAATCAAGGCGTGGTGCAGTCCCCAATGCTTTACATCACCCTTCTGCAATTGAAGCTCTAAAGACGTTTCTTAAATGCATCAAGTTGGAACCAACAAGAGCTTGATCGGAAGCTGAGTCAATGCTAAAGTAGCCTCCAACTAGCAGTTTTAAATTTGTGACTGCTTTGTATTATGTGGATTACGGTCCTAAACAAGATTCACTGATGAATTTAATGCAATTAAAGGAAGATGTAATCTAAGTAAGAGAAAGCTGAGAAGAGTAGGCTACTACTCGCAAGCTAAAGTTGCAGTGACAATTGTAAATTAAAAAAAAATGACTTTGTTTTCCTGAGGATAGAACGCTTTTATAACTCCACTTAACTAGCTGAATCATTCGAAGGAAATGTATTCTATCGTACATTGCAAAGGATTCGATAGTTGTTGGAATTGACAAATGTATGAACAAACTTAAACATATCGACGATGAGTTTGAAGTTCCATGAAAATTTCATCGTATGTCTGTTGTGCAGGTGCGGGGATGTGGGACAAATTTAAACCATTTGTAGGCTACAACAATGACATTTTTCAAGACATTTTGGATGAGTTGGTACTTTTGACAGAAAGTCACACAGCAAACTTCAGCTGAAAACTAGAACGAACCACCCCATAATCTCTACACAAGGAATCATTGATTGCAACTTTCGAAAGATTTTTCCAAATAGTTTTGTTATGATTTTACTTTGTATTCCGGTAGCTACCTCCAACGGCTGTGCTTTGAGAACGTGGTTTTAGCAATTACTGAAATTTGTAAAGAATTGTTTGCGTTCCAGTTGGCCTATGACTCAAAACCGATTGAAAAGCCTAACTATACATGTTGTGCATCAATTCAGACGTCGCAAAATTTTATCGTTTGATGCTATGATCCGTAACTTTGCATTGCAAAAAGTCCAGAAAAGGTTGAATTAAATCAGGGATGTCCAAAGTAAGTTTGAATTAAATCAGGGATGTCCAAAGTCCGGCGCGCGGGCCAACTCCGACCCACGAGACGTTTTGTATGGCCCGTACCTGTTGTTGTACGATGTGTTATTTTTGGCCTGCAGACACACAAAAATCATGTAAATTCAACATGCAGTTTTCAGAAAAATCATTGTGGCTGTTGGCCCGCGAACACTTATTATCAAATCTGCATCGCGTGGGAAAAGTTTGGACACTCCTGAATTAAATGCTTGGTTGAACTATTTTCGTTGCCTGTCGGCCTATTGTGTGTTTACAAAGCTTTCTAGACAAAATAGTTTGCCTCAATGGCATTTTTGCTGCAAATGTAACCCAGTGATTATATATTG
This sequence comes from Aplidium turbinatum, assembly GCF_918807975.1. Taxonomy (NCBI): domain Eukaryota; kingdom Metazoa; phylum Chordata; class Ascidiacea; order Aplousobranchia; family Polyclinidae; genus Aplidium; species Aplidium turbinatum. The sequence goes on along the minus strand of NC_137484.1, from coordinate 5,315,596 downwards.
ATGATTTTTACATTGAACGAAGTTCTTTTCATGCTGAGGAAAGTATGCTAATTTCAGCTTAACACGAACATGCAATGCAATATTTGCTAAAAAATATTATGGGGCCCAATTTTCGTGTTGTTTCCCGACCAGTGCTGATTTCTCTCGGAGGCCCTGGACGCAAGCGGCAGGAAAGGAAGTCTTTTAACCAGGACCTCATAGAGGGGGCAACTTGGAGTATTAGGTCCGGGCATAGGTGGTCAAGGCCCGGGGATTTTCCTGGCTTTAGGTGCTGGAGGGCGGAGGCAAATTCTTCTGGGGTAAATTCACCAGAGATGTTGCACTCGACAGGTGTTGGGACCTTCCAAAGGTCCGTCATTTCCTTGAGGACGGACTTGTCTGATTCACGGTCTCTCGTTCTGTGCACTCCATTTTTCACAAGTTGTGAGGCGATGGCATTTACTGAAATGGGGCATTGGCGACGAAAAGCACGTGATCTGCCAGTGAGGTTGTTGAGTGTACTCCATGCTGTGCGGCTGGAGTGCGTGAAGTCGTTTGAGTCTATGGCTTCTGTCCAGCGCTTCTTCCTCTTTGAATCCAATTTTGCCAGCAGGGTTGTTGCTGAGTTGGTGGTGGCGGTGCCCTGGGGGGAACGGAGGAAGTCGCGGTAGAGCCTGTCGCACTCCACATCCCAGCAAGGTATGTAGTTTTTCCGTCGACCTCGCGGGATGGAGTCTTTTGCCGCAGATATGATTGCATCACAGAAGTCCTGGTAGGCTTCATTCACTTTGATGGTGTGTGGGGATGGGAGGTACTGCGTAGCTTCGTTTGTGAGGAAGCTGTAGTATTCCCAATCGGCCTTTCTGAAGTTCCATCGCTTGACAGGCTTGCTCGAAATAGGTGTGGCGAGCAATGGGGCCGTGATTAGCGAGGGTCAGTGTTGAGACCTTGGGAACTTCTCTAGCACACGTCTGTCCGGCTGGCGATCATCGGGATCATCACTTGAGAAAGCCAGGTCTGGGTTCGTGCCAGTGTTCCAACGACCGGAGTGGAAGCTCGGTGCGCCCTTAGGATCGCATAAGAGGGCGAGGTTGTTGTTGGTTGCCCAAGCGCCAGACTTTCTCCGTCGTTGTTGATGGAGTTGTAGCCCCAGTCAGTGTGGTGGCAGTTAAAATTGCCAGCGTAGAGGCTGGGGTGGGGGAACACTGGGATGGCTGTTGATGTTATCCGCGAAGGTGGGGGCTTGTAGACATTGACGATGTTGTAGCCTGCTACATCTATACAAAGCCACTCGAACTCCGATTGAGCTTGTGATTGGTCAACCAAGGACCAGCTCAGCCGGTCATGGACAAACGTGGCGAGGCCGTGTTTCCTGCTGCAGGTTGCGCCTGCGAGTGTGAAGTTGGTTATTACCAACTTATCCACAGATGTACAGTGAGTCTCCTGGAGGAGGATGATGAGGGCTTGATGCTTGGTGGCCAGGTGCTCGATGATGTTGAGCTTGCTGGCCGTGATGCCCTCGGTGTTCAGCTGCAGTACGGTGGGTCGTCGGTACTTTTCGACAATGCGAGCACTGCCGTGCCCTGAAAAGGGCATTTCCCCACCCACCCTCCGCTGAACAGTCTCATTAGCTCTTGTTTGACAAGCTTCGTTTCGCATACGTATTTTGAATAATTTCGTATGTTACTGACGGGGGGACCACGTGAAGGTGCTTGTCTTCCTCCCCATGACTCATAAATGTAATTTATGAGTCATGTTTATAAACACCCGTAAGCGAAATGACTTATGATGTAGCCTGCATGATATTTGTGATGCGACTTGATACAAATCCACAATTTCAAAAGCACCTAATTTGAACTTAGAAATTTCAGATAATTTCAACAACTTGTTCAATTGTCTTCTCTCTACTAAAAATATTCATACTACAAACTCAATTGTAGACCTAAAATACACAAACGAAGATGTAAACAGCTATTCAAGCAGGCTAAGGTGTTACTTATGAGAAGTTTGGTTCCATAAAACTAAAAGCTAGCCATGAGTTTCGGAATGCATTAGTTTAGGACAAACATGTAAAACAACAAACGCATTTTTTTTTTCAAATTCGTGTAACAATATTACTCTGGCTGTAACTATTTTAGAATCAATGACTAGCCTACATAAAGATTTGCTCACAAGTCGTAAATCTTTATCAATGCAATGAGTCGGCACACCGCACACACACTTCGTGCGGTTGATCGAGTTCTTTGTTATCCAGAACTGTGTATGAAATCGGATTAGCACGGTAATTAAATAGCGGCAAGATAAATCAACATTGTCGTTTTTGGGTACCTTTGCAAAAATTGAAATATCAAGTTTAACATATAAAATTTTAAAATAATGACTTTTCAAATTTATAGACAAATGATTTGTTTTCACACCAGTGCAACTTCTGTTGAAATAGCACCAGCGGATAACAGGTAACAGCTGATTGAATTTGTTTCGAAAACGGCCCCCCCCCCCCCCCCTTGAGCAGTCAACTTCCAAAAAAAGGTTATAAAGCAAAGAGTTAAGACTGGAAGCTACAACTCTTCTGTTCAAGTTCTGTTCTGCTAACTATTTAGATATGGCACCCTACTGTTCTTCTGTTCAGCAGGCAAAAACCCTTAAAAGGCCTTTTTCAGATCTTTTCTGGCTGGCCCTTCCGACTCTAAAATACTGTAATCTCCTTTAAATTCCCCAAAGAATCTTGAAGTGAGCGGAAACAATGCCAACGCGGTTCCGGTCAGGGCCGGATTTAGCTGATGGGGGCCCGGGGCACTTTTAGATCGAGGGACCCCCGTGCAAAAAAAAATTTCGCGCCGCGAAAAACCACCTCTGCGTCTACAATAGCATTAGTCCAACACTGCACAGCATTTTGCAAAAACTTTAAAGGCTGAAAGAAAAAAATATTAAAACAAAATCACATTTTTCCACGTCGGGGGCTCTTCAAATGGGGGGCCCGGGGCACATGTACCCTCTGCCCCCCTAAATCCTGACCTGGTTCCAGTAACAAAACGTAGCGCCTGTACGACGTACCGGTAAGACTCTTAACGCCAAGACAACTTAGTAAAACCTTTTATAAAAAATCATTACCGCACATCAGCACCATTTTCGTTCCTCCCCGAAGTCCATTCGTTCCATCATCATCATTATAAGAATTTGAGTTGGAGGCAATAAAGCACCAAGTTTCTCTGTTGTGAGATTTTGTTGTTTAGCGGTGCTAAGCCCTTGCTTTTTAGAGACTGCTGCATCTTCAATCTTTTTTCGATGGTGTTTCTGAAGTCCAGGGCGTGTTCAAAATTGGGCTTAATCGCGTTGTTTTTTTCCTCAAACTCTTTCATCAAATTATAGGTAGAATAATTACACAAAAACTAGGATAAGTTGTATTCTAATTAATTACATGTTCAAATAACATTCTATTTGAATAAGTGTTGCGCCTGATGATCGTTATCTAACATGAAACCTTAGGTAGTGCATAACTTATAGGCTACTGTAAGTACATATTAGTTTTTGTGTAATAATATATTATAATAGCACATAGTCCTAGCTTAGTTGTGATTCTACGTAAGCGTGAGGAAGAGTCGTATATTATCCCCCTTGAAGAAATTTACCCCCTGTTTGGAAAGTATTGGCTTGAGGCAAGCGGCTGGGTTATTGGGACGGACGAACAAGAAGAAACAAGATCACGTCTCTCGCTTCAGTCAGTTGGACAACAGACCGACAGCACCGTGCCGGTTAGCTGAATGCCCAACCCAGTCATTATTGTTGAAGACAAAAAGGCCGGGGAAAAGCCTTAAATGGAGACTCTCACTGACTGCCACTGATCTGTTAGATCACCTCAACCAAAAACAAACAAATGTGAGAAGATACTGTCCGAGGCATTGACTTCATGAACTCAAGCAGAACTGCATGAAAAACCTTCAATCGCCTTGCAGGCCGCAACTCCAATCCTCAACAATGCCATGTAACTGCTAATTCCATAGCACAACAGCTCCTACTCAATAAAAAATGTAAAGTGGCAAATAGGAAATGTGTTCTGGCAGTGAGGTAAGAAAGCAGCAGACTCTGGAACGCATTTTCATTTGTTGAATGTATTTTTTGCATTATGGGTCAATCCAAAAGATGTCTGTAGGTCCACTTCCTTTATTTCTTGTACACTCTTATTTATTTGCCCGCGTGTGTTCTGTTCCACAAAAAGTTATTTTAAATTTAAATCATAATCCTTCGAACCGGATTCGAAGCAGTGACCTATGGATTTTTGAGGGTTATACCACTACAGTCCACCGCTCTACTAACTGAGCTATCGAAGGTTATGTATCACTACTTTCAAAAACACCTTTACCTACCCGGACGCGAAAATTTTTTTCCACGAACTTTTTGTTACTTCGCGTAGAGTTTGTATTTATATCGTGTGAATTACACAAATTACAAAAAATTGACTTCGATTTGCGTCGAACCGTTGTCCTTACGAACATAAGACAAAAGATGAAACCACTGAACCAAACACGCCAACGAAAAATATTCGCAATTTCAATGTTTAGATTTGGACCTGGAGGGCGAAAATTGGCTGCTGACTTTGAAAAACGCCCGAAAAAATGAATCGGTAAAAACAGTTACGCGCGCCGCGCGGTAAGCTGTAATTGCTACACTTACAGAAATATGCAAAACAAATTTCGCTACCCGGACAGCAAATCAATCGTTGTTTACAATGATTTAACGTCTGCAGACGTTGGTTAGCACGTGACTTCTGGAACGAAGAAGTTTCAAGATCAAGCGGTGCTGGTTCGACTCTCGGGGTATGCGCTTGAGCAACGCACGTTAAGGACTGCTCTCCATTCAGCGGCATCCAATGGATGGAACAGTTCCCCGCCAACAAGACTTCAACAATCGGAAAACTTCACTCTGTCAACCTCGGTAACCGGGCCACGAATTTTTTTTCCCACGAACTTTCTGTCTCATTGATTCTATAGTCACTCTAAAAGTAAGATTTCCGAAAGTGTTTTGAGAGATTGGTTGATTCAGATTGCGAAATAACTATTTGCCAATGAAATTCTGCAATGATAATAAAATATAAGCTTTCTCTAACCCTACTTTTTTTTAAAAGCTCTTGTGCGCCGCAAAAATTAATTTAAAGAAAAAAAAGTTTGACTTCGACCGGCGTCGAACCCTCGTTTTCACGAACACTAGGCAGAGGATGAAACCACTGAACCAACCGAGCCAAAGAAAAAATGTTACATTCACACGGTTTTAATACAAACTTTTACCAAAATATGTAATTGAGACAGAAAGTACGTGGGAAAAAAAATCGCAACCGGCCTGCGTCAGTGATTCAAAGCCTCTACAAGTAGGCTATGCGAAACTGCCAGGATTAAGCTCTGCAAGAAGCTTTCCCAGTCCGAGGATAAAGATTCAATCAATCAACCTACTTATTGTTGAATTCTTAAATTTAATTAAATATTTTTAACACCTCGTACAAGTAAAATAATGGAAATGTTTGAAATTCATTTTCTGTCTTTTGCATCCATGTCAACAAATTTTTACAACCAGTAGAAAACTCCAATCATACTTCATGGTTGATAAATATAGTATAAGTCTCTTAAATTCATGAAATTATGTATAGCAAATACGTTTCGATGTAATGTCACTGCTGTCCTATGGACTGCGTATATTACACGACCTGACATCTTGGATTTTTTGTTCATTTACTTGTGGAAACGGTAAGAAAGGATTTTAAAAGAAAAATATCAAAAAAAAATTGACAAGAAGGAATTGATCTAACTTTTAGCTTTTAAGTTTCAAGTTTAAAGTAAATACAATTTTAAGAAAATTCTTGCATTTTGTTTTGTTTGTTTATCTTTATCCTGCATTGCGGGAAAGCGGACTTGAGCGCTATGCATCGGTGTACGCCTTCCGACGTACACCTGACCCACGCTGCAGCCGACGGCAATGTCTGTTTCCGGTTGTCTACTCTACTTATGACTTAAATTTGGTACTACCCATTACTCGAAATCGATCACTAGGTAGAGGCAATTATCGTAAAGTTTCTTGCCCAGAGAAACAACAGCAAGTGCGGGTGGCTGGAGTCGAACATGCAGGCTCTCGACTGCGAGCCCAACACGCTAACCACTCGGCCACTGCTGCTTCTCACTAACACCATTGTTACGGCCACTTCTCACTAACACCATTGTTAATATTTATTAACTATGCTAACACGTAAAGCAATCGCCTACGTCGGCATATAGGTTACAATATGCTACAGTTTGAATCCTGTTCTTTTTGCCCATAAAAGAAAAACAACTTGGGCACTTTATAACAAAATTTCATTCAAGTGCTTAGTGTTGATTGAACTTTGGCAATGCTTGACTTCTCTAGAATAAGCAATATTTTGTTTTTGGTTATTGTAATTGGTTAATTAATAGGTTTACCCATGGCCACCTGGAGATGCGGCCTGATTTGTCACATTTTGCAGATTTTGATTACAGCTGCTGCTAGTGCTTGACTGACATTTTTTGAGATGTTTTTATTTTTTGCGGTTTCCTAATGACATAAAACTTTTTTGTTGCCCTGGGGAAGCAGTAGCAAATGAGAAAAAGTAAGTTGAAAAACGCAAAATCAGACTGTTATTGAAAATTAACAGTCTGACTAAAATCTTCGAAATCAAATTTTCTTTGTTTTTCAACATGTGAGGATGTTAAAACCTATTGTGTCATCTGGGGAAAAGAATAAAGACAGCGTAAAAATCAAATTTTTAGAAAAATTTATTTAAACGTTTGCCCAAAGTTAGAAAAACCTGGAAGTTTCTGCAAAATGTGACAAATCAGGCCGTATCTTTAGGTGGCCATGGTTTACCCAAAATGAAGTTAATGTAGGAAATAAATAGAAAATATAATAATACTATAACAATTTTTGCTTCACTTTGTCGTATCCCCTCTAGACTTTTCCACCCGTTTTTCATTTTGGCAGCCTGCTGCAGCGCTTGTAGCACCACCGGTTTTGTCCATAAATCTTCCGTTAAACGTAATCAAATTACCACGAATAAAATTAAATAACTCATGTTGTATGATATCTTACTTTTTTTACGCGCTTCAGTAAACACATCACATGATCAAGATTTCACTTGCTATCTTTCTAAGGACGCCGATTCAGAACGCGACCGATTGAAACACCTGCATCTTGTGAGGGAGTTCAGTTCAGTTCAGTTGTTTTTATTTCTGACCATCATATCAAAACAATACACGTGTCGTAATCGTGACGGGTTTGAGTCAGAATCTTGCAACGAAGCCTGGTGTCCAATTGACTGCACGTTGGGGGAATGGTCGGAGTGGGGAAGGTAATTTATACAAAGTGTCTACAAGAAAACCCTCCGTGCGCTTGCAGTGTTTAAAGTATGTTGCTTTAAAGTGAATTACTTAACCAATATTTCAGTCATTTTAATTTCTCTACACAGGAATTGAATCCCTGTCTCTACATTTAAATTTTTGTAGCGAAAAAAGCACAGAGAAGCCTGTGCGGGTGTTTATTAACAATCCTGATTTTTAACTTAGGTCGTGTCTGAGTCTCTCTGAGAACAAATTAATGTGACTGTCTTTGTTCGTTTAAGACGTTATCACATTTGGCCCCCCTCCAGCAACGTGCCGCCCCTGGATTTGTTCACAACATCCAATGGGTAGCTACTCCACTGTTGTTGCATATAAACTTACTTAAATAAAATAAAAACAATCTAGTTTTATTTTAATTCATAACTAGTTACGGTATGCTTACATAGGCTACACTAAAGAAAACAAAAAGCCTACCATTTAAATTCAGTAATAGATTCCTGTAAAATTAGGCTATGGTTAGATATTCATCCTCCCTCACCTTCTAAAATCATTGCAACATATTTGAAAAGTAACATGCTAAAAATAAATCCTTCGAACCGGATTCGAACCAGTGACCTATGGATTACTGAAGTTTACACCCCTACAGTCCACCGCTCTACCAACTGAGCTATCGAAGGCTACGAAGTTGGGAGTTATCAAAAAACAACATGACTCACTCCACCTGCAGTCTGTGACGTATTTAAGTTAGTGACGTGTCATATGTAAATGGGCGTGGACTTTTTTGTTTGGCGATCGGAGGCGTGGTTTATACAGCCAGCCTGAGCCGAGGTGATGTCCCATGTACATCATTTATTTATTACCTCATTAAGCGATACTGACCATTTGCACTAAATATCACACATCATCAGAATCAATACGGGTTTGTTAAAAAATATGATGAAAAGACAAGAAAGCAAAAAAAAATTGTTTCAGCATAAAGTGGCAGGAAAGTTGTGATCAAAATTGTAGTCTATAACAGTGGTTCTCAACCGCCGGTCCGCGGACCGGCGGCGGTCCGTGTAATTATTTTGCCGGTCCGCAGAAGATCTTACTTTCTGCAGAGCTTATTTTAATGTGAAGTCATTATTATATTGTAAAATTGTGATTGCACTGTGAAATATGCACAGCTGTAAAACTGACATATATCCCCGTAAACTTGTTTGATAATAAAGGTAAACGTTTTGACAATCTAATTCTGTGCCGTTGATAATTGTTTTTGTGACAAGTTGCGCGTAGTTTTCAAGAAGTTTTGAAACACAGAAATACATAACCAAATGGGGAATTTTGTCCTTAATTTTAAAAAATTTTAAAGTCGTTGGAGACGAAAATTTGGAATTAGATAAATTTGAAGTTCCGGGATAGTCAGGCCTACAATGGAAATTTGCCAAAACCGGAGTTTGAGAAAGCAAAGATCTTGTTTTTCAAAGACTATGCAGAAAATTGCGCTTCGGAATAGAATGAAGACAAGCCGATTTGCTGTGGAAAATTCTGGTAAAATGGAGTGGTGAAAAAAGTAAGAAGAGGTGCTGAGCATTGTGAGTCAACACTTGAAAGAGTTGGCTAACAATTTTGACGATCATTTTGCGTAATATGAAGATCCTCCACATGGAAACTTTTGGATAAACAATCCATGCATCGATGAATGATGTCAACACATGCGACCTTAACCTTCATGAAAAAGAAAGTCTGAATGAATTACAATATGTTGTGCTTCTACTTTGCAGTCAAGATATGAAAAACATCATTGTAACACTTTTGGATATCTCTTGCAAACGAATTCGTGCCATCAAATTGATGGTAATTGTTTCAACTACGACAATTCTTTTCATCTCTAGCTTTAATAACAAAGCAAAGAAATCGCCTGGATGCCGAAACAGAGCTAGGCTACGTGTTTTAGAAACTTCTTTGATATCTCGTCTTCCTCACATAGGCTACTGGCAGCGTAACAGTAGGAAATTTTCCACTGACATTGATTTTGTATGCAAATGAATTGATATTTTTCTGTTTGAGTTGATTTGATTGCCGTTTTATTCCAATTTTTGTCCTGAATACAAATCATATGCTAAAACCTTGCATTATGGTGCGCAACGACAACTTTGGACAACTAAACGTTACAAAATCAAAAAATATAAGCTAGTAATGGATCTTAGACAATCACTCGCTTGCTGCTCTGCAAACGAGCTGCTACTTTGCTGCTCTTGCTTTTTTTTTTCTTTTCCTAATTTATGTATTTGTTGACGTTTTTGTTGAAAGGCGGTAATAAACAAACTCTCTTTCCCTCTCCTTTCCACTCCTGTTTTCAGCTTTTTTTACTTACGTTTTCACTCTCTTTCTCTCTCTCTCTCTTTCTCTCTCTCTGATGAGTTGTGAGCGTGGCCAACGGTTGTGAGGCATTCAGAATTACAACTTCTGAAGTTCTTTTCCAGAGTTTCAATATTGAAGCAGCACAAGCGTGTAATTGCACTGGTTGGAAAGCTTAGCAAGCTCCCTAGAAATAATTTTCAAATGAAAAACTTTCTTCTTCAAATCTGCAATTCATTGCAGAGCAGGCTAAGACGCACAAAACTAGTGTCCCACAAGCGTCAGTTTTGGCTTATTCTTTTCACAACTCAGGCAGCAAAATCCGTCATTTTTACTTTGATTCAACGTCTGCAGACATTGAATCAATGCAAAAATGACAGGTTTTACTGTCTGGAATTCTGCACTTATGACTTGCCGAGCACATTTTCAGCAAAACAGACTATTCTGTTTTCAGCAAAACATGTGTAGGCCTACACAAATGACCCGGCAGATCTTCATTATGCAACGTAGTGGTGGAATAGTATATTTGATGTCTTGAACCAGACTTAAAACAGTTACCGAAGATTTCGTAGAAATGACAAGTAGCCTACAGTTTATACTTTGCAAAATCCAACTTCAGGAAAATCCAACTTTATTATAACCTGTCACAATCTTATAAAACAAAGTCTAGTCCCATACCTCAGTCAAAGCACCCAATTTTGTGGACAAAACAGCTGGAAGATCGAGCAACGCTGGTTCAACTCGATCTCGTAGTATGCGCTTGAGCAACCCAATGCACTAACCGTTGTCAATTTAACGGCTCAGTGGATCGCAGTGACGTAGATGGAAGCAGAAGAAAATTTTGGAGGGTAAAATGTAATTCAACATGAATGTATCGGTATTAAAGCGTTATAGGCTAATGGTATTAAAACATACTTTTTGGGAAGGCAAGATAAAATGTTTGGGAAGGCAATTGCCCTCCAAGCTCCCCCCTCCCCTCCTCATGGCTGCGGCCCTGGGTAGATAGCGTAATTGAGGTACTATGTGTTCAATGCAAAGTTAACGCTTTTAACGCAACAGAAACACACAATCACTGCTGTAGATGACCAATAATATTAGCCGATGTTGAAAAGTATTGATTAATTAATTATTATCGATCTCTGATAAATAAAAATGTATTACCATAATTATGTTGTTGTTCAGAATTTTTCTTATTTGATAGCTTCTGTCAAAACCATCTTGTTAAAATTATTTTATTTGTATCACCCCTTTTAGAATCAGACAGAGAGAGAGAGGGAGAGAGAAATAAGTTTCTTTGCCAATCAGATTCTACATAGAACAAACCAAGCTCACATCACAACAACATACATTCCATAAACATAGTGGAACTCATAAGTACGCTTAATGTTAAATAATTCAATCTTATTAGCCAGGAGAAACGAAAGACCATTTGGTCATCCAGTCAACAGATCGAAATTATTTTTGTAAAACCAGTTATAAAAGTAATAATAGCTCCACTGAGTTAACAGAAGCAGTTTAACCTAAAAATAAAGATACACGTTACACAATTTAACGCATCGTGATCTATTTGTGGCTATAGTTAACATGATGGTGGTGGCAGTAAGAGCACATCGCCTCATGTGAAACGTGCACTGACAATGTCTCGATCGACCAATTTAAAATCATCTCTCGAGGCAGATCTGATTTTCAGACCAAGATCATGGAAACCTTAAGAATCAAACGTAACAATCCATCTCTTAACCGGCAGTTATTTGCCTGTGGCTCATCGTTCTTTTTGTGTGTGTTCTAATTGTTTGTCCAATGCCTGTAGGTTTTGAGTTCTGAGTGTGTGCCTTTTTCAATTCCCCGCTTATTTCATAATATGCTGGTAATACCTTTTTATCAGTAATAGCCTATCGTGAGAGTTATGAAAGCAAAAACCGGTTACATAGTTGTGTCGCTTTAGAAATACAGATGTGTTGAGCTAAACTCCATGTGAGTGACATTGGTTAAACAGGAAGCGTGACCTAAGTTTCTTGAGAACAAAACTTAGGCTTTAAATTTGCAGCGTTGAAATGCATTTTGCAATTCTGATAAGTTTCGGTTAAATGTTAAAATATAAATTTGTTGCTCAAAAACATGGTACATGAACAAGTTACATCTACACCTCACGTGATCTGTTTCCCACCGCATAATTTACTCGTAATCATTCTCGTATCATTTGTTCAGTTTGTGCTTTTCAGTCCAGAGTGTCGTTACAATTACAGTGCACAGTCAAATTTATCTTACGATTTTTCATTTTATGTATTGCAAATGAAATTCCTGATGAGGACACACGTACTTGTCGAAAACGTTTGAGTTTATTTTATTTTAATTATGTTATATTTTTATGTGTAATAAAGTATGCTAAACCCGCTAAAGTTATTATGTTTTATTTCTCTATGGTTCAACAAAGCAAACTCTCTACCAAAGCTTTATCATATAAAAAAGGCGTTGTGTTTGAGTTAATAACGATGTACGCTAGATAGTGGTATAGAGCTTCAAAGGAAAGAAAACTAGAGGTTACCCCGGACTTTGACATATTTGTCAATCGACAAAAAATGAGAATTTTGATTATCTAGTTACCTGCGCATTATTGAGACGGTCTACTTGTACTATAATTTATAACATTACGATAAGTGGCTCCCCGTGCCCCATCCTGTCAGTAACATCTGCATCTGAGCAGATGCGAAGTGAAACTTGACAACAAAGAGCCTCCACCCAGATGGCACAGCTGCAGGGGGCAGTGGACAAATTCAGACGCCCCCCTATCCTGCAGCTCAACATAGAAGGCTACACAACAAGCAAAATCAAAGTTCTGGAGCAGCTTGAACATAGACGGGCTGCTCTTTAGTAGCCTTTCAATGTAGTTCTGGAACATCGTGAATCTGGTGTGGTAAAAGCAAAGGCCCTCAGCATCAGAAGCTCACACGACGACGACAACCACTTTTATCAGAAAGAAAACTCTTAATGCACACATCACTATACACACAATACACTTATATAGCAGCCATCGTGCTTGCGAAGGAAAGTGGCTGGCAGAAATCAACACGTGCCTTTCTGCATTGAGAGGAATGATTTAACGCATGAAAGCATTTGGATCTTTCCTCTGCTCATAATTCAGTTAGTAAACATTGAAACAAAAAACCGGCGAATGAAAACCAATGAGTCATTCTATTCCGGATACTTGCATTTGAAGTTTCCATTATTTAATCACACAAACTTTAGCTGCAATATTGTTGAAAATACGGCCTACGGTAAATTGACTTCTACAACACTCACACAATAATCTTCATCTGGTAGGGGACGTTGCGTAGCCTACTCTTATGAGTTTTTAGCGTTAAAAGTGATTTTTTGCTTGATTGGCCTTCAGACCTATTGAAAGGTGAATAAAAATTAGGGTTTCAGGTTTTTGGCCACCTGGGAAAGGAGGGGCCCAATTTTAGTCTGGTCCAAAATTATTTTATTGCGTAGCATGTTTCCTCTTTGAAATTAAGTTTACATTCGCTGAATGTAACTTTGTTCGATTGCATTTTGTTTAGTTAATAAGATAGGATAAGTCAAAAGTTTAAAATTATAATAAATAAACAAAGAAAATCATAAACGCTTTTATGATTTTCTCGATTTCACTCAAAAACAGCTAAAACTCTTCAGTCACGTTTGTTTGTCGTTAAATACATTGAATGTAGATTTTGAAATCACATTTTTTCATAAATATCTCACTAATAGGAGTATTTAGGACACAAGTAGCCTAGCCTATTGTCTTTTTGGAACTAGAATGGGGCAGAGAGGTCCATTTTAAGCTTTTTCTCCATAGACAATATTGCTTTGCAAAACTCAAAATTTACCACATGGCTGGTTGCATAGAGAAATATAAAAAGACGACATTGAAAGGCCCTAGCAAAATACATTTGTCCAGTAAGGAGGAGAGGTAGGAATTCGCAACACAACAGAATCTTATGTAGTAAGTTGCAGCTGAAAAATTCATTTTCCCATGCACTACGCAACTAGCTATTGCCTATGTCCAACAACAATTAGGCTAAACTCCAAAAAAATGAATAACAAACAATAGAATTGCATTTTAGCTTTGTAAAAGAAAACTCTGCTCCACCATATCACTTACAAACAATTAAAGTCATTTTCGTTTTCTTGTGTTTCGGTTTCAAACAAATTGCGCGTGTCTAGTTGATTGTTACAATGATCTTCAAAACACCCACGCATCTCAGCACAAGGAACGCTGTTAAAAAGCAAATATACTTTTGAATACATCCCTTCTTGCAACCACACTTCACCACCAAGTTTATTATATTGTTTCTGAGACTTGATTGACTGTAAGAAAGAAGAAAGAATAAGCTAAAAATTGAAGAAGCTAAATTTGCTGCTTACCGAAAACATTATAACCCAGTCAGAACAACACTATTAATAAAAACTTTACCCCGACAGCAAATCAACATACATTGATTCGGCGTCTGCAGACGATGTATCAATGTACAAAAATGTTGATGTGCTGTTTGAGTAGCTTAGTGCTACGATCGTATTACAACAATAGGATAGAAAAGCATAACATAGGCTAAATAAAAATCAATTGCAAACGGCAAGCAGTTGTCATTCTATTAAGGACTCATTGGTTTTGATTTGACATGCTGGAACAAATCAGTTAAACATTACTGCCATCCACCTGTCCATTTGACAACCATCGCACTGGTCTGCTTCCGCAGTGCATGCATCTACCTCTATCAACCATCCAATTAGGTTTTCCGCAACTGAAATCAAAACATCCGTTTGTGGCAACTGAGAAACTCACCCACCAGGTTTCGTTCCGGCAACGAATGATAACTTACCTCCAACGCGCATTGATGTACAAGTGCTAAGGAATTTCAGTGGCTTCACAACTTATAACAACACATACCTGTCATATGAGCTCCAGAGATGAACCTTCATCCCGGTTTGTTTAGTTCAACAGCTGATGGTTACTACCAAAGATTGGTTGCTACAACTTTGATCAGTGTTGTAGTGCGGCACAGAGTTATAGAAAAGTTGTTGCGAGAAGCAGTAGCGTTGACAGGGTGGGTCTAGAAGTTACTTTTGGGCCAGAGCTCAGCATCTTTCCAAGGGGCCCAGAATTTGAAGAAACCACCGCGTGTTCTTTAGACCTGTTGCGCTTTTCCTAGAAGTGCATTGTTTGGGGCGCCGGGTTCTCATTGGTACCGGGCACAAAATATCCTTGTAACGGTCCTTCCGAGAGGTCACGGAGTTTTGCTATCCACGTGCTGCCATATTTGCTTTCATATTATTTGTTATCAATGCAAAAATTCATCCGCCGTTGCTTAGCTATTTCAAATTTGAAACTTGGTACCGTTATTGTAGTTTGAGTATCTATAAAAAAGCTTTTGATAAAGTCCAGCACAATGAAATGTCATGCATGCTTGACTGAATTGGAATTGACAACAAAGATCTAAGAATTATCCAAAAATTATAATACGAATAATTAGCTGCTATCAGGATTAATGATGACTGCAGTGACTACACAGTAGGCCTACACACTAGGGTGGCTCATTTTCCTTGATGTTCTTTAAAATTTTTGTAAGTTTGAAATAATGTTCCATTTTGCTCACTGATATTTGCAAACCAAAAATTTTTGTTGGGTTTTAACCTTTGACCCTGGTTCACCCAAGGAGAAATTCCGAGTTTTTCCAAAAAATTAGTAAATTTCGAAGTGGTTTAGCAGTATCTGAACAAGGGATTTCTCAAAATTTGACCACGTGATTTTGACGTCACTTCCCCTGTTAACTACCACGTGGAACATCTTCACCCTGCTTCAAGTCTGAGAGTCACTAACGGTGCATGCTTTTAGTGCCATTTTAGTTGATTTTACAGCCTTTTCGTGGTAAGTGAATCTATAATCACAGACCAACAAAAAAATTTTGGGCACAAAAGAAGAGAGTTATTTTAGAGTATATCGGGGTCCCTGATTCCGAAAATGCACTTAGTTTTTTCGAATTGGCTCTAGTTTTCGAGATATTCGACAATGAAAATATTTTTGAATTCGTTACTCAAAAGGGCTCAATAACAAATTACTTATTTTCAGCCCTGTTTACCATTGTGATGTCATAATTGCACTTGTCTAGTTCAATTGGTTGATATGGTACGAAAGTTTAAATCTCAAGCAAGGGTTGAAATGAACTGTGATTAACGTAAAGGATACAGGAATGAATACTCAATGAAAACAGTTGTAAATCAGTAGGCCTACATCACAAGAAAAATCACTCGAAAGTCATGTGTTTATGAATGCAGCCTTATATTGAAAAGGTAGGCCTACTGAAATGGATACTTGTACAAATTAAATTTTATTCTAAGCCTTTGCTAAGGCCGAGCTGCTGCAAGAAGTTTTTTTCTGGTCTATAGGCTATAATAAATGGCATATAGGCTAATAAAACATGCCTTTGACTAGTAGGATGCTGTACAAACAACCCAGATATATTTTACTGCATGAGGCAACGCAGAGGAGCAACGCATTCTGCGATAGATACAGCGCTATATAAAAACAAGCATTATTATTACCTTGACATGAAGCTGCTGGGTGATCAAGATAAGTCCTGGGTTCTACATCTTGTATCCTCAGGCTTACTTCACATCATATTTTGATTGTTACTAGGCCAGTAAACGTTAAATAGCTGTTTGTTTGGGTTGTAATCAACGTGATTGGTTCCAAATAGCGTTTATACAACTCAGAAATGTGCCTGGGATTACTTCCAGTTTTGTCTATGTAGTAAATGACACGACGTTAAATCTACAGGGGCTCAAAATTGCAAAAAAAAATATTTTTGCTGTATCTTAAAAACTAGAGCCAATTCCAAAAAAACTTATTGCATTTTCAGAATCAGGGACCTCGAAATACCTTAAAATGACTCTCACATGTCGTGCCTTTATATAATTTTTTTTTTGTTGGCCTATGAAAATCGATAAACATCGTCAAATGATTCAATAAACTGAAAGCAGTAGATATTTACTACGGTGAACGGTACACAAAGAAAATCATGTCTGAAATGTGGTAGAAGTCGACATTTTGAGAGTAATGCATGTGTCAGTGTTCCTAGAGTTGCTAATTAAACTACTTTGCTTGCTACAAGTTTGTGTTACTGCCTCTTATTGTGTATTGAGATGCTAGAATGCATTAAAAGATAGCGAGTGAGCAGTTTCAGGGATAAGCGAAAACTCGATATTTTGAAAAAATTTAAACCAGGTGAACCAGGGTCAAACGTTAATATTTTTTTGTGAAATTTGGTGTAGGACATACATTTACCAAAAGGAACAATATTACAAACTGACGAAAGATTTAAAAGAAAAAAGTTTTTTTTTGGAGATTTTGAGCCAGCCTACTACACAGTACACACCCATTCAAAAAGGAGTAAGACAAGGGTGTGCGCTATCACCCGACCTTTTCTCATTATATAGTGAAATAATTTTAAGACACATTGCAGATGAAAAAGGTATTGGTATTGGAGAAAAACAACGTTAACCATGTACGATATGCTGACGACACCGTTTTGATAGCTGACTGAGAAGTAAAATTGCAGAACATATTAGATATTGTGTATATCAAGAGCAAAATATTTAAAAAAAAAAGAAAAAAAAAACTGAAACAATGGTCATAATAAAGAAAAAAGCCGAAACTCCTATTTGTAGTTTATCAGTTAGTGGAATAATTCTTAAACAGGTCCAAAAGTTTAAATACCTCGGTACTATGGTTGATTGGATGCAAGGGACCAAATAGAATTCAACATAAAAACAGCCCAAGCAAAAACAAGCTTTCAAGAAATGAAACTAATTTTTTGCAATAAAAATATCTCCTTTACGACAAGGGGTAGAGTTTTAAATTGCTAGATTTATCGCGTCATGAAAAACAACTCTGAAACCAAAAAAAATTGTTATCGCGCACCACTATAGCCATTAGTTATGATAGATGACTAGATGACTGCTTATGGTCTTTCGCTACCATTCTATTTGCGTCATAATCTAACCAACAGTTGTACAATGCATTGTTTTGATAATTACATTTACCCTGCTTGTTTGTATATGGTGCTGTTGAAACAAAATAAATTGACTTGACTTTATAAAAACATTGTTTAAATTAATGAATAGTAGGCTAACCGGTAAGCCACATACAAATAACTTAACACAGCGTTGGATACAGCGTTGGCTTCATTTCGAATGGAAAAAGCTTATTACAGTTTGAAGCTTGTAGCAGCTTTAACGATATTTTACATTCCGAAAAAACGTATGTGCACTTTTGCGCTTACCCAATATATATTTTATTAGTTTTCTTCTACAATGGGCGCGATGGGCAAACGCTTTAAAACTTCCTGAAGGTTTGCAGGCCAGGCCAATTCTTTGCAAAGATACAGTAGTTTTAGATAAATTAACAAAAGAACCGCCCACACGCAGAAGTAAATGGCTTCAAATTAAACACTAAAAAGTCTATTCTCCATAAAGCCCATGAGGTAACCCGCTAGCGGATGCAGGCTTCCGAAACAGTTTTTCTAGCCAAGATAGCTCAGGTAAAACACCTACACGCCAAATTGCAGAAGTAGGTTGCCGGGAGATTTTATGAACAATGCCGCTCAGGATACTTGCATTCGAAGTTTACAATTCTTTTCAAGCTACTTCAATTTAAATTGTTAAAAAAGTGTCTCAAGAGATCTTTGATAAACTGTGTAGAATTCGTGCTGCAAACAACTTAGTAGGTCACTGTGGGACTTTAGTTTGTGGGTAGAAACACATCAACGCTCAAGACATAAAGTTTGAGTTAGGGATGCTGTTTAAAAAAGTGGTTTGTACTGAAAATATTTACATTATTCAACTATTTTCATAATTGAAAGTTGCTCATTGTGATTTGTTGATAGCTTTATCCTTTAATTGGACTTGTAGCAAGGTGGTATAGCTCTTGCTTCACAAGCAAAGTTGCTTGTGAAGCAAGGGCAGAGAAACAAACTGCTTCTTTGACTAGCAAAATGCACATCTGTTTGGTCAGGTAACTCTTTATATTTTTCCTCATCATTACGTATTTGCTTCAAAAATGAAACAAATGACCCAGTTTAGGCTCTTGGTCAAATATATATTTGCACTGTAGGCTACTATACTATAAACAGTCTGTTCTTCAGTAAAAAAGATGTTGTATGATCTACTTGCACAGGTTTAGTACGCTACATAGTGTAAAGGTTAACCTTTGTTGAGTTCTGGTTACTTTTGTGATCTTGTGTCAAGATGCAACTTTCGCTTCGATTTCTAATTGTTGGTTTCATTGTTCTCTTCTGTTTGTTAAACGAATCGGAAGGGTGGTAAGTCCAGTTTTTATATTGTTTTTTTAGCACTGGCCTTTTCATTTAGGACGTGATTACATGATAATCCCGCATATTATCACTATTTCAATTATCTTTAAAGTTGGTTTGTAAGGACAAAATAATGCAAACGAATGATTAATTGGGTTCTTATATTTTATATTTTGGCACTAATTTGTGTTTTTCTACGTCTTACTAAAGTTCAGAAACTAATTGATGTGAATGGGCAAGTTTGTAGTTTGTATTTGACCGTATTGACGTATAGGTCCACTTCGATTTTATTACTCGAGTGCAGTGTAGTTATACGGGCACAAACACAAAAAGTGAACAACTAATATCAATGAAAAAATAAAAATAAAATAATTTTTATGACAAGACGGAGCCAGCCAGCTATTAATTATCAACCTACTCAATTTTGAAAATTTTCAATATTAATCTCCTCAAAGTTTCATTATTTTTGATTCGAAAATATAATTTTTTAACTCTCATGTACAAAGATTATGTAAGAAAACAAAGTGACAGTGACAAACCCGACACTCCATTAACACCTTAAATCAGGGTTGGCCAAATAATGAAGTTGTGCTACACAACGTTTTTGATTAAGGCGACGCAGAAGACGATCACCTGCACCACCTCCACCTTGTACTTGTACATGGACATGGGGTGCCTGCTCTCAGACGTGTGGAGGTGGCGTTCGAAAACAAGTAAAGACAAACACTTGTAACAATTGCAATCTCAAAGAAGAGGCTTGCAACACTAATCCTTGCCCCATCGATTGTGCTTGGTCAGAATGGACTCAATGGAGTGAATGTTCAGCCACTTGCGGCGATGCAGAGCAGAGTCGCACCCGATCTGAGTCCACAGCTGCTCAGTTTGGTGGGGCAGAATGTGAAGGCGCCAGCTTTGAAGACAGGTAAGCTAAATATTAAGTAAAAGTGTTTGTAGTAAAGCCACAAGTATTGACGATGCTAAGTCAGTGGTGTAAAAGAACAGCTCGAAAACATTAAACTGTTTAGTTAAATTTTTGTTAGGTCAATTTTTGTAAGCTTATTTAGACTAATTTTGCATTGCATTTCAAAGTACTGAACACTTGCCTCGACTATGACTTATTTTTGTTAAATTCCTCTAAACTAATAAACAGTTTTTAATATCTAAAAACAAGTAAAATAATGGACATTTCTAAAATTCACTTGTAATGTTTTTGCATTCATTTTGATATTTTTTACAGCCAGTAGTATAATTTCAATCATGTGTGATTGATGTGTGATAAAGTTACTCATGAGTTTATGAAATGTAATATGACAAATATATTTCTGTTAGAGAATGTGAAGTCATCTGCTGTCCAGTGGACTGCGTGTTGAACGATTGGACGCCTTGGACCTTTTGTTCGTTTACCTGTGGAGACGGTATGAAAGCATTTAAAGATAAGAAGTACTTGGTCAAAAAATTAGGGGCTTTGTCTGTGGGTGAAGAGGCCCCTAAATGTATAAAAAATTCACAATGTTGATAAAGTGTAGGCTACTAGCATGGTCTCTAGTTGTCCACTTTATTAAACCTTTGAATTGACAGCTCACCAAAGCCAACACTTAGCTATATCGGCATGTAGGACTTGCCACAATCTAACTTTAACCCTAGAAATTAAACCAGCTTGGCTGCTTGAGCTTATTTTAGAAGATTTTAATTGAAAAGTTGTGTAAGTTAATGTACCGTACTTTAGACAATAAAAGTTTAACAAAGTCTAGTGACAACCACGATATCGTTTGCACTTTGCAGTAACTGGCACTTTCTTTTTCATTGTGAAAATTTTGTTGAGCATAATTAATCTAACTCGACAAAAATTAATTAACTCATATCGTGTAATATTTTACAAATTTAGTTTTACGCGCTTCAGTAAACACATCGCATGATCAAGATTTCAATTGTTAATTTTGCAAGGACTCCGATTCAGAGCACGACCGATTGCAACACCAGCATCTTGTGAGGGAGAATGTCATGGTCGGTATGAGTCAGAACCTTGCAACGAAGCCTGTTGTCCAACTGACTGCGAGTGGGGGGAATGGTCGGAGTGGGGAAGGTAATTTATATGAAATATTTCAGGACATCCATTGATGCATTTGCAGTAGGCTTACGGTAACTTGTGTTGTTATGAAGCGAATCAATAAATGGTAATAGTTTTAAATTCTCTAGTCCTAAGTTTCTTTATAAGGAATACAAAACC
This sequence comes from Aplidium turbinatum, assembly GCF_918807975.1. Taxonomy (NCBI): domain Eukaryota; kingdom Metazoa; phylum Chordata; class Ascidiacea; order Aplousobranchia; family Polyclinidae; genus Aplidium; species Aplidium turbinatum. Next base: position 5,294,366 of record NC_137484.1, on the reverse strand, counting down.
AGACAGAAGTTTTTGCATTCGCTGAAGTTTCGACTGATTCGACTAGATTTTATCAGGCTTGAAATGCAGGTGTTCATTAACAATCATATGATTCTTTGCTTTTGATACAGTTGCAAGGGTTACTGTGGCTCAGCAACCAAAGCCAGAGTAAGAAGCATCAGCAAGGAAGCGACCTGCAATGGAAAAGAATGCGTGGGTTCAACAACCGAGATGCAAGAATGTGATGAAAACTGCGAAGACTAGATCTACTTGATTTAAAAACAAAAATTAGCTATATCCTGTGTAGGCTATCCTATATTATATCCTATCTTTAACAGTAGGGTTATTTGAAACGGTTTTCAAATGGAGTAAGATAAAAATATAAGCTACGGTACTTTATAAAAAGGTTTTCTTAGGAAAAAATTCGGACACCCCTGGTGTAGGCTGTAGTTACACCTGCTCAGTTTATCGTAAACTGTGTCAGCTAACTGTGTGATGCAGAAATACATTGCATGCAATGATTGTTTCAAGAAATTGCGTGATCAATTTTGCTGTGTCAATTTTGTCAAATACGTAAAGCAACTGTCTAACTAAGACAATATATAACTTACAGTGGCACACTCATTTATTGAATAACGCCTAAACGGGTAAACACTAAACACCACTAGCCCGACACGTCGATTAGATGCAAGTTCTACTGCATCCTGTCCAATTTCAAAACACGTGCTTGTCTGTTTTCTGGTCGCTTACCTGCGTTCTACACATAGTTTGACGCAATTCCATTGTTTTGTAGTTTCGAATGGTAGTTCTTTCAAAAAAGCCTAACGTTTCCTTCCAATATGTTTCTCGGCAGCAGATTTGTAGCAAGAATTGACAGCGATAGACACGTGTTTCGCCCATGAGGCTGAGCTTTTTTTTCTCTTCGTGCAAAGCTCAGAGTTCGCGCAAAGCCCATGAGGCTGGGCTCATCAGTATCGCACCGTATTCTGCCACAAATTTATTCGACCGCCGCTTTTACCTGTCAGTTTAACTCTTATTTTTGTGGAAAGAAAAGAATGGTTAGCGAATCGCAACTGCTCGCTGTACTAGTGAGTGCTCAGCCTTTTGCTGATAGCCGGGAAGAACGCCTCTTTCTTCACAAAGTTTCCTTCCAATGTTTAACTTTAATGAGGAATAAGTTAGCCTACTTTTTTGTTTTGTGTCTTATATCAAGTAGAGTTGCAATGATGAGCAAATGAACAGAAGATTCATTGTAATTTTAATAGTCTTGCTTGTGAACCGGTCAAACTCTACAAAGTAAAGCTTCTCATTTTCGCCCCATTAGCTCAGTGGTTACGCGCCGGGCTCAAGATCATGCGGCGTAAGTTCGACTCTCGGGGTGTGCACTTGAACAACGCATTTCAGGACTGCTCTCCATTCAGCGGCACTTAGTGGATGGAATAATTTCCCAGCAACAACACTTCAACAATCCGAAAACTTCACTCTGCCAATCTCGGTAACCGGCCCTGCGCCAAGAGCCTCTACAAGTATGCGAAACTACCAGGAATAACCAATGAAGGCTTTGTCAGTCCGAGGGTAAAGATTCAAAACCAAACCATTATTTAGTATTCTTTATTTAATTGTTAGACCTAATTGTTTTTGTGTAGCCTACACTGAGGTGAGGTTAAAAAAGACAGAAATTATGTTTTGGTAACAGCAATCATAACCGAGAAATTTTATGTGACGGAACAACAAAGTAAAAAATGTGTTACTGGTATCAAAATTTCTAATATTTCGCCGACTAGTAAATTTTTGTCCATAAACCCATAGTTGGGCCGCATAAAGCAATATTAGGCTACTGTTGACCCAGGCAAACCACCCGTTTGAATAAGCTTTAGCTAATAAGTAACGACAAGCCGTTTGAAATAATAAGGGTTGCTAAAAAGACAATGGAACTACTAGAACTGCTAAAGTGACCACGAAAACTACTACTTGGACTGTAACTCGTCAGGCGAACCTCAATCAATTTTACAACTTACCTCACCTTTAAGGTACCGTAGAGTTTACTTATGAAATGATATTCTAAAAGCGATCCTTCGAACCGGATTCGAACCAGTGACCTACGGATTTCTGAGGTTTTTTTCCACTACAGTCCACCGCTCTACCAACTGAGCTATCGGAGGATACAGATAGATCAACTTTCAAAAACAAAATTACCTACTACCCCTGCAGTCCATGACCCTTTCAAGTTTGGGACGTATAGCTCTTGCAGGCATTCTATAAGCCTATGTCGTTTTTACGTTCTCTGACGTCGCTTTCCACGGTTATTGCTGTTGTAAACCTGGTATTGTTATTACAGCTGTTAGTTTTAAGTGTGGTTCTTGGTGCTGATATTGTTTTTCTACAACCTTGCTCTGCGTTATGTTGAAAGCGATTGAAGATTTAATTTTGGTGTTGGGCCGGTCGACCTTATCTTAATTAACAATATTTTGATGGTGATAACTTTTTCTATAGTTTTGTTATCTTTGTTGATGCCGTGTTGTATCTGCTTGGATCTTCAATGAACCCGTATATCCAAAAACGCAGGCCTCGTTCTCAGATCATCTCCACCACTACCGTACCGTGCTCAGGATGTCGCTCGCACAGCTAGCCTATATAGGCCTATGAACGGATTGCTACTCACCGCGCAGCTACACAACGCAATAAATGACTTGGCAACCATTTCTTGTTGTGTTCATCTGGCCATTGAAATCACAGTCGTAGTAGCCATTCTCCTAGTGAAAAAAAAAACACAATACAGTAAAAACCATTTTGCACTAGAACAGTGGTTTCAAACCTTTTTCTTCTCATGGTCCAATAAACTAGGAAGATTTTAGTGGTCGCCCAGAAAAATGCAAAGTGACAATAACACAAAATATTAATTAGCAGTTTATTTACACGAATTTAATAAGAGTGTTGCTGCATCTTATTCACAATAGTTTGAATTTTGGGCATAGTCGATGAAAGTGCGCAGCTGGCAGCATAATTATGTCGTCTTCTACATCAATTCGGTTGTGCTGGTTGGAAGCTTCTTGTTGAGCTTAATCCTGGCAGTTTTGCATACTTGTAGAGGCTTTGAATCACTGACGCAGGCCCGGTCACCGAGATTGACAGAGTAAAGTCTCCGATTGTTGAAGTCTTGTTGCCGGGGAACTATTCCATCCATCATATGCCGCTGAATGGAGAGCAGTCCCGTGCGTTGCTCAAGTGCACACCCCGAGAGTCGAACCCGCGCCGCTTGATTTTGAAGCTGCTTCGTTCCAGAAGTTACGCGCCAACCAACTGAGCTGTCGGGGCGGCAAAATTTTTTTCCCACGTACTTTCTGTCTCATTTACATATTTTGGTAAAAGTTTGTATTAAAACCGTGTAAACCTGCCTAGTGTTCGTGAGAACGAGGGTTCGACGCCCGTCAAAGTTAAACTTTTTTTTTCTTTAAATTAATTTTTGCGGTGCACAAGAACTTTTCAAAAAAGGTAGGGTTAGGGAAAGCTTATATTTTATTATCATTGCAGAGTTTCATTGGTAAATAGTTATTTCGCAATCTGAATTAACCATAACCAATCTCTCAAAACACTTTCGGAAAATCCTACTTTTAGAGTGACCAGAATCAATGAGACAGAAAGCTCGTGGGAAAAAAATTTTCGCGTCCGGACGGACGATATTACCATAATAAATACGATTTATTGTTAAAAAAGTGATGAAAACAGACAAGTAAGAAACGCTGTGCATTCGACCTCTAATAGAATGAATGTACCCTATTCATTTAAAGTTGCATAAAACTGAAACTTCCTCTAACTTACTCAGAGTTTCATACTGATCTTCAAACATTTTCATAATTTGGTGCTGTGGTCCGTAACTTTGCATTGCAAAAAGTAGTAAAAGGCAAAAACCTCCGCAGTAAATCTACATTCTACGCACGTCTCAAACTTTTGCGGAATGCCACCCTTTTCTTTTGTTGATTGTATTTCTGGACTCTACTTTTAGTTAGAGGATCATGTTATTATTGCATAGGCTACCGGTATATTATTAACCGGCTCGGTGTCTTAGTTGTTACTGCGTCCGTCTCTGAATTGGTAGACATGGGTTCGATATCTTGTCGGGTCATACCAAAGACGTTTTAAAAATGGTGCTGAATCTAATTCCTGCTTGGCACTGAGCAATGGAATGGATTAGGGTAATAATATATGCTACTCAGTTGCGCCACTATACGGCTGCATTGACACTGTCTGCTTTGTAAAGCGTTGAGGAGCAACGGATTCTGTGATAGATACAGCGCTATATAAAAACAATTATTATTAGGCTGTTATAGCCTTCTTCCGCTATTCTTCGCTATTCTTCCGCTATTCTTCCGCTATTCTTCTAGCCTTCTTCTAGCCTTCTTCTAGCCTTCTTAGGCTATTATAGCCTTGTGGTAAAATTGTGACTTATTTAACTCGTGCTATAGAGCACTGCACTGCTTGTAGGTTTACGCTTAATCAGTGCTCCGCGTTTGTGCTTTCAGCGCTTTGCCTTCCTTTCTTAGTTCTACAACGCTAGCGTTCTATTCTTCTTTCGTTTGACTTGTAGTAGCTTAGATTGGCAATGCCTCATCGTGCAGCCATGATACGGTAGTTGGGTCCAGTTTTCGAATACCAATGATTCCACTTGGGGGCCGTAAGATGGGGCATTCGTGGAGTATGTGTTGCATTGTTTCATTGTTTGTTCTACCGCTCCGCAGACACATATCGGCGTATTACGCAACCCCCACCTAAATAGATTAGCTCCAGTGCAGCCAACGTCACATCTGATCCTGTTCAATGTGACCCATGCCTTTCTTGAGAAGTCTGCTCCAGGAGGGATGGAGAGTGCTGGTATAACTGAAAACTGGGGAGGGATATGTGGCAGCTCGTTCCATTCCTGGGCCCATGTCTCCATGCAGCTGAAGTTCTTATCCACAAACTGTGTAGCATATCGATGGAATGGGCGCCTTGATGACAGGCGTTGAGGTCTGACTGGTCCATATCTTTGGGAGTGACTGTGGAGAAGGTGTTGAGGATTGAGTCTTGCATGCAAAGCCAGTTTGTGAGAGGCTTCTTCCCTACGGACATGAGCAGGAGCAATGCCAGCCAAAGTTGGCAGATAAGCAGTATGTGTGGGGCGAAGACAGCCAGTGATGATGCGCAAGGTGTCGTTAATGCATACATCCATCTTTTTTGTGTGTCTGCTACGGTTCCACACAGCTGTGGCATGAGCTGAGCTGTAGACCAAGGCTAGTGCACTTGTACGCAAGGTTGATGCTCGGGCTCAAACGAGAGAAGAAGAAGAAGAAGAAGAAAAAGAAGAAGCGTTCTATTGTGTATTTATCAGTCCTAGTAACTGCTAGTTTTAGCTAGCTTAACTTAATTCTTGAGCAGCTGCCAGATTAGTTTGTAAGTTATTTAGTTTTGTATTATTATCTATATCTTTCTTATTTTCAGGACTGTGTTATGGATGTGTCAATTCTAAGTTTAATAAAGCCTAATTAACGCATGTTATTCTTGAGCTTGTTATGGTCAGTTCAATTTATTAAACTTAAGAATCAAGAATGGATAGGCACATCCCTCGACCAAAAGACCTCAGCGTCGACCCGAATTCTATTGAGGCATCTAGAGCATTCAAGTACTGGCTTCAAACAGTAGTAGATTATATCGCTACTTTAGACGAGCTTCGAACTGAACATTCACCTGCACTTAAAGGCATACTAAAGGAAAATTTCAAACCGGAATTAAGCATTAAAATGAGTAAACTGAACATTCAAGAATACATTTCAAAAACAATTACCCAAAAAAATTTGTTTTCAATGGCGCTGGCAAGGCCCAAAGTCCAGTGTTTCATTTATTTTCATTTTTTTCAAAATGACCAAAACGTGCAAACACAGCTCAAGAATACGTCATAAAGTCCAGCAATAACAAAAACCACGTTACCAATCTGATGTTTTGAGCAAACTGTCTGCTGTTTTGATGTCAAAATGTGCTGTTTTGATGTAAATACATACATAGCCTACAGTCAAATCGCCCGCAGTAACAATTATTGCGTGATCGGTTGATTGCTAGACTTTATGACGTAGACTTTATGACGTTCTTTACAGTCGCACGCTTCGTTGCTCAGGCCAATCTCATTTTGAAAGCTCTGACAAAAGCACGCGCACAATGGTGGTCAGACCGCAATGGGGCAAAATTTTATTGAAAATCGTTTTATGGTAGCATGTTAAACACAAAGAACGTGGAAAATCGCCAAGTCAGGTTTTTCCTTTAATACCCCTTTAACAAAGCCAGAATTATTCGAAGTTTTCTCTCACCAGAAGGTTATCCTCATGTGGAAGAAGCTGTAGTCGTTACTACACTTGAAGAGTTATATATCAAAAAGAAGAACAATGTGTACGCTAGGCATTTTTTAGTCAGCCGTCATCAAGCTTCTTTTGAGAATGTACTGGACTATTACAGAGCTCTAACCTTGCTGGCAAAGGAATGTTCATTTCAAAACGTTTCTGCTGCAACGTACCGAGATGAGCTAACCCGAGATGCTTTCATCAATGGTCTCACTTCTCCTTCTATCAGGCAACGTCTTTTAGAATACGACGCTATTAATCTTCGACGTGCTGTAGAACTGGCCGACAGTTTGGAGAAGGCACAAATTCAGTCTAACTCGATGGGCAAGAACATCTCTATTCCTTTGATTGCTGCTACTTAGCCCACAACGTCGTCACTGGATGTTGATGCACAATGCTTTCCAAACCATGAAGAAACAAGTTCTTTGGCAACATCCACCAGGTTTGAAGTTGAGAGATGTCGTTTTGGCGCTAAACCGTGGTATTTTTGTGGTAAATCTTTTCACAGAAGAGACTTATGCCCAGCTCGAACTAAGACGTGCTTGAACTGTGGAAAACGGGGCCATTTTGCGAAAGTCTGTCGTCAAATGCACATTGCAAAAACAGCTTCCACGATTAGCTCGGATGATTTGGATAAACGATTTCCAAGGACTACGCTTTCACCTTCTGGTAACAAAACTAAAGTCGCAGCTGGAGCTCCGACCTGTCTTCATCGCACGGATGTCGACGGAACTCTCGAAGGATATCCAGTAAAAGTTTTACTCGACTCAGGGGCATCTGAAAACTTCATTGACAAAAAGGTTGTCGATCTTCTAAACCTTAACCTTGAAGGAGAAATCTCTGATGTGACAATGGCCTCCACTCGATTAAAGTTGAAGACGTATGGTTGTGTAAGCGCAGCTCTTGGTCTCCTGAAAAGGGACTATCCCAATGTTTCCTTGGATGTGATGCAAGATTCTTGTGCTGATGTCATTTTGGGACAAAAATTCTTGAAAAAGCAAGAAGCTGTTACTTTCGAATTTGGAGGCTCTGAAGAATGTCTGGTAGTTCCCTCTGTCTATAAAACAATCTTTGCTTCAGCTGCAGCCAAGGTAAAACCCCCTCGCCTATTCGAGTTCATACAGCCCTATCACAAGCCGATTGCAACTCACACGCGCCGGTACAGCCAAGAAGACTTATCTTTCATCAGAAAAAAAATCCAAAGACTTTTGGCCGCTGATATCATTGAGCCATCCAGATCACCTTGGAGAGCACAAACTCTTGTAGTTAAAGGTAATAAACCACGACTAGTAATTGATTGATCGCAAACTGTAAACCGATTTACTTTACTGGATGCTTATCCCTTGCCTCTGTAGTGTCTGTGTATTTACATAATCTGTATTGGAAACCCGTAACGTGCTAGTATATAAATGACTCGTGTCTTGCTGTTTGGATTCTTTGTTCTGCCACGCAAATACAAGTGCTATGACAAGTAAGTTAAATCTGAACTATCAAGTTGTGTAAAGCAGGCTAGGCAGACACAACAATTCTGGCGACGAGGATAGTAGGATAATACTCAGAAAAGAATGGAGATACCTGCGTTTGATTTGCAACCTTTTGACTGTGAAAGTCCTGGAGCAAGCACGCAATGGACCAGATGGAAACGAGCTTTTGAGTTGTATGCTGAAGGAAAGAATGTCACGAATGCTTCTAGAAAGCGAGTTCTGCTGCTGCATTGTGCTGGAATGGCAGTGCAGGACATTTTTTTTACCTTTGAAGGGGAATTGACCAGCTATGAAGCTGCTGTTCAAGCACTAACTAATTATTTTACGCCGTTAAACAATGTCCCGTATGAACGCCATGTATTTAGATCTCTATTTCAAAGAGGAAGAAAGTGTAGAACAATTTATAACTCGATTAAAACAAAAAGGCGAAACGTGTAGTTTTGAAGACATGGATGATCAAATTCGTGATCAAGTCGTGGAAAAATGTAGATCGGATGCGTTACGACGGCGACTCTTAGAAAAAGGAAGTGACTTGAATCTAAAAACGCTAAGAGAATTGACCTTGGCATTCGAAGTGTCAGAAATTCAATCAAGATCATACGGTCAGGAAGTCAACAAAATCTCGACGTTTAAATCCGCTAAGAACAGCTATCCATCTCGATTCCGATGCGGAAGGGAAGGTCACAAAAGCGGCGACAGGAATTGTCCAGCGCAAGGAAAAGAATGTAGAAAATGCAATAAGATGGGTCATTTTGCAAGCTGCTGCAGAACAAAATCTGTTGGAACCAGCCACGTGGAAAAGAACCCGACGAATGGAAGCAACAGGACGAACCGGAAAAATAACATTAGACAAGTAAAACGAAATGCTGATGGTGAGTTGGACTATATCTTTAATCCATGTAAGTACAATACTGGAAAAGTTTCGGTAAATGTTGGTGGAATCAATATTTCAATGATTATCGACTCGGGAGCTACATGTAATGTAATTGATCGTGCTCTGTGGGAAGATTTGAAAAAACAGCGCATTAAGTGCAAAAGCCATCTTTCTGACAAAACAATCTACGCTTATGGAAGTGATGCACCTTTCAAAATAGCAGGAATTTTCACTGCAGACGTTGAAACAACAAAAAAAGCACTAAAAAATGTCAAATTTGTAGTGATCGAAGGAAAAGGGCAACCGCTGCTGGGATTGAAAACAGCCACAGAGTTACAAATAATTAAATTTGATTCTGAACTAAATGCTGTAACTAAAAGTCTTTCGTTTTTGAATAAATATCAGTCATGTTTCGATGGTGTGGGAAAATTAAAAGACTTTCAACTAACAATACCTGTTGATAAAAATGTAAAGCCTGTGTGTCAACCTGTAAGACGAATTCCATTTAACCTTCGTGACAAGTTGACAGAAAAATTGAAGCAGTTGGAAGACCTTGACATCGTCGAAAAAGTTGAAGAACCGGCAACTTGGGTTTCACCTGCAATGATCGTGCCCAAGCAAAATGGAGACATTCGTTTGTGTGTCGATATGCGCCAAGCTAACAAAGCTGTCAGAAGAAAACGTCACCCGATGCCTACCATTGAAGAAGTGCTGCATGACATGAACCAAAGCAAGGTATTCACTAAACTAGATGTCAAATGGGCGTATCACCAAACTGAATTACAACCTAATTCTAGAAATATTACTACATTTGTGACGCATGAAGGATTAAAGCGATACAAGAGACTGATGTTTGGAGTTAGTTGTGCTCCGGAGATGTACCAACGAGTAATGCAACAAACGCTACAAGGCTGTGCAGGAGTCAAGAATATCCTTGATGACATTATCGTGTACGGGTCGACTCAAGAAGAGCATGACCGAAGACTCGAGAAGGTACTTGAAAGAATTCGAGATAGTGGGTTCACGCTGAACAAAGAAAAGTGCGAATTCAACAAAGACAAACTTGTATTTATGGGACATGTGCTGTCGTCTAAAGGAATTGACCCGGAAGAGGCAAAGTTGAAGCTGAGGAAGCAAGAGCACCAGAAAACGCTGCTGAAGTAAAAAGTTTTTTAGGACTGGTGAATTATAATGCTAGATTTATACCTGATTAAGCCACGGTGTTGGAACCGCTTCGTATGTTAACTCGTAAAAGTGTTGATTTTCATTGGAGTAAAGCTCAACAGCAATCTTTTGAAAAGCTAAAATCTTTATTGTGCAATTGTGTAACTTTGGGTTATTATGACAAACATGCTAAAACTCAAGTAATTGCTGATGCTAGTCCTTATGGTTTAGCAGCTTAGCTGGAGTGCTGGTGCAAAACCAAAATGGGAAAATTATGTTATTAGTTATGCTAGCCGTACTTTAACCGAAATTGAACGTAAATATTCGCAAACTGAAAAAGAAGCTTTAGCTACTGTGTGGGCATGCGAAAGATTTCACGTTTATTTGTATGGAAGCAGTTTTGATTTATTAACAGATCATAAACCGTTAAAATTCATTTTCACTCCACGCTCCAAGCCGAATGCTAGAACGGAACGCTGGATTTTTAGATTAAGGCCTTATCCCATGCCTTATCAGTATGAAGTGAAGTATATCCCAGGAAGGCAAAACATTGCCGATTGCTTATCTCGCTTATTTTCTTCAAAAGCGCTGTGCAAACACGTTGATGACACGCATGAGTACGTGAAATTTGTAACAAAAGAAGCGACGCCTACTGCCATGAGCACACGTGACATCGAGCGTGCAACAATGGATTGCATTCTTTCGAACGACTGGTGTGAACTTGAATGTAAATCTTATATAACAGTTCGAAGTGAATTAGCTGTCATTGGCCGTCTTCTATTACGAGGTACACGTATCGTGATTCCAAAAACATTGAGACAACATGTTCTGACGTTAGCTCACGAAGGCCATCCTGGTATTGTTGTCATGAAAAGACGTCTTCGTACTAAAGTATGGTGGCCTGGCATAGACAAAGATGCCGATCGTTTTTGTAAAACTTGTTTTGGGTGTCAACTTGTTTCAAAACCTGTATCCCCTGAACCCATGAAACGTACCGAATTGCCGGAAGGACCCTGGCAAGATCTTGCCATCGATTTAATGGGACCTCTGCCTTCTGGTGATTATGTTTTTGTTGTGATCGATTATTTTAGTCGTTACTTTGAAATTGATGTTATGAAAACAGTTACTAGTGAAAAAGTGATTGGAAGTTTAAAGAAAATGTTTGCAACGCATGGTTTACCTTGTTCAATAACTTCTGATAATGGTCCGCAATTTATTAGCAACGAATTTCATTCATTTTTGAACGAAGGTGGAATATTGCATCGTAGAGTGACTCCATTGTGGCCTCAAGCCAACGGAGAAGTTGAAATTTAAAATCGCTCATTGCTTAAACGCATTAAAATTGCACAAGCTGAAGGTAAAAACTGGAAAAATGAATTGTATTCGTGTTTACTTATGTATCGCTCTACACCACACTCAACGACTGGAGTTAGTCCAGCCGAATTGTTGTTCAAACGAAAATTGCGTACTAAGTTACCATGCATTGATCGTTCTTATGACCATGATTCTAAATCTGTTCGTGACAGAGATTCAGAAATGAAGGAAAAGGGAAAGTTATATGCTGATCTTAGACGTGGTGCAGTTCAAGCTGATATTAAACCTGGTGACACTGTAGCCTACTATTGAAACAACATGGCCGTGATAAACTTTCTACTACCTTTCGTAAAGATCCGTTTATTGTCACAGAGAAGCATGGAAATTGTGTGATTGTTGAAAATGATGACGCAAAGTAGGCTATAAAAGAAACGTAACCCATGTTAAGAAATTTCATGATTCAAACAATGACCTAACCACTGATGTGTCTTCGAGACATAATGTCTCGACTGAGGCTTTCTCTGATTCAACTGATGTAATACCTGAACAAAATGTTTCGGCTGATAACCTTACTGACGCTGTTATTCTAACCAGGCCGCATCGCAACATCAAACCACCGCAACGGTTTAAAGACGTTGTTATGTAATTTACTGTGTTGTGTTTAACCAGAACTGTTATGTTTAATTCTCGATCTGTTGACTACATTTCGAAATGGTGTTTGATTCTGAAAAGGAAAGAGATGTAGTGTCTGTGTATTTACATAATCTGTATTGGAAACCCGTAACGTGCTAGTATATAAATGACTCGTGTCTCGCTGTTTGGATTCTTTGTTCTGCCACGCAAATACAAGTGCTATGACAAGTAAGTTAAATCTGCACTATCAAGTTGTGTAAAGCAGGCTAGGCAGACACAACAGCCTCGAATTAAAGAGATCGTAAATCTTGTGGGCCAGGATTCTGTTTATAGTTCTTTGGATCTCCGGTCTGCTTATCATCAAGTTCCCATTCTTGAAGAAGAACGTCCTTTTGCAGCTTTCGAGGCTCTTGGAAGCTTGTACCAATACAAGAGACTGCTTTTTGGTGTCACAAATGGAGTTTCAGCGTTCCAAAGAGTGATTGATAACTTCATAAAGATTGATTGATTGATTGATTGATTTTATTTCGTTGTACGTAAATATAATACAATAAATACAGCAATAAAAAAGGAATTTCCAGTAACGGGAATCTGCGAAGAGACCATGGGTCTTCGAGTCAAGCAGATACCCCAGATTCTAATAGAAGTTCTAAAATTGCGATAAGAATAATTCAATAACGAAAATTGAGAGAAGGTGTTAGAAGATGGTCACAGAGAAATATATTTAGTAGTCTATCGGTAGCATAAAGGTAATACAAAATTAATCGTGCTAATATTTGGCGATGAGTGAATATTTGTGTTGTTTTTTAAAAGAATAAAATGACAATTTACGCAAGCTCGTTGGTAAGGAGTTCCAGACTTTCACTCCGGCATATTTAATGCTGCGCTGGAGTCGGGATGAGGCGTAACGTGGGACAAAATAACAATCATTGGAAGAGTGTCTAGTAAGACGTGCATTATACATGAGTTTGGTTTTTTCAAAGTAGTGTGCGAAAGGCAGAGGCAATACATCCGTATCAAATTTAAACATAAATTTAGCAGTTTCGTGTTCGTACAAATCTTTAAGCTTGAGTATGTTAAGTTTCTTATAGAAAGGTGTGACATGATCAGACCACCTGCCACCTGCTACTATTCTGACAGCCTTATTTTGCAAGGTGCTAAGCTTGTTCATTTGTGTCTTGCAGCATGAACCCCAAATCGTTATCCCATATACGATATGAGAATGTACCAGTGCGTAGTATAATTGTAATAATGTTTTGTTTGGAAGAATGTATTTCAGTTTCGACAATATCCCTACAGATATAGAAAGTTTCTTGTGGAGCATATTAATATGAGGTTCAAAATTTAGACCATTGTCAAAAATAATGCCAAGGTATTTGGCAAACTTGACTTGTTCGATCTGAGCACAATTATAAAGTACATTGATATCTTCTGGGTAGCTGCATTTTTTAGGAGGGATCACAATGACATTTGATTTGGAAGGATTGATAACTAATTTATTGGCATTAATCCAGTTCTTGATGTTAAGTAATTCAGACGATATTTCCTTTTCTAAGTAGGTTGGATTAGGAGCGTTAATTACCAGGCAGGTATCGTCTGCGAAAAGTCTTGGAACAGAAAACGTGCAGTTTCGTAAGTCGTTTACGTACAATAAAAACAGTAATGGACCCAGCGTTGAACCCTGAGGTACACCGTGTGTTATGCATCTCTGTTCAGATTCCTGTTCATTAATCGCGACATACTGCATTCTGTCTTTTAGGTAGGAGGAGAATAATTCGTTTGCTGTACCTCGGATTCCATAGTGGTTGAGTTTGTATAGTAGAATGGGATGGTATACCGTGTCAAAGACTTTTTTGAGATCCAAGAGAACCAAACCTGTGTACAGGTTGCTTTTTACGTGTTCATAGGTGGCACCAATAATATCAATAGCGGCATATGAAGTAGAGGAGCCAGACCGAAATCCAAATTGCGTAGGAGCAAGGACAGAATGTTTGTCTAGAAAGGAAGAGACCCTTTTATATATGAGCTTTTCCAAAAAATTTTCGAAAGACGATAAAAGGGAGATAGGTCTATAATTATTTACCTCAAGTTTGTCTCCAGATTTGAAGACGGGTACAACTTTGGCAAGTTTAAATGTATCTGGGAAAATACCGAACTGAAAGGAATAGTTAATAAGATTTGAGAAGGGCAGGGCAATAATCACGGAGGCGATCTGTATGAAATATGCTGAAATGTCATCGTAGCCAGTTGCTTTGTTGGGTTTTAGAGCTCGGATTTCTTTGAGTACCTCATCGCTAGTCGTTGGTTCAAGAAAAATAGAAGAAGGAACGTGGTTTGTAAGGTAGGATGTGAAGTTGTTATCGTTGGCAAGCGGAACGCTGTCAGAGATCTCTTTTCCAACGTTGCAGAAGAATTTATTGAATTGGTTCGCCATTTCGATGGGTTTATTTGATGACACTCCATCAATATTAATGGAATTAATTGTTTGCTTTGATTTTTGTTTATTTGGCAGCAGTGAGTTAATGACTTCCCAAACTTTACGTGGAGAAGATTTGTTCAGTTCAATTTCCGAATGTATATAATTTTGCTTGGAAATGTATTTCAATTTGGTGAGCTTATTTGCGTATTTTTGTACTCTAGCCTGTCTGTTTGATTTCCTTTCAGGTAGTGCGATTGGTACATTTTTTGCTTATTTTTAATTGAAGTAAACAACCCACTGGTAATCCACGGCTTCCTTTTTAACTTGCACATTTTCCTTGACATTTTTTTCAGTGGAGCGTATTTGTCAATTGCGTTTTTTAAAATCTGCAATAGTTCGCTATATTTATAATCCAGTTCCTGAGGTTGTAATGATTTAATACCCAACAGAAACGTGCCTAGTTGGGAGTTCAAGTCCTCAATGAAGGAAGCCGAATCAAGGTTACGCTTGTCTCTGTAGAAACGAGGTTTGTGTTGATGCGAGTTGTCAACATGGGAAATTATACAAAAAGTAAGGTAATGATCAGAGATGTCAGACTTAATTATTCCAGGTAATACGGAATGAGAAACATCGTTCGATAAAATGTGATCAATTAGTGTTGACGATTTATCAGTAACTCTTGTTGGCTGAGTAATTATAGGGCAAGTACCATTGCTGTTTAGCATATTTAGATAATTTGTGACCGGTGAAGGGAGAACGTCATTTAAAATATTGATATTGAAATCACCTAAGATATAGTAGGTTTGGTTCATTTTGTTTAAGTTACTTAGCACACTGTCCAGAGCATCAACAAAACGTTGAATATTGGTGTTTGGGTGACGGTATACTACGCCAATTTTCATGTTAGCGCTTGTTGTGGTGTTACTTATATTAACAAATAAGCTTTCACAGTCAACGCAAGGCACTTCAAAAGGTTTCAAGGGTGTGATATTATATTTGTCTAATGCGTAAATCAAAACTCCACCTGTAGAAGTAATGGAGTTAACGTATTTATACTCGTACCCAGGTAGAGTAATACTTGACAGAGGAGTGACTTTAATACGAGTTTCAGTTATGCAAATAACATCAGGAGGTTTGTCGAAGTTAGCAAGAAAATCATACAAACAGTCAAAATTTTTTTGTAATGACCTGATATTTACATGAATAACAAATAATGATGCACTACGAATTGTCTCAAAAGTAGGAGAGTTGATGTTGTGGTATTCGCAGTTATTGAAGTTGCGAGTTAGTGACCGATTAAGAGAATCGCATAGGTAGAACGCATTTTCTGCGTCTGAATCAAGAACAGCAGCCTGACTCGAGGACACATGGGTCTCCGAAATGTCATTATTGGTACAGTTAATTACGAGATATGTGGATCAGCACAGTTTGACGCGGTAATCAGCACGCAGGGTTTATTCAAGATATGAAGAGCACGCAAAAGAATAGCATCACGTGGCATCGCGGAAGGCCAAATGTGATGTAGCCAGACATCAATTCAGCACTAAAAAAACATTGAATCATCACTAATAATCCACGCAGATGCATGAGTGAAAGACATTAGACAAATAACAAGCAAACAAATGATAAGGTTTTGTAAAAAATTAAATGTTACTATTAACAAAAATCAACACAGAGAGAGCAGAAGTTAATCACAGTTCGCAGGCAAGTATGCATAGGCTATTCATGCCAGGGTAATGGAACATAAAGAAGTATAGTACACATTCGTGTCTACAAAATTAGGCCGTTGAATGAAATGTCCGGAGTATTCAAAGGAAACTATTTTACAAACATAATGTCAATGATTTCCATTGCTTCTACACTTAAAGCAAAACAGAATCAACCAGTGCCCACAAACACCGAAAGAAAACTAGTGCTCGGAGCATCGAAGGAATCCAACAATGCCTACGGCACCGAAGAAAACAATCAGTGCTTGCAAGCGCCGGAAGGGTTCACAAAACCAAGGCGAAACACACTTGCTTAGTTTCACAAACTGATTTTGCTATGGGATGCAATTGAGTGAATGATGCATATCTTATACACTATACACATATCTTAGGTACACTAAACATCAACAAGCTTACCGTTGATATAAAGATTTATATCACCGGGCGAGGTAAACCACTAGAAGCTTTCATTATTTTCTTTAGCTTCCTTTAATCGTGGGAGCAATTTCTTTTTTTTTAAGTATATTTGTTTCGGAAGATGGTCAGTGAAGAATATTTTACAGTTATGTCGTTGATTATAACTCTTGAGAACTTTTAGTGACTTAAAGATTTTATCTTTTACCAACACACTAGAAATTTTGAATATGATTGGTCGTTGGTTAGACTTACTTGAAGTTTGTTTAGAGCCCAGTCTGTGGCAGTCCAGCAGTTCAACATTATTACAATCAAGGGTGTTTTCTAAAAGTTGTTTGACGATTTCTTTTGTTTGGTGTTTCTTTTCGTCTTTATCTCCTTCGATTCCGTGGATTAAGATGTTCAGCCGTTTTTCGTAGTGCTCTTTAGCTAAAGTTTCTTTTCGACTTTTTTCTTTAAATTGATTGAGTTCGAGTTCTAGAGCTTGATTTGAGTTTTCTAATGCTTTAATTTGTGAATCTTGGCCGGAAATTCTAACTTCTAGGGCAGTAGTAGTTCTGTTCAGTTTCTCTATAGACTCCATTTGAATCCTAACCTGCTCCGAAAGTCTACTTTCGATTTCTTCAAGTTTTTTGGTGAACTTGTTCTCAAAATTCTCCAGCATTTTAACAATACTTTCAAATGAGCCTTGCTCTGTGTTAGATTTCCTACTTTTTTGCGACATGGCACAATGCTTGTAGCTTTCTAATTGTTTTTCCTGTCGTGCTGTTAGAGAAGATAGCAAACCATGCGGTTGCTTGATCAGAGAAGAAAAAATAGGCTACGTCCGCTTGCTAGAACGACTGAATCAGAATGAGCGTAACAATTTGCAGAAAGTATACGCCTACCTGGACGACTTAACGGTAACTGGAGAAAATGAAGAAGAGCACGATCGAAATTTGGAAGCTCTGTTAAAAGCTGCTCGTTGCGAAGGGCTCATCTTCAATGAAGAAAAATCAAAAATACGCCAACGTAACATTCACCTACTTGGCTATGAAATTTCACAAGGTGAAGTAAAACCAGATTCTTCGAGACTGCAACCACTTTTAAACATGCCTCTTCCCAAGACTGCAAAAGAATTGAAAAGAATTGTTGGCATGTTTGCTTATTACTCTAAGTGGATCGAGAACTTTTCTGCTAAAGCTGGTCCACTTGTAAAGGCCACCAATTTTCCTTTGGAAAAAGCTGCCTGCGACGCATTTGCAAATTTAACAATGGATCTGGCAAAGGCGAGCTTAAAGTGCATTGATGAACACATACCGTTCGAAGTGGAATGTGATGCATCTGACTATGCGATTGCGGCCATTCTGTCACAAGGAGGAAGACCTGTGGCCTTTATGTCTTGTACTCTCAACCAATGTGAGCAAAAGTATCCTTCTATCGAAAAGAAGGCGACTGCCATCATCGAGGCAGTCCGAAAATGGGCCCATTTTCTAAAAGGTCGGACCTTCACGCTTGTGACTGACCAGCGATCGATTTCCTTCATGTTTGACAAAACCAAACGAGGAAAAATAAAAAACAATAAAATACAGCTTTGGCGACTCGAACTCAGTCAATATCATTACGAAATTCGACACAAGCCAGGAGTCGACAACATAGCTGCTGATGCTTTTTCGCGAGTTTGCGCAAGCACAGGCTCTCGTGAGGATCTTCGATCGCTTCATGAGTCACTTGGGCACCCGGGTTATTGCAGACTGTTCCACTTTATAAGAACTAGAAACCTTCCATACACGAGTGAAGAAACCAAGCTTATCTGTCGTCAATGTCAAGTATGCACTGAATTGAAGCCTCGTTTCCATCGTCCAGATCCTGGTACTCTCATCAAAGCTACACAGGCATGGGAACGTCTTGCTATGGACTTTAAAGGCCCAGTGAAGGGTCCACGACCATATCTGCTTGTGATTGTTGATGAATTTAGCCGATACCCATTTGTATTTTCCTGCAGATCAATGACGTCAGAAACAGTGATCAACCACTTGGCATCTCTATTTTGCTTGTTCGGTTTCCCCTCGTACATTCACAGTGATCGGGAGACATCCTTTACCAGCCGAGAGGTTAAGCAGTAGGCTACTTGACCACACGCGGCATAGCCACTAGCTACTCGTCGCCTAATCACCCACAAGGAAATGGACAGGTAGAGAGAACTAATCAAACGATATGAAGACTATTAAATTGCTTCTTCGCTGTGATGACATTCCAGAAGAACAATGGGAACAAGTTCTACCTCTCGCTCTACATTCCGTCAGATCATTACTATGCACTGCCACTAATCAAACTCCACACGAAAGGTTCTTCTTGTTTCCTCGGCGAGCTATGTATGGTACTTCAATGCCAACATGGCTTCTAGATAAGGGTACGGTTCTTTTACGTAAATTTGTATTCTTTTACGTACATTTGTACGCAACAAAAGTGACCCTATTTGCAACCCTGTAACTCTGCTGTCCGCAAACCCCACATATGCTCGCATTCAGATGGCAAAGAAAGTACAGTCTCCACGTCTGACTTGGCTCCGTTTCCAACTATAGAGTCACCACCAGCCACAAATAACGTGTCCTTATCTCCAATGAATGAAAACTGTGAAGATACTGTTCAAGAACAAAGTCCTGTTACGAACTCTTCGATACTGGGACAAAACTTAAATACTGATCAGCCTACCGGTACGGTTGACCTACCAGAAGCAGCGATCCAGGAAGCAGAACCTAGACGTTCTGCCAGAGAAAGGAGACCATCTAACAGATATGGTGAATGGACTGTTTAATGAACTGCATTTTAACATGCAAGTGGACATTTTAAAATTGGGACTGTTAATGTGTGAAAATTCTTAAGCACGAAACGTTCACAAACGCTATGGTAACAACTTTATCAAGACAATTCCTATGTATGCTCTGTTGTTAACTAAATGATTGTTTAATTTATTAATTTATGTTCAAACTGCATCTGTTCTCACAAACTTTGGCAGGATAGAATGTGGTAAAATTGTGACTTATTTAACTCGTGCTATAAAGCACTGCACTGCTTGTAGGTTTACGCTTAATCAGTGCTCCGCGTTTGTGCCTTCAGCGCTTTGCCTTCCTTTCTTAGTTCTACAACGCTAGCGTTCTATTGTGTATTTGTCAGTCCTAGTAACTGCTAGTTTTAGCTAGCTTAACTTAATTCTTGAGCGGCTGCCAGATTCGTTTGTAAGTTATTTAGTTTTGTATTATTATCTATATCTTTCTTATTTTCAGGACTGTGTTATGGATGTGTCAATTCTAAGTTTAATAAAGCCTAATTAATGCATGTTATTCTTGAGCTTGTTATGGTCAGTTCACATAGGCTACCGGTATATTATTAACCGGCTCGGTGTCTTAGTGGTTACTGCGTCCGTCTCTGAATTGGTAGACATGGGTTCGATATCTTGTCGGGTCATACCAAAGACGTTTTAAAAATGGTGCTGAATCTAATTCCTGCTTGGCACTGAGCAATGGAATGGATTAGGGTAATAATATATGCTACTCAGTTGCGCCACTATACGGCTGCATTGACACTGTATGCTTTGTAAAGCGTTGAGAAGCAACGGATTCTGTGAGATACAGCGGACAGCGCTATATAAAAACAATTATTATTAGGCTATTATAGCCTTCTTCCGGGGACTTAGAGAGCGTAACGCTCTCTAAGTCCCCGCCTTTTTCATTTGTTTCCAACTGCATTTAGCCGATAAAAACTCGCTGTCCAGTCATGAACCAAGCAAACGTTCACCACTTTATTGAAAACTGTTGCACGCACGTTAAGGAGGACTGCTCTCCATTCAGCGGGATCTAATGGATGGAATAGTTCCCCGGCAACAAGACTTCAACAATCGGAAACTTCACTCTGTCAATCTCGGTGACCGGGCCTGCGTCAGTGATTCAAAGCCTCTACAAGTATGCGAAACTGCCAGGATTAAGCTCTGCAAGAAGCTTTCCCAGTCCGAGGATAAAGATTCAATCAATCAATATGTCACAGAACACAAACAAAGGTTTATTAACGCACAATTGAACACTGAAGCGTAACAAAATATCACAATGATAGCAACATCCAAATCTAACCACAGTGACAAGTATTGGCAATGAGCAAAGTGGAATTTAGGCTAATTCGTGAATTTAACTACCTTAGATAAACGATGCTAAAAATATATGCAAGCAGCATGGTTTTCAATGGCATGCAAAAGCAATGACAATTTTGAGTTGAATTTTAACCTTTGAAACACGGTGTTCTCAAACACAGGGCAAAGAAACAGTGCAGTGAACTGAGTGTCTTTGAAGGTTTATATACTCATTGAGTGTTTGGTTAGTTATTAAAATAAACTAGAAACCTATTCTTTTTGACAGCAATTATACATCTACTGTATATTCAAATATAGTTATTACTATCTGAAGCCTTTACAAATTGTTTCACCTAACGAATCATCAGAAGGCCTTATTCAAATAGAATGATTCTATTTTCTATTTGAATTTTTGAATAAGACTTAATAAGATTCTATTTGAATAAGACCTTCTGATGATCCGTTAGGTGAAACAATTTGTAAAGGCTTCAGATAGTAATAACTATATTTGATTTAATTCGCTCTGCTTTGCCTTTTTGCTTGGCATTGAGCACTTTTTGTAGTATTAATAGTTTTCATTGTTCTACTGTATATTCTATATAGGCTACATACTATTTTCAGAAACTTTCTTACCATGAGTAAGAAAACGAAAAAAAATTGATTTGCGCAACCTGTTTGAATTGGCCTCCGATCAGCCATGCAATGAGTGAGTCTGCGTAATAGAGGAACAGAATTTGCTTGTAGGCTTATGAGCTGCACACAAATCTGTACTTCTTTGCGGGCCACACAATTCGTATTAGCTTGCTGCAGAAGAAACAGTACTCCATCGGTGGTACTGTTTCTTCTGTTTCTCCATCAGTGGTACAGCGCTGCTTTGAAGCTTGTAAGTTTGTTCGAAAAAAAAAACAATCAAAAAACAAGTGGAACGACTGCTTCTACCTTTCAGCTTTGAGTACCGGTAGCCTAATGAAAGTACGTTTCAAAAACTTTTTTTCAATAATAGTTACATGAATGAAGTTCTGGTAACAATGTTAGAATTGATTAGTGCAGTGATTCCCAACCGGGGACGAATTTCATTAGTTTAGGGGAGGAATTTCATGAGTTCAGGGGAGGAATTTCATTAGTTCAGGGGAGGAATTTCATGAGTTCAGGGGAGGAATTTCATGAGTTTAGGGGAGGAATTTCATGAGTTCAGGGGAGGAATTTCATTAGTTCAGGGGAGGAATTTCATGAGTTCAGGGGAGGAATTTCATGAGTTCAGGGGAGGAATTTCATGAGCTTAGTGGAGGAATTTCATTAATCTTTAATTTTTTTACATTGAACATGTTACCACACTATTTATCTTCTTCAGATCGGTGCAAAATATTTAGCAAGATTAAGGCAAGCGCGCACATGCATCGAATAAGAGTGAAGTGATGTGTCAGCGATGGAGTACTGTTGCTTATTTTGTAACTTCAAAATTAGTTCGGCAACACTGCTGTTATGGTGACGCAAACTTTGCAGGTAAGCATTTTACCGCATTTAACTTTCCCAAAACAATAACGCAATCATGCGTGACATATGACATCACTGATGTTTTACCATTTTAGTCTTTTTAAAACCAAATCTGGTTTATTTCGCAACCGTTTGGTTTATTTCTTTTCGATTTGGTTTATAGTTATTTTTTTAGTTTATTTTTTAGGTTTATATTTTTTTTTTTTTAACATATAAGTTACTTTACGTCAGGTATTCGGTTCTTTGCAGTGATTATTTCACTCGAGCAAAACGTTTTGTTTCAGCAGTTCTGCATTGCTTGATTCTTGAATTGTAAAAGAGACTCTATTTCTCCATTATTGATCATCTGTGTTTCTGTTTTACTTTCAACAGAGCATAAAACTTGTAAAAAATTTTTGTCCGTGCAACGTCATAAAATTAGTGCATCACCAGACAAAGATGTTCTTTGTTTGTCAAGAGCAAGTGGTGATTCGAGTATTTAGGACGGTTACCATTTTGGTGGCATAGCCAGTAAAACAGTAATTACAATTTGATTTTTAAGAGAATACGAGTTTAAAAAAATTAAGTTCAAATGCTTTGTAGAAAAATATTTTTTAAACAGGACAACTTCTTCTGAAAAAATCAATGTCTCTTCCATTTCTGAAGATGGGGAGACATTTCTCGTCAAAAGTGCTTCATCGGAATCGATGTATCGAGTAACCTTTGGAGGAGCAACCATAATTCCAAATTGTCCACGCGGGGATTTCCAGCAGCATCTTCTGCTATGCAAACATGTTTGCTGTTATTGAACATCTCACCAATGTTTCTTGGTAGTCCTTTCCTTGTTAGTACATAAATTCTCCGTTTATTGGCATGCAAGTTTGATTTATGCAAAGCAGACTGCGCATTCAGCTTGAATTTAAAAGTGGAAGAAAGTTTAGATGCAGAAATTTCATTGAAGATGGTAACTGGCCTTATGTGGCTAAATGTGTCGATCTTCATTTAACTCCACTATTTAGTTCTGGAAAGATTGAAATGCAATCAGTCGAATGACTGTTGCAGCGTTGGGTGTGGTTCTACCATGCTAAGAAGTGGGGTATACCATTTCACACAAACAATGGAGTGGAGCGTCAGAATAGAACACCAAAGGAGTCGTACATCCACACTAGAAGGGATAAATCTTTATCAGCTCTGGCATCGCTTCTTCAGAAAGAATTTCTTACAACAAGCTGGTGAGTGACAATCGCCTTGGTATGCTCTGTTAATATTTTGTAAAAATTCGGTCGAGAGCTCACTTTGTTGTCTAGGGATTGTTAAAAACGTTTGTTTGTTTTTTTTTCTGGTAAAAAACGACTCACACATTTCCGTATATCATCTCGAGTTGTGTCATAAAAGCAAGCGAAAACATAAGATTGAACAATATTTTTGTTTAGAAGTAACATTTATGGAGGTTTCCATATGACCCTTACCATGAATACTCAAACAACCCAGTTAACTTTTTCAACTGTTGATATTAATGATATATCTGCTAACACACCGTACACACGTTGCAGATACGAAAAGGAAAACGTTTTTTCTTCTGAGCATTATCGCCAGTGCAACTCCTCAATACCAAAGTTTCTGCATAAAATGTCAAAGCAAGTAATTCTTCACTGCTTAAAGGGCGGGGAAACCCAAATTAACTTTGCGAGTTTTTTGTTTCAGCGTGATGTCACTGTGTACAACATGCGTTTTAGCAAAAAAAAAATCCAAATTTTGTTGTCCTCGTCTCGCTAAGGCCGCTTTTGTTTGATACCCGTTTGCGAGGTCTCGTTGCGCATCAAGCTGTGATGCTGTTCGCTGTGACGTCACAAGGTACATATAGTTGTGGCCAAAGTTTAAGACCAGACTTGATTTATGACGATTTTTGCATTACTTCAAAATACTGCATCAGATATAAGATGATGCATAAAGATGATGCAACTGAAACAATATATGATGCAGTATTTTGAAGTAATGCAAAAATGGTCATAAATCAAGTCTGGTCTTAAAATTTTGGCCACAACTATATGTACCTTGTGACGTCACAGCGAACAGCATCACAGCTTGATGAGCGCGAGACCTCGCAAACGGGTATCAAACAAAAGCGACCTTGGCGAAACGAGGGCAACAAAATTTAGATTTTTTTTTTGCTAAAACGCATGTTGTACACAATGACATCACGCTGAAACAAAAAACTCGCAAAAAGTTAATTTGGGTTTCCCCGCCCTTTAAACAGGATGACTTTTTCTGAAGACATCAAAGCCTCTACCATTTCTGAAGATGGGGAGACATTTTTCGTCAAGAATGCTTCATCAGAATCGATGTATCGAGTAACCTTTGGAGGAGCAACCATAATTCCAAATTGTCCACACAGCATCATGCAAACAAAAACATGTTTGTTGTTCCTCTCACCAATGTTTCTTGGTAGTCCTTTCCTTGTTAGTACATAAATTCTCCGTTTATTGGCATGCAAGTTTGCTTTATGCGAAGTAGACAGCCGCATTCAGCTTGGAATTAAAAGTGGAAGAAAGTTTAGATGCAGGAATTTCACATAAGATGGTAACTGGCCTTAAGTGGCTAAATGCGTCGATATTCATTTAACTTAAGTATTTAGTTCTGGAAAGATGGAAACGCAATCAGTCAAATGAATATTGCAGCGTTGGGTGTGGTTCTACCATGCTAAGAAAACCAAAATTAAACAACAAACAAAAAAATGTCAGTTTCAAACACAAAAATCGACCAATCCCATTTTAAGAAGTATAGGAGCATGGAGTTAAAAAAATACTGGTTAAGGCGCTAGGAACTTTTTTCAAAGTTTGATGAAGGAATTTGCATGGACGATGAATCCTGGTATTCTGTCACTCTAGAAGAAGTGGCTGTTCGCATTGCCGAACAATGCAAGTGTGTGGTAATTGTTGATGTTTTTGTGGGGCTCGTGGAAACACTATGCAATTCGCAAAGACCTGCTTGAATGTTATCGCCATCGATATTGATCCGATTAAGATTAAATGTACCTCACAAAACGCTGCCGAGTCTTGGATCAAATTCAATTCATCTGTGGAGACATTTTTCAGTTGGCTCCCAATCTCAAAGCTGACGTAGCTTTTCTAAGCCCGCCATGGGGAGGATCAATGTACATTACCAGAAGTGAAGATTTTGGAGAAATTGGACTCAAATCTTTAGAAGTAGCTAGACAGATTACCAAGAACATTGCCTTCTACTTGCCCAAAAACATATGCAAAGGACAAATTGTAAGTTTAGCAGAAGGCACAATGGAACATAATCTGCTTAGCAATAGCGTAAAATGCATCACTGCATACTTCGGGAAAAGTTTGGTTCGGAGCTCTTTCAAAACTAGAATAAGCCATTGGATGGAGTCATGTCATTCGCATAAACTCAACTATCGATTTGAAAGTTTTGTTGTCGAAGATAACAGACTACTCTGTGCTGAGAGTAAAAGAAAAAGAATGGAAGAAACTCAACAAAAAACAAAACCTGAAGATACAGTATAGGCTAACGCATTGAAAATCAGTCAAGAAGGAAAATTTTTACCAGGCAATGTGAGGCTGGTGAACCATTGGGTGGCATACAGCAATTGGATGGACAATGTCAACTCGGATAGTGGTGGCACTGGCATCAGCCTTACGGCAATGAAAACCTTGGAAGGGCTCCATGAACAAGTGCTACAGTTCTTGGAACAAGACTTTAAGGATGCTGAAAAGGTCCAACAAGTGTCCGGGTCTAGAGAGGATCAAATTATGGCCTTATCATTATGGAAGACTCTGATAAAAAGGTTGATGGCCATTATCAAATGAGACTCACCTGGAAAGATTAAAAGGTACCCACCCCAAATAACCGGAGCGGTGCCTTCAGTCTCTTAAGAACAAACTTGTTTGTAACAAGGAGGTAAGGGGTTTATATGCTTAAAAAATTAATGAGTATATTGTGAACGAATATGCCAGTCTGGTGATTAATCCCACTCCTTCAGATCATACATGGTACCTCCCTCACTATGCTACAGGGCAGAAGTTTCGAGTGGTTTTTGATTGTGCTGCTAAATACAAGAGAGTATCCCTTAACAGCACACTGCTGCAGGGTCCAGACCGCTGCAACAATTTAACCGGTGTACTCCTTAGATTTCGTCAGGATCCAATTGCATTCATTGCAGACATCTGCAGTATGTTCCACCAGGTGCGAGTGGACCCTGCCGACAGAGATGCTCTCTGCTTTCTTTGGTGGCCTGATGGTGACCTGGGCAAGGTGCCGGCGGAATATCGAATGAATGCATTTCCCTTTGGTGCAACATGTTCGCCAAGTTGCACATCTTTCGCACTCCTGCAAACAGCAACAGATATAATGCCACCAGTGCGGCCGTACAAAAGGTGCTAAGCTCTTGCCTTCGTTGTCGTGTGTGGAATACTCGCGTTTGGATGCAACGTATGGGCGATCTCCCAGAATCAAGAACAGAAGCTAGAAAGAAACCCTTTCAATCCACTGGCGTCGATTTGATGGGTCCATTGCTTATAAAGCAGGGAAGGAGTACCGTCAAAAGGTATGTCGTTCTGTTTACTTTTATGGTGTCGCATGCCGTCCATTTAGAAGTCGCCGAATCGCTAGAAGCAGATTCATTCAAGCATTTCGAAAGTTCATTTGTTGGCGTGGCAAACCAGAGGTTGTTTTCAGTGACAACGCCACCAACTTTAAAAGCGCCGAGCGTGAGTTGAACGATGGCATGAAGTCTTGGAAGAGTGTTAAATTCCAACATGCAATGACTCAAAGCGACATCAAGTAGAAATATAACCCCCAGCCTGTTCACACTCTGGTGGCGTGTGGGAACGCTTAATCAGATCCGCTAGAAAGCACATGCGCCTCATGGTAGGGGAAGCTACCTTAGATGATTTCGAGTTGTCAACTTTGATCAGCGAAATAGAGCGAATCTTGAATGATCGCCCCATTTCTGATGTTTCAACAGATCCAAAAGATTTTATGGCTTTAACACTAAGCATATTGCTTACCGGGACGCTGGAAACAGTCTTGCCGAGTGAAGTGTCAACGAAGAGAGATGATTTATCGACGATCCTGGAGTAAAACCCAAGCTGTTGCAGACAAATTTTGGAGTCACTGGCTGACGGATTACTTGCCAATGCTCCAGCCTAGAAACAAGTGGTATGGGACCTCTCCAAACCTGGAGATCATTGGTGACCTGGTGTTTTTAGCGGACAATAATGTCAAACGCGGCTGTTGGGCCAAGGTTATAGTGAGAGAATGCTACACTGATTCAGATGGCCTGGTACGTTGAGTGTGCGTCCAAACTGCAAACAATGTATTGATTAGAGACGTGAGGAAAATCTGTTTGCTGGAAGGACATTTGGGCACTCAGCCCTCTGTGACATGAACTGTTTCTGCTGCGGCTTCGCTGATTGATAATTTTGTTGGTTATGTGTAATTGTGTATTAAGTTAAGCATTGGCATGTTTTACTGGATGGGCTTAACCTGTCTTGGATAGCACTGCCAATTACTACTTTTGGATAGCACTGCTAATAGTGATACACGACTGCTATCTTTAGGTTTAGTTTGTTAATTTTATTTTCTTGACTGCTCTTTGAATTTGACGTCATTTCTGTTTTTAGTGTCTGTAACCGATGATCTAACTTTGGAAACTATAGGGCGTACTGGATAATCTTGTCATAATTTTGTGTTGCATTTATTATCCTTATTGTGTGTTGTTACAGATCAATGTATCCAACCTTAGTTACAATGCTGTTTTCAGTTAGGTTACAATAACTACCTGCATGCTTGTGATTATTTGTTGTTAGTTACTTTCGTACGTTAGGTTAGAAAACTGCCCACAGTGCCTCGCCTCTTGCATACCTTTGTTTGCTTGCCATTTCTGCTTTTCTAACTTAGGAACCGTTGTGCCTCGATTGCACCGAGTAGTTTTGTCCGTTTACTCGTTATAGTTGCAGTGTTACATCTTGTATAGTATAGTTACCATACACATCTGCTAGAGTAGTTATCTTGCTACAATGCTACAGCTCTTGACACTCATGAATGCTTTAATGTGTAGTATCGTCTTGTGCATTTCATATCGTTTTAAGGATCCGTTGTTTTGTAAAAGGTCATGCCCTTTCATGGGGGCGGTATGTTACGAACCCCTTCAAATCTGGTCGTTCTTTGCAACCGTTAAATTCTTTATTGATTGTCGATCAATTGATCTTGTGATGTCATCTCGCGGTCACTTTAGAACTGTCTTTTAGATACTGACATCGTTAGAGTCAGGACGTATTTTGCTGTCTCTTAATTACTAGACAGTGGTTGTTTCAATAATTGGTAATCCTTTCATCAACCTCATCTCAATCAAGTATCTTAAGTTGGTTATCGTTATTCCTTTAAGTGTTTGCATTATAGGCTTGAGCCACAATTATACTGTGTTACCCATCTCCTTTGGTGATTTAAGTGAGTGTGGTATCTTAGACAGTGTGGGTGTCAAGTCAGGAATAATGTACAGGTTGAAGTTGATCTACCAGACTATCCACTGAAATTAAGTAGGCGAGCAGCGGGGGTAACATCTACCATGCTAAGAAGTGGGGTATAACATTTCACACAAACAATAAAGTGGAGCGTCAGAATGGAACACCAAAGGAGTCGTGCATCCACACTAGAAGGGATAAATCTTTATCAGCTCTGGTATCGCTTCTTCACAAAGAATTTCTTTCTTACAACAAGCGCTGGTGAGTGACAATCGCCTTGGTATGCTCTGTTAATATTTGTAAAAATTCGGTCGAGAGTTCACTTTGTTGTCTAGAGATTGTTGAAAACGTTTTTTGTTTTTTTTTTTGGTTGAAAACGACTCACATCTCTACCTATATCATCTCTAGTTGTGTCATAAAGGCAAGCGAAAACATAGGATTGAACAATATTTTTGTATGGACAGTCAAGAAGAAGAAAGAAAAAACATTTATTGAGGTTTCCATATGGCCCTTACCATGAACACTCAAACAACCCAGTTAACTTTTTCAACTATTGATATTAATGATATCTGTTAACACACGTTACAGGTACGAACTGGAAAACCTTTTTTCTTCTGAGCAATATCGCCAGTACAACTTCTCAACACCAAAGTTTCTGCATAATCGGCCAAAACAAGTAATTCTTGCATAATAATCGGCCAAAACAATGTGTTTGCTGTTATTGAAAATCTCACCAATGTTTCTTGGTAGTCCCTTCATTGTTGGTACATAAGTTCTCCGTTTATTGTTTTTGATCCCCACGCCTTAATGGTGTGTCAGTGCAGGATCATCTGGCACACATTCAGTTTGCGTTTGCACCATCCATCAAAACGTTGTTCTCTTGCTTCAAGCTGCTGAAAGTGAAGAATGCTACAAAGATTTGATTCGTCTGGCAGTATGTGATTTGTCAAACAAAGAATGCATGCTGCAAAGATGTGATAACTGCCCTGGAATGACAGTAATTCAAACAACGCTGAAAGAAAAATTTGAAGATATGGACGAAGAAATCAGATTCAAGCAATGGGTCAGTGTGGACAGAACTGATTTGGTTTCACAGCAGTTGCCAATAACAGAATTTATTCAACTTCTTATTTCAAAAATCTCTGCATTAATTCCACACCATTACATATCAATTGCACAATCTTCATATTTAAAACGAAGAAAAGAATCTATGGCTAAGAATTCTTCATTGGTTTTGATGGATTTTGCAGAAAACTACTCATTTCATATTCAAGATGAAGTTCAAGAGTACCATTGGACCAATAAATGTTATACTGTCCAGTGTCCATCCAGTAGTTTGTTATTTCAAGAACGAAGAAAACCAGCTTATGCATGTCAGTATGTGTTTTCTGTCCGAAGAAATGCAGCATGATGTTGTAATGGTTTATTTTATTCAGAAAAATGTAATGAGTTTTCTGAAAACAAAAATTAAAGATTTCACAAATGCAGAGTATTTTACAGATGGATGCGCTGCACAATATAAAAACTGCAAGTCATTTATAACTTATGTCAGCACAAAAATGACTTCAATGTAAGTGCCACTTGGTCTTTCTTTGCCACACCTCATGGCAAGTCGCCATGTGATGGAATCGGCGGCACTGTCAAACGATCAACAACGATGGAGAGTCTCCGAAGGCCATTAAGCAATCAAATTACTGATGTTATGTCTATGATGGATCACTGTACTGAAATGCTACCTACAATCACATTTGTTTACATTTCTAAGGAAGACTTGGATAGCATAAAACCCATGCTACATAAACGGTTCAGCAAAGCATTTACAATCAAAGGAACTCGTGGATTTCACTATTTTGAACCAATCAGTTGTAGCCAACTTGGAATGAAGCGAATCAGTGATGATGCTGACTTTTCTTTAACTGTGAATTTACAAACAGACAAGCAGTCGTTTCTATCAGAGATTTGTCAAAATCAGTTGTCAAAATCAGTTTGTCTGTGCTGTACATGACCATAAATGGTATATTGGCTTGGTCAAAGAAACTGACAGACAACAACGACTTGCTAATGGAGTTCATGCATCCAAGTGGACCAGCACGTTCATTCTACTGGCCACAGCAGAGTGACTCATGTTGGGTTCCACTGCAACATGTTTTGTGTTTGATAGACATACCAAACTTGGCCACAGTACGAGGAC
This sequence comes from Aplidium turbinatum, assembly GCF_918807975.1. Classification (NCBI taxonomy): domain Eukaryota; kingdom Metazoa; phylum Chordata; class Ascidiacea; order Aplousobranchia; family Polyclinidae; genus Aplidium; species Aplidium turbinatum. The sequence goes on along the minus strand of NC_137484.1, from coordinate 5,263,757 downwards.
AATATCATTTATCTAATCAAACAAAAGAAAAAAATCACAACAGCATGAGCAAAGTTTCAGAACAACTGAATGCTATGACTTTAATGAAAATGAGTCATTACCAAGTTATATTTTATTGCTAAGCATTATTGATTTGCAAGTATTAGAAATGTGTGTATCAGCTAAATATTGTTGATACAAGGATACTGTAAAAACAAAACGATACCACCAATACCATTGATACATCCCTACTTCTAATGCCTTGAAAACATCTAATTTGATGTTGTTGCAAGGGCGTCGGCAGAAAAATTTTCAGAGGGGGGGGGCTTCAAGTAAAAGCGGAATGTCTCTAAATAAAAAGTCTTTTTAAACCACCTTCAGCAATCAGCATGTGGCCGAATTTGGCCTCCTGCGCAACAAAATACGTAAAAATCGAAAATCCAGAGGGGCAAGGCCCCCCTTGACCCTCACTGCCGATGCCCATGTGTTGTCTCTTTCTTTACAGCAGACTTACCCACTTTTCTTTTGTATTAGCTACGGACTGTGTTGCATCAACACATTGTTTATCTGACCCTTGTGAAAATTTTGGAAGTCCGTGGGCTTTAGATATACTTGTCATGACACATTCCACCTCCTTATTAGAAAGATAAGGTTTTCCACTACTTAAGTTTATAAATTTTTAAAGCAAAGCCTTTGAATCAGGACTGAATATCTACTTATAATTCAATGCAAACACTAAAATAGCCATTTTATTCAAAAGAAGCAAAAACACATGTAGATATTTTTTGAGTAAAATCTCCTCAACAAGAGCTTTCAGATGATGTATTACACACATCAATAGCACTTATACACGTCGAGTTATTAGCGTTCAAAGTTAGCGTCACGCATGATTGATTTTGAGGACCACCTTTTTCTTAACCCCTAACTGGGGTAAATGCATGGATATTTTGTAATTTTTATTCATAAATAAAAAAAATATGCATTGGGCAAACTATTTTCAAAATTTCATAACAATGAGAGAATTACAATGATTGATAGCAAAAAAATTTTGAAGTGAGTTGATCATTTTTATGACGTTTGTTCCGCTTCGTTGAACACAAAAAGTGGTCATTTTGTATAGTCCATAACTTCATGAAACTGCAACCGATTTTCAAAAAATTTAGTTTTCTGGAATCAGAATGAAAAGTTCTTTCTGCATATTTAATTTGAGAAACATCTGAGACATTGGGTGACCAAATCCTTTTTTTTTTGGATCAGTTGACATGGAATGACCCATGTATTCATTGTTAATCAAAGTTACAATCTCTTATTTGGGAAATTGATAAATAAATATCTTGTCTAACTCTAACCAATTTAGTTTATTGCGACGGGTGTCAGACAAGCGACATTCTCCCGTCGTGAATTTTACCTTCTCGTTCTAGCGTAGTTCAGTCTATCCTCTTTGAAAGACCGTCTCTGAGTATTTTGAATTCCTCGCTTATTTCATAATACAGTGCCTTTTATGAGTAATATGGTGGGAGTTATGGAAGCAAACTGGTTACACAGTTATGTCGCTTCAGAAATACGATGTGGTGAGCTAAATTCCGTGAGAGTGGCATTTGTTAACAGGAAGCATGACCTAAGTTCCGTGAGAGCAGAATTTAGGTTTTAAATTTGCAGAGTTGAAGTGCATTTGCAAATTGCAATTCTTATAGATGTTCTCATAATTTAAATTTGCTGGTTAAAAACATGGTACATGTTACATTGTTACAATACATATTCATGACTTCAGTCAGGCAAGTGTATCACGAAAAACTTCTTTAACAGTTCTGGATCGGAATTAAAGATTCTTATCTCAAAACAACAGAAACAGCTTTTCGTATTATTCCTTTTGTCGACTTACCTATGTGAGTCAGGATTTTCTGCTCTGTTGCAGATTAAGAACAAACAAAGAAACAAAATTGATGTTTAGGATGACCTGCGTTGTGCACTGTGTTTTTTAGTGATGTTGTGTGTGAAGTGAAAAATTTCTTAAGACTGATACCCACCAGAGAGGGTTATGTGGGCTGCCTACACGCCACTAAAAAAACCTTCACACACCCTGGGCTCCGCTTGCGCAGAATGAAGATGATAAACACGATAGGTGATTTCACTTGTGATTTGGTATATTTTACGTCGGCCAACTGCGACTTCGACTCGAGGGATGGTTTTGATAAGCCAAACCAAAAACTGGCTTAGCCAGTAACTTTTATAGATTGCCGGCCGTGCGGTACCCGATCCCGTTTTTAGTTCCGATCGAAATGAGTCTTAGTTCTAACCGTTTCAGCAAAATGGCTTCTACTACAATCTGGGGAAATTGTAGAGAAATCATTTTAGTGAAAATGCTAGGGTTTCTAAAATTTAGGACTCCTTTTGGTTTTTAGTAGTATGGGGAGGAATGAATAGGTCCAAAATGGGCAAAGGGAGGAATGTAACAAAAAGGTTGGGAATCACTGGATTAGTGCGATGTCTTGGATAATTTATACTGAGGATCCCTATTCGGTGGAATGAAGGTTGGACTTGCCCGCTGGAAACCAGCATGAGGAAATTTGAGGAGGAAATCAAAATTCCCCTCAGGATCAAAAAGATATTTTGACAAGCGTTCATGCAGCTCCTTTAGACAGCATCAACGCAATATCACCAATCGTAGTTAGTCCCCTTTCTTTGAAAGCAATGTGTTGTCATATACAAAAGATGTACTTACGTCACTACCAAAGCTTGTGACGTCACCCTCATCTTGCATGAAGCAAGAATTAACAAACGAATACGTTCCAACAGTTTCGTGACTGAATTCCTCAGGAGTCGGGGATACTGATGGTGGTTCACAGAAAGTCATTCCTTCACTGCTTGAGGTAGACGTTTCAATACGATTGAAAGAGGAATTGTTGAATGTTCTGTTGCCAGGAGATTGTCGGTTATTCGATACAGATATCCGAATATCGTCGCACAGGATTCTTGGTTTGGAAGGGTAAAATCTGTCCATCTCCAATTCCTCATGAAGATAAATTGGCTTCCTGGAAAAGTTTGATAATTTTACAGAAACAGAAATATTACATCGTATTTTGTATCTGATTCGTGTTGGCTATTAAAAACATTGCAAAGTATACACACACAGTAATTGAAAAAGAATAGATCTGCCTACAGTTATTTGGGCAAATTTAAATTACCATGATGATTCGATATCTCACCAATTTACAAACTTTACAAGTTTACATTAATTGTTATAATTTATGAGATACATTCATATTTTCCAAAGAATGTAAAATGTTTAATCATCGATTCTGGAAACTATAGCATGTGGTATTGCAATTTGACAGAATGACAAGTTTTGATTCAACATTTGTAAAAAGAAAGTGTGAATCAGCACAATTGGCAAGCAGAGGTTAGCTTATTCACTAGCATGTAGGATTGTAGGCTACATTTTTTTCACGAGTAGGATTCAAAGCCTTCTGGGTACGGTACTGGTAACTTTATGAGTTTCTTTGCTTTTTTATGTATATCCTATTTTAAATCAAATGTAGTTATTACTATCTGAAGCCTTTACAAATTGTTTCACCTAACGGATCATCAGAAGGTCTTATTCAAATAGAATCATTTTTTATATCCTATTTTATGTATTTACAACTCATCACCTGCCGCTACATATTAGTAGCCTAGTATGAAGTGTTAAAGCACTATATGGTTCTTACGAAAATACATTTACAAAAATGTAGCTTTCATGGCTCTCTTACCTGAAAAGGTTCACGACCCCTGTATTATACTATACACCACCTCAGAGATTGTAAGTAATGTTGCGTTTTTGAAAGTATATTTGCAAAGACAAATTTTGTTCGCACCTCCCCCCCCCCCCCCAAAAAAAAGTGTTTTACTCTCCTATGGCTATGCAAACAGACATCACTACCTTGGATTTGATTCGTTAGATTAAAATGCTAACATTACGTCATAAATCAAAAAGGAATTTTTGAATAAGATTCCAACAGCAATGATGACCGAACAGACAAGCGTCATCGGAAATAGAGCATATAAGATCACGTAGGCATACGTCGTACGCCATGCTATGGCATAGCCATCTATCCTCCATCCCTGCCTCTACTTAGCGCAAATGATCCTGGCAAGCTTTGTTTTAAACCATAGATCGATTGAACCAAGCAATCTTCCAGAAATTTGTGCTTTGCTATTGTATACCAGGTACGCTTGTAGGCCTACCGTTTGTGGAAGTTAAACGTAGGCTCAAGCAAATGCTAAAAACTACAAATACGAGCATACGTCATTTCATCAGTGGATATCAAGCACTAACTTACCTGCGCTTCGCGAAAGTTCTATCAATCAAAACATTCTTGTTAAATCTTTGTTTCTTACGATGGTGGCGAATAATCAACATCAACATAGAAATCATCAAAAAACAGCCAATGAACGTCACTGGGAGGATAATAGACAAATCCGAACCTGTGTGAGAAGTGGTACCAGTGGGCCAGTCTTTCTCCTTGTCATTGACAAGTGTGACCGTGACAGATTCCAATACGAATTCAGGAAGTAACTCAAAGAAGAGTTGTTTCGTGCCTCTGTTGTCAGTCGGGTTTACTAATATCGGTTGGAAATGTTTAATGAAGGTTTGCGAATCAAACTTTTCCACAAACCAGGTGACTTGAAACTTTGCAGCAATTTCTTTTGGCATTTCATCGCCTGAAATGCCATGTTCCACAATTCGTGATATGGACACATCTTCAGCATTAACGTGGGGAAGCAGTGTTGTCATTTTATCAATAAACAACGCAGCATACAATCCAAGAAAAGCATTTTTTGTAAAAGTTTTTTTAACAAGGTTGACTTTTACTGAGCAGTTTGTCTGCACCAAGTAGGAAGGTCTCAAAGCCAAACTTTTCGTGTAAACTCGAAGATTAAGCAATATAGCAGTGGGCCATTGAATAACTTGCTCCTCTTTCTTACAATGCAAGCTTATCAATAATTCAAAAGGCTTGTCCGTATCAATAAGTAGAACACCAACTAACTGCATTAACTTTGAACTATATCCAAGCCACAGATCGCTTTGTGTTAATGCCACACTTGCTTGTTCATCTTTTAAGTGTATCTTCCAATGATTTGGAATATCAAACACAAAACGTTTTCCACATACTGCTGTGACACTGGCAACCATTGGATCTAGAAAAAAAATACCAATAAATAGGATATGTGCCTACTTTCAAATACACATTTAATTATACAATCAGATCACTTTCTGTTCAGACTGTCTGCAGGGTCGAATTAAATTAGCTTTACCAAGACCTTGTTTGCATGTTAGTCAAATATTGTAAATATATCTTGATTGTTACTATTAGTATTAGCAAAAACTTGTTGGTGATACTTTTAATCAATCTAACGCAACCACCCAAATGTCGATAGCAGCACGTATTTGAATAAACTGAAGATGCTATTATTATAGCGAAATCGATTCTGAATAAATGATTGATTGAATCTTTATCCTCGGACTGGGAAAGCTTCTTTGAAAGCTTAATCCTGGCAGTTTTGCATACTTGTAGAAGCTTTGAACCACTGACGCAGGACCGGTCACCGAGATTGACAGAGTGAAGTTTCCGATTGTTGAAGCGTTGTTGCAGAGGAATTATTCCATCCAGTAAATTCCACTGAAGAGCAGTCCTTAACGTGCGTTGCTCAAGCGCACACTCCGAGAGTTGAGCCAGCACCGCTTGATCATGAACCTTTTCGTTCACAAAGTCACGCACTACCGATGACCAACTGAGCTATAGGTGAACTACGCTAAGAGGTTAGATTGTTGTGCAATGCCAGCATTTGATGAATGGAAAATAGTAATAACTACGTACTGTGCATATAATGTAGTCGCCCACTTTATATCAATCTACTGGACACAAACCTAGATCTCTCGACCCGATAGATGATTAAACTTAGACCCTCAAAGTCACAGATGAAATAATTAACCTTCCTGACTCATCCGACTAGGTAGCACATAATTATAGTTCATGAAAGCTTAGCACACTCAACTATATCACTTTTTCCTTCACCTGATCTTTTGCTTGTAGCCAGCATTGGAGTCGTGGTGAGAGAGGGAGCAGTGGTGTGATGAAAATCTGATTAAACACGAACATATGTCTGTTATTTTGAAACAAGTAAGGTTATAGAATAGATTAATAGCAATCACATGCAGTCCTATAAAGCTTTTAACTTGCTATGTCGACATGCAACAACTTGTAAGTAAAGCTTCATGACAATGATAAAGCTCAAACTATCTATATTTTACCCAACTCATTCAGTCATCCAAAAATGGAACCATTTTGGTCACTTAACAAACTTTTCAGTTTTACATTTGTGGTCTTGCATATTTTATCAAAAGTACAATATGGTTGCTAACACAAAGTAGTAATTCTATGAAATCGAGATCCAACTTATTATGAACAGTCTTTATTAAAACTTCAGTATTTTTCAAAATGATTTTTTTTTTCAACAAAAAAGTGATCAATTTTACTTTCAGCAAGGCATTTGATTTTTTAATGAAAAGCGAAGGCCCTAAAATATGAAATGCATAGTGCATACTCAATTACTCGGGTCTGCTACTATTCGGTGAGTCCGATTTGGTGAGTTCCTAACTTCTAACCCCTAACCTTAACCCCTAACCCCTAACCCTAAAACGGCAATTATAATTAGGCTACGGTACCCGATAATTTAAAAAAAAAAATTTTAAAATCCCCCGTTAAGGGACCGGACTCACCGAATCGGACTAACCGAATCGGACTCACCGAATCGGACTCACCGAATCGGACTCACCGAAACGGGCCATTCCGCAATTACTCATGGTCCAGAAAACGATTTAAAAACTAAACAGTTTTCAGATTCGGTGCTAAAGTAAAGACAGTACTTCGGTTAATTTACTTTCAGCACTATGATGCAAACCAGTTGTCACAAGATATCCAAAACTATAAGTTTAGCTTGTTTTCAAGATTGAAATTGGTAGCTATCCAGACCGACCAAGCATTCTAAGCATTTAGCAACTAAATTTGGTTTCAAAGTTGGCATACAGTACGTTGAAACATGATGCAAACGAGCAACAGTTGTGCTTTTTGGTAAATTTTAAAAATTATGTAAAACATTTAACCGAGCTTAAACGTCAAACGTTCAAACCAATATCATACTACTTGTAAGCAATACATACCAAAATACCTTTTGTAGAACGTAGACCACAAAGTATAGGACACTCCAGGCAAGAACATGGTACAACACAGCATGCAGCAGCAACTTTTGCCGATGCAAGGTACTACAATAACTTGCCTGAAGTTTGTAAATGAGAGAGGAAAGCGGTAAAAGGTTCACTTTTACTTTGTCGTGTTAAACTACTGGACAGAGAAAATTGATTAGTTGGCATGATAACTTCACTACTAAGCAGAAGCTTTCTATTGGGTGATTGCAGAATGGAAATGATACCGTGGTCAACATCAGTTGATGTGGTTCTGCTATGATGAAAGGAAGATATCATATCTGTTGGTACTTTATAAAATGACGGAAAAGGTGATAGTGAAGTTGAATGACTACTCATCTCAACAGCTCTTGATGATGGTAATTCAGCAAATGCATGAAAAATGGTGTTTAGATTCTCGTAAGTACTAGTTCCGGTTGGCTGCATGACTGATGCTGTGGTTTCACTCTGATGAGAATTTAAAGAAAACCAACTTGTGTTGTACAGTGAATAATCTTCTGTTCTTGTGTTTGAAAAAACAGCAGCTACGTTAGATGTGCTATGTAAATCTAAATGCTGCAAGGCACTTTCAGCAAGTAATTCACCACTGCCAAAGTTGCCACTGCCTGAGCCAGATGTGTCGATTGAAACAGTTGCAGTTTTATGTTGTTGGTGATCCAAAAGTGACTCTGAAATTTAAAAAAAATATATTATTGTGCAAATAAACTGATGGTAAGAAAAAGTCAAGATTGAAAACAATGGTGCATTGTATCCAACCCTCGATACAAGGAAAGAACAAAATGGTGATGATGAAACTGTTGAAAAATCTATTCGAATGAGTTTTACTTAATACTGAAAAGTTTGGGTGTTCATCAGGACCATTATCGCTTCTAGCGCTAGTTGTAACGTTCATCTGATAATCTTTAATCAAAAGTAACACAGCCGATACTTGTCATCATCACAGATATAGTTTTCTGAGGTTTTTCAATTAGGTACGGTATATAATAAATCTGATCAATGGGTGCATTTTGCTTAAATCTAAAGATCATGAAAGGTGAGAATAATTTTAACAGAAGTCCTTTTATCTCTTAAGCCATGCACTACTCTAACTGAGTTGTTTTATAACTTAGAACTTTTGTGAGATAACTAGTTCAAAAAGTACTTCCTTTCTTCCATATCATTTATAAGAAAAATTTACTGATCTTCTTCATTACATCCAACCAACTCAAAGATCCCACCGTGATTGAACTATATTAAGCATTAATATTAATTCTATAAATCACCTGGTTAATACAACACACTTTGAAACTAACCTACCTGAAGTCGAATTTACGAAAAATTTGTCAAATTGTGTCAAAGACAGCAGAGTATGAATCTTTGAACCCTCAGATGTTGACACTGTGTAGGCTGGAGAGATGATAGAGTGTAATGAAGATAATGGAATATGTATAGTAGAAACACTTTCAAAAAAATGAACTTTAGAGGGTTTAAGAGCTGAACGTTTGATTCTAGAAATTCTTTGGAGTCGGCTCTTCTCTATAATTGAGTCACTGACAATCAATGGCATTTTGGAATGAATTGGACTAAAATCAATGGGTTTAGGCATAACACCCAAAATTTTGAATGATATGACCATGCAGTCAAGTAAAGTGGCAAACTTGTTTTCATAAAAGAGCTGATGGTATGATGAAGTGAGATGAATCAGATCACTGTAAAGTAATTTTCCACATTTATCTTCATCGGACAGTTTCCATGAAATAGCTTTTGCAGATGTGAAGTTGTGATTCAAACTTGTAAGTTCTGATCCAAATGAAGAAAAAATTTTGATGTTCCTCAGATAGCTTTTCTGACTAAAGTCAATGGAGCAAAAACTTTTAACAGCATTACTTGAACACTGACTCTTTGATACGTACGGGCAAAAAAACATTGGTAAGCCACAAGCCATTGCAAAATTATCAGCATAAAATGAATTGACAGGAAAATCCAGAAAAACTGAAAGTTGTTTGAATGATAAACTTCTGTATTCTGATAGAGGTTTTACGATTAAAACAGCATATAGCGTAAAACATGGCCTAACAGTAGGCCCATCAACCAAAACTGTCTGTTTGTGTTTTGAAATTTCTTCATACAAAGACTTTAGATAAAATTGTTTGTGCGAATCCAACTCTTGAACTTCAAAAATATGGCAAAGGTCAAGTAGAAAAATTAAAATGAAAAACAAAAGAACAAGAAAAAACATGCACATTGGCCGCTTTTTTATTCTCATTGTTTTCCCTTATTTACACAATGTGAAAAATGCATTTATTCAGCATCTACAAAAAACAACAAAACACAGATTATTAATTTAGAAACTTTCAGTGCGTTATTACATTGATATTTCAAGATTCAGAGTTTTCCGTTTGTAGTTAACTTCTGAAATTACAGAACTTAACATTAGCCTATACTATACACCATGCAGTATGCACAATTGCACATAAGTATTAATGCACTAATATTATAATATACATTATATTATAATATCATTATCATGTACCGTCTCCGAGACGAAGGTTGGTTGTTAATTGATCCCACATGTCATGTTCTTCCCCTATTAATTTGGCTTCTCCAATGCTTGACAAGTCAGCATACTCCAAACATATCTTTTACGGTTTAGAAAAAAACATACATTAATACAATAAAATTACTAAAGGACTTTCATATCACTTTTGTAAGTTAACATTTAAATTATGCAATCACTAACTAAAACTTTTCTTGCAGATAAATTTTCTTAATAATGGGAAAATTTGTTTGCATCCCGTGCAGACTGCAATAAAGTTTGTGATTTGTGAAATGTGAACCTTAGCAACAAAATACGGATTTGCCCATTGCAATTTGCCAGCAGGAGTTTCATATTGATGTATAATGAACACAAAAAAAATTTCAGCTCATCATCTCAAGACGTTTAGAAATTACAGCCCTTCATAGTCACCAAGGTCCCTCAAAATGGGTTCGCATGTACATTTTCCGGTGCAAGTATAGAATCCGCCACCCTGGTCAACAAGACGTCACAAAACGGACGCAACTACTACATAAAGGGTGAAAAACAGGGTTGCCAGATAGCCAAAATAAAAAAAGCCAAACTTGCCTTTAAAAAAAGCCAAAAAAAGCCAAATCTGCTACAAACTCTAACAAACCAGGGATATCTAAAGAAGGGGATACGAAGGCTTTTATTACGTCTGACAATAGAAGGGCTTTTGTTTATCATAAATAATCTCTGTTTATCGTAAAATGACAATAGGCACCGATAGTAGTTTAATAAATCTTGTTATGATAACTTGCATTGCGCTATTAGCATTAGGCCTGGATATTCACAGCATGCTCATGGTTGCTTGTTAATTCAACTCCCCATATACTTGCTTTACATCTAGCCTACTGCAAAGGCTTTGTTAAAAAAAACAGCTTACTGGTAACTTTTCAACTGTCTTTGTAAACAAGTATTCTTTAAATATGCTCTACGTGACATTTGCCAACTGTCCTCTGTAGCTCATTGTACCATGGTACAATGAGCAACTGCAGTTGCACTACAAAAGTTTCTACGATTTTAAAACGAACCACATGTTTAAAGCACTACAAACTACCGCCCTGGTAGTGTCATGAGAATAAGGCAATCGCTGCGAGCCTTCGTATCACCTTCTCTAGATATCCCTGTAATAAACCTATGTTTTTTCCTTAAAAGACACAAAACTACCTATAAACTAGCTTATAAGAAACAAAATCAGTCGCGACAAGACACTAAAAGACAAAAATAACAGTTTAACAATATCCTAAAGCGACTGGGTCTGTAGCGAATAGACAAACATAGCAGTCATCTAGTAAAAAAATTTAAATGGGATCATCGTCTTCTTGCAGCAGCCACAAAAGACCTTCTTCGTTTACTGAACCTTCGTCAGCTTTGTCAGTTTGATACATGTTCTTTGATGTAAACAAAGATAGCATCCTTGGTGTTGTAGCGATCCATTATTTCATCGTATAAGTTTTCCTGCCTCTTACTAAAGTTTCTGTAATTTTCCATGCAACTGCTCCCAAAGAAAATAGAAAAAAGGGCGCACACAATAAAATGGTTTGTTCGTCCTTTGACGAGAGCTCTATGACATCAAATCAGCTCAATTAGACAAAGAGCTCTATCACATTAAACCAGCTCAATTAGAAAAAGAGCTCTATCACATTAAACCAGCTCAATTAGACAAAGAGCTCTAACTCTATTAAATCGGACCAGCTCGATCACATCAAACCAGCTCAGTTAGACCAGTTCAGCTCTTAGAAAAACATTAAGTTGATTGTTTAATTAAAATGTAATAGCTCGTGATAATGTTTCACTATCCTGTAATTTCATTATTCTGTACTGTTTGAATTCAAATTGTGTTATAGACCTACAACATTATACGAACACCTTCTGATAACTTAAAATTATAATTCGAATAACAATTGTGTGGAAATTATTTCATGGAGTCAGATAGCCAAACTAGATAAATTAGATAAATAGAAATTTCATCAGGCAGTTAGACAGCCTTCATCTTAATTCAATTTATAAACAAACCATTCTCATACTTAAATATAAATTATCCTTGTGTACCTTAAATAATAACCTAAATAATTATTACCACATTTTTATAAGTTACGTAAAATAAATGTTACCACATTGGTTACCCCGCACGTAAGTAGGTTTTTTTAAAAAAAATAAAAAGTAAGTTTACCAAGATCACCAAACTATGAAGAATCTGGTAAGTGCATTATTATACAAAATTTTTATTTCTACTGTATGTCAAAAATAAAAACAACACGAGCTCATAATTATCTTTTAAAAACATGTCACCTTTTATCATTTCACGCGTTGGTTTGCCAACAATTTTTCTGCAGTTCATTGCAGACTACTTTTTAAAGCACCCTGCCGGCAATTTATTGCTTGTTAAACGTAACTGATTTTTGTTGTTGTCTGATCAATGGATGTTATGAAGCGAATTGTTCCGCGGCAGACAGCCCATTCAGCAGCCGATGTCGACAATTTATTTCATTTTATGCCGAAGTGCCATTTGCCAATTTTAATGTTTTTAAACGTTGCTTAGACAAAGCCTACTAATTGCCAACAAGTTGCCTTTGCAGGGAAACATAATTATGTAATTTTTTGTAGATTTATCGCAGTGTCAAATGTTACTTAAATCCTTAGCTCATTTTAATATATTTTTTTTTATTTTTGCCTTAACCTAAACATGCAACTAGCATGCGAGATTGCCAGGTTCGTGCCTCAATCTCACTTTTTATACAGACGTACACGTGCAGGCACAGCTCTGCAAAGCGTTATGGTGTCGCTTCCAAGCAACCATCCGTGAGTTTGTGCGTCTTTTTACTCCAACAAGGAGTATCTCCAAATAGGAGAAATCATTGTGAAGACTTTGCTTCACCACTTTGCCACCCTTATGTTCTCAGCTGAAGCATCAGTTTGTATAACTCTGTGGCGCAAAGACAGGGGAAATTATGCGAAGCCACCCAAAGAGGTTGTAGCTTTCGTGTGCCCCAATTTTTTTTTAATATTACTAGGAGCTAACATGATTTAAGAAACGTTGTTTCTGTTTTTTGTTTGCATTGCACTACTGTCTATGCACAGTTTTTTTTTGTTTTTTTTTACCCTGTAATGGAACTTTTGTGTAAGCTTGCTTGGCATTTGGACATATATTTTCTTTTGTCTCTTGAGAAGGCAGAATCGCTGTCACGTGTTCTGGTGCTGAGATCGACAAAACAGCACTATCCATCACACTTAAACTTTTACTCAGCAAAACAATCCATTGATGATGTTAGAAAAAGAGCTCTATCACATTAAACCAGCTCAATTAGACAAAGAGCTCTAACTCTATTAAATCGGACCAGCTCGATCACATCAAACCAGCTCAGTTAGACCAGTTCAGCTCTTAGAAAAACATTAAGTTGATTGTTTAATTAAAATGTAATAGCTCGTGATAATGTTTCACTATCCTGTAATTTCATTATTCTGTACTGTTTGAATTCAAATTGTGTTATAGACCTACAACATTATACGAACACCTTCTGATAACTTAAAATTATAATTCGAATAACAATTGTGTGGAAATTATTTCATGGAGTCAGATAGCCAAACTAGATAAATTAGATAAATAGAAATTTCATCAGGCAGTTAGACAGCCTTCATCTTAATTCAATTTATAAACAAACCATTCTCATACTTAAATATAAATTATCCTTGTGTACCTTAAATAATAACCTAAATAATTATTACCACATTTTTATAAGTTACGTAAAATAAATGTTACCACAGTGTTACTTTAAAGAGTTTACAGCATTGCTTTGAGGAATGCAAATGTGGTTTTATTCTCAGCAATGAGTCCAACATTTGCAATCGCATTCTATTTCTCTCCTTTGTTTTGGTCAAAGTGACGGTAGAAGTAATCCCTTCTACAACTGCATTGGAGGTTGGCATGGTTAACCTTTTTCTAGACCTCTGCTATGTTTGTCATAGGCCTATATTGTTTTTTGTTGTTGTGGCGGTCGGAAATAAAAACAAACTGAACTTAACTGTTAAACAAGACAAAGCATATGTGGCCAAGTTTGTAAATCCATGTGTACTTGCAAAATTTGTATATGTTTTGACAACAATCCAAAAATCTGCTGTATCTTTTGGGATTTTTCCAGCTAATAAGCTACTTCAGTTTCAGATGACCAACCAGTCAATAAAGCCTATCTTCCTGTATTGTTGCTCTATTTCCTGTACATTATCACCTTGGAGAAATCTCATTGGCAACTGATCAAAAAGGACTCGAGCAGTTTGGGAAAGGACTTTGAATAAATGCAAAGCACTTAGGCCTTGAAAAATCATCGTCATCCCATCACAGCATGTTACGTTAGTTCAGTTCAGTTCTAGTATTTATTGAATTAGCACTTTAAGGTTTTCAAGGCAATTCTTCTCTTTTTGTGATAGTTTGATCTCTTCTTAACATAATACTTATGAAATTTTTGAATGAAACAAAAAAAAAGCCTAAAAAAGCCAAATTTCATTTGGATTTTTTTTTAAAACAAAAAAATCCAAAGTGGTTCAAAAAAAGCCTAAATTTTCAAATTTGGCTTTAAAAAATCCAAACTGGCAACCGTGGTGAAAAAAAGGATGCTGAAAAGCGGCGGAATGAAGGTGTTTCTCGGCAGTCGAGTGTAGCAGGAACTCAGCGATAGACACGTGTTTCGCCCATGAGGCTGGGCTCATCAGTATCGCACCACTAGTTCCTGCCACATAGTTCTCAACCGCTGCTTTTGTCAGTCAATTGAATTCTTACCTTTGTGGAAAGAAAACAAGAAACCAACTGTGATGGATTTTTTGACAATTTTACTGTGTTTTTACAATAAAAAAATTAAACCAACGTCGAGTGTTGAATATAGCTACATAGAATGACAAAAAAATTACCAAATTGCATCAATTCAACTAAAAATTTACCCATTAAACTTTAAAAATAAAAATATGAAACGTTTGCAACTAAATGTGTTTTACAGACAGACAATCGATAACAACTTAATAACATTGAATTGCATAATTCAAAATTAATACAGAAATGAAATAGATACATAATTTCAAACGTTTTCGGCAAAACTTTCTGCCCTCTTCAGGAAAATAAGTACCTCTCTACCAAAGCTATACTATTCTAAACGTGTTGTAGCTATATAATTTCTGCTCGCATTTTAATTTTTACAATAAAAGTACCAATGTAACGCAACTGCAAAGAGTATGTCTTGCTTCATGCACGTGGAAAGTTTCAGATTTATATCTTATCTACAAAACGGGCAATCGTCGTTCAAACGTAGCCGCTGGACGACACTTTTTTCCAATGCGTTGTAAAGGCGAATCGATCCTTATTCAGTATAAGCCACCCCCTGTTTGCAGTGATCGGTAAATAGTGCTTCCACTAAACTTGCGGTAGTTTTCTCGTTTCTGCTCGGATTTTAACAATTTTGCCATCGTTGGAAAGCACAATCATACATCTACACGAATCAATTAAACACAAGCACAAAATAAGTACTAGCTTTATCTTGTGATAACTTAAACTTCACCAACTTGTACCGATTCTCAGCAACTTAATTTTTGCAATAAAATCATTAAATCTTCGCAAACTAAAAGAGTATGTCTTGCTTTATACACCTGAAAAGTTTCAGGTTTATATATTATTTACCAAACGAGCAATGGTCGTTCAAACTTAACCGCCCAGGGAAGCTTTTTTTCAATGCATTGTAACGACGAATCGATCCTTATTCAGTATACGCCACCCCCTGTTTGCAGTGATCAGTAAATAGTCCTTCCACTAAACTTGCTGTAGCTTTCTCGTTTCTGCTCGGATTTTAACAATTTTGCCATCGTTGGAAAGCACGATCATATATCTACACGAATCAATTGGCTACAAATCCAGAACAAGTACTATCTTTATCTTGTAATAACTTAAACTTCACCAAGTTGTACCGATTCTCAGCAACTTAATTTTGCAATAAAATCATTAATTCATTTCAAACTAAAAGAGTATGTCTTGCTTTATACACCTGAAAAGTTTCAGGTTTATATCTCATCTACCAAACGAGCAATCGTCGTTCAAACTTAACCGCCCAGCGAAGCTTTTTTCCAATGCATTGTAAAGGCGAATCGATCCTTATTCAGTATACGCCACCCCCTGTTTGCAGTGATCAGTAAATAGTCCTTCCACTGAAAGTGCTGTAGCTTTCTCATTTCTGCTCGGATTTTAACAATTTTTCCATCGTTGGAAAATACAATTATATATCTACCCGAATCAATTAAACACAAGCACAAAGTAAGTACCGTACCAACTTTATCTTGTGATAACTTAAACTTCACCAACTTGTACCAATGCTCAGAAATTTAATTTTTACAATAAAATTATTAATTCATTGCAAATGGAAAGAGTATGTCTTGCTTTATTCACATGAAAATTTTCAGATTTATATCTCATCTACCAAACAAGCAATCGTCGTACAAACTTAACCGCCCAGCGAAGCTTTTTTTCAATGCATTGTAAAGGCGAATCGATCCTTATTCAGTATACGCCACCCCCTGTTTGCAGTGGTCGGTAAATGGTGCTTCCACTAAACTTGCTGTAGTTTTCTCGTTTCTGCTCGGATTTTAACAATTTTGCTATCGTTGGAAAGCACGATCATACATCTTCACGAATCAATTGGCTACAAATCCAGAACAAGTACTATCTTTATCTTGTAATAACTTAAACTTCACCAAGTTGTACCGATTCTCAGCAACTTAATTTTGCAATAAAATCATTAATTCATTGCAAACTAAAAGAGTATGTCTTGCTTTATACACCTGAAAAGTTTCAAGTTTATATCTCATCTACCAAACGAGCAATCGTCGTTCAAACTTAACCGCCCAGCGAAGCTTTTTTCCAATGCATTGTAAAGGCGAATCGATCCTTATTCAGTATAGCCTACGCCACCCCCTGTTTGCAGTGATCAGTAAATAGTCCTTCCACTGAAAGTGCTGTAGCTTTCTCATTTCTGCTCGGATTTTAACAATTTTTCCATCGTTGGAAAATACAATTATATATCTACCCGAATCAATTAAACACAAGCACAAAGTAAGTACCGTACCAACTTTATCTTGTGATAACTTAAACTTCACCAACTTGTACCAATGCTCAGAAATTTAATTTTTACAATAAAATTATTAATTCATTGCAAATGGAAAGAGTATGTCTTGCTTTATTCACATGAAAATTTTCAGATTTATATCTCATCTACCAAACAAGCAATCGTCGTACAAACTTAACCGCCCAGCGAAGCTTTTTTTCAATGCATTGTAAAGGCGAATCGATCCTTATTCAGTATACGCCACCCCCTGTTTGCAGTGGTCGGTAAATGGTGCTTCCACTAAACTTGCTGTAGTTTTCTCGTTTCTGCTCGGATTTTAACAATTTTGCTATCGTTGGAAAGCACGATCATACATCTTCACGAATCAATTGGCTGAAAATCCAGAACAAGTACTATCTTTATCTTGTAATAACTTAAACTTCACTAACTTGTACCGATTCTCAGCAATTTAATTTTTACAATAAAATCATTAATCTTTTGCAAATGGAAAGAGTATGTCTTGCTTTATGCACCTGAAAAGTTTCAGATTTATATCTCATCTACCAAACAAGCAATCGTCGTTCAAACTTAACCGCCCAGCGAAGCTTTTTTCCAATGCATTGTAAAGGCGAATCGATCCTTATTCAGTATACGCCACCCCCTGTTTGCAGTGATCGGTAAATAGTCCTTCCACTAAACTTGTTGTAGTTTTCTCGTTTCTGCTCGGATTTTAACAATTTTGCCATCGTTGGAAAGTACGATTATATCTCTACCCGAATCATTTAAATGCAAGCACAAAGTAAGTATTAGCTTTATCTTGTGATAACTTAAACTTCACCAACTTGTACCGATAATATAGAGACTGTGATGGAATGACCCATTTGTGTATTATATGCAGCTTTCAAAGTCGGTAGCAACCTTAAAAATGCTTTCGATTGCCCTGAAAATTTGACAGGATTATTTTTTCAGGTATTGACACGATACAAGAGGGTGCCCCATTGAATTAAAAAAAATTTCAATTTATGAATCACCTTAATGTCTATAATAGTCATATTTATCTATATTCTATGACTCGTAGCGGATTTTAATAAATTTTAGCAAAAATAATTCTGAAAGTAGCCCGAAAAATAGCAAGTACCGTATAAAAGAACTGTAGCGGATTAAACCTCATCCACTGATGACATCGCTCATGACATCTGGCACCACTTGCGCTGGCGTCACTAGAACATGTATTGAACAATTATGAAATGATGAGAACAATGGTGAACGATATCTGAGAAATATTGATTATTATGCATTTTGGAGGTTAAATTTTTTAAAAAAAGCCAAATTTAAGGCCAAATCTAGAAAAAGACCAAATGTATAATTTCTAAGGTCAACAGACTCTAAAAAAAGCCGATCTGGCAACCTTGTTTTCCAGTGCTATCAGTGCTGCCACATATTTTTTTAACTTTAAGACAATTCAATTTTTTTTTTTTGTCGGAAAACAACAGCAATGATAAAGTTACAAATAGTGTACGGGAACAAAACCTACAAAAGGAAAAACCACAAAAGTTTAAAACGTGCATGCGATGCAGATTTAAATGTTACAAAGAGGAAAGTAGGCTAAATTAAGCACGGCCACCAGACTTAAAATAGATGAATTAGTTGAAAGAAAGAAATAACTTTATTTGCCAATCAGGATCTATAATAGTAACTTACGATACACAATAAACTTACATCACAATAACAAACAGTTTATGAACATAGAGGAACGCGTAAGTACGTTCAGTGTTAACAAATTCAATCTGATTAACCAGGAGCAGCGAAAGACCATTTGGTCGTCTAGTCAGCTGCTCCCAACTGGTCATTAATGAAGACACAAATGGATTGAAGAAAGCACTCGAATTGGCTAATGGCATTAAACAATAAACGGCAATAAGTCAGTGTTTGATACAGTCAACTTAAACAGCGTAATTGTTTGTAGAGGTAGGCTAAGTTGCTTTTCATGTAGGGAACTGATTTGTCGTCGTTTTTAAATAATGTAATTTTAGTTTATGACTGAAGGCTTTGGCGTTGGAAAGTGTGCGTATTTTGTGTGGGATTTCATTCCATACTTTTGGACCTTGCACTTTGAGGCTAGAGCTTGACTTCTTCGTTTCAACTCTTGGCAAGAACCATAACTTTTTTTACCCTCAACAATGTTGTTGCTTCATTGTTGTAGTAGGCCTACTCTTGTCGAACAAATCTAAACAAAAAAGTAGCAGAGAGTCATAAGGTTTTTTTTAGGCTGTGTTAAGCTACAAGTGGTATCCATGTGTCCGTTTTGCCCCAATCATTCATTGGTCGTTTTACCCCAAACGAGCTACTGGTACCTGTTAGGCCTACTGCCAAATTTCTTAGTTAAGCCCTCTGCATTATTATTTGGCTTTTTTCTCCTTTGCAAGTCTATTGTACTAAAAAAGCCACCTGTTTTATAATGTTTTGGCCTCTGTCGCATTTGCGTTTGCACCTGCGTTTGCACCTGTGGTTTGTTTCGTTAAATCAATAACTTATCAACTTCGACACCGTTACCATTAACAATGCACCCATTCTAGAAGTTCAACTTCAACTTCGACACCGTTCCATTTTAAATAAGCCATGACACCACACGGGTGTGGCAGACTCGATGACCAGTTCGGTCCTTCTGTCACTCCCATCGTCATCAGCAAACAACCTAGCTCACATTGTAATCTTGTATTGTTTTGTTTTTTCGCATGTGCTGATGATGCAAAATAAAAGAACTTCTTCTTCTATCAGTCAACGATATATTGTCGGCAGCCGTGGCCGAGTGGTTAGCGCGTTGGGCTCGCAGTCGAGAGCCTGCATGTTCGACTCCAGCCACCCGCACTTGCTGTTGTTTCTCTGGGCAAGAAACTTTACGATAATTGCCTCTACCTAGTGATCGATTTCGAGTAATGGGTAGTACCAAATTTAAGTCATAAGTAAAGTAGACAACCGGAAACAGACATTGCCGTCGGCTGCAGCGTGGGTCAGGTGTATGTCGGAAGGCGTACACCGATGCATAGCGCTCAAGTCCGCTTTCCCGCAATGCAGGATAAAGATAAACAAACAAACGTCAGTTTTCATTGAATTATACAACCATTATGACCTATTCGTTTTTCAATAATTGCCAATCCTTGAAAAAGGGAATTCGTAAATTGTACGGTAAATCGATTTGTTTCATTCTAAAAATTGCTTTTCTCTGGACGGTCGCAAATTTAAGAAATCTCAAAGTTACCTGTGTTTAAAAGATTGTCTAAAAAAGCACAATAAGAACACGTGAAACTCAATTAAAACTCATGTGTTGTGTTGTTGTTAGCAATCCAGACAGTTCAAATAGAACAAAGGTCAACAACGACAAACAAAATACGTCACTGTAACGTAGCAATCAAATAGACAAAGCGGACGTTACAGTAGGTACGGTAGTTAATTCTTTTCTTCATTGTCAGTTAAGCCCAGTCTTTATACAATTTGTCATTTTAATCAATAATTTTCGTATTGTTGAACAATGTGTTTCTGGTTAGGCTTATGATGGTAGGCCTTACAATTGTATACCATACTCTTTCGTGACATTTTCCTTTTATTTCGTCTTTGATTGTTAGTTTTTTCCATTAATTCTTCAATGTAGCTAGAGTAAAACGTTTTTTCATTCCTTTGCACTTTCATCATTTGAATTTTGTGCTGTTTGCTTCCAGCTCAGCTTAACTGAAGATGATCTAGCTGATCGAAATCGATTTTTAGCAATATATGATTGAACTGACTCGTGTGAGAATAAATTTCTTTGCATTACAAGACATGTAACCGAGTCGTTCACATCAAGCATTGTTGTGGGTTTGACACGTGTCAGAAGATACTTCATTTTCTTGATACAGTAGAATTCGCCTATAACGGCTTCGTTTATAACGTCAATTCGCCTATTACATCACATTTCGCTCGGTCCCGGCAGAATTCCTATCTTTTACGTACATTGTAGTTCGGTTACAACAGCATCGCCTATAACGTCAATTCGCATGTAACAGCACCCTTTATTGGTCCCCAGACGTCTTTTGTTCGTTTATAACAGGGGTGGGGAACCTTTTTAGTATTGCGGGCCACATAAAATGAGAAATAACACACGCGGGCCACTAAAAACTTCGAAATTTTGTCCGATCTTTCTGGAACATTCTGCCTTCATCACCAATCTTTCTTTTCTTTCCAGAAGTCATTATACAACGTAAAATTTTGCGAATTTGAGAAAAAGGCTACTCTGCAAAACACTTTTCACGAATGGCATAACTGACCGATTAACAATAACTGGTCACATTGTGACATACACATTGTTGTTACAAATGGCCTTCTATGATGGATTAACTAGTCATAGAAGGCCATTAGCAATATACCGAGAATGCAGACTGCCGAGCCTACTCTTTTTTGAGGTTGAGTTGTTGTTTCAATATATTTTGGGTAAAGAAATTTTGACGCGGGCCACATGGAACAGTCACGCGGGCCGCATTCGGCCCGCGGGCCGCAGGTTCCCCACCCCTGGTTTATAACGTCACTTTAAGCCATCACCTTCACCACGATCGGTCAGTCTTTTAATCCAGTTAGCGCTGCTGCTTGCAAAATGTCTTCCTTTTATGTTGCTACGGTAGCCTACGTCGTTCGCAGCAGGGACTTTAATTAGCTTTTTTCCCGCGTGAAAAACTATCACGTGTAAAAACTTCTCTTCTAGCCTACTGTATGCAACGAGATGTATTGCGCAAATTTCCTGTATATACCTTTTGCTGTAGGTTATTTTTTTTAAACAATTTCTTTGTTTACTGTATTTTCTGCTTGACTTTTGTCCGTTTAGTGGTACACAGTAAACCTGACTGGATTGTACACCTCTTTCTTTAATCAAAAGACAGTTTTGGAATAGTTTAAGGTAGTTCGTCTATAACGTCAATTCGGCTATAACGTCAGTTTTTGCAATCCCCTAGCCTAGAGGTGCCGTTATAGGCGAATTCTACTGTATAATATTATGAGACTGCTTCTACTCCAATCTCTTTTTGTTAATCTTTATCTTTTCCACAAGATTCTGTTCTTCTTTCTCAATTTCATTCCATTCATCAACACAATTTTTGTAAAATTTTTACTTTTTGGTAACTTATAAAATGTTTCACTATTTTTCATATTTAAGCTTAGCCTACCAGTCTACTTTTCTATGCAAGTCTATTGCTCCACAGATTAAATCGACTTATAGAAAACCCGGAAAATAGAAGAAAATATCGTTCATTTCAAGGGGCCAAACCTAACACAATCTTCGATATGAAAACTCGTTACTGTAACACCAACATTTAAACCAGGGGCGCCCAACCCGTGGCCCGCGGGCCACATGTGGCTCGCGAGAAGGTTCTGAGTGGCCCGCGTGATATTTTTCGAAATCACATATATTATATAATCAACTCAATCGCCAACGTAATCTATGGCGAACTTACATTCCGATAAATTGGCATTTATTGTTTGCTTTCTTTCTCTATTACTCTATAATCCCTAGTGCATGGGGTGCGCAACTGCTCAAGGTAATTTTATTGTATCACAATGCACATTGTTAGGCTACGCATCATATTTTCCACATTGTTACGTCCACCCTTTTCAACACAATAGTAGCTACTGGTGCTTCAAGAGTCAGTCAATCAGCAATGTTTCTTGCTTTTAGCGAGAGAAGTTCAAAACTTTCTATTGCTAGAATTTTACAAAAAAAATTGTTTCTTAAGAAAAAGATCAAAGGATTCATAGATTGGCAGTTTTCGTGACATCATTATTCGGCAGCACTTACTTGTGCGAGCAAGTTTTTCGTGGATGAACCTAGGGACAGCCGGACAATACATTACGGGATGCGCAACTCCGCTGTTCCGGCAACATCAGAAGGCTCAATTGCCAATTTGACATTTTTTACGCTTTGCTGCTGGCTTGCTTTCAACTAAAAACCTTAAACCACTTTAAAACCAACTTCACTCTTCTTATATAACTCATAAAATGTACAAACACATTTCTAAGATTAGAATTTGGGTGTGGGGGTTTTAATTAGAAATTATCAGACAGTCATTTTTAAGATTACCAATTAGCAGTAAATACTCAAGTGGCCCGCGCAACCATTTGTAAACTACATGTGGCCCTTTGGCCAAAAAGGTTGGACACCCCTGAATTTTAAACTGTGTTGCTTATGTTTATTGCCGCACAACCTGCTGGTTGTCCTCAAATGTGTCCATTAAATCTTATAAATATCTGCATAGTGTCGCCAAATTTTACGCCAAAGTTTACCTGTTGTTGTTTTGTTACGATAAAGGTTTCCCTTTAAAGTCACAGTAGCTCAGCCTCTGTTATAGATCAAGTTTCACAAATTCCAAACTGCCTTTGTATGAATGCCATGTGATACCAACTAATTTCATTTGACCTCTTTTGGGAAAGAAAAGTTTCATTCAAAATGGGAATTGTCACTCTTTATGAATTGTATGGAAGTCGATGCTGTAGCCTACATTGAAAGTAGGCCATCAGCTAAGCTAAGAGGACAGGTCAGATCTTTTGTTGAATTGCATGTGATTACAGCCAACCAACTCAAAGCTATAGAAATAGACCAGGGGTCACCAAACTATGGCCCGCGGGCCGGAACTGGCCCGCAAACTGATTTCATCTGGCCCGCTACGTGCTGCGGAAATAACAGCAGCACTACAACTGGGAAAAAAGTTACCAAACTTTTTGTAAAGGACTGACGTTGCTGTTGAGCTACACGCAACTTGCTTGTCCTGCTATGTGCTAAATAATTATTTTTCCAAATTGTTTCTTCTTATGACATCACAAACTGTGTTGTTCAAAACACCAATGTTTGATCAAACACCAATGTTTGGCAAATCATACCAGCCAGACTAGACATCATAAGCAGAAGGATTTGGACAATTTAAGTCAATGGAGATTCTAAATAGTTGTATATCTTTTCGCAATTTGGATCCGGCCCGCAGCTGTAATCTCGCAGCAATCCGGCCCTCAGAGAAAAAAAGTTTGGTGACCCCTGAAATAGACCAAATAAGAAGTAACATGGCAGGAACCAAAATAATAAGAGATTGTCATAGCTTAGGCCGCGATTGTCCATACGGTAGTCATAGCCAGGGCCGGATTAACCATTGGGCTAATAAGGCTATAGCCTTAGGCCCTGGAAAAATTCGGCCCTCAATTTTTGTAAGGCTGATAGTGATACAGATCCAACACCAGAACAGTACAGTTTTTGCTTAAAAACGAATGACTGAGTTGAGTCAATCTCAATACATATGAAGAGCCCATTTCCAAAACCACGTAGGCGCCACTTTTACCGAAATTGAGTTTAGAGCAGGGCTTTTCAATCTGGGGGTCGCGAGCCGTTTTTCAGAGGTTCGCGAGGCGCTTGAAAATCCACTGTATTGTTTTTCAATTCTTTTTTGCCACGTTGCAAAGGCTTTAACTATAGGAAAGCATTCGATATTTTTCACCAAGTTCTTGTAGGTTGTTTTGTGCAGACTAAAGTTAACCAGTAACAACGCTATGGTAAAAAAGCAAAATTATGTAGAATCCTATGCAAAATATAGATTTCTCACTATCGTTTTCAATGGCATTGAAAAAAATTAGTGTCGGCTATTTTATTTGAAAGTTCTTTCAGCAACAGGTGCAAGCATTGACAAACTTAATAGTTAAAAATATGCAGCACCAACCATCTCAATGAAATTGATTTAAATAAATCCATAAAAGATTGCAATAAATTCAACCGGTGAAAGTGCGAAAACGTAGATTATTCTCATCATTTTTTCTCCTATTCTAGCTAAGCTTGATAGAAAATGGAAATAACAATCGGAGAAAATGTAATAAAAGCCGTGATAACATCGCAAAAAAAACGTTTTTTGTTTCGGAAATTTACGTTGGAACAGCAAAACTAAATATAACTGGATATCGGCATGAATCAAATTTGGTTCAATTTTGCATTAAATATGCTTTTGTTGAATACTTTCATGGGGGGGGGGGGGGGGGGGCGAGACTACATTGATTGCTCTGAGGGGGTCGCGGTGGAGAAAAGGTTGAAAATCCCTGCTCTTCAAATTTGACAATAAAAATTGCGTTTGTTTCCAAAACCAATTATGCGCCATCATTAGCCATTTTTATGTTATTTTGCAGTAAATAATTTCAATTTTTTATGTATCCTATATATGTATTTTTATTACTTTTTGTAGCTTGGTTTGCAAAATTAGGCCCTTCTCTAGTAAGCAGCCTTAGGCTTACAGTACCCATAATCCGGCCCTGGTCATAGCTTAAGCTTACCATATTTTCATCTCATAAAAAGAGGACATGTTTCGCCACCAAGTAGAATTTTACGCTTAAAGAATCTTTTACATATTTTTAGATCATTACAGTATAGGCCTACGCAGCAAACGTTACCAAAAAAAGAAAAGAAAAGAGATTGACTGAACGTTTAACTTATTTTATCTCATTTCTAGTGCTTCCTTAAGACAACAAATGATTTTATGCTTTTAAAAGTCAGCAAAAAGTGAAAAATATACCTAATTTTTAGACAGTTTCAGCAGACAGCAATGATCACAAAAATCTGCAAAATGTGAGAAATCAGGCTCGACCTCCAGGTCAAGCCTTAACTTTTTTCAACGAGGAATGTTCAGCCTTTACGAAGTTGTTAAATTATTTGCAAGAAATATGATTAAAACAGTAGGTTGCACTGTGTTAAGGCCTTGAACCATTGACACAGACCTCAAGCCCGCAACCAGGGGGGGGGGCATTGGGGGCATTTGCCCCCCCCGAAATTTTTTGAAAAAATTTTAAGCGTTCTATGCAGTATGAAATGTACACGTACAGCCATACTGTAGAGTGTAGACTAGCTATCGAAACCGAAAGTAGGCTACGCTGGTTGGAAGCCATGCTAACGATTTTGTTTGATAAATTAGGCTGGCATCCTCATTATCTGTTTCGATAGCGTTAGTTTTATCCAAACATTTACAAACTCTTGATAATTTTGGCTACACTTCCAGTCACAACTGCTTCTGCAGAAAGAACATTTAGCTGTCTACGACGCTTGAAAAGTTACTTTAGAAGCACTGTGGGGCAGGACAGGTTTTCTGGACTAGCTCTTATGCAAATCCATCGTACTCAAATTCCAAGCACGGAATTGGTGTTATACGAACTTGCCAAATCAAGTAGAAAGTTAGACATTATGCTCTAAATTAAAATGTCATTTTGCATTTGCAAAGTCAACTTCTTTGGGCCTACAAACCTAAAAACTTGTTGAGCCAACAAAATGTTTCAGGATTGTAATTTGTAATTACCGTGTTAAGTTTATTCATATGTATCTGTTTGTTTATGTTGATGTAAAAAAATGTTATTGATTAATTTATGACTCCAGTCGTGCCAATGCAGTTCGTAGCCTACAGATGTTGTATTTTATTTGTAATCGACTGAACACATTACTGTATTATCGTAATTTTCTTCCTTGGGTAGTCATAGCTAAATGAGAAAAGGTTACAAAGGCTAGTTTCCTTTAATGCTGTACTAAACAAAAACGTGATTGACATAAGTTATGACCACTGAACCGTAACATGGTAGTGCCACACACTCTATCAATGGGCGTGGACATTAACATAAAAATGTCACAATGCATCATTTTAATGTTTGTTCTTAGATAAAAATTGAATGCCCCCCCCGAAAATATTTGCTGGTTGCGGGCCTGACAGACCTGATCACTGAGGTTGACAGAGTTAAGTTTCTGCTTGTAGAAATGGAGGGGTCTGTGAATTCGTTCACTCATAAGTTGCTCCTGAACGAACAGCGTTGGAGTGGAGCACTTCTAGACATTCGTTTCGATTTGTTTCAAGTAACAAACGAGCTAAACTCGGTTGGTAATCAACAATGTCTACATGCGTTGTATTAATATAAAACGTATGTAGGTAAAAGAATAATTTTTTTGTGAAAGTGTGAGCATGGCCGTTAAAATGTCGTTTAATATCTTACAATGAACCAGGCAATGAACGCTCAACAACAGTTCCATAAAATGCGCCAATTTCTTGTACAATTTAGAAATCAACATGTTACGCTACGTTAGTATACAAAATGTTTAGAAAACAAATAGCCTACAAGCCGTCGCAGAAACGTCATCAAGCAATATAATCCCGTTTAAAATATAGCCTAAGCATGAAAACCCAAACTTTCAAAAAAGAGGACATTTGAGCATATTTTAGTGTCCTAGGAGGACAATTCATTTTTCTTGAAAAAAGAGGACATATGGTAGCCCTATCATAGCTGCCGTATGAAAATATGTTGCTTTATAACGCAATAGGCTATATGTTGATAACGAGATAAAGTTTTCTCTCTCCCTTTAATACTTGTTATAATTTTGGACATGAAAGCGCTTGCCACCCTTGGCTTAGACTTAAGCTATACATAGTTCGCTTCCTAGACGTACCAGCAACTACTTTTACTGTTTTTTTAACAATAGCCTAATATGCGTCCTATATAACTTAGTCATTGCAGATTTGCATTGCACTGATAGCGGTATTTTTCTGCATAGGAGTTACTGTAGGCTTTAGCAATCAATTTAAAATGCCTCATTTGCATATAACAGAAACATCAGTGTTCTTTGATGGCAAAAGCTCGGGTCTTCCCATTATTCAGCGAGAATATCGCGTAGCTGTTTCAGTGGAAGGTAAAGCAATAATCAACCAATTTACAATGCTCCTCAACGGTTATTCAAAAGAATGCTTACATGAAAGATTCACAGAAGAAAAGGAAGAAGTACATTATCATTACGATGTGCACATCTTTCGGTACACTCAAGCTGAGGAGTTTAAAAAGGCAATTGTGAAATCATCTGGCCCGAATCGTAAATTCGACCCAAGAACCAGTTCTCAGTTGGAGATGTTCCACGTTGCGCTGCTTGATCGAATGGGTGAACATGGCTGGAAGTTGATTAGCTATTTCAAAAATCAATTTGAGACAGAGAAAGAATTTCCAACAAGAGAGTGGACTTTTGAAAGACCAAAAGAACAGAAAAAGCAAAACTTTAATCAGAACACCGAAAATCACCTGCAGGGCAAAAAATCTCATCAGAACACCAAGGAGCACAAAGCTTGAAAAGAAAAATTCTTTGCTTTATAACACAAAATCTTACATCAACTTTGGTCTCAGTTTTTTCAATGTTTGCATTTTTCAAACTTTTTTTTATTGAACTGGAGGTGCGATTCTGATGAGCCCAGTCTAGTGAACGAAACACTGGCTATCGTTGTCAATTCTTGCTACACTTCAACTGCCGAGAAATACCAGTTCAGTTGGCATACTTTCATTTGTTATAGAAATTTTGAGATCATTAACTCATTCAAAGAGATTTTTCATTTGCTTCAACTGTTAGGTTTGGTTGGTTTTGATGCATGTTGTATTTCCAGCCATGTTGTATTTCCAGACGTTTAATATAAAATAAACAATAATAATTGTAGCGATAGCCAACCAAGTGAGAAAACCATTTACCTCTTGTTACTTACTGATTCAGTGTATAAAAGCAACGCAATATATAGTAAGAAAGAAACGCAAAACAATCAACTAAGGAACGTGGTACAGAACGCTCAATCGATTACACGCGCAGTGCGGTAGTAATCAATTCCAACGTCTGTACCAGAAAACGCTGAACTGTGATTATGTAGTGACGCTGGTCACGAGTTACATGTATTCAACGTAAATAAAATGACGACTATAACACCTCCCCCGATAATTTTTATACACAAAGAAAAATATGAACAAGACACCGAATTAAACAATAACTCTCAAAGTCCGAAACGGGCCGGAGGTCTGCGGCGACGGCTCGACCTTCGTGGGTTGTGTGGCCCGAATTCCGGTACAGTCGGTGTGTCGTCCGAATCCGTTCGAGCTGAGGTGGAAACAGCGGAGGAGTCGACTGTTGGTGCAGGAGTTTCTCCCGGCTCCTGGTCCTCCGATGATGCATAGCGAGGTTGCAGTTGGTCCATATGGCGCCTCCACGTCGGACCATGTGGCAGCAGACGTACCAGGAAGATTCGGCTACCCTGTCGCTTAATCACCTCGGCTGGAACCCAACGAGGATCCTGGCTCCGTCGTGGAGTGAATGATAGCGCGTAACAGGGATCTCCCGGTTTGAAATGTCGTTTTGTAACTTCAGAGGCGTCCGTGTTGTGAGGGTTTTGTCGGGGTACCACTTGAGACGGTGTGGGGAGAAGCGTGTCGATCTTGGTTCGAATCTGACGATTGTTGAGTAATTGGCTTGGAGAGTAGCCACTCGGAGTGGGCGTGCGTCGATACTGCTGTAGGAATTCCAAGACTGCTTGTTTCGGAGGCAGGGAAGATTTGCGAAGTGCTTGCTTGAACGTACGTACGAGGCGCTCCGCCGCTCCATTGGTTTCCGGATGGTAATGGGCACCCGTGATGTGTACCATACCCCTCTCCTTACAGAAAGTTTGGAATTCTGTGGATTTAAAAGTAGTAGCATTATCGGTAACTACAGTATGGGGATAGCCGAAATGACCAAAATCTTCTTCTAGCAGGTTGATAGTAGTTGAAGATATGGAAGTAGTTGCATGAATACATGGGTATTTAGAAAAAGCATCAATGCTGAGTAACCAATGGTAACCCATGAATTCTACCGCATGATCTATGTGTAAGCGACTCCACGGTGCTTCTGGAACCGTCCATGATTGGACCTGGGTTTTAGATTGCGGTTGATATTCGCCACAGGTACTGCACTTGTGACAAAGTTCCGCGATGTCTCGATCGATGTTTGGCCAGTAGACGGACGTCCTTGCCAACTGCTTCATTCTCTCAATGCCGAAATGTCCTTCATGAAGCAACTGAAGGACGGAAGGACGAAGTTTGGAAGGGATGACCACTCTGGAACCGTAAAGTAGACATCCGTAACAAGTAGAAAGAGAGTCTGCGTACTTACGGAACGGTTCGACCGGGTCTTGTGGAGAAGACTTGGCCGGCCATCCTTCATGAATGAAACGCATTACCGTGGAAATGATAGGATCTTTAGAAGATTCTTTACGCAGTGAGGCGGCATTTGGGGTCTGGACCTGCAAATCCAAAGCATCGATAGCGCAGACGATATCAATGTCATCCGCACTTTCCTCTTCATCGAAGACTTTATCCCCTCCTGCTGGTAAGCGACTCAAAGCATCAGCGTTTTGATGATCCTTTGTCTTCCTGTACTCAATAGTGTATGTAAATTGCGACAAAAAGAGTGCCCAACGAGCCAAACGATTTGCTGCCAAAGAAGGTGTCGATTTGGTCGGGCCAAAAAGACTAAGCAATGGTTTATGATCTGTGACCAAAATGAATGATCTACCAAAAAGATATTGATAGAATTTCTTTAGCGCAAAAATTATCGACAAAGCCTCTTTCTGAATTTGACTATAGTTTCTCTGAGAGGCTGTTAATACTTTTGAAATGTTTGCTATAGGCCGTTCTGTGCCATCTGGGTAACGGTGAAACAAAGTAGCACCAATGCCCACACTAGAAGCATCACATGCGATACCTACCGGAAGTGACGCATTGAAATGTGTAAGAACCTCATCAGTAGATAGATGATGCTTCAGCTGAGCAAAAGAGTTTTTCTCTTGTTTTCCCCATCTCCAAGGAATGTCCTTTTTCGTGAGATGGTATAGTGGTTCTGCTACAGTAGAAGCGTTCAACGGTAGAAACTTCGAATAAAATTGTAAGGAACCTAAAAACGAACAAAGAGAAGATACGTCAGTGGGGGCAGACATCTCCAGTACGGCGTTTACCTTGGGACCTTTGGAGATGCCCTGCCTGGACAAAATGTGTCCGAGATACTCTACCTGAGGTTGTGCAAACTTACACTTGTCTTTCCTACACCTCAGGCCTTTTGAGTGAAGTCGATCGAGGAGCCGTCTAAGATTCTGGAGATGCTCCTCAGCAGTAGTGCCACTGACAAGAATGTCGTCTAGGTAGACTGCAACCCCTGGAAGGTCGGCTGTAAGGTCGTCCATGATCTTCTGAAAATAACCTGGAGCAGAAGATATGCCAAAAGGTAAAACATTTTGTAAAAGTGCGCCACGGTGAGTGCTTAATGCGAGTCGTTTTCGACTGTCAGGACCAAGTCGAATCTGATTGTAGGCATCAGCCAAGTCTATCTTGCTGAAACCGTACCCACCACCCAACTTTTGCATTAAGTCTTCTGGTAAGGGTAACGGGTGACGATGGGTCTCCAGGGAAGGGTTCACCGTGACTGAATAATCGCCACATATGCGTAACTTGGCCTTCGCTTCTGAATAGTTTGAAGGCTTACGGACTGGAACAACCGGTGTGCCCCAATCGCAAAACTGAACTGGTGTCCATACACCACGTGCAATGCCCGAATCATAGGCTTGTGCTAAGTCCTCCTTTAGCGCGAAAGGTACAGGCCTAGGTTTGAGAAAAACAGGTTTAGCATCAGACTTAAAATCTATGTCTAGCTCATAATCTCGTAAGCACCCGAGTTCAGGCTTAAAAACATCTTTGAACTCGTCACATAAGAGGGAGCATGCCTTCTCCAGACTCTTATCAGGCTTGTCGCATGACTGGATGCTCTGTAAAGTAGAACAGTTAGACAGAAGGAATTTATCGATAGAAATTCCTAAAGACGAAATTGCATCACGACCTAGTAAGTTCAGTCCTTTGACTGTCGTGACTACAAAAGGAATATTATCTGACCTTCCCGTGGAAGGACAAGTTACCTGGGCCGTGAAAGAACCCGTGATTGGTACTAGATGCTTGGTAGCAGATTGGAACTGCGACACTGGTGCTTGCAATTGAGGTGCGCCTACCCGAGTCCAGACGTCGTTGGAAAGAAAATTTCCATTTGTAGCAGTGTCCAGTTCTAAGTGTGTGGTTACCGAATTAATGGAGATCGGTACTTCCAACTTTGAATTTCGAGGTTTTCTGCAAGAACTAGAAAGCATGTTAATTTCCTCGATACAATTTACCTTAGAAGGTTTGAACTGTCTAGCTTTCTTTCGACAAACACTCTGTAAGTGTCCCGTAATATTGCAGAAATGGCAAGTGGCTTTCTTAAACCTACAGTCATTGGCGTTGTGGTTGGAATTACCACAGCGATAGCATTCTTTATTTTTAGAAGAAAAGAAAGTACCTGTAGGCCTAAGTTGCCTAGTTTTTGGAGGTTTGCTGATGGTCCTTACTTTCGCAACTGGTACTGGTGGAGTGCCGTAAACAGTTTCTTTGGCCACCTTGGCTGCCTCTTCGGTTTCTGATGCAACCTCCACCGCACGTTTGAAAGTAAGTTCATCAGCTCTGATTTTGAATAACGCCTTAAGCACCGCCTCGTTACCTATTGAACAAATAAAACGAGTACGTAAAGCTTCGTCCAATGGATTTGAAATGGACGAGAAGTCACAGGTGGCAGCTGCTTGGCGTATGCGGACGGCTAGTTCTTGAGCTGTTTCACCGGGCTTGCGCTTCATTTCGCTCCAGAAACGGAATCGCTCCCTCACGATGAAGCGTTTTGGGTCGAATTGTTGAGCCATGTAATTTGTAATTTTCGTCATGGTGAGATCGTTGACTTCTTTTGGGTTTGTTTCCTGCGCAGCCAAATTTGTTAACATTTTGTAGATTGTAGGTGATTGATTGGTGAGAAAAACCTGCGGCATTTTGTTTTGTGCGACTGAATGTGCTGCTACAAAGGTGTTAAACCTCTTCCAATGATCTGCCCACAGTTCAGTGGTGGCATCGAACGTTACGAATTTAGGTAAAGATGCCTGCTGTTGTATTGTTGTTGGTTGTGGTCTTGAAGTTTGGGCTCGTATTTCTCGTAGTTGCTCAAGGTGGCGCTTTTCTTGGTTGGCAATTTGATCTTGATGACGTTGTTCTTGTTCTCGTTGACGTTCTTCTTGTCTGGCAATTTGTTCCTTCGTCTGGAGTTCTTGGTTGGCAATTTGTTGTTGCAGGACTTCGATCAGCTTCTCCATGTTTCTAAAATCCTGTAGAAATTCTGTAAAGATCCTGCCGACGACGCCAGTTAAATGTCTGTTGTATTTCCAGACGTTTAATATAAAATAAACAATAATAATTGTAGCGATAGCCAACCAAGTGAGAAAACCATTTACCTCTTGTTACTTACTGATTCAGTGTATAAAAGCAACGCAATATATAGTAAGAAAGAAACGCAAAACAATCAACTAAGGAACGTGGTACAGAACGCTCAATTGATTACACGCGCAGTGCGGTAGTAATCAATTCCAACGTCTGTACCAGAAAACGCTGAACTGTGATTATGTAGTGACGCTGGTCACGAGTTACATGTATTCAACGTAAATAAAATGACGACTATAACAATCTTTATCCTCGGACTGAGAAAGCCTTGATAGGTTTTTCCTGGTAGTTTCGCATACTTGTAGAGCAGTGCTTCTCAACCTTTATTTGTGGCGACCCAAATATTAAGGTTGACTTAATAGCGAAGATTTGGCGACCCTATTTCCAAAACTACGTTTCGCACAACGTTTTGTAAGCATGAAAAAATTAGCCACACTCTACTTTAACACGATACAAAGCAACAAAATGTCGAATTTAATTAATGTAAGCCTTGACTTTGTATTGTTTCAACAACTCTGTCAAAACTTGGAGCTATCTTGCTCAGTGCCAATCTCATGTCATCTTTAGGCTGAATATAATTTCTCTCCTTTGTTTTGATGTGAGTATTAAAGCGCAGAAAACCCGCTCTCATACAGGCAGGTAGTAACAAATGGCAGGAGAGCTTTTACTGCGTGCGAGCCAACAACAGTCTTTTCATTCTTGATTTTTGTTTAAAATTAACCAAGGGTTTCTTTCTTAAAACAGTTCACCAATACACTGTCGCACTGAATATCAATAAACTCCTCTTGAAACTCAAAAATGCTTTATTGCGCACCCATTCCAAATCCTTTGCATTTTTAGGGATAATCAAATCAAATTCTCGTATCAATGAAACCAAATGCCTTTCTATGACAAGCTGGACATCGTCAAAGCCTAACTCCGGATCTTCCAGTAACTGATTCAAAACAGAAAATGATGCTGTTTTCTGGAACGCGATCTTCCTCTTCCACAACTTCAGCTTTTCCGTAAAAGCAATCAGTTTTTAGATACATCTACCAACATTATGTTTGGTCCTTGCAGTCCTTGCGAAGATTTATTCAAGATGTTCAGCTGCGAAAACATATCAGAAGGTATCAAAAGGTGAAGGAATTTTTGATAAACAAGAAGCATAGCTTGGCAGAAAAGTTTGATGATCAAAAGTGACTTTTGTTTGTTGTCGTTGTTGTCAAAAATTCCTGTTTGATACGCCACAAACAAAAGTCACTTTTGATCATCAAACTTTTCTGCCAAGCTATGCTTCTTGTTTATCAAAAATTCCTTCACCTCCTAGCGCAGAGTTACAAATCTCTCCAGTACTTTGCCACGAGGTAACCATCTCACATCAGAAAAGTACAACAGATGTCTGTATTCTGCATTAAAATCTTCGCATAATTTTTGCGAAGATCAAGTTTTTGTGTGGTTTTTGAAACAATTACTTGTTACAATTCCCTAGTCTAGTGTGTACTGTTGTGTACACTTCAACGCAAAATCGTCGGGGGAAACCTGCGGCGTAGTTTGAATAGTGAAAATTACGAAAAGTAGTGATAGGCAGTTTTAACTTTGCTCAAGAGACATTATCTTTTATCACCACATCTTACAGCAACCCAGCCAAATGAAACGGCGACCCAGTTTTGGGTCGCAACCCAGGGGTTGAGAACAGGGGCGCCGGAAGCGGGGGGGCAGGGGTGGCGGATGCCCCCCCTGCCCTCAATTTTTCTGCAGATGGAGGGGCAGGGGGGGCAATGGTGCCCTTTTGAAGTCATGTAAGCTACTGCACATTTTGCAATATAACAATTTTCTGCTATTCGCTTTTAGCCTAATTATAATCTTTCATTTTTGCCTCAAAATAATATTTACGGCACAAAATTTTGCAACACAGCAGCCTACAGGCCTTAATAGGCCTACTCGTTTTTTTTTTGGCAGCCATCGTGGCCTACCGGGAACTCTTTCTCGGCGGCCAAATTTGCGTGCTTGGAGGCCAAAATAGAAAAAAAAATCACGATAACACAAGTAAATATAATTAAACTTGCAACAATGCTAAAATGATCACTTAGCGTTGTTGAAGTCTGGGCCTGGGCGACGTCCGACGGTCCGACAATAGAATCGTTGCACCACGCAATAACTGCTTTATCGGGATTGTCATCCAGTAGGCTACTGCGGGACCATCCAACGACACTCGCACAAGTGTCTCCAATGTGGCTGATTTTAAAGAAGTTCGCCATTCCCTAGAATTCTTTTTTGGAACGAAAAACAACTTTCGACGTGTGTTGACGATGACGGCAAGGTAATAAAATAAGTATTTTAATAATGTGAAGGACATTACTAAAAGTAGCATAATTTTTGCAAAATATGATCGAAAAATGTTTTCCCCTCGGATGTCAACTAACCTAGTTCTCCTTTTTAACAACGATTCAATGTCCGACAACATCGAATCGACATAAAAACGACAATATTGCCAGCCAATGTAATTTTGCACTTTTCGGATTAAGACTTTGTTAAAATAAACGCCGGGAATTTCAAACAAGACTTACAGCGCTGGTGATCGCAGATGGATATATTCCATACAACAGCAAATGCTCCCGCACAATACAACAGTGGTGATTATGACGTGCTGACCTAATGCTGCGTCACTCTTTGATACTACATATTTGCGACAGTTAATCCACGATCATTCTATTGCGAAATCAAATAATTGGCTAGAAGAGACCGGCGGCCAAACTTGGCCGATTGAGGAGGTAGCACCGGCGGTCATTCAAGCACTACTTAGCGGCCATGGCCGCCGGCTGCTTTAAAGCTTGACAGTAGGTTACATCAGTATAACATAGCATGATGCCCTTCTTTGTATACCGGACGCTTGTAGATCATTACTCAATACTGTAGTGAGCTGATAGATTAGCATTATCGCTATATCTTATCTTAAAACTTGAAAAAAAAAATTGGCCTTTTAGTAAACAAAAGTGCCCTTTTTTTATAATCTTGCCCCCCCAGTCAAAAATCGTTCCGGCGCCCCTGGTTGAGAAGCACTGTTGTAGAGGCTCTTGACGCAGGGCCGGTTACCGAGATTGGCAGAGTGAAGTTTTCCGACTGTTGAAGTGTTCTTGCCGGGGAATTATTCCATTCACTAGGTGTCGCCGTTTGGTAACCATGTTAAATTTATTTTTGTCCTCACTACACTGCACTGAAATATTAAGCCAGGGGTGTCCAAACTTTTGCCCAGGCTGGCCAAATTTAATAATGCTGAAACACTCGCGGGCCAACAATCTCCGATTATCTTGTTTTGCGTGAAGAAAGTTGCATTATATAATAATATCGTACACAAAAAAGCAATAAGAAGCTTTAAGTGTTTTGTTATGTAAGTTACACATTGCAGGAAAGTTAGGCTAGGTAACTTATCTGCTTTTCTACTGTAAATTGAAATATTCAGAAATCAAGCGCAAATTATCACATACACTGGAGTTGCTCAGGTTTGATCTCAAAAGGTTCTTGTTTAAGTTTAGCCTATACATAGGCGTAGCCAGGGGGGGCGAAAGGGGCCATGGCCCCCCAAATTTTCAAAGTTTGGATTCCGAAGTTGAGCCCTTTGTTGAAAATATAATGAAATTTGTAGAAACTTATAACGTTTTCCAAGTCATCTGGCTATTAACACCCCCAAGGACTTGTTTTAGACACACAGAAAGACACCAATAAATTTTGCAAATTGTAAATCGGGAAAAATTTACGCGATTTACGTTTTTTTTTAACTAATTTGTAGAAGCAATTTCAGAATGGCTTACTCTGTTATGTTTTTGTGTAGTTATTGAGTTTTTGTGTAGCTGAGTTTTTGGTGTTCTCTAACTTAGCCGCAGGTTTTGCCCGTTCGTGTGTAAGAGCTACCTTTAATAAGTTAATAGCTGTTTATCTGCTAATAAATTTCATACAAATATTACCCTAAAAGTGTTTCCAGAAAGCGCTATAATCCAAAAATTTCGGGGGAACATGCCCCCGCACCCCCCTAGAATACGCGTGCCTTCGGCACGCTCTAACACCCCACCACTTTTATTGCTTCCCTTGCTCAACCCACCAGCATACGCCACTGCACATCAGGCGGCGATGGCTTAAATCAAACACTTTGTCGTTCTCTTCAATTCATCAAATATTTGCCCCCCCCCCCAATTTTTTTTTCTGGCTACGCCACTGAACCTATATACATTAGGGTGCGGCTGATGCCCCGACCTGAAGCAAAACACCCTAACTTTTTTTTATAGGTGACACTTGGTACAAAAACAATATTTATGAAGTTTAAGACCAATCTATAAATGTTTAGGGGGTCCAGATTTGAATTGAAAATTGAGAAATTTGGTACTTAATTGCCATAATCGTGTAGTTTTACACTACAGTGCTACATAGTCCTTCATTTATCAGGGTAAATGCTGTATTTAAGGTGATTTATGCTCCACAGTTGCAATGTTTCACACAGTAGGCTATTATTATGTTCCATACTATTTTTTAACAAGTAAGGTTTTACAAGCAGACAGCCAAACACTACTTTGAGAAGTTACGTGACAACCTATTGCAAAATATGCTTGATATGTAATTGCTGGAGAATGCAAGTATTAAGCAGTAGAACAACATAGTCTGTGTATTACTATTAGCCAGTACAATACACAACTTTTATTAAATATGAGTGACTGAAATCTTCCTGGTCACTATTGTCAGCTTTCCCTTGAGAATCGCTAAAAATGAAAACATGCCTATGTGATGTCATAATACCTTCAAAATGACTTACCACTGTTTAGCTCAGTCAAATACCTCCAGTTTCAGTCTAGCAAGTGCAGATCATTTCTAAGGCATTGTTCCCAGGTTCAGAATAAGGTTAAACGTAAGGAGTTAGTTACAGAGCACTTCTCCTATATCAAGACAAGGCTCCTAACCATTTTAATTGTGACAACTTAGGAATGGTGAATTACCTTAGACATTTAGTATGCTTTGTGGTGAAACATGCATAGAATCATATTTATCAATTGCAGAATGCAGTCTAGAATCAATACGTGTAGTTTGTATTCAGTTGGTAGGCTATTTAATCGAAAAAAAGTTTGCTAGGCTATGTCTTCTTATGCACAACATGACCCTCAGTATGTTCTACTCGCTACGGTTACCACAAAAGCAGATCAAGGTATCAAACGTAGCAAGTTACCAACCTACAAGCAAGTGATTTTCAAATTAATTCAAACAATTTTATCAGGAAGGCAGGTAATTACAGTACAGTTGAGCAAGTTTTTACGTTTTACTTGTGAGCTAACATTTCTACAGTTGCAAAGCAAAAAATGCCAGAAAAAAATAATTTTTTTTTACAAGCAAGAATTTCAAATGAAGATTAAGAGAGACAAAGGCAAACCACTAAAAATATATATACAAGAATTTCAGAAAAAGCTTAGCAAAACCTGTCCTTTCTGGCCACGCAATGTAATGAAAAAAATAGCAATGAAGAAGACATGCTATTCCTTATCAGTATACAAGGCAATCGGGAAGCAAGTATGGCTGGAAAAGATAAAGTGTTAGAAGCAAAAGTTAAAAAGATCAGTACCAGGCCACAACAACAAGATAGACGAGTAGCAAAGCCGCCAAAGGAGGAGACCCGAGTTAATGACATAAATAATGCTATTCATTTAGAAGCTGAGGATGAGGATGACGTGGACAACGAGCCATGCACATATTCAATGATTTGTGAGGTAGAGGAAAAACACTCTCATGATAGAAGATCAAAAACAGGAACAGCCATGTTCATTTCTCATGACATAATGAAATCTCCAGGATTAGTCTCTGCAGCAATCAGAAACAGCATTACACCAACTGCCTTATCTCTTACTCTCCATTCTATGGTTCAAGCCTGTTCTGGAGATGCTTTGAAGCTACATCTCCATCCATCTCAGTCACACAGACACAGAGTTGAAACAGCGCAACATATCTCATAAAAAATGCTCTCCGCATGGTCAGTTTGGTCACCACCTGCTGTTGGTGCTGTACATTGGGATGGAAAGCTTCTGGAGACTTTAACCAGCAAGTAGAAGCAAGATGAAAATCTCCGAGTTTTGATATCTGGCATCGGTGGCATTAAATTGTTGGGTGTTCCAATAATTCCAACCCATTCAACAGAAACAGCTGGAGCACTTGTGTCCAAAGTTACTATGCAGTTGCTTGAAGATTGGAATTGCAAAGATTTTGTTACATCTCTTGATTTTGACACAACAAGCTGTAATACAGGGCATTAAAACTGGTGCTTGTATACAACTTCAAGAAGATATAGGTCGCCCCTTACTTTAGGCTGCGTGTAGGCACCATGTGGGTGAAGTAATTCTTTTTAAGGTGAAAACCTGTGGTGAAATGATATGCTTTTATGTATTATAGAGTACTGAAATACAAATGTTAGAATGTCACTTCGTAATATCTAAAGTTTAACTCAAAAGCAATAAAGGAGTGTTTATATTAAATTTATTATGGCTAAAGCCTACACAGCGCTGTGGTAAACGACATTAACAGTATAAAACACTGATTTTCTAGTGTCAGTTATGGTATGTTCTGAACAGGGTATTCATTCAAAGAATTTGCAATCCAAAGACACCATTTTTGAAACTTTTTGCAAAGTATGTTTCACAGATTTTGCCTAAACTTAGAACGTTTGCCATAATTCTGCAAAAATTTCAGAAATTCCATTGCACAAAGTATGCAAAATTACCCCTAAATTGACACACTTGTTCTAAGTGAAACCTAAGCTTCTGTTCACAGCATAAAAACTATAATTTGCAATAATTTACAAAAAATTAGCTGGTATCACATGAGCAATGAATATACAAAAATCACTCAATTTTTTTTTTAAACATAAATCACTCAATTTAATGTCAAAATTGAAATTTGGGAAAATCGATAATCCTATAAAAGTTTGATTGCAATCTGGACCCCCTAGACCTTATTCAATTTTGCTGAAACTTCATATTTAAGCTTTGTAGACCAAGCCTCACTTCCAAAAAAAAGTTAGGGTTGCTACAATCAAGTTTTAAATTTTACGGGGCATCAGCCGCACCCTAATATACATATAGGCTAACCGAGAACGTCTGATCACCAAAGTATGTTGAGCTAACCAAGCTCAAAGCTTTCTTTGCAAAACGTTTGCACTTCTGGAATTTTTTTTATCCAGCTGCTGGTAAAAAAATCACAAGGGAAAGATGTTGCTATCGACTTTACTTTGGCACTTGGCGTCGCAGTGAAGCTCAATTCGCTGCAGTTGAGCCAGAGCCTCATCAGGGTTCCCGCAAAAATTAGCGAATAGCAATAAGTCCTTTTCAATTGTGTAAAACCCTGAAAACTGTCGTTGAATTCGTCAATAGCAAAGAAATGAATCAATGCTCGACTGTATCATGGTATTACTCTCCTCTGCAGGTCGTCGTGCCACTCGGCATGCGACATTTCAGCTGCAGTCAAGTCAGCAAATGAGTTATATGTGCTCACATCGGACTTGTTTGGTCATCGCTTGATAAACTGAAGTTGCTGACTTAGGGAGCGTTCAAATATTACGTAACGCCTTCGAGGGGGAGGGGGGGTTTATGCAAAGCGTTACGTTAGCGTCACATCGGGGGGGAGGGGGTTCAAGCAAAACGTTACGTAACGCTTTGGAGTACGAAATAGTACTTTTTTGTGCTGAATTCGTAGTGAAAAAGCGTTACATGGGGGAGGGGGGGATTGAAAAAAGCGTTACGTTGGTGTTACATGGGGGAGGGGGGGTCAAAAATTCGGAAAAAAGGCGTTACGTAATATTTGAACGTTCCCTTAGGCTATGACGTGCTTGCTCAGTTTCATCATTTGCCAACTTCAGCCTTTTGCTCAAGTGTTGCTAGCTAAGTTGTCACGTGTGACTTGCTCAATTGTCGCTAGGCTATGACGTGCTTGCTCAGTTTCATCATTTGCCAACTTCAGCCTTTTGCTCAAGTGTTGCTAGCTAAGTTGTCACGTGTGACTTGCTCAATTGTCGCTTGCTCAATTGTCGCTTGCTCAGTTAAACAACTGCTGACTTGTTTACAGGAAGCTCTGATCTTCACGACAATAATAGCAGTGCTTCCACTTCTGACAACTGATAAATCCTCTTCAATTTACTTTTTTGTTCTGAAAAATCCTTTTTTTCTCAGTCGGAAATCTTTCAAAATTTCCTTCATAGGCGAGGTTATTTTTGACATTATTTAGGTTAAAAAAGATGCTAATACAACTTTAAAGTTATTATAATCTCAGTTAAAGCCATTGTAATCACGATTTTATTCAGTAGCACCGGTATGTCGAAGCAACGTTGTTTTATTAGAACAGCAGGCTGCACAAAAGCAGCCCATATTTTACAATAACATGGTTTAGCCTACTTCCTTTGTTCACTGTCCAGCCAAAAAACTGCTTGTCAGTTAGTCGGTTCTGGGACATATTTACCACCTGGTCCTGGACATCATTTACCAATTACCACTCTCATCTTTCCTACCTGGACTCCTAACCTATCCCTAACAACGAAAATGTACAGGTGGTAAATGTCCAGTTTCAACGAATTATCCATCCATTAACAAATTTATTTTTGTGTTTAGTTTTCCTTGATGCGCTAAGCCGCTAACTTAACAGTATTGGCTGGGCTATCTCTTTTTTCTCCTTGTCAGTAACGTCTTCACAATCACCAGAGACTGACGAAAAACTCAAGGATACTAGGCCTATTCATGATACTAACTCAGTCTGACTGTACACTATAGGCCTACATGCTGTATACAGCACACTACATAGCCTAGCCTCTATTATTATGACACCATAATCAGTTAGCATAGGGGTAAGTCTTTGTCAACTTGACCAGAAAAAAGGGAAAATGTAACCCATGGTCTCAGATTTTGATGAAACTTAGACACTTTGCAGAGCAAGTCATTCTGAGAAAAATGATACCAATCTCAGCAAAATCGGCTCAGCGGTTTTCGGGATATGGCCATTTAAAAATGAGGTGTTTTTGCGTTCGCTCAAGCATGAAATTAGTGAAAAGTTGGTACAACAAATTTTAAACGTAAATAAAACATACACCATTAATGTTACAAACTTCAAATTTTGTGAGAACTTAAGTTTGGTTGAAGTCAACACATTTACAAACTTTCAACAATTTTGGTCATGGTTGAATGATTTTGAAGACAAGTTAATATTGTTGTGGAATTGAAATCAATCAACCGTGACGTAACTTCCAAGCACTATACTGAAAAAGGCCCCTCTTCAATTTTTTCAAGTAATACATCATATGAAAGGTCTTGACTTCCCCTATACAGTGAAACAAAGATATCTTTGTGTATTTGAGAAAATCTAGGCGTAGTAAGTCGAAATGTACCATATACACAAAGTGGCTAAATTGATTGTTTTTATAATTGTTCAACAGTGCTTTGCTTCCCTTTTTTCCAATTATGCACAAAATATATACATTAGTAGACATAATAGGTAAGTTGAATGCTTTGAATATCTTGCTTAGTCAATTAACCATACTTTGACTACTGAAAATCAAAGCAAAGATTATTGAAATTCAATGTGTAAAATGTTTCACTTGAAATTGGTTTTTAATGATTGTATAGTTTAATGCCAGAAGGAAATAAAACCAAGAATACTAATAGAGAAGTGGCTCTTTTTACCTGGTCCAAAGATGCAATTTAATCAACAAAAAAGGTTATCGTGCTTTGAGAAATTTTAAGAAAAACATAACGATATATCACAAAATTCGTCAGCAAAATCCCAAGGGATAATTATATTGAACTCTCATTGCAGTTTTGAACCATGGTAACTTTTGGGCTGCTTTTCAATTTATGTTCCCAATTTAAATAATTGGTCAAACTGGATATTAATGATTGTATATATAATATATTCCAAAGCATATGTGTGACAGAAATTAATTATTTATTAGCTGATCTCCAATGAGTTTGAATTTGTTGCAAACATTGCATGGAAAATTGATATTGGTCTTGAGTAGTTGCAAGGGTTGGACTGTCTACAACACACAAAACATGTTCAAAAGGAATCCAACATTCGTCTTTGTTTCTTGGCCAATGAAAAGATGGAGACGGTCCATTAGGGTGCAGAAAATTTACAAAGATGTCACCATTTTCTGTGTCAACTACCAAAGTTACTCCAACATAACCACTTTCCATCATACATGGCTGCTACAAAGTTACCTTGATTGATGCTTTTGTTGCTGTACTTGGTATCAAAGTTGAAAGTGTAATCATATGTGAGTTCATTGCTTATTCTTTTGATGCCAATTTTAGATTTGTCAACTGGTTCAAAGTAATGAAATCCTCTGGTTCCTTTTATTGTACTTGCTAGCTTCCACCTTTCTTCCAGACGTTTTCTTTTCATTCGTCAA
The DNA here is from genome assembly GCF_918807975.1 of Aplidium turbinatum. NCBI lineage: Eukaryota > Metazoa > Chordata > Ascidiacea > Aplousobranchia > Polyclinidae > Aplidium > Aplidium turbinatum. The sequence continues at coordinate 5,220,384 of NC_137484.1, read as the reverse complement.
ATCTTTCTTGAGAAGTTATATGAAATGTATTGAAGGCAATTTTTCAGTGCAGTGATCCATCATTTCATCTAAAGTACCAATTTGATGATGTAGAGGTCTTCGTAAACTTTCCATAGCTGTTGAATGCTTCACAGTGCCCCCAGTGCCATCGCAAGGTGACTTACCATGACTTGTGGCAAAGAAAGACCATGATGTTTCCAGGTCAAAATCATGCTTGGGCAGGCACAAATGAAATTTTCTTTGCCAACAAGTCATGGTAAGTCACCTTGCGATGGCACTGGGGGCACCGTGAAGCATTCAACAGCTATGGAAAGTTTACGAAGACCTCTACATCATCAAATTGGTACTTTAGATGAAATGATGGATCACTGCACTGAAAAGTTGCCTTCAATACATTTCATATAACTTCTCAAGAAAGATTTGACGAATGAAAAGAAAACGTCTGGAAGAAAGGTGGAAGCTAGCAAGTACAATAAAAGGAACCAGAGGATTTCATTACTTTGAACCAGTTGACAAATCTAAAATTGGCATCAAAAGAATAAGCAATGAACTCACATATGATTACACTTTCAACTTTGATACCAAGTACAGCAACAAAAGCATCAATCAAGGTAACTTTGTAGCAGCCATGTATGATGGAAAGTGGTTATGTTGGAGTAACTTTGGTAGTTGACACAGAAAATGGTGACATCTTTGTAAATTTTCTGCACCCTAATGGACCGTCTCCATCTTTTCATTGGCCAAGAAACAAAGACGAATGTTGGATTCCTTTTGAACATGTTTTGTGTGTTGTAGACAGTCCAACCCTTGCAACTACTCAAGACCAATATCAATTTTCCATGCAATGTTTGCAACAAATTCAAACTCATTGGAGATCAGCTAATAAATAATTAATTTCTGTCACACATATGCTTTGGAATATATTATATATACAATCATTAATATCCAGTTTGACCAATTATTTAAATTGGGAACATAAATTGAAAAGCAGCCCAAAAGTTATCATGGTTCAAAACTGCAATAAGAGTTCAATATAATTATCCCTTGGGATTTTGCTGACGAATTTTGTGATATATCGTTATGTTTTTCTTAAAATTTCTCAAAGCACGATAACCTTTTTTGTTGATTAAATTGCATCTTTGGACCAGGTAAAAAGAGCCACTTCTCTATTAGTATTCTTGGTTTTATTTCCTTCTGGCATTAAACTATACAATCATTAAAAACCAATTTCAAGTGAAACATTTTACACATTGAATTTCAATAATCTTTGCTTTGATTTTCAGTAGTCAAAGTATGGTTAATTGACTAAGCAAGATATTCAAAGCATTCAACTTACCTATTATGTCTACTAATGTATATATTTTGTGCATAATTGGAAAAAAGGGAAGCAAAGCACTGTTGAACAATTATAAAAACAATCAATTTAGCCACTTTGTGTATATGGTACATTTCGACTTACTACGCCTAGATTTTCTCAAATACACAAAGATATCTTTGTTTCACTGTATAGGGGAAGTCAAGACCTTTCATATGATGAATTACTCGAAAAAATTGAAGAGGGGCCTTTTTCAGTATAGTGCTTGGAAGTTACGTCACGGTTGATTGATTTCAATTCCACAACAATATTAACTTGTCTTCAAAATCATTCAACCATGACCAAAATTGTTGAAAGTTTGTAAATGTGTTGACTTCAACCAAACTTTAGTTCTCACAAAATTTGAAGTTTGTAACATTAATAGTGTATGTTTTATTTACGTTTAAAATTTGTTGTACCAACTTTTCACTAATTTCATGCTTGAGCGAACGCAAAAACACTTCATTTTCAAATGGCCATATCCCGAAAACCGCTGAGCCGATTTTGCTGAGATTGGTATCATTTTTCTCAGAATGACTTGCTCTGCAAAGTGTCTAAGTTTCATCAAAATCTGAGATCATGGGTTACATAGCTTGGTCAAGTTGACAAAGACTTACCCATAGGCAAGAACTAACTTTTATAAACCGGAAGGATATCACTAGCCTAAGCTTATCACACCTAACTGTACGTCAAAGGTCGAACCTCAGCGAACTTTGTCATTGCTACTCAACTTCAACTGTAAATCAACGGGTTACCTAATTTTAACTAAAATAACTGAGAACTAACTCACTCACTGCAGTCTGCAATCACGTCCAATTCCCAAAATGGCGAGAATAGAAATCAAGCGACAGAAAGGTGAGGATGGGAAAGAGAGTAAGAGGGATTCCGGATGTCGAGGAACGACGGAAACCAGCTGATCATCGTTATTCCAGTCGTTGTTAAAATTTTTGAAAAGAAATATTAAAAAGTTTTTCTTTAAAATTGCTAAAAACAACAATTCCCTTTTTAAGACAAAATTTCCTTGTAAAATTGTTAAAAATCCTTAAAAAATCCTTCCTATCTTCATTTCCCTTTTTTATCCTTCGAAGCGTTGAAAAATCCCGATTTCGGGATAAAATCTTTCAAAGTGGAAGCACTGAATAATAGTTCATTTCGTAATTATGATGCAACAATGATTCCAACTTTTCTCGCCCGGCTATTCTCTTTTTGTAAGAAAATGCAGTCTTGATTATTTTTTTTTAAATGCAAATTGAATTGACATGGCCTCATTTCTGTAATTTCTAAGGGACAAAAATAACACTTAGGCCTACATTGTGCTACAACAGGCGCGGCCGGATTTGGCCTGCGGGCCGAACGTTGGACACCCGCTGTTCTACAGTATCTTTTGTTCATCTCTAAAAGGTCTTTGCCGCATTGTTAAACGCAAATGCAGTGGGGTAGCTAGGGAATGTGCCGCCCGGGGCGAATTCAGATTTTGCCGCCCCTTCAAGAAAAAGCATGTGAAAATGAAATGCGTTTTTTTATCGGATTATAATCAAAATCAAAAATCGTAGTCTGAAAGTGCCGCCCGGGGCGGTCCGCCCCCCTCCCTAGCTACGCCACTGCGCAAATGTTCTCTGGTTTTCCAGCCAGACTTTCCTTCCACGCTTACCCTATTTGCCCTGATCTTGAAAATTTGCTCTGGGTACTGTACAACTTCTTGTTTCCATCGACCTTGAAGAGTTGAAGTTTTCTTTAATTTGGAGACAGAATTTCCTATCTGGCATTGCTGTTACAACTAACTGACCTAATAAATTCCAAGAACAACCTTGATTATGATGTCACAGAAGACATATTGCTTCAATCATTTTGATACTACAGCAGTGTAGCCAAGTTTGCAGTTTTTCAGCAAATTTGGATTTGGATTTTTCATGTTTGCGTATTTATTTTTGAGTTTGCATGTTGCTTGTTTTTTTCCAGTCTAACTTTTTTAAACTTCTTTTTGACCCTGAAGTAGAGCTTTTTTTATGGTAGTTAACAATGCATTCTTTCTTTTCAAAATAATTATTGTGTAGAATGGTGTAAATAAGGGTTATTCTTAAAATAAACGTGCTGTATCAACTTAAAAATTTATGTTTAAAATTTTAAACTGTCAAAATGCGTGCTTAATATTGATTGCTATTGGTTGCAAATTATTGGGCTTGCTTTTGTGTTGATTTGTCTGTTTTTTAAATTCACTTGCTTGGTGTTAAAAAATAACCTGGCATCACTGAGCCTACTTTTCAGTAGTGTTTGACTCATTGACTGTTTGCCAGATAGGAAAGTTCTCCCCAATTAGAAAAACTAAAAAGGCTGTTGGAGAAATAAAATTGCGAGTTGCGACTGAGGAATTGAATTTTTTTTAGAAAACTAGGACGTGGCAAAAGTAGCAGCAGAGTTAATGATTTTTTTTTGTAGAAAAAACACTACTTTTATTGTCGCACTTGATTCCAAGCATTGACTGCCTCTTGCATAAGTGGTGAGAACTCTGTTCTCGCTCAAAAGGGCTCCGGTTCGCCACCGATTAAGAGCATGTCGCTATGTCATTCCAATTTATTAAAAAAGTAAAAACTTTTTCGGGATACTACTAAAACAGTATGGTGTGACTGAAGTTTTGAAATTCGTAGGTCAGGTAATTAGGAACACTGAGGATCGGTGCTGGAAAAAAAATCACTGATGGGAATCTGGCAATACTAGGCTACACATAACATACATGGAAGCGGTTTTAAATGAAAATCACAGAAACTTAGTCGTCGAGGATCGTTCCAGACAAAATTTAGTTAATACTTTGTAACATTTTCAAATATTTGTTTGGTTAAACAAAATCTGTTTATTAGCTTAGGACTTCCAACCGATAGCTATTGCGTACCTTTTTAAACTCATTATGGGATCGAAGTTTAGTTTCTTAGTAGGTTTATCTGCTGGATTTTTGATTTATTTTGTTATTGAACAATTAAATAACCACAACTCAGACTTGAAATACCCAATTCCAGCGACAGAAATAGCAACGGTTGAAATAAATCACAACATGAGCAATTGGGATCACGCGGTAAAGCTCACTGAAGCTACCCAGAAAGCGCGACAAGCAACATTGAAAGCAGTTTGTCGGGATACATTTAAGAAAAAGCAATGTCCATCCAAAAGGGATCAACACGTCCACTCAAAAAGTTTGTATTCCAAAACCTACCAGGTAGTTTTTGTATAACCGTAGCCTAAACTTAACGATATTTATACCTTGCTATATTATTGCAACATGCAAGTAGGCTATTGTTTTCGCTTTGGTAGTCAGAATTCAGAAGTCCAGTTTGATTGCTCAGTTGGTTAGCGCGTGACTTTGTGAACGAAGAAGCTTCAAGATCAAGCGGCGCTGGTTCGACTCTCGGGGTGTGCGCTTGATAAACGCATTCTAAAGACTGCTCTCTATTCAGAGGCACATGATGGATTGAACAATTCCTCTGCAACAATACTTCACCAAGGGAACGTTCAAATATTACGTAACGCTTTTTTTCCGAATTTTTGACCCCCCCCTCCCCCATGTAACGCCAACGTAACGCTTTTTTCAATCCCCCCCTCCCCCATGTAACGCTTTTTCACTACGAATTCAGCACAAAAAACTACCGTTCCGTACTCGAAAGCGTTACGTAACGTTTTGCTTGAACCCCCTCCCCCCCAATGTGACGCTAACGTAACGCTTTGCATAAACCCCCCCTCCCCTCGAAGGCGTTACGTAATATTTGAACGTTCCCCAATCGGAAATTTCAGTCTGTCAATCTCGGTGAGCGGCCCTGCGTCATCAGTTCAAAGTCTCTACAAGTATGCGAAACTGCCAGGATTAAGCTCTCAAAGAAGCTTTTCCAACCCGAGGATAAAGATCAAATCAATAAATTGAATTGAAACACTGATCCAGAGTTGCCAGTTCCGCGGTTTTCACCCGGAATTGGGATAGTTTTGTCTTGGAGCGGTGGAAAATTCTAGCAGTCGCGTTTTTTGTTTCGTTTTATTTTCACCGAAGTTTCGATTTTGACTAAATACATTGAGCTACTTTTCTCACTTGTGACCATTCGGCTACTTTTCAGTAGCAATTGAGCTGGAAAGTTCAAAAACATGTGGCAACTTTGCACTAATCTGAATTTAAACCAGTGCATTGCAGAGGTGTACCGGATCCGGAGCTTATGTTTGTCATCGGATCTGGATCTTGTTTTTTTTTTTAAATAAACGGATCCAGATAGGATCCTGATTTTAAATTTTCATGATTTTTTTAAATTTTGTGTACAAAGATATAACATTTTTTATGAGCTCCTGACAACATTTCCAAACCAGAAAGTTTTGCACCATTGCGTTCGTGGCAACACTGAAATTTTGGTCCAATCAAAGTTGATGTTGTTATGAGATCATAGTTTTTCCAAACTTTAATCATTAGGCCTATTTTTGCTTGTTGCTTGTTTACTGCAGTATCCTAAGTATTGAAAATGTTTGTGGGTAGAGAGATAAACATGCATGGGTTGCAACGTAGGCTACTAGGGTTACATTAAATTGAAAAATGTTTTAAACCTTTCAAGGTTTTGCCACCTTTTCCCCTTCGTTAACGTGCTGGTAGGTTTATATCGATTTTTGTAGTTAGTATCTTTTTCGTCCCGGACGCGTTAATGACGAAAAATAAAATGATTGATGATTGATTGATGATAGACTCTATTTCATTATTAAGCTTACAGCCTACATATTTTAGGTAGGCCTATTGCTTTCTTCTGCTTGCTTATGATGCAGCAATTCAGGCAACATCTCCCAATTGTTGCAACCAGAGCAAAGTTTTCATATCAGGGTCTATGAGATCCACATGTTCTGCAGGAGTAGGTCGAAACACTGGACAGTGATTTATGATGTGCTGTGCTGTTTGACAGTCACCACAAACACAGGCTGGTGAGTCACACAATCCCCAGGTAAACAACTAAACATATTGTGCTTGAAGCGACCAACACCAGTACGGAGGCGATTCAGAGTCACCTATTATTTTTTGGCAGGTCTGAGCCAGGTGGTACCGTAGTGCCTGGTGTGACTTGGAACTGGTTGGGCCGTGAGATGGTTTCCCAACGGTCTCTCCATGACTTCATCAGGTCGAAGTGACCTTCATGAAGCGCCACAATGTGTCGAGAAAAAGAGCGCCCGGAAGGCAGGCGTTGACGTGTGAGCTGTTGTGCGTCAAGGACTAGAGTGGAGGAGATGGCGATCATTGACCTCTGCCTTTAATGCGAGCCGTATGGTGGAATTCTCTCTGCGTAGTTTTGGTGGGGCGATGCCTGAAAGCACTGGTAGTAAGTCTGTGGGAGTTGGACGCAGGCATCCAGTGATTATGCGCATGGTGTCGTTAAGGGTGATATCTACTTTTCCTGCGTGGGTGCTGCGGCACCAGACTGGAGATTGGAGAAGCATATTCGGCAGCACTGTACACACTACACAAGCGCTAGAGCACTAGTGCGCAGTGTTGGGGTTTTGGATCCCCAAGTCGACCCAACTAGACATCTAAGAAGGTTGTTTCTTGCTGATGCTTTGACACGAACTGAGTCACAGTGTTTTTTATACGTGAGTTGCCGATCCAAGGTCACTCCCAGATATGTAGGGCAGGGGTTATGTCGGATAACTTGGGTTCCATCTAGGGGACTCGTAACTGACGGCCAGCTTCCATGTTGTTGAGGTGGAAAGGTGTGATGGTGGTTTTAGCTGTGCTGAGTTTTAGTCTCCAGTCCTTTAGGTATTGTGAGATCAGCTTCATATCCTCGGTGTGTACATCCTCTACCTTAGTCCAATTTTTGTTTGTATATAGGAGGGCCAAATCGTCTGCGTAGCTGTAGCCTACTGTGTGGACTTTGTCTGGGGAATGTCGCTAATATAAATATTGAATAACATGGGTGCTAAGCAAGATCCTTGTGGAACTCCATTCCTTAGACGACGGGGGCGGCTGGATTGTCCGCCGCTAGTTTTCAACACAAATGAGCGGTTTGCTATAATGTTAGCGAGAAAGCGAACAAGTTGTTTGTTAGGAATTTTTTGTAGGAGTTTAAGCACTAGGCCTTGGTGCCACACTGTGTCATAAGCAGCCGTTAAGTCTACTAATATGACACCGGCTTTATTTCTCCTCTCGAAACTATCCTCTATGTCATTGGTCAATTTAGTTGTTTGATCGGTTGGGCAACGCCCATGGCGGAAGCCAGCTTGTTCTGCGGGAAGTTGCGGTTCAATGACTGGTTCAAGGCGTGTCATAATGAGCCGCTCAAGAATCTTGTAGGGGACACAGAGGAGAGAAATAGGACGATAGCTCTTGAGGTCGTCCAACGGTTTTTTCGGTTTGGGTAGGGCAATCACGCTAGCCTTACGCCATATCTTAGGAATTGTGTTGCGGTTGAGATAAGCTTAGATTGAATAAAAGTCTTTAAGCCAGGAAAGACATGTGTTTTAGCCGCAGTGTTTTAGAAACTCTGGTGGTATGTGATCGGGTCCTTGAGCTTTACCACATTTCAGCTGTTGGATCGCCGTTTGCAGCTCTTGGGTAGAAAAAGGAGCTGACAAAACGCCATCAACACTCGGGGCAATCCAAAGTCTGCTACACTCCTGTTTTACTTTAAGTTTGTGTTTCTTGTCAGCACCAGGGAATTTTTCATTAGCTAGAAGTTGATGGGCAATGCTGTTGGCTGATACAGGGCAGGGTTTAAATGGTTTTGAACTGCGGCCAGTGAGACGGTTGAACGTCTTCCATGCCTTCCTGCTGGAGTAGGTAAAATCGATTGATTGGACTGTATCCTGCCAACGCTTTAATCGCTTTTTGTCAAGACAGTTCATCAAGTCTGAGGCACTGACTGCAGCATCTTCATTTGAGTCAGCGCTCAAAAAGGCATTGTAGTGTAAGTCACATTCCTTGTCCCAAGTGGGAATGAATTTGTGACGAACGCCACGAGGGACTGTCTAGTTATTGCTTTGGTATGCACTGAATGGTTATTTCAGCAAAAGTAGTTATGCAAATATGTATTTAAATGAAGAAAGATGGCAGATTACAAGTTAAAATGCTTGTTATGATTGTAGGGACCAAAAGTGCTATAAGTGGTAATCAGCCAGTAGCCTAATGCATGATGTACGGTAGTAGGCTATGCGTCATACACCCAAGTAGCCGAGTAAGCTATTGAATTTCATGAATTCATTTTATAAACTAGTTTTAAAAAAGTGTGAATGTGTCATATAGCCTAGTGAAATACTTTACTTATAAAATTTCAGACATAAAATTACTTCAGATCTGTTTCGAATCCGGATCTGAGATATCTAGAAATTTCCGGATCCGGATCTCAAAAAGCAAAAACAAGGTCGGATCAGGATCATAAAATCTTGGATCTGTACACCTCTGATGAATGGGGTTCAAGGTTGTCAGATGTTTTTAGGATATCCTGCCCAATTGCTACTGAAAAGTAGCGAACATCTTAAAGTAGCACATATGCTGTAATGATAGAAGCACTCAAGCATCCTAGCCAACTGGGGGAAAAGCTAGATTTGCTGGCAAATTTTAGGAACTGTTACACAACAATATCTGGAATCCCGCCAAAATGCGACCAGTGTCGACCTCATCGACAGGACGCTAGTGATTCAAAGCCTCTTCACTTCCAAGCATGCGGAGTTATCCGAACAAGAGTCTGTTCACATAACACACTACAGCAGGGGTTCCCAACCTGGGGGCCATGAGCCTTTTTCAAGGGGGCCATGAAAAAATTTGAAAATAATAATTTTTTTAATTTATCATAGCTAAGTCCACTCCAACACTATTTATAACAAAAGAAATAAATTAAAATTTAATAAAAATAGTAGTAACCTACCGGTTACTGTATAAACAAGTTTTTTCATTAAAATGACGTTGCTTGATTTTTTTAAAAGTTAAAAAAATAGGGGGGCCGTTGATTATTCAAAATTTTCAAAGTGGGCCACTGCGTAAAAAAAGTTGGGAACCCCTGCACTACAGGCTACACTCTAGGAGGGTGACAGGGTCGTCATCGTGGCTTGTGAGTTAACCATCAATGTTATAGGGGCTGTGCGGTTAGATAGCATTTTCAATTTTAAAAGGATCATGTGCAGTTTCGAAATAAGCTTAGCTGTAATTGATCACTCAGTAAAATATTCAGACCATGTCTCTTTTGACCAGTTTGCGGTTTGTTCTATTCCAAAATGCGGGTCAAGCACTTGGATAAAGGCAGTGCTTTTGATAGAAGGGCATATCACCAAAAAACAGTATGAGAGAACTCGAAAAAACGGAATAGATTTCTTGAAAATAGCAAGAAAAAATATTCATATTGGGTCTACCGCTAATTTAAAAGAAAGAGAGCTAAACTGGAGAGAGTCTTACAAGGTAAGTCCTCCGCCATCCGAGAATAGCCACATTGGTAGGCTATCGGAAAGAAACATTCTTACATTTGGTAAAACCATTTTTTGTAGGCTATTGATTCTGTACCGACTGCGGTTTCGCATTCAATCTGCACTGAGCTACGTAGGCTATAAACACAACTGAAGTACTAACCCGTCTGCCCCATTAACTTGAGCAACGCATTTCAGGACTGCTCTCCATTCAGCGGCACCTAGTGCATGGAATAATTTCCCAGCAACAAGACTTCAACAATCGGAAACTTCACTCTGTCAATCTCTAGGGCTACCATATGTCCTCTTTTAGGAGGATTTGTCCTCTTTTTTCATAAAAAATGAATTGTCCTCCGAGGACACTTGAAAATGCTGAAATGTCCTCTTTTCTGCATTGCTATCATTTTCAACAAGGTTATATTTTTATGTGACCTTGGCGAAAGCTAAATAAGGCAGCAACGATACCAAAAAGGAAAAGTATGTTTTCTGTGAGCTGTGGCAGAAGTAAGCTATCCTTGTTTAAGAAAAGTGTTTATTGACTTTGAGGTTGGCAATACATTGCTTGCTGTGGATATGGTGGATACATTTATTTCTGTGGCAAACGAAGGCAGTGTTACTCGATGACCACGTCAGATGTATTTCTATTGTTCGACTCTTGTGTTGCCTATTTGCATGAATAGACCACTAATTTCATTTTCCGAGTTCACATCCTTTGATTGGATGCTTATATGCTGTCTTAGGGAACGTTCAAATATTACGTAACGCCTTCGAGGGGGAGGGAGGGGTTTATGCAAAGCGTTACGTTAGCGTCACATCGGGGGGGAGGGGGTTCAAGCAAAACGTTACGTAACGCTTTCGAGTACGGAATGGTAGTTTTTTGTGCTGAATTCGTAGTGAAAAAGCGTTACATGGGGGAGAGGGGATTGAAAAAAGCGTTACGTTGGCGTTACATGGGGGAGGGGGGGTCAAAAATTCGGAAAAAAAGCGTTACGTAATATTTGAACGTTCCCTTACACCAAAGAATAGGATAACGCTTTTCAGCGGTGTGTGGAAAGTATCTGTCAGAAAAAAATGTTGGCACTGATAACCTAATGTTAAACTGTTCGATCTATATTCTATACCAAGGGTTAACAACCGTTTTTGCATGCGGGCCACTTTGGCACTAAGGAGAGCTGTGGCAGGCCGCACTAATAAAATTTTAGGGAGGTTGACTCTTATGCTAGAAATGAACGCATTTCGTACTCAGTATCCAGCGTTACATGTTGTTAATATTTATCTTAAAATACCGCAGCAACAAAATTAGTCGAACAACGCTACTGCAAGGCCAAGCTCCTTCAATAACACTTTTGACTTCTTTAACAATACCTAATAAACGAAGCCACTTGTTTTGCGCACTTATAGCGAGGCGAGCGGTTTCATCAGAATATTCATCGTCAAGCAAGAGTGGTGTTGTCACTTCGCTTCACAAAAGATGTCTTGCCATTAACAGTTTTAGTGAACATGGAAATGTTTGACACATCGCAATACAGGCAACAATAGTGACCTGCAAACATATTAGCAAAAAATAGGCTCCAATAACAGGGAGAAAGAAACCATGCACCATGAAACAAACTCTTGTGAAAATCACTGAAAAAACGTTTCTATCGTAACTCATGAACAGTGTTATCTCAAAAACACCAATGAGTGAGTTTTTCATCCTTTTATAAGAGTCTATAAAACCGTCTTTCTTTGATTAACGCACCTGCAGCTAGTAAAGCCCGCTAATTTTCAAAATTGAGTAGGTTGATAATGGCTGGCTGGCTTTTTAATAATAGCTGGCTTTTTTTTTCATTGATATTAACTTAGTTGTTCCCTTTTTGTGTTTGTGCCCGTATAACTAAGGTAGGCTACCTGCAGCTAATAAGGCCCGCTAATTTTCAAACCTCAATATTTTTGTAAATACTGCATAATTTTGAACGAAACTTGGAATGAGGATACTTTGGGTCTATCTAAACAACATATCTATGAAACAAGTTTCTAAGTAAAATGGGTTGTAAAATATTAAAAAAAATCTCAAGCGGGCCTTATTAGATGCACGTGTTGTGAATAAGGCCCGGTTTGAATTAGCACCAAAAGTGATGGCAAAGGTGTATTTTCACTATAACAACACCACAAAACAAATTCTAATCGACAACACAGGCACATAACTAATAATTAAATACACAGAGACAACTATTCCCTCCCCCGCCCCATGCTCCATTTTTTAAAAAGCCACATGGTGTTTTTAGATATGGTAGGGATGATAAAGTATTTTGATTCTGAAATTATGATATTTCCATTGCAATAACAAATTGGATTAATGGTGTAACAAGAATTGTTTAGGTCATTCAAGTCTTTAACCCTCACTTTCTTAACCAAGGGTGCACAACGTTACCCCAGGGGCTCATGGGCCTCATCACCAAAATTAGCCTAGTCTTCTGATCATCATTATCAGTCTTGCTTTAATTAGAAAAAAAAGTTCAAATTTGTTGGTTTTACTGCATCAGCATGCACATATCTTTCACATAAAATGCAAAAAAACGGAAGTCAAAAAGGTTTGTTAACTGCAGAACAGTCTAAAATATGTGAAAATTAATAAAACCACTCAATTTCAGTCCCCCCAAACTTCAACTTTCCGTAACTCAAAAAGTTCTCAACTTTAGGCTGTGAAACTTTACCAGTTAGTCTCAATTCACCATAGCAGCAATCAGAGCTTCCAATTTTGTTTAAGAGATTTGTAACAACGGAGATCCCGGGAGTGGGCCTTATTACTGGCCGGGCCTTATTAGCTGCAGATGCTTTATTATTAGACAACTGTCACTTGCGGTGCTTATCAGCATGGCAAGAATCGTTGACTAACAAAAATTTTCAGTACAAAGCTAAATATTTTCATAATACAACCAGAAAAAGCCTTTAAATTTATATATAATATTTTGCCAATTTATTATAAATTGAGTTGGCACACCGACCTATTTTGCCAGCAAAAATTTGCATAAAGGAACACTGCTCGTGAAACACAATAACGGTGAAACCCAGTGATGTACGCGCATACAAAAAATATTGACGCCGTCAGCGTAAACGCAAACGTTCGAAAAACCATACGCCGTATAAAAGAAGTTGTCAGCGTCAGCGCATACACTAGCGTAAACTCATTTTTTTTTGCTAGGTGCCAAACATTCACACGCTATAAACCACTCGAAACAAACAAGTTTTATTTTGAATTTCCACGAAGAAACACAAGCATCTGAAAGTGTTCATCTGACATTTTGCTGCGTTTTGGATTCAATATGTCTTTGCCCATTGAAAACATTCTTTCAACTGCAGCGCTGGAAGGTATTGGCGTGTTGTAGCGAAAAAAAGACATTAAAAAGTATGCGTTGACGCTATACGCTGAAAAACCGCGAAAACTTTACGGCGTAGCCTCAAGCGACAACTATTCAAAAAAAATGTGGCCGTAAGCGTTAGCGTAAACAAAAAGTCTACGCCGCAAGGCTACGGCGTAGAATTTGTGGCGAATACGTACATCTCTGAAACCTACACTAGTGTTTTCATGACATTTACAAACTTAAAATAAGCAACCCTATGCTCACAGACATTTTCAAAATTCGAAAACAGACGTTTTAACCAACCACTGGGACAGTGTGGATGGACATCGTATTAGAATAACTTTAAATGACCCCTACTTAGAACTACAATCTGATTGGTAGGTCGGTGGAATCGTATGCAAAGCGAAAATACGCTTCCTGGAAAGTATTTTTTGCCTTCATGCTGTTTAACTCCTCAAGAAAAGTATTTTTGGTTATACTTGTATGCTGATACCTTCCGTGGGCCACACATAACAGCGTGGCGGGCCGCATGCGACCCGCGGGCCGCCACTTAGTGACCCCTGTTCTATACCAAAACTAGTGCAAAGGCGTCTTAAACCTGATAACTAGCTTGCATTAGCTTTGTTTAAATGATGGCACATTAGAAAATGGACAGAATAGTTCAAATATTGCAGAAGGTATAGATTTTTTTTAATGAATTGTTAAAAATCGAGCAGTTCTTCATCTACAATACGCTATAACTCAAAATATAAAATGCATAGTTTCTGTGGAGAAAATCAAATGAACAGCAAAATGTTCATTGACTGAAGCTGACAAATAAATCAGTTATGTTTTTTTATTTGTCACTTCTGCTACATGGGCCTAGAATCATCTAATTCTAAGAAGATGTAAAAATTGTGCAAACGTAAAAATCCACTGGCATTTTACTTGCTTAGCCTACTAAACATGTCCTCTTTTTGGGTGATGAAAATATGGTAGGCCTATCAATCTCGATAACCGGCCCTGCGTCAAGAGCCTCTACAAGTATGCGAAACTACCAGGAATAACCAATCAAGGCTTTGTCAGTCCGAGGATAAAGATTCAAAACCAAACCAACAAACGGTGTTAACGATCTGTTTAAACTATGCGGGAGTGTGGTCACAAGACAAGATAGCGAGCGGTACAACGTTTTAAGGCAATTAAGGAAAATCACTAAACAATTCTAACGGAGGCTGCGCCACTTCTTGCTCTGCCTGTTTCAAAACGTGGCAACAATACAAAATAGATTTTTAATTTCATCTACTGTTCCAGTTTAATCAGAAAGGCCACTCACGTTCCACAATCGTTAGTCAGCTAGGAACCTCCATTGCGCTTCAACACTCATGTTGACGCAATTAGTTAGTCAGCAGAAGATGTCCTTCCACTGCCTCGTGTTTATTGGAAGCCACCTCACTTCGTCCATTCCCATATCTGTAACACTGCTATTTGAAAAAGAATATTGATGAAGCCTCTTTACGGCGGCGAAAGCTCTACTAATAAATTTTATTTAGCCTAGTTGCCAAATTTTCTTATTTTATTTATTGATTTAACGTCAGGAAATAGGCTAGCCTTAGTAGCCTATAGGTTTAATTTAATACGAGGAACATGTAGGATTGACTGCAACAGGAGAACGGATTTTTACTTCGTTATTTAGTTTCAGCGTAAATAACGGTCTAAATCAGTGGTTTCCAAACTGTGGTAGCGAAGGCCTTTCAGATAGTAAGCGAGAAACTCACGTAAGTTGACACATGGACGAAGTGGCGTAGCAGCCACTTGGCGGTTCTGGCTCTGCTCGGCTGCTGCACAGTGCAACAACAACTGCAACTTATCTTACCATTGGTGTTTCAATTGCGAGCTGTGAGAGGAGTTTCTCAAAGCTCAAACTGATAAAGTCGTATTTACGTTCTACCATGAATGATGATCGGCCATCAGCTCTATCGATTCTTTCTATAGAAACAGACTAGCCTACGTTCAAAAACTTGATTTTGAAGATATTATCGCTGAATTTGCTTAGGCGAAAGCTCGGAAAGTTCAATTTTGAGGCGGCTATTGATCTTTTATTTGCCTAATACATTTGTTGTCCATTTTTTGTCTTTTATTTTTGGCCTTAACGCTGAGACAGTGAGGCTTCTGTCTCAAGCGATATAGAACTTTTGAGACGCGGCACATTATAATTTATGTAATGATTTTTATTGAAAAGATTGCTAGAACATGAAACTATTTCAAAATTTGCTGCAGTCTACTTAGTGCGGCATTTTCAACGAAAGCCAGGGGCGGCAGCATATGCTCCTACGCCACTGCATGGACGCCCTTAAAATAAAATCATACAATTTAAGCAAACTTTCAGATTACCCAAAGTGCATTATTGTGTCATAATTAAATTTATTCGTTGGAGATTCAAGCGTTTATGACGCAACATCTAGGTCAGGGGTTTTTAAACTTTTTTCGTTGCGACGTTTTAAAAAAAATTGTTGGGCTTGCAACCCACTCAGCAATAGGAATAACAGTCACATTTATTTATTTGTCTCGCCTTTATTTGTTTCGGGACGAAATGCAAGCAAATGACGTGATTTTTGAATTACCGGCACTATCTTCGTTCCGAAGTACTGCTATATACACTAACAAATTTACTTGTGCGCCACTTTGTGCAAAGAACCGGTTTGAATTTAACTGCAAGTAGCACACAAACTATTACAGTCCTACAAGACTTCTGTTTCTTGTGAAAGAGTTGTAGTCTACTAGATTAGTTTAAGCTTTGCAACTGTAGGCCTGTTGAGTGTTAGACAATAATGCGTTTGCACATGAGATGGCATTGGAGGAAATTAAGCTGAAGTCTTATGCAGCATTTTTAAAAAACGATGATGCTGTAAAGAGTTGTGGTGTTTTAGATTAGCTTTATGCCAAAAGACGTTTAAAAACTTAATGTTGTTCAGGTTATAACAGTTCGTGACCCATTTAGTCGCCTGGTGTCCGCGTACTACGGAAAGATGGTGAAGGCGAGCCCAGGGTTTACGTGGTATTTTGCTAAAATGTCAAGAAGAATCTGCAAAATATACAAACCTCTACGTCACAATCTTGTGGACAGACACCGCCGTGACAGCACAGCTTCTTTCGAAGATTTTGTTAATTACCTCCTGAATAAAAACTCGCCCATGGACATGCACTGGCAATTGTTCAATGAAACATGCCAGCCTTGTCTTTCAAATTTTGACTTTATTGTGAAATTTGAAACGTTGTACAATGACATTACATATTTGAAAAAAAGAATCGGTATATCGAAAGAGCACGGCTCTGTTTTGTTCAGTAGAAAGCCATATCGTGTAAATTCCGATTTGGTGAGAAAAACATTTCAACAAATTACTAAAACAAAAGCAAATCAATTGTATCAAATATACAAAAATGATTTTCAATTGTTCGGCTACAAAAAGCCAGCATGGTTGTGTTAATATCATGCACAAAATACACAGCACAAAACTTGTAGTTTCAAAGAACGTTTGACTATTCTGATAACATATTTCCGATTCGACACTGGCACTGCTATTGTTTTTATAAAGAAACAAAGGCAGACCAGGAATGATTTGGACAACAAACATCTGATGATTGTTTTTGTGAAAAAAAAAACATACCGTACTTGTCTTAGCCTTATATCTAGTGCAGCGGTTCTCAACCAGTGGGCCATGGAAACATTTTGAGGTGAGCCACAAGCCTATCAAAAAATTTGCTCGATTTATTGAAAAATGTAGTGTCATTTGTGCAACTATAGTTAAGTTTACAGTTGTGTGTTCGTTTATTAGTTTCGATTGCAGTAACAAACCAACAAGAAATGATTGCTACAGAGTGGTAATTTTCATTCTAATTGTTGAAACAGTTTTGTCGGCGTGATGTAACCAACGCTTTCTATTGCATCACATACCGAAGTTCATTTAAAGCTATTCCTACAGGTTTTCATAGGAAGCCATTTGTAACTTGGGAGATCGTTTTAGGAGGAATTGAGAAGAAATGTAAATGAAGGGAAAATTTATTTAAATTAATGTATTAACATTTAACATGGCTAAGTTTAATTTATTTATGATTGAGCACACACTTTGAGACCAACGTTGAATTTTTACAACACTTTATGATGTAATCGACTACTTTGTGATTACAATCAAGCTATAACTGAAAGCAGTAGCATACTTGATCTCATGTAGTGGAGATCGGTTTTTAATATTTTTTGGTGAATTGTTGTTGGGCGGAATCGACAATAGTTGAGGCTTTCAATAGAGGAATACGGCATAAATGTTGAGAACCACTGTAATTAGTAGCTACAAGTTAGTCAACAATGTTTAGGAGAAAGTATCTCTAATGCTCAGTTGAATAATCTGTTTTGAAATATGTTCTGCTGTTTTTTTGCTTTAAAATTCTATAGTTTTGTCTTTATATAAAAGATTGATGAGTCACAGAAATTTTATGCAATTAATTTGGGCCATAAAAGAAAAAAGATCAAGTTGCTCGGCTTCGTATGCCTATGGTTCAATAAGACAAACTCTCTACCGAAGCTCTAAAAGAAAAAAGTTGAAAACAACTGACCTGACTACCATGTGTGACACAGGCTACCATGGATTGATATAAACAGGATAAAAATTAATCTATATTAGTCTACTGCTCCGGTAATTGTTTTCAAACACTATGATTGCATTCATATCAGTGAAACGGATTCAGTACATTGTAATCGAAACCATTGCGATGTTGGGGTCATGTATGGCGCCACTGTGTTTTGCAACGTTGGTAAAGTCTTGTGTGTGGTTTTTGATACCTCGTCATAAAGTGTTGTGACGTTTGACGTCGCTGCTGAGTCTCATTGTTACCATGAGCCAACGCTACCCATCTGTTCCATCACAATAAGACTCCCATCATGAAATGTGTGGTCAAAGCTGACGACGGTTGTTCCACAGTTTGATATGACCATTAAATATATTTGTGCGAGGGAAATTCTTGTCACAAAGTTTCATTTGCAAACGCCAATGATGATGATTTGCAAACTACAAAATAATGTTGTCCGGTAAGCATTATTTTAAAAGGGTATGAATGCCACCAAAGAGAAAGCGGAGGCCTAACAAGATTTGATACATTGTATCAAACTTTGCTTCAAGACATGTAAGCTTAAATTACATTCCAAAGATAGGCTACTTCATTAGTCCGATGATAAAGATTCTTAAAGAATTAATATAAATTACAAATATTTAGCATAATTTATCAACATCCTTGCAAGGTATCAGCTTCGAATTACGTCAGTCCTGGCCTGAATACCGCATTTTTGAAGTTCGTTGAGAATTGGCTCAAAAATGTCGCTTTTTGTAGGAAGTAATATTCCCTTTTCTTGTATTTTACCTGAAAAACATTAAGATCCAAACTGACAAGAACGTCTATGACATGTATGACTGATGCGCCTAACTATTTCCACTGTTTTGGTCCGTGGCCAGTGACGTATCTAAAAGGAAAATTTTAGGGGGGAAACAGCAATTGTTAGGCGGAAACGTCATTCAACATGAATTACAACGGTATTAAAAAGTTGTACTGTATTTGTAACAGTATTTAAATAGTTAATTTGTTTGGGGGGGGGGGGCGATTGCACAAAGCCCCCCCCTCCCCCCGTGGCTCAGTTGTCTATTCACGCTACTGTCTATCGGATATCCAGACCGTGGCTTATCATCTGCTGTAATTTTTTATCACATTTTCTAAATGGGCGTAATCAACTTTTAGCTTTGAAAGTGTAACATCAAACCAGATATTGGACAATATGACCTTCAAACAATTGCTAATGGTTACATTTCGGCAAAACAAAATACCGAAGCCACACAAGTGCGCTTCTTTGGATAACGTTTTGGGGCATGATTTTTTTTTAAAGGGCAATATTTTAGGTAACACAACACTGAGATGGCCAATGACGTCACAGTTGAATAGGGAGCGACGCTTAATGTGGCCACTTTGAGCTAAAATTTAATAACAGCTGGAACCTTTCTTTAGTTTCAGAACCAAGCACAATTTACTTTGTTTGAAGTGACTTTAACATAATTTTACGATTTATCTCTGTTTGGGCTTCCCTGAGCCAATTGCATAGGAAACCCCAATTTTGTTCTATGGCCTATTGGTGAGAAAAGGCAATGTGCCAATTAAAACCAGCCTCACCAACCACTTGTTTCAAATAAACATAAATAATTTGCAAACACGACACACACTCAATAGGCGGCCATGATAAGCGGATCTTTGAGGCAAGGTGTAGAAATTAATTTTAGTTCCACACCACTTTCCTACAATAAACCGAGTGCCACGAAGTGAAGACTCATGAAGTACTTAATTTTGAGTCATTTTAAAGCCTTTTGGCATATCTGCCATTCACTACACTACCTCTCCATAACTTCAACCACTTGGCTTCACGTAAGCGCAACTTTGATACTTACCTAATAAAAGCATTCTAGCAGCAATAGCACAAGGATATCCAACGGTCTTAGCCATGGCAGTATATTTGCCAGGATCTCCATACTCGACCAGATCAACACTATGCCTCTCCTTGGAGCCGTTCTTAAACACAGCCTCAACTTCATGACGCATCACTACCATGTCCCGCTCGTCGCTTTCTGAAAAGATAACCTAAACGTTGATTCAACGTCATTTTGTTGAGCATCATCGTTCTTTAACTTTCCTTTTTTGAATAAACTACAAATGACGTCAAACTTGTCATCCACCAACATGACGTCATATGGCGTTTTTTTATTTGAACAGCCCTCAACTGCTTGTCAAGGTAATTGTAACTTTAAGCACAAGGAAGGAAAAAGGAACTCACCATAAGCTAACTTTGAGGAGAGATGTCGAGCTAGAGATGACATTGGATTGCCGGAAGCTTTACTGACAAGAGCGTCGCTTAATAATCCCAGCCTGAAAATAAAAGCATCAGCACTGAACCTTCATCTATGGCTGACAGCTCGTGTTGTTGATTACGTCATTATCCAGCAAATCCGGTGCCTTTTACATTGGTTCAACCTCTACAAACGTGAAATCAACCTATAAATCACCAATTCAGGTATTTACGACGTGATGACAAACCAGTGATTATGTGGCATTGAAAACGCCTTCCTAAAACTTAATTCACACAAAGGAGCCATATTTGTTGGAATAAAAGTCGGATAACCTTCAAACAACTCACTCCTCCACGGCACTCAATCTGCTCTGGCTCCCTCCAACGGCTTCATATACTTTACTTTTCAACTCATTGTTGGAAATGTTTTCTCCCGCGTTTAGTAGTTTCGATATGAATTGTTTCTGTAATGCAACGTTGCACACATTTTGCTCCACATAGGCTACCACCCTCTATCAGCCAGACGACACATTCCACGAGCATTGAACAGTTCAAAAAACCAATCATCCATTTATGTGCGGTAAATCAAGATTGCTTGTAATGTGCAGATGTTTTTTATACAGTTATTGCACATAAAAATTTTAAGCCAAACTCTGTAACATTTAGCCTACTAAGATATACCACACTGGCTGTGAGTTAATCAATCAAGCTTCATATAATGCTACCGAACTTATCAACGATTAGTTATTTACAACCTACCCACGTTAAATCTGGGGCTTGTTCGGACAGCATTTGGCTTGGTACAAGGCTGAGAATGCCAAGATTCAACAGTCCTATCATGATATCAACGTAACCCTACGATGAAGCAATGTTGGTAAGATATTCATAATGGTGTACTGCAAGTGTTGATTCAATCCGTCATGTTTTTGCTCTATTAATACCACGTTTTGTAAGGCTGCTTCACCTCCCAGATCAGTACATACAAATGCCAAAGATATATTTCATTGGGTCAGCCACATGGGTGTAGTAAGGGGGCATGATTCCAGGTGCATTATCAGGAGACACCAAACTGACTGTACATTTTATCTAATAATGTACAAGAGTAACAATAAGGGCTCAGATATTGTCCTTAGAAGAAACAAGAGGTCTTATTGTCCCCCGATGCTGGAAGCTCTAACTACCGTATGCGGCTGAATAGCCGATTTCTAACATCTTGGTAAGTACGTTACTCTACACCAAGAAAATATTTCTAGCAGCATTTTGAAGTAAAAAAAGGTATTTAAAGTATTTTACAATCACGAGAAATTTTGACATGAACATTGAACATATCTATTCTACAAACCTACAACCTGACGAAATAGCAAAACAATCTGGGAACAAATTGGCTGCAATATTGTCAAACTTGTGGCTACCTTGTAACGCAGTGTCCCACGCAACACTGTTGTTGCGTCATAAAGTTGGTACTCATCTATGTAAGTGGTGGCATTTCCGTTGGGGACTCCTTCCAGGTTTAAATCCGTCATGAAGTCAATCGGAAACAAGCCTGTCCTGTAATTATCTCCTCCCTTTCCCTTCTCCACAACTGTACCGCTTCTCAGATACTTTGATGGGGCAGTTGCGGCCATCAAAACTCCCATTGGGAACCAACTAAACAAATTAGATTCCATCAAGCAAGATTTACGTCACACAAGTGCTGATTAAACAAACGAACAATGATCAAATTGTTTCCTCGCTGGGTAGGTTCAGTTGAAATAACCACTCCATGTTTGAAACACAAACGTTTGAAAGGAAATATCTAAAGTAATGAGGAAGACACAAGATTGGACTGAAAGAAGATGTGATGGACAAAATGAGATGGAGAAAAAGAGTGAAGACAATCGCTGCAAGGAAAGAATCGGCCACCCCCATTAGTGGGAACAAAACCGAATTTGTATAATGAACAGATGAAACACAGTTTGCTGCCTTCTACTCTACAGTAGCCTACATCTAACGGCCAGTAGAATAAAGCAAAAGGATCAAGTTTAGACGTCTACCTGAATTTATAACGCAGAGGATTGTCAGCTGCTTCTGGGGCGGGTAATCCCCCACACCAAGACACAAATGACGTAACCTGCATGACAATACTGATATAAAGTCAAAAAAATACAACAAAGACATTAAAATTTAAGCATACAGCATCAAAATTGCCAAAGCCCAAACCTTTCCGTTTCTCTCCCTTATGCCTTTAAAGCATTCCATGGCAAGCATGTGATCTATTCCTGGATCCAAGCCAACTTCCATTAAGATTGAGATACCAGCATCCTGAGCTCTGAAACATCAAGAGATATTATCAGTAGTTGAAATTATCAAACGTTATTTGCTAAATATTCCAAATTTTTGGTTTGCGTGAAACTGGAAAGTTATTTAAACTTTAACACGACAAAACCTTCAAGTGAGCATTCACTTTTTGTTGAACATTTCTTTGCAAGTATTGCCGTCTAATAATGGCATTTACTGTACATAGCATCACATCCACAATGAAAACCATGTTCCTGTGCATGGAACAAGACAATAATAAACAAAACGCAAATGACTCGATCATAGTGACGTGTAAATAGAACGCGAGTCTTACATTCATTTAACTTCTTTTGTGGCCTTTCTATGAATCCAGACAGCAAATCAGTCGTTTTTTACATTGATTCAACGTCTGCATACTGAATCAATGTAAAAATGACTGATTTACTGTCTGGGAATAGATATGTTAAGAGCACCCTGTATTCAACCGATAAAAACACTTTCAAATGTGTCCAGGAGGTAGAGTCCAGAGCTTCTGAGTCTTTTCAGCATAGTTGGAGCTGCCAACTAACTTATCCTAACCATCTTCTACTTTTGTGAGATGAAACTTTTTGTTGTAATGACATGTGCTTTAAAGTAGCACACACGTTTGATGTAGCATCGATGCAAACACAACAACTATCGATTTCTCATCAGTCGGTAGTCACCTTTGATGGAATTTCCTCATGGCAGGATTTGCATAACTCGCTGTTACAAGATTTTTTCTTTGCGCTATACAAAGCTCAGCAACCATAGGATGAAGAGTGTATGGCAAAAGACTGAAATGAAAAGACCGCGGTTAGGAATATTTTGCAACGTAAGCTGCAACAATGTTGTTTTTTTACACCTTTGTTAAAAGTATTCACTTTACAAACCTGACAATAAGATCATGCTCACGTAACAATTCCTCCAAACGCTGCTTTTCTTTAGCTACATCTAAAATAATTGGATAAATCTCATGGTATTTTCTAGAAAGATTGTTGACTTCTTCAGGAATACAAGATGCTGTAAAAAGAGAAAACTTGATACAGATTCGGGCACTGAAGTAAACAGCTTGATATCTTTGAACCATTCTTGAACAACACAATTTTGGTAAAGAGGTGGATTTTTTCGAACCACAGACAAATACATCCTGGCACCCACACGCCTATGCGTCATGTGGTGTGTTTTGCGTCGCGTAATTAACCGTTATGTGATGTGCCTCTCCTCTGCCGGTTCATTCTTGCGCATTTCTTTTTTCGATTTACTGTATGTAGATCAGTTATGTATTTTCAATTTATGTATAGGATCAGTTATTTTGTTACCTGAAAAGTGCTAACATGTGTATGGCCGAAAACGTTCGTAATTTGTAGTTTATCTTTATTGTATTGCATTATTGTGTTAAATACCGTGCGGTTGCAAGGATGTATTTGTCTATCTTTGTCTATTTATTCTTAAACAGTCGCTAGTATATTCTGGCCAGTTTTGTTTTCTCTTGAATAAAACTGTTTCTTTATTTGGTGACAAAAATAACATAAGTTTTGCGTTGGTATCAAAATAAAAATTTGAAAGCATTACCTATAAGTTTGTTTACACACAAAAATGAATCTTTGCAAACACGTTTACTTCAAAATTAAACAAAAACAGCAGAGTTACTGTACCAACAGTCAATTGAGTATCATCTTGTTTCGTCATGTATTCTGCAAAAGGATGCGACACAAATCCAGTTCCTAACAGAAGAACTTTAAACCTCTGCGTTGCTTGCCCACACATAGTAGTCGCTTACAATCTTATCGAAACACACCTAATTTGCATAAAGGATTATATGGTTAGTCTTTCTCAGAAATACAAGATGCAAAGTATTGTCCTTAGCATCCAATCAGACAAAACTGAAGCGGGAAACATAATGAATTGAAAACAATCATACATCGAGATGAACATCAAAGTCATGGAGTTGTTATAATGACATTACATTATTCACACTTCAACGAAACTTACAATTACAAAAATTTAAAATAATGGGTGGATAGTGGACACCTGTGACTCAGACGCGTATCTTAACGGTATATATATCGACAATAGTTGATTATAGCTGTAGATGTTTTGGGACATTGAAGAAATGTATGACAGAGAAATCTTTAATCACTGACTTCTTGCAAATCACCTGACAAAAGTCAGGCTTTAGAAGAACGTTATTAAATATTGTGTGCGAAAAGATATTCATTTTAAAGACAATGTAAAAGGCAAAGTTTATAAATAAAATCAATCCTGAAATAAAAATAAATCACGTTAGATCAAAATTTGTTGCTTATAAAAACTGCAGTCACGGCAATTCTTGTACAACTTAGCCTTGGTATTGGTGGACCAACAATTTCCAAGAGAAAGATATTAAGTGTAAGCTTTTGCAATAAGACAACGGATTCGTAACACCAAAGCAACCAGAAAGTTTTTGTGTAGGAAATATCAAACTTATGTTGCTTTTTCTGAATTATTTTGTTTTCACTTCCAAGCTATTCATGATGAAACTTCAAAATGATTACTTTCCTTGCAGTGCTGAAATGTAGGTGCCCTTACACTGGTTAAAACAATCCAAGACGCAATCAATAATATTGATTTGATTTTATTTATTGTCGCTAAGGTCTTTTGGCGACAGGGCTCATTTTTAATTTTATATCAGGCTTACGATGTCATCACATTATTATCCGACTTATTCTCACTGAGCGTGCTGGTATGCAAGAAAGAACACAATCGGTGTTGTTTTTAAAGTCTTCTGTTTGACCTGACTTAGAATCGATCTACCAGCACCAGAGCCGAAGGCGAAACCACTGAGCTGGTCAAGATGCAATTCATTTTTTTTAATTAAACCATTTCGTGCACAAACCAACAAAACGAAGGCAACCTGGAGATGCAAAGGCTTAATCTAGCAAGCCAAATCCTTCTTTTTTACATTGATTCGTCTGCAGACGTTGAATCAATGTAAACAGAACAGACCGTGCTAGCCGGAAATCGTTTAATTTGTAGCACTACATTAACACATGATCAAAAAATGCCCACAAACAAAACAACTGGCTAATGGAAAACAGAGCAAAAGATGATTTTCAACAACCTGCAGCAGATTGCACAAGGTATAAAAGTGGCATAATAATGTATAGGACTTTAGGTACGTACGTATCTTGGTATGACGTGAAATAGAAGCAATAGTTGAAACATTGTGTTAAAAACATCAAGATGACTTTTGAGAATAGTGAAACAATGATAAGTGATTGACAACAGAATGACGCCTTAATCACAACGACAATATAACAGGCTAAAGGTAAACAGTTGATAAAAAATATCTTTTTTAAATATACTAAAAAACGAACACTTTTCCAGTCAGTTTGTGTAATTTCTAAAACAAAATACACTCCTAGATAACAAAATCCATCATTTTTACATTGATTTAACGTCTGCAGAATGTAAAATGACGGATTTTGCTGTGAGGGCTTCTACAGTACCATCAATCTCTCGAAAAAAATGAGCTTTACCATCTCTCTAGGGATGAACATTTGCAGCCACAGTGCAAACAATGAAAGCAAATGTGGATGGAGCTTAGACCTGATACAGGTGAGGCATACCAAGATGATGACATTGACTGCTGGTCATACACATGAGAATAAAAAACAATACGTAATATTAACATGATTTCGTACAAGGCAAGGATAAGAGCGATGATAACAAGTGACGAGTCAAAATTAATAATAAAATTCACTTAATAACGTCAAAAGCACAATCAAAACCCAACAAGCATGCTTTAACAACAAATAACCATTCAAGAGTTAAAATACTTGCCACAGAATATCTCCGCAGATGGATATACAGTAGTACAACCAGTAGTAGATAGTACAACCAGTAGTGTTAGCACCGACAGTTGGTTATCGAAAGAATGACGCAGCAAGTCGGTTATCGAAAGAATGACTCAGCAAACAGCACATATTTTGAACGTATGGTTGTAAAGTAACTGCTGCACCCAAAGAAAACGTTGTACACTGGTGGCATTCCTTCCGATATACGCTCCCGACACCAGCCAACCATATATAATATAACCTGCTGGATATGGCAAACATTCATCAACAATTGGCATACAACGGGTTAGCAAATAATTTTTGTTTTCGAACGAATACCAAGTCGTCGTAATTCCTTAAGCAGAGGCTGGTAAATGTTTTCCTTCAGCGGAGTGACTATCCCTTTCTCTTGGATTTTACCTGAAAAATAAAATTTAGTAGAACAATGGCCAGCACGCTTGGTCCATGCAAGCAAAAATGATACAGCTTACAGGGCAAAACTAAATCACCAGTCTACAATAGACTTTAGCACCTGTAGCCAAAAAAAATGCACATAGCCTAACTTTCAAAATATGGTAAGTGTAAATTTAACTTCTGCACTTATATTGAAATATATCTGACACAGTTTAGTTCAACGTAAAAGCATTCGCTAAAAGCAAACGCACACCAACGTAAAAAACATACAGCATACAAATTAATAAGTCACCCCCTAAGGAATATAATGTAATACAGTAGAACTCAGTTAATCCGGATCTTCGCCTAATCCGGATAAAACTGGAAGTACAAACGATTTGTAATCTTTTTCTTGAGAAACAGCTTTGGTTTATCCGAATTATTTAATCAGGATCTTCGCCTATTCCGGACAAAAGTTGCGCTTTCTCTATCGCTTTATCCGGATTTGCCCGATTTTTTGTAAGTTTTCCATAGAAACTCGTCTTCGGTAACTGTTTTCAAAAGTTTTAAGTGACTACAGATTATTCCGACACGCATGTCTGAAGATGTAACTTTTGCCAGTGTGTTCTTGCGTTAGACACAAAGTCTAAAAATACATTCATTTTACATGCATACTGCATTTCAAAAGAACTCTATCACTGGGTCGCTAATGTGGTGATCGCGCGTCTCGGAATTGGCAGATGACCACACTAATGCGTTCAATTTCGGTGATTTTTACCGATACCCTTCTATCTAGGTAACGTCAGGCTTGATAGAACCGTCATCGGTTAATCCGGACCTTCGCCTAATCCGCATGGAATCGCCGGTCAAATCGAATCCGGATTAACCGAGTTCTACAGTATGTGAAATGTACTGCACTCAGTTGCTCATCTATACGGCTGCACTGACACTATCTGCTTTGTAAGGCACTAAGGAGCAACGCATATGTGCGATGAATACAGCGCTATATAAAAACACATTATTATTAATATAACCGGAAGTCTAGTGATAGTTTTATTCTTGCAGTTGAACTTGTTTAATTCTGGTATATTTTTATTCACTAAGCAAAGTGTTCAGAAATTGAGATATCCAAGAAGCGCACAAAACAGTACCAGTAGACATTGCACTGGTACTAAGTATACTTTCCTCCTTTACAGTCAATCCACGAATACTGTACTTTATGGCAACATCGTTTTCGCGTTAAGTTAGATTTTACCTAGCAAAAGCATTCTAGCAGCAATAGCACAAGGATATCCAACGGTCTTAGCCATGGCAGTATATTTGCCGGGATCTCCATACTCGACCAGATCAACACTGTGCCTCTCCTTGGAGCCGTTCTCAAACACAGCCTCAACTTCATGACGCATCACCACCATGTCCCGCTCGTCGCTTTCTGAAAAGATAACCTAAACGTTGATTCAACGTAATTTTGTTGAGAATAATTATACGAGATGAAATGTTATGTTGTGATGCAATCTCTATTTTTGAACTGTCTAGGTTGCGTAGTAACGCACACGTGTTTGAGCAAGCACACCTCCTCAGCGGAAGAACTCATTCGAACAGCCTACAAATCCTTGTCAAGAAAATTGAAATTTTAGGTTTAGTTTTAAGAAGCATCCATGAAGAGACAGCCCAGAAGATGCATTCGTGGAAAGGCAATTTCTCAAACAACTCACCATAAGCCAACTTTGAGGAGAGATGTTGAGCTAGGGATGACATTGGATTGCCGGAAGCTTTACTGACAGGAGCGTCGCTTAATAATCCCAGCCTGAAAATAAAAGCATCAGCACTGAACCTTCATCTGTAACCGACATAGTCATGTTGTTTGTAGTAGTTAAGCCAACATTGCAGTTAAAACATGGTGAAGATTACCTAACAATTGATGATGAGGAAGGGAGAGCGACCCAAACAAATATTAAGGGATTGAATACGTGAAGAAAAAGGAAGCTGCGGGTTTAGAAAAGTAGATGCATAAGACAGACCATTGTAGAAGTGAAAAACCTGCATCGGCAACACCACAAGTTAGAATTAAAGCGAAAAGAGAGCAAGCTTGTGGCACTGGGCTAACATTGAAATCTTGTTTCTAAAAATTATTCAAAGAAAACAGTCACATTTGAGAAAAAGTCGAAGAATCTTCAAACAACTCACTCCTCCACGGCACTCAATCTGCTCTGGCTCCCTCCAACGGCTTCATAGACTATACTTTTCAATTCATCGTTGGAAATGTTTTCTCCTGCGTTCAGTAGTTTCGATATGAATTGTTTCTGTAATACAAGTTGCACACATGTTGTAATACATCAACTAAACGACAACAACAAACGCAACAATCACGAAAAAGTTACTATTAAGCAAGCTTTAAGATGCACGTTTTGAGATCTTGCAGTTACATTTGAAAGGAAAGAAAAAGCCTAGAAACAATGCATACAACTTTAAACACTAAACAAAAAAACTTTATTTTTCTCATTGAAAAACACAACGAAGAATTATAGCGTTGATTAAAAAAATAACAATGACAAAAACATAACGTTTACCCAAGTTAGGTCCGGACCATTAACTGCCAATAGAGGATTCGGTTCAAGACTGACAACACCAAGATTTTGAAGCCCAATAATAGCATCGGCATAACCCTGTATAAAACGAAGTGGATTCTCAGTAACCACATACAGTGTCCTGCATGTGTTAACATGAACAAACATCAACTAACAAGACATTCATGTAAGCAGGTGGTGAAATCATATTTGCTTTTACTTCAATAACTGGCAGAAGTTCATAAATTAATCATCAGTACGATAGAGGGGGACCTAATTCCTTTCATAAAACAGCAATGCTTCTTTAAATTATTACACCCTGAGTAGAAAGGTGAGTGGTGTTTGTCAACGTTTAATTTAAGCCGAGCATCGAACCAGGGTTGCATGGTCGGAAGCAAAGTGCCGTTTAAACTAAACCAACTAGCGCTTTACATGAATGTATCCGAGTCTACCTTGTAGCGCAGAGTGCCGCGAAGGACAGTGTGTGCCTTGTCCAGGCCGTACTCAGTCTTGTAGGACAATGAATCTCGGTTCGCCATGCCTTCCAGGTTGAACCCAGGCATGAATTGAATGGGTAAGACCCCCTCTCTATAATTGGACCCTCCTTCGTGGCGCTCAACTGTCTTTCCATCCATCAAGTACTTGGAAGGAGCTAGAGTGACCATAAGTACGCCCATCGGACTCCAGCTGTGAAGAGGAATTTGATAGAAAAATTGCAACAACCCATTAATCAAAAGTGAAATAATTCAGTCAACAACATTTCAACAACATGCTGAAACTTCACTTGGTCAATCTCGGTGATCGAGCCTCCATCAGTGATTTAAAGCCTTTACCAGTAGACTATGTGAAACTGCCAGGATTAAACTCTCAAAGATATGTTTTAAGTCCGAGGATAAACATTCCACGACTAGTCATTCAAACTTGGAACACTTTGGAATAATACATTACACGTTGAAAGAAGTAAAAATAACTATCTTTGGCAACTAGGTCAACTCAAAAGAAAAACAGACACTGAAGACACCAAACATCATCAAGTTCACCTGAATTTATAACGAAGAGGATTGTCAGCTGCTTCTGGGGCGGGTAATCCCCCACACCAAGACACAAATGACGTAATCTGTATGAAGACCAAATAAAGTTGATATCAGAAAACAAAATGGCAGTCTGTCAAATTCATATATAACTTTACTGATCTAAAGTGAGCTTTATTGTGTTCTATTGCATTTGCAAGTCCGCTGGCAACAAACAAGCAAAAATGTACCCAAATAATTGTTCATCCAAAGAAAATATTTTCTTATTGTGACTAATATTTTTTATGGTGGCTGATAGTCTGTGGCAGAATCAGTGGTGCGATACTGACAAGCCCAGCCTCATGGGCGAAACACGGTGTCTATCGCTGTCATTTCTTGCTACAATCGGCTGCCGAGAAATATATCGTTGACTGGATGGTCTAAATGGCTAGCGTGGAAGAGTCTCCTACAAGTCAGCAGTTGTGAACAGAGCAAACTATAACTGAGCAAGTGACAACTAAGCTAGCAACATTTCAGCAAATTGTCACAAGTTAGCAAAATGAGTTTGACAAGCGATGACCAAGCACGTTCGACTTGAGCACGTAAATCTCATTTGCTGACTTGGCAGTAGAAGCACTTGCTGAGTTGTCGCATGCCGAATGGTCCGAGTACTAGCGTGGAAGCTACAACGTTATGGTTAGCGAATCGCAATTGCTCGCTGTACTTGTGAGTGCTCAGCCTGTGCTGATAGCCAGGAAGAATGCTCTCTTCTTCACAAGAATAGTGTGTTAAGTTTACGAGAGGAAAAGAGGCTCACTTCTCCATTTCTGTCTTTTATGTGTTTAAAGCATTCCATGGCAAGCATGTGATCTATTCCTGGATCCAAGCCAACCTCCATTAAGATCGAGATACCAGCATCCTGAGCTCTAAAAAATGAGAGATTTCAATATTTTTGGCATCAATCCAATAATCCATGTTATTAGCCACCAAATACCATCCCTTTTGTCCATCACGTTCATTGTAAGCTTTTCAACAAGGTTAGATTTGTTATACCAAAAGTTTTACCATCAGTGCAATGATCACATCTACAAGATGATCTCACTGATGGCTTCCACTCATCTTCATTGGTTAACAATGATCTTCTCCTCATCTCGTCAACTCACCCATGGTGGAACTCTTTCATGGCAGGTGATGCGTAGCTTGCTGTGACAAGGTTCTTCTTGTTGGCTATGCACAACTCAGCAATTCCAGGGTGGAGGGTGTATGGGAGGAGGCTAAAAATACTTCAATATTATGATAACGCTTTTTCAATTACAGTACACATTATACCACATTTTAAGGTTTCAATTACTCCCCCACACTCACACTCAGTAATGCAGATCGGAGTAAAAGAAACGGAAAAAATGCAGAAAAATCAGACGCTTGAAAAATGTAAGGACGCTGCTGAAAAAAGAAAATAAATGAACTTCATACTTTGACAATGATTTGACTCAAAACAAAGAGACACAAATGTTCACCACTTCGGCTACCTATCAAACGATTTGCAAGAAAAACAGGTTGTGTACTGTGTAGCAGTAAATAAACGTAAAAATACGAGATACGTTCACCTGATAACGAGGTCATGACCTTTGACGAGGTCCTCCATCCGTCCTGGCTCCTGGGCGACATTAAGGAGGATCGGACTCGTGTGCTTGTACCTCCCTGTCAGTCTGTCAACTTCCTCCTTGACCGACGTCACTGAAATCGGAAACAAATTGAACATTTACTAAGGTGGCTTCCTTCAAGAAATGAACCCCAAGCACGTGGCTGGACTTAAGAGCAAGACGTATTGGTAACTAGAAAGATGTTGTTGTAAGGTCCCGACCAAACGAAAATGGAAGAGTTCAACAGGTGAAAGAAATGCAAAACACAACACTCTAATCAAGTTGCGAAATGAATTCTAATCTTTAATTCACTTAAATTTCGAATGATTCTTACAGTTCATCTTAAATCCTTTAAAAGGTGTTTGTTTAATTGCTTACCCACTGACACTGCAGTGTCATTGTGCTTGGTGATGTAGTCAATGAGAGGGTACGACACAAACCCGGCACCGAGTACAAGAACTTTGTGGTTTTCTGCTGAAGTTTGCGACATAGCGCCCTCTTGTGCTCTAGAAATATAAAAAACATTCACAAGAGGGATCGCTCTTGAGCGCTGGCAGACGACGACAACTATTTTTCGAGCCATTCCGCCGTCACGTGCAACACAGGCTCATGAAGAAGCAAACCGAGCTTAATGATGAAACGTCATAAGCAGTGAAGTCCTTTATTTACTTGAAATTTGTTCGGTTGCAAGACCACAAAAAACAAATAATTATAACAAGATACTGAAAGAAAATGAAGGCTAATCCGTAAAAAAATATCTACTGCTACTGCACATGACAAACTACTGCACATGACGACACATGTTTGTAGGTCAAATCATAAATAAGATGCGCAGGTACAAAATTTCCGCTTCATACAACGTTTCAACGTCTGGCAACGTTAATATGATGCAAAGATAGCAGTTATGAGTGGCTAGGTAATTCTTTGCATGAACCAGGTCGACGACACTCACCGCTTCCTTCTCATCTCTTGAATGTATTGAAACTTCGGAGTCAGCCTTCCACCACATGCGATGATGGCCTATCGAAAGAAGAGCGTATTGTTAGGAGGGATCACTATGCCTCTTATCATCTATGTTCACGCCCCATCGGCCTGACACTACAAAGACAGGCATGGGTGCGCCCTAACCGTCTCCGTACGGGCGTCGGGCTTTTCCGCTCAACCATGCACCAATGGGGAATGGCCTCTTCCTCCTCCTGTGAATGTGGTGCCGAGGAACAGACCGCAGACCGCATCATCAATGACTGTACCATCTTCAAGCCACTTAATGGATTGGAGGGTCTGCGCGTCATGGATGATGAAACCAAAGACTGGGTGCTCTCTAGTAGCCTTCTAGTGTAGTCCGGGAACATCGTGAATCTGGGGTGGTAAAAGGATAGACCCTCGGCCGCAGAGGCTCACACGACGACGACAATCACCTATGTTCAGCAACTGCGTCATTTATTATGCGCCAATGTGTGTTGATGATCTGTGCGAACTGGATGACAAAATCAATCCAATGGCTGCTCGACACCTTCCCAAACATCAAGCTCGAGTAACCACCACTGCTCAAGGGTGGTAAAAGACATCTAGCTTCACGACCCTTGGAGTGGCGAAGAACAAAATTTCAAACAAAGAAGGAGCTACCCGAGCAAATTAAAGTTTTTTACATTGATTTAACGTCTGCAGACGCTGGATCAATGTAAAAAATGGTAGATTTGTCGTCTGGGTATGGCGCGAAAGCATGCACAGAAACTCCATGTGTTCTGCAGTGGGAGTCTACTGGGTCGCTTTAGGAAGCAAAACTTGAATAATTGTCTGGGTAAACTAACTGACATTCCCGATATCTTTTCAATGTGGTCTAGAAAATATTCAACCACAAGTAGATACTATTAAACTTGTAAGATCATTGCTTACTATCAACAATTGCAGGGGTTACGATTGCACTCACATTCTTGACAACAGGCGACATTGTAGATCCGAATTCGTCAAACCGAGACGTGGCGCTGCACTGGGCCTGACAAGGTGAAACAAGAGTTACAGTATGTAAAAGCTTTGCAGCAATGGCTGAGAATTCAGGTCTATTCCAACAACAATTCAGGTCTATTCCAACAGTACTTCTTTAACAAGTTAGCATCTACGATTAACAATGAACATTAATAAACAATCATACTTAACACAGTTAATAATAATAATCACCATCAGACTATAGAAGTAGGCCATAAACATTGAACTAGCAAAATCACATAGGGTAATATTTTTTTAAATTTAGCTTACGAATTAAAAACAAAAGTCATTTAAAACGTTGATTGTTCGACTGCGGCTACTTAGATCGATTCATAGTCGAGATAAAACGACCTTTGTATTCTAGTTCCTTGTCATCACATCACTCACTATGTCCTTCATGTATGGCAAGAGTTGGTCTCCAAAGA
Organism: Aplidium turbinatum; assembly: GCF_918807975.1. Classification (NCBI taxonomy): domain Eukaryota; kingdom Metazoa; phylum Chordata; class Ascidiacea; order Aplousobranchia; family Polyclinidae; genus Aplidium; species Aplidium turbinatum. The sequence continues at coordinate 5,186,296 of NC_137484.1, read as the reverse complement.
ACTGAGTTGCTTCTCTCGGTAGTTGAGCCGGAAGATTGTCCACCGAACACACGAGGATCCCTGGCCCTTTCACTCTGTGATGTAACAATAGCATATGTCTGTCATGCAACGCAACATTTAAGCCTCCAAATATGCGCATGTGTCGTTTAAATGGGAACAGCTAAGCGGTCCTCATATGGGAAGTTGTTAAGACAAGACAGCTGTAAAGACTTGTAACATAGTAAAACTCGCCTATGGTGTCACCTGAAGGGACCTTCGAAAAAGTGTTACTATCGCGAAATGTCATCATCATCATTAAGTTCCTTTCTCTCGTCGAGGGTTGGAGGCAATTAGACGACATGTTTCTCCGTTGTGAGATTTTTCTACTGCAGGTTTGTAATCAAGTCCTGATCAGTCTTTAATATCATTAGTCCAAATCCTTGGTGGTCTGCCTCTATGTCGTTTTTCTCTCATTTTTCCATCGAGTAGTGGTCTTTGAATAGAATTATTACGACTCATATGGCCAGAATACTTCAGTTTTCTTGTTCTAATTGTTTGTAGAATTTCCATGTTGTTTTGCATTCGAAACAGTTCATCTTCGTTTGTGATTTTATCCTTCCATGAAATTTTATCCTTCCATGAAATTTTATCCTTCCATAAAATTGTATCCTTCCATGAAATTTTATCCTTCCATGAAATTTTATCCTTACATGAAGTTTTATCCTTCCATGAAATTTTAAGGATTCTTCTATAAACCCACATTACAAATGCCTGCAGTCGAAATGTCACAATAGCCGAGTTCTACCTGACTTTGCAACAGATGCCACTGTCGTGCACTAATTGAGAGTACACGACAGTTGCTCAGCAACTCGCAGTGTTTCATGTAGAATTTTATCACGATCATTGCTTTACAAAAAGAGTTTTTATAGTTTTTAAGACACTATTTTAAGTTTGTAAGATATATGGTTGAAGCGTATGACTCTGTAGACTTGCTCCGCATCCCTGTTACACTAGAAATGGCACTGAATGTTATTCCTGTAGCGCTCAGGTTTGTGAAGAATTAATATCCACAGCTGGAATAAAATTATCAAATTTTCAAAACCCGTGCTAAGACCCCAACAATTATGAAAAAAATATCGTACATTACAAAATAGAAAAAAAAATTAACATCACCTTGCAAAATGTTTAAGTTGTTGAACTTAAATAATTAGGGCACAACACTGATTTTTAATCATAGCATCTAGGTCTTGTTTAGTTCACTGAGAATTACCCCACATTGAACGAGAACTATTGCTTCACAAATGATTTACCGGTATGCTGTTGCTAATATCATAGTTCATTAACTGCCAAGATTCAAGAATCTATTTAATGCAAATTGTAAATCTAAAGTGAAGGTGGTCAGTCAAGACTTACGGGAATAAGTAAGCATCCGGCAGTCACCCTTCAAAGATAGCATCAAGATGTTCATACATTATCCAGAGAAAATAAATGCTTAAAAATATTCGGACGAAACAGAATCGGGAATCATGTTTAGCAAATGTATATCAGTCTTCGCCGCGGTTGAGCCAATTTTTTTTATTAATACTTCAGTAGCTTGAGCACGATTAGCTCTTTTAATTAAATAAAATTTTGTTAAATATTTATTCTGTCACATTCGATTAAAAAAACACTAACAGGTCAGAAAAGTAAGAATGGAAACTAAGCAAGCGAGTAGCTCTTTTCAGTTACTCTGAAACAAGTCAAAACTAATGAAAAATTGAAGATATACAAAACTAAACATTCATCCACACAGACATCAACATACCCATGATGTGTTTCAACAGTGGAAGCATCGTAGATGTCGAACGGAGCGTCGATGCTCGTACATTCCGTCATGAATTCTAATGAGCCTCCTGGGTCGGCAGATACGTCAGCAATGGCTATCAACCTGTGTAATGATAACAAACTAATAACTAACTAAAATAACTAAATAACTATTACTAACGTGGTCACTGGTCATTGGTCAACCATAGTGAATGCTTGAAACGTTGAAAGCTTGTGAGGGATTCCGATGACAATTTCATATTCATCATAAAGCTAATGTTTATTGCTACCTTTGAGAAAATTGTGAGGTGATACCCAAGTCGGTTTAAACTTTAAAGAGACGTAATATGCTGCTGTCAAAAATATTAAAGCAATACAGTGAAAACAGAAACTTTATGCTTTGCTTGATTATATGGAAATTATGTTTTCGGAAGGAAAAAAAATTCTCAAGTGATACAAGAACTTTAACATTTCGTTCTCGATAACCTGACCAGAGCAGGTGGGTAAAAAGCTATGCAAGTACTAAAATTACGAAGAACAACCACAGAAGATACCACAACACTGTACATATACAATCAGTCCCAAGCTTTTTGACTAAGCAGTTAAGCACCAAACTGTTGAGGTTTGTATCTTTTCTGATATTTGCATACCCGATTCTTCATACGAAGACACAACGTGTACCTCTGTGGAAGCCTTGGGCAACCTGGTGAGTTGATCGCTGATCTTCTAACAAGTGGAGATATCTTCGGTGAACTCGTAGACTGCTGCAAAGCTTCCATATCGGCAGTGGTTAACAGTCTCGGGTCATTTGGCCTCCAAAATATCCCGTTCATGATACAAGATGCGTATGGTGCAATCTTTCAACAAGACATTATTCTCAAACGGATACAGTACAAAAATATAGTCCATTGTATGTCGAAAAATAGCACCACATGCATATAACAGATTTGTCAATAAATCAAGTGCCAAGGTAATAACCGGTTAACATTACTTTATTTTTTGATAAAAAATAAAAGTCACATCCTAGAGATACATTTCAACTTAGAAATACATTGCAAGTTACAAATATAGTGAAGCAATACGATCATTAAGCCAACCGTTGCATGTGATCATAAAATTCAGGGACATCTAGAGAAGGGGATGCGAAGGCTCACAGCGATTGCCTTATTCTTATGACACTACCAGGGCGGTATTTTGTAGCGCGTTAAACAAGCGGTTCTTCTCAAAATTGCAGAAAGTTTCATAGTGTAGCTGGTACAGTCAGCTACAGAAGACAGTTAGTAAATGTTACATAGAGCATATTCAAAGAATAATTGTTTGAAAAGACAGTTGAAAAGTTACCAGTAAGCTGTTTTTCTTAACAAAGCCTTTGCAGTAGCAGGCCTCGAAATTCGTTTTTGTTGACGGCGGACGAACGTGTCCGGTCTGAGCAGCTATCTCGGCGGACAAATTAAGTCTCACGGCGGACACACGAGTTTTAGCGTCGATCGTCATGCTTAATCAGTTTATTTTGATAATTCTTCGCCATTTGAAAAGACCAACGACGTGCGTTTGAAGAGTCAAAGCGCCGTGTAGCTGCTTAATATGCCGCATATCTGATTAACTTCTACCGAACGAGGTTGTGTAGCTTCTTGCGTCACAATGCTCTGGACACGAGTCGGAAAACTTCTACACTAACGCTACTATTTTCTGCTGTGCAAAATTTCACTAGGATTTTTTTCTTTAAGTTTATTTTTGCGTGTCATGTGAGCGAAAGTGAATTTTCCCTGGACCTTTTTTTACTTACTGTACGTAATACCAAAACTTAACAAATTTTGCTGCATCTTGCTGTAATAGCCTACTCGTATAATCTAATTTTGTAACCAACCTTGGCTTATCAATATTACTTGGAGATCAAAGCCAGACATTGTGACGTAAGACTTGAACTAAGTTGCGCGTGATTGCTGTAGAAAAATCGTACCGTACTCCTATCGATTCTTAGCGAAGAATTAACCTTTCTTACGCTGATTCGATGTCATCAATCGTTGAAGCAACGTAAAAATCGAAAGTTTTTCTGCTTGAATGGAAGCTGAGGATATCGTACAGTATTTTAATTTTCTAGATGCGCGCTAGAATGCGCGAGAAATTATATTCTCGCAAGTCGCAACAATTGTTCGACGTTCGTGCTATGCAATGACGATTTGTATTGCTAGTTCCTATGTTATTTCTCGGCGGACAAATATGACCGATCTAGATGGTACTTTCCGCGGACATCACATGCTGTGACGGCGGACATGACCGCCGTGTCCGCCGTGAATTTCGAGGCTTGCAGTAGGCTAGATGTAAAGCAAGTATACGGGTAGTTGAATTAACAAGTAACCATGAGCATGTCATGCAATTAGTATCAATGACTGATGCTACGGTAATAGCGCAATGCAGGTTATCATAACAAGATTTGTTAAACTACTATCGGTGCCAATTGTCATTTTACGGTAAACAGAGATTATTTACGATAAACAGAAGCCCTTCTATTGTCAGGCGTATTAAAACCTTTCATATCCCCTTCTTTAGATATCCCTGATAAAATTTCATTGAATTGTAGACTATGCAAGTATGCATGCAATAAAAAACAACACAAAAACTGGTGTTTTGATGTGCTCAATTTATCATAACGAGGTGACAATTGGGCGTCGTGCGAAGACAATTGTGTCTGAATTTGATGATTTTGAACTTGATGGCGCAGACTTAACAAGAACTCGTATTAACTTAACAAGCCACCAAGTTTGTCCAATGGGAAAGCGAATCAAGACGATTGGAGCCGGTAAACCAAGCCAGTTCGTCACTAACCTCTTTGGCGAAGACAGATTCGTAAAGATGAGGATGATCAAAATACTCCTGTATATCATATCCACCATCAGATGTCCTCCTCAAGTGATGGTGCAGGTCCACCACACACCCGTACACAACACTGGTATCTGATACACAACAATAAGAAATTAATATGAAAATTTTTGAGGTTTAATCAACTCAGTTGTAACAAAAGATGACATCAACACTCCGTTACGATTACATTAAAATGATGCTTGATGGACTGATGGTATCACTTGTCCAAACCAATAGGCAACAGTGATGCCATAACAACTTAACAGCGTCGTAGGTTTCCAAGTATGTAATTCCCTATCGACTAGGACTGTTTCTTGTCATTTCAAACCACTGACGAAGAACTTTGAGTGCTAGAATAATATGTGATTTACACCTTGGAGGTTCTTCCGTTCACAAGAACTCGCAATGTATATTATACGTTAAAAGTAGTAACTAAAATGTAGATCACAGTTACATCATATACTACACTGACACCGTCTTTGCTTCGCTTTCTTTTGTCCAATATGACAGGAAATCATTATCATGTCAGTTCTTTACAAAAATGTTGAAAAATTGTATGACCACTTTGAAAAGAAGCTTTGCAGCTGCTTTGCTACTTGTTACTGAGCTACTTAAATACTAAAGCAAATTATGAAACCGTTCATATAAAATATCCATTCCAACCAAAGAGACGCCTCAATACTTGAGATTGGCAAATATCATATTTATTCATAGGCAATTATCTGATTTTATTCAAACACATGCTTTCAATATATACCAGGATCAATTTTCGAAGAGTTGATTGGAGATAGAAAACTTGAAATGGCAGGTAGGGTAGAGGGTTGCTCATAGCTCGCGAAAACAAAAAACCTGCAGCTTGGAGCTATGTGCAACATTCTACTCGCAAATTTCAAGTTTTGCAGTGAACCAGCAGGATCAAATTTCGTAGCAACTTTTAAAGGCATACTAAAGGAAAATTTCAAACCGGAATTAAGCATTAAAATGAGTAAACTGAACATTCAAGAATACATTTCAAAAACAATTACCCAAAAAAATTTGTTTTCAATGGCGCTGGCAAGGCCCAAAGTCCAGTGTTTCATTTATTTTCATTTTTTTCAAAATGACCAAAACGTGCAAACACAGCTCAAGAATACGTCATAAAGTCCAGCAATAACAAAAGCCACGTTACCAATCTGATGTTTTGAGCAAACTGTCTGCTGTTTTGATGTTAAAATGTGCTGTTTTGATGTAAATACATACATAGCCTACAGTCAAATCGCCCGCAGTAACAATTATTGCGTGATCGGTTGATTGCTAGACTTTATGACGTAGACTTTATGACGTTCTTTACAGTCGCACGCTTCGTTGCTCAGGCCAACCTCGTTTTGAAAGCTCTGACAAAAGCACGCGCACAATGGTGGTCAGACCGCAATGGGGCAAAATTTTATTGAAAATCGTTTTATGGTAGCATGTTAAACACAAAGAACGTGGAAAATCGCCAAGTCAGGTTTTTCCTTTAATACCCCTTTAAGTAAGGTTTCAATTACAAATAAATACAACTTGCAATATTGTTGATAGGCTACTCACCGCCATGTTGGGCAACGTTCTTCAGTTCATGTGGTTCTACATAAACATGGGGGAGCTCACGAAATACCTCCTGTGCGCCCTGCAATCAACAAATAAGTAAATAAATAAACTAAAACACATCACTTGCGGATGTAGGTTATCACGACAGACCAAAACAAGTGTTGTCTCTCAGTTCAGTTTATTTTGTTCTGTTGGCGAATAAATAAAAATAATAAAATAAATTTATTTATTTTAAATTTATTTAATAAATAATTTAATTTTTTAAATAAATAATTTTTAAATTTATTTATTAAATCGCGCAATAAGGATGGCAGTGAAAGACCAAAAGGTCGCCAAACTCAGCTGCCATCCAAACATTTAAACAAAACACAAAATGTCAGACAGTTACCAAAAGGTGGCAAAATCTGGAAAAGTCTGCAGAATGTAATCAGGCCGTATCTCCAGGTAGCCATACCACGATCAACATTTACTACATAATAACTTATGTAGTTACACCTCAAATACAATGCCTGACAAACATATGTTACAAGACAGAAGCAGCCACAGAAGATTTGATATAAAAAGGATAATTTATGATCGTTGTACACTGTACAGTGCACATTAAATTTCCAGGTGTCAACGGATGATGGCATGAGCATGGCGCAAGCACTAGCTTTGTTTCGGGCTCAGTCTTGAAAACGAAACTTTGATTAACAAGCTTTAACACTCCAAAAACTATTTCACACCAGGCACGCATACTTAGCAGTTAATGGCATAGAACTAAGGCAATCAAACAAATAGTTGCTGGATAAGTACGTACCTTTAATTAGAGATATATTTGAAACACATAGCCTACCCTTCATCTTTAGAATAAACCTTGAGCATTCTTTTGGAAAAGTTCACAATATTTATCACAAGATAATATTATATACATACATAAAAATTAGGCTCACTGCAGACAGTGGTACACCGTTTCGGCCTTACAGCTTCATCACTGCAGTAAGTACACTGGGTATGACTACGGAGCTATAAACCCCGCTGGGCGATTTTCCAATGTGTGGTCCCTAAAGAGGCCACAAACAAAAGGTGCATTTCAAAAGCTAATTAAAGACGCTGACCTGAGACACGTTGCCAGTGCCGGTGAATACAAACGTCAGAGGCCCGATCGATTCTGGCATCCGACCAAGCGATATCTCGTAGCCAGCATCTCTTACAGCTTGGATTGCTTGCCCAGATGTGCGGTAGTTGTGGGCTATTCCAATGTGCTGAGTGGAAGAAAAGATAAAACCAAGCCAGAAGAAACAGCACAACATTGCTCTTTTATTGATGTTTGAAGTCTGAACTTTTTAATTTACTTCAATTGACCGGCTAATGAAAATCTTATCACGTCAAAACGACAGTAACTGCTTACGGTACTACAACAAATAATAATCCAAAACTAAGAATGGGACAGAGTGGAAAAGTACAGATTACCAAATGAAAATAATTGTCAATTCTATTGACGCTTCAATACTTGATAAAAAACAATTATTATAATAGCATGCCACAACACGTAACATGTTATAACATGAAAGCACATTTGCTAAAAAAGGAATATAACAACAAATATTTAATAATGCACTACATGTAAACAAACATGTGGCGCTAGTGACTGAAATCTTCAGAACAAATCAATGTTTGAGTACAACATAACTCTTTAAGTTGAACACAAGGGCACTTACCATCAATGGTGTGTGATGTCCGATCGCTAACAGCCGCAATCCCATCCCATGAAGAATGTTTATCATTCCTGCATAACCAGCATATTGACCAAAGGCAACAACGCGCATTCCATTTGCTTCCTCCATCTTTTCGTAATCGATCAGACAGATATTCTAAACATGACATTTACAGTAGTACGTCAAATTAAAAAGCAAAGAACAGATATATTCTGTTGCACAAGAAAAGGTAAACTGTCAAAAAGGTTCCCGTATAAACTGCACAATTTTTATCCTGTCTTAGTGTCTAACTGTCAAAACTTATGCCTATTGGGTGGGGTCTGCTACTATTCGGTGAGTCCGATTCGGTGAGTCCGATTCGGTGAGTTCCTAACCTCTAACCCCTAACCCTAAAACGGCAATGATAATTAGGCTACGGTAATCGATAATTTAAAAAAAAAATTGAAAAAATCCCCCGTTAAGGGATCGGACTCACCGAATCGGACTCACCAAATCAGACTCACCGAATCGGACTCACCGAAACGGGCCATGTCGATTGGGTGAACACTGAACAGGAACATTTAGATTAAGTGACCAAGAGCAAAAGAAGCCAATATCTATGTTCACCAATAAGCATGTTATCAAGTGCTTTGCCATGACAGAACCAGATTGCTTTTGATCAATGTAAAAATGTCCTTTCCAGTGCCAGACAGACACTCTCACAGCTCAGTCATGCAATGTAGTTAGATATATAATATATATTTGGCCCATGAATTTAAGTACCGTTTTCAAAAATTAAATCTAATTGATTACTATAACAATGATTCAATTACTCTAAATTTTGAAACATACAGAGTAGCCTACACACTTGTTGCAGTTGTTATGATGTCACATTCAATATTCATGTCTTTCAGTTGATACACGCTAAATAAAATTGTAAAAACTTTTCTTTTGATAAAATATTAAGAATCACATCAACACCTTCTCAAGAATTATATCCAGCATCGCCATGTTTTCAGGCTGCGCTTTAATGGTGTGGGAAAAGAAAACATATGTCTTCTCTGGAAACAGACTCTCTGTGGGAACTTGCTTAACACCGAGGATAACTGAAGCTTCACTGAGATCTTCTTTCACTTCAGCTCCCACAGAAACATATTCCTGAAGAACGCAGTTAAAAGTTTTTAAATTTTTCTGAAACATGTGCATCACAGTTGAAACAATGTCAAGACGCCAACAACTAACTTGGATCTAAATAGTAATAAATACTAAATTGCAAATTTTGTTTTGTTATTTTTAAACTTAAATTATGTGATTCAATTTTATTACTTCATTACTAATCAATAATCATCTGCTTGCACTACAGCAAAGTTACTTCTCTCTAAAAGTTATATTATTTTTGAAACAGCTTTCTAAGACCAAATACAGTACACATGCTGTAGCCCAGAGGTCACCAAACTACGGCCGGCGGGCAGTACCGGCCGGCCACGTGCTGCGGAAATAACAGCTACTGTACACTACAACTATTTTTTATCATTGTTTTTATCATTAGGCCACCACAAATGGGAACAGCCTAGGTCAAATTTGGAAAGATGTAATGTTTTTTCAAGAGCACGATGCCCTGTACTGTATCACAGCAGGCGATAACTTTTCCAGCAACCTTTCGATTTTCATCACAACTTTGCTATTCCACCGCTGACTTTGTTATTTATTGTGCTCAATTCAAGCCAATGGAGATTCTAAATAGTTGTACATCTTTACGCAATTTGTATCCGCCCCGCAGCTGTTAATCTCGCAGCAATACAGCCCTCAGAGAAAAAAGTTTGGTGACCCAGTGCTGTAGCCTATTCGCTCAATTATGGGTTAAAATATATAAAGTCGATTGAACAACATTAAGCTTTCTTATATGCAGTTGCTGCAATCTAATATGTATTATATATATAACAGATGTATTGTAAGTTTGTTTATATTATACAATTCAAACAATGCGGTACATAACAACATAAACAATAAAAATGCTTTCGGTGAGAAAGCATGTTACTGCTTACCTGAACAGGAACAGCTCGCTTATTAGCTGGTTGAACAAGGACTTTAAATCCCTCCTGTACAAGTTTACGTACATGAACTGGGGCTAACGGAGCTCTTCTTTCCCACACCTGTCACAAATGCAGTTATAGCCTTTGATATACAAAAAAGACAACATTGGAGTGAGATTATATGGGTATGTTTTAAGAAGGGATGCAGATGGTTTTTGCTTTGGACAGGTTGTTGTGGATGTGGAGGTAGGGTGTGAAGATGATTGCGACGTGTCGTGGATCTGGCAAGTGACCACCCTCGGTAACGGGGACATCACCAGAATTTAACTGAAATACTACTACTAGTACTATAAATGCTTCCCAACATATACTGTGCAGAGGAGATTGAACAAAGTTACGATAGTTAATACAAAAATCTTTACAAAATGTATAAAGCAAAAGTGAAAAAAAACTAGTACATAGTTTATAATCATGAACAATGGCACAAGGTATTCAGGGTAATAGTATCACATCAAGATCGAGGAATAAACATACTGAATATACAAAAAAATATCCTTGTGACACATGCAACTTGTGCATGCAAAAATCCTAATAAAATGGTGCTGTGCGCTACAAATCAATTAAAGCTTTGGTAGAGAGTTTGCTTTGTTGGAGCCTACCATATAGGTACAGTAGGCTACCAAGTTGAATAACTTTTAAAAACAAATTTCAGAAAAAAATATGTATTCCTAAACAAGACGTTACATAAATACATACCACATTGTCTTCTCTTCTAATTGCTATAACAGGTTTTATTGTTGAGCTTGCTCTTCTCGACAACAACCATAAACTTACATTTTTAAGTTTATGACTTACATGGGGTTTGGATAGTAACATCATTGACAAGTTTTTTTCAAGTTATAACAAAAACTGCAAATATGAAATCATTGTACTACAAAATCATTTTTAATGGAATAACACAGAGAAACATATTGGATTGGTTTTTTTTAAGTAAACTGAACAGCTATTGTACAGTAACATTGCAGAATCATTATTCCAAGACAAGTGGAAATAGCATTGTTGCTTCAAAAGTTAGTTTTTTTGGCTAAAATTTACAAAAGAGTCAGCAGAAAAGCTATCTAATCAGTGTAGCAAGAAAACTTGGAGCTGGTATACAAGTCCCCCCTTGGTAACTCATGACAAAGACAGGACTCAGCCAAACATATAGGGTGAAACTACTTTACCTTTGCTTTACTGTTCACACACTTCAATCCACATGTTTTGGTCAATTCCTCTTTGTCATGAGTTGTTGCCAAGGGGGGGGGGGAATTGTATACCAGCTTCGAAAACTTATAACAAAGGGTTATTTCACAATCAACCATGCAAAGATGATGATAAAAAAGAGTTACTCTGAGAGTAACATGTTGTGTATATGTAAGCCGGAGCATTTTTCTAAAAAAGTTGAAAAAAGTTTTTTCTCATTTAATGTCATGAACTCTTAAATATTTATTAAATGTATCACGTTATATTCTGTAGTGCAAATCCATTTGTAGTAAGTGCGTTTGCCCTAATGTAACTCAATTTGTTTGCCGTCTTGTTGTGTTTTTTTCATTGTTCATTCAGCTAGCTAGTTGGTTAGTATGGTTACGTTTAAGAAGTTGAAACTCATTGCATTTTATAAATATTTTTAGATTCCAGATGGGACTAAGTTAAGCTGAAAACGTTTGATTGTTAAAGGGGCAGACAACCCCATTTTCAAATGCAAATTGAGAGTTGAAATACATAAAGGGGATATTCAAAAACACGTTGCACTTGTTTTTATGAAAAAATACTCATTTGTTCTCACGCAATCTTAAAACAAAGTTTTGGTTTTGTAATTCGAACACACACTGCACGAACTGTTGTCGAAATAAAAAAATTTCTCGGGTGACGTCGTGAGAGTACTGCTGGACAAATATTTTGCTTGTTTTAGGTGTGGCATGCGTTTGCAGCAGTGGATAAGATTATTCCAAGTTACAATTGAAGTTCAGATTTAGTTTATTGTAGCCTTGGTGCTAGCTTACATCATTTTAAAGACTACACTAAACTTTTTATTGGACGTTTAACCTAAACATTTTGGGCTAGACCTTGCAGTGTTTGCATAGTTTTGATGGTATTTAACAGCAGGAGATTTAGACAGTCAAGGGTTACAGAGATTTGCATTTATTTTTTACTTCATGATTAGTCAGTGCTGTTTCCTGTGCTGTGTGCACGATAGGCGTACCTACCAGTCTCAGTATTTACTCATGTATTTCAATTTGTGATTGTATATTGGCTAGACAAGTAGACCTATATCTCAATATGCATTCTTCCCCAGTGCTGTGTGAGTAAACTAAGCTAAACCTGTTACAATTTGGTACTCATCATGCCAAATCGGTGTGTTGTGCCGTTTATAACTGTTCATCTGGCAGTTCTTCTAGGCTACTGATAAAATTTCTCTGTTCCATTTTCCAAAAAATCGTACCATAAAAAAGAAATGGAACAAGTCTGTAAACACCACAAGAGTGTGGCCAGGATCAACAGAGTCCAGCACCATATCCCTGGTCCAGCACAATATGGCGACTCGATTTCAAGGAAACAGATTTTCAAAATCTTTTTCAATTTGACATGGGTCAATTGGGTCATGTCACACGTCTCAATTTAAACCTTAATGCATGCCCTTCAATTTTTCCCAACAAAAACATTTCAACAACTTTGCAACCGTTGGATTCAAAGTCCAGTGGAGAGACAACTCCACAACAAAGTTTCACTTTATCCATGCGACCGGCTGCTAGGAAGCGGCAAGTTCTTGAGGTAATTTTAAGCTAACAATTATATTGCTACATGTTTGTTGTAAAGTACCGTACATAAGTAGCGAAGTAACATCCTTGAGAAATTGTTTTCCATAAGTTTACAATATGTATGCTGCCTGCTGGTATAGTGATTCCCAGCTACATGCGCTTTTAGAATGTCCCATGTATAATTCACCAAGTGCATTAAGAAAAAATGTTCCTTCATATATACATTGTTGTTTTCTTTTTCAGTTACTGGCTAGGGATGCACCCAAATTCGTACCCTGAACAATTCCTACCCTCAATTCGTACCCTGAAAAGATCGAGAGAAATTTTTTAAAAAAAGCCGAAGTCATGCCAAACAGAAATGGTTACTTGTGATGCTGTAACACAATATAACGTGTTAGATTTCCGTGCTTGTTCATCAAAAGAATGCCAAGCTGCCTTGAAGCCAATGCGTGCGGCGAAAGGTAAGAAACTTTGACTCTATAATATGACATATTATGAAATAACAGTAGTGTACATTTTAATAGCTTTGGAAAGAGAAGTGATGCCAAATAATACTGTAAAAGTTGCTTTGCTTGATTTGGAATATGTTTATTGCAGCAACTCAGGCTAATGCCCTGGTATTAACACAATCTGTAGGTGTGACCTGCAACTTGCAAGAAAGAAAATGAATTCCACCAGATTACCTTACTTCCACTCCCAAAAAAGCAAGAATGGCTTTGCAAGACATATCTTTTGAAGATAATGAAATGCACTATCCAAATTTCTCTATAAATACATTTTCGGAGGTGTCTACCAATGAACGTAGTGAAAAGCCGGGGTAAGTTTGTAAAATTCCATAACAAAACTTCGTTCCTAAACTTTTCATCAAATTTTCCTATAATCTAACTGATGATCCACTGGGATGCACGGTTTGACAAAACATTTTAAATAAAGTAAACAATATCACACCAAATCAGAAGAATCGGTTTATTTAAATACAGAGCTTTCGCCACACAAGTGTGGCTTCATCAGTATAAACTTATTCAAATAGAAGTTTTTAAACAATGATATATCTGTTATAGATATTTTATGAATGCTTCCTGATGTATGGAAACACACACATACTGTAAACGGAAGTGCTCAATCTTTTCTTTAAAATAGTGTCATTGATAAGAATTTTTAATATGTCATTGAGCAGAACACTGTACTTCAACAATTGGAAGGTGATGGTATTGACCTCATGTTAGCAGGAGATGGAAGGGTAGATTCTCCTGGACATTGTGGGAAGCACAGCACATACACGATCATGGACACAAGATTGAATAAAATAGTGGATTTGCAACTTCTTCAGGTATGGACTTCAGCCAGTACATTTTATACTTTAGCTAGCAAATCCAGCTTCTTTTACATGACTCATTGAAAAGCCAGTGTGTCTTATAACAAATTTACGTTCATTTTACGTATGTTTGTATTATACATTATAGTTTCTCTGCTCGGCGCGCTTTTCATTGATTGTTTTCTCTGCAAGCCCATTTTCATAAGAGCTTTTCTTGCTGTGTTCAGTAAAAGGGACTTTTGTTACTTTAAGTTCTGATCGTGTGAGACTGATTTAATTGGTTCGTTTTATATTGTTGGCTTGTGTTTTGCAGATGTACTTCGTTTCTTACTTCATTTAAACCTAATAAATGGTCGTTTCAGTGTGAACATACCCAGATAACAAATCAGTCGCTTTTTACATTGATTCAACGTCTGCAGACGTTGAATCAATGTAAAAAAGCGACTGATTTGCTATTATGTGTACTTTTCTCAAAACTGCTCGTAAACAGGCCAACCTCGCCCAGAAAGCAACAACGTAATGATGATTTATTGATGCTAAGCTATTTCACTGAAAACAATTTCACTGAAACAATACAAGTTGTATTTGGCTGTACAGTGTACAATGTACATGCTTCCCATTGCCAAGTCAAGAAAAATTTGCGGCCATGGTCGTCTCCCATCGAATCGGCACATACAACACTCGCGGCCATTTAAAAAGTTGTTTTGAATTTGAAGGAGTTACCGTAACAAGAGTAAATGTAACCAAAAGTTGTTTTTACAGACGTTATAGGCACATTGCCTATAGACAGTTTGTTCGCTGGATCTGGGGTTACCTTGGACGTTCAATCCGTGTGCCTCTGCCGTCATGCGTCGTTTCGGCAATTAGGTCGAAATTTTCAAATCAAGATAGCGGCGAATATGTTGGATTTAAATATCCTGATTTGAAATAAAAAGTCAGAATTCAAAGTCTGCTTTGAAAAAAGCTTTTCCGTGTGCACAGAGAGAGTGAATTTTGTACATGTACAGACAGTACAGTAAGCTATACTAGAGGTCTTAAGAATCTTCTTGACCTAGTTCTTTACAAACTAATATGGTACTTGTCGAAAGGTAGTTACTTTCAGTGTTCATTTTATCAACTACTAAGCCGCTTACAATTGACATAAATACATGTAGTTCATTGTATTTGTTGGAAACGACACTACGAACACTTGCTTACAATGCATCTTGCGAGAACATAAGATCGGCTAGTACTCTTATGACGTCACACGTAATTATCGCACGGTTCAGTGAGCACGCGTCGCTCTGAAACTAAGGGCTAACTAAAACGGCCCTACAAAGGAAACGCAATGAAATTAAGGGAAAATTTCAACGACAACTACTTATTATACATGTCTAGAGCACTTACAAACAAAAAAATCGAAAAGTATGGTTTGGGGTTTACTGCCCCTTTAAAACTGTAACGGACATGGCGTACAGCATGATGAGACGCATGCTCATACCCAGCCGTGGTTAGGACAACACCTCTGAGCAAGATGGTGGCGTGAGCTGATCAGGACACCATAGTCTTCAGTGGTACATTTATTCTAAATCTAGGTATGGAAACAGAGGTGTAAGAAAGCATAACGAAATTCAAAAACTAGGCAGCAGTGGCCGAGTGGTTAGCGCGTTGGGCTTGCAGTCGAGAGCCTGCATGTTCGACTCCAGCCACACGCACTTGCTGTTGTTTCTCTGGGCAAGAAACTTTACGATAATTGCCTCTACCCAGTGATCGATTTCGAGTACTGGGTAGTACCAAATTTAAGTCATAAGTAGAGTAGACAACCGGAAACAGACATTGCAGTCGCTGCAGCGTGGGTCAGGTGTACGTCAGAAGGCGTACATCGATGCATAGCGCTCAAGTCCGCTTTCCCGCAATGCAGGATAAAGATAATAAAACAAACAAAACATTGAGCAGAAAACACCAGAAATAAAGGTTAACAGCCCCGAAACCATAAACTAATAACGACGCTATGCAGCTGCACTACTTTACTGAGGGTGGCGACGATGTCGTCCCCTGCCGATGTCGTACCCCCGATGTCGTACCCTCATACATCGGGACGCGCAACAATTTAAGCCGCCAAAAAAAGCTTCACATGCGGCACGCTGTTGGATTTCAGCTCGAGCGTCAATGCCCATGTCGTCCCCGGTGAGTGATCATGAATCACGCTGCCGAACAGACTTCATAATGCGGCGGGCTGTTGCATTTCAGCTCGAGCGTCAATGCCCATGTCGTTTCCGGTGAGTGATCATGAATCACGCTGCCGAACAGACTTCATAATGCGGCGGGCTTTCTTTCAGTTTGGTACAACTTGTGGGATTAGTTGATGACCAAACAATTTTTTGTTTGTTTGTTCAGATTAAAAAGGAACCCCAGTTTTGATTGGAAATGTACCGTACCGGTACTGCTGGGGGCAATGCAATCACTGTTCATGAACACACAATGTAGGCATATAAACTGCAACACTTTGTATGTGTGACGCAACTGCCAGGGTGCAATTAAGCATTCTTAAAAATATAGTGCTTTGAATTTTACTGCAAGATGCGAAAGTGCACTCTACGCCAACAGTGTTGCACAGATTACATAGATTCCAGAATTCTGAAGCGAAACAAGAGTGGGTGTTGTCAGAGAAAGCTTGCGGGAGCTACAAAACTATTTGTAAATAAGTAATAAATATTTTTATACAAAGTGGCTATTTTTACACACTTTTTGGCATGGTTACAATCAGGTGTTGTCAGAGTTAGGATTAAAATTAGGAAGGGTTTAGGTAAGGGTTAGAGTTAGGAATAAGGTTAAGGTTTTGATCTTTGCCCAGGACTAAAACAAATTTCCAAAATACGAGTTTTTGTTTTTAACAGCTTTAAACTTTTCTCAAATTAAGGCAGAATTCCTTATCTGGCAACACTATTGAAGCTATATTTACACTATGTAACCCTGTTGTATTGTTGTGCCTTGCCTGTCTTCCGATACAAAGAAGTAAACTCTCTCCCAAAACTTTATAAAAAATGATGACCCACAGTCCGCCCCGTTAGCTTCAGTGGTTGCGTGCCTGGCTCAAAATCAAACAGTGCTGGTTCGGTAACATACTCAAGGCTTTGTCGGCTACGTAGCGAGTAGTGAGAATGTCTGCGCGACGTTCGAAAGGACGTAGGTTCGACACCGCTTAAGAGCACGCGGCTGTGTCTCGGCAAAAACACTTAATAGCATGCCAAAATAAAGGGAGCAGCTGACTCGAAGACTATATGTCACTTTGCTGCTTCCTGTAGTTTGTTGTATCGCATCTGTGATAGCAGTGTACTGTATGTTATCACAATGGGCGCAAATAAAAACACCATTATTTGATTATTATTATTTTGTCAGTCCGAGAATAAAGATTCAAAACCAACCAACCAAATGTCAAGTGAAAGTGAACAAGCAAAACAAAAGCAAAGCAACTGTTGCAAACGTGGTTGGGTATTCCCCAGCAACAAAACCACAAATATATAAATGTAATGCTTAAATTAAGGGTCTGTCACATCTCCAAAAAAAAAAGAAACCATCGGATTATAAATTAGACCATGTGCCAGCTTGCTGAAAAATAGCAAAAAAATCATGTTCCGTTCCTTTGTTTCTGGCACCAAAACTAACCCTATCAGCCTTTCTTTGCCAAAACAGGTGTGGATGAGTCGCAAACAAACAAACAAACAAACCCTCTTTCAAAGAAGTTATTCCTTACGAATAAATTCTACAAGTTCAACAAAAAGCTCACTCTGGCACATAATAAGTAAAGTAACGACAATCCAATCAAAATAAGTAACAAGGATTTTTCTCATTTTTCTCTTGGGAGAGAAAAGTCTTTTATTTCGTCTGTTGCGAGAATAGTATACGCCAGTACAAATATAACATAAGGAGCAATCTTCCTGGCGGCAGCAGTCAGCACTGCTTGTTCACGACTTCTATCAGAAAAAAATTGTGGCCCATCTGCACGGTTGTTGTCACCGGTAGCAGTGGAATAGGTTGGGAAGCAATCAGTGGCGCACCCAAGGGGGAGTTTTAGGGGTTACAACCCCCCCTTTGGCACGCGTGTGACGTCACGATATTGAGAATGACGCTTTCAGTCTAAAAAAAATTGCCTAACTTTAAACAAAATTGCAATAAAAGAGCGAGTTTTGCGAATACCAAACATTCAAACATCTCAGCCAGGAATTAGCAACAAGAAAACACAGAGACTTAGCTTTATTTCCGAAAAATGCCCAAGAAAACATGATCTTATCCTTTTGCTATGCTACCGGGCAGCACCACTTTACAGGAATATTCGTACCCACATTTTTGTTGAAAATGCTCTCAGAATGCACCAAATTCAAAGTAATTTTTCAAAATTTTCTGGGGGAGGCCCCCAGATCCCCGCCGCTGGGTGGTCAAAACCCCTCCCTTTCAAAATTACTGGCTACGCTACTGAAAGCAATAGGAGTGAGAACGGAAGCAATTGAGAAATTAGCTGCGCCGTGGTTCGTTTGCATGCAATGGCAGCTCTTAGTTTCTCTCCGCCAATCGCGAGCCGCACATTTTTGCTGTGTCAAACTGTCAATACATCAAGATTTGCATGCGAATTGTCACGTAGGCTAAGCTGAACTTCTCTGTGTAAAACTTTTACAGAGCGAAACGTTTGTGCTGAAGTAAAAATAGAAGTTGGAATGAAATTAAACAAACCTTAAATGATGCAGCTGCCAACATGTTACCATCAAAGAGGAAAAACATTAAACAGCCTTGGATTACTGAGAAGATACTTGAATTAATGCAACAGAGAAAGAAAAACAAATTCAATAATCACAAGAAATATAAAGCTTTAAATAAGGAAATATCTCAATTATGCAATGATGCTAAACAAAGGTGGTGGGAAAATCAATGCAGTGAAATAGAACATCTAGAAGCATCTCATAAGTCACTTGAATTACACAATAAAGTTAAACAGCTAACATGTTTGAAGAAAGTTGAACAAGCAAACAGCTGCATCATGGATAGTGGAGGAAAAATGTTATTTCAGGAAAAGGATATAAAGAGTAGATGGGAAGAGTATGTAACAGAATTATATGATGATGATAGAACATGTATGCCTAAAATTACCAACAATGAAGGAGAAGAAATATTGATATCTGAAGTTGAGAAGGCCATTCAAGATCTGAAATGTAATAAAGCTGCAGGAAAGGATAACATTTATCCAGAAATGCTAAAAGCACTCAATGGCATAAGTTTAAAACGCATACACAAATTATGTAATGAAATATATATGACTGGATTTATACCTAAAGAAATGAATGAAACTGTTTTTGTCAGACTACCAAAGAAATCCAAAGCAAAGAACTGCAGTGACTTTAGAACATTAAGTTTGATCAGTCATGTACTGAAAATTTTGTTGAGAATAATTTTATTAAGAAATCGAAAATCTATTGAGAATGAGGTTAGCATGACTCAAAGTGGATTTATAACTGGTAAAGGAACACGAGAGGGTATACTTAACTTCAGAACATATTGTGAGAGTTACAATGCAGTAAATAAAGATGTGTATATGCATGTTTTATTGATTATGAGAAAGCATTTGATAGAGTTAACCATGAGAAACTGATTCATTGTTGTCCAATATTGGTATGAATGGCAAAGACTTACGTTTTATTATCAATTTGTACTGGAATCAAAAAGCATTTATTCGCACGGAAAAAGATTTGTCTAAAGGAATTGATATCAAGCGTGGAGTACGCCAAGGATGTGTACTTTCTCCATGTCTTTTTAATTTATGTACAGAAATGATTTTTCGACCCATTGATGATATGAAAGGAGTAAAAGTTGGCGGCTTGAATTTAACAAATTTACGCTATGCTGATGATACTGTTCTGTTGGCTGAATCACAAGAAGATCTTCAAGAAATATTGGACAATGTTAACTCAATTGGTAAAGAATTTAATATGAAAATTAACGCTAAAAAGACCAAATCAATGATAATCTCAAAATCACCAGACACTCCAGTACTCCAAATTATAATTGACAATGAAATTATACAAAAAGTAAAATATTTTTCCTATCTTGGTCATTTAATAACTGAAGATGGGAGGTGTGACCATGAAATTCTTAGACGGATAGAAATTGCAAGAACTATATTTGGAAAAATGAAAAATATTTTAACCAATCAACGTTTAAATTTATCAATTCGTCTCAGGATCTTAAAATGCTGTATCTGGTCGACTCTATTATACGATTCTGAAACTTGGACAATGTCACAAAAAATGGAGAAACGGATTGATGCCTTCGAGCTCTGGACATACAGGCAAATGTTAAAAATTTCATGGAAACAAAAGATCACTAACGATGAAGTACTCTCCAAATTCAATTCAAGCCCAATGCTCTCACAAACTGTCAAAAGAAGAAAATTGAAGTATTTCGGACACACAATAAGGCAAAATTCATTACAAAGATCATTAATAGAAGGGAAGATAAACGGTAAAAGAAATAAAGGCAGACCAAGAATGATTTGGACAACAAACATCACAAAATGGACAAAATTAACTTATGAATGTGCAGTACGTACAGCTCATGGTCGAGAACAATGGCGCATTGTATCCAACCCTCCATACGAGGAAGGAACAAAATGATGATGATGATGAAAAATTCAGTACAGTCTAATAAAATCAGTACTTGGCGTCTGTCTTGTATTGAAGGCATTTTGCAGCAATCACTTGTATGTAGCCTATACCAGGTATAATAGCCTATTCAAGGTAATGGCTTGATAACAGATATGTTTGCTAAAATGGTAACTTTGCACAATGTTAGGTAGAAAAAAGACTATCTTGGTGGTTTACCACCAACATAACTGTTTGTATTTATTTATTATTTTTTGCACTTAAGCAAAATCGAATTTTTTCCCCCTTGGTGAATTTATATATCACAGGCTTCTTTCTCAACCTTGTTGCATCTCAAAAAATACAGCAAACAAAACTATCTCCTGGGCCTGATAAGGAACCTTGTTTGATGCAATCTGTGGCAATGGATTTTAGTGCTTAAAAATGTAGTTTGCATGAAGATTGAAGAGCAGTGGTGTTCAGGTGAATCTAGTTAAAGATGCCACAGATATGCATGATAAGTAAAAGCACTGTTCCTTTATCTTTTGATGTAAACCTAATTATTAATCTTTTAGATGTGAACTGAATACAAACCATCCTGTAAAATAAGCCTACAAAAGTTGTATGTGGCATGATGTATTGGTAACAGATAGTCATCTAAGCTATGTCATGTAGATATAATTAGATTTGATAACCTAATGGATATTTCCAAACAAATTCAATCAGAACCGTTTTCTCGTGTCTTGTGACAGTTTGTCTTAAACTACTAGGAATATTCCAGATGTCACCACACTAGTATATGAGCAGCAGTGGATTGAGGTGGTGGAATGGGAGCGATCGTCCCTCCCAAAACATAAAAATCCTTTATTCATGGTGTATTTGCAAGGTCGGATAAATGTAGACTTGTATTTCATTGTGTTTTGTTGGAATTCTCCCCCTAAAGCTAATTGCTGGATCCACCCCTGCATATGATACACAATTATTGTATGTGGCGTGTTTATAAGTATGGTATCAATGCTTTAATGTTAAAATTGTAAAATTGGAAAAGTGTTATAAATTCAATGGCGTGCAAGTTTTTTAAGATATTAGTTTTAAGGCTTTACTTGTTTTTAAAATTAGTTACCATAAAATTTTTGTTTGAAATCATGTATATACTTGTCTATTTGGTTAGACACATTTCAGGATAGCCTTGGCAGACTCATGTATCCAAATTAATAATATGTATGTATTACATTGGCTCAATTTCAGCTCAATGTATCTGAGGTATTAGAATTTGGCTTGGTAAATCAGTTGTAATTAAGTAGGTTTCAAGATGTTTGTCGAAGAAAGCAGCTTGTACAGAAGGTAAGTGAGAATTTTATAGCTTTAGTGTGACAGTCATGTGTAGAGACAAATTGTGTGAGCTTGATGCGACAACATTGGTGGTCAACTTAATAAGAGAGTTATTTTTGATAAAGAAAAGATTTATTTACACAATAACAATTTTTTACTTTTTTTTATAAATTACAATTTGTGTTATTATGAATGTTTGTTATTTTTGTGAATCATAATTTCTAGTAAAGAGTAGTTGAGTTATATTTTTGCTCCTGTGGAAACTTAGTATAATGTGAACTTTGTTTGCCGTGATTATATTAACTTGACATTCCCAGTCAAGCTTATTGTGATACCGGTACCTTATAAATTATGTAAAGTTGTATTGTTTACCGATTTTCACTGAGCTTATGAGTAATGAGTATGTTTCTCAGGCAACCTAGCTTGATCTAACATTTACTTGATTTTTGCAGGTTGACAAGAGTTTGGCATGTACTTGCCGGTGGTGCTGCTCTTGCCATAGCATATAACATATCCTCACGCAGCACCACTGATGGATCTCCTGTTTTCAAGTCTTGTTTTTATGGCAATATGGCATTCCTAGCTTCTTGGGGCATCAACTTGGGAATGACAATTTGGGTAACTTTTGTTGCAGGTAAATTAATAAAATACCGGTAACAAAATTAACAGAAATGGTGTGGAGTGGATGCAATTTTATTTGCTGTTTATTTTGTTTGTTGCTTTTCAGCCTCTAAAAAAATGGTTGGTAACTTGTATTATACTGTATTAGATAGTAGTAGCATTCATTACCATAAATGCATCTTAATTGCTAGCCTACTATTTCAAATACTCTCAACATACTTGTGCTAACGCAATTTTTTGTGATTAGAAGTAAAATTAAAAAATATATTCAATCCAGACAATCAATATTTTATGCTTTTTTTCTAGCATTAATTTACTAAAATGGACAAAAGTTTGAACCAGCAGAAAAGTCACTGAGTTTTTGTAAAATTGTAAACTGCAGACGTTGGCAATCATGGCCCTTCAAACCTTTTTGTCACATCACATTGATATTAAATTATTGATTTTGACTGTTGTGCTTGAACGTTTGTTTATACAGTAGAACTCGGTTAATCCGGATCTTCGCCTAATCCGGATGAAACTGGAAGTACAAATGAGTCAGGTTTGATAGAACCGTCATCGGTTAATCCGGATCTTTGCCTAATCCGGATGGAATCGCCGGTCAAATCGAATCCGGATTAACCGAGTTCTACTGATACTATTATTTCAACACTTTTTTGTTCTATTGGATGATATCACCCTCACCTTTAAGATTTTTTAGTCAACATATTTATTTCATCTCTGCAAATTGTTCAAAAAGTCGGTTAGTTGTTACATCAATCACAAGGATGCATAGAATAAGAGCACCAGTGTTGAAGGATGCATGAGTAAACAAAAGATTGAAGAATACTGCACTCAGGGATGATTTTTCACTGGGGGGGGGGGAGGCAGGATTATGAAAAAAGGGCATTTTTATTTCTGAAAGGCCTTTTTTCAGTTTTTAAGATATAGCGATAATCGATAATGCTCATTATCGAGTAATGATACAAGTGTCCGCCTGTCCGGCATACAAAGAACAATGGCACGGAAGGGCATCATACTATGTTATGATGATGTAGGCCTAACCTACTGTGATGCAGAATTTTGTGTCGTGAATATTATTGTGAGTCAAAAAACAAAGATTATAGTTAAGCTGAAAGCGAATAGCAGAAATTGTTATATTGCGAAATATGCAGTAGCTTACATGACCTTAAAAGGGCATCATTGCCCCCCAATCCACACAAAAATTGAAGGCAGGGGGGCGTTTGCCCCCCGCTTCCGGCGCCCCTGACTGCACTGCAAAAGAAAAGAATATTAGAATTTGTAGCTCACTGCGCTAGAATTTCGCTAAAACCCTGATGGCTTCTAGTTCGATACAGGCATCATTCTACTTTAGCTATGGCACCTACTGTAAGAAATGGAGCCCAACTTTTTTTCATCATATGTTTTATCCCGGTGCTTTATACAAAAAAGGATATATCGTACAATAGGATAATAGGATAGGATATATCGTACTGATAACTTCAACAACAAATGATGAACAAAATAGAATAAAGAAACAACTTTACGCATGTTTTTCTGTCCCGTCGGTTTTGTCGTCCACTATGCAGATTTTTTCATTTGCACCAGCTTTAAAACCACTAATCTAGATGTCTTTACTTTTTTATACATTTTTTATTTAAAAGGTTGTTTGTCTGTTGTGTGGTAGACCTAGTTGAAATCATTTTTTTATTGTGAAAGTGTTTTTGCCACAGTCCGAAGGTTAATCCAGAATACGGATACTCAGAACTACAAATGTAAATAGTGACTCAATCACACCTTGAACGCAAACTTTGTTGCAAACACGCAAAGTTCATTGTAAAACTCTTCAAAGAGCGATTGAAACTTTCCGCATCTGCTAACAGTTAAACGGACAGGAATTAACGCCCAATTGAAACAAAGTCATCGAATCGCTGTTGATTAGAGTGGTCTGTTAAAAACAATTTCTTTAAAAAAAATTATTTCAGAAGTTTGTTCAGCAGGGTTTTAATAAATAGACCTAGTAAATATATATATAAGCAATTCAATACCTACTCTATAAGTGTGGGGTGTTATGGTGATTGTTTGAGATGTAAATAAAGGAAAGGCTTTAAACCTTGACCAACTAATATGTGTCCTTAAATTTGCGTCATGTTCATGGGAAGACAAAGAGATCCAATCCATGCTTGCTTTCCAACATCTTGTGTAAATACGTCAAGTTTGAATGACGCCTTTTCTTTTGTTTATAATGTTCATTTTTATTTCAGGTCTCGTTATGCTGAAGAACTTGGACAGGCATACATTCTTTGGAATACAAAGCAAATTGTTTCCGATCTACTTCACTGTGCAGGGTCTCACTTCATTTGTTGGCATTATATTCCTCTTGACTGCAAAGGATCATATCATGGACCTTTCACTACGAGACGCCTTATTGGTTAGTCAACGGTTGTGGCGTGTGGCCAATATATGTTATTGTGTTTTTTTTTTTATTGACTGATCACCCAACTATACTACATTCTCAGACTGAGAAAGCCTTAAACAAAAAGCTTGATCTTGGCAGTTTTGCATACTTGCAGAGGCTTTAAACCTCTCACACAGACCCAGTCACCGAGATTGACAGAGGAAAGTTTCCGCTTGTTGTTGAAGTGTTGTTTGTAAATCTATTTATCTACTAGGTGCCGCTGAATAGAGAGATGTCCTCAGCATGTGTCAAATCGAGAGCTTCACTAACTGGGCTAATACGGCTTGTTACTTATCGGCAATAGTACTGTCACTTAAGTACTGGTATAGCAGCGTTTCTTATACTGTAGTAATCAGCACATTGAAAATTTTATCGATTTTCCAGTTAAATTGCAGTAGCAAAGCTTAGATGTTCATTGAAAGCAGCTGCATTCTATGATTTTGAAACAAGGTAAACTT
This sequence comes from Aplidium turbinatum, assembly GCF_918807975.1. Classification (NCBI taxonomy): domain Eukaryota; kingdom Metazoa; phylum Chordata; class Ascidiacea; order Aplousobranchia; family Polyclinidae; genus Aplidium; species Aplidium turbinatum. The sequence continues at coordinate 5,160,808 of NC_137484.1, read as the reverse complement.
TTTGCTTCTGTTCAGCTCTTGTCCGTTTTTGCCGGGTTTATGTGTGGCGTCTTGAATGGTCTTTGGCTTGGTCCGGCAATGACGCATGTAGGATGCAAGAAGATTGCCATGGAGAAAGAAGAGGGGGTTATTGCACCAAATATTGGATCAAAACTTGGTGAAGACAAAACATATCGGGGACTTTCAAAGAAGTTTGGAATGTACCACGGCATCACCGCTTTGTTGAATTTGTTGTCTCTGGCTGGAAGCATGTATGTCTTGTACTATGTTTCCTTGGAACTTTTGCAAACTGCGAGAATGACAGGAAATCCTTGAAGCGATTTCAGTTGAACGGGTTTGCTTGTCACAGAGTTGTTTTACTGTTTTATTTTCGTTGCCGTGAAGAGCTGTCGTGTTTCGGTATGTTTTTTTTTTATCTTGCTTACAAACCTTTAAAAAATTCATAAACATAACGTCAAGAGTTACACTTAACATAGCGTCACCGTACCTGCTACTAGCGTTACCGCACTTTCCACTTGCAATAAAATCCTGATTATGTTTGTGTATAAAATTGACTCTAATCCAATTAGCAGTCAGGTATTGTTTTCTTCTAAAATGTTAAAAAACTGCGACATCAGTGGACATGAACATCTGAAGTCCACTGTGGTAGGCGGATGGCATTTGTTTCTGCATTTATGTTATCACTATCAACCTTGTGACGTTGCTTAAATAAGCCCACTGGCTACGTGTTGATGCGTATGCTATGCTGTGTTTTTGACCGAAGATATCAACAAAGAAAGTTTCTGTTTATGTGTTGAGCAGGCTGTGTTGTTGTTTTTTGCTCCTGCCGGTTAGGCTATATCTACTTGCGTCGACGAACGGTAACCGCAAGTTATAATTGCAGTGATCGGGATGCTTTTATTTGCGTAGGCTAAACCACGAGTATTGGCTGCAGCCAAGATAGCAATGCAGAGAAGGCTTGTCGTTCTTTTCTCAACTTGGGGTGTTAAACATGTAGCCAAACTTTGCAGGTCTTTTTCGTTTTTTTTTGTTTTTTTTTCTGGAACTGGTTATAAATACAGGTAGGCTATATATATTTTAATGTACAGTGCCTTGTTGCTTTTGTGTGCAGTAGGCCCTAGACTTACCACTGGTTCGTAAAACAGCAGGCCTATCTGTTCTTGTACAGTGCGTCATTATCTCTTTGGAGGTGGAATTGGCCAAAATTGTGCAAATATATATCTTGTGTTCAATGAGCATTGTTCAAGTACGGTACAGCAGGAGCAACCTAGTCCAGTTTCAATTAAGTGTTATCCAAAGTGGCCAGATTTACACCAACGCCTTTATCGATTTACATCAAAACCCAATCGTCCTTGCAGCCCCGTCTACCAGAGATGTACGATTGTACGTATACGCCGCAAATTCTACGCCGTAAACTTGCGTCGTATACTTTTTGTTTACGCTAACGCTTACGGCCACATTTTTTTGGATAGTTGTCACTTGAGGCTACGCCGTAAAGTTTTCGCGTTTTTTTAGCGCATAGCGTCAACGCATACTTTTTAATGTCTTTTTTTCGCTACAACACGCCAATACCTTCCAGCGCTGCAGTTGAAAGAATGTTTTCAATGGGCAAAGACATATTGAAACCAAAACGCAGCAAAATGTTAGATGAGCACTTTTAGATGCTTGTGTCTCTTCGTGGAAATTTAAAATAAAACTTGTTTGTTTCGAGTGGTTTATATCGTGTGAATGTTTGGCACCTAGCAAACAAAATGAGTTTATGCTAGTGTATGCGCTTACGCAGCCAACTTTTTTTACAAGTTGCGTTGACACATACGGCGTATGGTTTTTCGAACGTTTACGCTGACGGCGTCAATATTTTTTGTATGCGCGTAGGCTACATCACTGCCGTTTACACATCGGCCTGTCTGGAGCGTCCTCTCTTGTCAAGCCAACTTTGTTGCTTTCCTCCTCAAGTTGCCTTTTTATGGGTTTTTTGTCTTGGCTGTTTTTTACTTGCAACGACAGCGCTTTTTTCAAAACAAACTAAAAACATGCCCATACGACCTTACTCCATTTGCTTTCATATCGTTGTGGACAAGTTAGCCTACCCTTCTCTCGTATCGCCATCATCCCCCGTACTTTATTCTTCTGGCATATTTTGTAGAAGTCGACAGCCACCGATTTGTGTTGAAGCTCGGATGATAACACATCACCTTCACATCGTTTTATTTTTACAGCACACCAATACAAAGTCATAGCCTACATATCAGTTTCATTCCCACTTGAGCTAGGAATCACTTTATTTCTTTTTTTTAAACCACGTGCGTGACGTACCGTATTCAGGCTTCCAACACACAGGTTTTTGTATTGCAAAACTAATGTAGTCATGTTCCGTCAAGATTTGTGATTGCTATGGGCATTGGGCATCTTTAAACCCATCGATTTGATTAGGCCTACCAACATGAACACTGAAGCCTACGAGACCTAGCAGGCTTACGATTTCCTCATAACTTTATGCACTTCATTTGGGGGCTATTTCGTATTTAAAATCTTATTTGTATTAGATCTGGTGCTCACGCATGCTAGCAACCTCAACTTTTTCAGGAAAGGTGACACATCCAGAGGGGGCTCTGAGTGGCCTCATCCAGGCCAGAAAAACCTTAAAATTGCGTACCTTATTCTGAAAATACTTTCGGCTTGAATTAACACTGAAATTCTGTCAAATGTTGTTGTTCCGGAAGATAAAAAGTTTATTTAAAATTAGGCTGCATACCTAAAACCAGAACAGCTGCTGTAACAGTAAGTAGAGTAGGCTAGGCCAATAACTTCATGGTTGGTGCGAAGATGAACTTGATCAAAGAAGTCGCCCACATCTTCTTTCAATAAAATTTTGAATAACTTACAATTTGTTTGCATGGGCCTAAAAGATATATTTTGCCTTCCCCCCTGAGCGTAAGCATAGCCTATGTGTGGCAGAGGTGTAGGCTACGGTGTCAAGCTTTCGCGACTCCTACACCAAAGTCTGTATCTCCATTCATACTCATTCAAACGCAAACCACAATCAAGATTTTTTTTATAGCATTACTGACTACTACCTTCCTCTGCCATTGAAAAGAAAAGTATATTTTTAAATGATAAAATAAGTGTTGGGAAAACATAACCACAGAAATTCACAAAAATAACAACTGCACCAAGTAGGCTACAGCCAGTGCTTCCACTTTGAAGGATTTTATCCCGAAGTCGGGATTTTTCAACGCTTTGAAGGATAAAAAAAGGAAATGAAGATTGGAAGGATTTTTATCAATTTTACAAGGAATTTTTGTCTTAAAAAGGGAATTGTTATTTTTAGCAATTTTAAAGAAAATTTTAATAATATTTCCTTTCAAAAGTTCTAAAAACGACTGGAATGAGGGTGATCAGCTGGTTTCCGTCGCCAATCATCATCCGGAACCCCCTCTCACTCACTTTCCCATTCTCGCCTTTCCGTAGCTTGACTTCTGCCATTTTGGGCATTGGACATGAGTGCAGGGAAGCAGTTAGTTCTCAATTCTTTTAGTTGAAATTAGGTAATTCGTTGATTTACAGTTGAACTTGAGTACAGTAGCAATGACAAAGTTCACTGAGCTTCGACGTTCAGTTGGTAATTGTAAGCTTACGCTAGTGGCATCCTTCCGGTTTAGAAAAGTTAATTATAGCAATATAGCCTATGCTAACCTATTATGGTCATAATAATAGAGCTAGCCAAGCTGTGTATACGACATGTATAGTGTACTGTACACAGTCAGACTGATCGAGTGAGTATCATGAATAGACCTGGTATCCTGAAGTTTTTCATCAGTCTCAGATGATTGTGAAGACGTTACTAACAAGGAGAAAAAAGAGATAGCCTAGCTTAGTTGAACAAATTAGCGCATCAAGGAAAACCAAACTAATCACAAAAATAAATTTGTTAATGAATGGATAATTCGTCACCTACTGGACATTTACCCCCTGTATATTTTCTGTATTGGGATAGGTTAGGAGTCCGGGTGGGAAAGATGAGAGTGGTAATTGGTAAATGATGTCCAGGACTCCAGATGGTAAATGTCCGAACCGACTAATTGACAAGCAGTTTTTTGACTGGACAGGGAACAGAGGAAGTAAATCATGTTATTGTAAAAGGATGCAACCTAGTTCGTACCCTGAACAGTTCGTACCCTCAGTTCGTACCCTGAACAATTCGTACCCTCAGTTCGTACCCTGAACAGTTCGTACCCTCAGTTCGTACCCTGAACAGTTTGTACCCTCAGTTCGCACCCTGAACAGTTCGTACCCTCAGTTCGTACCCTGAAAAGATCGAGAGAAAACATTAAAAAAAGCGGAAGTCGCTGATCGCACTTTCCCCAAACATTTTAAAATTTTCCCCCTGAAAAGATTGAGGGAAAGATAGCACAAAGCCGAAGTCGCTGATCGCAATTTCCGCTAACCCTAACCGTAACCCTATCCTAACGCTAACCCTCGCTCATCACAGTTTCCGCAAACATTTTTCTGCAGTTTCCGCTAACCCTAACCATAGACTAATCTTGCTCTAACCCTAACCTTCGCTGATCGCAGTTTCCGCAAACATTTTTCCGTAGTTTCCGCTAGCCCTTACTCTAAGTCTCTAACCATAGAGTAATCTAACCCTAATCCTCGCTGATCGCAGTTTCCACAAACATTGTTTCGCAATTTCCGCTAACTGCAGTTTCCGCTAACCTTTACCTTAACCATAAAGTAATCTATGCTCTAACCCTAACCCTCGCTGATCGCAGTTTCCGCAAACATTTTTTCGTAGTTTCGCAGTTTCCGCAAACATTTTTTCGTGGTTTCGCAGTTTCCATTAACTGCAGTTCCCGGTAACCTTTACCCTAACCATAGAGTAATCTATGCTCTAACCCTCGCTGATCGCAGTTTCCGCAAATATTATTCCGCGGTTTCATTTTTCCGCAGTTTCCGCTAACCCTCGAGTTTGTTTGCGGAAGCTCCGATCAGCGAGTTCGGCTTTGTGCTATTAAACTGCGATCAGCGACTTCGACTTTTTTAAATTTTTTCTCTCGATCTTTTCAGGGTACGAACTGAGGGTACAAACTGTTCAGGGTACGAACTAGGTTGCACCATAGATATCTTACATATAGATATGCAACTCAACAATCGTGGAATTATCGTCACGCTCGACTGACTTTATGGACACAATCAACAATCAAGGTTGCCAGCTTGGCTAGCGTATCTATGGTAGGCTATTATTGTACGGTTTGGGCTTGGCGAGTGGTGGCTTTTGAGCTCCTTTGGAATATTTTTGATGGCGTATATTTCAAGTTTTCACAGAATAGCCTACTATGAAAAATCAAGACAATAATCTTTCTTCACGTAGGTTATGCAACTTCTGTTTCATGATCGTTGGAACTATCATTTAAGCTTTGTTTGTTTGTTTGTTTATCTTTATCCTGCATTGCGGGAAAGCGGACTTGAGCGCTATGCATCGGTGTACGCCTTCCGACATACACCTGACCCACGCTGCAGCCGACGGCAATGTCTGTTTCCGGTTGTCTACTTTACTTATGACTTAAATTTGGTACTACCCATTACTCGAAATCGATCACTAGGTAGAGGCAATTATCGTTAAGTTTCTTGCCCAGAGAAACAACAGCAAGTGCGGGTGGCTGGAATTATTTCCAGTGACTCATTAAAGCTTGTTGTAGGCAGTTTACAAACCTGAGATAGAGGGGCGCCGGAACGATTTTAGGGTGAGATATACGGTAACGATAATTGTCAAATATTTTCAGGGGTTGTCGAGGATTTTCAGGGGTTGTCAGGCATTGTAGAGTAGCTACTTTCAGGTATTGTTGGGAATTTCCAGGCATTGTCGATCAATATCAGTGGTTGACAGGTTTGGTAGTCATTATGGAACATTTTCAGGCATTGTCGAACATTTTCAGGAATTGTCGAACATTTTCAGGGGTTGTCGAGCATTTTCAGGGGTTGTCAGGCATTGTAGAGTAGCTACTTTCAGGCATTGTCGGTAATTTCGAGGCATTGTCTAAGATTTCCAGGCATTGTCGATCAATATCAATGGTTGACAGGCTTGTCAACCATTATCAGTCATTGTCGGAAATTTTCAAGAATAATTGTCCAATATTTTTAGGTGTCAGGGGCTCTCAGGCATTATAAAGTACTTTAGATTCTTTCTGGCAGGCATTGTCGGCAGTGGCGTAGCTAGGGAATGTGCCGCCCGGGGTGGATTCAGATTTTGCCGCCCCTTCAAGAAAAAGCATGTGAAAACAGGCCCGGATTTAGGGGGGGCAGAGGGTGCAGGTACCCCGGACCCCCAACTTTTAAAGGGCCCCCTACGTGAAAAAAATGTGTTTTTTTTACTATTAGCTTTTGTGGTTTCTGCAAAATGCTGTGCAGTGCTGGATTGATGCTACTGTAGACGTCGAGGGGGTGTTTCGCGCCGTAGGCGAATTTTTTTGCACGGGGGCCCCTGATCTAAAAGTGCCCGGGCCCCCCATTAGCTAAATCCGGCCCTGTGTGAAAATGAAATGCGTTTTTTATCAGATTATAATCAAAATCAAAAATCGTAGTCTGAAAGTGCCGCCCCCAGACGTGCCGCCCGGGGCGGTCCTCCCCTCCTTCCCCCCCCTAGCTACGCCACTGATTGTCGGACATCTTCAGGCATTGTCTAGGATTTCCAGGCATTGTCGAACATATTCAGTGGTTGATAGGTTTGTTAGGCGTTGTCGAACGTTTTCTTGGGTTGTCGATCATTACCAGGTTTTGACAGGTTTGTCAGGCATTGTCGATACTTATGATAGCCAGGTCATTTAAACGCTGCTGTGTTTGTGTATACCGTAAATACGTTTACAACCTACGCAAAATAGAAAGGGATCATTCTGCTGCGCATGCAAAGCTGGGAATAAAAATGCATGAAAATGTTCGACAATGCCTGACAAACGTGTCAAAAACCAATAATGATCGACAATGCCTGGAAATCTTAGACAATGCTAGGAAATGCCCAACAATGCCTGAAAGTAGCTTAATCTAGTATGCCTGACTACCCCTGAAAATGCTAGACAACCCCTGAAAATGTTCGACAATGCCTGACAAACCCGTCAACCACTAATAATGATCAACAATGCCTGGAAATCCTAGACAATGCCTGGAAATTCCCAACAATGCTTGAAAGTAGCTACTCTACAATGCCTGACAACCCCTGAAAATGCTCGACAATCCCTGAAAATGTTCGACAATGCCTGAAAATGTTCCATAATGACTACCAAACCTGTCAAACACTGATATTGATCGACAATGCCTGCAAATCCTAGATAATGCCTAGAAATTCCCAACAATGCCTGAAAGTAGCTACTCTACAATGCCTGACAACCCCTGAAAATGCTCGACAATTCCTGAACATGTTCGACAATGCCTGAAAATGTTCCATAATGACTACCAAACCTGTCAAACACTGATATTGATCGACAATGCCTGGAAATCCTAGACAATGCCTGGAAATTCCCAACAATGCCTGAAAGTAGCTACTCTACAATGCCTGACAACCCCTGAAAATGCTCGACAACCCCTGAGTATGTTCGATAATGCCTGAAAATGTTCGACAATGCCTCACAAGCCTGTCAACCACTGATAATGATCGACAATGCCTGGAAATCCTACACAATGCCTAGAAATTCCCAACAATGCCTGAAAGTAGTTAGCCTACTCTACAATACCTGAAACCCCTGAAAATGTTCGACAACTCCTGAAAATGCTCCACAACCCCCCAAAAAGCCGACAATGCCCGACAATGCCTGACAATGCCCGACAATGCCTACAATGCCTGACAAAGGGTATTTAGAGGTACCCTCTGTGACTGTGATTTGTTTTCAATCGCCAGAATCTCCATAAAGCAGTCCATGCGGAACGAGAATGTGACGTCATCACAAGCAATCCATACGTCAACTTGAAAACGAAGAAAGTTTTATTTAAACAAAAACCAAAAAAAATATATTAAAAATAAAGTTGTTTTGCTGCACATGCCAAGTTTGAAGTCAATGCATACAGCCATAGCTACGCTGTTAGCCTTCAAACATCGTTACGCACCACTGAGTTGCCTATCTATATATATAAGATATCTATGGTTGCACCCATTGTAAAATATGTGCTGCTTTTCTGTAGCCTACTGTTCTATTAGATTGCGTTTGTCAATTAAATCAGCCATGATACTGCCGGCAAGGTGTTGTTTTTTGTAGCGATTTGAATACCGCACCACTTCTTCAATGCACTTATTTTCTGTTCTTTCAGGTTAAACGTAACTTAGGTGAGATTAAAATAACTTTAAAGTTGTATTGGCACCTCTTTTAACTTAAATAACATCAAAAATAACCTTGTCTATGAAGGAAATTTTGAAGGATTTCCGACTGAGAAAAAAAGGATTTTTCAGAACAAAATAGGATACTGAAAAGGATTTATTAATTGTCAGAAGTGGAAGCACTGGCTACAGCATAAATACTTGTAGTTGTAAGTATCAACAGTCAAAAAAACAGACTCTGGCTCAAAGTTTCAGACTTCCGCTTATAAATACACCAACGCTCCAGCCCTATACACCTCTGATGAGTGGTTGACAGAACACTCAAAACTCATTTATTAACCTTGCACAGCCACGCGCTGTTTTTTTGTTGTTGTTTTTTTTAATTATTGCTGCCGCAGATTTTTTTAATGGAACCTCTAAATACCTATTGTCAGTGTTGCCAACAAAAATAGTATTTATTCTACTGTAAAGCACATTGGAATTAAAGGAAATCAAAGGATTGAACGATACAAAACTCCGTAACTGTTAAAAATTTTCCGCAAAGGGGAAGCAAAAGTAGCCCAGGTTTTACAGGCAAAATTTGCGGATTTGCCGACTCTTAAAAGTTGTCAGGCATTGTGGAGAAGTGCCAGAGATTGGCAGACATTTCTGGTCAGGTCTCAAGTTCGTACGCTGTTAAGGTCTAAAAAGCTAAAACCTCAATTGCTAAGGCAACAATGTAACAGAAAATATATTTTGCACTTGCTAGTGCGTCATCATCACCAAGACTAGGTCAGAAAGCGAGGCAGACTCCGACTCAGCTCAGCAGCAGCCTAGAGCAGTTAGCTACAGCTGTTAAAGTCTATGTATATAGATCGCTATGGCATCAGATGAGGTACCATAAATTAGGGTTGGGAAAATTGGGCTCAAGGCCCCAAAAGTAAATGGTACCGTACTAAAGGCCTATATTTCATTGCTTTGTTGCATATTAATTTGTAGCCAGGGCAGCATTTATAGTTAACCAGCTCAGTGGCCCAGTGGTTTTGGCTCTTGTAGATCTGAAATTGATTCCAGGTCGTGTCAAACCAAAGACTTTACAAACGTTAGGCTATCGATTGTGTTTTTTCTTCCATAATGCAATGAGAATATGTCGGGTGATACTGTGATGATATTTTAAACCTGAATATAAAATTAAAAATGATTTCTGTTGCTAAAAGACCTTAGCTTATCTGGCCACCTCCTCTACTCATGAATGTCGGAATGGCCCGTTTCGGTGAGTCCGATTCGGTGAGTCCGATTCGGTGAGTCTGATTCGGTGAGTCCGATCCCTTAACAGGGGATTTTTTCAAATTTTTTTTTAAATCATCGGGTACCGTGGCCTAATTATCATTGCCGTTTTAGGGTTAGGGGCTTGGAGTTAGGGTTAGGGGTTAGAGGTTAGGAACTCACCGAATCAGACTCACCGAATCGGACTCATCGAATAGTAGCAGACCCCATGAATGTGGTGTTGGAACAGGGATGCAACTTATTAATGATTAGGGTTAGAATGCTAACTCTGACCCTAAACCAATAGGTTGAATCCTTAATAAGGGTTAGGGTTATTCCTAACCCTAGGTTACCTAACCCTCAATAAGGATGCAACCTAATGCATCCCCTGACAAGATCGAGAGAAATTTTGAAATGTCTGTGACAACTCCGATCAGTGACTTCAACTCTGTTGTATTTTTTTCTGGATCTTTTTAGGGAATGAAATAGGTTGCACCCCTGGAACAGACAGCAGACCAGATCCTCAATAATTGCACCATCTTCAAGCCATCTAATAAGAAAAGTCTGTGTGTCTTGGAATAATGAAACCAAAGACTGGCTGCTCTCTAGTAGCCTTCCAGCTTAGTCTGGGAACATCGTGAATCTGGTGTGGTAAAAGAATAGGCCCTCGGCTCTAGAAGCTCACACAACAACGCATTATCATTTAAAGCTATCAGTATAAATCAATACATTCAGTCTCTCCATAGTATTACAAATTCCAACCATGACTGCATTTTACAGTCATCTTTGTAAGTCGACTTATGTCATCGCTCTATTGCGTATGGACCTCAAGCCAAGGCAGCATTTAGACCTACCAATTTAAATCAGCATATACTATCACTCCATTGCAATGGGCCTAAAGCTTTAAAGTGGAACTGCGTTTTAAGTTAACCAGACTGTTATTCCCTTAGTTTTTGAGCCCTGAAAGACATTGACGACAGTACATACTCTCATGAAAAGTATTGGATTGCAAATAGGAAAACATCATGATTAAAATTTAAAAAGTTTTTTATGAAGTCGGCAAGGGTCGAAACATCTTAGTTGTTATCAAAACTGCTGCGATGATAATTGCAAATGTATTCGTGGTTAGGAACAAACAAACCATTAGGCTACAATCCTAAAATTGTTTATAATTGTGGTTATGCTTGGGAGAGTTTGTGAGTATAGTGTTAACAACAACACAAGGTGTTGTCTTAAAATTGTCTGCAATCGTCTCAGAGCATGTTGAACAATTACAGCATTTTTGCAAACTGCGGCAATCAGAGTTTTTAGTTTTAATTTTTATTGTTATGAATGACACAACGCAAACTCTGATTGAGTGCCTTTGTTTCAAATCTCTATAGCTGCTTCATGGCTATGTATGTTGGTGAGTGTGAGGATTCTTTTGCCTCAAACACTGTCCAGCTGTGCGAAGACTGGATCTTTGTGGTACGATGTCTTGCGCATGAGATTTCAGCATGGCAGAAGCCAGAAAGTTTATTTTGGTGTGCAAAAAAACATCAATGCAGGCAGATGTACAGCATTTATAGACATGCAAAACAAACACACAAACAAGTGTTTAAGGAGGCCTAAAATATGCAAGGTTATCGAGTTGAGGCTCCCTTTGGCATTCTTTAGTCAGGGGTTCCCAACCTTTTTTACACCGTGGCCCCCTTTAAAAATTTTGAAAAATCAAGCCCCCTTATTTTTTTCAACCTTTGGAAAAAATTAAGAAACGTCATTTTAATTTAAAAACTTGTTTATACAGTAACCAGTAGTTAGAATAATATTATTATTTTTGAAACAACCGGGAATTAAAGACCATTTCATGAAGATTTGGGCAAAATGTAGCCTACCGTAGGCTACTAGTATTTTTATTAAATTTTAATTTATTTCTTTTGTTATATATGATAGTGTTGGAGTGGACTTAGAGATGATAAATTAAAAAGATTACTATTTTTCAAATTTTTCCATGGCCCCCTTGAAAAAGGCTCATGGCCCCCAGGTTGGGAATCCCTGCTTTAGACTAAAGGAACAATATCAGTCATTGCAACCGGCACATAAAATGTGACAAATATAGGCTATGTATATACAGTAGGCCTGTATAGAAAAAAAACACACATGGGGCTACAATCGCTTGTTTTTCTTTTAGTTTTACTGATCTGTCTTGCAACCTTTTTTCTACACTTCCCTTTGAATGTCGCAGATAATTATGTGAAAGAAAAATAGGGCTTTCACATACTAGCGAATATCACGCATTGTAAGTATGTAAGCAAAATGCTAATTCTGATACTTGATTATCTGATTTAACGAGCGTTACTACAATTATGATAAATAAAGTAAATCAATAAGCTTGCAAACGAAAAACAAATGCTGATACAATTATTCAGTTTATTCATTTAAGCGGTATATAATAATAATAAACCAATGTTTTTACTTAACATCATGTAATATTTGGTATCAGATTTCGATTAGCAGTATGATAAGCAATTACTAGAAAATGAAGAAATCGTCCTCTTCGTTTGCTTAATGTTTACTTGCCTGACTCAAGATCAAGTGGAGCTGGTTTGCATTTCAGGACTGCTTTCCATTCACCTTAGTGGATGAAGTTATTCCCCAGCAATTACACTTCAACAACTATCAAAAGCTACACTCTGCCAATCTCGGTGACCGGGCCTGTGTCAGTGATTCCAAGCCTCTACAAGTATGCGAAACTCTCAGAGATTAAGCTCTCAGAGAAGCTTTCCCAGTCCGAGGGTATAGATCAAATTAATTAATCAATCACACGGTAACTTATTGAAATGGTTTTGTGAATTTATTTTGAATCATGGCCCATACTTTAAAAACTTCTGTGTGATATTTACAGCATTATACGCATTAATATATTTTTGTAGGTTTTATTGTACGCAATTACTATAAATAATTTTGATGTAAGTTTTTTCAAAGATATCTTCCAAAGCCATGTCTCAAATGTTGCCAACTTTAGCCCAAAATCCTCAACCACCAAAACAACATTCCCTGAGTGATGACAAAGTCAGATTTCAAGTTGAGCTTGAGTTTGTCCAGTGCTTGGGAAACCCTAATTATCTGAACTTTTTAGCACAACGAGGATATTTCAAGGTGGGTGTGTTGGTCAGGTTTTCAGTCTTTGCTAAACCAGCAACCCAGATGAATTGCTAATTTATGTTTTCTACCTCTGGCACATTTTTTGTATCATATGGTTGCAGTTTTTCTTTTGTTTTTGCGTTCTTATTTTGAAAAGGTAATTAGAAAATCTAAAATGGTTTTTAACTTAAAATTTATAACATCTCGATTTTGCATTTTAGGATTCAAATTTTGTGAATTATCTCAAGTATCTTTTGTATTGGAAGCAGCCCAACTATGTGAAGTATCTTCGTTATCCTCAATGCCTGCACATGTTGGAGCTGTTGCAATATCAGAAGTTTCGAACAGAACTTGTTAACACACCCTGTGCAAAGTTTATTGAGGATCAGATGCTGTTACATTGGCAATATTACACAAGGAAGAGGATACGAATACAACAATCTGTATTAGATTCCATTCGTCAAAGAGAAGAGCCCACTTCGATCCCATCAGGAGAAGCAGCAACATCTAATTCCCATTCGCTTACATCCATCCCTGCCCAAAAAACATGAATACACAACTGATCACAGATTGTTGCATGAACAATGAGATGAAAGATGGCCTTTGCAATTTGCATTATCTGAAAACTGAATGTGCTTAAGGAGCTCCAGTTTTTTGTAAAATAATAGCGAAGATCATTCAGTGAAGAACTCATGAAGGATTACTGCACTTACAAGCCCATTGCCGTTGCAGGCTTCTAAGCTCCCGGCGATCAGGGCCGCCGAGTAGTCGTTCAATGGTTTCCGAAATTACCGCGCCGGTAGGCCATGTTTAGTTGCTGGCTTCCACGAGCCATCATTTCTCCGATCCGTTCGAATTTCAAACTTTCATCTCCGCTCGCGTTTGTACGTGAAACTTCTTTCTGTTACTCGAATTTGCAACTTTTTTTACAAACCAGTCAAAGTCTCCCGTACGCCGACGTGAAATATTGCTGATAAAAGTTTCGCAAAAAGTCTGAGCGTCGACCTATAAAAATTTGTGGACTAGCTGTGCTGTACACTTACTTGGGAAGCAGTGCATTAAATACAACTGCAAAAATATGTTTCGGGGTCTTGTTTGCGTTGTTCATGCTTTAATAAACCCAAAAACACGATAGGCCTACTAATTAACGGATTTTTGAAAACTCGAATTTTTAACAAATTTTTCATTTCACCATGAAAAAGCTCTGGTCGGCCATGCTTGGTCGCCGGAAAAATAAAGGAGCTCAGAGCTGGTTTTTTTTCGCTGAGACTTTTTGGTCATTTGTCCGAAATGACTTGAAAAAATTCGGCCAATTTTATTTTTTTTGGTCATACAGTATATACTCAATAAACTATATATTTTTTCGGACATTTTGCTAAAAATCAGACAATGACCGAAAAAAAAAAAACTCAGGCTCAGAGGCTTGCGTTGGAATCTGCAGCTAGGCTATTGTGTATGAGTCGTACCTTGATGAGCTGCAAAACGTCTTGATCGACATGAACACAAAATTGTACTGTATATAATTATAGTGTTTGTTATATATATTGAGCTATCCGCCCCGATAGCTCAATTGGTTAGCGCGTCACTTCTGGAACGATGAAGCTTCAAGATCAAGCGGCGCTGGTTCGACTCTCGGGTGTGCGCTTGAGCAACGCACGTTAAGGACTGCTCTCCATTCAGCGGCATCCAATGGATGGAATAGTTCCCCGGCAACAAGACTTCAACAATCGGAAACTTCACTCTGTCAATCTCGGTGACGGGGCCTGCGTCAGTGATTCAAAGCCTCTGCAAGTATGCGAAACTGCCAGGATTAAGCTCTGCAAGAAGCTTTCCCAGTCCGAGGATAAAGATTCAATCAATCAATGTTTACCTGCAAAACTACTGTTAAATTTGTTAATTACAAAACATTCGTATTTCTTCCATTTGTTGCATTCGTTTAAATTCCTAATATTGGAAGAGTTGCGTAACGAAACCGTTTCACATTTCTAAAAATGATGGATTGTGTGAGAATTGTTGTCGGAGTGAGAAAGCTGCTTTGAGAGCTTATAAATCCCGATGTTTCGCATACCTGTAGCCTGTAGATTTTGAACCACTCACGCAAGCACGGTCACAAAGTTTAGCAGAGTGAAGTTTCTCCTTGTTGAAGTGTTATTGTATGTGAATTAGTCCGCCCCGTTAGCTCAGTGGTTACGCGCCCGTCTCAAGATCACGCGGCGCTGGTTCGGCTCTCGAGGTGTGCGCTTGAGCAACGCATTTCAGGACTGCTCTCCATTCAGCGGCACCTAAGTTAGTGAAAGGAATAATTTCCTGGCAACAACACTTTAACAATCGGTAACTTCACTCTGTCAATCTCGGTAACCGGCCCTGCGTCAAGAGCCTCGTACAAGTGTGCGAAACTACCAGGAATAACCTATCAAGGCTTTGTCAGTCCGAGGATAAAGATTCAAAAATCAAACCAACATTAAAATCAAGCGGCGCTGGCTCGGCTCTCAGGGTATGCACTTGAACAGCGCATGTCAAGGACAGCTCTCCATTTATCAAAAAGGATTTTTTGATTTTGCATTTATTGCTTGCTGTGAATATGACACATTTATGTCTCTGTTCTGGCTTCTCGATATTAAAAGAATAGCAAGTCACAAATTTTGTTACGATTCCTGTAGGCCAAATTATAAGGATGCAACCAAACGAATAACATCAGTAGCCTAAATAAAACAATCAGGTTTGGTAACTAAACATAGGCTACGTAATTTATTTGCAGATATTTTGCCGCGTAAAGGCTGCTTCATCATTAGGCCACTTTTATTTTAATGGATTCTATTTTCACATTAGCCTACTACTTTCTGTAGTAGCCTAAGCCATGGACGCAGAGCATGCTCAAATGGGATTTGCTGATGCAATCAATGCGTAGCCTAGTTGCCAACCACTGCAACCAAGATTTGGTGCCAGATGGAACACTTTGTCTCCATTTGTTAAAACTTCGGAAATTTTATCCCCAGTGGGGAAATTTCAAAACTCTTGGACACAAAGAGCGCTTGACGCAAGATTATGCTGCGCTGGTTCGGCTCTCGGGGTGTGCTACAAAGCATTTCAAGACTGCTCTCCATTTAGCGGCACTTAGTAGATGAAATAATTCCCCGCCAACAACATTTCTACAATCGGAAACTTCAGTTTGCCAATCGCGGTAACCTGCCCTGCGTCAAAATCCTCCATAAACAGCCCGCATTTAAGGGGGGCAGAGGGTGCAGCTGAGCCGGGTCCCCTTTTGAAAGGCACCCCGACGTGGAAAAATGTGATTTTGTGTTGTTATTATTATTTTCTCTCAGTCTTTGAGGCTTCTGCAAAATGCCTCCTTTTTCTTTCAAGGTTAACGGTAATGAGCTGTTATATTTTGATCAACAGCCCACGAGTAGCCTAGCCTACGAATGAATTGAATCGGCGAGAAGAACACAATAAACATAGCTAGGCCAGAGACTTTAAAGAACCGGCCTGCCACGCCCCGCGGCAACTGATGGGAGCGGCGTGATTATGGGGTAGCGATGCACCCGGAAGGAAAGTCCACCGACCACCAGCTTAGGTCGCGGGGGCCAGGCTGGGGAGTCTAGGTAGGCTACCTGTGGAAGGAAAGTGTGAATCGAAAATTTTGTGCAACTTGTCGGCAAAATTTAGAAAAGAACAGAGAGCAAAAAAATTTGAAATTTAGCCAAGAAACCACAACAGCTTTATCTTGACGAAATTTGTAAACATGCTGACATTTTTTGACTAATTTTTTATCAATTTTTTTTATATCTTTAGTCAATTGAAAATTTTGAGACCCTGTTTTGAGAGTGCGGTCACATCTCTTGCACTCACTGGATTGTGTAAGGTGTGACCTTGTATTGGAGAAATTCATTCGTCGGCATCTAGCTGCTCTGGCAACATTGGTTTGCAGAATGCTTTTTTTTTGCAGAATGCAACAAAACACCACCGTCATTCTGGCAGAATAATTCTGCGCGATCCGCCTAAAAAAATGATCCGTAAAAATTTGCGCGATAAACAATGCGATGAAAGTAGCAACACTCGGAAGCTGATAAAATCACTTCTCGTTACCACATCAAAGCAAATCTTATATTTTTTCCATAGCCAAATGAACAGTGAACACAGAAATTTAAATAAAAAACTCGACTTGTCAAAGATAAAGCAACTGCAATTGCGAAAAGTTAGACAAAAAATCGTATCTATTAAGACTGCTATATGTGATATGGCAAGAAAAGTAAGCATCACAAAAACGACTATAAAAATACTTTCCCGAAATATTTTTCGGAATTTTATTTTTGAATCGTGTTCAGAATTAAATTTCCTTTCCAGGGGTGGCAAGCTCGTGGTGGGGCAGATGAAGGAAACGCGAGCAGAATGGTTTAAAAATGGGGTAAATGTCTTACGTATTTAAAAATAAATAGAGATTTTAACGTTTATAGACGCCTTCAATCAAGCGCCTATAAAAATATTTTCCCGAAATATTTTTCGGAATTTTATTTTTGAATCGTGTTCAGAATTAAATTTCCTTTCCAGGGGTGGCAAGCTCGTGGTGGGGCAGACGAAGGAAACGCGAGCAGAATGGTTTAAATATGGAAGAAATGTCTTACGTATTTAAAAACAAATAGAGATTTTAACGTTTATAGACGCCTTCAATTGACCGTCTATAAAAATATTTTCCCGAAATATTTTTCGGAATTTTATTTTTGAATCGTGTTCAGAATTAAATTTGCTTTCCAGGGATGGCAAGCTCGTGGTGGGGCAGACGAAGGAAACGCGAGCAGAATGGTTTAAAAATGGGGAAATGTCTTACGTATTTAAAAATAAATAGAGTTTTTAACGTATATGCACGCCTTCAATTAAGCGTCTATAAAAATATTTTCCCGATATATTTTTCGGAATTTTATTTTTGAATCGTGTTCAGAATTAAATTTCCTTTCCAGGGGTGGCAAGCTCGTGGTGGGGCAGACGAAGGAAACGCGAGCAGAATGGTTTAAAAATGGAAAAAATGTCTTACGTATTTAAAAATAAATAGAGATTTTAACGTTTATAGACGCCTTCAATCAAGCGCCTATAAAAATATTTTCCCGATATATTTTTCGGAATTTTATTTTTGAATCGTGTTCAGAATTAAATTTGCTTTCCAGGGATGGCAAGCTCGTGGTGGGGCAGACGAAGGAAACGCGAGCAGAATGGTTTAAAAATGGGGGAAATGTCTTACGTATTTAAAAATAAATAGAGTTTTTAACGTATATGCACGCCTTCAATTGATCGTCTATAAAAATATTTTCCCGATATATTTTTCGGAATTTTATTTTTGAATCGTGTTCAGAATTAAATTTCCTTTCCAGGGGTGGCAAGCTCGTGGTGGGGCAGACGAAGGAAACACGAGCAGAATGGTTTAAAAATGGAAGAAATGTCTTACGTATTTAAAAATAAATAGAGATTTTAACGTTTATAGACGCCTTCAATTGACCGTCTATAAAAATATTTTCCCGAAATATTTTTCGGAATTTTATTTTTGAATCGTGTTCAGAATTAAATTTGCTTTCCAGGGATGGCAAGCTCATGGTGGGGCAGACGAAGGAAACGCGAGCAGAATGGTTTAAAAATGGGGAAATGTCTTACGTATTTAAAAATAAATAGAGATTTTAACGTTGATAAACGCCTTCAATTAGGCGCCTATAAAAATATTTTCCCGAAATATTTTTCGGAATTTTATTTTTGAATCGTGTTCAGAATTAAATTTGCTTTCCAGGGGTGGCAAGCTCGTGGTGGGGCAGACGAAGGAAACGCGAGCAGAATGGTTTAAAAATGGAAGAAATGTCTTACGTATTTAAAAATAAATAGAGATTTTAACGTTTATAGACGCCTTCAATCAAGCGCCTATAAAAATATTTTCCCGATATATTTTTCGGAATTTTATTTTTGAATCGTGTTCAGAATTAAATTTCCTTTCCAGGGATGGCAAGCTCGTGGTGGGGCAGACGAAGGAAACGCGAGCAGAATGGTTTAAAAATGGGGGAAATGTCTTACGTATTTAAAAATAAATAGAGTTTTTAACGTATATGCACGCCTTCAATTAAGCGTCTATAAAAGTATTTTCCCGATATATTTTTCGGAATTTTATTTTTGAATCGTGTTCAGAATTAAATTTCCTTTCCAGGGGTGGCAAGCTCGTGGTGGGGCAGACGAAGGAAACGCGAGCAGAATGGTTTAAATATGGAAGAAATGTCTTACGTATTTAAAAACAAATAGAGATTTTAACGTTTATAGACGCCTTCAATTGATCGTCTATAAAAATATTTTCCCGAAATATTTTTCGGAATTTTATTTTTGAATCGTGTTTAGAATTAAATTTCCTTTCCAGGGATGGCAAGCTCGTGGTGGGGCAGACGAAGGAAACGCGAGCAGAATGGTTTAAAAATGGGGAAAATGTCTTACGTATTTAAAAATAAATAGAGATTTTAACGTTTATAGACGCCTTCAATCAAGCGCCTATAAAAATATTTTCCCGAAATATTTTTCGGAATTTTATTTTTGAATCGTGTTCAGAATTATATTTGCTTTCCAGGGATGGCAAGCTCGTGGTGGGGCAGACGAAGGAAACGCGAGCAGAATGGTTTAAAAATGGGGGAAATGTCTTACGTATTTAAAAATAAATAGAGTTTTTAACGTATATGCACGCCTTCAATTAAGCGTCTATAAAAATATTTTCCCGATATATTTTTCGGAATTTTATTTTTGAATCGTGTTCAGAATTAAATTTCCTTTCCAGGGGTGGCAAGCTCGTGGTGGGGCAGACGAAGGAAACGCGAGCAGAATGGTTTAAAAATGGAAGAAATGTCTTACGTATTTAAAAATAAATAGAGATTTTAACGTTTATAGACGCCTTCAATTGACCGTCGATAAAAATATTTTCCCGAAATATTTTTCGGAATTTTATTTTTGAATCGTGTTCAGAATTAAATTTCCTTTCCAGGGATGGCAAGCTCGTGGTGGGGCAGACGAAGGAAACGCGAGCAGAATGGTTTAAAAATGGGGGAAATATCTTACGTATTTAAAAATAAATAGAGATTTTAACGTTGATAAACGCCTTCAACTAGGCGCCTATAAAAATATTTTCCCGATATATTTTTCGGAATTTTATTTTTGAATCGTGTTCAGAATTAAATTTCCTTTCCAGGGGTGGCAAGCTCGTGGTGGGGCAGACGAAGGAAACGCGAGCAGAATGGTTTAAATATGGAAGAAATGTCTTACGTATTTAAAAACAAATAGAGATTTTAACGTTTATAGACGCCTTCAATTGACCGTCTATAAAAATATTTTCCCGAAATATTTTTCGGAATTTTATTTTTGAATCGTGTTCAGAATTAAATTTGCTTTCCAGGGATGGCAAGCTCGTGGTGGGGCAGACGAAGGAAACGCGAGCAGAATGGTTTAAAAATGGGGAAATGTCTTACGTATTTAAAAATAAATAGAGTTTTTAACGTATATGCACGCCTTCAATTAAGCGTCTATAAAAATATTTTCCCGATATATTTTTCGGAATTTTATTTTTGAATCGTGTTCAGAATTAAATTTCCTTTCCAGGGGTGGCAAGCTCGTGGTGGGGCAGACGAAGGAAACGCGAGCAGAATGGTTTAAAAATGGGGTAAATGTCTTACGTATTTAAAAATAAATAGAGTTTTTAACGTTTATAGACGCCTTCAATCAAGCGCCTATAAAAATATTTTCCCGAAATATTTTTCGGAATTTTATTTTTGAATCGTGTTCAGAATTAAATTTGCTTTCCAGGGATGGCAAGCTCGTGGTGGGGCAGACGAAGGAAACGCGAGCAGAATGGTTTAAAAATGGGGGAAATGTCTTACGTATTTAAAAATAAATAGAGTTTTTAACGTATATGCACGCCTTCAATTAAGCGTCTATAAAAATATTTTCCCGATATATTTTTCGGAATTTTATTTTTGAATCGTGTTCAGAATTAAATTTCCTTTCCAGGGGTGGCAAGCTCGTGGTGGGGCAGACGAAGGAAACGCGAGCAGAATGGTTTAAAAATGGAAGAAATGTCTTACGTATTTAAAAATAAATAGAGATTTTAACGTTTATAGACGCCTTCAATTGACCGTCTATAAAAATATTTTCCCGAAATATTTTTCGGAATTTTATTTTTGAATCGTGTTCAGAATTAAATTTCCTTTCCAGGGATGGCAAGCTCGTGGTGGGGCAGACGAAGGAAACGCGAGCAGAATGGTTTAAAAATGGGGGAAATGTCTTACGTATTTAAAAATAAATAGAGTTTTTAACGTATATGCACGCCTTCAATTAAGCGTCTATAAAAATATTTTCCCGATATATTTTTCGGAATTTTATTTTTGAATCGTGTTCAGAATTAAATTTCCTTTCCAGGGGTGGCAAGCTCGTGCATGGCCATTGTAAAATTTTGTATCGCCGCTACTTAGAGATTCAACTGCTGCTGGTTCTACCAAATAATGATTTCTGAAACAAAAAACACATCTGTCATAAATTTTTCTAACTTTTTTGCATATAATATCGCGATATAAACCAGATGAAAATCTATGCGCAGTGCGACTGGGAGTCATTTCTTTCCATTCATCTAACGTGAGGAATAACGACTTACTATCTATGTTAACCAATTCACAACGTCGTTCACGCTTTTGCGATACTGGCTCTTTAAAATCCCCTAACTCCTTCAATGTTTCATCAGAAATCCAAGGTTTCTGATTTTGGGAGTATCCAAAAATGCTACCTTCATTATCATTTACTCCGTTTGGGTCATTATTTTTGTTTTTTACATCAGTAAATATTTTTTGGCGATCAACTTTTAGGCCTACATCATCTTCAGCTTTGCCATCAGGTTTTAGATTATCTATTTCATTTAAGGTTTCATCAACTTTGACTTTTACATCAATAAATTTTTTTTTATTATTATTAACTTTTGCTTTTAGATCATCAATTTCGATTATTTTGTCAGTTTCGGTTTTTAGGTGATTAGTTTCGGTCTTTACGAAATTGTTGTCGCAGTTAGATAGAAGTAAGTTTGATCTATTATCAGACAATTGTAAATCATCGTTAAAATCTCTATTTATTTTTAAATACGTAAGACATTTCCCCCATTTTTAAACCATTCTGCTCGCGTTTCCTTCGTCTGCCCCACCACGAGCTTGCCACCCCTGGAAAGGAAATTTAATTCTGAACACGATTCAAAAATAAAATTCCGAAAAATATATCGGGAAAATATTTTTATAGACGCTTAATTGAAGGCGTGCATATACGTTAAAAACTCTATTTATTTTTAAATACGTAAGACATTTCTTCCATTTTTAAACCATTCTGCTCGCGTTTCCTTCGTCTGCCCCACCACGAGCTTGCCATCCCTGGAAAGGAAATTTAATTCTGAACACGATTCAAAAATAAAATTCCGAAAAATATATCGGGAAAATATTTTTATAGGCGCTTGATTGAAGGCGTCTATAAACGTTAAAATCTCTATTTACTTTTAAATACGTAAGACATTTCTTCCATTTTTAAACCATTCTGCTCGCGTTTCCTTCGTCTGCCCCACCACGAGCTTGCCACCCCTGGAAAGGAAATTTAATTCTGAACACGATTCAAAAATAAAATTCCGAAAAATATATCGGGAAAATATTTTTATAGACGGTCAATTGAAGGCGTCTATAAACGTTAAAATCTCTATTTATTTTTAAATACGTAAGACATTTCCCCCATTTTTAAACCATTCTGCTCGCGTTTCCTTCGTCTGCCCCACCACGAGCTTGCCACCCCTGGAAAGGAAATTTAATTCTGAACACGATTCAAAAATAAAATTCCGAAAAATATATCGGGAAAATATTTTTATAGACGCTTAATTGAAGGCGTGCATATACGTTAAAAACTCTATTTATTTTTAAATACGTAAGACATTTCCCCCATTTTTAAACCATTCTGCTCGCGTTTCCTTCGTCTGCCCCACCACGAGCTTGCCATCCCTGGAAAGCAAATTTAATTCTGAACACGATTCAAAAATAAAATTCCGAAAAATATATCGGGAAAATATTTTTATAGGCGCCTAATTGAAGGCGTTTATCAACGTTAAAATCTCTATTTATTTTTAAATACGTAAGACATTTCCCCCATTTTTAAACCATTCTGCTCGCGTTTCCTTCGTCTGCCCCACCACGAGCTTGCCATCCCTGGAAAGGAAATTTAATTCTGAACACGATTCAAAAATAAAATTCCGAAAAATATTTCGGGAAAATATTTTTATAGACGATCAATTGAAGGCGTCTATAAACGTTAAAATCTCTATTTGTTTTTAAATACGTAAGACATTTCTTCCATATTTAAACCATTCTGCTCGCGTTTCCTTCGTCTGCCCCACCACGAGCTTGCCACCCCTGGAAAGGAAATTTAATTCTGAACACGATTCAAAAATAAAATTCCGAAAAATATATCGGGAAAATATTTTTATAGACGCTTAATTGAAGGCGTGCATATACGTTAAAAACTCTATTTATTTTTAAATACGTAAGACATTTCCCCCATTTTTAAACCATTCTGCTTGCGTTTCCTTCGTCTGCCCCACCACGAGCTTGCCATCCCTGGAAAGCAAATTTAATTCTGAACACGATTCAAAAATAAAATTCCGAAAAATATTTCGGGAAAATATTTTTATAGGCGCTTGATTGAAGGCGTCTATAAACGTTAAAATCTCTATTTATTTTTAAATACGTAAGACATTTACCCCATTTTTAAACCATTCTGCTCGCGTTTCCTTCGTCTGCCCCACCACGAGCTTGCCACCCCTGGAAAGCAAATTTAATTCTGAACACGATTCAAAAATAAAATTCCGAAAAATATATCGGGAAAATATTTTTATAGGCGCCTAATTGAAGGCGTCTATAAACGTTAAAATCTCTATTTGTTTTTAAATACGCAAGACATTTCCCCCATTTTTAAACCATTCTGCTCGCGTTTCCTTCGTCTGCCCCACCACGAGCTTGCCATCCCTGGAAAGGAAATTTAATTCTGAACACGATTCAAAAATAAAATTCCGAAAAATATTTCGGGAAAGTATTTTTATAGTCGTTTTTGTGATGCTTACTTTTCTTGCCATATCACATATAGCAGTCTTAATAGATACGATTTTTTGTCTAACTTTTCGCAATTGCAGTTGCTTTATCTTTGACAAGTCGAGTTTTTTATTTAAATTTCTGTGTTCACTGTTCATTTGGCTATGGAAAAAATATAAGATTTGCTTTGATGTGGTAACGAGAAGTGATTTTATCAGCTTCCGAGTGTTGCTACTTTCATCGCATTGTTTATCGCGCAAATTTTTACGGATCATTTTTTTAGGCGGATCGCGCAGAATTATTCTGCCAGAATGACGGTGGTAAACAGTAGCATGAAAGAAGGCACTCAAGTCTTGAGTAAGTCCTGCAAGAAAGCTGTTCCTGTTGGTGAAGTACCATACGGCGTACCTTCAGTGAGTTAGATCGTAGTGCAGAATTAGCGGGAACTCAGGTCTTAGCCCATTTGATATCATGTACTACTGAGCAGAGATGTACGTATGTGCCGCAAATTCTACGCCGTAGACTTTTTGCTAACGCTTACGGCCACATTTTTTTGGATAGTTGTCGCTTAAGGCTAAGCCGTAAATTTTTCACGGTTTTTTAGCGCATAGCGTCAATGCATACTTTTTAATGTATTTTTTTTTGAGCAACACGCCAATACCTTCCAGCGCTGCAGTTGAAAGAATGTTTTCAATGGGCAAAGACATATTGAAACCAAAATGCAGCAAAATGTCAGATGAACACTTTCAGATGCTTGTGTTTCTTCATGGAAATTTAAAATAAAGCTTGTTTGTTTCGAGTTATTTATATCGTGTGAATGTTTGGCACCTAGCAAACAAAATGAGTTCACGCTATTGTATGCGCTAACACTGACGCCGCCAACTTTTTTTACAAGTTGGTACGTTGACGCATACGTTTACGCTGATGGCGTCAATATTTTTGTATGCGTGTACATCACTGCTACTGAGAGATAGACTGTTACAAGTATGTTCACACTTACATAGTTACCTACGGTACGGTACTGATGCAGGTGTCAGACTTGCATCAATTTGTCTGTAAAGTGGGTCGTGAGGATTTTTATTTCTTGTTTATAAATTTCTTCTTCACACTTTTACCAAAGTGTAGGCGAATGAACAATATAATGTTTAGTTGTAATTTTTATAAGCGAAAAAGATGAATCTGTGATGCTTACATGTAGCCTAAAGTAACAACTTTTTGCTAGCCCAGATTAAACAATATTAGATGACATACAACCTCTGCCTTGTTGCTTGTAGACAGACATGCTGTTTTAGCTACGGTATGTGGCACTTAGAATTTGTGTTGTTGTGTTTGATATATTTAACTGCTGCCAGTAATTCAACTGTTCCAACAGTTTCTTTGACTACTGAAGCACCTCCAACTCATAATGAATGTGTTGACGAATGCCTACCTGCGGTTTGTACTCCATTTTGAACTCTTAGGCTATACCGCTATTTTATAATATTTTATTTTAAATACAAGAAAAGCTTAAGTGATTGTATTTGCTATTTCAGTTTATTTGGTTCTGTTGGTGAAATACTGTACAATCATCATAAACACAATAGAAATGTAGTTTGCACAACCAGAATAGCAGCACAAAACCAAAAGTTTACCAAAGTGTCAACAATACAGTTGGAACACTGCAGTTGGTAGTCAACTGTTGAGAGTGCATAGCGAAACACACACATTGCTTTTGTTTTGTGGTAACTATCTCAAATTCATTACGCTGGCAATGTGTGATATGTATAGTTTCTAATTTTCTAGACAAGGCTATAAACATAGTTCTGCCTCATAATCAACGTGATTTGTTGTTATAGTTGCTTCGTTTAAACCAGCAAGAAGACTACCATCAATGCATGCACAATTGCTTGGGTGAATGGCTACTTTCTTATGAAGGTGAGGTGTGTGAAGTATATTGCTGATATGTCGGCTTGGGTAATGCTTGTGTATTTGCATTAAAATGAAACTGTACTTTCACGGAAAGAGGACTGTTCCTCATTTTCATTGGGGAAGAGGGTTGTGTATCTTACATAATATTTATATGAGAGTGGTGCTCAAGGTTTTAGTTGAAATTCTATAATGCTAAGTTAATTGCACTGTTTATCTACATATTGCTCAAACTATTTTTATAGAAATTATCTGACTAGCACTTGAGTGCTATAATTGTCTCAGATGGGCTACCCATTGAACCATTGCACTCTGTTGCCGTTTTGTTTGCAAGAAAGTCTCAACAACTAACAGCAACTAACATGTTAGTCTCAACAACAACAACTCAACAACCAACATTAAGATAAATTTAATATAATACTCAATGTATTCACATTGTATGACTGGAGTACTTCTTTACAGGTGACTGTATGTTAGGTATGTCGGATACGGATACTAATGGCCTTACTTGTGATCCCAAAAATATTGGAGTGGCGGAGCTAAGCCAAATTGACCCAGCAACAAATGAAACGTTTGGATACCTGGCTATTTCTTGGAATCCTTGCCCTGCTGGTATTGAAGATGCAACAGGATTTCAGGTGAGTTTTGTTTACTACATGTCCAATGTCCATGTGGTGAGCAACAGGTTAGGATCCAAATGCTGGGAGGTGCATAACAGAAGTGAAATACCGGTACTTATGTTATAGCAGTCTTCATCCCCATTACTGCTTGAAACCATGATTATTATGGCTGTTAAAAAACTGTAATATAAACAAAAGTAAGCCATTTCACTCTGACTTTGAAAAACTACTTTTACTTTACTTTGACCACTGACAACTTTACTTTCACCTAAATGATTTGAGGGTTCACAAATTTAGGTTAAAGGTGGCAGAAAAGGCTAGTTACTCAAATTTCAATATGTTCTCATTAACCCTTTGCCCTTAAAAGTTTGATAAATATTTTAATTTAATTGCGCAACAATGCATCACCAGAGGCATCATTTAAATGTGAAAAACATGCACCAACTGAAGTATTTCTAGCTCAATAATAAAGTTTTATTGTGATAATGTATCACTTGTTTAAACTTTCAGATGGGAAGAATTTTAAAGGTAAAAATTATGTGTTATGAAATATTCACCACACACCGGTTGTAAGAAAATAATTCTTTTGTATTTTCAGTAAGATAAGATGTTTGAATATTTTGACTTGTGTCTTGTTTAAAAGAGTCCAAAGCAAACAAAACTAATTTTACTATAAAATTTATGATGTAACAAATCTCTACAAATTAATTTTATTGGTATCAAAAAGCCCTTGCAACTTCCCTCTTTCTAAAGTTAACTTTTTTGCTGTATTATTTGGACAGGTATATTTACAAGCAGTTGCAGCTGGTGCTTTTCCTGAATGCCAGCGTCTTCGTCTCACTCGAAAGCTCACTATAAAAGATATGAACGTGAGTTACTGTTCAAACACGAAACGCCTAGCTGTTATCATATGTATACAGTCTTTGGTATTTGTACTTGAAAATTTTAGAGACATCTCTACTACAGAATTAACGCAAAACTAACTTTAATTCTAATAATGCTGAGTTCATATAATTTCAACCAGAGTCTTAAAATAAATTCATGAGTTCGCATGCTTTGCTGCCCATCATCCGTCATCCAATTGTTCCTTCTTCAGTAGATGAGACCTGGTATTTGTTTTAAAATTTAGAAATTGATTTTAAAATTGAATTTATGCTGTTGTAGACTTGCAACAAGTGCCTGTAGTCAGTGACATTTTTCCAATTGCATTTCATTGTCAAATGCACATTGTCAGAAAAGCAGGAGTTTTGATAACACCTTACCTTTTTACTTTCACAAAAACTCGAATCATCAAGTTATAACAGGTCGTTTGCATCAGTGGTCCCATCCACAAATTTGAAAAAAAACCTAGATTTTATTTAAAAAAAACCCAGATTGTCTAAAAAAAACCCAGATGTTCATAATAGCTAATAGAAAAGCTTTGAGATGTCTACTACACTTTCTGCTATCTTTAAATTTTGTACCACCCATCGACTATTCAAATACATTTCATTCTAAACTTACAAGAGTTATTTTCTGCAAGTCTTTTTGTCCTTGGAGTCGTTTTTCATAACATTGATGGCAAACACCCTCCATTACTTCGCTCACCAATTTTCTTTTAGGTTCCCAGGTATGACAATTTTGCCCCGCTCTTTTTATGACCTGTTTTGCTATCAACAAATCTTTCACAAAACTAGCAATTGAACCAAAACTAGTGATACTCACTCAGCAGAGCAGCCTGGTAAAACTGCAATTGAACTTGACTGAAAGTCATTACCGGTACTCAAACTGGAAACTGAATGCATTACTTGTGATCAAGAGGGGGAACTAGCTTATAGCTTTCAAATCAGACAGAATTTATTTTAGATAGGCTATATTTTGTAGCGAAATAATTACTTAGAATGGTTAATTCAGCTCGCGATTCCTATAATTTGATGCAAAATCAATAGATATTTAAGAAAAGTTAAAAATGCAGAAAAAAACCCAGATATCACGTTTTATATAAAAAAAACTTAAAAACCCAGACGGGTAGCAAAAAACCCAGGAATGGGAGCCCTGGTTTGCATCTATATATGTAAAATAAACAACGATCATGCCGCTAAAAAAAGCGAAAGTCAATCTGCAGCATTATATTACCGTACTTGCCTTTTTAAATTACAATTTTGTTTTTTCTATTAGACCCGATTCACTATCATTGCACTGCCAAAGGCAGTCAATTCTGCTGAGTACGACTTGCAGGTTCGTTCTCTGCCAATGGCTTCGTTAGATGCAAACTTTCTTACTGTGTTCGCTTTATGTAAGTTGACATGATTAAAATAAATTGCTTATGCTGAGGTTTTAGCTTAGTGTTGTTGTTGCTACCGGCTACCAGCCTACCACCCTTATCTTTCTACCAGCCTACCACCGTACCTACCACCGTACCACCCTTATGTGTTGATAGTTTCAATTTTGTTTTTGTGTTCAAAATCCGTTTCTTTACAACATTATTTTATTTGCAATCGTCTACTGAAAATGCGCTCTCAGCTTGTGTTAAACGTGTCCTTTGCACAGCTCTAATGACATTTTAACAAGTAAAGCATTATGAGCGTATGAATAGTTATGCACTTAGCATAAAATGGCCCACGAACTTTGCCGCGGTTTAGAACTTGTATATTATTTACAGCTTTTTCTTTGTGTACCATGCCTGTTCCAGGCTGAGGCGTTCATGCATAATTCTTTCCATTTATCTCGGAATTTGTGATTCTTGAGGTTATTGAGAAAAATGAGGCACTGTTTTTCACGAGCTCGTTTTCCCTTGACCTTTTCGCAAAAAAAAACAGTGTTTTTCTAGTTGTTCCTTCCCCATGACATGGCAAAACAACTTGTTTGTCGTTTAATGATGGTTTTCAAGGGGGTTCCGGTTCTTTATTTACTGCTTACTACACATGCAAGCATTACTATTTCTTTTATTACATTCGAATTTATCAGATGAACGTTGCAGCTACATTAGAAATGTTGCACTGGAAAGGTACCGTAGTCCGTTATTGGTAGTCATAATAAGATGATAAAAGTTTTGCTTACAGTCATATCACATCTACACTTAATCCCAGACTGCAAATCAACTGCTTTTTACATTGATTCAACCTAGCTGTAAAAAACGGTTTATTTGCTGTTTTGGAATATTATCAAGCCTTGAGGCCTGATATGAGGTCCACTCCCGACGTTGTTTCCTCTTGACTTCTTGGAAGCCCAGTTAACTCATAACTGTGAGTACAACGTGGGTAACTTCCCACCATTGCTTCAGTCCATCAGCAGGCGTTAATCTCTGTACAAATGGTCTGATTTTCCGCCCGGTTGTTATATGGCTTTGAAATCAAAAGTCACCCAATCTTGTTTTTGGTTCTCACCACTATGTTGTTGCAGCTTGCAAAGACTTGAATGATGATCACTACTGCTACTGCCGTAAGTCGTTATTACAAATAGTCTTACATTGTAGCAATACGTTTTCCGTAAGGTATATATAGCTGTAGCATTGTCTTCGACCTTTTTACTCCAGTTGAGCCCTTTTTGACTATCTGTATATTAATCAATACTTTTTTGAGAAGATGCCTTCATTTTTTTGTATACTTATTTAGACGTATTGAATTCATCCGTATCTTTTCAGCTTCATAAAAAAGTCATGTTTTTTAAGCTGTAGGTACCCAGGGTTTGGTGAATTAACACGGGTCCGTTGACCATCCATGTTTAATTTTCTGTTGTTACATTTTCAACGGCCTGCTTGAAGTTTCAATTTGTGTATTTTGTACTTGGTAGTCTGTTTGGACAAGGTAAAGAGTCTTGTGTATTTACATTTTTATTGATTCACCTACCCATACCACAAAATTCATCATTTTTACATTGATCTAACGTCTGCACACGTTAGATCAATGTAAAAATGACGGATTTTGCTGTCTGGGTAGTTAGTCACCTGAGAAGCGAATTTGCTGAGTCACTGGCACGTGTGAAGGCTGACGATGACGATGCAACATATGACGCCGAAGCACAAGGGGAATAATGTTTTGTATTTACAATGGAAGTCGTCGATATCCGAAAAGACCTTCGACAAAGTGTCACAATAGCCGAGTTCTACTGTGGTTTTAAAAACGAGACTCTGCAACAGATGCCACTATCGCCGAATTCTATTGTGTACAAGGCAACTAACAATGCTCACCGTGTTGTTTACAATGCTTGCTTCCATGTATCTTTAATATGTCCACGAATTCCCACGTCCACTAATCACATAACTAACACGCAACCTCTTCATCTTAACAATGTTATTTAAAAATTAAAGCCAGCAAAATCCTCGAATCAACAAAACCTGTTTTCCTAACTCCTAACCGGGACACTAGAAACGCTTATGGAAAAGAACGCATTTTCTGTTTGTAAATATCTTATGCTACAATTCACCCATTTAATTTTGTATTTTAGAACCTCCCATCACAGCACCGAAAGTTGTAGTCAGTGGGTACAAGGTGGTGGCAACAACGTATCCTAGGATCGAGTGCCACCCGATAAAGACTTACGAGTTTATGATCTTTTCCACTCAAGCCTCAGAGAGTGTGGATTTCAAATTTGTTAACGCGAACGTAAGTTTAAAATAATAACCTAACGTTCTCAAACTGTATTATCATACAATATTAAACAGTGAGTACTATCTATTCAATACTACTACAAAAAAGTGCTCAATGCCAAGCAAAAAAGCCAGGCAGAGCGAATTATACCAAATGTAGTTGTTATACTATATCTGAATAAGAATATTCTGATTAGCTCAATAAGTTTGAAACAGGCTGTTAAGGTTTTTTAGGTGAATGGTATCTAAGCTTCATATTATACGACATCATGGCTATGTCCAATATAGCCTATGCAATATGCATTTTATGTTATTCTGGGTTTCGGAAATACCAGCGTTGTTATCCAACGCACAATCAGCATACCAGTTTGACATTGATTCAACGTCTTTTGGTTTTGAATCGATGTAAAAGAGAAAGTTATTTGCTGAAGATCACAATTAGGTGTTGACTGTTGGTGTTTTTTTTTTAGTGCCAGTTTGGTAGAGAGGTTGCTTTGTTGTGCTATAAGGAAGCGCAATTGAGCAGCCTCACTAGATTTGTCATGATCATCATCAAGAAAAACTAAATCGAAAATGAAATTTAAAAACTCAGTACACAAGAAAAACTAAAAACACGAACGCTTTCTGTCATACGCATCTCATCATTGTCAGCCATTGTTGTTCCACTGCAGGAAGAAGGCCTTCCCCATATCTTTATAATAATTGTCTGTCTTTGCACGTTTGTGTTCAGTGTTTTTCGAATTGTCAAGCTTTCAAATTGTCAAACTTTTAAAAGAATTTACTTTGTACTACACTAGCTAGAACAAGGGTTTCAAACGCGCGGCCGGCCGCGTGCGTTCTGCGATACATTTTGGACTCCAAATTAGTTAATAACAATTAAAATTTACTTTTATTCACTATTGACTTAATATAAAAAAAAATTCACTCTAAAATTGTCCAAAAGTTTTAAAATGCTCGTCAAATTTTTAAGCACTCGCTTGTTGTCGCGCCATTTTATTGCCTACCATAAATCTGTATTGTTGCATCACAACCACATTACCTATTCACTGGTTGTGCAGTCATCACAATAGCAACCGGACCTTGGTAGCTTTTTCAGCGTCGGTTTCAAGATCTTTGCTCTCCAAGTTCTAAGTCGTTCCGTTTACTTTTTATCTCTTTGTTCTTGCTACTACAGTATTTTTGCGATCTTACGTTCTTACTAGTACCGGTACCTCTTTTATAACGTCCTTGCTGTGTTATTTTGTTTATTGAACGCTGATGAACTGTTTTATCAACATCGACAACGCACGGGTACAAAATAATTGACACTGCAAGAAGAACACATACACAATATAGGCCACATAGCAATGTCAGAGACTTCAAAAAACCGGCCTGTCACACCACGTCGGCGGGGAGTGGCGATAGTTTTGGGGTGGCATTGCACCCGAGGGTAGCTCTACCAGCTTAGGTTGCGGGGGCCAAGCTGTGGAGTCGAGGTGTATGTAGAAGGAGAATGTTAATGGAAATTCGTGGACATGTCGCAAAATTTAGAACGGCAAAACCGGCTAGGGTAATAGGCTTAACTTTCCGCAATGCAACAAGGTATTGCGGCCTTCGGGTTAATTCACTAGTTTTCATTTGGCCCTCAGAGCAGTTTAAGTTTAAGACTCTTTTGGGCTAGAATAAGAAATGCTAGAGAATAAATAACTTAACAAAATGGAATAAATTGTAACTAATTGTGGCTAAATTGTGAAAAATAGAATAAAGACACAGCATGCGGTTTTGCTCAACATGTTCAACAAACAAAAGACACCATTTCTAATAAACATATTGTAAATCAGTATTTCAGTTACTTGACAGGGCGAAATGTTTACAGCTCAAAACGTACGTAGTTTTTCGTTTATATCCTGATAAGCGCCGCGTTATTGCTTTGTTGCGTTTGTTTACGTTTTGTTTTCGCTTTGCAAAAAGCAATCAATCGTTGTAGACGAGGTAACGCAATACAAAAGGAAGTTGTACGTTTTTACCACCGGACTCTGTGCTCGTTCGGTGTATTCGACAACCAACAATTAAGTCTTTTTCACACTGATTCAAACGTCTGCAGACGTTGAATAAATGTAGAAAGAGACTGATTTTTTGACTGGGTAGCAATGCAGACATAGCTAGTATAGAACAGCATGCCCCTGCACTGGTAGTTTCGTTTGGTGTTTTCACACATAAAGCTCGTCGTCTTTCAACCAATTTTAAAATATATTTACGTATTGGTAAACTGAGTTAAAACTATTGGGGTAGTGCAGTCCATGGATAGTTTAACATCAAATGATTAAAAGTTTGCTTGCTTTTTTCGCAATTTGGACAGATTGGTGAGTTTTGATGGCCCCATCGAAGTAGAGCTGTAGCAGTTCGGCCATGACGGGATAAAATTCTATTACAACTGATCCATTTTTTTCTGCTGCATGCCGAGAAACCTGGGAGGAGTAGCGTTGGATCGTTGATCATTTCTTCACCATGTAGTCGATTTTTTGTCCAATATTCTTTCCAGTCATGATTTAGATCATAGTTCTTGGTTGTTTGGTTGTAAAAGTAAGAACCTGATTTTAGTCGGTGGGTGTTTGGTTTTTGTTGAATTGTATTTTGTAATGGTGAGCTACTTCAAGTATTACCAGCTTCTTGAAGTCTTTGATTTAGTTTGGCTGTGATTTCTTTTCTCAGATGTGGTGGGGAACTCCGCTCATCGTGAATAGCCATTGTATCGGAGTCGATTTGAGCGCTCTAGTGATTGCGCGCATTGACTCTCGTAGTTGAACGCCAACTTTTTCAATGCCGCACAACTGTACGCTCAAGTCTGTACTGGTTGCCATGTAGACCTCTAGGCATTTATATTTAAAATATAACTGTTGGCAAAAGATATGCAAAGCATTACCTTTTCAAGAGTATTCTGTAATCAGCGTTTTGTTTTGTGCGTTACCTATTACATCATACTGAAGAATCTTTTTAATTAATTTCTAACCAAATAATCGTTATCGACAACACTTGTTGATGTTTTTATTTTGCTTCGTTTAGGCCGACGAGAAAGAAGTGTCGGCAACTTTCGACAATGTGTACGACAGCCCAGAACCACTGATCGCCTCCGTAAGTATCGTAGCACATGTCGTAACGCTCGCTCCTACTTTGTGCAAAACGCTGCCGTCGCATTGAAACGCTTGTAGCAATGGCACTTGTCATTGTCAATTGTGTCCAGACGATTGAAAATTAAAACACTTCGTAAGTATATGTCCAGTGCAACCAAATTGGCCGATACAATGAAATAATTACCACTCGTGTCTTGTATGTTAAACGTTGAACGACTGACCTTGTTGTGCACTCAGTGGTTTGTAATATATTTAGATTTTGTGCTTTCCAAAGCATTTGCAAATTGCAACTTGCGAAGTTATGTTTAAAACGAGCAATCTGACAAATTTCATGTTTTAACTGATATTACATGAATATGTTGATTACTATCAACATTCCTTTACGTTGAAACAACTGAAAATGAATCGAACGAAGCAGCAGATAGTTTGTACCGTTCAATTTATTTCATGTGTGTGTTGACCTGTCGTCCTTTGCGGTTCCAACCTTTTCATTGCCCAGACAGCGAATCAATCGCTTTTTACATTGATTCAACGTCTGTAAACGTTGAATCAATGTAAAAAACGACTGATTTTCTGTCTGGGTCTGAGCCGATTGTAAAGCTTGTCTTGTTTCTTCAATTTTTTTTTCTGTTAAAACAACAAACCTATCTTTTTGTAGATGACCTTATCGTATAACGACGATGTGTACGAGACCAAATCCACCACCGTTGTTGTAAAAGGTTTGTCATTGATTAGACTGGACTGCAAAAAAGAAAAAAAAAATTCTTCTGCGATTTGGACTTTAAGAACTGGTTTAGGGTAATTATGGGTATGGTGTAAAGGCTTACAGTATATTGCTATTAAAGCTTTAAAAAGTGATTTTGTTGTTAAAAACAAAGTATCCAATAGAATTGAAACTTATTATATAACCAACCCCACAGCCTGGGAACCTCCCCTTTCGAACGTGACAGTCCACAGCCGCAACCACATCGAGGTATCTTTTCCCCTCGCTCCTGGGAACTTCACAGTGCCAATGTACATCCTCCGCTTGTCGCAGCACTTTTCCAACGCATCCAACAGAGGTGGTGGGGTCAATGAAACGCTTGCCATCGAAGTTGTCTCGGATACCCAGCTGTATTCAAAATGGGTGAGTGTGACAATTGACATATTTATCATTTACTTGTTCATCCACACTCTGTTGTGTTTTCCTCTCCCCAGCCAGCAATTTTGTCCTTTTTACACTGATGTAAAAAATGTAGAAAAGACGAGTTGGGGCTGAGGCAGTGACGGATCTAGGGGAATATTCACGGTGTATTTGCAAGGTCGGACTAATGCAGACTTCCACTTCATTGTGTTTTGTTGGGATCGCCTCTCTAAGGCAGCTCGGTTGATTCACCCCTAACCTGGGATGATAAAATGGTCCAAGTAAATGATTCAGACGTTACAATGGGAGACTTTAAAATTTTGCAAGGGTTTCTAGTCTTACAGTTACTAACACAATATGTTTGGGATGCTCAGGCCAAAAGCGGAGTTCTAACAAAAAAGTATCTTCAGCTACAGCCGGGAAAATATAGCGTTCAGGTAATTATCTTTTGCATATGTATCATAACAGCTTTTCTACTTCAATTTTTTTCCAAGCTTGGCTAGGTTTCTCAGCCGTTTGCAAAAACGAATGTCCCGTTTGAGAGTTGAAAATAGGTTTGAGCATTGGCTTCAAAATGAATTTTAGAGCACATTTGTAGCATCAAACAAGGATTCAAGAAGTTTGTTGTTAGGAAGGTTTTGTTGCTCATTTTGGCAGCAGGTATAGAATTACCGCGTTAGTTGGAAAACCACGGCTCATGGGCAATGTTTGTGTATTTACAATTTAGCTCCGGTTATAATAAAAGATAGTAACTTAATGTGATGGGTTGTCTCTAGCGCGTAAAAGGAAATCTCGAGCCCTGGTCTGCCTACTCGTTGTGTTTCACCATTGAGTGCGTAATGAATAGAGTATTTTATGTAAATGCAGATATTTCTATCCGCCTATCAGATGCGTGATTATTCTATGTTGTCCACTCTGCAGAGTTGCTGGACGCGTTTTCTGGTGGAGTTTGGCGCTTGTTGCAAAGTTGCAACACAATTAAGACGTAAATGAATTTATCTTTATTTCAGATTCGCGAATCCAGGCCCAAGTCGCAATATTTCAATTCGCCAAAATGGGGAAAACGACGATATTTTGTGGTCGAGTCTCCACCAAGTGAGTACCATGTGACGTCATATTATTATGACTTTCAAATACACTCGGCTGCGATCTGGTCCATCTATACTGAAGCGACCAAGGCCAGTATGCTCGTTATCATGCTATCTTAGTCGTGCGCTTGGGAGTTGCTACCCTGTGACAACATTTTGAATTTTTATCTCTAGATGATTTCTACAAGTGCGGCACTTCACGGATGTTCAATAAGACAATAACAACTTATAAGTGTGGTTGTGGTGTGATATAAAAATATGCCGAATATGTAACTGAACAATTATTTTACTGTTCTTCCCAGTCAGCAAATCAGTTTTTTTACATTGATTTAACGTCTGCAGACGTTGAATGAATTTGGTGCCTGGGTTTCTTTTGTCAAAACACACCCTCGTCTGTCGCGTTGAACCTGCAAAGTGTTCTTGAAAAAAAAACTGGTAGTTTTACTTCCGTGTTTGAGTATTCATTTAGACGCAGTTAGCGTTACCCCTTTTTTAGCGGCGCTGCACAGGTCTTGCTTTAGCATTGCCGAGCGTCTGCATAAAAACACCGAGAAGCCTGGTTGGTGTGTCAACGCCAATCTACAGTGTTGAGCTTGGCCTACGTTAATTTTATACTTGTTTGAGGTCGTGTGAATCGATGAAACATTTACTTCGCAAGGAAAGTTTGGAATATAGATTTGATGTCGATTATGTGTTGTAGCAAAGCTGTCGGTTTTGCATCTGTTTAACATTTGACAACTTTGAAACGACGTAAAAAGGATAATTCTTGCTACCTGTCGCAGCTCAAAAGACAGGTCAGCACTCAGCTGGCTTTGTGTGTGGTCGTTTCAAAGCAAACTACACTGTCTTCATGTATGGGGTCGTAACGCTTTGTCATGGGTTAACTTCACTCGTTTTGATAGCAGTCCGGCGTTCTGATCAGCATATCTCGTCCCATGAAACAACAAACAGAGGGCTACATGGAATTCAAATATTGGTTTGTCGGTTTATTGACACTGGTCGAAGTTTTACGTCAACCTTTTTGTTTGATGAAAGATAACACATTGAAAAATCAATAGTTTAAAATGGAAGGTCATCACCAGACATCTCTGTGTCTTCATCCATCATGTTCCATCAACGATTTAACGCGTGCTGGTAAATGCGTGTAATGATGAAAGGAAAAATGTAATACAAGCCAGTAAAAATGTTTTAAAAGTGGCTTCAACAAACACTGATTTTCAAAAATAATAATAAGTATGGCATTGCCACTGCGTGGTTCATTGCTCACGTAAGAATTTCATTGAATTGTACTTCGGTTTTGATAAGGAAACAAAATTGTCATTTGATCGCTGGCTTCAAAAGCTAATGTGACTAGCTTCTGTTTGGAAGTTTAGCCTGTCCTCGGCGCAGTCATCTAACCGGTTATTTTTTTACCTTGATCAAACGTCCCTGAGCGTTGAATCAACGTTAAAGGGGCTGATGTATTGCGTGGCTGGGCAAATTTGTTGTTTTGATATTTTTATGATTGCTAGCGAATTTTCAGAGATACGCATTGCAAACGTGTTTGTGGGCGGAAGCGAAGTTGATAATGTTGTGTTAGTTTTTAGTTTATTGCTTTTGTTTGCTTGTTAAAGTCTTCTTGATCAGGGATCTCGTTTTCACTAAAAAGATAAGTTGGGCATGATCTTATTTCACGAAGTTCTAATTTTTATTGACTTGATTGTTTTTACCGCCGCTTCTTGGAAATCATCCATCAAAGCTTCAGCATGCGGATACGTGAAATCGACCAGCAATTGCGTGTTTTGTGTTGAATGTTGTCTTGCGTTACTTTGACATTAAGCCGATGCCGTAAATCCGCCGTTTTTGCAATGATACAACGTCCACTAACGTTCAATCAACAAAAACGGAACATATTTTCTGACTGGAGCGTTGGTGTTGCCTGGAAGTTCCTGGCTGACAACAACCGGCTATTCTTAGAGGAAGTCACTTCACGATGTTACCTCAAGCAACAACGACTTTACATTTTTACATCGTTTCAACGATGTTTTGTGTTAGAACGCTAGCCGGAAAAGGGGGTGTTTTTGAGTCCTGTTAATCTGATTTCAAAGCGATTTCAAGTCAGCAAAACAACAACTTAAACAGAAATTTTTGCATCAATTCAACGTCAGTGAACGTTGATTTCAATGCAAAATGCTGACATTGTGACACTTACCTTGACCAGTTCACTGAAATATTTATTTATTTTATTCAGTCACACTCGCCTTCATCATAGTCCCAGTCATCCTTTGCTTGGTCATCACGGCTGTTGTTGCCCTACTGGTCATGTGGAAGAGAAGTACGTGGCATAATGGATGATGAAATGTTACTACTGTTGATAAAAATTTAAAAAAAGCGACATGTCTATACTGTAACCATATGGGTTGGTGTACTTCCACCGCTGGCAACTCTTTCTCATATTTTTCAACACGTTTCATGTCACAATGGTCAAGTCCGTTATTATTCTTTGGTCGGTTATAACCTTTCTGGTGAAAGTACAAAAGTTTATATTATTTTAATGTATCGTTAAAATTTAATGCAGTTACATATTATTATTTATATTTGTTAAAAATTAATCTAAAACTAATTAATGTATCGTTTAAAACTCATCTCTGTCATCACAGCATAAATGTTCGGTGTTTATATGGATAGGTATCCCTGTTTGTTTAAAAAAAGTTCATTGTTACACTAGTTTTGCTCATTTTTATTTTCCGGTCATCAACGGCACGAAAAAGAATCTGTCTCTTACAACAAACAATACGCCAGTATGCTTACAAATCAGGGAAATAGTGGTAAAACGTTGTAAGCGCATGCCTTGAAACGCGCATGGCCTCCATCATGAGCACAAAATTGTCTGAAAGCAAGTTACATTGAAGCAGTTTGCAAATGCTGCTCATGTTCCGTACAATACGACCTGTCGTCGTTGTTAAAGTTTAACTTCAATGTCATATGACTGCGGCACATCTGAAAAGGAATTCTTTTTTTCAACTTTAGTCTTTTCAAAGTTTTTCAAAGTGTCCTTTCAAAAAATAATTCGGTTACAAACAACTTTGTAAGGTTATAGTCAAGTTATAGTTGAATGTAGTGGGTTTTTCATGTTTTCTCAGTATCACCACAGGTTGTTTTTAATATTATTTTATGTATTAAACTATTGTAGTGTACTTTCTGTAACGATGAAGGATATGTCAGGTCAGCGCTAATTTTGAAAATCACTTCCCCCTCACCAGATAATTGCCAAAGGATCCGCTACTTGATCCCCTCTGGCATTGTGTCGTTGCTAGACACCCAGACGGTTTCCATGACAACCAAGTCCATCTTCCTCGTTTGGCAAGCCGACCTAAGGTCGAGGAAGTTATTCGCCTTGCAAGCCGACGTTGTCAGGTAAAAGCTTTGTCCTTCAATATTTAATGTTTCTTTCCGCTATTTTGATGCGCATGTTGATTGTTCAATTCGGGATCAAAACTTAATTTAGTTGTGATAAGAACGGCATAATTTTTAAATTTAAGTCTCTTATTTTGTTGAGTATAAAACGTAAACTAAAACGTTTTTCATAAAGTTGCTGAACGTTGTCACGAGTTAAAAATCGTTATGGTCTAATCGTATTTTAATGCTTTTATTAAATTTCAACAGTTTTTCGGTTCTAAAATTATTTTGGAAAGTAGTACAACCCTTTGCTTTCAACAAAAACATCATTTGCTCCGAGTATTGAATAAATAGCCTGCTCATACAATTACAAACTAATTGTTCAATTTACTCAACGATTTGTTCAGGCACTTGGCTACTTACTTGGGAAAGGTGTGTAGCCTAGATGTCACAGTGGATATCTTCAGCGAAACTGAGGCCAGTCGTTCTATGTCGGCCTGGACGCGAAACGCTGTCAAAAAATGCGATTTCGTGCTCTTTCTGTGTCCACATTTTGATAACAAGTCAAATCCGAAAGTTGTTCCATCTAAGCTTGGTGACTTCCATGCAATCTTCAGGTAAGCGTATGACAAACAGGTTGTGTGATTTACAATCAAATGTCAGGCAATTCTTTCGAATGGCGTGCAATTCTATCGAATGGCAATTCTTTCGAATGGAGTGCATTGGCTGGTTTAATGTACAACAGCCTAGCTGTGAACTGATCCGTGAAAGCAGAAATACAATCCCAGGTCCCCAGCCACCGATATTTGCTTTTTACATCTGGCCACATTGCAACGATGACAACTTTTGCTGCTCGGAATGCGATCCAAGTCTTCTAGGTTTTTCTAACTTTTTTGATCTACCGGTAACTCTGCATCGTAATGTTTATTGAGGATCATCGGACATGGATATTAAAATCATTGAAATCATCACCTACCCATCGGACATGGATATTCGGTCAATATCTATTTCTTTTCTTTCACACCCGCTGTTGAGCGTATCAGTGACAAAACTGGTAGCAAATAATTAGATTTGAAACACCTGTCTAGTGTCTACTCTATCGGCTTCAACGATTTTGAATAATAAGACGTAGTTTGTGCACAGCTTTTACATGTTCGTTTACTATTGTGCTTTTCTTCGAGGAGAGATTTAAATACAGTAGAAGTTTTTTTTTATTTGTTAATTTATCATTTTTATCTGTGGCCTTTGGTTATTTGAGACTAAGATTTTTTTCCAGTTTGTCTTCATGAAGAAGTCGTGGTACTTTGTTTGCATATTCTCTTGATATTACGGTATCTTGATAGGAAAATCACTTGTAGGCCCTACAATTTGTTGATGAGAAATTTGTGAGAATAGTTGAATAAACTGTCTTTCTTTCCCAGCTATCTTGAAAGTGACTTGACCAACAAGGAAAAATTTATAACCGCTTTTCTTCCATACTCCGACCAGACTTTATCATCATCCGAGATCCTTATCAGGATGAGCACAGTATTTTCTCTCATGGATGACATCAGTGGACTGTTTTTCCACATTCAAGGTGGATTCGATTGTTATATAACATTGATAAATTGAGTTGTTGTAATGCGACCACACTCGAAGCATAGTTTTTATTGGCAAATAAGTTTGATCTAAATTGTTTTAAGTGCCACATTTGAGAAAGAAAATTGTTTACCTAATTGTTAGTAAATTATATTTATCACTCAATAAATTAACTATTTTTAATTGTCAGGTATATCCCGTGCGATGGCGAGCGGGGTCAACAATGCTCAGTTTGTTAATGCAGAGGATTATAAGGAGACAAAAGAAGGTGCTGCGCTCGCAAGAGGAATCAAGATCTTTCAGGAAGCATTATCTTCTTGGACGGAAAATCCTTCATCATTGGATTCTTTGGAAATGAGTGAAGGATCAAAAGATGGATGTAGTGTCTTTTTTTCTACAGATGGAAGTGAAAAATCTCTTGTTAGAAGTGAAAGTCCGAAGACAACCAAGACAAAAGCTCTTCCTTTTGCTCCACTTGTCAATGATGATGATGATAGTGATGATGCACCGCTTATGGTGCGAAGTCTTCAAGGGGTTGTGAGACCCCCATCTCCAAATTCGGTAATTAACCAACGCACCGATCATGTTTACCCCCCATCCGCTTTTGTAGCGGACCCTGATTTTGCAATTCAACAAATTAACAACCACAGTGCGGAGATGAAACTTGGTAAGAAGAATACGAATTCATCGTCGTTTATTCTTCCTGGATCAGATTCCAACTCCTCCCAGCCACGAAGCAGTGCTGAACTCCACTGCTCCTCACAAAGTCAAGAAGTAGTCATGAATCCTCTTGAAAAGAGTGACACCCAGTCACCCGAGTTTATGGGAAGTCTCTCTGCAGATCTGCAGCCAAACAAACCACGATCTGACAACTTGGTCGCCGATAGTGGCTTCGATTCCATTACCGCATGAACTTTTTCTTTTTTACAATTGTTTTGCCTCTGTTATAAAAACCTTCCAATTTTGTGTCGATTTTTTTTATTTTCTCACATCGAATTACCATCCGAGCTTGTACAATCCGTTTATTTTACCTTGATTTAACTTTTTCAGACGTTGAATCAATGTAAAATGAATGGATTTTGCCAGCTATGATTGCTGTAACCCAGATCTTGTGTACTGCATATGCAATATACTATATACCTCATGTAATTTCTCAGCATGTTATCCTAACGTTTGTTGATTGTATTTCACGTGATTGGACAAGCCTTACCTTCGGATCATAGTCAACCCTTGGGTTCTCTCGTCAACCAAATTTGGAAGTTTGGTGTATTTTGCGTTGATTGAACATCATCGTACGTTGCGTTACAGCAACGCAATCTAATTAACGTGTTCTTCGAACGGAGTAGAATGGTTTGACTGCGAGCACGGATTCTGTTTTTGTTTAATTATGAGTCAAAACATTAACCCAAGTGATGCATATAAAGACCATTCCCAAACCCGCAGCCACAGTAACCACCATAGCTTTAGTGTCGTTACAACGTTGTTTGGACGTTTTTCAACGTTTCCAAATCATTTTATCGTATTTCGGTTAACACCCGGTGATTGAAGATTTAAATTTCTAAAAGGGAAATCTTTTCCCAATTGTTAATGCAGCTAAACCAAAATTACATTCGCTAGCGATGGCCATTATCCAAATTCGTTTTTTTTTATATTGTTTTGACGTCTTCGTACGTTGAATCAATGTAAAAGGAAACTGAGTTTGATAGCCGGAATGTTGTGGTAACGATGTTGGCAAACATGTTTTTTGTAGAACACTGTTGCTCCAGTACTGGTTTCTCTGCATGGGAGGGCGTTTCGGATAAGCCTTTAACGGCGCGATTGTGCTATTTGTGGCGTTAGTTTTGCTTTTTCACGACATCGTAATCGTACAGAAGCTGCGTTGCGTATCAAATTTTATCTTTATTCGTTAAAACTATCTTATGTTACGTTAAATCAATGCAATATTATTAAAATCGGTCGGTGATCACGAAAATAGTTTTCAAACACGCTAACATCATTATCTTAATCGCTCTCTTTCTCTA
Organism: Aplidium turbinatum; assembly: GCF_918807975.1. Lineage (NCBI taxonomy): Eukaryota > Metazoa > Chordata > Ascidiacea > Aplousobranchia > Polyclinidae > Aplidium > Aplidium turbinatum. The sequence continues at coordinate 5,117,643 of NC_137484.1, read as the reverse complement.
TAAAAACACATTATTTCTGACATTATTCTGATGCCTGCTTACGTATATTAAGCGTCAACGATCCTTGTTTTTTTCTAAATGATTCGTCATTCCGCTGGAGGCGATAATGATCTTTACAATTCTGGGAAATTTTTGCGACACATCCGAGCAACACCCGTTTGGTGAAAATGTTTCGGGATTGACTCACTCTCGTATGGACTGGCTTGACCTCTACTACGATGACGTACTTTTCATTTGCTTTGTTTGTTTCACTCAGCTAGAAAAACCACTTTTTCTTTCATCTCAACATCTGCAGAGACGTTAAATAATTGTGAAAAAAGAGTAGCGATTTTTTTCCGGGGCAAAAAGATTGTACAAACCTTGAACTTCACTCTTACGTTGAATCAATTTAAAAGACTGATTTACTGAAAATAACATTTACCGAGTGGGTGCACCGTATCTTTGACATAGATCTGACATATAGCGACCTGAAAATAATGCAGCGGTGATAATTTTCTCATTGCTTGTCATACACTTTATTTTGTTGTTGATTTTTTTCCATGGACAAGGTGCCCACATACTTGTTTAAAATCTTTTCAATGCATTTTATTCACTGAGTTTGGAAATTTAAAAAACAGTTGATGTAGATGTAATGTAAGATATACAGTTTTCACTGCCTTGAAGTTAGATTATATTTTATAGTAATTAACTGAAAACTCTTGTAATGTTACCTGAACTGAAAAACACCATTCATTTGCTGTATAAACGTGACTGTACGACTTGAGCGTTGTCTTTTTTGTAAGTAATATCGTGTACAAAGCTGAGTTGGACACAGTGAGCATTCTGCTTCTTCTGCGTCGTACATTGGCTGATGCATTACTTCGTATATGTCACTTTGCCAATCAAGACGTTTTTCAAATTGCTACTGCGTTTTCATGGCATTTCACATAACCTTGATTTTACCATGAGTTACATTTCAACGACTTTAAAACACCATCTTCGTTAAGTTGAAATCAAACGCTGAACAATTTACTTCCATTATTGTTAGATAATCAGCATTATTGTCGTGAACACAGTCAGGTATACTCTGCCCTGGGAATTCCCAACGTTAGCGCAACATGCAAACACCATAGTACTTCCATACGTTTGATGTAGATCTAACGTAAACGGAATGTTTAAAGACGTTATAATTACTGTAATGTCATTTTTACCTGAAAAATTTTTGTTGAAGACTATAGTGTTGGAAATTCTTTAACCTTCCTCGTATCACACTGCTAGTTTCGACCTCATAGGCTACATGCTTGTAGCATTGAAGCATCGTGCATGGAAGCAGCTTCATTACTTTGGAAGGCATTTGGCAAAGATCACCTTGGTCCACAACCGATGATTGAATGTCACATGTTGATTTATAATTTTTTTTTTGCGAAAATTATTTTGCCTACCAAAAATGTTTAAAAAAAGCTTTTGTTGTATGCATTGTCTTAATTCAACTCGTAGCGAAATTTCTGCAACCGTGATTTGCTTTGCACTAATTTTGGTAAAACTGTGCTGCCGTTTATAAAGCTCCTTCATTTCTACCGTTCTTCATCATTGCTGTTTGCTATATATCTGCAGCATAGCGATCTACGAAGGTTTCCATGATCTGCAGCAGTCTTGATACGCCTATATAGCAAGGCATGTGGATGGATAGATGAGCTGAACTTTTGCTCTCTGTATACTTTTATTCTAGCTTTGCGTTACTTGTGAAAATTCAGCTTTGTATTGCTTGTGAAATTTGTACACCCTGTAGCTGTTTAAAACTTTTGTTGGTATGCTTTAGTCTGCAGGCATTGAATCAATGTAAAATACGATTGATTTGTTGTCTGGATAGTTGCAACGCGTCACGTTTTACTATTTTGCAATTTATCACTTTTTGAAGTCCGATGTGTTTGTCCCTTGTAAATCAGCCTGAAAGAATGCGCTTTGCATCTCTTACAGTGGATTGCGTGAAGATGAAACAACTTAACTGGAATTTGTGTTTCTTGGCAAGTGTTGCATGTTCGAATAGAATGTCACTCATGGCTCGATGCTGCAGGTTTTCGTCCGACTCTCTTCAGGAACTATCGTCAGAATAAACCTAAATGTGGTGAAATATTTATAGAAGAAAAACGAAAATGTAAATTTGACTGATCAGAATAATTCGAATTAACGAGGGAGCTTTAAGGCATAAACGATCTCTTTTTGGATGCATAAAGACTGGATCGCAAAATTTTATAAAGTTGGCTTTCAGTGCTGTTGAAACCTTGCAGCTTCGAGCTATGAGCAACATTCTACTTGCAATTTTCAAGTTTTGTACCATCAATCAACTCTAGTATTTTCACACGTATCTGTAATGGAAAGATGTTTGCAATTAGTTAATGGATATACGATTACCTTTTTGCAACTTAAAACATGATATTTTTTGTGTTATTAGACATTCCATGTCGATGTAACATCAAGTGAAACCTGCTGTGGGGTGAATGTTTTGTCTTACTGGATGAAGTAATTGCTTTCAAAGGTTTCCATGTTTCTACACAGAAAGCTACTTTTAAATGGTGTTTTGTTAATTTTGTTTTGCCGCCAATAATAAAATGTTCCAATCCAGTTTTGTTTAAACCATTTATCTAATGAAATGGGAGCAAAAGTTTCGTACGAATTGTGCCTTACCAGTAACCAGCATATTGCATTATTTTAATCCAACGAGATTATGCATTTGGGTCTGTTAATCAACTCTTAATATTTTTTGAATGGAACAGAAATCCTGTGAATCGGCAAAATTGTAACCGCTCCTCATTATCATGCAATGTCAGTTTGATGCAGGTTTTCGTTGTTTCGACGTCTAAGTTGAAGTGAGCATCCTCTATGCCTAGGTACGCCTTTTGTCGGCTTTTTGTGTTAATTTTGTCTCCTGTATATCAGTTTTAGTTTCCTCGTAAATATACGTTCATTGGTCAATATTTATTTATCATTTGATCAAAGTGCGACAGAACGCTCGAACCATTCAAGATTCGTACATACACTACGATGACGTCATCTTCGTATCATCATCATCATCGCCATCATCATCTACCTATATACTGTACGATGACGTTATCTTCGTATCATCATCATCGCCATCATCATCTACCTACATACAGTACGATGACGTTATCTTCGTATCATCATCATCGCCATCATCATCTACCTATATACTGTACGATGACCGTCATCTTCGTATCATCATCATCATCGCCATCATCATCTACCTACATACAGTACGATGACGTTATCTTTGTATCATCATCATCGCCATCATCATCTACCTATATACTGTACGATGACCGTCATCTTCGTATCATCATCATCATCATCGCCATCATCATCTACCTACATACTGTACGATGACCGTCATCTTCGTATCATCATCATCATCGCCATCATCATCTACCTATATACGATGACCGTCATCTTCAATCACGCAGTTAACGAAGCAGTTTTTGTCTTGAGTTCGTTTTACAGTAGAATTCGCCTATAACGGCACCTCTAGGGGATTGCAAAAACTGACGTTATAGCCGAATTGACGTTATAGACGAACTACCGCAAACTATTCCAAAACTGTCTTTTGATTAAAGAAAGAGGTGTATAATCCAGTCAGGTTTACTGTGTACCACCAAACTGACAGAAGTCACGCAGAAAATACAGTAAACAAAGAAATTGTTAAAAAAAAAACTACAGCGAAAGGTAGGCTACAGAAAGTTAATTCAGTTAATTAGTTTATACAGTAGCCTACTGCACGTACAACTGTTGCTTTGAGTTGTTTAAAGGTCAGCTGCTGTAGAGCTGCTTTTTCCACGTGATAACTTTTCACGCGGGAAAAAAGTTAAATCAGTTAATTAAAGTCCCTGCTGCGAACGACGTAGCAAAATAAAGGGAAGACATTTTGCAAGCAGCAGCGCTAACTGGATTAAAAGACTGACCGTTCGTGGTGAAGGTGAATAGGTGATGGCTTAAAGTGACGTTATAAACGAACAAAAGACGTCTGGGGACCAATAAAGGGTGCTGTTACATGCGAATTGACGTTATAGGCGATGCTGTTGTAGCCGAACTACAATGTAGCCTACATAAAAGATAGGAATTCTGCCGGGACCGAGCGAAATGTGACGTAATAGGCGAATTGACGTTATAAACGAAGCCGTTATAGGCGAATTCTACTGTATTTGTTTTCAGACTTTGAATAGCTCTAGAATTCACTTGGGTAATGGGCAGACGACGAATATCTGGCTGTGTGATGACCTAGTTGGTTTTGAATCTTTATCTGCCAATTGACAAAGCCTCTGATAGGTTATTCCTGGCAGTTTTGCATAATCTACGAGGCTTTTGACGCTAGGCCGGTCACCGAGATTGGCAGAGTGAAGTTTCCTATTATAGTGTTATTGCTGGGGAATTATTTCATCCACTAGGTATCGCTGAATGAAGAGCGGTCCTCGAAATGCGTTGTTCAAGCGCACACCCCTAAGTTGAACCAGCGCCGCGTGATCTTCAGTCGGGCGCCTAGCCACCATAGGCTGATGTCTGGCTGTTACGAAACATCAGGCTGTCAACACTGCAAACAAAAACGCACACATCAAAAATACTTGTTCGCCTTTCGATAATGTAGACACGCGTGTGTTGAGCAACGCATTTAAAAACAGTTGTTGAAACCACGCCACCAACCTCAAACCACTTGTCCAGAGAAACCAGAAAGAAATCTCTGCATATGCCTTAGGCTACTTCAGAGTGCACGCCCCTCTCTATAGACATTAGACATTACCTTCGACTGAAATCAAGGCACTTATTTCTACCAAACCCTGAGCTTACAATTCACAAAGCAGGTGAGCACTGAGCAGTCTCCGAAGCAGGTTGAGCGGAACGTGAATGAAACGCCGGGACTTGGATGAAACGTATGATGCAAATTGAGCACAATTAGAATGAATGCTTTCTCTGACGTCTTCACCTGACCTCACCCTACTTACCAACTATGCCATAGGCGTAGCCAGGGGGGGGGCGAAAGGGGCCATGCCCCCCCCCAAATTTTCCAAGTTTGGATTCTGAACTTGAGACCTTTGTTGAAAATGTAATAAAATTTGTAGAAATTTGTAACGTTTTCCAAGACATCTGGCTATTAACACCTCCAAGGACTTGTTTTAGACACACAGAAAGACACCAATAAATTTTGCAAATCGTAAATCGCGCAAAATTTACGCGATTTACGTTTCTTTGTACTAATTTGTGAAAGCAATTTCAGAAAGGCTTACTCTGTTGGGTTTTTGTGTAGTTATTGAGTTTTTGTGTCGCTGAGTTTTTGGTGTTCTCTAATTTTAGCTGCAGTGTTTGCCCGTTGGTGTGTAAGAGCTACCTTTAATAAGTTAATAGCTGTTTATCTGCTAATAAATTTCATACAAATATTACCCTAAAAGTGTTTCTAGAAAGCGCTATAATCCATTATTTGAGTGTAATTTTTCAAAAAAATTCCGGGGGAGCATGCCCCCGGACCCCCTAGATTACGCGTGCCTTCGGCACGCTCTAACCCCCCACCACTTTCATTGCTTCCCTTGCTCAACCCACCAGGATACGCCACTGCACATCAAGTGGCGATGGCTTAAATCAAACACTTTGTTGTTCTCTTCAGATCATCAAATATTTGGCCCCCCCCAAATTTTTTTCCTGGCTACGCCACTGAACTATGCTATAGTAGCAGCTGCAACGGGCCCCGCGCTTGGTGAGCAAAACATTTTTTTGCAAAAAGCTGTTGAACATAGTTGGTAAGTAATTTTTGGCTTGCAAACTGGAATGGCATGGGAGAATATTATAGTTGTAGGATGAAATTACTTAGTCCTAACGTCTTATCCTTTGCTAATTATTATAAACTTTAAAAACCGGTAATTTCCACTAGAGGCAACTGCCTGATCGAGTGCCACAAGCCCACGATACTAGCTGTTTGAAAGATTATTCGACTGTGAGAAAAGTACACCAGTGAGAAGAGTATCAATCTTGCCGATTTCCTTGGACAGAGTTATTACAACGCGTCCAACATGAGCGGGAAATATAACGGAGTAGGCCTACAGGCACTAGTAAAAAAAAAATGGTGCTGTTGCAGAATATGTTCCATACTATGCTCATTTGTTGAATTTAGTTGGTGTATGCGCTGCACAATCGAGTCCAGAAACCCGCCAGAAACAGTTCAGTCTTTTGACTTCGTTGAAAATATCTATGTAGGCCTATTCTTTGCTGCTTCAACACACCGGTGGTCCTTTCTGGAGTGTTCAGGTGGTGCAGTGCTTAGGGACATTATTTATTTATTATTATTATTTATTTGCAATCAGACTCAAAGTCCATAGAATTCAAATTTTTAACAGTCATCACACAAAATATCAGTGTAGTGCAGTGTATTATGATTATGAAGTGCTAAAGAGGGTTTCTGCAACACGATGGTCCGCAAGAGCTGAAGCCATTAAGGTAATTAAAGAACGTTTTCTTTTCAAAAAGGAGGCACTGGAGAAACTAGCAAATGACCAAGTGCAAAAGGCAGAATGTCGACAGCAGGCAAATGGACTCCTCCAGAAAATGGAGTTGCTCGAAATTCGAATCTTAGTGGTTTTTTAAAATAGCTTACTCGATCGCTTCCAGGCAAGTCAAGCCTCTCTTCAAACAAAGCGGCAAAATCTCAACATTGTTGTGTGCCTCTTTGACAGGATCCCTACAGACTTTCAGAAAACAATTCGCTAAGTTTGAGTCAGAGGCGCAGAAACTAACTCAAGTGCCGGATTACCGACCAACAAGCACAAGAAGAATTTTCCAAAATCAAACGCACGATAAGATGTAGGCAGCGGCCGTTCAGTTTCAGATGCAATGGATATCAACTAAAGACAGATTCCCGGTGGAAGTTTTCCTTGCAGTATTGTACAGCCTACAATCTGCGCTGGAGCAATGTCGCAAGGCATACAGTCATACACCAATTCGTAAAGCACATTGCTATTGATTGCTCCTCTCCAGAACTCAACCATTTTACTTCAATTAAAGAAAACAAAATTGACACCACGTTTCCTAACATTGACAATTTGTTACGCATTTATCTGTATGATGGTAACTAATTGTAGGCTACTGGAGAGAGATCATTTTCAAAATTGAAGTTGATTAAAAACTATAGCCTATCTGCGAAACACGATGGGGCAAGAGCGGCTACACTAATAATAAAAAAATATCAAATCTATAAAATATTCAATTACTTTCCAGTCATTATCTGTAGGCTACGGTACATCAAAAGTTTGCAAACTGCTGCAGGCTCGGCACTTGGTTAATCCGGCACTGGCCCTATGCCAACACGGGTGAGTGTCCCTCCATTGTAGGCTATTTGCACACTGAAGCAGTAGGGGAGACTCGGGTAAGTTGGCCCGGCAAAATGAAAAATTGAATTTGTGAGCTAATAACAAAACATATGTTAAAGCGAATGCTATTGAAGAGTAGAGAATTCATCACTCTAGAAGTGGACATATTCTTGCATCAAACAGACATTCTTAGGTATATAATTTTTCAAGTTTTCCGAAAAAAATAAAATGGACCATCTTGCCTTCCTGTGCGGGTAATTTGGCCCACCATGAAAGGTAAGTTGGCCACGTGGGCAACATGTCCATTTACGGTATATTAAACAGTGGAAAAGTTCTCTTTCTCTCCAATTTTATTTTCTTTCTAATTATTTCTTGGTTTTATAGAGGCATACATACCGTACATAATTTATTTTATGTATGCATTCATGTATGGTTTATAATATAAACTACTATTAGGCTATAATGCTGTATTTTACCTCAGTAAACTTTTTTTACATCAGTATCTTACACCAAATAAGCTTTCGAAAATAACAAAGGTTGTATCAAACAGCATGTACTGTAGTTGGAACGGCATGCCTTTATTCCTAACGATCTGGTGACCTTAACGATACTGATAGGTAGGACCTTGTTTGCAATAGGCTACAAACCCCCTTTTTGCATGGGTACCAATATCGGAACATTTTTTAATGTATCTCCTAAACGAGGTACGTTTTAGACCGTCGCTTGAGAAGTGGTTGATACACATTTCCGCGATTGGTTTTCTTGATCACTTCCTATTTTCTATTATTACCATATGGGTTAGGAATACGTTGTCGCAATTTGTGGCATAAAAACGATGTTAGGAAGTGTATTATTGTTATTGATCGTTTAATGCCGATGTAGGCTAAAGCCGCGATTTACTTACTTTGGATACTTGATGATAGGCTACTTCAATCTTGCAAAAAAAATAAGTCATCGTATTAATTAGTCAATTATTATCATTCTATATAATACCTCATGAAGGCAAGTTGGCCATGGTGGCCAACGTACCCACCCACGAAATGGGCCAACTTCCCTGAATGGCAACCATATTGTAAAAACTTAAATTTATGTCAAACTATCGAGCTTCTGGCAACGGTTTCACCGTCAAAGTGAGTCTTGATAACCACACTAGCGCTGCACTCACTAAATAATAATCTTTCTAATACAGTAAGAAAAAACTCACTCGACATCTAAAAAATTCTAAAATCCAAAAATTTCAAAAATCATAATTTTTCATACAAAAATCGTGCTCACATGTTTATTCTGCTTACTAGAGCCTCCCAACCTGGTGATAAGGTAGTTTCAACAGCACTTTCTCAGTATGTGTACGATACATAACAATAACTATTGTAATTAAAAAATTATTTAGAGTGGGCCAACTTGCCTATTGGGCCAACTTACCTGAGTCTCCCCTAGTGTTATCTTTCTCTTCCTGTGAGTGTGGCGCCGTCGACCGACCATGGGCTATTTTCAAGGGGTGTAGGCTATCGAGGCTACCATTTTTTGACATTTAACTGAATTATTTAAATTAGGCTAGCTCATCCGTATCTTCAAAGACAAAAATGAATTGCCTTCTACTGCAGTATTTCTCTTCCAAGCAGTTCAGGCAAACATTTTCCACCCAGTTAGCTCAATGGTTACGCGCCGGCTCAAGATCACGCAGCGCTGGTTCGACTCTCGGGGTGTCCCTATCTCGGGGTGTAGGCTATGCTTGAGCAACGCACTTTTAGGACTGCTCTCCACTCAGCAGCACTCAGTGAATGGAATAATTCTCCCGGAAACAACACTTCAACAATCGAAAAACTTCACTCTGTCAATCTCGGTAACCGGCCCTGCGTCAAGAGCCTCCACATGTAGCCTACCGGTAGCCTATGCGAAACTACCGGGAATAACCTATCAAGGCTTTGTGAGTCCGAGGATAAAGATTCAAAACCAAACCAACCAACATCGACACCGCGCATTAGAATGATGAAAAAGACACCTTCGCTCTCCAAAATCTCAAGTGACGATGAAGAAGAAATCATTTTTACAGTCTTACATTTTATAATTCGATTTAAAGTAATTTAATATTTTCTTCTTGTAGTCTAGCCTAAGAATACAACGTCAGGAATGAACTAGAAAAAATTAGTTGGTTAGAGTTTTTCTCTGGTGCGACATCTCAAATTGCTTTTTTATGTTTTTAGGGTGGTAGTTTTTACTAGTTTAATGGTTTCGTTGGTGTAATAGCCTATAGTGTGGTGGTAGCTCTTTGTTTTAACGTTTGCGTTTTGTCGCTTCTACCTATATCTGGACTTTTGCTATGTTGACTTGTATTGTTTTTGCTGTGATGGTCAGAAATAAAAACAACTGTACCGCGACAGTAGGCATATGGAACAATATGGGATGTTTTAGATCAGTGGTTCCCAACTCATGGGTCGCGACCCAAAGTTGGGTCGTCTGATAATTTTTTTGGGTCGCTTGTTTTTCAGGCATATTGTATCTTGGGCGAAAAAATTAACAATAAAAAAATTTAAAACGTGATGAGATCGATCACAAAACTAGAAAATATAAACACAAGTCATGAAGCGTTTCATGTCGAGACATCGGAAAGCTTCGTAGCATGATCGTAGTGCAAGAAGTTTTAACAATTTTCGCTTTTATTATTGTTATTATTATTATTAAATGTAAACCCAACAAAAATTTCAGTCTCAAACATAAATTAACTTGACAAAGTTACGGGATATATATTGTAGGCTATCGTGCACTATATGTCACGAACGCTATGTCGGACAAACTATGACAAAGTTTTCCACACGTTGGACCACGCATAGTCTGGTGTGGTAAAACGCATCAAAGACAAAGCCCCAAGTGCTGTATGGACTTATTGCTTTCTCCACAGAGAGGCCTTGTTGCAAAAAAGCTGTCTCAAGAGCGGCACGAAGTGTTGAATGATGTGAAGTGTGTAAACTTCATCAAAACAAGTCCACTAAATCGGCATTTGTTTTCGTCTTTGTGGATTCTGATTATTATCAAGCATTGCTCTTGCACACAGAAGTGCGATAGTTGTCACGAGGTCGTGTCCTGAAGCGAGTTTGTAGTTTGCGAGAGGAGATTGCTACCTTCCTGAGGCGACAGAACTTGTGAGATTAGCAGAGAAGTTTTGCAAGAAGATTTCAACGCAAAAGTTGCTTACCTTGCCGATATATTTGACTCTCTGAATTCTTTAAATTTATCTATGCAAGGCAATGGTTTTACGGTGATTAATCGCGACGCAAAAGTTTCTGCTTACCACAAAAAACTCATATTCTGGAAAAGTTATGTCACCAGAGATGAGTACGATATATTTCCTCAGCTAACGCAATATATCTGTGGCAATGAAGTTGATATTAAGCAAACGATAATTAGACACCTCGAACAGTTTGCCAAAAAGTTTGTGCACTACTATGGAGAATTTCTAACACTTAATAACCAAAGTGATTGGATAATTGGTCCATTTGTTGGAAAAGATCTGCCTCAACTTTCCATCCATGTTGCAGAACAGTTTATGGACATAACGACAGAAGTAGCAAACCGTATTTCTTTTGCGTCTTTCAAAGACAAATACCCCAAAGATTCTGCAAACATCCACTTTTGGGCTTCCATGTACAAAGTGTATCCCACAGTTTCACAATTAGGGATTCAAAATCAGATTCCATTTTCAACAACTTGGCTTTGTAAGATTGGATTTAGCGCCATGTGTGTATTGAAAACTGAACAGCGAAACCGACTGGAAGTTAAGGCCGACATTTGGCTATGCCTAAGCAAAATAACGCCTCGATTTCAAAAACTCACTGACAGCAAGCCAGCACAGCTATCTCATTAGTGATTTGATAAACATATTATTTTCGGAAAAAGTTACTGCTTTTGTAGTGCTGTTTGTTTGCAACACAATCTTGTATGGCTTTTAAAATATTACGACAATTTGCTTGGGTCGCAAGATTTTAGCGAACTGAATTTTTTTTTTAAATGAGTCGCTTTAAAAACGAGTTGGGAACCACTGTTTTAGATGATGATTTTGTAGAAATTATCCAAACATTTAATTTGAGATCATAGAAATTAAATTAATTAATAGAACATTTGGCAACTCTGATCTTTGAAGGGGAGAAACAAACATTGTTGTTTGTTGACATTTGATTTAACCAGATTTAGTAGGCTAGGTTTCGCTTATATCCCTGCAGAGGTGTAACTGTAAGGAGTCAGGTTTTCTGAGCTCCTGCTCCACTCCGAAATCTGTGGTAACTCCAACTCAACACCGGCTCCAAATATTTTGGGGATATTGACTCCAAACGCAAACTATAAATCACAAGCATTGACAGGGGGTCTAGATGGTAGCCTACTTCTGGACCCGGGCTCGGAATATTTAGGGGGCCGCATTTAAAAGATTCCCAGCGACTTCAAACATTATCAAGATCTTAATGTAATGGATGGATAAACCAGTTCTTAGCACAAAGCAGCCTGGACGTCCCAGGAAGTAGGCTGAGATCACAAGGGATGGCAGAAAGTGTTGGTGTATGACCAACACTAGCCCCAGGATCATCATGAGTGGAGATTGAGGATGTGCCTTGCCAAAACCTCGTCCTACCTGGACATTCAGGAAATACCTTGACAGGGAACCATGGAATGAGTACAAAACTATGTTTTCAAGTCACTTGAGCATGAAATCAGTCCTTTTTTACGTCTTCCATCCTGCAATGATCACAGCTTCTGCATAAAATTTGATAGGACATCAGGCCTTAAAATTCACGGCGGTCATGTCCGCCGTCACAGCATGTGATGGCCGCGGGAAGTACCATCTAGATCGGTCATATTTGTCCGCCGAGAAATAACATAGGAACTAGCGATACAAATCGTCATTGCATAGCACGAACGTCGAACAATTGTTGCGACTTGCGAGAATATAATTTCTCGCGCATTCTAGCGCGCATCTAGAAAATTAAAATACTGTACGATATCCTCAGCTTCCATTCAAGCAGGAAAACTTTCGATTTTTACGTTGCTTCAACGATTGATGACATCGAATCAGCGTAACAAAGGTTAATTCTTCGCTAAGAATCGATAAGAGTACGGTACGATTTTTCGGTGCTCTTCCACAAGACGCCCTGTTGGTCAACCAGACAAAATGATGACGTCACACATTGGAATGGACTATTATGAAGGAGGAAGTGCGGGGTGGAAATTGAACGAAATACACCAGAAGGAAATTGTCTCCCATTCATTCATTTCTTGTTCAATTTCAACAAATTTGAAATTGTCTCCCATTCATTCATTTCTTGTTCAATTTCAACAAATTTGCTATTGTTGGAAAGCACAAGCATAGATCTAACCAACTAAATTAATACCAAGTCCTAAAATACTACTAGCTCCATCTGGTGGCCACCTAAACTTGACCAAATTCAAACCATCACCAAAACTTCATTTTAAATGATAAACAATCTAAATCAAATCTAATTAAAAGAACATGTTACTGTTTATTGAAGTGCTAACTTTCATTGTTATGTCTTATTGAACATGCGCGCAATCGTTGTTCGAAGACAGCCCCCCAACGAAGCTTTTGCCCTATGCATTTCAATGGCGAATCGATCGTCTTCCAGTTCACGCCCTGCATGTTCACGATAATTAATTGTCTCCCATTTATTCATTTCTTGCTCAATTTCAACAGATTTAGTATCGTTGAAAAGCACAAGCATAGATCTAACCAACTAAATTAATACCAAGTCCCAAAATACTACTAGCTCCATCTGGTGGCCACCTAAACTTGACCAAATTCAAACCATCACCAAAACTTCATTTTAAATGATAAACAATCTAAATCAAATCTAATTAAAAGAACATGTTACTGTTTATTAAAGTGGTAACTTTCATTGTTATATCTTATTCAATATGCGCGCAATCGTTGTTCGAAGACAGCCCCCTAACGAAGCTTTTGCCCAATGCATTTCAATGGCGAATCGATCGTCTTCCAATTCACGCCCTGCATGATCACGATAATTAATTGTCTCCCATTTATTCATTTCTTGCTCAATTTTAACAGATTTGCTATCGTTAAAAAGCACAAGCATAGATCTAACCAACTAAATTAATACCAAGTCCCAAAATACTACTAGCTCCATCTGGTGGCCACCTAAACTTGACCAAATTCAAACCATTATCAAAAGTTTATTTGCAATGATAAAAACATTAAACGACAACCAATTAAAAGAACTTGTTACTGTTTATTGAAGTGATAACTTTCATTTTTATACCTTATTTAATATATGAGCAATCGTTGTTCGAAGACAGCCCCCCAACGAAGCTTTTGCCCAATGCGTTTCAATGGCGAATCGATCCTCTTCCAGTTCACGCCCTGCGTGATCAATGGTGAATCGATCGTCTTCCAGTTCACGCCCTGCATGTTCACGATAATTAATTGTCTCCCATTTATTCATTTCTTGCTCAATTTCAACAGATTTGCTATCGTTGAAAAGCACAAGCAGGGATCTAACCAACTAAGTTATAACCAAGTCCCAAAATACTACTAGCTCCATCTGGTGGCCACCTAAACTTGACCAAAATCAAACCATTATCAAAAGTTTATTTGCAATGATAAAAACATTAAACGACAACCAATTAAAAGAACATGTTACTGTTTATTGAAGTGCTAACTTTCATTTTTATACCTTAATTAATATATGAGCAATCGTTGTTCGAAGACAGTCCCCCAACGAAGCTTTTGCCCAATGCATTTCAATGGCGAATCGTTCGTCTTCCAGTTCACGCCCTGCGTGATCAATAGCGAATCGATCGTCTTCCAGTTCAAGCCCTGCATGTTCACGATAATTAATTGTCTCCCATTCATTCATTTCTTGCTCAATTTCAACAGATTTGCTATCGTTGAAAAGCACAAGCATAGATCTAACCAACTAAGTTAATACCAAGTCCCAAAATGCTACTAGCTCCATCTAGTGGCCACCTAAACTTGACCACATGCAAACCATCACCAAAACTTCATTTTAAATGATAAACAATCTAAATTAAATCCAATTAAAAGAACATGTTACTGTTTATTGAAGTGATAACTTTCATTTTTGTATCTTATTCAATATGCGCGCAATCGTTGTTCGAAGACAGCCCCCCAACGAAGCTTTTGCCCAATGCATTTCAATGGCGAATCGATCGTCTTCCAGTTCACGCCCTGCATGTTCACGATAATTAATTGTCTCCCATTTATTCATTTTTTGCTCAATTTCAACAGATTTGCTATCGTTAAAAAGCACAAGCATAGATCTAACCAACTAAATTAATACCAAGTCCCAAAATACTACTAGCTCCATCTGGTGGCCACCTAAACTTGACCAAATTCAAACCATTATCAAAAGTTTATTTGGAAGGATAGGAACATTAAACGACAGCCATTTAAAAGAACATGTTACTGTTTATTGAAGTGCTAACTTTCATTTTTGTATCTTATTCAATATGCGCGCAATCGTTGTTCGAAGACAGCCCCCCAACGAAGCTTTTGCCCAATGCATTTCAATAGCGAATCGATCCTCTTCCAGTTCACGCCCTGCATGTTCACGATAATTAATTGTCTCCCATTTATTCATTTTTTGCTCAATTTCAACAGATTTGCTATCGTTAAAAAGCACAAGCATAGATCTAACCAACTAAATTAATACCAAGTCCCAAAATACTACTAGCTCCATCTGGTGGCCACCTAAACTTGACCAAATTCAAACCATCACCAAAACTGTATTTTAAATGATAAACAATCTAAATTAAATCCAATTAAAAGAACATGTTACTGTTGGTTGAAGTGCTAACTTTCATTGTTATATCTTATTTAATATGCGCGCAATCGTTGTTCGAAGACAGCCCCCCAACGAAGATTTTGCCCAATGCATTTCAATCGCGAATCGATCCTCTTCCAGTTCACGCCCTGCGTGTTCACGATAATTAATTGTCTCCCACTTATTCATTTCTTGCTCAATTTCAACAGATTTGCTATCGTTGAAAAGCACAAGCATAGATCTAACCAACTAAATTAATACTAAGTCCCAAAATACTACTAGCTCCATCTGGTGGCCACCTAAACTTGACCAAATTCAAACCATTATCAAAAGTTTATTTGCAATGATAAAAACATTAAACGACAAACAATTAAAAGAACATGTTACTGTTTATTGAAGTGATAACTTTCATTTTTATACCTTATTTAATATATGAGCAATCGTTGTTCGAAGACAGCCCCCCAACGAAGCTTTTGCCCAATGCATTTCAATGGCGAATCGATCCTCTTCCAGTTCACGCCCTGCGTGATCAATGGTGAATCGATCGTCTTCCAGTTCACGCCCTGCATGTTCACGATAATTAATTGTCTCCCATTTATTCATTTCTTGCTCAATTTCAACAGATTTGCTATCGTTGAAAAGCACAAGCAGGGATCTAACCAACTAAGTTATAACCAAGTCCCAAAATACTACTAGCTCCATCTAGTGGCCACCTAAACTTGACCACATGCAAACCATCACCAAAACTTCATTTTAAATGATAAACAATCTAAATTAAATCCAATTAAAAGAACATGTTACTGTTTATTGAAGTGCTAACTTTCATTTTTGTATCTTATTCAATATGCGCGCAATCGTTGTTCGAAGACAGCCCCCCAACAAAGCTTTTGCCCAATGCATTTCAATAGCGAATCGATCCTCTTCCAGTTCACGCCCTGCATGTTCACGATAATTAATTGTCTCCCATTTATTCATTTTTTGCTCAATTTCAACAGATTTGCTATCGTTGAAAAGCACAAGCATAGATCTAACCAACTAAATTAATACCAAGTCCCAAAATACTACTAGCTCCATCTGGTGGCCACCTAAACTTGACCAAATTCAAACCATTATCAAAAGTTTATTTGCAATGATAGAAACATTAAACGACAGCCAATTAAAAGAACATGTTACTGTTTATTGAAGGGCTAACTTTCATTTTTATACCTTATTTAATATGCGCGCAATCGTTGTTCGTAGACAGCCCCCCAACGAAGCTTTTGCCCAATGCATTTCAATGCTCGTTGTAGGACCAATTCTAGGTTTGCTTTTTTGTGTGGGGAAATTGAGAGAACATCTAATTTTAAAAACACATTTTGATGGTAAAGCAACTTGCAATAGATTGAGTTTCGCTTTTAGCAGCATGATCGTTGTTAAAGATCGAACAAGGTAAACAGCTTGATTAATCTTTCTGTTGATATCAACAGTTTTTCTTTTCATGTCACTTCAAAGACATCATGCAGCTCTCTTCCTAATATGACATCACAACCTACAAAAAATTTTTTGAAACTTTAACTACTAAACTACTAAATTCCAATAGATGTCGACTGAGGGCCGAGTGACAAGAATTCTTCCACGACCTCCCAAAGGATCAAAGTTCTACACCGCTCTAGAGCACACATCGCTTTCCTATTGATCAGTGTTTGTTACATTACTTGATTCGGACAAGCCATCACACCACCAACTAGGCTATTTGTGTGCCTGATCCTAATACTTTCTATGACTTTAGCATTTTTTCAATATAAATGGGACACAATTAATTATCGCGATCACGCAATGTGAATCCAGAAAGACGATCGATTCGTAATTGAAATGCATTGTGCAAAAGCTTCGTTGGGGGGCTGTCTTCGAACAACGATTGCGCGCATATTGAATAAGATACAAAAATGAAAGTTAGCACTTCAATAAACAGTAACATGTTCTTTTAATTGGATTTGATTTAGATTGTTTATCATTTAAAATGAAGTTTTAGGGAGGGTTTGCATGTGGTCAAGTTTAGGTGGCCACCAGATGGAGCTAGTAAAATTTTGGAACTTGGTATTAATTTAGTTGGTTAGATCTATGCTTGTGCTTTTCAATGATAGCAAATCTGTTGAAATTGAGCAAGAAATGAATAAATGGGAGACAATTAATCATCGTGATTACGCAGGGCGTGAACTGGAAGAGGATCGATTCGCGATTGAAATGCATTGGGCAAAAGCTTCGTTGGGGGGCTGTCTTCGAACAACGATTGCGCGCATATTGAATAAGATACAAAAATGAAAGTTATCACTTCAATAAACAGTAACATGTTCTTTTAAATGGCTGTCGTTTAATGTTCCTATCCTTCCAAATAAACTTTTGATTATGGTTTGAATTTGGTCAAGTTTAGGTGGCCACCAGATGGAGCTAGTAGTATTTTGGGACTTGGTATTAATTTAGTTGGTTAGATCTATGCTTGTGCTTTTTAACGATAGCAAATCTGTTGAAATTGAGCAAAAAATGAATAAATGGGAGACAATTAATTATCGTGAACATGCAGGGCGTGAACTGGAAGAGGATCGATTCGCTATTGAAATGCATTGGGCAAAAGCTTTGTTGGGGGGCTGTCTTCGAACAACGATTGCGCGCATATTGAATAAGATACAAAAATGAAAGTTAGCCCTTCAATAAACAGTAACATGTTCTTTTAATTGGATTTAATTTAGATTGTTTATCATTTAAAATGAAGTTTTGGTGATGGTTTGCATGTGGTCAAGTTTAGGTGGCCACTAGATGGAGCTATTAGCATTTTGGGACTTGGTATTAACTTAGTTGGTTAGATCTATGCTTGTGCTTTTCAACGATAGCAAATCTGTTGAAATTGAGCAAGAAATGAATGAATGGGAGACAATTAATTATCGTGAACATGCAGGGCTTGAACTGGAAGACGATCGATTCGCTATTGATCACGCAGGGCGTGAACTGGAAGACGAACGATTCGCCATTGAAATGCATTGGGCAAAAGCTTCGTTGGGGGACTGTCTTCGAACAACGATTGCTCATATATTAATTAAGGTATAAAAATGAAAGTTAGCACTTCAATAAACAGTAACATGTTCTTTTAATTGGTTGTCGTTTAATGTTTTTATCATTGCAAATAAACTTTTGATAATGGTTTGATTTTGGTCAAGTTTAGGTGGCCACCAGATGGAGCTAGTAGTATTTTGGGACTTGGTTATAACTTAGTTGGTTAGATCCCTGCTTGTGCTTTTCAACGATAGCAAATCTGTTGAAATTGAGCTAGAAATGAATAAATGGGAGACAATTAATTATCGTGAACATGCAGGGCGTGAACTGGAAGACGATCGATTCACCATTGATCACGCAGGGCGTGAACTGGAAGAGGATCGATTCGCCATTGAAATGCATTGGGCAAAAGCTTCGTTGGGGGGCTGTCTTCGAACAACGATTGCTCATATATTAAATAAGGTATAAAAATGAAAGTTAGCACTTCAATAAACAGTAACATGTTCTTTTAATTGTTTGTCGTTTAATGTTTTTATCATTGCAAATAAACTTTTGATAATGGTTTGAATTTGGTCAAGTTTAGGTGGCCACCAGATGGAGCTAGTAGTATTTTGGGACTTGGTTATAACTTAGTTGGTTAGATCCCTGCTTGTGCTTTTCAACGATAGCAAATCTGTTGAAATTGAGCTAGAAATGAATAAATGGGAGACAATTAATTATCGTGAACATGCAGGGCGTGAACTGGAAGACGATCGATTCACCATTGATCACGCAGGGCGTGAACTGGAAGAGGATCGATTCGCCATTGAAATGCATTGGGCAAAAGCTTCGTTGGGGGGCTGTCTTCGAACAACGATTGCTCATATATTAAATAAGGTATAAAAATGAAAGTTATCACTTCAATAAACAGTAACATGTTCTTTTAATTGGATTTGATTTAGATTGTTTATCATTTAAAATGAAGTTTTGGTGATGGTTTGAATTTGGTCAAGTTTAGGTGGCCACCAGATGGAGCTAGTAGTATTTTGGGACTTGGTATTAATTTAGTTGGTTAGATCTATGCTTGTGCTTTTCAACGATAGCAAATCTGTTGAAATTGAGCAAGAAATGAATAAATGGGAGACAATTAATTATCGTGAACATGCAGGGCGTGAACTGGAAGAGGATCGATTCGCCATTGAAATGCATTGGGCAAAAGCTTCGTTGGGGGGCTGTCTTCGAACAACGATTGCTCATATATTAAATAAGGTGTCAAAATGAAAGTTAGCCCTTCAATAAACAGTAACAAGTTCTTTTAATTGGCTGTCGTTTAATGTTCTTATCGTTCCAAATAAACTTTTGATAATGGTTTGAATTTGGTCAAGTTTAGGTGGCCACCAGATGGAGCTAGTAGTATTTTGGGACTTGGTATTAATTTAGTTGGTTAAATCTATGCTTGTGCTTTTTAACGATAGCAAATCTGTTAAAATTGAGCTAGAAATGAATAAATGGGAGACAATTAATTATCGTGATCACGCAGGGCGTGAACTGGAAGACGATCGATTCGCCATTGAAATGCATTGGGCAAAAGCTTCGTTAGGGGGCTGTCTTCGAACAACGATTGCGCGCATATTGAATAAGATATAACAATGAAAGTTAGCACTTCAATAAACAGTAACATGTTCTTTTAATTGGATTTGATTTAGATTGTTTATCATTTAAAATGAAGTTTTGGTGATGGTTTGAATTTGGTCAAGTTTAGGTGGCCACCAGATGGAGCTAGTAGTATTTTGGGACTTGGTATTAATTTAGTTGGTTAGATCTATGCTTGTGCTTTTCAACGATAGCAAATCTGTTGAAATTGAACAAGAAATGAATGAATGGGAGACAATTTCCTTCTGGTGTATTTCGTTCCATTTCCACCCCGCACTTCCTCCTTCATAATAGTCCATTCCAATGTGTGACGTCATCATTTTGTCTGGTTGACCAACAGGGCGTCTTGTGGAAGAGCACCGATTTTTCTACAGCAATCACGCGCAACTTAGTTCAAGTCTTACGTCACAATGTCTGGCTTTGATCTCCAAGTAATATTGATAAGCCAAGGTTGGTTACAAAATTAGAATATGCGAGTAGGCTATTACAGCAAGATGCAGCAAAATTTGTTAAGTTTTGGTATTACGTACAGTAAGTAAAAAAAAGGTCCAGGGAAAATTCACTTTCGCTCACATGACACGCAAAAATAAACTTAAAGAAAAAAATCCTAGTGAAGCTTTGCACAGCAGAAAATAGTAGCGTTAGTGTAGAAGTTTTCCGACTCGTGTCCAGAGCATTGTGACGCAAGAAGCTACACGACCTCGTTCGGTAGAAGTTAATCAGATATGCGGCATATTAAGCAGCTACACGGCGCTTTGACTCTTCAAACGCACGTCGTTGGTCTTTTCAAATGGCGAAGAATTATCAAGATAAACTGATTAAGCATGACGATCGACGCTAAAACTCGTGTGTCCGCCGTGAGACTTAATTTGTCCGCCGAGATAGCTGCTCAGACCGGACACGTTTGTCCGCCGTCAACAAAAACGAATTTCGAGGCCTGGGACATGGCTCGGAATTGTTTTTGTTATTGTCAGATCACTTGATGATTCAAAATGGAGCAGGTCACTCAACATATTTTCGTTGCTTCCAGCTGTTTGCTGCATTGCTTTTGTAATTACACACTGTGTTGTCACTACAAGCACCTTGCAAAATCATTAGCCTATTCTTTCATTCGGGATCAAGATAGTTTTTTGTGCTTTTTGAATTGCAAAATTTGAGAGTTTCTTTAGGTGTGCTTATGATTGCCAATGGAGAGTCTGTCTGGCCGTTAACAAGACAGGGCTATTTATTTTGTCTAATTGATGTTAACTTCATTGTAGATTGTGTGTAGTTTGTAAAAGATATAAAATGGCTGCATCTGTTGCAATTTCACCCTTAATTAAGGTAAGAAACTTGTATTAGCCGCTGGCACTAAGTCTATTTTTTTGATACTTATGACCAGATTAATTTCGATATACCTATATAATATAAACATACAATTTTGGTAACAAGGTAACTTCGTTCAGCCATAAGCAGATAAAATAAAGCAATAGAATGACAATCAACATTATGTGATATTCTTATCTACTTTGCTATGTTCAGTTTAGAGGTGGCAAACCTGCGGCCCACATGCTGCCCTTCAAAGAATTTTGTGCAGCCCGCAAAACAGTTTGACAATCGTTCATGCATTAAAGGCAAAAGACATCTCAAAGCTGTTATTATGCCTTCACTGGTAGCCTACACCTTTCCTTTGCTATTTTCTTGCCCTAAACACTAACGTTCAGGGTTTAAAGTTAGAAAATAGGAAAGCTATAAGCATAAGGTAAAGCTGTGAAAACACTATTCACTAACTTCACCTTGTATTTTTGGTCGATTCCAATCCATGACGTCACAATCAAAAAGTTGTGTGTGGCCCGATAACTCATGTGTAATTGACAAAGTGGCCCGCGACCGCAAAAAGGTTCGTCACCCCTGGTTTAGTTAATGGCAATATATTCAAAAGATATTGTGAATTTGAGGCTGTATACACACGTTCACTCGAGCATGACATTTGACCTCAATATGCACTCAGGTATGTTGTATATCAGCTTTGTATTTTTTTGCAAAACGTAAAGTCATGCATGCATAATAAACGTACATATAAGGCATCAGCACTATTGCACTAATACAAAAAAAATTGAAAAACCAAAACCCTCAAATTATATATACATTGATAGTTCACCATTTATTAAACCATTTGTTAATTTTACAGCCACCAAACTTACTTGTTAACAAAAATATAGTGCGTCGAAACAGTCATTTCCTGAACTAGGCTAGTAAGTTTGAAAAAAAATTGAGTCAGTTATATGAAACAAACAGTTCAATTTTATTTTTGCAGTTGACGATCACATGCAAGTTTGTTCGACAAACTTATATATATTGACAAATGAAAATTTACCTAGACCAGTTCTCAAATTCAGGCAAAATTAAAAATAAACTCCAAAGTCTAAACTGTATTACTCATCTTTGAAAAGGCATAAAAGATTGGGTTAAGCTCAAATTAAAAAAGTGTAACAATAAAGCATCAACATCGATTGAGTTGTCTCGAGTTTGAATAAAGTTTAAAAAAAAAATCTTTCTAGCTGAGTCAAACCCATGTCTTTTGGAATATCAGTCGCAGACACATCGTACGAGTTAATAATTCTCTTGACAAAAGTCTTGAACTTAGAAGTAATATACACACTTTTTCTTCATTGTTCTTTCGTTCTTCGTTGTTGAAGAGGTGAAAGAAAGGAATACGTCATGGTCGAGTGAGCGTGTGCAAACTATGCATATAGCTTCAGAAGTTATATTCACAATATATGATAAGAATAGCCACTGCATTAATTCTTTTGAATTTCAACAAGTTTAACATTTCTTTTTACACAAAAAATTACAACATAATTAAAATAAACTCAACGTTTTCGACATGTACTTCTGTCTTCATCAGGAATTACTTTAAATTTGCAATAGGCCTATGCATAAAAATGAGTTTTTTGTTGTTGTATAATACAATATGGTTTTTATCATAACATTATTTACAGTTAACATGTTATTGAAGTAACCATGTCCTGTCCATTGTCCATTATTATTTTTATTATTCATTGCTATTTTGGAGTAGGCTATTGATATTGAAATGGTTACTACTTTCCGTTATTGATTTTCAACTTCACAAGGAAGAAGAAAATGTAATATGATTGAAGCATTTTAGCTAGCTCATTATATTTTTAGAGCTTTTAACTAATTATTTCAACCTTTTTACTGCCCTAAAATTATGTCCATACACACACACGCACAATTGTACAATCTGCTTCAAAGGCAATGCAACCCTACTCACTGTATTTATAATTGTGCATTGCAGACTGCAAGATGGGGGTTACTTGGACTGGGCCTTTTGTATGGATACAAACACAATGGTATAAAGTTAAAGTCATTTGATTTTGTTTCAGTTTCATTTTGTTTTCAAACCCAATACTTTTAATTTTGAAATGAGCAAAACTTGGGTTAAATGTACTTGAGTTGCAAGTCAAATGAAATATTTGCGTTTCTATTTTACAACTTATATTTTATTTAATAGCTTGTACTATAATTGTATTATACAAAAACTCAATTTAACTGAGATTGTAATGGAAGAACTCTCAGCCTTAAGTATGATCAAAGCTCAAGGGATGTACAATTGTACATATATGAGTCAATAAACGTTTTCCAAAACGGCTGATTTGAGAAACTGTTGGTATAACTATTCGTTTTTAGAATGGTCTGTAATTGACTGTTTTTAAACCTAAACTTAACTGTTCACACCACATCACTGTCAAAAATTTGCAGAAACTTTAAAAGTGAAGCGGGCGAAAGAAAGAGTTAGCGAAGTTGCCATTCGTGACCAGTATATCAAAGATAAGATGGAAACGCAAGAGAGAGGTGAATAATGTTCTTTGTGATTATGGTTTTTGTCATTTCAGATTGCTCTGTGAATGGCTATGATGTTTAAGTTTATTGTTATATTAACCAAGCCTAAAAAACCTCAGTGTTACAATTTACTAATCAAAACATCAGTGGTGCACACAGGGATATCCCTGGGTGCACACTGCACATCTGATCCCAGTGTCACTGATCCCTATTATATCTATATCTCTAAAAGGTGTTTTTAAACAGAATGCAATTACAGTTTGTTTTCTGCAAACTATTGAGAAAATCTAACAAAAGTTTTGCGGTACTGCACAGGCAACCAACTGTGTGCACGTTGCAATGTATTTGCATTCAATTCATTTTTATAACTTAGGTAACATTGCAATGCGTGCTAAACCATTATTTTAACCAAAATGATCACATCGATTAAATTTATTGGGTAATTTCATAGCTATGAGCATAAGTGCAATTGTAGGCCCTCATTTTGTGGCCATTATTTTGTAAGTCTACTATAATACATTGTTTCTGTTGAAGAATAAAAACAGGTTAGGCTGCAACAATTTCATTGTTATATTTCTCATCTTTTTTCCTGCTTACGTCCCGGGGTGAAATAACTTATTTTTTTATATTTGGTTATCATGCAGTTCTTAGAAGCAGTTTAATAATAAATATTGAATGTGTTTTTATAATTTAGAGCAGTGGTTCTCAAACTTTTCAGTCTGCGGACCGGTAAAATTTCAAAACAAATTTTGCGGACCGGTGGACATACAAAATCAACCCAAAATGTAATTAAGACAAAAATATGCAATTTATAAGAAGTATGAAAAATTCAATTTAATGAGAAGTATGTTGCTGTCTGTTTGGTATCATACCTGTTAAACGCGGTTCTAATGAAGTTTCTGCAATGAAGTTTAAAATTGGATGTTTTATTTCTTTAATCAATGGACAAGCCTTCAACATCTTGCATTTTGCAATTGAGATATAAAATTGTAATATATTTGGCGGACCGGCAGGAAAGTTGACGCGTACCGGCACCGGTCCGCGGACCGGCGATTGAGAACCACTGATTTAGAGTATCTTTGGTTTCCTATCTTTAAATTCGCCTCAGATATTCATGACTGAAGCTTAACTTATAGCATTTTTTGTTTTGCAGAGCGCCTTGAATTCGAAAAAGACTCAATACTTTTCCAGAAATAAATCATGAAGCTTTGCTCATTTTTATCTTGATTGCTTTTAGATAATATTTTTTTCTTTTTACCTTTTCAATTTTTGACAAAGTATCAATAAACATCCAAAAATACAAGTTAACCTTCTGGTTTAGTTGTATCCGTGTGGCTCCTGTTTACCAGTCTGACTTCAGTGACTTGTCAATGGAGTGTTTGAGAAGTGTGATATTGCCAAAGTTTTTTTTTAATTTCCATTGCAATTGCGAATTAAAATTAGTCAAAAATTTTAAAAAAAATGCACGAAGTAAAATCATTAAAAAAATCAAATATGGTATGAAAGTCACTTCGAAATAAATCTAATCAGCAGCCCACAACTGCTAAAATTGTTCCCCTACCCGGAAGCAAAACCGCAGAACTGGCAAAAATGAAGCTGCGGTGGTGAAGAATTTGTTTCACTTACATACAAGCTAAAGAGCTATTCAAATACAAATTGTTCTCCTCGATAGCTCGCTTAGATAAGCTCTAGACTCTGTGAACGAAGCAACGCTCGTTCGACTCTCATTGTGTACGATTAATGCATTTCAAGGACATCTGTCCATTAGGCGGCACCTATTGGATGGAATTATTCAAACTAGAAGTGGACACTTTACCATGTGACCTCGTCAGTGGTTAAGAATGCGACATTGCCACGATTAAGTTTTCTTTGAGGCTTTCTCAGATTGAGATGTAAAGAAAGTTACATCAAGTGCAAGTTTAACACCTCCTATTTCAGTAGCTTGTAGTAAACTGTTGGGTCATGCATAACACTTGATTACTTTTGTAAGTCTTAGCTGCGCCATTTTAATTGCCACCACTCAGTTTGTGAAACTGCAATCGTGTTTTAATTCAATTTGTTTGCATCTTATTTGCGTAGGCTACCCCGCGAATTGTAGTGCAAAAAGAGTAGCTTATCATAAAAATCAAAGGTGAGCGGCACCGCTGCCTTTCTGATCGCAGGAACGCCGCTACATTTTTTAGAGTAGCTGCTGCAGTAGCGACACTACTTTTTATCTCAATGTAGCGGATAGTTACTATATTTACTTTAGTCCAACTCCCGTTACTTTCCAATTTACAGTAAAAAGAATGAATCGTTTTTAGAGTTTTTTTTCATGAAGGTTTTGATTTAAGATCCATGAAAATAACATTTTACCCAAAGCGTGTGTCTCATAACGACGTTATTATGACGTTATTATGATAGTGTAAGCGAATGTGGTCTTGAAACGTGATTTTCTTCGTTTTCAATATTATTCTGACTTCACAAGGTAAGTTTCCAGGCAACCACTTTATCTGGTCCAGATCGGGTACGCATCTGGACCAGAGAAACTGGCTGCCAGGCCTACTTGAATAGAGCTTGCTTGTGTCAGCTCAATACAAAAGCATGGCATAGAAGTAGCGCGATCGCGCGCTACTTTTGATCCGAGTAGCGGTAGCTCGTTACTTTTCACCGACTGATAGCGGAGCGCCGCTCTTTTATTGGCATCGTGGCGATATCGCGCTACTATCAAAATAGCGGTTGTCCACTTCTAGTCACAATTAATACTGGCTCCAGCAGATTATTAAACATTACAAGATGAGTAGCAAAAATCTTGAAGCAATGAGAAGAAATTAATCCAAGGTTAGAGGCTAAACTACAGATCTTTATGCTTTCGAATATACTCTTTTCGAAGAAACATCTCCCATAGTGCATATCTGTAATAGAAAAGTTGTGAATACTTTAGCAAAAGTATGCTAATAGGTTTAGATTAGGGGGCGAGGCAAAGTTTACAAGGGGTGCTCATTTAGAAAATCCATGATTAGGCCTACATATTAGCGTATCGTCAAAGTCTGTGTAAGCTGAAATAGTCACTTTATTCAACAAAGTATCCTAGTTCCAATGTAGGCTATTAAAGTAAGCGGATAAACCGACTGGGGGGGTTGAGGCAACAGATTTTTTTAGTTTGCTGAAAACTTAAGACCCTGATATGGCTTCGATTAAAAACAATGACAAATTGGAAAGTTTTTCCAGCTGAGAGTTATTTAACAAGCTCAATAAAAAGTCGTAACTTAGTAGCCTAACTATAATTCCATTCTTAGAGGCCCCTAATTGGTTTTACGCCCTGGGAGCGCTGTTTTACTAGGGGGCGCCCCCGAGAGACTGGGCCTGGGCGACTGCCTCGTTCGCCTATATCTAAATCCACCATTACTTAGCAAAAACAAATCACAGCCTAGCTTTACATTACTACTCTAATTACTAGTGTAAACACTTTGACAAAAGAATGAAATAGCTGCTATAGGCCTACTTGTTTAAACAAACTTCTCTTAGTATTCCATTCAGAGTGTTTTGGAATAATAATATTACATTCACATTAGGAGGGGATTAGGCCACCCGGAGCTCGGGAACTTTCCCGATGGACCGGTTGAATTTTTGCATAAGCTAGCAGGCATACAGTCAACACTGGGACGTGCTTAAGCCTATAAATTCATAAAGAATTTCACTATCTCGAGTGGGCTAATTCTAGATGTGGACAGTGAAGATTGGCTTCTCTATCTTTTAGCCACATAGGCTAGGTCTAATCTAATTCTTCAATCAGTTCAATTCAGTTTGTTTTTATTTCTGAACTGATTGAAGAATTAGATTATGTGGCTAAAAGGTAGAGTAAGGCGCGTAAGGCTGATGGATGGCCTCCTACAAACAAACAAAAAACAAAGTTTCTTCGACGAAAATGAATAAATTCAACGAGCAACTTACAATGACGAGATCTCCCTGTGCATCAACAGATCTCACTATCCTTGTCTCTTTACCGTCCCACTTTTGAATATGAACTAAGCTCTCGCCTTCCCAAAAAATTATCGACTGCATAAAATGAAACCTTTTATCAATTGCATCATTATTTCTAATTAGGATATTGTTGATGTCGGCACACATTTTTCAGCAACACTATTTATAATTGAAGCTGTTTTCAACTATTGCAGACTTACCTTTGTCTTGTGTTCACCATTAAAACACGAACCATCGAGCGTCATTCATGACGTCATAATTAGGAAATTTTGTACTTTCTGCTTTGTGAATTGTAGGCCTGCTCACTTCTTATCAGCTCGGCGTAGTTTTGGGGCTCAAACAATTCATCAAATTTGACATGATTGTAAATTTATTTTTGTGGTCAATAGCGAACAGCCGAACACTTTAAATTGACCAGGGGTGGGATTTGAGAGCGCGCTGGTTCGATTCTCGGGGTGTGCGCTTGAGCAACTCACTTCAGGATTGCTCTTCATTCAACGGCACCTAGTGGATGGAAGAATTCCCTGACAAGAACACTTCAACAACGATCGGAAACTTCACTTTGTCAATCTCGGTAACCGGCCCTGCGTCCGCGGTTCAAAGCCTCTACAAGTATGCGAATCTTCCGGGAATAACCTATCAAAGGCTTTGTCAGTACAAAGATAAAGATTCAAACCAACCACTTTAGTGCTTCCACAAGAGATCATAGGCTACAGTACTTTCACATTCATTTGCTTACTTTGCATTTTCTTCCATCTGGAGCCTCCTCATCCCATTCTTCATTGATTTTGCATTTAGTTTCAAGAGTGCGAAATATGCTGTGGCTTTTGTAATAAAACGTAGACTCATCGACCTTCATTGTCACGGTAGGTTTGGCAGAGTTTCCCATTTTTCGCAAGGGAAAGCTGACACCTTTAATTAAAAAGGAGGTTAAGGTGTAGCTGCAATGAGACTGCATTTTCATGACAGGGCAGTGCTTTTTTTTCAAACGAGGTAGCTTACAATTAGAGAAAGGTAGTGGTACAATTATGCACAATAAATATTCTACCTTTTTCTAAGCCTCTGATATGTTGTTATGCGTTGCTTTCGCTGTTATGGTAAGAAAAAGACATACCGTAACTGAATGTCTTCTTGTCATGCATAAGCTAAGCAAATGTCAACCTGTTTTCTATATATAACTTAGCCACTAGGTTCTGCAAAGCATAGTTTCTACCACAATCCACGAATTCTATTTTTAATCTTCCACGAATTCTATTTTTAATCTTACAATAGGACTTATCTTTGATAGGTAGAGTCGTAGAGGGCAGTAAATCACTATCAGCTGATGAAGTTTGAGCTAACCTGTGGCTCTTACGGAAGATGCTGATTTATTTTCTTAACACTTAAAATACCTGCCAATGAACTGAAGTGAACGTACCTAGTGCTTTCATGTATTCATCGAAATTGTCTGTGCTTTTGAATTTCCATTCTCCATCAAAACGAGACATAGCTTTTGTTTTTAATTTTACAATATCAAGAACTATTCAAAGAAGTAGCTTATTGACTTAAATTTCTGGTTAGTAAAAATAATCAAGGGCCCAGTTCATTAATGAATGAATCTTTGATCTTTATCCTCTGACTGGAAAAGTTTCTTTGAGAGTTATCTATTGCACTCTTGCACATTGTAGGCTAGAGTCTTTGAACCACTGACGCAGGCGGTCACCGAGTTTGACTGAATGAAGTTTCCGATTGTTGTTGAAGTGTTGTCTGAGAATTATTCCATCCATCAGGTACAGCTGAATAGAGAGCAGTCGTTATTAAATTGCGCTGCTCAAACGCACACCTCGAGAGTCGAACCAGCGCCGCTTGATCTTAAAGCTTCTTTGTCTGCGAAGTCAGATGCCTAACCAGAAACTGGGCCATCGGAAGGACTGACCTTCATTGATGATGATGTGAGGGAAGTTTCGCTTCGAAGGCTTGCAAACGAAGACAATGCAATGCCATAGTGAGCCACAAGAAAAGCAATGGACGCTCTCGGTTCATGGTGATTTAGCACATTTCTGGAGTTACCTTGTTGTTGCATTGCGCAAAGTTCACAGCTTGCAGTTGAACTTTGGCAAGGTTGACGAAATTATTATTTTATGGCTCTTTACGTTCCACAAATGGAAACTCGTCACAAGGAGAAATATACTTTAGTGGCCATATTCAGATATGTAGGCCTACTGCACTGACGAAGTCAAAAGACCAAATCAAAACGCTGTGCCACTCTCTACAGTTACTGTATATACTTTTTATAATGATACCAATACCAGATTTATTACTGGTTTGTATTGTTACATCATATAAATGGCTTTGTGAAGAATGTTTGTTATCCACAAAACTGCACAAACGTAAATTACAGTATAGGCTAATGTTAGGTAGGCTATTATTTTTAAAACAACCAAATGAACAAATGTAGCCTATTAACAATATCCAGTATACGGTAATTAACTTATCAAAAATCAATTTTTATTAAACTTATTCAAAATTAGTTATAATTAGGGCAACCAAAAGTCAATAAAGTCAAAATTTTTCTGCCTTGTTCAAAGTTCATAAAACGTCCACAAACTAAATTTCAGGCTGACACGAAGAGAAGTTTCAAAGTTATTAAGTAAAAAAAAAGTCAAAATTCAAGGTTAGGTCAAAATTTTCTTTTAATGTAGTTTTTCTTCTCTCTATTGATATTTTATTAAAAGCTACACAGATACTGATTTTTTGTTGCAATTTTTGTTGCTATTCTGACGTAATAATCGATTTGTTGCAATTTCTGAGGTAATAATCTTGTTTCGCCCACTACTGACGATTGAATATTAGCCAACTACCCTGCTGTTGATCAGTTGGTTGCCAGGGTTAAAGCAGTGACCATTAAAAACAGGTCAAGAATAGCTAGTTTTACTTCCATTGGCCAACCTCCACAGCCAAATGTAACTAGATGGGTTACTTGGTTGAAAGCCGCTTACTATTATTCAAGAAGTCTACCAGAAGTAAGGAATATTGTGGAAGACTTCCATGATGGTGGTGTCTTGCTGCGGCGTGCTTAAGATGCTGTAAAAGCTCCCAACTTAGCTACTCACCTTGTAGAAATAGAGGAGCAGTACAGCGCACTGTTCGATTCAATTCAGAAGATGGAAGACAGCCGATACACCATTCAAGAAGCTTACCAGAAAATGAGGTCCCTTAACTTTGGTGTTGATGACTGCCGAATTGGAAAATATATTTAAGCAAGAATCTCAAGGAATAACATCAAGTGCATTGTGAAAATGGGACGAGATGATATTTCACTACATTTTTATAGCCTACTGAGGAACTCCCAAGCAACTTCTGTAGCCTATTTCTCTATTTTAGGAAAAATTTTGGCGAGAGACAGGAACTTCAAAGGCGATAATGTGAAACATTAGTTGATGTTGAAGTATAATAGCGCAAAACCCTCTCAGTAATTTCGGGATATTTAAAGACACTCCATATTTATCTTTTGCAGTTTTTCGAGTGACTTTCTTTATACCTGTTCGCTGTTCGATAGATGTGGTGTCCTTGAGTCTTCCACATTTTTCTCATATTTCATTAGAAAAGAAAATATCCTTACCTAACGGTTTGATTTCTAATATGCTTTGTATTTCGCATTTGGGTTGCAAACGCAGAAAGCTATTGGTCAAAATTAGGTCAAAATTTGTAAATTATAAAGTCAAAATTTCAAGTTTTTAGGTCAAAAAATTGGTTGCCCTAGTTATAATTATTATCATCTAGGTTAAAAATGTATTGATTTATTAATTAATTAATTAAATAATTTGTAAAGTGGAATATTGTCAATGTAAAAGGACGATAACAAATAATGGAGAACTTTAGGCCTCAAATTCTCTCACCCTGACGCCATTGGGTAGCTGGCCTATAGGCAGTGCTGCATTCGAGGGTATACGGCGGTATAAGCAGTATATTCTCTGCTTTTGCATGCAACTATAGCATACGGTACCCTCTGGTTTTCCAAAGAGAGTGCTTATGCTATCCTTATTCCTTACTGATTCTTGACAACTAGCCTACTAACTAACTACTTAACCATTTCAGGACCTATAGTACACAGGTGTACCATGAACTTTCCGCACCGAGGTACAAAAACAAGTATGTTCCTCTTGCCCAATTTTGATTTTGATAATTCATGTTATGGTAGAATAAAAATTAGTATTTTGCAAGTTGTATATTATTTATCATTTTGGCAAATCTGACAGTATACCCTGTGCTTTTTTTTACGAATACAGCACTACCTATAGGCTATAAACTATCACTGTCGAACTATATCACACGTAGCCTACGCCTACTACTTGTAGCTACTAGCACTGACGTTGTGGCAAGGAGAAGACTTCATGAAAATGCAATTCACTGCTTTTCCGCAAAGCAATTAATAGGCCCAACTCACCTACAATAAAATTTAACGTCTTTCCAATAAAACTTTAACGAGTGTTGTTGAAAACACGTAACAAGAAGCCTTTGTTCGAGTTAATGTTATGTAAAACATTTGTTTTGTTTGCATCAGAAATGTACTTTGCATCTTTGCTTGTCAAATATCTTCCCGAGACATTACGAAAAAATCCAAAGTCTGAATATCTTCGTTTGGTTATTATAAGTAGGCTACACTACAGGCCAATCAAAAAAAAGTTATGCATTAGCTGTACTGTAGGTCAATATAGGCTATTATGAAGGAAAAACTTTCCTCAAAAGTTGCACAAACTTATTTTTACTAAATCTACGAATGATCCAGTTTGATCACTCAAAGTGCTCATTGTAGCTCAACGAAAGAAATGTGGCGTTGAACTGGCGCGAATGAAGCGAAGAGCATAAAGCAGTCATGGTGGGTAAAATGTAAAGATCTGCGGCTGGTTTAGGCCTACTTGGAAACAAATAAGGAACGATATTTGCACGAGAAACATAGCAGTTGAATTGTTCATTCGAGCTATGTAGAAGCAGATTCCACTTTGAAAAAGCTCGGTCAATGGGGTTAGCCTAAGTGTCATGAAAACTGTTTCGTAGTGTTGAGCGGAGTGTGATTTTTGAGACTCCGACTCCACTACTATTCCATAAAAGTAGACTTCCTTCCAAATTGAAAAACTCTTCATTTTAGATTCCGAATCCACCTCACAATCAAATTTTGAGATATCTTAACTTGATAGCCTACTACCCAATGCGTGTCACACGATTGATTGATTGAATCTTTATCCTCGGACTGGGAAAGCTTTTTGTAGAGCTTAATCCTGGCAGTTTCGCATACTTGTAAAGGCTTTGAATCAATGACGCAGGCCCCGTCACCAAGATTGGCAGAGTGAAGTTTCCGATTGTTGAAGTCTTGTTGCCGGGGAACTATTCCATCCATTAGATGCCGCGGAATGGAGAGCAGTCCTTAACGTGCGTTGCTCAAGCGCACACCCGAGAGTCGAACCAGCGCCGCTTGACCTTGAAGCTTCTTCGTTCCAGAAGTCACGCACGAAATAGCTTATGGGTGCAAAAACTTTTGCCAACTTTAGTAGCACGCAAAATATTTGAAGTGGCATACAATTGTAAGCATTAGGCTACAGCTCGGTCAAAAATTGTGGGGACAGTTTTTATTTTCTACAAACAGAACTAACATAGGCTATAGCCTACCGGACTTGTTTGATTTGACTAAAATGCAAAGTTGCTGAACCAAACTCCAAATCCACCCCATTCAGAAATTTTTGTGAAAAATGAAACTCCGAATTTACTCTATTTTCTGAAAATTGGTCAAGCTTCAGCACCACCCCATGTTTATATCTATTGTCTTCCCTATACCGTGTCATACTCATATGTAACTTTCCTATTGTGCCGTCACCATCCGTGTTCATCATTGTTCATGAGGCTTGCATTGCATTGTTGTTGTTCTGTTAGCTTATAGTCTACGTAGCCGACATAACGCAACAAAGTAGCCTACACTGAGAGATATTTGTGCTTAATCTGTAATGATGGAGTGAGGTCACAAGAAGGACCCAATTGGAGCCAGTATCAAACAGAAAACAAGCTTTAGTGTTTTCTTGATGAACTTCCTATAGCAATTCCTCACTCCCCTCTTGGAGTTAGGCTACCTCTGAAATCCAAAGCAGTAGGTGTTGCTCCTGCAAGGTTTCCATATGTTGTTTTTACGTTCTCTGACGTCGCTTCCCATGCTTATATTTGTTCTGGAGTCTTTGTATCCCTGCAGACTCTTTTTACGTCATTTTCAGCGTTTGTCTCACGGCATCTTTGCCTTTCTACCATGATTAAAACGTCGTAGAATGCTTGTTTGCATTCTTGCAATTGGGACATTGGTACACCTACACCGTACATGGTTTTACGTCCGTTTTACGTTGTTATTTTGTCACATGCCGCATTGTGTCGTGGCTACATCTTCTGAGCAAGTCTTTAATCAAAACGGGTTTCTTTTAATGTTGAAGCGACTGGCGTCTTTTTTTCAGAGAGTGTTCCTCAATGCATCATTATTCATTATTGCAGTATATCAGCATAACCTACCAAGTCTTGTTGTGGGTGTAACTTTTATTATTCTGTCACCGTGCTATTAGTCTTGAGTTGGGTCCTGGTGTGGACGTCATTGTTCTGCAGTTTGTTCTGTGTTCATAGTTTAATGTTTTGGTGTCAGACCGGTCAGCCTCTTTTTACGTTGTGTTGGAGACGATTCGTTCTTTTTTTAATAAACTGCTACAAAAAAATATAGACCTCGTTTTTTAGATCATCCTCACTACTAGGCTACTGTGCTCGGGATATCGCTGTCATTATCACAGTTACGCATGAGTGGGTTGGTTATCTAGTTTAGAAGCCTGAACCAAAATTTCCTTATCAATAGCCTACCACGCCATGATCACACATCAAACGCATTATTATTAGCCTTGTTATTTTTGTTACGCTCACAGGGCAAGTTTAAACGTCGACCCCACACGCCTGGTTTTGGTCTAAATATTTTATGCTGAAAATGTTTAGCGCCTCAATCGGTCGAAATGATGTTGAGGGCAATAATGAGCATTTGTTTTACAATTTCTACAGAAAAAGGTCAAATAACCCACAACACAATTTCTAGGCTGTAACTTTTTGGGTGCAGCTTTTGTTTGTTTGTTTTTCATATATTTATCCTGCATTGTGGGAAAGCGGACTTGAGCGCTATGCATCGGTGTACGCCTTCCAACATACACCTGACCCACGCTGCAGCCGACGGCAATACTTGCAGAGGGCCTGCGTTAACCCCTCTGCAAGTATGCGAAACAGCCAGGAATAATTTTTCCAAACGCTTTCTGAGTTTGAGGATAAAAGTTCCAACCAACCAACCTTAAAATTTCAGAAATTCGCGTCTAGAAAGTTGAAATTTTGCTGAAATCTTGAATAGTGATGTCACCTCTCGACTTCAGGCCTTCTTCTCCGACTATTTGGTGCGTGAAACTCAAGAAACGACAAAGAATTCTTGATCAAACCGAAAAACTGTAGTATTTTCACCAATCAGTCCTCTTGAAGTCAATTAGGCCTAACAATAGGTTAGTGAACTTTGACATAAGATTAAAAATTTCAACTATTGGATGCGTTTGTTGGTTAACTCGAAGTAGCATAAATTAGCGAAAGCGATTATTCACCTAGACTTATGAAAGTGCAGTAGCCTACATGGTGCAAATATTACTGACTTTCGTTGAAAGGTCGCAACAAAATCTTGATATGGCCTACAAGTAGCAAATTTAACGTTTTTACGTTGCTTCGGCTGAATGTTTGTCCAACGTAAAGAAGTGTGTTCACAGAGCTTGTGTCATTAAACTATGCGCCCATCAATTATGGGTTAGCATGTTTGCTATTCGATTTAAGCAAGCAATTGGTAACTATCACTCGCTTGGTCCAAGGTCGGTTGATTTTGACTTACTGGAAACTTTGTTTTATCACCTGCAATTAATCACGCAAACAACTTGACACATCCTCAACATCGGAATGACCACATCACATGGAACATCTACTGCTTGCAGTTTATGCCTTTATCGCCTAGGGGGTATCTAAACCTTTTTTCGCTGCGGCCCAAAACTTTTTGCTGAAATGACTATCGCGGCCGACTTATAATAATTCGCTTTGTGTAGCCTAATACCGTAGCTTTCTGGATTACCGTCCAACCGAAAGCTTTGAGGGCCAAGTGCAATCCCTCTGCACCCCATAGTTAGAGAACCAGTTTTAAAAACAACCTTGAACGCACGCTGCGGCGTAAATTTACTTGGACAATACGTTACGTCCCATTTTAAAAAGCTCTAAGCGATTTGCCTTGTTTTTGGATAGCAGCAGTTAACTCAATTTTCCAGACAACTTGCTACCCGCTTAAACTGATCCAATGCTTATCCTTTGCAGCTTTCCACAGTAATAGTGATAGAACAACCTCCAGCCACTTTTTCAACTCCAGTCAGAAGGTGATAGTGGCTCCGGCCGGAAACCGGAGGTGTATGTGCCAACTGTGTGTGTGGTCGTGGTCAAGTTCACGACCTTGGATAAATGTAACTTTATGTTTCATTGTAGTAATGCAAGAATGCACAATCATCCATGTTGGCCGTAACATTGATCTCAAATGGGTTCAAGGATGTCAATAAAGTTTTTCAATATTTTAAAAACAATCCTACATCAGGTGGATAGAAAATGCAGCCAAACTTGAAATCTACCCAAACGCTTACTTTCAAATGAACCTTCTAAACAAAGGACCTTAAGCATTGCCATAAAGCAATTTCATTACAAGTGCCTGCTTATCGCTTTACTGCTTGATAAGAGTGGTTAACCAACCAGGGCCTTGAGGATAATTTGGGCCCAGTATCAATTAGACTCTAAGCCCCAAGTTCAGATACAGTAGAATTCGCCTATAGTGACTTTGGCTATGGTGACACTTCGCCTATAGTGACACCTGTTGCAAAGTCCCGTTTGCATACGCAACAGTTGAGTAGAATTCGGCTATAGTGACACTTCGGTTATGGTGACACTTTTTCCGCGGCCCCTTCTGGTGTCACTATAG
The DNA here is from genome assembly GCF_918807975.1 of Aplidium turbinatum. NCBI lineage: Eukaryota > Metazoa > Chordata > Ascidiacea > Aplousobranchia > Polyclinidae > Aplidium > Aplidium turbinatum. The sequence goes on along the minus strand of NC_137484.1, from coordinate 5,081,005 downwards.
GCGAATTCTACTGGACTTCCAAGAAAACGCACCAACCGCACCATATCCAACGAATACGAGGTGACTTTTTCAAGTTCCCGGGGGCCTTAAAATGGTTAGGCCTACAGCTCTTAAAATTATCCCGCCCAAAAATACCCTCTGGAGTCTGGACCACCTTGTCAACGCTACTGCCAACAACCGCTTGTTTAAAACATTGATTATATGAGGTAGATATTAACTACGGCCGGAAGCTCCGGCCTCCGGACGGAGTTGACCTTCTTTGGCCAAAACCTTTCTTTCGGTGCATCACTAGTAAGAAAAAGGTAGAAGAGTTCAAAGAGGCTACTAACGATATGCAAAAACATTTTCGTCTCAACTCGGAACCATGGCGCCCTTGCTAGGAACATATCTTGGTTCGATATTGAAGAAAAGAGATCATGTAGATTCGTCATTAACCACTGCCTTTCAAATTGTACTCCGGAAAAATGTATTCGTAAAGAAATGTAACTCAGTGAAGCACTTCTCAGTGATCATTCAAGACACTGGACGTGCTCTATGCCGAATAAGCAACTCACAAGGAAAATACAGTCGAATAAATGGAACATACCAAATAATTTGGCATATGGGCAAAATAAGTGATCATCAGTGGATAAAGATAGCCAACAGCCAACTTAACTTGGTAACGCATATTTGTTTTGCAAAATGGTATTATTATACTATTTATAAGCACATCATCCACAAAAGTTCATTACTTCTTGGGCGAACTAAAAACATGTTGTAAAAACATATTCCATGGTACTATACTATTTGAGACTGGAAATCATATATCATTTTAAAAGCAAAGGTACGCTTAGATAGCATACAATCTAGTGATTACTACGTTTCAACCGAATAATGGCATGAAGTAAGAAATGAACATGAGAAATTAATTGCACATTGCACGACATGGAATTATTGTCTTGAAAATAAACAGCAATTAAACTGAAAAGGAGAGCAAAACTCTTGAAAAGCAATTTCTGAAGCATTTTTAAAACGTAAATTCTTGAAAGTTTAACAGCATCATGAGACACCTCTTTCAAACGCCTAAGTCTATGATTAAAATTTATATTATCTAATACAAAAGCTATTTTTCACTGTTGCAAGTGAAAACTGCTTGTTCACTTGGAAACGTGTAATAAGGAAGGAAGGTTCTCGTAGAAACCCAAATAGCTGAACATTACCCACGAATTGCTTTTGTTAAACAAATCTACATGTTTGTGGAACCACTACTTGTAAACTAGTAAAAATTTCATGCAGTTAGACAAAATTGTTAGAAACTTTTTCATGCCTTAACAGTCATTGTAAGCAAATTGTAAAATAAACCTTGCATAATTTCACCAAAACACACATTTGGATTTTAACATTTGTCAGATTTTTGAAATCAAGGAATCATTTTTTTTATAAAACATTATACTGTAATAGTATATTACAGTAACTTGCATTACCAGACCAAACAAAATGAAAATAATTTCAATTATCAACAAATAATGAACCATTCATCAGCTTATGAAATGTGGAATTGGTGTGGTACAATTCTTTTGCAGCAATTATAATCAAGATATTACGAAGGTAATTGGCAGAAAATCTCAAGACAGTTACGTGATTTTTTGAAAACTTTAACAATTTAAATCTTAAGATATTAAAGTATCCCGCACTTTTTGGGGTACAAGATCAATAATTTCTTTATGGTTTCGATACGTGGCTATCACTCCACCAGTGTTCGGAAACTTAACATCAGCATGGTATTGAATATTGTTTCCATGTACATCTGTAAGTTCGCCACCAATGGAACGAAGGACAGCTTCCGGAGCACAAGTATCCCACTTCTTGCAACCGGGAGAGGCAAAAACATAAGCATCTGCTTCACCCTCCAAAACCCGCAAAGCCTTATTCCCAGCTCCACCTTGACGCTCAATGGCAGTTGGGGCCATGCTTTCAAGACAGAGATTAACCAATTCATTTGAGTGAGATCTAGTTGTGATTAAAATTCTTCGACCTGCAGGTGGTTCCTGGCGGTCCCAACCAAATGCCCCCAAACCAACTAAACCCCAGATTGTTCGGCCAAGTTTAGCCTGTTGTCCCGCCTGGTAGTTGTAGAAGGGCTGATTGATAATACCTCCTATTGCTTTGCCATCTATTGCAATGCCTATTAATATGGTCACATGATCTAGCAATCCTTCGGTAAATTCAGCAGTCCCATCTAATGGATCGACCCACACAACCATTTTGTCTTCTGTAACATCTTGATATACATTTGGACATTCTTTACTGAGGACATCCTCATCGAAACCAGCTTTTGCATCAGCGGATTGCTCAAATGCTTCACCTTCCTCACCGATTATTTTCAATTTTGGAAATTCTGTAAGAAGGGAAGATCTAATAAGCTTTTCTGCTTCTCGGTCCGCTTTTGTTTGTAAGTTTTTTTGGCCACCTTTATCCATAATACCTAAGTCACCAGTGGACATGATCTGACGAACAACATCAGCAGCTTTTTCAGACACTTTTACTGATGATGCCAGAACTCGAAGAACAGTACATGAACTTGCCATTTTGTAACTAAATAAAGCTACAGAATTACAATAGCTAAAAAAAAATATTTATAAAATTGTATTAGACTTATATGAATGCCAGCCAACTCAAGCACTTAAACAAAAATTTGATACGACTATAGTATAATATACTCCTTTTGGCAATTATCGGACAGTAAACATTGCTTAATGTAAATCAGAATTTTCAAGCATATAAATACTTGGATTCGATACATAAAATGCAGTAAATTCACACCAGAAATTTTGTCATTCTTGTACACTGTAACTGCAATCACAAGTAAAAGGGCTGCAAATTTCTTCAAGTGCAGGATCACATCACCCACAGAGCAATGGTAAAACTAAGTTACTAAGACAGCTGCTCCTTTAGTGATGAAGATTTAGACTTTGGATTAAGTGGACAAAGGCAAAGAAGCTAATTTTCACCCTTACAGCATGTTAAGTAAATTTGTTTGTTTCGCTAATGCCCCGTAACAAACAAAGTGAGTACAAATTTAAAAATAGTATTGCTAAATTATGGCACAATCAAAACGATGAAGAACAACCATAAGTGGTCACCTAGTCAGCTACCCCCCAAAATAAATCAAGTACACATTCATACACAGAGATATGCAGAGACAGGCACACTACTTTAACAAAGGGAAAAAAAGAAATACCAATAAAATTGAGTATCAGTCATTATATGACAGTGGACTGAATAGTGAATACAGTGGTCGCCGAAATTTTACTAAATATATATATAACAGAAAAACAAAACAGCCACCACAATAATGCAACAATAACATAAAACAGACACAAACGTAAGAAGTGATTTGTTTCCTTGAAGCAGATTCATTTGGCCTGATCCATAAACTAGGTAGATGATGAAAACTTAATGCCATTTCAAGCTCCACAGTTTAAAATGCATTTACAAGTTGGATATCACCAACAATGCAAAAACTCACTACCGGGATAGTATATACTTTCTAAAATCACATCATGAGAAGCATGCCCAACAAAAGGGTACTTAACCACACAAAAATAGAAGATCTACTAACTATCACAAAGCTACACCCAATTGCAGCAACAATAAAATCAAAAGTTCTAAAACTGCTCAACCACACTAAAAGATCATTTCGGAATCAGCAAAGTTTGCACAGAAGATCAAGTCAAAGGAAAAAGAAAACATAGAAGATAATGTTCAGGCATGGACTAGATCAATTTGGCAACACTGGGCGAGTTAGCTCATAATTGCCACTCTTGAAAACTACTACCGTAATCCATTAGGGCGTGTCAATTTACTCAAAAATTTTTAATTCAAAATGACGGGTGTTAAAAACTTGTAGTTGGACTAGAAACTTTGCTAGATATATTTTTTTTCAAAAATAAATGACGTCTTGCTTGGTAAATCGTTCCCTAAAAATTCAAAGATTTGACAATTTTTCAAATTTTACCGACCTCCAGAAATTTTCATTTACAACTTGTAGGTTCTGTGATGTCATAGTTTGCTTCCTTTTGAAGCTTGCTAAGGAGGTGTGAGATATCAAATGAAGTACTATGATATCATAAAGTGCAGAAATGCTAGCAAAAAAACTCTCATTAACCAGCAACTTTTGCCTGCGATGACTGCAATTAAAGTAGGTTAATTCGATTTAATTCAATTACTGTAAGTCAACTAAACTTAGAATCAATTAAACTTAGTACCGGTAGTTGTTGATTAACTAACTTTTGGAACAGTAAATAGTATTGCTGTATGACAATTTTTATTTCAACGCATGCCAAACTATCAGTTAACAGTAGATGTTAATCAGAAAATATATTTCGCACTTGCTAGTGCATCTTCAGTTCTGATTTGAAGATGCACTAGCAAGTGCGAAATATATTTTTTGATTAACGTCTACTGTTAACTGGTACCTTAGCAATTGAGGTTTTAGCTTTGAGATATGGACCAGGGATTGTTGCAGAACAAGACTAGGTCAGAAAGTGAGGCAGACTCCGACTCAGCTCAGCAGCAGCCTAGAGCAGTTAACTACATGCCAAACTATATTTTATCATGTTACAGATTAACAATATTATAGAGCTAATTATGATATCAAAATCTTTTGTGTGATTTGATTTACTGTAATTTCAAACGGTGATTGAGATGGATTTAAAGCGAAAAACCAGGAGTAGTACATTTACACACATGAACAATCTGATTGGAACTGGAAGAGAGCTGCTGCCATCTGAATTGCCTACTCTACGTGATGTGTTGAGAAGTGGCATTCTGTTGAGAGAAGTGTGTAGTGAAGATGTTAGAAACTATCCATCAACAAGCCTTGCTAAAGACATCTACTCAAAAGTGATTGACAAATGGAAGCTTGCTAACTGTTGTTTCATATCCTCAGTAGTAAACTCTAGGGTAAACATTACACGGAAGATTCAAGAAAATTGGGAGCAAGCCAAAAAAATATCTTTAGGGAGAGGAAAACTACATCAGAAAGAAGCATTCATTAACAAATTGGACAAGCTGTTTGACATTCTTACTTGCAAATGCCGAATTGTGTTATGCTCTGATTATGGGTGCACTGTCAATTGTATTTGCGAAAAAAAAATTCACATACACTGCAAGTGTAACAAAGATGTGAAAATCCCTGTCAAAGAACTTGCATTTATCAAAAGTCAAAGAGAAAAGAATGGATCTTTGGGACTATATCAAATTGGCTTACCAGATTATCCGGAGCATAGCAGACTAATAAAAAAACTAAAACGACAAGAAGAGGATAAAAATAATCTATTTAAGTTTAGCAAACAGCAAGAAATGAAGATTGAAACCACAATCTCCAGTGATGAAAGTAGCACAGAAGACTTTCAAAGTGATGCATGCGTTGAAAACGATCCAAGCTACGATATTGAATATTGATATATTGAAAGCTACAAGATACGATATTAGTATGATCAAAGAAGAGCATTATACGGCATGCAGTGAGCCTGGTGGAAACTATGTCTGCCATTTTACCCCAGGAAAAAGTTCTACGAAAAAACATGCCGAAGTTATTGCTGATCATCTGGTTAATTTTTTGAAGGAGACTGGAAGTGACAAAACCCTGCAAGCAGTTGGTGGTGACTCTACAAATGTCAATACTGGTTGGGAGGGGGGTTCAATGCACTGGGTTGAAGTTAAGCTTGGTCGAAAACTAAACTGGTTAGTTTGTGCACTTCACACAAACGAATTGCCACTTCGGCATTTAATAACCTGCTTGGATGGAAAAACTTTATCTAACAACAAATGGGCTGGAAACCTTGGGAAAATGCTGGAGAACGCAACTGACTTAGAAATACATCAATCCTTTTCCAAGATATCTATTGGAGAAGCACTTATTCAACTTGAAGATAGTGTTGTAGATAATCTTTCGACTGACCAAGCATATGGTTACAGGATGACACAGGCAATCAAAACTGGAAATCTTCCCTCGGATTTGGCTCTCTTACACATTGGCCCTGTCAATCATGCTAGATGGTTGACCACAGCAAACAGATTTTGTCGAATATATATGGGTTTCGAAGCACAATCTAAAAGGAAAAAATCTCAAAAACTTGAAATTGATTGTTGAATATATTGTTGGTGTCTATTACCCTTGTTGGTTTCAAATTAAAGTCAAGCACAATTGGATTGAAGGACCACGGCATATTTTGTTTCAGCTTCGTCTACTTCAACAGCAAAACAAATCTGTCATACAAGCAGTTTTGCCGACAATCAAACGATCAGCGTGGTATGCATTTAGCGAGATGATAATTCAAACTATGTTGTGCTCAGAAGATATGTAAGAGAGGAAAAAAGATCTGGAAAAAATAACAGCAATAAGAAGCGGTGACAGAGTAGCCTATCCAGTTTAGGTGGTGACTCTGTTCGTCCTAGAAAGACTCTCACAATTAACATTAATGCAACTTCTTTGATTGAATTGATTGATTGGTCAACAGAAGTCTATGAGCCTCCTTTAACTGTTATGCTACCATTGGAAGAAATCAAAAAGTTTGTTGATACGCCAGTGAAAGTCCCTGAATGGCCCTGCCACGGCCAAGCTGTAGAAAGATGTGTAAAGATGGTGACAGAAGCTGCAAGCCGAGTTTACACCCACGAAAAGAGAGATAGCTTTGTTAGAGTTCAACAAGCGAGTCGACAAATTATGAGTAAAAATGAATCGAAACAGGATTTAGCTCAAATTACAATGCCTGCAACTTTTTAAAACTATTTTTGTATTTGTGAACAGCATTTTAGACAATTTTGCAAAGTTTGAAAAATATACACAATTTTTTGGCAAATATAGGTAGTTTAGGCATTTTTTCACTAAATTTTCAAGATTTCTTCTAAACAAACTTGTTTTTCTTACTTGAAAGAACAAAAATTGAACAAATAATTGCTGCTTATGTCAAAAAATATAATACGGAATAAAGTGACGAAGAATATTTTATACTGGGAAAGAATCAACTTAAAATAAATTGAAAAAAAAATGTTTTTTTTAGAATATTTTAATTTTTTGTTAATTTACCAAGCTAAACAACTAAAATTTATTGAAAAAATTGCATATTCTATTTTACTACAAGCATACACAAGTTTTTAGACCCCAGCATTTAAAAAAAAATACAATAAAAAATTTATTGGTATAATTGACACGCCCTAGTAATCCATGTTGATGCGCAATCTGCTGCAAGCGAAGATGCCATTTGAGGATGAAAAGTTATTAACTGAAATTTTAAGACATGCATCTTATCTTACACCTTGAAGTATATATCACATGTTTTCATGAGACACCTACCATCAGCACTTTAGTAAAGCATTAACTAAAGGTGCAAAAAGCATTATTGCAACAACATTAGTGGTCCATGCAAATGCAAAGTAGGGTAGTGTTGAAATAATAATGAACATAAGCATAATTATCAGAATAATAGTACGTAGTTAATCCAACTGCAAATACAAGTGACATTGATTTGTTTTTTTTTGATAAACTTTCATGTTCAGCCTAACTTTGGAAAAGAAGTGATTTTTTGATGCAAGTTACAGTTCAGTTGTTTATTTTGTTTCGTTGAGAAATAAATAAAAATAGGCTAAAAAAACAAATAATTTGCACAACCAATCAAGCAGTAATTGACCCAAGCAAATAATCAAAATAAATTTAAACCTTTTGGGAGTGGTTCTAACCAATGCTCAGATAGTGAAATAATAATTTACCCAACAAAATTTACATGAGAAAATAGAATCGGCAACCAAACAATAGGGCTATAAACAAAATAAGCTATAGAGTATATTACACTTATTCTACGAAGCAAAATCCTGCAAGTTTTTCCAAACAGTCGTCAGTCAGTCTGGCTGTGCAAACCTTCACTTACGATAGGCTACTGATATTAATGTTATGGTTTTATTTATTTGTTGTCGCCCTATAACAGCTAGTCCTTTAGTGATAGAGCTCATATTTACATAAGGCTTACGATGTTATCACATTAGTACCCGACTTATTCTCACTGCAATATGCAAGGAGGAACGCAATCGGTATATATATACCGTTTTTAAAGTCTTCGGTTTGACCTGACCTGGAATGGATCTCAGATCTAGCAGCACTGGAGTCGAAACCACTGAGTTGGTTCTAAACATGCTTGCTAAAAGCTAGTCATCCGAGGCGATAGAGATTTTCAGCACCACAGAGCACAGCACATACCGGTACCACAAATACCGAGTATGGACATTTCGCCCCAAACCCAAAAAATATACAAATTTCAAAACTAAAATTTCAGTTTTTATGAGCCGGCATTCAACAACTGTGTTGCCAGATGTCGGTGAAAGAATTTTTCCTATAGCCTTACTCGCAAACAGCAACTTTATTTAACAAATACTTTTTAACTAAAACTGCGTCTGTCCCGCTGGAACATCTTCATATGTTTTGGAGGTAGGTCTTGTTTTCGCACCAGTTTTCCGGAACCTGGATATTTTTATTCAATTTCAAATTTGTGTTTTCAAAGAGTTTGAAATTCTTCTAAACTTGGAAAAAAATTGTCCATCTGGCAACAGTGTTCAACAACATTGATCACGAGATCCATGACAACACAATAGAAACGTCAAATCGAAACACGCGGTTCTGCATATTTCAATCAATGGTGTAATTGGCAATTGCCAGAAACAGTAATACATGGTCGAAGTATGCAAGTTGTATAAATATGTTCAAATACGAATCTTGATCATAAACAGCTACTGATGCATACTCAAGTATGCTGGTTTGATGCTGTGAGAGAGTTTCTTGGAGAATAAAATCCAAGCTTGTTGCTCATTTCAATGATAGCTTTTGGGTTGCTGTTCTGGCTTGCTTGGCTGACATTTTTAAACAACTGAATAAACTTAATTCATCGCTGCAAGAAAAGCAGACAAATTTAATTACCCTCAGTGATAAAGTGTCTGCTTTTACGAAAAAACTTGATCTTTGGAAGACAAGATTATTGCAACTTCTACTTTGGTGATTTGAACGTTCAGAGTTTTTCGTAAGTTTCCAGTCCGTTTCTTGCACACATTGATTCATTAAAGTTACCAACATTGGAGTTGAACCAATTCATGGAACTGACCTGGTGACACTACTTTGAATATGTTGCATCCGAGAGTGAGCTTGATGAAATTATGGATACAAGCTTCACATGAGCATCCACAACTGTCTCAAAAAGCTATGAAAATAATTTTACCTTTTGCGACATCTTATCTTTGTGAATGTGGATTTTCTGCACTGGCTACAATAAAAACAAAGTATCGTTCACGACTTAAAATCGAAGATGAAATCCGATTGAGTCTTTCAAGTGTTACACCTCGTTTGGATATGCTGTGCTCAAATGTGCATTGTGCTAGCAGCTTAAGGCTAGCTCTAAATGTAGCATTCTTTCTAATACTAGCTACTGTTAATGACTTAGCAAGCAATAAGTAACATTTGTTCGTTCCAAGGGAAGGAGGAAGGGGAGTAGTGGTCCGTGACTGAGACACAATTTTTTAAGTGGTCCTTGAATCTCAAAAGGTTGAGAACCTCTGGTTTAGAATAAATAGAGTTGGAAACACTGATTTCAAAAACAAACAACTTGATTAGCAAAGCCTCATAAAGACCACCTGCGTGATTGTTTTACTCAAGCTCTGATTCGAAAATTATTATATTATTTATCTCTTCAGGGCAAATTAAAATTCAAAAAACTGACTTTTAAACCAAAGCAACCACCTTCAAAAAAATGCTGATATATCTGAGAAAAGCCTTGGTCAAAAAACAAAGGCGAATTGTTTTAATTTCGCACAAAAGTACAATATATATGATAGCACTGCTGCATACAATAAGTACCACAAGAAAACATGGCAATGATCGTTAATATCAAATTAAAATCAGCATAAAAATAATTCAAGTAAAAACGGCACAATATGAAATAATCTTACATCGATTAACATAATTCCGAATCATACACTGATTCAATATGCGGCGAGAGGTTTTTATTCAGTAGGCCACTGTAGATGTATTAGTTTATACATTTTGTTATAGAAAATCTTCCCGCTATTTTGTGCTGGCAGCTCGCGGCATGTAAGGTATAATCGCCATGGCTGCAGCAAGTGATGAGATAATTTCATTTACGAAAGAGAGGAGGCGATTATAGGATTGCGTTGTTGCAGCTTTTGCCTCCGAAAGTTGTTCTTCGTCATAAAACGCTCATTCAAATAGAATAATCAAAGCAATGTTTCAATATTGGACGAAGTTTATAACTTTCGAGTGACATATCAGGTCATGAAGGCCATGTGAAGGGAGTGAATGACATACAATGATGCAAAACAACTATGATTCTAGACTCTAGAGCACCAATTAGAATCAGTTCATTCTTTGCATTCGATTTGGCGACAATGCAAAAATTTACTTGGTAGCAAAAAACACAATTATTTCTGTAAAGTTATAAAAATGATGAAAGCTAACGTTCACACAACGTCAAGTCGTAACAATAGTCGGACACCTGACGATAAGTGCAAGCAATGTGCATATCAAGAACGTCATACAAGGAGTCAGGCAAAACCTGCTTCTTTGCAAACATGTCTACAATTTTTTACATTAATGCAGATTTTGAAAAGTTGATATATGACAGCGAAAGTTAATTGCTATGACGGTGATATACATAATAATTGAATCAATTGCAACAATTAATCGAACGCCACTTGAAACACGTGCATTGTGTATTGCCATAAAAAATGAAATTACTTGTTTATTTTTACAAATATTGTATTAAAAAACCATCACACCAACAAGAAGTTAATTTCATAAAAGCTTTTGCATAAGCATAGGAGTAAAAATGTATGGCCAGTATAAAACGTAATGCTCGCATCAGCATGTAACCGTAAATACTGAATTCATTTACTAAACAGGCACACTTTGAGACAAAACCAGGCCTGAATGAATTTCTTTTTAAATAAAACTGTACCTCGACTTAAGACACTAATGGCTTCTCGCGCGCCAGATTACTTCATTTTTTATATTGACACCAAATTGATGAAACAAAAAAGTAATCTGCCAGGAAGCATTCGGGATCACAATTGCATAGGAGATGTCAGTTTGCTATTCGCTTCATTTGGGTGCTTTGGGCTTCTTTGGAGGCAAGGCCGTCTTCATGTTCGGACTGTCTTCTGGCTTCTTCAATGGAAGAGCGAGAGGCGGCTGTAACCACATATGGATTGTTAGCACAACATCAACCACATGGGGCGGCTAAGGTGGATAAAGTCATGCAATTAAAGATTGGAGAAATGTGTATCTTTGAAATGAGAAAACCTCTTTCATAGAATAAACCTGGCAATTACACATACTTGTGAACGAACCATTGGTAGCAAGCAGCTGCTGTTTAAGATTAACAGTTTTAAGTTTAAAGATTTAAGATTAACAGTTTTTTTATATCATTTCTGGAGTGTTGTAGGAAATTTTTTTTCACCCACTAGGTGCTATTGAATAGTGAGCTGTCCTTGAAGTGCGTTGCCCAAGCGCACACCCTGAGAGTCAAACCTGCGTTGCTTAACGTCATCATTTTGTGGGGCATAACAAGGTTATCAGAGGTGTATAGAACCATAACCCATGTTGCAATTTGGTAACAAAAGTTAAAGGATACGTGGAATAGAAGAAAAGGTCAAGTCTCATACCTTGTTGCATTTCTAGTCGTTTATTATCCAGCTGCATTTGTTATTTTTTACATTTAATCTAACTCAACAACGGAAAAAATTACTCATTATCTCCAAACAAAATCAATCGTTGTGGCATACTACTCGTGAGGGATCACTTACTTTGTTGGGGGTGCCTCCGATGGATCCTCGAGACATCTCGTGTTTCTTCATCACATCCGGATCATTGGGAAGGTTCCCGTAGTCTCCGTATTGCTTCATGGGAAGAGGGGGAGCAGTAGAGATCCTTTCACCATCTCTCGCTGAAAATGAACAAGTTGAAAATATGACATGAGGTTGCTGTTTTTTTGAACTGCAAACTCATTACATGAAATTGCAAGCAAAATAATTGAACTCCGTGATAACATTAATCAAAATTGGACTGCAAAATAATAAACAATACGAATATATCTTTCACTCTTTTTAGTCAATATACTCTCAAATATTACATGACATTTGGTTACTACTTTCTAACAGCTCTACACAGCCTGTTTCACCCTTACTGAGGATCATCAGAAGGTCCTTATTCAAATAAAATCAAACGTTATATAATTATGACATAAACAAACTGCGTACTTACTTGACTCACGCATGGGGGATAGCTTGGGTGAGAGGCCCAAAGGTAATCCGACCTGGCTTTTAGGTCTTCTTGGGCGTTGTACAGTCAGCTGTGTCAAAAAGTGCAATGAAGTGATGGCAAAATGATTGAAACATAAACCAATACAATGAATGGGCACCTAAGCTGGCAATGGCCCAAGCGTCCATAAAATAAAACAACTGAACTTTAGAAATAACAAAGTAAAAATGAAAGTTATCTGAAAAATGATCAATAAACTTCCATTTAAATCAAATTCGAAAAGACTCGGATTTTAAAACAAAAAAGGAAACCAGAACAATGTCATACTTTGTAGTTTTAATGTCACCGAACATTAAATCAACATAAACATATTAATCACCTCCTCCCTAAGTTCCACAGTACTGTTGCCTGTAACTCCGGAGGAGGAAGATAAAGAAGAGACACTCTTGTCAAGAGAGGTGGTAGATCCAAAGTTGACAAACCACTCGGACGTGTTACTGCGTCTTCCTCCTGATTTATCACTAGAAAGAGCCAATGATGCAGAGCGGAGAACAGCGGAGGTGATCCTGGATCCGGACTTCTTGCTCGGTACTTCAGGAGGAGTTCTGAAAACAAATCAAGCTTTGAGTCCACCTGGTTGCGTTCATGACATCTATCAATCACCCAAACAGCAAATCAACGGTTTTTTACATTGATTTAACGTCTGCAGAAGGTGAATCAATGTAAAAAACCCATTGATTTACTGTTTGGACCCTTGTACTTTGTCGTCATGAGTGTCTTTCCAGGTTGAATCACAGGCTTCAGTTCATTCCATTTTCACTTCTTGTCGGTCGCATGACCGAGTGATGTAGGCGTTTGCACAACGCTCCAAAGGACGTCGGTTCGACGCCGCTCGAAAGCACGTGGCTGTGTCTTGTGTCATAAGTGTCTTGACTGTGCCAAGCACAAGCGTCTTGGGCAAGACAGTTATGACATCTTGAAGGTGGAGATGAAGATTTACTTTCCGCTTGCTTAACTTAGCTTTCAACCTGAAGACACAAATCTGATTGGAAGAAAAGATAAACTTTCCTGGTAACCTTCCGGATTGGTAACCAGCACGTACCGTGGTGAGAGGTCAGAGTTCATGGAGTGGATTGACAGAAGAGATTTGCGTCGGGGCTCCGGTAAGTTAAGTCGGCGTTTGGTGGAGCGACGGAACGATAATCCGGAAGAAAATGGAGGCTGTGATGACATGAAGATGAGAGAATAAAGTTTAAAGAAGCTGCTACCACGGGGGTTGAGGCCAGCCAGCTTTATCATTACGAATTTGAAATTAATTATTACAAGTTTTTGAACTTTGAGCCAAGGTGATCATTCTAATATGTTGTAACCACAGATGGTATATGACTGAAGTCAAGACAATTACTTAATCTGTACACATACTGTATTTGCAGTCGTAAATGAAAGCACAAAGGTCATTAGCTACTTCTTCTGAGGGAAACAAAAGGTCATTAGCAATTTCTTCTGAGGTCAATCTAAACAAGGGAAGTTTGGTACTATGCGTCTTCTTGTTGTATCTCGGACGACAAGTCACTACTTTTTACGTTAATTCATCATCTACACACGTTAAATCGATGCAGAAAGGGTCAATTTGTCAGCAGGAAACACATTGATGTTCCAGAAGCTTCCACAGAAAGCGAAAAGCCAACTCACCCGTTTGCCGTACTTCTTCTCGACGTTAGCCTTGAGCTCACGGAAGCAAGTCACCATGTTCTGGTGAAACGGTTGGAGAGATGGAGGAGCCATTTCTCCATGCAACTTCACTCCCTCTTTCAGTAATGGGATCTAATAAAGAAATGTGAAAGATGCTATGTTGAAGTTGTTCACAAAACAACAAAAGTACAACAAAACAAATGAGCTACAAAAATAACTTCAATAAACATCGCAATAACGAGGAAATGAAATCGCAATTTAGCAAATCGACCAAACTAAAGAACATTGCTAGAAAGACAATCTTTTAAATTTTATAGTTGCACATTGCACAAATAAATCATAGAAATTAAATAATATGAGGTGTTCTACTGGTGCAAATTAAGCTAAACTATCACCAGATGTATACAGTAGGGTGCCACAGGTGCCCTCATGTGGCCGAAATCACCTGAACTTTTTTTCTGGTGTGACATTTCACATATTAAGGCACTTTGCAAAGTTTGATTGAGATTGGACAAAAATTGGATGTGCAGATTGAAAATGAAAGTCTAAACTGAAATACAGTAAAATTAGGGGATTTCCCTAGTTTGAACATCAGTTTTTTTGCTATTTCTCATCTTTTTCTCCACATTGAAACAAGGTAAATTCAAGAATTAGGTTAGGAGACCAGTGCCAGTATGTCAAGATCTCAATTGAGGTCAAGCATGACAGCTCCGCGCCTGTTACATTGATTCACCATCTTGCAACATTGAATCAAAGTAGCTGGCTTGACCTCACCCAGGGTCTTGGAATAAAGGCTTCCGATATTACTATCAGGTATTGGAGGCTCAAAACTGCTTGGTGTTCCTTATTTTCTTGCACAAACATCCGATCCAAACGGAAAGCAAATAGCCAATGCAAGCATGGAATTGTTAAACAATTGGAACTGTACTGCATGTCTTGCTGCAATGGTGTTTGACACCACAAGTAGCAATACGGGCCACAAAACTGCGGCCTGTATCCAGTGCTGTATTTGTAAAAAAAGCACAGGGTATACTGTCAGATTTTCCAAAATGATAAATAATACACAACTTACAAAATAGTCTTTATTCTACCATAACATGAATTATCAACATCAAAATTATACGAGTACGGAATTAAGTTCATGGTACACCCATGTACCATTGGTCCTCAAATGGTTAAGTAGTTAGTTAGTAGTTGTCAAGAATCAGTAAGGATAGCATCAGCACTCTCTTTGGAAAACCAGAGGGTATACCATAATTGCTCGAAAAAACAGAGAGTATACTGCGTATACCGCCGTATACTCTCAAATACAGCAATGCCTGCATCCAAATACAAGATCATCTTGGAAAAGGCCTACTTTGGGCAGCTTGCAGGCATCATATTGGGGAGATAATACTGACGCATGTTTGGGAAGAACTCAAAATAGAAAGCAGCAGTGGACCCAACATTTCCATATTTTAACGCTTTAAAAGCAATTTTCAAACTCTTTTTGATAGCGCATCAGGTTGTTTTTATACATCAAAATCGCACGAGGAAATTGATCTGCTTGCCAGCAAGCGGGAAGAATTGTCTGAGCTGATAAATCAGATGAAGCTCCATCCAGAATCATCCAAATTTTTAAGAAGCGACTAATTAGAACTTTTGAGTTTGTATCAATTGTACTTGAACATTGAGCCATCTACCAGTAAGGATATGTCTCTCCAAAGACCTGGTGCATTACACAGAGCCAGGTGGATGAGCAAACTTATATATTCACTGAAAATTGTGCTCTTACAAGACGAAATTCATAAATTGCCCCAAAAAAATGCCATCATGAAAGCATCTCAACTCGAAAAGTTAAAGAGGTTTCTACAATTTACAGCTTATTTCTATGTATCATGGTGGTTTACATATGTTGAGGCGAAAAAGAAAGTTGATGCTTTCAGAGTCGTTAATGATGCCGCTGAGCGAGGCGTCAAGTTGGCCCATGACTTCTTGTAAACTTCAAACCTTGAAGAACGCTACCAAAGCATTCTCCAAGTAGTCGAAAATGCGAGGAAGGTATTACCTAATCAACGTACTCGACAACTACAGTCTGAGGGCACATGGTTTTTAACCATGTAATTGTCAAAGTACTGACTGTATAACTCCATAAAGTGTTGTCAGCTTACACAACGTTGCAATCAGCATTATTTGCAGCTTGTCATAGCATAGGCTACCAGTAGCCTATTATGCTGCATTTTACTTTGTAATTAGATACTAGATAGTTGTGTGTTATTAATTGCCATTTTACCTTACCATTTCACTATTATTGCAAGCGTTAAAATAAATGTAGGCCTCCATAAATTTTACGCTATTGTGATTTTGTTGTTAAGTAGTGGAAGTCTGGACTCTAAGCATTGTGCTTTGTGTTTATCTTTCTGTGTTACGTTTTTACTGACTATGTTTAGTGTGTAAAGATCCAAATTTTTGTTTTTGAGTCCAAGTTCCGTACAAACATAGCTGAGATTTTGATCTTCAAAGACCAAAAAGTTTTCAATAAACAAAAACGATTAGTTAATGAATGTACTTTTGATTCTTCAAATGCTGTAGTAATTTCATCTCAATAGGCATTTTCTTTACATGGATCCTTTTTTATAATGCATAAAACCTCATATTTTTAGGCATTTTTCATAAATTGTTGAACATATACAATTGACACATGGTCTGTACGATTGTAAATTAGTAAGTAAGTTCACCAGAAAGTGTTCGAAGTTCAAATACTCCGTAACTGAGAAGAAATGTCTGAGTTTTGATGATACAGAGAGGGTTTTACTATTGAAATTGTAAAAATTTACCTTTAACAACTTTAAACTTAATCTGCACGTCCAAATTTTATCAAAACTTATTGAAATTCTCACATATGCTTTTTTTACTAAGTGTCACATATAAAAAAAAGTTCAGGTGTATCGGACACAATTTTAATTTTTGAGGGGCGCCTGTGGCACCCTAGTATACAGTGACAATCTGCTTATTATTTAATTAAATGCCTGATGAACGGCCTCATTCAATTTTCAGAATAATAGAAAAGTTGGTACTTGTATAGAAATAAGATCTTTGAGGTTGGATATCATGGCCTGGTCTTGGGGGTTATCGCGAGTGTAGGTCTCCGTGAAGAAAGCCTGAAGAGTAAAGGCAAATTGTAGGCCGCATGTGTAACGCTGCTTTTTACTTGCTATGTTTGCATTTTATTTAATTAGTTACTTGACTTCTTTGCTCCGAGACTGTCCTTTAACTAAACAGAGCAAGGAGGTTAGGGAAGTTGTTATCGTTAAACCTCCCCTACGCTTGCATCAAACTATTGGGCTAGAAATAGCGGTAAAGGAGATCAGTGCAATAAAAAACAACATGTCTATAGTGTGACCATCTATCATACAATTAGTCAACGACTTAGCAACATATCAACTAACTTGAACAAAAATTTGTGTACAGACCGGGTGTACAAAGATCTATGCTCACTTTTTTCTGTTATTGCGTTTTGTTACCAATCATTTTGTAAGTGCAGCTGTAGGCATCCACTGCCCAATCACCCGCACAATCAAGTTCGTTCTTGCTTACCTTTTCATAGTTAGCAAACCCCCCCATCACGCGAGGGTCAACCACCCCGTTTAACTTCATAGAGAGGGGGTTGATTGGTTCATCCGGGTTCTTATGATACCTCATGATCATCCTTCGCAGACCAGCATTGGCGGATTCCATGGTTTCAACGGCGTTCTCCAAAGGACTGATCTCTTTCTACAAGTTTCAAAACTGCATCGAGTGAGTTTAAATTGATTGAGGTTTCAGCAATAACGTGTTTACAGCAGTTTCTGTAGTTGCGTAATGCAAGTGAATAGCTAAACAGTTAAGGCATTGGTCCAGCAGCTAAAATGTTTGCTACACGACGACAGGATGTGCAGCGGCACCTCAAACGAGGCACAGACAAGGCGCAATACAATGCGTACATTGATCAGTTCGTCAATCAAGTCATGGAAACAACCACCGACAATGCGTATGCCGCCCCGTTAGCTAAGCGGTTACGCGCCGAGCTCAAGATCACGCGGCGCAAGTTCGACTCTCAGGGTGTGCGCTTGAGCAACGCATTTCAGGACTGCTCTCCATTCAGCGGCACTTCATGAATGGAATAATTCCCCAGCAACAAGACTTTAACAATCGGAAAACTTCACTCTGCCAATCTCGGTAACCGGCCCTGCGTCAAGATCCTCTACAAGTATACGAAACTACCGGTATAACCAATCAAGGCTTTGTCAGTCCGAAGATAAAGATTCAAAAACCAATCAAGAATGGCATGTTCTCGAAGGGCCACCTCGAGCCACAGCACTATGTCTTCCTTTTCAGAAACCCGTCACTAAACGAGTACACAAAACTACATACACAAATTAATAAATTATTCTATTTAACACTAGAATTACCACGAAATCATCCCATTGGAACCGGTCATTGTTGTTTTTGGTGTAATTTTTTCAAAGTTTTTACTTAAACCGTCATACACTCTTGACCTTTTCTAAGCCTTTTTCTAGATGCTTTATCACAGTGTTTGATAGAACACCGCGGTAAAAATTGGTGGTAAATAAATCTGGTAATCCCAGCGTTTTAACGAAGCTATTTTTAACATTGATGACAAATAAAGAACCGTAATCATGAAGTACATGCTTTGCTGAATACAAGAAACAGGTTTGTAGAATATTCTGACACCAGTACAACTTAACTTTGGGAAGAGTCACAGACCTACCTTGACAGTGTCTTTGATCTCGAACCATCGAAGTATCCCAGGAAGCTTGTAGGAGGTTGTGAAGGTGTACCGCTCTATCCACATGCTCTGGAATTTCGATTACAGTTGAATTAATGGTAGTCATCGTCTTACAGTTGGGCAAGGCTCGGTCAGCGCCAAGTTTGTATATTTAATAAAAAATGAGCCCAACGTAACCACTAACCACGTTTGACACGAGATTAGACCACTGCGGGCTAAGACAGTAAATGGCTGAGTTGTATCTCGTGTGAAACTGTTACGCACATACGCCGGATGCTGACTTCAACGGTTCTTGATATTTAGTTAATAGCATTTTCAATTAGAAAAGTTGTGAATAGAGACTTCACTGACATTATGATCAAAACAAACCGTGACTTCATAAACTAATCTTGTCCGCTCTATTTGGTTAAAACTTGATAGTTGCCAAAAACTAGCAAACGTTTGCAAGTTTTTTTTGTATAAAATCAGCTAATTGTTTGAATAGTGGATACAGATCACACTTTCTAAAATTGATCAAAAACATCCTATAGGGCAACCATCAAAACTTTAACACCTCCTTCGAACAGCAAACAACCTCACCGCGAATTCGTTGTCTTTGTCTTTCGGTCCTTTCCTGAACGGCTTCGAATATTGAAAGCGTTGAACATTGTTCACTTTGTAGAAACTGTAACAAATTTGCACAAACTTGGATCATTCTGGTTTTACAGGATGTTGAGGTGCGGATTCGAACCCCTATCCCACTAGTCCAACCAACAAGCAATGAGACCAGCATGATGGGAATGAATGAAACTAAGACAAAACAGAGTACTCACTTTAGTATTTGGTCATCAACTGACTTTCCCTTAAAATGAGGTGGCTCTTCCATAATGGGGGACACTGTGTACACTTGGACGTCTAGAATGGCAATCGTGTTAAGGAAAGCTTCGTTTGTTTGCGAATAGTTAATCACAACAATATATTTTGTCGCTTATTTAAAGATGGGCCTGTGTCTTCAATTGACCATTATGACTAGCATCTAGCAGAGTAGAAAATATAACCACATAAATATGCCAATAACCTGATGTACATTGTACAATTGTACATCCAACCTAATCGAACCACATCGAGACCAAGCCAAATTGGTCGGATAAAGTGGGATTGAGATTATCATTTAAAAAACGTCAATTTTATAAAAGAACTCCACTTCAACAAATTCTATCCCTTCCCAACTCAAGAGCATTCACGCGAATCGAAAGTTGCAGCTGGTACGTCATTCTCGTCCAGGCGACGTCAGTGACGTCATAGTGAAGGATACACATGCTGTTCGAGTTGAGGATGTCATCTCCCGGTGGGGCGGTGGTATTCATCCGCTGCGCGTTAGGAAGTTGGTTCAGAGTCCTGGTGGTAAAATCATCCAACCTTTCGTACTCCTTACCACGGAAGATGAAGGTCCGATTCTGTTGGAAGAAATGCAGTGGTTTGTAACATCCAAGTCACTTTGAACGTTTCGTTGTAATGTAATCTATATGATTACATTACATATATGAAGCATTGGTTTTTCGAATTCCATAAACAAAGCTTGTATCTGCCAGACAGGCGTTGTTCAAACAATGATTAATGTTCAGAAGCACTGAGAACCATTAAGAACATTAGTCGGCACCATATTAACGTGGACGAGGCCAAGCTACTAAAGCATTTCACAACCAAACTTTGATATAAGAATTAAGCTTGTAAATACAATACCTTACCCTTTGAAAAGTTGGGAAAGCCTGGCCATAGTACCCGACAAAGAAATATTCCGGTTCAGGGCGGATAGAACTGGTTATGTTCTTGTACAAGTCAGCTTGGCGGAACTGCAAGAAAAGAAAACAATCACCACACAATTTAAGGTTTAATAGGTTTGTGCAGGGAAACAAAACATGAACTTAATTTGATGATGCATAGAAGCAAAGCGTGCTTGGAATGGAAGGACATACTTACTCGGAAAAAAAATACGTGTTCATTTTAATATTGCCTTCTTATTACAGTGTGCTGCGAAAGTTTGAAAGCATTTCTGTTAATTACAGTTTGGAATAAGCTTTTTGATAGCATTTGCATGTAAGGAAACTATTTTGTAGCAACGAAGCCTAACAAATCGCACGATTGGTTATTTCAGTCACTTCCCCTCAGGATATACAAAGCTTTAAACACTTTGCCAATGTGGATACGGTCATTTTTACGGTCATTTTTGAGTCATTTTTGACAGAGTCGAACATGATGAACTACAGATTCTTCGTATGGAATATAAAAAACTTTAAGTATAGAACAAGGGAAAATTTCCGTTTCATTCTGCACTATTCCCTATGTAGTCGAGAGGGTAAGAACATCTGCGCGACGCTCTGAAAAGACGTCGGTTCGACGCCGCGCTCCAGAGTACGCGTTGTTTCGGCAAAACGTTCAGTGCTAAGCCAAACTAATGGAAGCAGCTGACTCGATGACTATTACGTCATTTACTGCAGTTGGTTCCAGTAGTCTGCATCTGAGATTGTAATGTGACAGCCCTGTAGTGTGCCGCAATGAGCGCAAGATAAAACATGATTATGATTGCGAGACAATCGAGGAATAAGAAACGGAGGAAAATCGGTGTGATCTATGTCAGGGCTGCCACTCTGACATTGTTTTATATTCCTTTGAATGAAAATGTAGAAGTAAATTAGACCCACCAAAATATCTGATAACTGCTGATAACGAAATGTTTCCGTTTCGTGCTGGGTGGCCAATTCCTTGCACAGTTTAATCCCTTGTTCCCACATCTTGCCTCGCTGGAACAGGTCGATGATGTCATAATATAGTGCCTCCTTTAGTTCTCGCTGAGTCATCGCGTCTTTGTACCGGGAATGCTGAGTCGTTAGCAACTCGTCCGACCACTGAAATGAACAAAGGTTTCAACCTCAAAAGTGTCTTATTCATTAAGCACATCGCACTTTTCGCAAGTACAAAACACGAGAGACTGTTTTTTGACTATTCTGGACTTTTCACTATTAGGCCTGAATGAAGTGAAATCATAAATACACAACAAAGACACAACGAATTAAACTTGGTTGAATAACTCATCAGCGTTACCTCAAGAACTTTAGCGTGCTGCAACAGCGTGAAGGCGGCTTCTGTGTAGTTGTCGCATTCAAGATGAAGATCACATAGCTTGTAGAAGTAACGAACATACATCTCCAACCTCCCAATGTCTTTGTAGAAGTTCTGCAAAAGTAGACGACTCAAATGACCTTTGACCCCTATGAATGTGGATTAGAAGCGATCGACATGGTTGCTCAAGAGTTTGCATCAACTCAGCATCAAGGCGGTAACAGTGCGACCCAGCAGATGCTTACTTCGTTCCCTTAATATTGGGGAATGCGGGGATAAAGCGAAACACCATTTCATTACATAACCCATCACCCGAAACGACAGGGACTATCAATCTTTTTACTTTCGCTAACCCAAGCTAGTTTCATAAGGATAAATTTACTTCCATCAGATGTTTTCGGATCAAAATTTGTGCACATGTCATGTAAATCGTGTTATATCTTTTTTTGCTCTTTTTAATGCACTCCATCGATGCAGCTTATTCCCAAAGAGTAAATTTACCTCAGGCTGGCAACTACTGTGGCAACATATCAAACCCTGATCCTGACTTAAATGTAGTTACCATTTTGAAACAGAACGTTCACTGGAGCAGACCAGAAAGTGTGGTGATCCGCACTGGCAGCTTTAATGGATATTGAGTCAATGTAAAAAGGGCCAATTTTGTAAGCCGAATTTGAAATGATGTAGTTTATTTTGAAAACTAGATTTGGATAAAGTGCAAAACTACCCATGAGTTGGGAAGCCGCCACTCTCATCTTACTCTTGGATAGTTTTACACTTATCCAAATCTAGTTTTTAAAACGAACCACATCATTTCAAACCAGGCTAGTTTGAAACAACGTTTGAACCAACGTCTGCAAACGTTGAATCAATGTAAATGGACGCATTTTGTTGGACCCCAGTGGACTTCAGATGTAAAAAGGAGCAATTTAGCTGAGTGGGGAAAGCAGTAACAAAGCGATGACAATAAACCACCCACCAGCAAGTTGACAGTGCAGCTCATCCGGTTGTCTCTGTTCTCGTCCCGTATGATCTCCCGGTAATCGAACAAGCGACCCAGCAGCTTCTCCACCAGGTTGACGAACTCGATCCCGGTGGCACGAAGGTATTGATGCTTGCTGCACCACTCCGTCATGCTGGAATGTAATGAAAGATTGCGGCTTAGTGCCTTCCTTGGAGTTTGAGAAGATTAAGTAACAAGCAAAACTGGGAATGACTCTCTACTTTTAAATCGTTTGCTTAAGTTCATTTTTATGGACATCTTAAAAACGTTGCGTAAATGTGAAAGAACATTGTTTTAATATCTTGCAGCTTTCGGGCGGAGAAAGGTCAAGTGATCCTCGCCAGCAAATGTCTTTTTAACATCAATTCAATGTCAACAGACGTTAAATCAATGCATAAAAGAGCTAATTTACTGACTGGGATCTAGCAACAATCCATTCTTACATCTGGTGGAAGATCTTCTGGTACTCCACATCACCTCTTCCTGCTTCAATGAGGACATCAAGCTTTGTGATCATCTCGGATTCAAACTGAAACGATACAAGATGATGGTAATCTTAGTCAATCACAAGTAACCAGAATCTATAAAATTAATTAGTTAAACTTATAAATTAACTTTTTTTTGAAGATTAAGTTTTTTCAGAGTGGATTTGTTTAAGAATGCAACGGTGAAGTGGAAGAGGATTCGATGACACGATGAAGACACCCCCACTCACCATTCTGAAGCTTCCGGTGCTGTGAAGCTCGCACTGCATCATGTCGAAGAAGATGGGGATGGTGGCACGTCTGAGATCAGTCTCCGGTATCAAGGTCATCTCCAGCACAGGACCAACCATGTCCGGGATGAACTTGAGTTTGTGAGGACCTTAAAGTTACAAGGTCTTGATGGTGAACATCAAATCGCCTCCGCGTCCATGAGGAGGTAATTAAGTGGGATCCCTTTTGTGAACGAGACTTACCAAGCCAGCAAATCAGTCCTTTTTACATTGATTCAACGTCTCAAGACGTCTTGAGACGTCTTGAGACGTTAAATCAATGTAAAAAGGACTGATTTGCTGACTGGGTAAGTGCTGGATCGAGAGTTATGTATAAACTTGTTGAAGGTTAAATTTTTATCACAATATTAAAATTAGATAGGAGAGATTTTCAAAAACACAACTTACCTAAGTTGAACCACATGGCTCGAATTTCGAATCCCATCTGGGTCCGTAGATCTCCGTATCTGCAAAAGAACATAATCAGACATTTCATAGCTAGACAACAGACATTCCAGAGCACTTTGCTGCATGATGCCGATACCCAAAATGTCGTCATTAGAAGTGTTATCATGCAATTAGAATCAGCCGGGCTGTGATATGACCGGTATGGCTCAACCTTTCACTAACTTCTTGATCATGCTCTGTCTCTTGTTGTGAGAGAAGATCTCCATCCGAAGGGACTTCTGGGTGAGAAACGCAACGGCCAGGTGAAAGAAGTTGCTCCAAATCTAAATAGCAAGGAATTATGAAAATTAATTCTTTATAGCGACAAGCAAAGTTTCCAGCGTTGGTGCCTGCTTGCTTTTTGTACTGGTGTAGAACGCTTTGGTGCAGATATTATGTTCGTTGGTATTAGGCAACGAGTGCTGCCTGTGAGTGCGGTGAGGTACAGAGGGGTCATGTCATGGACTACCCGCGGTACAAATCTCTGGTGTGGAGGGCCTGAAGTCCACCGCTGAAGACACCACCCAGTGGCTAACTAACGAGTGTTCTAATATTTAGCGACTCTAAGGGAGAATATGAAAAGAAATACAAACTTGCATTGGTAACAGAGAAATATAAAAATAAACAATTCATCATCGCGGCAAGCAAATCAATTCTCTTTTGAAGAATCTTCTTCCACAGGCGGTGAAACAACGAAGTTACTCGCGAAATATGTTCAAACATTATGTATTGCTCTATCCACTAAACGTTTATTGCTTATTCAAATAAAATTACCTGATATTGAAAAGATTCCTCGTCGAGATATAAACTATTAAGGGTCTTGGTGAAGAACTTGATGGACTTCATCAAAGTCCTGCACAGAAAATCAGAAGATGAATTCTAACGCAATTTGTTTTAGAGGAAGACCATAAGTGTTTTACGACCGATTCAGATTCTTCTGTTTTTTCAGTGCAACAAAAAATAGAAAACGAATCTATATAAATGGACATGAGATATTGACTGTGGCACTAGGAAGGCAAAGAAAGACCCCAAGATGAACAAAATCAACTACCACATATTGTACACATTAGCAAAAGACAAACTAAAATTTTTAATTGTCTAAGCAGGCCAACAATTTCCAACCGGTTACCTTTTCTACATCGACGTCTCGAGACGTCAGACTGATGCAAAAAAGGCCGGAACAAACACAACGTTTTCAACCTGCGCAACCGCAAGTAATTAGGCGCTCGTTATCTGAAGAGCTTAACCAAAAGAGTTGAAACGTCATGAGGCAAAATGAAGAGACTGGCCGGCTAATACTTACAGGTTCTGGAGGGAGAGCATAGTGATCCAGTCTTGTCTGTAGACATTGTTGTTTATCAAGTCTTGAAACATAGTGAAGATTTCCATAAGAAAGTCCTGTTGCAATGATCATAATTGACGTAAATAAAAATTGAAAATTTCAAGCAAAAAATAAAAAATATTTTCCTCGCACAACAGCTCGCTTATTTATCAATGAAAAGCGTTTGAAATACAAGAACTCACCGTCAAATCGTATTTGTTGGGGAAACCAGATATGAATGCTTCATAATGGTAATCCTGCATCTGCCGTAGTATGGAGATCATGCATGCGACGTAATTGCCCTGGGCGGAAAGCAGATAAGTTGGTTTCTCGGGGTTTTGCTCAACAGAAATGGATATTATCTTCATTTAAAGTAATTTAGAAGCGAACAACGTTTTTCTCGCGACTTCAGTATCAGTGAATATGAAAGACTGGCTTAGTGATGAGAAGAAGAGGGCATTTCACACTGTCGGGCGTCGACAATATCAGGCTATCAAACAGCATAGATACCAAAATGTGGATTTAATCTTTGTCTGGTGAACAAATTCATGCATTTTTTTTTATAGGTTAAGCATGTATTGTTAATCTTTTTAGACACTAGAGTAGGTAGCATGATGAAAATAGCAAAAATTATAATTATTCCATATCAAAAGCTTCACCAATATACGAAGTTATAGTTTATAGTTTTTGTGACTCTCACAACATTCTGAATACCCTACAAAGGCGAACCACGTTGAAGAAGTTGTAACCGAGATAAATAGCTGCTTCATTCACTAACTTCGTTTGTTGCAGTCTTTACTGAGAATGCAATTGATTGAGTTTCGCTTTTAGAAGCATGATTGTTGCTTACTTCACAATGTAGATATTAACGACCTGTTTTAGCTTGATGCTGCGAGTTTGCTGTGGTAATAGCGAATTGCACAAGTTTTCGAAAACACAGTTCCGAAAAATTTACTGAGAATACCACACGTGTATGGGAAAAGTTCTCAATGATCTGTTGAGAACGGTTGAAATTTTAATAAAACAACTTACAGCGAGTTGACTCTGCCGGTCCTGTTTGATAACAACTCTAATGACAGTCCTCAGCAATACGTTGGTCATTTCCTGGATGTCTCCTTTCGTGGAGTCCTATGAAAACATTGAGGATTTCAATCAGTTCTCTCATGCAAGCTTGGACTTCACTTGAGGAAGTTGCGTTTGAAACTTATTCATGACAGAATTGTAGATCTGTAGAGGCTTTAAATGACTGGTACAAAACAGGTTGGAAGACGACAGGAAGTAAATCATAATCGTTAACTTTCGGGCTTAGAGCTCACAATAATTGCTGTATGACAACGTTTCGCATTGATTGGTCGCATGAAGAATTTCTCTTCTAAAATCAGATGTAACTGCAACCCCATATTGCCAATGATATGAACACCTATGGAAACCCCATTTAACCACGCTTAACCAAAGAAACCGTCAAAAAACCAGTATATTTTTACATTGATACAACGTTTGTAGACCGCACACGTTGAATCAATGTAAAAAACAACTGATTTGCAAGAGGGTAGTTATAGCTACTGCTTGTATAAAAGCCAGCTTGCCTCATTCAGGACCAGTATGAAACAGCAAGGAGAACTCTTTAAACACTTCTGAAGGCCTCCTAAGTTTACTACTGGGCATAGACTCCTTAAGTAAAGGACTGGAATGTTGCGATCTTGGGGTTTTTAACTTGAGTCTGAATGATTAACTTGAGTCCTGGCTTAAATGACTTCTAGAGAAGCTAGAAACACAATCTTGGATTCTATATTAGGGTTTTTGAGGATGGCTAGATCAATAGTGTTACTTTCAACAATACCTGAGGTCATTTTCAAGGTCAAAATATCATATTTTAAGGTCAAATTACAGAATTTTTGCCCATTTTTGCGTCTAAATCGTAAAGCAAAACTGTTTGAAAGAAGTCTGTGACGAAATATGCTATTACATAAACATCATATGTATTTCTCAACACTATGGCTATTATCTAAAAGAGTCAATGATTACAATATAATACACAAATTGACAATACATAACAAGATGACACTATAATAGACAATGTCTATCACTAGTTGGAAAGCTTTTCTTGCCCCCTGAGCTGAGGCATCCCAAAGGCTTTTCTTTGTCACTTACAGTGAGGACACAAGCTTTCAATTGAATGTTAGCTAAAGTAGTACAAGCAGCATTACTACTAGCTAAAGTGCATCTACGAAGGATAACAACTCAGCAAAACGAAACCGGCAACGCATTTCAGTCTTGCCATGCAAATTACAGCTTTGATTTCAATAAATTGTTACGTCACAAAGGCTTGGAACCGCAATGTTTTGCTAGGGCATATGAAATCACCAAAATATTTCCGAAAATAAACAAAAAGAACTTCAAAGAACTTAGGCGATGTAGAGAAAATATCTTACACAATAGATGCAGTAGGTGCACAATATCATATTTCGTCACAGACTTCTTTCAAACAGTTTTGCTTTACGATTTAGACGCAAAAATGGGCAAAAATGACCAAAATTCTGTAATTTGATCTTAAAATATGATATTTTGACCTTGAAAATGACCTCAGGTATTGTTGAAAGTAACACTATTGAACTCGCCATCCTCAAAAACCCTAGTATAGAATCCAAGATTGTGTTTCTAGCTTCTCTAGAAGTCATTTAAGCCAGGACTCAAGTTAATCATTCAGACTCAAGTTACAAACCCCGAGCATGGGAGGTTCCAGTTCTTTACTTGAGGAGTCTGTGCTACTGGGTTATGGACAAAAGTGTGTTGCCAAGTTCGAAAAGTCGTACGTAATGTTAACCATCGCATCAACATCACATAACGTCTATTTAAGGTTTCTATGTCAGATGACTCACGCTGTTAGTTGCAAGAAGAGTTAAAACGTCACCCAACAATAATCCACAAGTCTCTAACTCCTCTTCCTTTTCCATGAGATCTTTCAAGTATAGAGTCACCATCTTCAGCAAGATTAATCGGCAGTCTACAAGTGGAAAATAAATTATGGTTAAGTCTCTCCGAATATAATCATTTTTCAGATTTATTTTCATACGAGGTATACAATACACATATCGCACGGAGAAAACAATCGATTTGTAAGGTAAAAACAGGTTGGGAGAAAACTTATATTAACATAATTCAACAAGGTTGTATCGCAGCAAAATGAGTGCAGATAGTTTGAAAGCAGCATTCAAATCCTTCAAAAACCATCTAAACCCGATCTGTCGGATAGTGTACAGAGAAAAATAAACGGAGCTAAAAAAATTTGACCACAAGTATATTGGCTCATCACAATTACCGGTAAAACCAATGTGGCTGTACCTTTCATCTTGAAGATATCACTGTGGACTATCTCGAGCATGCACTGGAGCTTCTGCTTGATCAGTCGCTCTGCTGGCACGTTTTGAATCAGTTCCAGCAACAAAAGACTGAAACAAAATTGAATGCATTTCACTGCTTTTTCGCTCCAAGTAGTAAAAAAATTATATCGAAATGAGAAACGGAAACACGATCAACTACAAACTGAACGATCAAGATGTCGCTGCCGAATCTTCAATACAAAGCACAAAATGCAGCGGAGTAAATCAGAATTTATTATGCATCTGTTCGATGTTGTGAGCTCTAGTACAGAGTTGAATTAAACGTATTTATTTTAGCGTATAAATGCTATCTTGTAGCATGCTGGGATGGTAGACAAAAATAGTAAAAGCAATCGATTTTAACATCATCTTGAATAAGTTCATGAAATAAAATGTTTTGTAGATGCTTGCATCCTGCTATTCAGAACTAACCTCAACTCTTTTGGTTCAAAAACAGTGACGGTGTCCTTGATGACAGAAGGGACGCATTTCAAAGCGAACGCCTGACAAATGAGTTTGGTTTAAATTAAAGTTTAACTTTAATCGATGAGCTGGTGGATAGCAAGATATCAAAATCAAAAACCATGGTTCGATTCTAGATGTCAGCGCTTAAGGAACGCACTTTTATTTTTATTACTTTCATACGAAAGTTGATGCTGTTAATCTAGGTGACTGGCCTGTGTCAGTAGTTCAACAAAACTCACAAAACTGCGAATAATAAGTATCTAAAGACGCTTTCGATGCGCCTAGTTTTATATCGCATCATTTGTATCATCATCATCATAATCCATCGTCTGTTTGTGTCCCACTAGTGGGGGTGGCCGATTGTTTCCGCGCAGCAATTGTTTTTATCCCTTTTCTCCATTTCACCCTGTCCCTTGCATCTTCCTCCTTCAGTCCGATTTTTTTAAATTCATCCTTCACTTGTTGTTTCCACGTTCTTCTTGGACGACCGCGTTTCCTCTTCCCATCCACCTTTAGATCTAGTGCCTTTCTAAGAAAACTTCCTTCCTCCCTCCTTATCACATGTCCATACCACCTTACTCCATTTTCCCTTGCCATTTGGTCTATGGTCTCTCATCTCTAGCACATCCAACAACTCTTCAGTCCTTTTTTCCCTTCTCGTTTTCACCCCACACATTGCTCTCACCATTGACCTTTCCGTTCTTCTCAGGATTGCCAGTTCACTCTCTCTCAATACCCATGTCTCGCTACCATATAGCATTGCAGGCCGCACACAGCTCCGATATACTTTGCCTTTCATCCTTAGTGAAAATTTTCTGCCATACAACATTTCCCCACACTCCCTGAACTTTGCCCAGCCCAATCTTGCCCTTGTTGTCACCGCTGCTTCACATCCACCACTTCCATCTACCCGATCACCCAGATAACAGAAGTCTGTCACTGTTTCGATGCCATGGCAGAACTCACCATCATGGCCTTCCACTTCATTCCTTCCTTTACTGCATTTCCCACAAACAAAACACTTCGCCAATCTTGTTGCGGCTCTCTTGACATTAGCACATCTTGCATGTACCCACTTTCCACATTCCTTGCATTGCATTGAATTTCTCATCACTCTCTTGCCACATATTCCACAGGGATCTACTTTGCTCTCAACAACTGTTCCTTCTGCTCCACTCACCATCACTTTTGTTTTTTCAAGATTCACCTTCATACCCTTGGGTTCAAATGCTTCTTTCCATTTCTCAAACTTTCTCTCCAGTCCCTCCATACTATTACTTGTCAAGACCAGGTCGTCTGCATACAAAATTTCACTCAATAAGCCCTCCCTCACTCCTTCAGTTACAACGTCAACCACAATAGCAAATATCAGAGGTGACAAAACTGATCCTTGGTGTACACCAACCTTCACAAAAAACTCGTTTGAATAATTTGATCCAACTCTCACTTTTGTTCTTGCATCCTCATACATAGACATCACAGCTCTCACTAATACCTCTGGTATTCCTCTTTTCCTCATTGCCCACTCCATCACTTTCCTTGGTACTCTGTCAAATGCCTTTTCTAAGTCCACGAAACACATATATAGTTTTCTCTGCTTCTCTCGGTATTCCTCCTGCATTCTTCTCAATATAAACAGAGCATCCACTGTACCTTTTCCTGGCATAAATCCAAACTGCATATCATTTAATTTCACCAATGTTCTCAACCTCTTCGCTCCACAATTTTCATTCCATGCTCTAGTAGTTTTACACCTCTATATGCACTGCAACTTCTCACATCCCCTTTTCTCTTGAACAGTGGAATAACAGTACTATGCTTCCACTCCTCCGGCATTCCCTCTCCATCTAATACCCTTTGGCTAAGTTGTAGCATTACTTCAATTCCCAACTCTCCACTTGCTTTTATCATCTCTACGCTCACTTCTGATGGACCGGCTGCTTTATGCAGTTTCATTTGCCCCATTGCCTACACCACTTCATCACGAGTCACCTTTCCCACTGGACCCTCCACCAGATCAACCTCTGTCATATGATCCCATACATTCTCCTTATTCATAACATTTTCCATATGTTCCTTCCACACTTCTCCTCTGCTTTCCGGGCTGAAATGCAACTTCCCATCTCCACTCCTTATACATCTTCCCCCTACAATATCTTTCCCATCCTTTTTCATTTGCTTTATGAGTCTGAATACTTTGTTTCGGCTTTCCCCCATTTTATTAAGTTCCTCCTCAGCACCATTCTTCATAGCTGTATGCCAGTACAACACTCACCAGGAAACCCAGTATATTGACAAAACTGAAACACAGCAATATCCGTTCTGGATTTGTAGAAGCATTTAACTCAGAAGTTTAAGCAAAAACATATTAAATGATGAAGAAACACGTTGTTTTATGATAATAAAACTTTTTTCTGGTTTCCTGATAATCTAATACTAATTGCTTTTATCACAAAAAACGTGTGTCACCACCTAACTTTGCACTGCAGCAAGTCAACCTGTTTACAAATTATAACCTCCAGCAGCAAATAATAGAGTACTTGCTACAATAAGCGATAACTAAAGACATACGGTATAGCGTGAATCTTAAAATAAGTAATAATATTCTTCTGATCTAAGTTTATAAACAAAACCTACAGCCGGTATACACAAGGGGTCAAGTGGTTGTAGGCATATTAGGGTGTTTCATTTTTTCACCATTTTTGAAATTCAAAATGCCTGGGGTCCCATCTGGTGGTATTTGGGGTAAAAAGTTTATACCCCAAATTTTTTTCAATCATGACGTCATATTGAGGTGGTCCACAAGGTTTGAAATTTTTGGGCCTCAAAATCTCGAAATTTGGCCGTATCTCCGGAACCGCTCATCATAGATCGACAAAATTAGTATCAAAATGCGCAGAAGGGTCGGTTTCCTATACCTGATGTAGAGAATATTAAGGTCTATCTGCTTCAGAAAAAAAGTTATTTCAAAAAATCTGATTTTCGGTCTATTTTCTCCTGATGAACAGAGATCAGGTGATCAAGGTAAGAAGTTTTTCTGTATTTTTCCATCTTTGAAGCTGCTATTGCGTAATAATAGTCCTTGCTCGTTTTGCAAGAGATGAAATGGTAATTTGAAGGTATTACTATTATAATATTAATGTAACCGTTGAAGAAGAGGTATGCTGCTGACCTGCTTTAGATTAAGTGTCATTATGGCATAAAGGTCAGGTATTAGTAAGTCGATGCAAAACTTCAAGGAATTGGAGAGAAATGTGCTTCCCCTTAATTCAGATATAGTCAGTCACTATTTTTACTTGAGGAAGAAAGTAGCCGAAACTAATCCTAAGTTTTTGAACAAAATACCCCATTTCAAAGATTTAAAAGATGAACTGCTGAAAGATGTAGTTGGCATATGGAACAAAGCTGGTCTTCCAGTGCTTAGCAAACAGAGAAACCTAGCACTTCTGGCATACAATCTGCCAAAGCATCGGCACTACTATGTTTGAAACAGAGAAAAATACATGAAGTAGTTAGATGTCTACACAGTAGCGAAAGCGACTCTGATGGTGACATGAATTGGGAAGATGATAAGGAATACAAGCCTCTGAAACCAGCTGTTTGAGGAAAAGTGTACAAGAAAGTACATTCTTTTTCCATAAATGATAGAAGTTGTGTACTTGCTGATCGTAGGATGACTTCGGTACGCCAGCAGTCAGATCTTATGAGGTCGGTTCTTGGAAAAGATCAAGTAGCTGCAATGCTGCACCACCTTCGACAGTATACCGCCAACAACAAAAAACGAGAGAAAAATCTCTGATGGAAAGTGAGAACCTTCTCAACTCAGCTTCTGCCATGCAGTTATGTTATGATTGGCGCGTTGTCGATAAAATAGATAGATACGTTTTCTTGGGTCAACTTGGTGATGATAATAATGGTATAAAACACGAAAGTGTGCTTGCTGTTAAATCTTTTCCCAAAAATGTGTCGGTCACTGCAGAACTGATTTTTGGCACCATCATCCAGTAGGCTTGCAGAGTTCACCTATCTCAAGTATATTCAGTCATGGCTGATACGACTGCTCTCAACACAGGAAAAAAGTCCGGAGTCAATACTCGACTGGTCAATTATTTTATTGGTGAAGTTGGTCATGATATTCATACCCTATGATATAATGCATGTTCCACATAAACGAAATATATATATTAGGGTGTTTCATTTTTTCACCATTTTTGAAATTCAAAATGCCTGGGGTCCCATCTGGTGGTATTTGGGGAAAAAAGTTTACACCCCAACTTTTTTTCAAATATGACGTCATATTGAGGTGGTCCACGAGGTTTGAAATTTTTGGGCCTCAAAATCACGAAATTTGGCCGTATCTCCGGAACCACTCATCATAGATTGACAAAATTAGCATCAAAATGCGCAGAAGAGTCGGTTTCCTATACCTGATGTAGAGAATATTAAGGTCTATCTGCTTCAGAAAAAAAGTTAATTCAAAAAATCTGATTTTCGGTCTATTTTCTTCTGATGAGCAGAGATCAGGTGATCAAGATAATAAGTTTTTCTGTATTTTTCCATCTTGGAAGCTGCTATTGCGTAATAATAGTCCTTGTTCGTTTTGCAAGAGATGAAATGGTAATTTGAAAGTATTACTATTATCATATAATATTACCGTAATGTAACCATTGAGGAGAGGTATGCTGCTCAGTGCTCACCTGCTTTAGAATAAGTGTCATCATGGCATTAAGGTCAGGTATTAATAAGTCGATGCAAAACTTCAAGGAATTGGTGAGAAATGTGCTTCCCCTTAATTCAGATATAGTCAGTCACTAGTTTTACTTGAGGAAGAAAGTAGCCGAAACTAATCCTAATTTTTTGAAAAAAATTCCCCATTTCAAAGATGAACCAGAGGATGAACTGCTGAAAGATGTAGTTGGCATAGGGAACAAAGCTGGTCTTCCAGTGCTTAGCAAACAGAGAAACCTAGCACTTCTGGCATGCAATCTGCAAAGCATCGGCACTACTATGTTTGAAACAGAGAAAAAGAAATGAAGTACCGGTAGTTAGGTGTCTACACAGTAGCGAAAGTGACTCTGATGGGAATTTGAATTGGGAAGATGATAAGGAATACGAGCCTCTGAAACCAGCTGTTTGGGGAAAAGTGTAGGCTACTAGAAAGTACATTCTTTTTCCTTAAATGATAGAAGTTATGTACTTGCTGATCGTAGGATGACTTCGGTACGCCAGCAGTCAGATCTTATGAGGTTGTTTCTTGGAAAAGATCAAGTAACTGCATCACCTTCGACAGTATACCGTCAACGACAAAAAACGAGAGAAAAATCTCTGATGGCAAGTGAGAACCTTCTCTACTCAGCTTCTGCCATGCAGTTATGTTATGATGGGCGCGTTGTCGATAAAATAAATCGATACGTTTTCTTGGACCAACTTGTTGATGATAATGGCATGAAGCACTAAAGTGTGCTTGCTGTTAAATCTTTTCCCAAAAGTGTGTCGGTCACTGCAGAACTGATATTTGGCACCATCATCCAGGAGGCTTGCAGAGTTCACTTATCCCAAGTATATTCAGTCATGGCTGATACGACTGCTCTCAACAGAGGAAAAAAGCCCGGAGCCAATACTCGATTGGTCAATTATTTTAATGATGAAGTTGGCATGATATTCATACCCTTGAATGCATGTTCCACATAAACGAAATATATCTTTCCCATGTCATTTCTTTTGTGGACGGCGCCAAGAAAGGTCCTGGAGCAATGCAAAATGGGCCTTTGCTTAACCAGATAGCAAGACTAGACAAGCCCAGTACTGAAACCTCAACACCAACTATTATTACGCAATAGCAGCTTCCAAGAGTGGAAAAATACAGAAAAACTTTTATCTTGATCACCTGATCTCTGTTCATCAGGAGAAAATAGACCGAAAATCAGATTTTTTGAAATAACTTTTTTTCTGAAGCAGATAGACCTTAATATTCTCTACATCAGGTATAGGAAACCGACCCTTCTGCGCATTTTGATACTAATTTTGTCGATCTATGATGAGTGGTTCCGGAGATACGGCCAAATTTCGTGATTTTGAGGACCAAAAATTTCAAACCTCGTGGACCACCTCAATATGACGTCATAATTGAAAAAAAATTGGGGTGTAAACTTTTTTCCCCAAATACCACCAGATGGGACCCCAGGCATTTTGAATTTCAAAAATGGTGAAAAAATGAAACACCCTAATATATATCAGATCTTTCCCATGTCATTTCTTTTGTGGACGGCGCCAAGAAGGGTCCGGAGCAATGCAAGATGGGGCTTTGCTTAACCAGGTAGCAAGACTAGACAATCGCAGTACTGAAACCTTAACACCAACTATTATTACGCAATAACAGCTTTCAAGAGTGGAAAAATACAGAAAAACTTTTATCTTGATCACCTGATCTCTGTTCATCAGGAGAAAATAGACCGAAAATCAGATTTTTTAAAATAACTTTTTTTCTGAAGCAGATAGACCTTAATATTTTCTACATCAGGTATAGGAAACCGACCCTTCTGCGCATTTTGATACTAATTTTGTCGATCTATGATGAGCGGTTCCGGAGATACGGCCAAATTTCGAGATTTTGAGGCCCAAAAATTTCAAACCTCGTGGACCACCTCAATATGACGTCATAATTGAAAAAAAATTTGGGGTATAAACTTTTTTCCCCAAATACCACCAGATGGGACCCCAGGCATTTTGAATTTCAAAAATGGTGAAAAAATGAAACACCCTAAGGCATATGTATCGTTAATACAATTGCTTCTCTTTATTGGGTTTGAGCATTGGGCCACACTCAAAATGAGGAAGCAACAATATATACCTGCAATGCTGGGTCAGCAGATATGGACATTAGATTGTTGATTGATTTGAAGATATCTCGAATCCCTTCTTCAAACGACTGGGCCTCTTTGTCGTCGAATCTTCATGACAAGATGTGTTGTCAAATGGTTGTTCAACAAAACTGTGCGCACAATGAACGCGAAACAGCGTTTTTCCAGTGGGGTTCACCGAAGTGCCATAGATAAAACAAGGTCTTATGATTGCGAAACAAATGTTAGAAATATCATGCTGCAACGGAGGATGCAATAGACCGGACTAGCCAGTACCCAGACAGTAAATCTGTCATTTTTATATTGATTCAACGTCTGCAGACGTTGAATCAATGTAAAAACGACGAATTTTGCTGCCTGAGTAGCAACTGCACAAACTTCATTGTGTGGTGGTTCTTGATGTTCGTGACTACGTTATGACGTCAATTACGCAATGACGTGTCAGATCAACGACCTATGGAAAGCTTTTTTGAACAGAAAATATAAAACCTCAAACTCCACGTGAAATTCCAATCAAAACTTAAAGTAAAAACGATACTTCCAACTTTTACCACAAGGGAGGTACAAGCTTGCTTGGAGATACAAGCGATTCGTTGATGCGAATCTTCAAAACTTTCTCAAAGCAGCCAATAAAACAACATAATATCACGTTGTTTAATAGCTACTGTTACAGTGAAACATCATAACAGTATATTTAATTTATAGTTGCTTCTGCTTTACCCGTTATTAACATCAAGATAAGTGCTAGATTACAAATCAAGGTATCCATCTATCACGTTGCAGCAGTGTACACTTACTGTTGAAACAAAATACGAGACTTGACAATGAACTTGAACAAATATTCCAAAGCCTTCAATGCCTTTAGCAAAGGTTCTCGAAACTCTTCACTGTTCTTCTCCGCCTTCTTCAAGTAACTTATGAGAACCTTGGTCAACTTTCTGCAATATCCAAACTACATGTGAGGCGACAAAATATGAGCACTTTGTGTCAGAACAATGTTGCTTCGGTTGACAAACAAAAGGTGTTTACGGTTACAATATATGTACATGTTAGCATCAGTTGTGGAGAAAATATAATACATCTGAACAATATTTACCCATTTACATTTAATCCAACGTCTTATGACGATAAATCATCATCATCATCATCAACCAATTTTGATTATACAGGCTATGAATTAATCCTCATGTTGAGGGTGTAGCCTGTCTGTCTGTCGAGAACAAAGTCTTCCCCTCCACACCTCGCGATTTATTGGGTTGGCAGAGTCCATGTTCAATTGTTCAGGGCTACAAGGTCACGTTTTACGAGTTCTTCCCAAGAAAGTTTTGGTCTACTCTGTATGGTCTACTAAAATCTATGTATAAAACGATAGTAGTTTTTTCATTGTAAAATATTTCTCTCTTTTTTTTTAAAACAAAATTTGAAATATAAATGAACCTACTCGTAAGCTAAAGTTGCGCTGAAGTGCTGGTCGACATAGCTATCCAAGACGTCACGAAAGTGTGAGAACTTCTTCTCGGCGGTCAAGGAGATAATGTAAACCTAAAAGTCGAAAGATGATGATAAGGTCTTGTCATGGAAATGAAACGCCAAATCCTCGCATACCTAGTACATCAATTATCTCCCGAGCACGCTTTAACGTTCGCGTTTTGTCGCTTCTATTTCTTTCCGGACCCCTGCTATGCCATGGCAAGTGATATTGTTTGATGGTCGGGAATAAAAACATGGATGGTGATGAAGTAATTGAATTACAAAAAGTCAACATCGCTTTCACGGGTAATGCTTGTTTGTTGCATAGTGACGTCACAACAGTGAAAGACACGATGCATCGCAATGGCACAGTGAATAGCGAGCTGCAAGATCGGTCAGAATATCCCTCACTGGTTGTATTGCACGCATGTTCACAGGTGGTCAGCATTAAAATCACTCAATTACTATCTTAAGCAACGGTTTGTTTTGGTCATGATTCAACCTATGGTTGGTCTGGTTAAGTATTTGCGAACAATTGGTATTTGGCATTGGTAGGTACTGATTCCTCAGCATATGTCGTCACGGCACATCAGACACACAGAATCACCCACGTTGAAACGGCGGTAGAGGAGATGTCATATTAAAAACGATCCAAATTCAGCGCTACGAATTCACAACCATTCTAAACAAGTATCGAGTGGATCTGCCCTAGACAGCAAGTCAATCGTTTTTTACATTGATTCAAGGTCTGCAGACGTTGAATCA
Organism: Aplidium turbinatum; assembly: GCF_918807975.1. Classification (NCBI taxonomy): domain Eukaryota; kingdom Metazoa; phylum Chordata; class Ascidiacea; order Aplousobranchia; family Polyclinidae; genus Aplidium; species Aplidium turbinatum. Next base: position 5,042,683 of record NC_137484.1, on the reverse strand, counting down.
ATGTAAAAAACGACTGATTTGCTGTCTGGGGCGTTCCAATTTGCTACATACCAACGCGTTGAAGACCAGAGAGTCCTGTCCACTCTCCATCAATATGTTGAACAGAGCGTCCAAGGTGTCTTGCAAGAACTGGGAATTAAACATAAACTTTAATGAAGGAAGCTACTATCTTCAGTTGAAATACAAACCTGGATAGACCTACCGTCTATTCATAAAAGCACGAGGCAAGGAAAACCTATTTCATTTAAAATTAAGTTGTAGTACTGATGATGGTATAAAACTATTTATCAGAATTGGAAGTGAAGAAAGTTATCTATTGAAGAAACTAAAGCACAATGGAAATAATAATTAATTTGTAACGTTTGCATCTCAAGATTAAGAAATCTTTATTTGAATAGTTCAGCCAATTTCTTAGTGCTGCTCCAAGAGGTCACAACAAGTCGGCTATCTCTGCACGACTTCGAAATCGCTCTGTCGTCGCTGGTGATAACGTGGGGTTAAAGTGCAATAGCAAGAACAACGTAGGCCTCTCAGAAAGCAACATATTTGCTTTTGGTACACAAAAAAGCTTTTCACTTCAAATGGCTTGTCAAATGGAAAATATAAAATCCCATAAAAACTAAAAATTAAAACATAATAGTTATGACAATGATGAACTAAATGGAAATGATAAACGTAATAATAACCGAGGATGTATGTATTTCGTGTGAGGTCAAAAACAAGCCACAACACAGCAAGCAAATAACAAGAGGTGCACTATTTGATGAAGACAATCCAATATATTAAACACACTGCACGACGAGTTATAACCAACCTTAACAATCTCCTCGCCATCAACTTTAACAAGGGCTTGAAGCTTTTTTGCTAAGTTTTTAGGTTGCGCTTTCCACTTTAACAAACCGAGCAAATCAACTGTAAAAGGATCGTATGTGTGGTGATGTTTGCTTTCGCATCAAGTTGCATTAGTTGCAGATATACGTTGCTGCAAGAGCTATGTCAGGCCAACAGTGAGTATCTCTGCAATCTGCATTATTGACCTAAATCGACTCCCTAATGAAAATGTAGACCTTCTAGAATCATAGAACTGCTATTAGGACTGATTGAAGTTGGATGTATATAACACTGCTTTAAGGGACAAGCACTAAGCAATGTTTGACAAGCTCTGGTGTTAACCTTGCGTGAAAACAACATCAATAAACATAAATATTTTGTGCAAAACGGCTAAATCAGTCACATCGAGCTCATTGTGGGGACATTGTCAGATTTCACTCCGAGCCGAGTTAGCTGAAAAGTGGGGAGACTGAAAACGAAATCATTCGAGATAAAACTAATATAATTATTAATTAATAGATATTTTATATTTACATGACCATGATGGCGTAGCATTTCTTATAACATAGGCACACCATGGAGTTTAAATGTTCAACATGATGCAATATGGTAATAATCACCCCTCCACAACCCTAGTTCTACGGGTGAACTTATTGAAGAATGCTTTCTTACGAAATGGCTGGTCTGCTTTGCCCAAACTGTAAAAGATCATGCAGTTCACAAAACTAAACTTAAAATGATAAATGACAAAAGAATATAAAAATGAATAAAACTCACACGGTCATGCGATTTGTATGTTTCCAGTCACCAAACAAGCTCATTTTACATTGATTCAACGTGAGATGAAGTTGAATCAATGTAAAAAAGAACTGATTTGTTGCTGTCTTACCCGAGCAAACACGGGAACCACCAAGCTGACAGTCAAACAATGTTAGAATGTAAAATCCCAGACAGAAAAATCGACCATTTTTGTATTGATTCAACGCCTGCAGACGTAATTTTTGACCAACGTCTGCAGGCGTTCAGTCAATGCAAAAATTACGCATTAAGCTGTTTGGGAAGTGATTACGTTCTCATGTAATGTTTCACATGCAAAGATTATAATAGAAAGAACATTTCTTACTGTTTTGGGTCAACTTAGTAGAGCAAACAAGTGTCGAAATTTGGAAAGAATCTCGGCTACTCAGGGAAAAGCCCTCCACTTTTGGGCCGTGGTGGGGGCGGGGGTGACTGGGGGAAGCACCGACCTTCGCTTTCCCATTGACTTCCATCTCTTCTTTGGTCGAGGGAAGCGAGAGATATCTTTTAGAATCGTTCGGCTCAATCTGCCGCGTTTCAATCTAAAATTGACAAAAACATTATTCAGTTGTGAAAACATCCAGGACAGCAAATCAGTCTATTTTTTACATTTACTTGTGGGGACGTTGAATCATTGTAAAAAGGACTTATTTCCTGGTTAGGATGCTGTTCAGTTTATCTTAATATTACTCGTCAAATATTCAATAGATTGAGTTTCGCTTTTAGCAGCATTATCCTTGCTTACTTCACACATATTAACGACCTGTTTTAGCCTGATGCTGCAAGTCCGTTGTGGTAATAACGAATAACACTGCAAGTGCACAGCAAGTGTAATTCGCTATTACCACAGCGAACTCGCAGCATCAGGCTAAAACAGGTCGTTAAAATCTACATTGTGAAGTAAATATTCAATAGCCTATACTGATACTCGCTTTATAGACGAGCAAGTTATGAGCGCCATCTTGTAAGGTGGTTCCTTCCTTCCTCATTAATTTGACGTAGGATAAGCCGAATTCCCGCTCCGCCTTGTCCTTGCTCTCCATGGTGGATCTGTGTCGGAATGTGAAGCGGAGGTGGGCGTTGTAGAAGTCCTCGATCGGGATTTGAACCTAGAAGATGAACGAATCAAATCCCAACTGGCAAAATCTATCTTTTTTTCCTCCACGTTTGTAGACGTCGAAGCAATGTAAACAGACAGACAACAAATTTTGCTGGCTGGAATTAACTTTGTTTCAAAGCTGCCTGAGCCACAGAAGGGGTAGGTAGCCATACAATGATACAAGGGTAAGCTACATCTTCAATCACTGTTCAACCTAACCGATGCAACGTATTTGCGTCCAGTGCATTTATGGTCGCATTGATATTCACCGATAGACAGATGCTTATCCAGTAAGTGACGCATTGGTGGATTAATAATGTGAAGTAATGTCAGAAGTGTTTAAAATGTCGAATGTCAGACCACAATCCAAGGCGACGAGTTATCCAAATAATTGCAACAATATAGAATGACCGACACCGAATGTCATTGTTCATTGTATGATACTTGGTGGCAACAGTGGATCAGCTCAGGGGGGGTCTGAGGCGGTGTCCAACGTTTTTTTCGTAAATAGTTGTTCGTAAAACAATTGTTCGTAAACAATTGTTTGTAAAACAAAATTATTTCTTCGTAAAACAATTCTTCATAAAGCATTTCTTCGTGCATGCAATTGAGAATTGATGTATACCAAGAAATGCTTTACGAAGAATTGTTTTAGGGATTTAATTTTACGAACAACTGCTTACGAACAATTGTTTTACGAACAACTGTTTACGAACAATTGTTTTACGAACAATTGCTTACGAACAATTTACCTATAACCGTCTGAGGCACCAACCTTTACAGTTTCGTTCCACTTTGGGGTCTTGTTCTGGTAGTAGATGTGCGACCGGTATTGGTTTTCGGGGTCTTCCCCAGAACCCATGCTGACGACGATCTGATGAGAATGAAGGGTTGATGAGAAAATTTAGGAGGCATGGTGAATAAAGATTAGCTTCCTAAAGAGGCGACATGCAGCGTTGACCAAAACTTCTTATCAAATGTACATTTGTTTACCTCTCTTAACATATAAAATAACGTATCAATGACCGTAATGCGATTTGTGTATTGAAAGTCTCATGAAAAAGTATGAGAGGTACAAACTAAAAAAGCATAAAAGGCTTTGGTCGTTTCGACGTTAAAAATCGTTCGGTAACTGTTATAATGCTTCCTACCGGTATCATTGCACCTTTGTCGTTGCAAACACACATGGTCACTTCCACGTTCTTCTGGGACGCCTTGCCACCGCGATCGAACTCGCCCTGCGCAACATACAGGTGGTTAGGTCTGAAGCATGGCGACCTTTATACACAGGCCATGGCAACGCGCAGCTTAAAATTTGACTGAAGGCCGATCTGTTAGTAGCCAAAATCGCGAGTATAAGTTGATAGTTTGAGTATTAGTTGATAAATAGAGTCTCTGTCTATATTTTGTGAGAGCTTGAGTTACTTTTGTGCTGTTTTTACCATTCAAATAACGGAATAGATTTTGGCACTTGTACTGGAAATCCAAAAAGCGTCTGGCAACACCAGTATTTCGGAAAATATTGTCATTTTGTCAACATAATTTTAGGAGTTTTGCAGTGATTTGGGATTCAGTGATCACACTTTGGCAATTTAAACTGTTTAAATTATCATTTAAAAGGAATATAAAGTGAATTTAGCTTACACTTCAAAATTGAAAATACATCGGCCTTCAGTCAGCCCTCCAGTTCCTACGTTGTCAAGGCCTGTGTATACAGATCGCCATGGTCTGAAGTCATACAACTCTTCACTTGGACAAATATTTTAGAGCATTTAAGGATGTACGATAATGATAAGTACCAAGTGTTTCGTAAAGTTCAAAACAAGCAAGATTGCGAATATTCTTTTATAATAAAGTATTAATTTTGATAATAAAGTATTAATGCCTTACTGATAACTCAGTTAAAAAACTTCATTGAACGCCAGCTTAGATTAACTAAAGAACCAGCTTCCGGATTGCTGGTGCATGGTGCAAATAGTCAAAATCGTTGCAGTCTTCAAGCTGAATTTTTACGTTAATTAGATGTTTGATAAAGTTTAATGAACGCAACAGTGTTCAGCACAAACGTCAAGGTCCACGACGCAACGCGCCACTTCCTGACAGGAAGCATTTGTAGAAGCAGACGGAATCAAAATACAATGAACTCTAAGTTGATTGGATTACAACCAACTCTACATGATTTGTTGATTGTCTGTTTGAATAAGCATTTATTAACACTTGTAATGACAAAAGCTCTGAACAAAATTGGGTTCCTAATTCGAAATGTTGTTTGCTTTTGTTGATAGAACTCACCAAAAGATGCATTTCAAATCGGTTAAAATTAGACTTCTATCACAGCAATTCTATCACTGTAAAATACAGTGCGTTTAAGTCGATATTACTCAAATAGTCTAATCGACAGCCTCCAACTGGTGCTGGCACTAACGCACTTATGTTGTATGCGTACAAGTGTGGCCAGTGGCCACCAGCCTTAAACGTCTTGCACATTAATTATATCAAAACAAGAACACCTCGTAATCATCTGGAATCTTTTGTAGACTTCCTCACAAACATGACGTATTGTTTGTGGTGGAACCGCTTGGTGATAACACAGTACAGACAGTCAGACCGTTAGAAAATTATATAACAAATACTAAACAGAGTGCACTCAGAAGACCTACTTGAACAATAGTGACGTATAGGTCATTCCGTACGTCATCGGGCATTATGATCTCAGGGAAACCCATCTTCCTCACCACCGCTGAGGATCTGTCCACCAGATGCTGGAAGTCACGACGGATCGTCTTCAGATCTCCATCCAACATCTTCATGGACACCCATAAGCCTGGAAGTAAAAGCACATTTGTAAGGTGCATCAATAGGTTAAGCATAGATATTTTTAAAAATGAACAAAAATCTATAACATTACGATAGATTTCACAACAATAGTTTTTGAGCATTTAAGTGACAGAAAGCTCCATAAAGCTATTGAAGGCCAACCAAGCAACGGGGTAATCCACATTGCAAGATGGCCGTGGAGCTGATTTGAACAAAAGGTAGTTTTTATAGCATGCGAAAGATATCGCCTTTAAACTCTAGCTTTTTCACAATGTGGCACGAAAGGAAAATAAGTCACATTATTAAGATCATACAAATGAATGGAGGCTTACAGACTAGTGAGCAATGAATTGACAGAACTTAAATCAGCATATTTCACAAACCTTGCCCTTTGTGGTTGATCTCCCCACGACTGGCGATGGCCCTCACTATGGTCTGGTGGAGACTTTCATTCTCTCCTGACACCCTGAAGTTTGGTGAAGTCAGTTATTGTTGCAGCAAAACAGAAAGACAATTTCAAATGTTCTAACTGAACAAGCGTCCTTTTAACTTTAAACATACTCTCAATGATTCTGCACAGCTATCTGCCACCGACGCTTCATTCCTTCGCTTGCAAGATAAACTAGTTGTCATCATGTAAGCGATATGCGATGGGTATGACCACACCGATGGTACCACAAGTGTCTTTGAACATTGTAGTTGAAACAAGCCACGTAGTTCACTGGGATCTTATTCTTTGTACACGCTCTTTCAATTGCTTTAAATTTTTTTGAACATTCTTTCAATTTTAATTTTGTTCTTCGGGTTAAAACGCATTTATGCACTTGATTTCCAAGAAAAAGTTGACTTTCGATATTGTTACAACGTCTGGCAACGTTGTAACGACGTAAAAAGACAACTTTTCTTTGTTATTTCAACCTACCACCGATGAGTACTCACTGCACAAAGGGTATGAAATGTTGCACCGATGAGTACTCACTGCACGAAGGGTATGAAATGTTGCACCGATGAGTACTCACTGCACGAAGGGTATGAAATGTTGCACCGATGAGTACTCACTGCACGAAGGGTATGAAATGTTGCACCGATGAGTACTCACTGCACGAAGGGTATGAAATGTTGCACCGATGAGTACTCACTGCACGAAGGGTAAGAAATGTTGCACCGATGAGTACTCACTGCACGAAGGGTATGAAATGTTGCACCGATGAGTACTCACTGCACGAAGGGTATGAAATGTTGCACCGATGAGTACTCACTGCACGAAGGGTATGAAATGTTGCACCGATGAGTACTCACTGCACGAAGAGTATGAAATGTTGCACCGATGAGTACTCACTGCACAAAGGGTATGAAATGTTGCACCGATGAGTACTCACTGCACGAAGGGTATGAAATGTTGCACCGATGAGTACTCACTGCACGAAGGGTATGAAATGTTGCACTGATGAGTACTCACTGCACGAAGGGTATGAAATGTTGCACCGATGAGTACTCACTGCACGAAGGGTATGAAATGTTGCTTATCCTCATTGTTGTCCTCGGTACGCCTGAGAATCCCTGTGATGTCCATCACTGCTGCTCCGAATGCGCGACGAAGGTTCAACGTCATCTTCTTGTTGTCCGTGTCCTTCAGCTCCATGCGTCCTGGTGGCAATGACGTCATGTGATGATGTCATAACACAAGGCATCACCGCACCGGACAGAAAATCAGTCGTGTTTTACATTGATTCAACATCTACAGACTGGGGCGTAATGCTTCAAATGCTGTTGTCAATGCGCTTTTACAAGAAAAACCGTACATTTGTTCCGTTCATCACGCAATTAAGACCAAGCCATTCAACCGAAACAAAGTTAGAATAAAATTGTTTATTTTTTAGATGGTAATACAATAGTAACCATTCTTATAATAGAAAACTATCTATCTCTCCATATGACGTCTCTTGTTTCCCACATTGCGAGGGTTGGACGCCAACGAATGTCTACTTTGTCCGATGGCAAATTATCATCAATCGCCATCATCCAAACTGCTGCGTGATACATTTGTGCCATTTTCTTAGGCCACGATTTGCACTGATGATTCGTCTGATGGTGAGTTTTTAAGTAACGAAATTTTATTGTAAATACCGAATGAGACTGTTCACAAGGTAACGTAAACTTTATTGGTTAAGTAGGCTAATAAGCGATTTTAACAAATTACTTAATTGATTCATGTGAATCTACTAATAGACATTCAGGCTTTAAAAATCGAAGCACATAATATTCTTACAACGCATACTATTAATCATCACTATTACCTTAAAGCCATATTAATGTGCGAATGGTGGCGGGATGGCGCAGCAGATAAGGCGTTGGCTTTTCATTAATGCAAACCTGGTTAGACTCCCAGCATAAGCTGGTTGTTGATAAACACCGCTTACCTCTACCTAGGGTGTGATAAATTGTGTAGGCATAAGCATAATTGCTGCAGGAAAGGCGGCCGAGAGAATGGAACTGGCCACTACGGTATACCGTTTTAAAACTTTTTTCAAATTTTCCAGTGAAACCAATTTTTTTTGTCGAGAATTAAGCTAATCTCAAATTTTGTTTTCCTACTCCAACAATTCAAGATCCCAACTCAAGAAAGAAATTTGGTGTAAAATCATGGTACTGGGGAGGAGAATTTTAACCACTAAAAAGGACTTTGAAGCTTTTTGCAGTTAGTATAAGTAACATTAAAAGTTAGATATATAAAAAAGTGTGCCACAGTGATCACTAACCTGGGGTTCAAAGTGCTATGGGGCTGGAAGGGCCCCAAACAGTGGCTGCAAGGGCCCCAAAAGTGACCTAGTCAGCTTTATGAAAACGCTGGGGGTCGACTTGCATTATAATTGCAAGTTCAATAATTAATCTCATTAGCAAGCCCAAAGATACTTTAGCCTTGCTTCAATGTTATAAGGAATAACATATTGAACTGTTTAGTTTAAAGATTGTCGGTGACATGGTCCATTGGTTCAGCACTGCTTGCTGGTAGGTACTAGGTAGTCAACTCAAACAGGCCACTCAAAATTGACAAACATGAAGAGCTGTTGCCTGGATGTGCAGCTTCTCATCCCAGCCGTTTTGTGACTTAGAATGAGTTACTCAGTACTCATTAGTCTCTGAAACTAATAGTTAAAAGAAATCAGGCAGAAATACGCAGAAATACCCTTTTCCGAACAATTAATTAATTTTTACTTCTCAAATACTTGACCCGTTGTGCTGTGTAATTTTCAGTTACCATTTTGTGTGAGCAAGGCAGTTTCTCAAATGTTTAGATTTGACCATATTTTTGCTGTGATACTATATGATTCTTTAGCATTTCTTTTAATATGTATTTTCTTATAGGCTTGAAAAGGGCTGTATGACTAGCCGAAAACGTTCGCTTTTTTATAATGTTAAATGTAGTGTTGTTGCTGAGTTATGTCTATGATTTAAAAAAAAGGCTCCAGCTCCAGAGAAAATGCTTGGCTCCAGCTCCACAGCCCTGAATGTTGCTGCAATAAATTTCAATCTTGTTGTTCGTTTTTGATGTGATTATGTGCTTTTTGTGTTATGGTAGCGTTTGAAATGTTTGTTTTCAAACTGATATTTCAAAATTTTGGTGTAGAAAAGCACCAAAGGAATGCATTGAACATTGTAGTACTGTAGTAGTGTAAATGGTTTCATACAGTGTGTACCAAAAATGTATCTACTTTTTTGTGTGCTCAGTACTCAACTTACATGTTCTCGTAAATAAAAAATGAACAGAAGTTATTGTTGCACTTGCTAACATATTGGGTTTGGTGCCTTTGAAGCAGAATCAAGAAAATAGATCAGTTAATGCGAATCGAGAGATGCGTTTATTTTTTTGGTACACACTGTAGATAAGGTTTGTTTAAATGTAGAAAAGTGGCAGTTGGGACCTCGAAACCATGGAGTTGAGAAAAAATATTTCACATGTGGTCATAATTACTTATTTCCCGACAAAAAACAATGGTTTCACTATAGGTTGTAAAACACTGTACACCCTACTCTCCTTAGTACCGAAGGCTTGTAACTACAATGAGAACCTTATCTTCTCATATCCTACACTTAAATCAAGTATTGGACCACCTTTACCTTTTTAATGTGCGAATGGTTGTTTGTTTATTTGATAATTTTGGACAACACAAAATTGTCAACAATAGCAATTAGCAACCATAACAGATATAAACAGTCCAATAACATGCCAACATTGATCGCTTTAGCGAAACGTTTTAAAGCACTTATATTTTTACGATACAAATGCTTACGCAGTTTTATTATTAGTGCCGTTTGTTTTCAGCTTCACTGAAGGTCATCTAGCTGCTAGCTGATCGAAATTGATTAGTAAGAAAATAAATTTGTTTATATTACAATCCATGCAACCGAGTCGTTCATATCAAGCATTGTTGTGGGTTTTACAACTGTCAGAAGATATTTCATTTTCTTGACTTACGCTATAAGTAACGTTTGCGAGTAGAACGTTGCTCATGGTAGCTCAAAGCAGCAGTTTTTCGTCTGACTCTCTTCAGGAGCTATCGCCACAACAAATTCGAGCTTCGAGCTACCATGAGCAACATTCTACTCGCAATTTCAAATTTTGTACCACCAAGTAACGTTTGGGTAACAATACTCAATGATTGCACATGACATGCGTAACAACAGAAGATGTCCTGTTCGGGATTGCATTTGTAATAGCAGATGTAATGTAGATTCTAAAAGCTGCACTTTTCTAAAAGAAAATTACTTAAAAATATCAAGTAATGGGAAAATTGCAAGTAATAAGCAAAGGTTTTCAATTTTAAAAAATGATTAGATAATTACTTGAATCCACTCCTATGACTTATATGAGTCGTCATACAATAATTATTTAATACCTTTCCGGACGATCTTGCAAACAAGGTAAATCTTCTCACGTGACAAATCCTTACTTCCCAAATCCTGAAGCAATCAGAAATAGGATTAGCTCTTGTAACTAAGCTAGGACCCAAACTACATTAACCTATTCGACCGCAACATGTTGTTTCTAGGGTTGGTTAAGCACAATAAAATCTCTCTAGTAGCCTTCCAGTGTAGTCCGGGGAACATCGTAAACCTGGGGTGGTAAAAGGGTAGACCCTCGGCCCCAGAGGCTCACACGACGACGAGCAGAGTAGAATAATTTAATTTTGCTCAAAACGATAAGTTTTCGAAAACATCCTCTAAAGTTTAAACAAAAAATCAGGTAAATTTGTCAATGCCTCCTTCCACAGATTCCAGGAAAGAACAGACATGCACTGTTTGCTTTCCTTCCCGCATGATTGCGCTACAAACCATCACTTTTAATATCTCAGTCTCTTATCACTGGAGAATAATACTGCTTTAACTTGCGCTACAAACCATTCCTCCGTTTATTGGCTGAAGGTTAATTTTACTATACAAGTTCAGAGCAAACGACATACTGCGGCACATAGTGAAGCAGATGTGGGTATTGTTTTTGCTAGCCACGAAGAGCGTTGTCAGTTCAATATGTTACCAATTCCGTTTTTCATAATAAAAGTAGATGTGCGAAGGCTTACTCTTAATTAAGCTCATAACAAGATCTACAGTACTGTACTGCAGTTGGTCAATATTCAACACTGTATCAGTGTATCATAAAGAAAACGGAAATTAAATAAAAAAAACAAATGCACGGCACATGATCTAAGATACTCAACTGTAAAGACTGCGTTGAGATTATTGAGCATGTCGATGTTCTTCGGCAGGCCCTGGCTTCCCCAACGCACGAAATAGTTTTCACTGGAAAAACCAACAATGAAGGTTTATGACATAACCCACGTTTTATGTACTGATGGGTAGTTTGTTTGAAATTGCATTGGAAACATTGACGTGAACTACTACTGGTACGTGACAAGATAAGCGAATCCAATCATCAACAAGACACCACTGTGGCTTGGCAAAACACAGCGGGTACACTACAGTGATAAAGCTTCGTGTCTTCAAATCAAAATAATTTAAAATATCTGAGAGCCATAGAACAAGAGATCACTAAGCAATTATATTTTCTACGAATGGTTAATGCACATTCATTACGACAAACCTAAGAAAGGTGGATTCTTTTCCATCAAACAACGCCATAAAGACGTCAGCATCTTCTCCGATCCGACAGACAAAGTTCTTTATGCTAACAAACAAGCTGAAAGAAACATGCGCAGTTTTAAACCGTTAGGTAATAATGATGATGTTTGTCCTTCGTTTCTGAAGGTGGCCATTGGGCAGTGAGTCTGAATCTAGCCTTAGTAGGTAGTTATGGTGCATGGATTGGATGCAAACATGGCTGATGAGACTTGTATGAGCGGTACAGTTTCTGCTGCAGAATGGACACGGGAAGGATAGTTAGCTGGACTTGAGATCTTGTTCAACGCTCCGACCTTGTGCTGATACCGTTTTTTTTGTTTTTTTTTTATTGGTACTGATGGTTATGTAACAGATTTAACATGGCAGGCAATGTGTGGGTTCTGAAATCGAATTGGAAAAATACTTCGAAAAGTGAAAATTTATGTTGTTGTTGACAGTTAACAAAAACATATTGTTGTTGTTTCCAACACTTCATAGTCACCTTATGACGTGAGACTTCCTTGTTTCATGCGAACTTTCAACAGTCAATTCCCTGCCGCTCTCTTCCATCGTGTCCTTCTCTTTTCGTTTGTCCACTTTCTTTGCAGCAGTTTCATGCTGGAAGTATAAAAGAAATTTGTATTAAAGAATCGCAAGTTATACCAGCAATCCAGCATTGCAACAAAATCAACCCGACTGAAATTACATTCACAAAATAAAAAGTATCAAAATCTTACAACCTTCAAAATTTACCATGATGACAAGACATTTTTAAATACATTTCTTAAAAATTGAATTTGCATAAATTCTGCTTACCATTCGAAAAACCTCAACAGCGCTAAGGTTCCTGATGTCTGCTGGCTGACAAGTTTTCTCGTTTCTGATATTCAGGTCCAGGTTGAGGATGCTGTTCCCATAGTCCACCAGGTCGGCTACTTGGTATGATATCTTTCGCAACTCATCAGCGGGCAAAGTCCCGGAGACAACTCTTTTCCTCATCTCGATCAGCTCCCTCATCATCGTTCGCACGTTATGAAATACAGTAGTGATTTGATTCCTCTGAAGATGAATTTATATTTCTTGCTCAAGCAAACTTTCCGTACAGTCAATAAAAGCACTATCAGGGTAAGTAACATGGTTGCTTGATAAAAACATGTCGCCAATCGCACCTATGACGTAAGCCGCTTTTTACCTGCGACTTTCCATTCTACCAGAGCTCTAACAATAGTTTTGGCAGTAATCTGTGAAAAGCATTTGTTACATAGTTTCTATAACAAGCCTCAAGTATCACACCTTGTTGTACTACAACAATGATTGTGCACATTAGTTTAAAGGCGTCCATGCAATAAACGCGGTAACAAGATCAAAGGCTTCACATTTTACCCAATTCTCATATGACGTCAATTAATTATGATGATGCCTATTTTTTCGGTTAATTTTGGCTCAGCTGCTTTACCTGAAACATCTTTTTCCAAATGACTCCCCATTCCCTCAAGATGTGAGTCACCTCATGTACAATTGGAAGATCTGTCGGGATGATGCTTTCCTTTTTACTGGAAAACCAAAATTAACTTTTAATGACGAATGTAAAATTTTTTATTTAAAATTTAAAAACAATATTAATACATGTTGAACTTCAAGGCATGTTTTTCAGCCACATCACCACTGATATGACTACAAAAAAACCAATAAAAGTATCTATAGACTTATGTGACTAAACAAAGGCATTCAATTATTATGAGAGCATAGTAAGGAAAACGTGTTACCTATGGAAAGGAATACTAGATAGTATCAGAAAAGAAACTCAAATATAGCACTAAGCCATAACACGTCTGGATTCTCTCAAGTTGAACGTGCAGCATATTGATAAGATAAGAGTTCAATTTGGTTCAGCCAACTTTGCCTTGAATTTGAAAAAAATGCGTTATAAATTGTGCTCACCTTCTGCGTTCAACAATTGCTTCTTTTAAATGGATGTAAGATGCCGGGAAAACGCCCTACAGAAAATAAAAACAAACTCGTCATGGCCAACACAGTTTGCTACGGCATATGAGCCAAATTCATGAAGAAATCCTGTGAAAGTAGCAATGCAGTGCAATGCAGGCCAAGGGAACAAGTAAAGTCAAAGAACTTAATTTCATGCCATTATACCAGATATCAAATACAAAATAAACTTTGAGAAACTGAGTTCTACTTTTTTTTATTTCTTACTAAAAATCATTAATATAGTTTTTATGTGAACATCTAAGCAAATAAAAACAGTCCCACAATGACAGTCAACTCAAACGTTGGCTCAAATCAAACATTCAAACTACAAAAAAAAGTTCACTTCCATTCAATTCCAAACACTTCCATGCAGTTTTAGATAATGAAATACCCGCATTGTGTTATATTGATATTATTCAAGCTACACGTAACAGTGTCAATTTTATTCAAAAATTCTCTTCTGTAATGCAGACCACTTTTATAATACAGTATTTTCATTGCAAAAAAACAAGTTTAGCCTATGGCTGAACAATTGAACATTGTATGGTAAAATCAAGATTCAGAAAAAATCTACTAGTTACCTTGACAGCTGTGTTCAATATTACAAATCCTTTGTACCATGTACCTGAAGAAAAGTTAACATTAATGAAACATAAATATATAAATGCAACACAAAATACAGTAAAACATTATAATAGTATTAAAAGGTTTCTGCAGACTCTTAACCTCAGTTCTGGCTTCTCGGTGTTTTGGGAATTGCTAATCATAAATAATTGTAGGATCCATGTAAAAGGATTCAACCAAACGTATAATAACACTGGTCTACAAATTTCAACTTTTTTTTTCAGGTTTGGGTTTTGACAACTGATTTTGGCTAATTTTGGGGCGCTGAATCCAAAAATGAACTCAGATTTTCTCTATCACATCAAGTTTTCTTTCTATCGTTGCCATTATTTTACGAAATTGACCAATTTTACCCTTTTTAGTGCAGTAAAATGTCAAATATAATTATTTTCTGACAGCTATAAACTTTCAAACATACAGATATTTTTACACTAAATTCATAAATTGGTTCAGATTTGCTCTAAAATAAAAAAAATTTCTGTTATGATAATCGTAATAGGACATAATGGAAATTGGTAGCGTTGAGTTTTTCCATGCTGGCTTGAACTCCCTGTCTCGGCTTCTCAGGCGTTATCTGTGGGTCAGCTGCTATCTCTGTGCAGATGGAATATCGTAGGAAGACAGCTGGTGGGAGTAGATTTGACTTAGTAATAAATTCTTGCTTAGTAAGGAAAATTTATTTAGAAGTCTCATAAAGCACATGTACATTGTACAGACCAACATCAGAGTTCAAGCTGAAAAGTGGTTTGTAGAAGGAAAAGGTATTTTCATACTTTATAAGTTTGAGTTCAAGTCGGTTAGAGTTTTTGGTATAGTGGTGTTTCTGTGGAAAGACTTGCTCTTAGAAAACTACTAACAAAGAAAGGTTTTATTTGATCTCAAGCTATGTCTGCTTCCAGCAAAAAAAGAAAATGTTGTAATGATCCGGATATATTTTGTTACATTTGTGGATGCTTCATGTTGAAGTCTCAACAATGCAATATTACCACGTTTGTAAAAAGGGCATATCTTGCTAGATAATACCATACAAAAGGGCAGTTGGGAGACCAGGACAAAAGCTGGGCTCCTCATATAGTGTGCAAGACCTGTGTTGAATGTCTGAGAAGTTGGTCGCAAGGAAAAGGTTCACAAATGAAATTTGAAATACCCATGATTTGGCGAGAGCAACGAAATCATGTTGACGATTGTTATTTTTGTCTTGTTAGTGTGAAAGGGTATAACAAAAAGAGTAAACATCGTTTGAAATATCCAAATCTGGATTCGGCATTGCGGCCAGTTCCTCACAGTGATGAAAAGCCACTGCCAGTATTTACATCACTTCCAGAACTACACGAAGAGGCTATTTCGTCTTCAGAAGCATCGTTTAGTGAAGGAGAAACTGAAATTTTTCAACCAGCACCCGAGATTCTGTCAGACAAGCCTTCCCAGTTTAATCAGATGGAATTAAATGATTTAGTGAGAGATTTGTATTTGCCTAAGCAATCTGCGGAGTTATTGGCATCAAGGCTACAGGAAAGGAAACTTCTCAAAGCTGGTACAAGCGTGACATTTTATCGCAAACGAGAAGAAGAACTGCTTCCGTATTTTGCTTCCCACAATGATTTCGTTTATTGCAACAATATAGAAGGGCTTCTTCTAGAAATGGGATTACCACAGTATGATGCCGACGAATGGAGACTTTTCATTGATAGCTCCAAACGAAGTTTGAAGTGTGTTCTACTTCACAATGGTAACGTGTACGGTTCTATTCCGATAGGACATTCGGTGACAATGAAAGAAGAGTATCAGAACATCAAAACCGTTCTTGAAAAATTAAAGTACCATGAGCACGGTTGGCTCATCTGTGTAGATTTAAAAATGGTGAACTTTTTGCTGGGGCAACAAAGTGGCTACACCAAATACCCATGTTTCCTATGCTACTGGGACAGCAGGGCCAAAGATCAGCACTGGAATAAAGAAGAGTGGCCTCCAAGGCTCACCTTGACACCTGGAGACAAAAATATCATACGTGATCAGTTAGTTGATATCAAAAAGATCCTCTTGCCTCCTCTTCACATCAAACTTGGTCTCATGAAACAATATGTAAAAGCTTTGGATCATGAAGGAGAGTGTTTTAAGTATATATGTTATGCTTTTCCTGGTATCAGTGAAGAGAAAAAAAGAGCTGGGATTTTCAATGGACCACAAATCAGGCAATTGTTAAAGGATGAAAATTTTGTAAAATCAATGTTGCCATTCGAGGCTAGAGCTTGGAATGCTTTCGGTGCTGTTGTGAGAAATTTTTTGGGAAACAGAAAAGCGGAAAATTATAAAGATCTCTTAAGGGAGCTACTGCTTAGTTTTGAAGATTTGGGATGCAGGATGAGCATCAAAGTTCACTATTTGAAGAGCCATGCGGATGAGTTTCCAGAAAACCTTGGGAAAGTTAGTGAAGAACAGGGTGAACGTTTCCACCAGGATATTAAAATTATGGAGGAACGTTATCAAGGTCGGTGGGATTGTCATATGATGGCCGACTATTGCTGGAGTTTTAAAAGAGAAATTCCAGATGCTGCTCATAAAAGAAAGTCCCTCAAAAGAGCATTTTTAAGCTTATAAGTGAAGAGTTCATATTTTATGAAAGCTCTTTTTTTGACTGTTTCTGAACTCGTCCTGCCCAAGTCCTTTTGAGTCAATCTTTATTTTGGCACTTTGCTATTTCTGTGTGTGTCTTCAGAATTTCTGCACTCCATTGGAATATCTATGTGCATATTGTGTGAACTGTAGGCTATAATTCAGATAATACCTTGTCAAGTTGTCACTGTCCTATCGACATGTTCGTCAGCATAATGTAGCGTTTGGTGTTATTATGGTTGCTCTTTTGCATGCCTATTTTTTATTCCAAGGCATGAAATTTTAATAAAGACAACGCAAATTTGTGTGAATATAATATAGAATACTTGTTTGCTAATTAAAGCTACATTATTGCAGGTAAAACAGTGTTTATTGCATCAGAATTCCTTGTTTTGACAACAGAGGGGGGGCAAAAATTGATTTTTTTCAAAAATTAGGCATATTTCATATCTCAAAAACGTGATGTGATAGAGAAAATCTGAGTTGATTTTCGGATTCAGTGCCCCAAAATTAGCTAAAATGAGTTGTCAAAACCCAAACCTGAAATTTTGTGTAGACCAGTGTAATCAATAAAAAATCAACCAGGTTTGGTAACTACAAAAATTTATTTTATTATTTATTATTAAATTTTGTTTATTTATTTAAATTTTTGTAGTTACCAAACCTGGTTGATTTTTTATTAAACATTATAATGATATCACTTGCATTGGACACAAAAACAAGCCAGTTTAAATCAATTCAATTCTTGGTGCAACCAAATATGTATTGCTACAAGCACAAATTTATTTAGTTTTACAGCATTATGACCCAGGCAGAGCATTAAATGAATACCTTCATATTCTTCAGTGATGTGGATAGTGTCACCAACTGATAGATTGAGGTGATGTTCTAGCTCCGATCGATAGTTATACACAGCTGCAAGTAACAAAAACAAATTACGTGTTTAGACAAAAAATTGTTAATTAAATAAACCACTACAAAACTAAAGGGCTATATAATTTATAATTGAGCAATGACATGGCATTTAGCTTAGTTAGTAGCTTGTAAACACATCATAGAGATTGAAATATTGGCATGCGGTATAATTTTATTGTAGATACGGTATTATATTTTTTTGTTTGATAACTTCTTTGACATTGTATCTGATGTGTCAAGATGTCATATTGTAATGTTATTCTGTCTTTTTTTTGGTTTGCAGAAAGTTCCCTGTTTTACTAATATACGGTAATGTTTTGAAAACATAAACACACTATGGTTACATTCAAGCCAAGCCATATCTAATCACTCTAGATCAGAGTGGTCCAAGACTGCGAGTATGCAGAAGGGTCATATTACCATTTGAGGAGAACTTTATGGGCCACATAAAAAAAAATCAGCTTGTTTGCAACCCAAAAAAGTAATGTTTTGCTAGTAAAGAAGATACAATACACAAAACATCAAAAAATAGCAAACCAAAACAATTTATAATTTCTTGCTTTTGGTCATTGTGCCAGTGTCTGCTTTAAATGCGATGTAATTGAGAAGGTGCTTTCGCAAATATTGGCTATGTGGAGTATGTGCTACCGAACATGGAGCACATCTTCATTACAAAGTCTTTTAAATTAAAGTCCTCATGAATGGATATTACTTACAAGCAGCTGGCTCACTTACAAGCCGCTGTGGTTTACCATTGCTATTGGCAAAAAAATTTCCCCCCCAAATAGAATTGAACTCTCTGTTTTCCTCTGACACTTTTCTTTTAACACACAATTTATTAATAAATTACTTCACTTGACTAAATACATATATAAGTTAGCAGCTAACATGCAATTGAATTCGAGAGTCTGTGCTAGCAGCAAAGTGCAAAATCAACACAAGTCTTTGTCATCACAAACAGTAAAAATACATTATTAGCCCAGAATAGTTATCTATTGACCTGCACTTAGATGATGTGCATTGTGCAACTAATTGGGGGTTTTGGCTAATGCAATGCATTTATGTAAAATGCAGGTAGGTAGGTGTGTGATAATACTTGTGGATTTTGTATTGAAAAATCCAGCGTGCAAAAAGTGTTGGCAGTGGCTATTTGACCGGCGCCGGTCTTTAAATCTGAAACACTATTTGACCGTCATTACGTCATTATACAGTCACTTTTTTTCTTTTTCTCTTTCAAAGCAAAAGACGAGAAGCGCGTATATAAGTTCTAAATCCGACTATCTTATTCAACTCGTTACGTGGCGTGTGCGATACGTCGCCGGCTCCTATTCTAGAGGGACTGAGTTCGATACTACCCGGAAGCGTTCCTTTTTTTATTAACATTTTTTTAACTAAATTTTGACCCGAAGTGCATTTTTGTAGTCAATTTTTAATTTGAGTCGCCTACAGCGCAAAAAAAAGAACGCTTCCAGGTAGTATCGAACTGAGTCCCTCTAGAATAGGAGCCGGCGACGCATCGCACGCGCCACGTAACGAGTTGAATAAAATAGTCGGATTTAGAACTTATATACGCGCTTCTCGTCTTTTGCTTTGAAAAAGAAAAAAAGTGACTGTATAGTGACGTCATGACCGGTCAAATAGTGTTTCAGATTCAAAGACCGGCGCCGGTCAAATAGCCACTGCCAAAAGTGTTTGCAGGCCGCATGTGACCCACATGCCAACTTGCCAAGGTTTGTACCACCTTGTTCTAGATTACAACAGATTGCAGTATGCTAACCCTTCAAAAGTATATATAAACATTATGACAGCCTATCACTCATGAGCCATTCAATTGCTGGCTTCCAGTATGGGATTATATATGAGGAACATTTGAAATTGCAGCAACTATGATATATATATATGTCATTCATTAGGTCGCTTTCCAGAAAAAGTGCACACCAATATATACTATTGCAAAGCATATCACCTCATTAAAAATCCATCTAGTTTGAACACCTGCAATTGTATGAAAATATACATTGGTGGCAAGAGAGTGAGTCATGCATTGTATTCAGTTGTTCCTCAAAGAAGGAATAATGTTCAAACAACATTTATTACAGAAGCACTCACCCACTCCATATTTAGCCTTTATGGGCAAAATCCACCCAGAACCTGACATGGCAAATATTCAAGCAGCGCAAAACTTGCTTGAGTCTAATCTAATAAAAGAGTTAGGCCTATATACATATGATGTATGAGAATGGACCTATACAATTTGAATAAAACGTTTTAATAAATGATATCTTCAAATAATCTGAAATAAATTACGACAGATAATAACACATTCATAACTATCAGAAAGTATTTTCTTAAGAATTCTTAAGATGAATAGAAAATAATGACACGTCCCAAGAAAACTGGACTTGCATTACTGGACTTATATAACATTAAAAAATAGGAAATGAGTTAAATTTGCTTCAAAAAGTATATCACAAGATGTATAAGATGCTAATGTGCTTTTATTCCGATGTTTTGTCTACCAGACCACCCCGATAGCTCAGTTGGTTAGCGCGTGACTCCTGGAACGAAAAAGCTTCAAGATCAAGCGGTGCTGGTATGACTCTCGGGGTGTGCACTTTGAGCAAAGCACGTTAAGGACTGCTCTCCATTCACCGGCATCTAATGGATGGAATAATTCCCCGGCAACAAGACTTCGACAATCGAAAACTTCACTCTGCCAATCTCGGTGACCGGGGCTGCGTCAGTGATTCAAAGTCTCTACAAGTATGCGAAACTGCCAGGATTAAGCTCTGCAAGAAGCTTTCCCAGTCCGAGGATAAAGATTCAATCAATCAGACATGTCTGACTTCTTTAGGGGGCTAAATTAGGTAGTGACCACCTGTCTAGTATGGTAAAACACAGGGCCTGTAAACCAATTAAACATGCAAAATGAAACTCAACTTCCAAACAAAAACTTTCGCTTGCAAATTTTGAAACTAGAAAAAGAGTTGAAATGTTATCAATCAACAAGAAACTTAAATAATGGCAAAGCGGAAAAAGAGTGAACAATATGAGTTTTGAAGAACCAAATTGTAGCCTACATATAGGTAGGCTACAATTTAGCCTACAAATTAGGCTAAAATTTAGCCTACATATAGGTACGGTAGGCTACGCCAACTGCACAGTGCTCACAATTTTAGTTAGTGTAATACAGATAAAATCAGTTAATTGCGCGGAACTGGTATACAAGTCCCCCCCCACCCCCCTTGGCAACTCATGACAAAGAGGAATTGACCAAAACATGTGGATTGAAGTGTGTGAACAGTAAAGCAAAGGTAAAGCAGTTTCATCTTATATGTTTGGTTGAGTCCTGTCTTTGTCATGAGTTACCAAGGGGGAGGGGGGGACTTGTATACCAACTCCAATTGCGCACTATACTGCTTAAATGCATCAACAAATAACTGTACAATAACAATTTTAACTTTTTTCTAAACTAAACTATTAGCCTATATTAAACTGAACTACTGTAACTTTTGAGGGTTGTGAAGCGATCAGAAGTTACAGCAGTCTAGAAGTGACCAGAGTTGCCAAATATTCCATTTTATTTTTTATTGAAAGTAATAAAATTTATAACCCTTCAAAAAAATCACAACGATAATTTTAGGCATTGATCAATTTTAACCGAAAAATTATGCATTATTTTGAGAGCAACAACTTAATTTAACTTGGTTTCAAAATTTTCGCTTTTGTATCCTTTGCCGACGCGCCTGGCAGCTTGGTTACTTCTAGTTTGGCAACCGCTTCTGGACTTCCGAAGTTACTGCTATTGCAAGAGGGCATGTTATTTCAAACTGGTTTGAGAAAATGGGCAAAATAACATGCAGTTGAAACCTTTTTTGCATATTTTATAACTAGGTTCGAGAGTAAACTGCAAAATTATGGCTAATAAAATCATTGGCAATGCGGATAAGTTTAGATACCGGTATGTTTGACATATAGGCTATTGTTTTTCGTTGTGATAGTCAGAAATAAAAACAAACTGAAACTGACAGATTTTCAGACATACTTTTTCAAAGGACTTCTTAAAAATTAAAAGTTTTTTTTTCTCATACTTTGCCGATAAGTAGCCTACTTGCCTTCGCAGTTCGCACACGACGATAGGCTATGTTAATTTGATCGAATTTAGCCTGTAGCACCCGAACACTCTCTCAGACGTCACGTGCGCTCACTGAGTTTTTGGAAGGAGTGCCAGGTCGCATTCTGACTAGTCACTAGTGCTTCAAGGACACGTTATGTTACATTGTATGGTTGTATACAGTGCTTGCAATGCTCACAGTAGCGCTTTCCCGATCAAGACTAGGATCCATCTTATAAGCAAACTACTGTATTACCATTATTCCTAAAGCACATTTGTTACATAGTCTGACTTAGCGGTATTCAGTTTTACGCAGAAGAATTCTTAATTTCTGAAGTCAAGCTAACCATGTAGGTAGAACGACAGCGTATTGACTTCGTGAACGAAAAAGCTTCAAGATCAAGCGGCGCTGGTTCGACTCTCGGGGTGTGTGCTTGAGCAACGCATTCTAAGGACTGCTCTCCATTCAGCGGCACCTGATGGATGGAATAATTCCTTGGCAACAACACTTCAACAATCAGAAACTTGCCAATCTCTGTCAAGAGCCTCTACAAGTATGCGAAACTAGCCTACCAGGAATAACCTATCAAGGCTTTGTCAGTCCGAGGATAAAAATTCAAAACCAATCAAACAACGGTGATTAAACCAATTAAACCTGCAGTTTGAACACGCTTTTTGAAGTACAGTATCTAAGCATGACTGCGATCCACATCTACAAACTAACTTACAACAAAAAAGCCCCACTCCCTGGAGATAGCAATCTTGGATTGCCGCTGCTGGTTATCTAAGAAACCAAATTGAAACATAACACACCTGCTCTTCCAATCACGAAATTGCAAAACATTTAATTGCGCTAACTCCAATCGTTACGGTGATAGGCTACATTACAAACACGTTACATCGCAATGTGTGATGCAGAAAAAACTACAAGTTTACCGATTACAAGAAAACTTCAATATTTAAGTGAAATATATTGAGGTTTAACAATAACGTAACACAGAAGTTCTCAAACTGTGCGTCGTTTCAATTTTCCAAGGGCGCCGCATAACGAGTAGGTACGGTACAGTAATAAAATGCTTACAGCTTTTATTAGGCCATACCCTAACATGTGGATTCATATACTTATTATTACGAAACTGTAGCAGTTGATTATGATTTAACAATCACATTGCATGATTTGCTTCAACGGATTTTTTTTAAATACTATTACAACGTTTTAATTCCATTATAATTCATGTAGAATGACGTTTGACCCCTCAACAGTTGCTTTTGCTCCCTCATTTTTTTTTATCTAGCTACGTTACTGAGATACAAACAAATCTTACCCAAACTGTTATTGCTGGGTACGTCACAAGTCGAGCGAACCTTGAAGGAGTTGCAACGCAAAAAGTTTGAGAACCACTGGTATGAACATATGCTCATAGACACAAACTTTGAGTCTTTGGACGTGGCGTCACATCGCAAACTATGACCTCATAACCCGCAGTGGCTTAATACGAAATATCAAATAAAAGCAGCAATGACACAGATGCCAAGTGTATAAACACTCGTTAGTATACGAAACCCTGCATTTTTTTTTTTTTTTTTGAACCCGTCATGAATATTTTTGCAGCAAAATTTCTTCGCATGTTTTTAGAGAAAAATCATACCCCCAATTTAACGTTTTATACAAAAACTTAGATTGAAACTAGTGAGAGTGTGAAATGAAAGTAATAAATGAGTGCACACAACCACACACCAACTGTAGAACTGCGATGTAGCCGGAACTTGGGGCCTCTGCACAAGGCTTTTTATTAACTTAGTGTATGCAATTTATGAAATCAACAACGATTCGAACACCAGTTCCTACAACCAGGAGTGAACAACCCAGCGTCAGTACACAGCTGAGTACTCAAGTACTCATTATTATGGAATAACGAACGTTACGTTTCGCTAACCATATCGGTGCAGCCTCTACGCTACTCAACAAAACTTTTCTAAGTTTCCCGGTTGTCAAGTGTAGCAAGAATATTGACAACGATAGACACATCTTTCGCTCATTAAGCTAAGCTTATGAGTATCTCACAACTAATTCGCTCCACAGAGCTCTTGACCGCTGCATTTGCCAGTTCATTGAATTCTTACGTTTGTGAAACCAAACCAGTTATCTGCAAGGAACACGATAAAGGAGCAATTTACTTGGAGTCAGCATGTTTAGAAAGTCATTACATGGAATTTCTTGCACATAATATCATTGAAAATAGACTAATATATTCACCGTACAACATTACACAACAAAGAATAGAAATTTATAAGACTACACAATACACATGTGTATTTACAGTTGACAATGCTTATCACCCACTGACAAGCTACAATAAAATTAGCAGAAAAGTTTTGTTTGTTCAAAAGCATCAAAAAGTTTGTATGATCCAAAAAGTAGTCCATTTCAGCTAGAAAGCAAATTCTATGTGCGGACTTGAAATTTCCCTGCTTCGGTCACATATTTGACACCTTTGAAAGGCTTGTATTTTTCAGCAAACATGTCTAGTCTATTCACTCTTAATCCAGATATGGATAATTGCTGAATCTTGAAATTGATTGTTAAAGTTGGCTTCTCTTCAGGCACTGGAACTCCAGATTGCAAATTAATGTTTCCACGAATAGAAGGCGGCTTTCCAGCCACGATTTTTCCAATATCCCAAACCAATTCTTTGCTTACTGGATTGAAGAGATAATCTCCCTGTGTGGGGAACAGGTTCAGGTTTAAAACTTGTTTTGGCATTGATGCGGAGACTTTCACATTTTCTATTGTTTTTCCCATTGTATGGCGAGGACCAACAGTGACTTCAAACTTGCCACTTGATCCTGTATATTGTATGTTATGTCTTATGTAAAGCGGGATAGAAACAGTGCCTTGAGATCCGACATGGTATGAGCAAAGTTTAAAATTCCCATCTGGGGGCACAAAGGAAAGAACCTTTTCAGATTCCCATCGTCTATAACGAACGCAAGGATGAAAGCTAATATCATCGAGCAGCCGCGAATTGATAAATGACAATGTTAAATCCGGCATGCCAGACAATTTAACTGAAGCATCAATACTTCCTTGAATCTCAGCAAAGACAGTAGATCCAGATCGATCAATGATGGCATCCACTTCTTCCGTGACATCAAAATATGCTTCATTACTTGCATATTTGACCCCAGTTCTTCGCCATGGTACATTCGAAAGCTGGCCAGTTGGTAACCGATCAGCAACATTGCTTTGACCTGTGACAGTATTTACCACGGATCGAAGAATATTAGGAGGCTTAATTAACTCTTTGAGAACATTACTTTCAGTTGCAAGTGGGAATCCGTTGTCAAGCATTTCTTCCAAAAGCTCATAAACAACAACAAAATTTTCTTTGATTACTCTTTCTGAACATTCATTAAAGTAATCAATAAAAGTATCGACAATTCGATGCAAAAATTCAATTACAAAGAGAGGCTGGACTTCTTTAGCAACTGCAGCAACAAAGTAAAGACGATCTCTGTAGATGCTAATCAGATAATGATGAGGAGTTGTAACAACAGGAGGTAAATCTTCTGGACTGGATGCCTTTTCCAAAGCTTCAAACACATAATCACAAACAGAACGTTTTATGGCAGTTTTCCAATGCTTTTCCATAAAGATATCTTTATGGGAATTTACCATAAACAAACTGTGAATCATGATTGCCTAATTTGAAAAAAGCTAATTAGCTTTCGACAACTAAAATGCACTGCTAAAGATATAAAGTAATGAAATTTCAACAGTTATATTAGCAATAAAATTTAACATACTATAAGCAAATGTAGCTCTTTCTTCAGACAATAATTAATAAGACTTATATATATACATTTTGACATTTTCCATGGTTGAATTTAAAGTATATACCGGTATATATTATATAATCCTTAAAATGCATTTATAAATTTATTAAAATCAGTTTCAGTGAGATAGTTGGTGCTGCATCTTTTTTGTAACTTTGAAAGATATTCCAATAAATTCTTTACTTGTTGGAAAACTCTTAAAATCTTGTTTTCAAGTGAATGTCATTCTCAACTTAATCTTGTTTTCATACGGAAACATTAGGATTTTGAAACTAATAAGGTACCGGTAACCTGTGTGGCGTGTACAACTGTACATAATTTTTCTATGACCACAGTGCAAATTCCAAATGAAATAAAAGCGAATTATCACCTTATAGATCTTGTCATAGTTCAGCTTAATTTGCACCTGTAGAACGTTTCATGTTATTTAAACATCATGACCTTATAGCGCCTGTGGCTTTTTCTTATAATAATAATAATGGTGGTGCAAGCACAGTAGTGCTTTTTCACCTTCATGATAACTTACATAGCAATATTAAAGTTTCTTATGTTTCTTTGTATCTCAGTGCCGTTGTGAAATCTGTGCTTGTTAGGAATTCGAAACGCTAGAATTTGGGCGTTGCCTTAGAAATTGTACCGCTTAGTATATGCATCATCAAAACAGTGTTAAACACTATCTTAAAAATGCACAGTCCACCAAACCTATAACGCTGGTTCGACTCTCGGGGTGTGCGCTTGAGCAACGCATTCTTGGGACTGCTCTCCATTCAACGGCATCTATTCGATGGAATAATTCCCGGCCCAACAACACTTCAACAATCGGAAACTTCACTCTGTCAATCTCGGTGACTGGACCTGTGTCAGTGATTCAAAGCCTCTACATGTATGCGAAACTGCCAGGATTAAGCTCTACAAGAAGCTTTCCCAGTCCGAGGATAAAGATTCAATCAATCAAACAAAACCAGGCAAGCCCTATGTTACCTTACAGTTTACAGCAGGTGAGTTGATTGTTAAAACTTTTCTTGTTCGTTTAGCCTACTATTTTTTGCCCTTTGAGGTCAATTTATGTGAACTGTTATCATACTGGTTATTACTGGCACACAAAAAACAGTGACTCTACTGACTGGTGTATATATAAAAAGATTTTCAGTTCCATTGAGTTTCCAATCTAGTTATATAGATGTCCCTGAACAATTTTCTTAACCTTCCAGTTGCACTCATGCGCTGCAGGGTTGCATTCCTGGGGGGGCTCGGGGGGGCTGAGCCCCCGAAAAACGAAAAGGCTTGATGTAGGAGGGGCTCAGGGGGGGCTCGTTCAAGCTTCCAATTTTTCAGCTTTTCTGGCTGAACAACAACTTCTCGACTGAACAAGTAACACTTTAACAGCTTTCTCACAACAGAACTGCAAAAAAACACAAACATAAGTTGATACCAATCGCCAATTATCACTTTTGTCAGAAACTCTCCAGACTGGGAATATCAACTTCGTAGTAGCTAATCGTCATGTCAAATGGTCTGTTAATTCTCTACTTCAAATAAAAAAAGCTATTCAAGAAGGAAAGTATTCGTTTGATGAAGTTGTTAACTTGAGTCCCGGAAGTACAAAAAACTACTCCTTTAAAGGCACAACATTGGACCAGTTCAAAGCTCGACGTAGAGACTACCCTTCTTTTGATCGTAATCGGTTTATTCAAGCTTTGGTTGACAACATTGGAAGCAGGATGGTGGACAACAACAATGAAAATTCTGTGAAGAGCTTGGAAATTACTGTACCAGAGTTATGGCCTGCTCCAGTCGAAGTTCCATAGCAAGAAGGGGAGCAGAGATTACGAAAAATATAGGAGAGATTTCATGTCATCACTCCTATTTCCGATTTTCGATTGTATGTTGACAATCCTTGTCATATACCAGATACGATAAAGTTGCTCAAGAACGTAGTACTAAACATGATTGCTATAAGTTCTGCTGAAGCCGAACGTGGATTTTCACAAATGAACTTGGTCATCACACCGCTACGATCACGGCTGACCATATCACTCGTTTCAGCATTGTTGTTCATCAGCATCAATAGACCACCTCCTCATTTATGGAATGGCACTGCGGCAACTCAGAAGTGGTTGCAGACTCATCGGTCGGCTGCGGATATTCCCACATTGAATGAACTCAGATCTCTGCAAAAACTGTTTGTTGGCTAAAATCAAGGACTGTCGTGGAGCCCATAAAACCAAAGACCTAGCAGACAGGCTATTTGTTTTGTGTAATCTCGTTTGCACCAACTTGGAATATGCTTTTGCTGTAATTGGAGTTTTTTAAACTGTTCGTTTATAACTAAATGAGATTTTAGTGTAACTGTCACATTGGCAGCTTATTGGTTCTTATATAGCAAATCTGCAACCACAAGCGCTCATTTCAAGAATTGCATTTCCTTACTTTCCTATTCAATCAATGTTTTGCAAGTGTGCTTAGGATTGGCTCATACAAATAAGTTTACAATTGAGTTAAGAGATTGGAATTAGCTCATGCAAATCGAGTTTCAAGTGTAGGCCTACGCAGTAAAAAAAAGCAACGGAGATTGCAGTGTAGCAACCAAGCCAAATTTCAAACTTATAATTTTATATCGGATTCAACCACGTTTTCACGTTTTGTTGCTTTTACCTTTTTCTGTACTTCAAGCTATGTTTTAGCATGGGTTGTTTTTCGACATGATGTTCAGAAGTAAAACCAAACTGAACAGTGTTTCCTTTCAAAAAAGGTAAACATTGTTGGCTGACCTACACCGATTACTTATAGCCTACATACTTTGTCTATAACAACACAGCTAAGTGTTAGAGCCCCCCAAAAAAAAATTTTAGGAATGCACCCCTGATGCGCTGTACATGATTTTTAGAAAAGGTGTTCACCTGTTTTCATATTGCAAATTAATATGGTTTACTAAATATCCTGCAAGAACTTTGGCACAGTCAGAATTCCCTTTTCGACATGATCTCCAAAAACATCTTTGTATACTGGTGGCAGATCTTGCAGCCCATTGTGGTTTTTCGGGCCACAAATTTTCTGTATTTTGAATTCTGTCCACAACGACCTTGAAATTGGTGACAAAACTACCTAGCTGCAAAGCTGTACGGTACGATACCTGGGCAGGGCATGGTTGTCAGACAGCTTTTGAGAAAAAGAGCCTAACAATGTCGAAAAAAGGGCCAAATTGGGTAAAATAGAGCCAAATTGTTCAATAATGTTAATAACGTTGCTAATAAAACATACCGTAATAACGTTAACAACGTCAATAACGTTACAACATTGCAACAACACAATCTACCCTCTACAAGTACAATTCCACATCTTCATCTTCTACAGTGTTTCCACTCGAATCTTTGGCATTGGCATAAACATTGTCTAAAAAATTGTAATAACACTTTTCAGTCTCAATTCCCGAAAGACATTTATTTAAATAGCTAGTTTGATAGTATGTGCCAACTGCTTCTTCTAATGTATATTAACGATCTTCCTTTAATGTCTAAATTTTCTACCGTGCTTTTTGCGGATGACACATATCTAGCTTTACGTGGTGAAGACTTGGAATCTTTACAAACAGAAACCAATACTGAACTACAAAAAATTGATGCTTGGCTACGAAGAAACAAACTCTCTTTAAACTACTCTAAAACAAGCTACATTTTAATAAACAAAGTACCTAAGCGTACTGTTGAAACTAATTTCAGGTTGTGTATAAACCAAACAGTGATTGAAAGAATGAAAACAGTTAAGTACCTGGGAATCCATGTCGATGAAAATCTAACCTGGTCGTCACACATTAAACATTTGTCGCTGCAGTTGGCTCGATATTCCGGAATTTTTTATCGCCTTCGTAACTATGTGTTAGAGGAAACATTGCTTATGTTATATTATAGTCTAGTATATAGTCGTGTTCAATACGGTATTACTATATGGGGTACTGCAGGTAAAACACTAATCAAGGAAGTTGACGTAAGACACAATAATATTATTCGCGCAATCACTAGAAGTACAAAATTCAGTCACGTCACTAGCTTATACAAATCTTTGAATATTTTACAACGTGAAGATATTTACAAACTCGAAATTGCAAAATTTATGCATAAAGTTTCCAATAATAATCTACCGCCTGTATTGCAAGATCGTTTTATAAAACTTGAGAATATTCACTCGCACAACACTCGACAACTAAATAAAATGAAGTATTTTCTTCCACAAATAAACAAATCCGTGGCACACAATCTTCTGACACATCGGGGTACTAAATTGTGGAGTGAATTGGATGAATGTATTAAAAGCAAACACCTTGCTTTGTTTAAAAAACTTTATAAAATTACCTTGTTAAGTTCTTATTAAATCGTTAAAATTGTTCAGTTAAATTATATTATCTCATGTAACCTCGTATTTGTGTTCTTAAACGATATGATTCAATATATGCTCATGTTTTCCCAGCTGGTCTTGATTCAATATTCTACAAAACCTTATATATTCAATTCGATTTCGAAGCTACTGTTCCATCCATCATTATGTTTTATTGATACAGTTATAATGTCTGATGCTGCAATGTAAGATGACTGATGACAGGCAGCACCTTGACTGGTTAACCGCAAGGTTGTTCGGTGCTGCCAGACCTTTCTATTGCCATATTTTGATTTGTATGTAATTGTGTTTCTTTATATCGAGTCGTATTAGAAAGGCAAATAAACAATATCTCTCTCTCTCTCTCTCTCTCTTCCAAAAAGAGCCAAATGTTGAAAACAAAGGGCCAAGGGGCCAAACAATTTTTTTGGGGGCCAACTACCTCTAAAAAGGGCCAAATTTCACAAATTTGGCCCCAAAAGGGCCAATCTGGCAAGCCTGGGGCAGGGTTGACTTGACCACTTTCTGAGCTGATTTCGTGTCCAGTGTTGCCATTTTTCTAGATTAACTGCCATTGAAGAACTCGTTTAAGATAAATTCAATATTTGGTTTGGTTTTAAATCTTTATCCTCGTACCTCGTACTCTATAATTGTACCGTACTATTGTCGCAACAGACGAAATAAAAGGTTTCTCTTCTCTCTTCTCTCTCTCTCCTCGGACTAACAAAGCCTCGATAGGCTATTCCTGGTAGTTTCGCATACTTGTAGAGGCTTTTGACGCAGGGCCGGTTACCAAGATTGACAGAGTGAAGTTTTTCGATTGTTAAAATGTTGTTGCTAGAGAATTACTCCATCCACTAGGTGCCGCTGAATGGAGAGCAGTCCGAAAGTGCGCTCCTCAAGCGCATACCCCGAGAGCCGAACCAGCGCCGCGTGATATTGAGTCGGGCGCGTAACGTTTGAGCGAACGGAATGGATGACAAATACTGTCGTTGGAAATTTGAAATACCGGAAATCTAGAAATGATAATTGTCAGGTAGAAAAGTGGTTAAAAATAAAAGAGGAACACTGCGTCCAAAAGAAACATAAATTTGTTTGTCAGGTAAACTGCTGTATTTTGAAACACAGCTTAACCACACACTCGACAAGTTTTTAAATACTTAGCCTAGCATATCGGTTTGATTGTTGTAGGCCTAACCATTTTCAGTCTTTTGTGATGGGAAGCTCAAGCCTCGTAGTTTCACCCAGGGCTTTGGAGCAGGAGTAAATGTTAAGTTGCTCCAGCTCCGGAGCTCTCTTTTATCATGAATTAGCTCCAGCTCCTGAGCGTATTGATACCACTGCTCCGGCTCCGAAAAGTGCTTTCAATAAAATAATATAGCGACATATCAATTTAATTTCTAAAGCTTAAAGTTGCCTGCAGTCAACTGTTGCTACAAATGGCACAACTATATGAAATTTAAGGTAGGCTAGCCTACTTTCATCAAAATGTCATGCGGAACTACGTTTCAAAACATATTTGTTAATTCGACGTATGATTACACAAATAATTTTCTAAATCTTATAAAATACTTCGGAGCCGGAGCTATTTTTCAAACTGGAAATTGGTGTTTTCGTGTTTAAATTTCACAACAATTTACTACCAGATTGCTTCACCAACCTTTTTAAATTTGTCAAAGAGGTTCACAGCCTGTCTACAAGAAACCATGATAATGATTCTCTAAACATTCCATACTTCTCAAAAACGCTTACTCAACATTCAATAGAATTCACAGGTGCGAAAACATGGAACGAATTTCCTTCTTCAATTAGAAAGACTGATATGGTACAAAGTCACTTTTTATTCACAAACTAAAACAACATTTAAGCAAAACGGAAACGCAATAGAAAGACAACGTAGAAAGGCTTTCTTGCATTCTTGTGAAGATTTTAGTGGAAATCCGAAATTATTTACAAAAGATTAGGCTAACCTAACAATAATATCGATTGCTTGTGCTGTAGCCTACTTTTATGTTTGTAGATATTAACAGCAAACGCAATACTCCATAATCAACACGACACGTCGCAAAAGGGGATAAGAGCTTCATCAACACCATCAGGACATCATCATCTACCAGCTCATCCATTCCATCACCCACCAGGACAAGAAACAATAACTTACACTGGATATCAAACCTCAATCGTCTTAGGCTACTGTGTGATGTGCAGTCTAACCATAGAAAGAGCTCAACACCTGCTCTCCTGGGCCACATTGAAACGGGCTTTTGCCTGAGGATGGGTTTCTTTTATGTCCGGTTCTCTTTCTCCATCCTATTATTATTATTATGACTGCTCATCCACATCAACATTGGAACTGGCAAATTCAATCCACAACACTTTTCATTAGGCTGTCATTCAATACTACATGTGTGCTTCTCTGTTTTTGTTTTATTTTTTGCTATTTGTTTTTTTTTGGGTTTTGTGGCCGTGCTAACTACTGATATATAGCCTACTACATAATTTTTCATTCAGGCACGTTTTAAACCTTTCAAGGTTTTGCCATCTTTTCCCGTTCGTTAACGTGCTGGTAGGTTTATATCGATTTTTGTAGTTAGTATCTTTTTCGTCCCGGACGCGTTAATGACGAAAAATAAAATGATTGAATTGATTGAAACAACTGCTGGCTCCAGCTCCACTTGAATTTCAAATAGAGCTCCGGCTCCGATGAAAATGCACGGCTCCGGCTCCAAAGCCCTGGTTTCACCAGAGATTACCGGTACCGTAACCTACTTAGTTTAGCCTATAGTAGGCTACTTATATTTGTAGCCTAAGTCATCGATGGTTTCACATTCGCTACTTGTGGAACCTTTGAATCACTGTCGCAGGCTGGTGTACCGAGTTTAATTGAGTGAAGTGTTGTTGCCTTTGGAAAGGACAAACAGCTGTTTCTTGCCAAACAACATGTCTTGCAGGATGACGAACAGGAGAATAGGCTCTCGCGCCTTCCCGACAAGATTTTTTATTTTTGGACAGAATATCACAAAAACAATTAATCAGTTAAATGAATTAGCTTAATTTTCCACCAATTAGTCCTATTACAGTTACAGCCAGGAGATGTAGCACACGCTATGAAGACTAAGCTATCCCCTCATACCAAGGCCGTCTGGTAAGACGACTGTAGCCGACGTTGCTCGTTAGCATGCCAGCTCATACACAGTCGTTGGTGGGACAGCACTTCTGGGCATGGTTATGTCTAGAAGTGATCAGGACACGAGACTACTTAAAAGGGCCCCATCTTGGTTGGAAAAACGTCACTGTAAGTATTGCAATCGCTAAACACAACCACACAATATAACATAAAAGGAAATCTACGTGTGTATAAAGCGCTAGCCAGAATGCGATTAAGCATCCTTACAAAAATTTGGTGCATAGCCTACAATCCCCTAGATTTCTAAGCGAGACGCGGTAACGCGTTAAAAGCCCGCGGTATTTGTAAGCTACCGTACAAATAAGTTAGTGGATTCCAGCGCGCGTGACGTCAGAGGGAGTTCTCGGGCGCAACAACGACGACACCCCTGTGTTGTGGTGAGATCTTGATTGGGCACGAGTCCTTCATTCGATAAAGCAAAGGATACGGCCAGAACTGGTAAGAAAAAAACCAAACAACTAAACCAAAAATGAAAATGACACAATCGTCTTACAACTAAATGCTTCACTGTTAAAGCCTTTAATCTCTGAAAGCTCAAACAATATGATAATCCCAAGAAATGATCGATTGCGAAAAACATAGTTTTTATTCTTTTTCTCGCAAATACACTGGTTTTTCAGGCAACCCCCCCCACAAAAAAAACAGTTTGTGGACCCTAGATTAAAAAGCATTGCACTACGTTTTTTTTTTCAGAAATGGGAATGACACAACCGTCTTACAACTAAGCTAAAATAAAAATCAATTAGAAACCGCCTCTGTCCAACTAAAAAAGCACGACGTTAAAGCTTCCACCTCACGTCTGGAACGCATAAGACGAGCGGGCCAATCAAAGAATCCGAGCCTACGTACCATAGCCTATGTATGCCCGCACGGGAATAACAACGCAATTTGAAGGTACAGAAATCTAGAGACAAGAACTAACTTATTTAAGCTTTCAAACATAAATCAAAATTAATTCAAACTCAACTGTTAAGGCGACTTGCTCATGCGTTGTTAACTAAAGCGACACAAACAAGCAGCAAGGAACCAAACAAACTTGGGGTATTGATATAACAAGCACGCGCTGGTCCATCAAGCTACACAGAGGTGGGCAGTAGCGCGCGGCTTTTAAATAGCAATAGCGGCGCTACATTTTTGTCAGAGCAGCGACACTATTTTTTTCAAATGTAGGCTAGCAGATTTAGTGCAGTTCAGCTTGTTTTTATTTCTGACCATCACAACGAAAAACAGGATATGCCAAACATAGCAGACATCTATAAAATAGTAGAAGCGACAAAACACGGACGTTATAACGTGCATGATACCAAAGCAGGACAATTAGTTTAAAATATGGCACGGTCGCAATATCTTAGCAGAATTTTTGAAAATTAAAAAAAAACAACGAAGAGAGAAAAAAGGCAAGAGACATTTTTTAACAATTCATAACTTATGAGGAAAAAAATAGTAATAATAAAACAATACAAAATAAACAATTGCTATGTTGATCGACCTTGGTGCGTTATCAAAAGTGCTGATGGTCTTGAGCGGAACACTCTTGATGATGCTGATGAATTTGAGGAGAACACTCTTGATGCTTTAGCTCATCATGAAGAGCAAGGTAGGAGGTTGGCAAAGAAAGTAGGTTGGCAAAGAAAACCCTTAAAAGGCGCTACATTGGCTTCAGTTTACTTCTACTACTTTCCAATCTAAAGTGGAAAAATAAATTGTTTTTTCGATGGAAACTCTGGAACATGAGAATAAATTTTCACATAGAACGTGTTTTCTATAACGACATTTGAATGGTAGTGTCAGCGAATATGGTACTGAAACGTGATTATTCGTTTTTAATTCATTTCATTTTAGCTTCACAGGGCACTTAAAGAGAGCTTCCAGCGTCAGCTCAAGACAAGAAGTAGTGCGTGGAAATAACAAGAGT
Organism: Aplidium turbinatum; assembly: GCF_918807975.1. Lineage (NCBI taxonomy): Eukaryota > Metazoa > Chordata > Ascidiacea > Aplousobranchia > Polyclinidae > Aplidium > Aplidium turbinatum. The sequence continues at coordinate 5,007,459 of NC_137484.1, read as the reverse complement.
AGCGGTAGCGCGTTACTTTTCATGGACTGGTAGTGAGAAGCAGGTGCGTGCTACCAGTCCATACCCGTTACTTTCGAGTAGTGGGTACCTACCACTGCAGCTACAGTACTCCCAAAGAGTTGAATGGCAAGAAAGAGGTATATTGCAACATTGAGAGTTATCTTGATACAGATAGGATTCGGTTGAGCAATATTCACATATTATGATTTGGCCATATAGACAAAGTTGCATAAAAACAAGAGCAGCTTGAAAGCAATTTTAAAACATAAATTTGAAGACAAATTAAAAACAGGTGAAAGTAGAACATTAAGTTGAACTAAAAAAAACTAATCAATAAAATTGATGTCACTACACCAGCTGAGAAAACCACCGACATTGCATTTACAGCAAAAGCTTTGGGTCTGTTACAAACGGACATTTGCCTTGCTTTAAGACAGTCAAGTGTTGGAAAAATCTTAAATTTTCACTCGTTTGGTGTCACTCGAGATAATGCTTTGAACAGATCTCTTTAATGAAGGCCAAATATCGTCTGTTTTGGTGCCGCTGTACGAATGCAATATATTCATCTTCCTGCACAATAATTCAAAAATTAGTATAAGACAAGCAGTGCAGGAGAACTACGCCTTTTTAAAATATAGGCTACACAATTGGATGCTTCCGCACAGACGATAAGTTAATGAAGCAAGCACACAACTAGCAATTCTAAAAGGATGTTCTCTAGAACAAGGGTCTCAAACACGCGGCCCACGAGGACTTTTGGTGCGGCTCGCGATGCATTTTTAAACTTTGAAACAATTACAGTACGGTTTATAAATTTTTCTATAAACTTAGAAAGGTAAAGTGCATTCTAATATTGCTTAAAAAATTTGAAAATGCGAATCAAACCTCACACGACTTTTTAGCACTGTTGTCGCGCCAGTTTATTGCTGCAAGAAACTCGCATTGTTACATCAAAACTTATTGTGTCGTTATCGCAATAGTAACCTTGGTATTTGCTGAAGTAAGTTTTTCAAGGGTTTAGTTTTTTCGCGCTTTTGAAAGTTGTTTTTACTTTTCACTCTTCAGGACCGTCGTTTCGTTTGCGTTCTTTTTACGTTCGTATAGTGTTTTTCCATTTCTTTTGTTTTTACTACCTTTTCTTGCAATTTAACGTTCTTGCTGTGTTCTTACCAACTTTTTTATTTTGTTTATTGACTTCCTCTTGTGTATAGGGGCCCTCGGATTAATTTACAAGTGTTCATTTGACCCTTAGAGCAATTTGAGTTTGAGACCCTTGTTCTAGAGAGAATTGACGGATGGTTTTAAGAGATTGCCGAGAACCAAAAAAGTCAAAACGAGAAAACATAAGGATGAAATGTTTAGTACGGTACCCATCTGCTGTAGGTTAATTTTTCAAGAGGGATGAAAAAATTTCGGGAAAATGAAATAATGAAAATGTTGGTAATATACCATCTGTCGTATAGATATCTGTTCTGGCTCGTGTTCTACTGAACCGCCTCTTGAACCATCTCGAGCAAGGCCTTCTCCCTGAAAGCCAGTGCGGATTTCGCCAGGGCTGAGGAACCGTAGATATTATGATCTTTGCGGCCAGACAGCTTCAAGAAAAATGTATGGAGCAACACCAAGACATCTACACTGTCTTTGTCGATTTGACAAAAGCTTTCGATACAGTGAGCAGGAAAGGATTGTGGAAGATCATGCACAAATACGGATGCCCAAACACATACATCTCCATTGTAAGACAATTTCATGATGGAATGATGGCCTACGTTGTTGATGACAATGAATTCTCTGAAGCCTTCCCAGTTACAAACGGCGTTAAACAGGGCTGTGTCCTGGCACCTACCTTATTTAGCATGATGCTTTTAACAGATGCTTTCAGAGATGAAGACTGCAATGGTATTTCAATTCGCTATCGTTGTGACGGAAAACTATTTAACCTGAGACGCTTTAAAGCAATCATCAAAGTTACCGAAACTGTCACTAAGGAACTTCTGTACGCGGATGACTGTGCCTGGAATGCCTGCTCCAAAAGCGAAATCCAACAACAAATGAATAAGTTCTCCTCTGCTTGCGATAATTTTGGACTAACAATCAGCACTAAAAAAACAGAGGCAATGTATCAACCAGCCCCTGGAAAATCATATAGCAAACCACTCATCACTGTAAACGACCAGAAACTACATGCATGTCAAAGTTTCAAGTATCTCGGTAGTACTCTTTCTAACACAGCCACCATTGACCTGGAAATCAACAACAGAATCGCCAAAGCATCTATCGTCTTCGGTAGATTAAGGTCTAACGTATGGGAGAGGCTGGGAATCAAGCTGCCCACAAAGCTAAAAGTTTACAAAGCTGTTATTCTTACGACCCTTCTGCATACATGTGAGGCCTCGACTCTTTATAGGAGACACGAAAGGCAGGTGAACCACTTCCACCTTTCCTGCCTCCGAAAGCTTCTCAAGATTCGATGGAAGGACAAAGTCCCAGACACAGAAGTTCTCAGTAAAGCGAACATGCGCAGCACTCTTGCCCTCATAAAAAAGGCACAAATCAGATGGGCTGGCCACGTCCACCGGATGCCGAACCATCGCATTCCTAAACAACTGCTCTACGGAGAACTGACTAACGGCAAACGTCATGTAGTGGTCAAAGAAAACGCTTTAAAGACACTTTAAAAGTTTCCATAAAAGAATTCGCCATCGACGTAGATTCGTGGGAAGACTTAGCCGCAGAAGGACCAACATGGCGCAGTCTTATTTCTAAAGGCGCAGAATCAGCTGAGAAACACCGCACGCTATCTGTTCAAAAGACGTCAAAAAACGACAACATCGCAAGTCCCGAGCCTCAAACAACCCTGGCCCCAGCCAACCATCCTTCCAATGTTCATCCTGCAGTAGAAGCTTCACCGCACAGATAGGCCTCATCAGCCATCTGCACACTCATGTAGCCTACACTGACTAAAGCCCACACTAAAGAAAAAAGCTTGATCTCAGTCTCATTGGCCATCTTCGAAAACGAAGGGCGAACGTCAGGTAACGAGAGAAAACTACAAAAGCTCAAGTAGAACAAAATAAAATTTTTAGTAGCAGTCAGACAACTTGAACGTGTTTATTTAAATGATAAATTAAATCATCCTTATATTTTGATTATTACTTGTTGAAAAGTCATAGTTTTAAAACCTGAAACATTTACCCAAGGAAAAGTAATCACTTTTGAATAACAATAATGGAAAATAATTAAATCGTCAAATTGGCAACCTGAAGAATTCCAGCATGGGCTCGGTTTCTCTCATGTACGTATCCAATCGCTTCATCACCGTCTCTGGTTTGTCGTCTTCCCGTTGAACCAGCTTTTCGCCGGTGACGTCATCGACTCCCTGCGTCACAAGGGTGTTGCCAATAAAACATATGAAATAATAACATGGCTTGACCATAACTCGGTTTTAAACATGTAGACCTGAATTTCATACAGTAGTAACCCCTTCAAGAAAGTTATTGTTATTTGAGCTCAAAGCTTTTTCTTGATAAAAACAGGAATTTTACTTGAAGCATCATCAGGAAAAAGAATCTTTAAGGAAAGGGTTCCATATTGATCTTTGGGGAATGAGAAGATAAGGTTCTTATTATACTAGGCCTTTAGCACTAACAAGAGTAGGGAGCCAGTTCCTTTCTCTCGGCCACCTTTTCCTTTAGCAACCATACCCACTCAATTTGTTACACCTTGGGTAGTGGTGAGCGGTGTTTTTGAACAACCAGCTTGAGCCGGGAGTCGAACCAGGTTCACAAAATTGGAAAGCCAACGCCTTATCCGCTGTGCCACCCCAGGGCGTCGACGTCACCTACTTCAATCTTTTAAGATTGAAGTAAAAATCCCAAATTGAAATTAATCTTGTAATTGCAAATCGCAAGCTGTACATCTCGAAAACATTATTTCTTGTCGATCCAGTGAGACACGATTTACCTTGAACAAATAAATATACAAAACTAAAATATTGGAGAATGAAAGAGACTTCAGCAGTGAGAGCAGTCATTCGGTGTATAGCGATGCGAATTAATTGAGAGCACATTTAAAAACAGAAAACTGATATGGTGCGTTGTAAGTTGCGCGACAGGTGTTATCATACTGGTTGCTTTGGAGGGTTGAAACTTTCGTTGTAGACACGGCCACTGGGTAAGTGAGTCCATCGTCCACTTAACCGTTGCTGGATGGTTGAGAATGGGACATCTAAGTTTAGAACGATGTCTAACCTTTCAGTTTGAACTACACGACAAGCTTGCAAAACATTTCTTGGAAAACCTGTCAAAGCAAAAGCATTTGTCATATGTTGACATTTACCATTTGATTGGAAAAGCAATGAATTTCTGCTTTCAATGAAGTTTAACTACATCAACTATTTATTAGCAATTAATAATTGATGTACTTCAGCCAGTATTTAAATATATTAATTATTTAAATTAAGGAAAAAACAATGGTAAATTGAAAGGATTCTTTTAAATAAATAACACTTGGAAACTGGAAATTATATAACATTTGCTATCACTTTAGAATTATGCTTCGACTGCTTCGTACAACCACTTCATATAACCTTGAAAATGTTTTCTTCTGCAACTGTTCTAATAAAGTCACAGCCACATCAATCTGCCTTTATTCTAGTGACAGTTACTTCTCTGTAGCCACCTAGCACATATGCATAGTTTGGCTTTGAAAGTTCTAAAATAGTGTCATTCAATGTTAGTTTTGTGAAATGTACATTAAATGTGAACATGGCTATGATGGTTCACTTACAAAACTCCATGCTGTGTGCAATCCAATTTCTCAAATATGCATTTGCGACTATAAGATAAATTGTTCATTTAGATTTTAGAAGATTCAAATGCATTTCAAGTGAAACTATAGTGCAATAGGCTATTATTTATTGTATTATTTATTATATATTCGCAAATTGCAATATTATTTATTGTAGCTATTTATTTTATAATATATTATACCGTCTAAAAGCCAATTTGTTGAAAGCGAAGTTTTCTCAATGTTTGACATAACAAGATCCACAATCAGATTATCTGGCACAAGTTTTCCAGATGAAATGTATGCATTTGCTTCAATTCCATAAGCTGCAAAAATATATTAACTTATGCAATTGATTGAGTTTCGCTTTTAGCAGCATAGTCGTTGCTTACTTCACAATGTAGATATTAACGACCTATTTCAGCGGTCAGCTTGACGCTGCGAGTTTGCTGTGGTAATATCAAATTGCACTAGCTTTTGAAACACAGTTCCCTAGTCATGTGCTATAACGAATAGTGTTGAAGTCAGTGAGTCGTTTTATGCAGCTCTTTTATTTGGCTTGAGGATGCTGACTTAAATGCTATTCTGCAGTTGTTAAAGTGTGTCAAAGCAACCTCAAACAATAAATCAAAACAAAAATATTTTTTCATTATGATTTGTATCGTCCTAGTGTGATCCTAAATTTCCTCAAACCATCTTGAAATAAATAGGAATTTTATATATATAACCTGTAAAAATAACATGTTTTGATCCAACAACTGGTTGAATCCTATCATTATTTATTTCATCATTTAGTAATTTCTGGAAGTACGGCACTGTCGCATAAAAGATAGAAACTTTACACAATCGTGCATCATACGTGAATGAATGATTAAAAACACCAATGAATTGTTTTATTCAATGTTGCAAACTGACAAGACGATCCCATTGGTTGCTGACCTGTATTATCATCTATTTCTGCTCGTAAAATATCACCACTGGAGATGTGCTTGAGATCAAAACTTTGAACAATTCGAGCAGATATTGTACCTTTACCTGCAATATTACATATATGAAAACTATATAACTATATAAACGCCTTAAGTTTTACATACATCCCTTGCAGTTGTAAAATACATTTATTGTAAAATTAGCAAAAATAAGGTTGTTAACAATATGTGTGATTTATGCATCACTGGTTCAGTCACAGACATAGGCGCCGAGTTTTCAAAATAGCTGGGCGGGCGAACACATATTGTCACGTCATCAAGGTTATTTTGTGCGTTTTTCAAAAGGGCGATTTTGCTAGGTTGTTGGGCTAGCCTAGTTTTACATTTAAGTCTATGTCTCCTCTAACACGATTTGGAAACAAGTAACAAATATAATTGGTACGCAACAATGTCTGGTCCTGGTAATTCAGTTCCGCATATTTTTCGTGATTGATATGTGCGCGTTGCGGGCGAAAACTGCAATACTGTACTAGTTCCATAATTACATTACTATTGTTGATACAACACGATTCACACACACAATACATCGGTGGGTTCATACGATAAGTCGCTCCTAGCGGGCGCACAGATAAGATACAAGATGCTGTAATCATGTTGTAATGCAACGCAGAAGCGATTTGACGGCAATTCAGCTCCCGAGAAGCCATCTAGCGATAAACTGCGCTATTGAACCGAGCTTACATTGAATCTACAATTAGAACAGTTATATAACGAAGGAGCTGAATTGCAACTAATGACAACCAACGATTTCATCCGGCCAAACCAACAGGTGTGCACAGTTTAATATCAGTGACAAAACTGTGATAATTGAGACGACAAAATAGAGCATTTTGGCAGCATAGTTAATTGATAAAGTCGTTTGAGAGAAAATTATTCCTTTAAAGAACAATGCTACAGTTTTTACACCGATTTAACATCTGGCGATGTTAAAACGATGTAAAAGCAGTGGAAATTGCGGTCAGACTTTTGCCATGAATGAAGTTCCTCGCAGGTTTGCGCAATTTACTTGATTTATAGCACTGGGCTACGAGTGGCAGAGTGGAGACAAACGGCGCGGCTGGACACTTTTGCTCGTTTAACGGCGAATCAACGTTGTTTAAGGTTGCATGAATGTAGCAATGGCAATAATTGACGAAAACTAATTGCTTACGGTAATTAGTAGGTCTAGTAGGGCCTATCATATGGTGACAAAACCCTGCGAATAAGGTAAGTAGGCTAGTATCAGAAGGTGGCAGATGGTTACAAAAATTTTGGGACTTAAAATTGCATTAAATTTTTTTTTAATTCCTGAAATGTCCAGCGGGCGCGGCTCGCCCGCCCGGGACTCGGCGCCGGTAGTCACAGATATACATTGTCCACAATGCTCAAGATGTGACGATAAAAAATTCAATTTTATGTCACACCTACAATTTTTCAAAATCTCTTGGTTCCTTACATATCATATATCGTAAGTTACTTATTAATATTTGTTCTCTACAGTTATTAGTATCAAATTGCCCTGTTTTTGTATGCTTCACATAAAAATTGTTGCAATTCGGTGGTGGTATCCACGTTTTTCCTCGTTATTTCAAGAAAACTTTCGCAAGTGCTGTAGCCTATTATAGCACACAATCACTAATTATTGGTGGTTGGTCAATTCTTGGTCGTTGCTCGTTGGTTTGAATCTTCATCCTCGGCTTACTCAGTCTGAGAATGCAGATTCAAACCAACAGTAGTTGTTTTTCAATCTCAGTGGCGAACTCTTTTTATTCAATGAAGTAGTGTGCCTGCCTCTGCACACTAGTGTGTATGAATGTGTAGTTAGATTTACTGTGATGGGGTGGTGGCTGACTAGATGACTGCTTATGGTCTTTCGCTACCATCCTGATTGCGCCATAATCTAACCAACAGTTGTACAATGCATTGTTTTGACAATTACATTTTACTCTGATTATTTGTTAATATATGGCGCTGTTAAAACAAAATAAATTGACTTGACTTACAAAATGTACAAAGTAGTGGAACATTGGATTTGTAATGGGGTTAGTGCATTCACAGCCAATTAGGCATTCAGAGCTGTGAAGCTATAATAGTCACTGTGGCCATTGTCTTAAAATAAAATCTCTAACCTACCTGATCCTGGTGGACCCATGATCATTGCATGGATTGCTTTCCTCAAACATGTGAATCGCATTTTGAAAGTGAGGATTTAGAGAGTTAACTACACCCCCGTTTGAAAGTTACCATAAGCAGTTCATTTCTGTCAAAAGAGATTAACTTTTAAGTAAATGTGATTGATATTATCATTGTCTGTTCATACAAAATGTTATGCCAAAGTTGACAATTTCAATGTGGGCTAGCCTATTCTAGACACTGGACGGTGCAGCTGTAAATGTCATCTTCATTTTAATGCCATACCGTATTCCACTTCAAGTATTTGCCTTAAATCGTCATATGACACACAACCAATTATTGTATACTTTGTATTCTTTTCATGTTTGTGTTTGTGACAAATAAATGAACTGACTGACTGACTGACTAAAGTTAATGGCTTATACCACTTAAGTATTTCCCCTAAGCACGATTATCATTTTTAATAATTAATTCATTATTAGGCATGCCGCATGAATGATATGAGGTATACCGACATATGACAGCCACTGGCTCCTTTTTTTGGTAACGCCTAGAACATCACACAACTAAGGCGAAAGAGAAAATTGAATTGAGTCCTATCTTTGTCATGAGTTACCAAGGAGGGTGGAAATTGTATACCAAGGAGAGGGACTTGTATACCTGGGACTGGTATATAAGTCCCCCCCACCCCTTGGTAACTCACGACAAAGACAGGACTCAATGCGTATGTTGAAGCGCGGAAACGTTTTATCGTTTTATTTTTCTCTTGTAAGCTTAGTTTAAATGGCAAAATCGTCATTTCCGTAGAGTGGCAATTGACTTGTAGACCGTATGGTCGTTTCGTTGTCTCCCTGTCGGTATGGGAACTTGTGTAACTTTGCATTGTGTATATTAATTGCATATTTCAAACATGTACAACCTATGTTCCTGTTACTGACAAACAAAACATTGATTGATTGAATTCAATTTTCTCTTTCGCCTTAGTTGTGTGATGTTCTAGGTTTTTCCCCTTTTTTAGTTAATTTTGTCTCCTATGAATGGGGAATTACCTAGGTAGCCACTTTAACAAGTCGAAATTCTGCCACTGAAATTGATTAGAATGCAACCGCCAACCAATCAGAACATGTTATAAGAGGCTACCGTCCAATTGTGATCCTTCTCGCACTCATCCAGAGAGTTAATGCTTGTTTTGAACTTTATTTGGTAATTACAGAAGAAAAAGAGAAATAGCAGTAGTAGGAATCGAACCCGCGTCAATGAAATGACTACTTTCTAGCCCTAACCCCTAAGCCAACCAGCTGACAAAAAATCCATCACTTAATTTGCTTTCTATCATCTTCTTTTCGCCATTTTTTACGTCACTTAAACCGTAGCTTGTGATTGGTTGGCGGTTTCATTCTAATCAATTTCAGTGGCAGAATTTCGACTTGTTAAAGTGGCTACCAATTACCTAGATAAAACGCTTCAGAGTTTCCACTGAAAATACAACTAATGTACATTTCGGTTGTCACTGTTTAGCTTGTAGCGCCAGAGAGCTCTGTCGTCTCTGACGTCACACGTACACGTCACTAGAATTTTCCAGAAGACTCCGCCTTGAGCGCATAACTGCACGTCTCGGGAATTCAATTCAGCAATCGGGAATTCAACTTCTGTAATCAACGTCACTATGCCGAATTCCTACCTTGGTTCATCGTTATGTAGAATTGCAGTCGTGTTGCGTTGTGTGATCATATGTAAAACTCGCAATCTCACACTAGTACCTTCTTAAAGAAGTTAAGCTCATGATTTTAAATCAATCAATCGTTTGTTAAGTTCTTGCAATATGTAAAATCAGTTCTTGCTATAAAATCAATCAGTCGTTTTGCTATGTGAAAATCAATCAGTCGTTTTGCTATGTGAAAGTCAATCAGTTTTTTTGCTATGTGAAATTTAGTCTTTTGTAGAGTTCTACAACATGTAAGAATCAGAGTGTGTTAAGTTTTTGCTATGTGAAAATCAATAGTTTGTTGAGTTTTTGTTCAATATGAAAAGTCGGTTCTTTCAATATGGAAATCAGTTGAATGCAATATCAAAAGTCAGAACTTAAAACCGGTATCAAGAAATCAGTCTTGGTAATTCTAAAGCAATATATCAGTTTTGTTGTTGCTACCGTTTTCTATTTTTGGCACTGCCAGGATGACGTTTGGATCAGTTTATTGTTAATGTAGCAGCGACGACATTTCGTATCCAGTTGTTGGTGGTGGAGCTTTAATATTCCGGTGTTTTCCTTTACTTTCTGTGTTGCTGGATCGAAGATTAAAAACTATAAACAATTACGTTGTGAGCAAGCATTGATCTTCTGAGCTGAGTTAGTAAACAATAGCAGCGTAATCGACCTCGTGTCCTATCATTCCTTGCCGACTTTGCCCAGGAATGTTGCCATCCCACTGATGGCTGTGTATGGGTGGATATGCTGAAAGCAGCGTCCGCTACAAGCTAAAAAGCTTTTGATTCCAGAAAAAATGATTTACATACGGTATAGGAATTCTTCATGAAGAAAAACAGTTGAATTCGCCACCCAAAAAAGAAATGATCACTAGAATCTTAGTAAAAGCATCGATGTCAGAAGTCCGTCCCTTTAGCTCATTGGTAAAGCACCCGACTCAAGATCAACAGGGGCTGGTTTAGCTCTCGCGGTGTGCGTTTCAGCAACCCATTTTAGGATTGCTTTCCATTCAACGGCACCTAGTGAATGGTATAGCTCACACACCACAACACTTCGACAACAAGTGGAAACTTGATTCTGCTAATCTTAATAACCCGCGGTGCTGCATCAATCAAAAGCTTCTGCATAGGAAAAGTATGCTACGCAAAACTACCCAAAATAAACTATCAAAGGCTTTGTCGATCCCAGGATAATGATTCAAAATCAAACCAACTACCATAGGCTTCTTCAAGACCAGAATTGGAACAATTAGGCTACAAAACTTTGTTGGTGCCAAATTTGTGTGTTTACTTTGACGTTCTCTAGCCTGCATAAGCTACTCGCGTCAGCAATATAAAATATAATTGAACTGAATTTTTCAATTCGGAAGACCACAACACCAGAATCTTTGATTTCATCACAATTACATCGTTTTGAACTTTTTAAATAACATTAAAATTGCAATTATCTCTAAATGTAGGCCTACAGATGGCTACAAAATTAAATGTTTTAACCGTAGGCCTACCTGTTACTGGCGTAGACCCTATGGTCTCGCTCTCTGCTAATTCCGCAATTTCACATAGAAGCAGTGACGCTAGAAACCTGAGATTTCTTGACTTTTACTTTTTTTTCTTGCCCCAACTTTTAATCCCGATTATGTTGGTATCGGATAATTGTGAAGTTCACAATAAACCTTTTGTCACAGCCAGTTTTGATTGATTGATTGATTGATTGAATCTTTATCCTCGGACTGGGAAAGCTTCTTGCAGAGCTTAATCCTGGCAGTTTTGCATACTTGTAGAGGCTTTGAATCACTGACGCAGGCCCGGTCACCGAGATCGACGGAGTGAAGTTTCCGATTGTTGAAGTCTTGTTGCCGGGGAATTATTCCATCCATTAGATGCCGCTGAATGGAGAGCAGTCCTTAACGTGCGTTGCTCAAGCGCACACCTCGAGAGTCGAACCAGCGCCGCTTGATCTTGAAGCTTTTTTCTTTCCAGAAGTGACGCGCTAACGAACTGAGCTATCAATTGAGTTATGAAATGCAAGAAATTTGCTGATATTCATTAGCTTGATTGACAATTTACTATTAGCGTGCGGTTTCATTTTGTGTTTGTCGGCGGCGTTAAAATTCCATTTTGTACCCAGGCAGCAAAATCCGTCATTTTTACATTGATTCAATGTTGATTTTGCTGTCTGGGTAGGGAATCGCGATCTGACCCGATATGAGTCATTCTTTGTTGGCAGACAATAATTAGGAAGGTAGCTTAAATTGTTATTTGCGCAAATTGCTTTGTAGTGCAAAAAGTGCACGGAATACTGTTTGCACAGAAATGGAAAAAAAATTGATGAAATTCTGTGTTCAACGCAAGAAAACTTTCAAAATAAAATGTAAACTGAGAAATTTGACCAAGAAATGGCGAAAATAGGTCAAAAACCGAGTCTTTATCACCTTTTCTACCTAAAATACACAATCACAAATATATTTTGTGAAATAAATTGATTGAAGTGATAGATAAGGCTTTTGACCAACGGCATACTTTTTACCGTTGTTATTTGATATAGCCTAAGCCGACGGAGTAATTAGCAATAAGAGAGACGTAGACCTGGTGGTCTCGGCCAGTAACTCTAGCCGCCAAAAGGAAGCAGTAACAGATACGGTTAACAAACGGCTCAAAAACTTACTGGTCGGCTATCATGCATTTAACTTAGCATATGTAGCTAGGCCTAATTGTATTTTGAACCACATTTTTTTGAAATTATAATTAACCTACACAACCAGAGGCGTAGCCACCACCCTCTGTACCCCTCAAGGAATGAGGGCCCATCCGCAGAAGTTTTTGGAAGACTATCGAAATACAGGATATAATTATGTGCAGTGATGTACGCGCATACAAAAAATATTGACGCCGTCAGCGTAAACGCAAACGTTTGAAAAACCATACACCGTATGCGTCAACGCAACTTGTAAAAAGTTGACGGCGTCAGCGCATACACTAGCGTAAACTCATTTTGTTTGCTATAGGTGCCAAACATTCATACGGTATAAACCACTCGAAACAAACCAGTTTTATTTTAAATTTCCACAAAGAAACACAAGCATCTGAAAGTGTTCATCTGACATTTTGCTGCGTTTTGGCTTCACTATGTCTTTGCCCAGTGAAAACATTCTTTCAATTGCAGCGCTGGAAGGTATTGGCGTGTTGTAGCGAAAACAAGACATTAAAAAGTATGCGTTGACACTATGCGCTAAAAAACCGCGAAAACTTTACGGCGTAGCCTCAAGCGACAACTATCCAAAAAAAATGTGGCCGCAAGCGTTAGCTTAAACAAAAAGTCTACGCCTCAAATCTACGGCGTAGAATTTGCGGCGTAGGCCTATACGACATACGTACATCTCTGATTACGTGGTCACAAATGTACGCGAAATAGCAGAGCTCGTGAAGTGGTACAAGTTGTTAGGATTTCTGTACAACGCTAGCAGCCTGAAGAAGTGTTTCAGCGAAAATGGTTGGGTTGGTTTTGGTTTTTAATCTTTATCCTCGGACTAACAAAACCTTGATATGTCATTCCTGGTAGTTACGCATAGCCTATAACTTACTTGTAGAGGCTTTTGACGCAGGGCCGGTTACTGAGATTGACAAAGTGAAGTTTTCCGATTGTTGAAGTGTTATTGCCGGGGAATTATTCCATTCACTAGCTGCCGCTGATTGGAGAGCAGTCCTAAAATGCGTTGCTCAAGCGCACATCCTGAGAGTGGAACTTGCGCCGTATGGTCTTAAGCTGGGCGCGTAACCACTGAGCTAACACGGCAGACAATGGAACTGGACAATCACTGCAAAAATATTAAAAGAAAAATGGGAGACATTGATGCCAACAAACTAATTATGGAATTGAATCGTTCTATTTAATGTCATTGAGAAAGAGAATGGGGAATGGCTTCTTCATTCCCTTCTTCTTCATTCACTCCTGGGCAATGGCCGTCTTCCTCCTCCTGTGAATGTGGTGCCGAGGAACAGACCGCAGACCACATCATCAATGACTGTACCATCTTCAAGCTACCTAACGGAGTGGAAGGTCTGCGCGTCATGGATGATGAAACTAAAGACTGGCTGCTCTCTAGCAGCCTTCCAGTGTAGTCCGGGAACATCGTGAATCTGGGGTGGTAAAAGGATAGACCCTCGGCCCCAGAAGCTCAAACGACGACAACGAGAAAGAGAGAGGACTTGTCACGGCAAGCAATTTTTAACGTAGGCCTACAAGAACAGCCTTCAGGAGATATATCCGAATTTGTTTGTTTTTCATATCTTTATCCTGCTTTGCGGAAAGCGGACTTGAGCGCTATGCATCGGTGTACGCCTTGCGACGTACACCTGACCCACGCTGCAGCCGACGGCAGGGCCGGATTAAGGTTTTGATGGACCTGGGGCTATATGGTAATCTGAGGCCTATATTTCATTCCCCTCATTGTACCAATCACAATTAAAATGAAAGAACAGGAAATATACTCGAAGTACAGTATTTACTTATTAAACACATTTAACTGACATGTTTTCTGGATTTAGCCTACTGTAAACAAAGCAAAGCTGTTAATAACATCATCGGTGTCTATTTTTTTTCCAAAATCTCGTTTTCAATGCAGAGTAGAGCTGAGAAATGCAACCTTTTCTGGCCCATGGATGAACGCAGTTGATTCTTTACTCTTTTAAGCACTGAAAATGAGCGCTCAACTCAACAATTATAAATCTTCAGACAAGGATGGGCTACATTCTTAGTGCAACAGATACGTTAGGAAATACATACATAAATTCATTTTCATTAATAAATCTAAACATTTGAGTTTCTTTCCCGCATTCGCTGTTAAAATGGTGTTGTTTTAGCAGTGCAGAAAAATGAATCACCTCTTCAGGCAGTGATTCTTCTAGAATCTAGATCATCTGGATTTGTGAAGCAATGTTTTAGCACTCTCTTCAATTTTACAGTTAGACATAGTGTGTAATTCCGCCAGAAACAAAAATCTTCTTTGAAGACGATCGTATGGTACAATTCGGGATTTCAAACACAAAATAATTTGGTCAATGATTGGCAAATATGAGTCTACTTTGAATCTGCTCGATGGACCAAGTAGCCTAAATTGTCTTCAGATCCACCTTCGCTATCCAAGCATACTTTTCTTCTCTTGTTTCTTGAGATTTCTTCAATCAATATAATGATGACAGCCACTTAATATTCTAGCCTTTTCTTCGATTCTTGAAACTGGGATCTTAATGTTTGAACAAAGTCATGTAGACCCTGAAGCAAATTTGTTGCCTTATTGAATGTAATTTTGCTATCCTGCAACGCCCGACTAGTTTTATGAAACCGTTCCATTATGCAACACCATAACTCAATTAAAATAACGGTTTCAAGCTTTTCCATTGACAAGATAAACCCCTTGGCTGTTTCTTTAGTCTGTGATTGTTCGTCATTGTCATTACACATTGCTTTAAAGACTTGAAGAACAGCTTGATAACCTTTTCTTAACGCATGTATAGCGTCATATCGTGCCTCCCACCGTGTATCAGACAAAGGCTTAATTGTTGACAAATGAAGTGGTTTCAGTAGGTCTCGCGCCCCTTGGAAATTAGCTGACGCCTCCCTGGGGAGGCGTGCCCCATGGTTAAGAACCACTGGTTTGCACAGTTAGCATTCGTCCTATGATTTTAGTCTTCTATTCTATCGATCCTGATTATAAGCATGTCAGTTGCTCTTAAAAAGTTGTTATCGGTGGGCCTATTCTTTTGGTGGGCCTGGGGCTGCAGCCCCATCAGCCCCCGCCTTAATCCGGCCCTGGCCGACGGCAATGTCTGTTTCCGGTTGTCTACTCTACTTATGACTTAAATTTGGTACTACCCATTACTCGAATCGATCACTGGGTAGAGGCAATTATCGTAAAATTTCTTGCCCAGAGAAACAACAGCAAGTGCGGGTGGCTGGAGTCGAACATGCAGGCTCTCGACTGCGAGCCCAACGCTTTAACCACTCAGCCACTGTTGCTCGACCATCTTTGCATTTGCATCAGAATTTTTCTGAGCGACCACACCAGTTACTGTCGCCAGTGCTGAAAGAACCTTCAGCAGAATGAAACTGATCAAGAATATCCTGCGCTCAACCATGACAGATGACAGGCTTTCTGCTCTTGCAATTACCATCGAAAACAAGATTGCCTGATTTCTGGATTAT
Source organism: Aplidium turbinatum (assembly GCF_918807975.1). Lineage (NCBI taxonomy): Eukaryota > Metazoa > Chordata > Ascidiacea > Aplousobranchia > Polyclinidae > Aplidium > Aplidium turbinatum. Next base: position 4,991,664 of record NC_137484.1, on the reverse strand, counting down.
GACGCATTGATTAAACAATTTGCGCAGAACAAGGCTCGAAAGAAGCGCTTTGCGTCATTATGGAATACATGTAGCCTACAGTTGTACACACTGTCACTGTAGAGCTATGTATACACAGTGGTGGGCGCAGCTAACGTAAAAGTTAGCTTTTAACTAAGAAATCAACGGATTTTCAATAAATTTACTTTTGCTAACGAGTCCGCTAAAATTTCTAAATATTAGCGAAAGTGTTAATCCGCTAACCAAAACGTTAGCTTCGCTAATTAGCGGTTAGCGGAACTGTGCCCTTGTAGGGTTTTGCCTAACTTACTGTCGTAATTTGGTTATAAAATAAAAGGATAATTTAAAAGAATATTGAGACTCTAAGTCTCTAATTTAAAAGTATACTTTAGAAGGATAATTTAGGCTTCTGGCTGTCTAGTCTAGGGGTATGACTTCCTACAAAAGGCAAACGAATTAAATAGAATCATACATTTTATTGTTTATCAATATTACAAGTTTTAGTATTCGGGGAGTTGAGAAAATACCTAACTAATTTAATTTATTGAGACGGGTGTCGGGTGAGTGACATTCTCCCGGCGTGAATTTAACCTTCTCGTTCTAAAATTCAGTCCGTTCGTTTTGCTAGTCAAATTCCGAATGCCTGTCATTTTCAATTCCCCGCTTACTTCATAATATACCGGTAGAGCCTTTTCATCAATAACAGCTATCGTAAGAATCAAGGGAAAAGCTATACCGGTTTCATAGTTATGTCGCTTTAGAAATACAGATGTGTTGAGCTAGATTCTGTGTGAGTGGCGTTTGTTAACAGGAAGCTTGACTTATGTTCTATGAGAACGTTAGGTTTTGAATTTGCAGCATTGAAATCAGTGGCGTATCCTGGTTGGTTGAGCAAGGGAAGCAATGAAACTCGTGGGGGAATAGAGCGTGCCGAAGGTACGTGTTTTCTAGGGGGGTCCGGGGGCATGCTCCCCCGGAAAAGTTTTGCAAAATTACACTCAAATAATGAATTATACTGCTTTCTGGAAACACTTTTAGGGTAATTTTTGTATGAAATTTATTAGCAGATAAACAGCTATTAACTTATTAAAGGTAGCTCTTACACACGAACGGGCAAAGGGCAAAAAATGCGACTATAATTAGAGAACACCAAAAACTCAGCTACAAAGTCAAGTCTAGCTTAGACCTCACATATCATGTCTTATTCCAAAGTCTATCCAGCCAGGATAACAGTGTAAAGCCAACATTTGGCTCAAACTTTTGCTTACAAGGCCGATATTATAACCATAACAGTGCCCTAGATTTTCTCATTACATAGCTCACTGGCACAACATCCAACAGAGCAGAGTTGCCAGACTATGAAAAAGTCTTAAAGTCAAAATAATACAAAGAAAAGGCCAAAACAAAGAAAATATTAAACAAAAAAGGTCAAATGGATATATTTACCAGTTTCTATCAAAAATAATAAAATTTACATATATATTTTATAACTTGTAGTGGATTTTAATAAATTGTAGCAAAAATAATTCTGAAAGTAGCCCAAAAAATAGCAAGTTAGCCTATAAAAGTAGCGGATGAGTTTTGATCCGCCACATTACGAGTATTAAACAAGTATAGAACATGTATTGAACAATGTTGAATATGGTTTCATCTGGTAAGGTTACAATATTAGAGACATATTGATTATTATGCATTTTGAAGAGTTATTTGAAAAAAAAACTAATTTGCGGAATTTGGCTAATCTGGCAACCCCGCGACTGGAAGCAATTTTTAAATCGCTTCCAGCGATTAGTTAAAAGAAACCTAAATTGCGAAAACTTTGCGCTGCTTTTTTCCTTTCTTTCAAACTTGTTTCTTCTTATTGCAAAAACGAGAGCAACGGATGCAATACGAATCTTCGCTTCCGTTGGCTTCCAACTTTTTTAAAATTAAAACCGAGTTAAAATCATACGGGGGGCATGAGTTAAAAACCGTTCTAAATCGCATTTAGGTAAAGAAATTACGAAATCGTTTTACTGAAAAATATCAGCTTCTCTTTTTTCAATTTTGACAGGGGAAGCAATGCTTCCCTTGCTTCCATTGAGGATACGCCCCTGATTGAAATGCATTTTGCAATACTGATAATTTTCGGTTAAATGTTAAAATATAATTTTGTTAGTTAAAAACATGGTACATGTTACACACTTCCCTCCTTACGGCAAAATAACAGATAAATAATATTACAATAACTCGGTTATACATGATGCAATAATATATAGGTGTGTGGTTATAAGATATGTTTTTTACAAAGAAAATTGACAATTGTAGGCTAACAATTGCTAGGGGAAGACACATGACCCCCCTCCTTTCGTGGGATGAGGAGATTGGACGCACACATAAGTTAACAAGTAGTCGATAACGTGATTGCAGGGATAACAGTCGTTTATCATAAGAGATAAAGCGATGTCTTAAGTTCCCTGGAAGCCCTTTGGCTTGGTAGGCTACGATATAGGCTACAATAATTGCGGGACTGTAATAGGCTACAGTAGTTGCGGTTGCAGGGGTAACAGTCGGTTATCGTAAGAGATAAGGCGATGTCTTAGTTCCCTGGAAGCCCTTGGCTTAGTAGGCTACGATATAGGCTACAATAATTGCGGGACTGTAATAGGCTACAGTAGTTGCGGTTGCAGGGGTAACAGTCGGTTATCGTAAGAGATAAGGCGATGTCTTAGTTCCCTGGAAGCCCTTGGCTTAGTAGGCTACGATATAGGCTACAATAATTGCGGGACTGTAATAGGCTACAGTAGTTGCGGTTACAGGGGTAACAGTCGGTTATCATAAGAGATAAGGCGATGTCTTAGTTCCCTGGGAGCCCTTTGGCTTGGTATGATATACACAGATTGCACTTGCAAGATAAAATACACAAATATGGTAGGTTAGGCTATATAGGCAGGTGAGTGTCCTTGATTGTTCATGCCCCGCGTCCGGGGAGATAGGCTTGACACTCATAGAAGCAACCATAATAATAATAGAATAGCGGTGTGCTACGCGTGCGCGAAGGTTGTACTAGCTAGACAAAGATGGCGTTTGTGAGAGTAATGTCTTTGAGGACCAGTTATGCTATACAGTTCAAGCATGTTGAGTTCGAGACTATGACAAGCAGTGCTGATGAGCAGTTCAGTTTATGTCTGTTGACGGATGATGAGCAGTGAGCACGACATGAATGAGTGGTCAGCTTGTAAGGTCGCAAGCTGTAAAGCAGACGTCTTGGGCAGCTGAATGCTGCGGCGATGTTGTTGAAGTAGAGTGCTTCTTGTGTGAAGAAGGTTTGAGTGCGTAACAATGCAACTACTGTGCACGGTAGTGCAGTTTTACGGCGGACATGGGATTGATCATGTTGAAAGTTAACGATGCAGCTTCGGTGCATGTAGGCGGCAATGAGGTCAGCCGAGTTGACGTCGTGTCCGTAGAGCTTCTTTAGTAAAGGCATGTCTGAATAGAGGCATCTCACGTGGAGGTAAGTTGATGAGGGCCACGGTGTGGTGGCGATGACGTTGATAGCTCTGTCGTGTCATCCGTCGTAGTGCTGTCAGTCTCTCAATGTCTCTTGAGGTCTCTCAATGTCTCTCGCATCTCGTCGTAGCAGCAACCATGTGGCGAGGTGGCGCATCTGCAAAATTCGATACAGAGTAGCATCCGCGAGATACATGTACTGTAATTATAATAATTAGTAATGTACTTATACCGTACTGTAATACGATAAAAAAGCATAAGAATGGTTAAAACGACTAAACGACATGATTTAATCATGGCAGCAAATGCCAGGTTCTGGAAGCTGTTCAAGTGTGAGAACAGGCAGGAAAAATCGGTAGACTGTATCTGTAAGTATGTACAATGTGATACAATAAAGGGGAGGCAATGTCAGTGAATGAGCGAAGTCGTTGAGAACGAATAGCTTAGTTAACGTAGGCTAGGTGAAATGATGAGCACCTAAAATTGTAATAAAATGCAGTGAAAAACAGGTGGTGATGCGATATCAGTGAATGAACAATGTCAATGAGACATGGCGTAGCTAAAAGTACGATATGTAAAAGCGGTAAATAATAACATAGGATAAATGGGAATACTACGTAACATGACAGTGTCATGGCGTAGGCTAAGCTTACGGCTAATAGAATTATGTAACAGGAAACAGTAATGGTTCAATAGAACATACCGAGATAAAATCGGTAGGCATAAAACGTCTAGCATGTTTTGTAATGGTTAATCAACGTTTGAACGACGTGGGATGAATGGTGCTGTTTAATCGATTTTAGAACGTGGCAGCGCTCCTGCCTTATCAAGAAACAAAAGAAATTACATGGCCAAATGCCAACCAAGCTTTTACACACAACGTTCCATATTCAGGGTAACTAACTGTGCATATACTGCAATTCCAAACAAAAGAAAACAGCGGCTAAAACATAGCTAAACAAAGTTTCTCAAATCATGTTAGCTCCTAATAATTATAAAAAAATGGGGGGAACGATAACAACCTTATGTGTCCAGGCGGCTTCGCATGATTTCCCCTATCCTTTGCCCCAGGGAGTTGCACGAACTGATAGCTTCAGCTGAGAACGTATAAGGGTACCAAAGTGTCTCCTAGCCGGAGTAAAAAGACGCACAAAAATTACGATGGTTGCTTGGGAGCGAAACCACAACGCTTTGCAGAGCGGTGCCTGCACGTCTGTATAAAATAAGATTGGGACGGGGTGTCCTGCAATCTGCGATGCCGAGTAAGGCAAAATAAAAGGAATATTAAAATGAGCTAAAAATTTAAGTTACATTTGACACTGTGAATTTTAAACAAAAAATTACATGGTTATGTTTCCCTGAAAAGGCAACTTGTTGGTAATTACTAATTAGTAAATCTAATTATTCTAATTTGAACGTCTAAAAATATTAAAAGTGGAAAATGGCGCTTCGGCATGTAGATAAAATTTTCGACATCGGCGGCTAAAGCGGTCTACCGCTGAACAATTCGCCTTATTACTTCCTATGATCGAACAACAAAAATCAGTTACGTTTGACAAGCAATAAATTGCCGGCGTTGCGCTTAAGAGTACAGTAGGCTACACAAAATTTATTGTCGAACTAACGTGTGAAATGTTATCAAGTAACATGTTTTTAAAAGGTATTTATGATAAAAATTGTAGCATAGGGTACTTACCAGATTTTTTTAAAGCTAGTTTGGAGAATATTTCTAAACTTACTTGTCTGAGTGTCACCAATGTGGTAGGCTAACATTTATATTACATATGTCAAATTAAAGGTTTAATAAGTTAGTTATATTAAGACTGTCTGACCACCTGATAAATATTCGGTCCAATTTGGCTACACTAAAAATTTTTTCACAAACTAAAAATTTTTTACTATCCCGGACGAGCCCCCAGTGTAGGGTTTTGCCTAACTTACTGTCGTAATTTGGTTATAAAATAAAAGGATAATTTAAAAGAATATTGAGACTCTAAGTCTCTAATTTAAAAGTATACTTTAGAAGGATAATTTAGGCTTCTGGCTGTCTAGTCTAGGGGTATGACTTCCTACAAAAGGCAAACGAATTAAATAGAATCATACATTTTATTGTTTATCAATATTACAAGTTTTAGTATTCGGGGAGTTGAGAAAATACCTAACTAATTTAATTTATTGAGACGGGTGTCGGGTGAGTGACATTCTCCCGGCGTGAATTTAACCTTCTCGTTCTAAAATTCAGTCCGTTCGTTTTGCTAGTCAAATTCCGAATGCCTGTCATTTTCAATTCCCCGCTTACTTCATAATATACCGGTAGAGCCTTTTCATCAATAACAGCTATCGTAAGAATCAAGGGAAAAGCTATACCGGTTTCATAGTTATGTCGCTTTAAAAATACAGATGTGTTGAGCTAGATTCTGTGTGAGTGGCGTTTGTTAACAGGAAGCTTGACTTATGTTCTATGAGAACGTTAGGTTTTGAATTTGCAGCATTGAAATGCATTTTGCAATACTGATAATTTTCGGTTAAATGTTAAAATATAATTTTGTTAGTTAAAAACATGGTACATGTTACACCCTCTACAGGCTTTACTGTATAGTGTAGTGCAGGGGTCACCAAATGGCAACCCGCGGGCCGCATGCGGCCCGCCACGCTGTATCGCTGCGGCCCGCGGAAGGTATCAGCGTACAAGTATAACCAAAAATACTTTTCTTGAGGAGTCAATGAGCATGAAGATAAAAAATACTTTCCGGGAAGCATATTTTCGCTTTGCATACGATTCCACCGACCGACCATTCAGATTGTAGTTCTAGGCGGGGGTCGCTTAAAGTTATTCCAATGCGATGTCCAGCCACACTGTACCAGTGGTTGATTAAAACGTCTGTTTTCGAATTCCGAAATTGTCTGTGAGCATAGGGTTGCTTATTTTAAGTTTGTAAGTGTCATGTAAACACTAGTGTGCGTTTCACCGTTATTGTGTTTCACGAGCAGTGTTCTCGTTAAGCAAGTTTTTGTTAGCAAAATAGGCCGGTGTGCCAACTCAATTTATAATAAATTGGCAAAATATTTTATATAAATTTAAACACATTTTCTGGTTGTATCAAGAAAATGCAATATCTTTTGGCAGGTGTTGGTTGTATTGTATTACTTCTGGTTGTATTTTCATAAGACAACTTCTGGTTGTATTATGAAAACATTTAGTTTGGTAGCCTACTGCAAAATGTTGTTAATCAACAATTCTTGTCATGCTGATAAGCACCGCAAGTGACAGTTGTCTAATAATCAAGAAATACGGTTTTATAGACTCTCACAAAAAGATGAAAAACCAACTCATTGCTTTTTTAGAGGGAACACCGTTCATGAGTTACGATAGAAACGTTTTTTCGGTGATTTCTACAAGCGTTTGTTTCATGGTGCCTAGTTTCTTTCTCCCTGTTATTGAAGCCTATTTTTCGCTGATATGTTAGCAGGTCACTGTTGTTGCCTGTATTGCGATGTGTCAAACATTTCTTTGGTTACTGAAACTGTTAATTGCAAGGTATCTTTTGTGAAGCGACGTGACAACATCACTCTTGCTTGGCGATAAATATTCTAATGAAACCGTTCGCCTCGCTACAAGTGCGCAAAACAAGTGGCCTCGTTTATTAGACATTGTTAAAGAAGTCAAAAGTGTTGTTAAGGGAGCTTGGTCTGGCAGTAGCGTTGTTTGACTAATTTTGTTACTGCGGTATTCTAAGATAAATAGTAACAACATGTAACGCTAAATACTGGGTACGAAATGCGTTCATTTCTAGCATAAGAGTCAACCTACCTAAAATTTTATTAGTGCGGCCCGCCACAGCTCTCCTAAGTGCCAAAGTGGCCCGCATGCAAAAAAGGTTGGTGACCCCTGGACTGTAGTGTATATACATAATATGAACCCTGCATGTTGTGTAAAATAAATACCACATTCCAGTTTCTGCGTTGTAAGGGGCCCCCAGACTTATGTTCGGAGGAGGCCACATTCTTTGTTGCTACGGCCCTATACACAACACCAAAAAGTTTCAATTACAACTGCATGAAAATGCGTAATTAGTTACATATAATTACAATAACAATTGGAATTTGTCCGCCCCGTTGGCTCAGTGGTTACGCGCTCGTCTCAAGATCAATCAGCGCTGGGTCAGCTGACTGGGTGTGCGCTTGAGCAACAAATTTCAAGGACTGCTCTCCATTTAGCGGCACCAAGTGGATGGAATAATTCTCCGGCAACAACGCTTCAACAATCGGAAAACTTCACTTTACCAATCTCGGTAACTGGCCTTGGGTCAAAAGCTTCTACCAGCTTCAACAAGTATGCGAAACGACCAGGAATAGCCTACCAAGGCTTTATCAGTCCGAGGATAAACCAAGCCAATTGATCGAGCTCTGCTTTAGACACATTGCCGTCTGCCGAGGCGAGCACTCCATGAGCAAGGGGCTACCAGTAGCCTACTATTCTTAAACCTTTCAAGATTTCGCTACTTTTTCCAGTTCGTTGACGTGGTGGTATCGACTATTGTAGCATCTTTCTTGTTCTGGACACGTTAATAACAAAAAGTAAACGATATCATTGACATGATATGATAAAATAATTAAATCGCGATCGGGAGACTAAATATTACATATTAGTGTAGGGTTTTTACTTAACTTATTGTCGTAATTTTGTTTATAAAAAAAAAAAAAGATAATTTAAAAGAATATTGAGAGACTCTAAATAAAAAAGGATAATTTAGGCTTCTGGCTGTCTAGTCTAGGGGTATGACTTCCTACATAAAAGGCAAAACGAATTAAATAGAATTAGCCTAATCATTTTTTATTACATCAAAGTTACAAATTTGGTATTTGGGAAATTGAGAAATATCTAACCAATCCAGTTTATTTCGACCGGTGTCAGAAGAGCGACATTCTCCAGTCGTGAATTTAACCTTTTTAGTTCTACCGTTGTTCAGTCTGCTTGCTTTGCAAGTCTGTCTCTGAGTGTTTTTCATTTTTCAATTCCCCGCTTATTTTATAATGTAGTGCCTTTTAGATTACATCGTCTAAGTGGTTAGGAATCCTGGCTTTCACCCAGGCGAGTTCGATTCCCGGTATAGAAACATTGATGCATTGATGGGTCTGTGGTAAAATTCTCACCTACCACGCGGGGGGCAGGTTTCGACTCCCGGCCAATGTAATTTCATTTTAAATTACCGTCTAATCCGGTATTTTACAAATCTGCCTAGATCTGTGTATTCGATAGCTACTTTTCTTTTTTTGAAAATAACTTTTGCTTTTTGATGAAAACTTTCTGGTTTCGTCCGTCAGCTCTAATGATTATCGCGTGACTTTGTGACGAACGAAGATGCTTCAAGATCAACCGGGGCTGGTCCGACTCTCGAGATGTGCACTTGATGAGAGCTTGATCCTTAGCAGTTTTGCATAGGCCTACTTGTAGAGGTTTTGAACCACTGACGCAGGCCCGGGTATCGAGATTGACAGAGTAAAGTTTCCGATGGTTAAAGTGTTTTTGCCGGGCAATTATTCCATTCACCAGGTGCCGCTGAATGGAGAGCAGTCCTTAACATGCGTTGCTCAAGCGCACACCCCGCCGAACAAGTCCAACCAGCGCCGCTTAATTTTGAACCATTTCAGTCAAAGGGAAAAAATTCCTAAAATCAAACAATCACATTCTTTTCAAAGAGCGATAGTTCAGTTTCTTCTTCTTCATCGGGTACGGTCATTTTTCTTAATCTGGTGTGACATCCCACTCCCTCCATTTAGTTCTATGTTTTGTTTTTGTTACTAATTTTGACATTATTTTAGTCCTGCAATTTTCTTGATGTTGTTAGAAAATAATTCTTTTTTTAGTCGTCCTATGAGTAGGCCTACCATGGCATATCAGCAAAAAGTAAAAGAAATGAACAGGTTTGTATGCTTCATCCAAACGGACTGTTTAGAATACGGGTACAAAAAAGATTTCAATTCTTAAAATCTTTGGAAAATATTGCAATATCGGTATTGATAGTGTAGATAGAGTAGGTAGTATAGATAAATACCATTGTTATAGTGAGGTAACCTATAAGATAGCACATAGCCTACATAAAAATATTTAGCCTACAGCCATACCTTCTAAAATCAGGTTTTAAACAAATGTTTGTTACAATGTGAGCAGGTAGGCTACTTGTCTAACCTTCGTATCCTAAATCAGGTTCAGGAGTGTTGCATAAAATCGCCCGATTTGAAATTCTGACGTCAATCTTTACATAACTCCACTTATTTACGAAGGCACAACCTACGGACAAGTAATTTTATCCTTTGTTGATTTGCTTTACACATTTGGTTGAAAAACTTATTATGCAAACAAGAAATCTTATGAGGGAATCGTCTCTCAAATGCAACGGTGATTCAACAGTGAGTTTATCATTAAACCAATGTTTACTTTGTTGTTCAGAGTTGGCGAACAAAGACGTGCCAGGCTTGTCAGCGCATGCGACAGCAAAATTTTATTCGTTTTATTTCCCGATTTGTTCTGAAGTGCTGCGGACAGTTAGTAGCCCAGTAACCTATTCAACTGAAGTTCAAGTCGGGTTAACTTAATGCGCAAAAGTTCGACATCCCTTTCTAGCAGATATGTTGGTAGACAATCGTGATTAGGACTCGTTTTATAGATTTGAAACTACTGGACGAGGATCGATAAAAATAACAAATAAAATATACAACAGAAAAAGAATAATTGTTTTAATTCGCGTCCATTGTGATAACATACAGTAGGCTACAATTATTACTGTATAGGCTACAACCAACACGACAAATGGCTGAACCGCTGAAAGCAGCGAATGCCACTTTAGTCATTGATCCATCGACAGAGGTTGTGAAGTGTCTTGCCAAGACAGAGGCGCGCGCTTGCTGGCTGTGGCACACTGATATTTTTTGGTCGGTTACAAATGCCATGCAAGCGATTCCATCACTTGAACCACTAACTTTACTACAGAAAAACAGAAGCTTAGGCCTACTACAGAAGGTGTTATAGGCTAGGTGGAAATAACTTTAACTTGACCGTCATTGTTAGAACTAAGGTCAAGGCACTCCCACTCATTGTTTTGGAAATTTCAGGCAGCCTAACATTGAATAACTTGTTCAGAATGAAAAGGTTATTGTCTTTGAGCGTATGTCTTTTGTCGTTGTTGGTTATAGCACAACCGTGCTTAGCGGCAGGTGAGTTAAGTCAAGCCTGATATAATCACAAATATAGACAAAATTGTACTTTTGCTGACTATAAGCCTACTTTATTATATAAATTTATCAGTTTACTGCGTAGCGGAAATTATCATACCAGTTGGGCGAATATTATGCTACATCATCAAATTTTCCCTTTTTTTAACAGCACCGAGAATGTATTGACATCATTCAATTTACTATTTGATTGAAAGTCTTGCAAAGTTTCTACCGTACTAATTATTGATTTTTTAGTGAAAATGTTAAATTGATTTTGTAGGTTAGTTAGATTGACCAAAGGCCTAATTCAGTGGTTCCCAACCTGGGGGTCGCGACCCCCAAGGGGGTCGCAGAGCTTTTTATAGGGGGTCGCGAAGCTGTTGCTCATGCAACAACAAAAGTGAATGTAAGTAGGCCGAGGTACCGGTCCGCTAGTAGTATGTGCCAGGCTACGTTTACATGACGTTTCATTGCGCCCGAAATGAAAATTTTTCGTTTCGGTTAGTTTGCCAGACTCGTAGTCTGTTTGCATGCGATGACCGAAATGAGATTCGTGGCGGTCTGGATTTTATGTCGGTAGTTTCAACAGAAATGAAACCGAAATAAAGTGGTTTCGGGTGATGTAAACACACCGCAATGAAATCCTAGCAACGAGATTAGCCCTAGTGCTAGTAGTTTGTGGTCTGTTTAAGTATTTATTTGTAGTGTAGGAGGAAAAGAGAACTTGAACATTAGCCTACATCAGTGCGAAAGCTTTGTGTTTTTGAAATCATAATGATAGATATTTTCAACTGGGACTAGAATGCTGGTTGTTTAATTTAAGTGAGCAATTGCGAACCAGCAATACAAAGTCACTCTCTCAATTTTGGTGTGAAATGTATGATTCATACCTACAAATTTCTAAGCAGGCTTTTCAAGTATTACTGCCCTTCGCTACGACGTAGGCCTATCTAAGTGAGAGTGGTTTTTCAGCTCTTCTGCATATGAAAACGAAGGAAAGAAATAGAATGGATGTGGAAGACGACATGAGACTGGCTCTGTCTAGCACACAACCTCGAATTTCACGGTTAGCTGCAGACGTAATAAGGTCAACCATCGCATTGATTGTCAATAAATGCAAGAAAAACATTTTTAGTGCTGCCTTTTGTTGTATTATTTGTTAATAGTAGGCTATACTTGCATTTAGGAAAGAATATAAGTGGAGGTCGCGGTATCTACGAAATTTTTTAAAGGGGGTCACCAAGACAAAAAGGTTGGGAACCACTGGCCTAATTGTAACACCCCATATCGCTATTGTACCCGACGACTTAGTCGTTCACAACAACTGGACTTTAAATCTGTGCTCTTGTTTGGTTCTTTTATATTTGTTGCAATGTTTCTGTATTGTGCTACTTTTTACTATACAAATACTGCACTGTAGAGTAGGTTTAAATATTGAACATTTTATGGCTTAATTTAGCCATCGCTTAAGTTGTGATCTGTTTTAATTTTGTGATAAAATTATTCATTTTTAAATTCATTAAAAAGTTCTTGCAGGCTAGTAGTTTGAGGTAAAATCACTGGATCAAGGACAAAAAGTTTAAATTTCCAAGTGTAACGTTTTAATTAAAGCCTAATTTGCAACTCCTTGTTGTAGATGGAACGGGAAGCGCCTACCTACAGCCCTGGATTGTTGGAATAATTGCAGTCGCTGTATTTCTTGTCGTTGCATTTGCTTTTCTCATGCTCAACCACTACGTGTGCGAACAGTTTTAGTAAGTAAAAGCTACAGTAGCCTACACTAGCCGAGATTTCGAAACCTTGTTAAAAAGTTTGGTGTGGTATGCGATCACAATTCTGGTCACGTTTTCTCTAACACGACCGTACAGAAAAGTATGATTTTTTTATCAAGATTTCCGCCCCGTTAGCTCAGTCGTTACGCGGCCGGCTCAAAATCACGCAGCGCTGGTTCGACTCTCGGGGTGTGCGCTTGAGCAACGCATTTTAGGACTGCTCTCCATTCAGCAGCACCTAGTGAACGGAATAATTTCCAGGCAACTTCAACAATCGGAAAACTTTACTCCGGCAATCTCGGTAACCGGCCGTGTCAAGAGCCTCTACAAGTATGCGAAACTACCAGGATTACCCAATCCCTGAATCAACGCTTTGTTAGTTCGATGATAAAGATTCAAAACCAACCAACCAAGATTTCAAAAATGGGCTCTTTCAATATCGGAGTTAAGTTGAAATATTACTGCAGGAGGGTCTGCTCTTTTTGTCACATATCGTGCTTGTTTTAGCTATCATAAAGCTAAAAAGTGCTGTGTTGGTAACTTAAATGTGGCTAACAATGCATTTGGATGAAATGAATAAAAAGCTAAAAATCAAAACGTGATGAAATAAATTATTTTAGTGAAAAAGATGAAGATTATCCTGACGAAGAATTGATAGACGATTCAAGAACACAAGCCGAAAAGTAAGGCTTTGGTTGCTTTCATTTAAAAAAAGTGAAATACTTTCTTGACTCTTGAGTGGTAGAAAATGAATAGGCTATGATTACGAGAAAAGAACAAGTAGGCTACCAAGAAACTGTTTTTTGCTTCGAATACACAATAGGTGTTTTTTACAACGATAATTCGATACAATGATTCCAAATCTGTGACTTGCGACTCCAAGATAGAATAAAACATATTCGAGGTAGTTGTTGTAGGCTACTTAAACTCACAACAGACGAAATTTAAAGTTTTCTCACTCTCTCTTATATCGTTATCACTTGTTCTAGCTTGCGGATGGAATAATTGTTTGGTGTGCTCCACTAAATTCTTTACAATATACTGTAGTAGTGTAGTCAATTGACATTTTTAGGTTATTTTCGTTTACCTTTCATCAATTTTCGAAAGATAAATTTACAGTAGGACAATATACCTTACATTACCTTAGGTTACCCTGCTTTTGAGTTTCTGTTGATAATAATTTATAATAGTTTATTGTTTTAAAGTCTTTTTTTTAACACCTGGTTTTATTGTTACCGTGCGGCTTGGCAAAGTAGGATCCGGTGTAATTATTGAGGGCACTGAAATCCAAACAAAGAAACGATTTCGAGTAATGGGTGGTACCAAATTTAAGTCATAAGTAGAGTAGACAACCGGAAACAGACATTGCCGTCGGCTGCAGCGTGGGTCAGGTGTACGTCGGAAGGCGTACACCGATGCATAGCGCTCAAGTCCGCTTTCCCGCAATGCAGGATAAAGATATGAAAAAACAAAACGTAGAACATGACGTGCGTTTTTTGCCTGAAATGAAGCTACGCCACAATTGGCGTACAAATGTTCACAAACAGTAATCTGTACGCTGGCTAATTGTGTTTTCTCTCGTTGTTTGTGAAATAAAGTTGTGAGTTTTGCTAAACAGTTGATAATAGCCCACAAGCCCTACATTGTAACTTTTGTTATTTTCAGTCACTACGAATCGTTCGATGAGAAGAGGAGTCCCGGATCTAGCGATTCAGAGTAAGTTTTTTGCTGTAGCCTATTCAGATGTACGCCCTGTAGTTGACGATATAAATCAAGTAAATGGGAAGGCAAGGAAGCCAGTCTTCGTGTCCGCCTTCAGGCATGCCTTTAAGTGTTCTGCCAAAGACACAGACGTATGATTTTGAGCTGTGTCGAGCTGGCGCCCTTTCAAGCGTGGTACCAAGCGACAACTCAGGATTTAACAGAGTTGCGTGTTTGCAACACGGATCTTCCACTTGAGAACTGACAATTTTTGGAATACGATATGGAAATGTGTTGGCAAAAAAAGTGTTGCCAGGAAAGATATTTCAAGATTGTCCTTACTCTATCGATTCTTTCTTAATGAGATGCTTTTTCTTTGCAGAAGTCCAAGCCCATCTTATGCCTTTGAGAATAAGACCTTCTCCAAAGTTGACTACGAACAAGAAACAACTGCGCTCTGACATGTTTGTGAAACCAGGACAATAAATAAAGAGTGCAACGTTAATTCCGAGTTTGGAACAATGATTCAATAATAACCTTGTAAAATTTATCTTTTGTTGCATACACTGGTGTATTTGTTGTTTTAAGGTCCAACCTAAGTCGTCAATTTATTATTTCTCACATCGTTTCAACACCTGGTGACAACTTTGATGTCCAGAAGATTTTAGATCAACAGCATTCATGTAGAGTAGTCTGTAAATTTAAAAATCTAACGGGGTTAACCCAAGTGTTGTCAGGAACCTTGAATCGAGGCAAAGCCGTATAGGTTGGATACATAAGGAAAGCAAGAAATACACTTTTCCATAAACGTTTATAAGAAAATATTTTAAGAGACTAATTTTCTACCAATTACACCATCGTATAGTTTATAACTTATGCAGGTTCTTTATATTTCAAGAAACTTATAATTTTAGTTCGGTAAATTTATTTTGAGTAAGCCGCTACCCCGACATGATGTTGATGTCCTATTAATCTTCAATTGTCAAATCACTATACAAGTGTGACGTCATCGCTGTACAGCCTACAACATTCATTGCTTGTCATGAGATTTGTTAATTTGTTTATTGTAAAATAATGCACTTTATTCAAGGGAATACCAATATAGCGTAGCAGCAGTAAAATATACTTTTTGCAGTTGTAGTCCATTTGTTGTGAAGTGCAGACACACAGCCACAAGCACGGCATGTGGCATCGACGTTGAATAAGTTGCTAAATGCTCAAATGCGCCACCGTTGGGTCATTCAAATACGCTTCCTCTCTTCACTAGTTGCGCTGTGTTACTGTGATCAAATTCATGGAGCCACGCCACTTGTAGATCACCGCCTGTAGCGATAGCGCTTGAAATGGAACCAGAGTTGGAATATGCTGTTGAGAAACTGGCAACGGAACCCGTGCTTGTGCGAGTACTCCCACTCTCTGTTAACAATCTTGAAGGCGATGTCTTGGTAGGGGGGACCGGCGGAAAAGCGGAGAATCTAAAGCGGAATTTAACATTTAGTCGGAGCAATAGCAACATCTTGAAATTGTAAAAATTCTGAACGCGTCGCTTTCGCAGGAAATAGGGAATAAAAGCGTCAGTGAAAGGTAAGAACCAGTAGCCATGAAATATATTTGAGAGCAGAAACATGGCTTCTACTATAATGCAGGTCACTGCAGAGTGTGAGATTACTTCGGTGATTGGGGCAGTGAAGAAATATAAACCATTTTGCTAACAGCCACCATACAAAACTGACTAGTAACTGTCTTGGAAAAGGTTAAAGTTAAAGATCATTAGTGCAGAATTATTTCATTATCTTGTGAGGAGATATAATGGGAAAGATATGTCAAGCCATCACTAGTTCTACTTACCGCAAAGTCAGTGCCATCTCCATCGGGGGTGATCACGTAGGTGGGGGGTTCTGTGCGATTTATCAGGTCCGGGTAAAAGATGTTGAACTTATAACCTTGTACAACCTTTGGTGGCGGGTTATCAAAGTCATAATGCGTCTGATTGTATTTGTTCCATTCGAATCCTGTGTGTACGCGGTTGAAGAACCTCGGCTTTCGTGGTCTGTACTTGTCAGCCCAAAGGAAAACCTGAGTACAACATTAGGAGTGAATGACGGTGGTGATCTTGACTTGCAAGAAAACAAAACACATTAAAAAATATCTCTTCAAAGTCAATGGTGGTGGAAATAGCTGGATTGCGAATTACTGTAAATACTCGCGAAAGTTGGGAGACAAAAACATCGCAAATCTGAGGTGGTAAAGATAGACCTTCGGCCCAAGAAGCTCGGACGAAGAAGAAAGTTCGCACCAAAAAAGCACTAATGAGAGAAAATGCCCACTAACTTGAACTAACATTATTTTAAATCATGATCCAACTGAAGCAAGAGAACCTAGATGAACATCTCAGATGAAGATACTAAAAGGACCTAAATAATTATCGTGGAAGATCAATAAACAACCTACCTGTTGCGTGACTGGAGCCTCCACTGAGAATTGAGCTTCTTCCTGGGTATCCATCCCTTCCTTGGCTCTCTTGATAAAAGCATCTTCCTGACCAGATTTTGCATTCCCGGTTTTTGAGAGGAGCCTTCTCTTCCCCTCCATGGTGAGAGCATCCTCATGAGCATCAATGATCACAGCATCAGGGGGAAGATCCTTGCCTTGCATCAGACGGGGACTGTAATTTCCTGGAGAAAACAAAACCTAATGAAGCAGACATCCGGGGAGACTGCATCTTAATACACGAATCGATCCATTCAGTCGCTCAGTTTACAAATGAAACGCTGAAAATTTATTTATCATCATCACCGTACACCGTTGTTAAAGGAGAGTGGAGAAGACAACTTAAATTGAATGTCGTTGTTTTTTTACTGGTTAACTTTTCATTGAATCAATTCTTTCTTGATTGACTGACACTTTCACCAATCCTATCTCGTGACAACAGCTATCAGTGCTCGATGCATATAAAATGCATCAGCACAAGCAGACAAACGTGTATTGCCATGCACCTCAGCCACCTTTATGATCTCATCACGCGTACAGTTGGGGAGAAAATGATTAACAATGTTCACAGCAATAATATCAACATTAGAACAGAATCTAATTATATTTGTTAAATTTAAACAATAATTGAAGAGTTAATTGATGGTACGTCGTCGTCGTCGTCGTGTGAGCCTCTGGGGCCGAGGGTCTATCCTTTTACCACCCCAGATTCACGATGTTCCCGGACTACACTGGAAGGCTACCGGTACTAGAGAGCAGCCAGTCTTTGGTTTCATCATCCATGACACGCAGACCTCCCACTCCGTTAGGTAACTTGAAGATGGAACAGTCATTGATGATGTGGTCTGCGGTCTGTTCCTTGGCACCACATTCACAGGAGGAGGAAGAGGCCATTCCCCATTGGTGCATGGTTGAGCGGAAAATCCCGACGCCCGTACGGAGATGGTTGAGGTGCACCCATGCCTGTCTTGGTAGTGTTAGGCCGATGGGGCGTGTGTCGGCGTTGGGGATGAACGAATGGAGTCTGTTGGCGCTTGACTTCCAGTCAGAACTCCATTTATGGTCCGCCCAAGTAGCCGCAGAGATGTCTTGTACATCAGCTTCGTTGATAAGAAGTTGAGCGGCTGGCACGAATGGTTGTCTTGATTTCAGTCGACGGGGGTGCTCGTTTGGGAGAGCAGAGATCTTGTAGTGGAGAAGGTGGTTAGGCTCCAGTGCCCGTCGACCGAGTGGCTTCTTCGCGACGAAGCTCAGCGGGTTGGATGCCAGCGAGAATGGGGAGATTGTCCAATGGTGTGGGACGCAGGCATCCGGTCACTGTGCGCAGGGCGCTGTTTATGGCAGTGTTGATGTTGTGGCAGTGAGCACTGCGGCACCAAACAGGTGCACAGTACTCTGCTGAAGAGTAAACAAGGGCTAAGGCTGCTATAAGCAAAGTGTCAGCCCTCTGGTGGTAATTGATGGTACAGAACTTTAATATAGCGAGTACAAAGGGTGCTCAATGCTCATAGCTGCAGGTTTTCGTCTGACTCTTCAGAAGCTATTGCCAGAATGCAGACGACAAGCTCCTAAAGAGAGTCAGACAAAATCCTACAGCTTTGAGCAACCTTGTACTCGCTATTGTTAAACAATAGGTTTGGAATGCTTCAGATAACTATAACTTTTACAAGAGCATGACTCAGTCTCTTTGAATCTAACTGTGTTGTTACATTCATTCACTTGGCAATACCTTCATCATACTCTTCCATGCATCTTTCTTCAATGTCTTCACGAGTGAGTTCTTTAGCTTGTTTGTCAATCTGTTTATCTTCCTCCTCTTCTTTTATGTCTTCCTCTTTTTCTTCTTGCTTTATCACTTTCTTTGATGTAGATGGGCCAGGATCGGAGTCCTAAGTTATATATAAAGAGAGAAAAGAAAATCGATTTAACAAATAACCATTATTTTTTTTTTTTAAATAACCATTAAAAACTGTAGAGCACGTTTCAGGAGCATAGCAACCAATAAAATGGTTAATTCTGTTGCTTCGTGTACCACAGTCCACAAAATACCTAGGACTAGGAGCATGGAGAAAGAAATGATAAAACCACACGAAATAAGTTTTTGTTGACATGAATGCAACACAAAGTTTCAAACTTTTGCCAAGTTTAGCCATCTTGAATTGCGTCAATTTTCCGTGGAACAGAGAATATGTGTTTTGTTGCAAGCTCTAACCTTAGGCATAACTGGTAACAAAGGCTGAGATGGGAAACTTTCTTCGGCATGTTGTTCCTGCTTCAATTTGTACAGTCTGCTTCGGAGTAATTCCTGATGTCGGTCCCGGAGCCTTGCCCGGGCGAGGTAGGCTTTCAACTGGGATAGCAGTGTCTCCCAGTATCCGACATCAAGGCTTGAACCACCTGGGTCACAAATAGAAGTAAAAAACGTTCAAAAGCTTGAAAGCAACATCATTCCAACTACAAACAATAGCATCATCGATGATTTGGTCTGGCGTCAGTGGTTTCTCGACGGCAAATCCTTTAGAACAGTGCAAAATTGACAAAGAAAAAGCTGATAATATATTTTTATTAATATAACTAATAACACCAGCTCATTGCATGATCAGATTGGTTTTCTACTTTTCGGAGAAATCCTTATTCGAAGACAGCCTTTTTCGGAGATTTCTAAAATCTCACAGCGGCATCTGTTTATTGAAAGGAATTAGCTTATAATAGAGTTAATCGAATAAAGTCACAGCGAAAATGTCTCATTATTAAAGTTGCTAGATATCGCTATAGCCTATACTCGCAAGATTATTGCTAATTCAAATCTACCTTAGTGAAAGATAACTTTCTCGTTTGCATGGACTTGGAAAAGTAAATACAAAAACCGTCTACCCTAATGATCCCTACAAATTCTCTAAACAAAAAGCCGTCGCTGGAGTTAAGACAGTGTTTCCCAAACTTTTTTTTAATAGCGCCCCCTGGAAAACGAACAGAGTATCAAAAACCCCTTCGACAAAAAAAGTACAACCAAAGTTATTTTCCATTCATCACAACTTAAGACCCAACTCTAATGAGGCTGGTGCAATGTCATTAGCCTCTTGATATCGGGTTTCAGTTTGGATAGGAACAATCTTAAGTGTCCCTGTCTAACTATGTCAAGACGGTTTGTTTTGTTATCCCGAAGCGTTGTCACGGCACTGAAAGCACGCTCTACCAAGTATGAGCTGGGAAAAGCAATGATAAAAATTTTGACCGTGAGGGTATTTCTTTTTGATTTGGTTTTGCAGCCAGAACAATTTATACGAGATGTTGAACTTCGGTTTGAGTTCAAAATCGCCTTGCAATGTTATCAGTTCCTCCTCAAGAACTTCATGTTTAAAAATATCACAGAATGGGTCGATTATCCAGTAAGGGATTTCTAACTGAAATACATCCTGGAATCGAGCCCCATGTCTTTGTGTAGTTCTTAAAGATGTTTGCTGTACGTCTCTACATCAACATCAGATATGCCTCTATCACTGGTATCAAGTTGTTGCAAGTTTGAGAATTGGAAAAATTCTCGTCTAGCTAAATTTCGCTGACACAACACGAGCTTATCACTGCACCCAGACAGTGCTGATTTCACCTTGAATAGATTTACTTCGTTATCCTAAAGGGATAAATTAAATTCAATAAATTTGGATAATATGTCTGACAAGTAGGCGATATCATTTCTCACAACCAGGACGTCATTCGCAAGGCCAGGGTAAAACTCGGTAGAAATTCCACCATATTTTCAAACAGCGAATAAAATCGTGCAAGGCAATTTCCCTTGGAAAGCCATTGTACTTTGATGTAGACTAGTGAGCGTTCAAAAGCTTCGGCACTAGGAAAATTGCCCGTCGGATAATTGCCCGCCGGAAAATTGCCCGCCGGAAAATTGCCAGCCGGAAAATTGCCAGCCGGAAAATTGCCAGCCGGAAAATTGCCAGCCGGAAAATTGCCCGTGTGGGAAGATTGCCGTCGAGAAATTGCCACCCGGAAAATAGCCCGTCTTTGAGTAAGAAATAGCTGCGAAAAAAGTCAAGCTGTAAGTCTGTATTGAACCATTGTTCCTCTAATAGTTTAAACTTAGCACCCAGCTGTGATAAATGGTGTAATAAACTTTAATCTGCGAATGCCAAACTAAATGAAAAAATGCTTCTGGAGAATATAAATATAAACTCTCGATCTCATACCGACAAAAGTATACAGCTTCACTGAGTTCTGAGGACAATCTTCTTTCAGATTCCGCTATTGTATCAAATTTTGTCACCCCAAAATGGTGACCGTCATAAAAAGTGAGCAAGTAAAAGACATGTTTGTAGATGAATTGCAATTTATGTATCATCGGAATAAGACGAATAAAAGTGGTACTACGATTTATTGAGAGTGTAGTGAAAGAAAAGCTACAAGTTGCAAAGCAAGATTACACACGAACTCGCAGATTGACAATATTCAAATTTTAAAGAAAGTAAATGAACATACACATTCATCAGGTAAAGATATTGTGGAAGCAAAACAAGCTTTGAAAGATGAGGTAGTTTCTTCTCACCAATCACGTCGTACCTTAGTTTCTGAGTGTGTTTCATCTCTAGACGAATATGCACTTTCCCAAATACCAAGTTTAAATCACATGAGTAGAAATGTTAGGAATTGGAGACAAAAAGCATGCAATTTTCCACCTGTTTCGACTGTAAGAAGCGGCTATGATATTCCATTGCAGTTTCAAAGTCTTGCTTCAGGTGAAAGATTTCTACAATACGATTCTGGAGTAGATGATGGTAATAGAATATTAATGTTTGCGTCAAATGAAGGGCTCGAAGATCTCAAAAAGTACAAGAACTGGGCGGTCGATGGGACTTTTAAGGTCGCTCCAGACATTTACTATCAAATTCTTACTGTTCATATTCAAATCGCTAATGTAACAATTCCACGAATATTTGGCCTTTTGCCAAATAAAACCGAGGTTACATATGGAGCGGTTTATGCCAAAATTAAGGAACTGGTTGGTGATGCTCCAGAGCATGTGACAAGTGATTTTGAAAAGGCTTCAATGAATGCAGTAAAACAAGTCTTCCCGGGTGCTACTCATAATGGCTGTTTCTTCCATTTCTGCCAAGCTCATTACAGAAAACTTGCTGCCATAGGAGCAACACATGAATACCATAATAATAAAAGCTTCAGTTTGAAGATGCGTCATTTTTCTGCTCTCGCGTTTGTTCCCACTCAAGATGTTGTTGAAGCTTTTGAGGAACTCTCCGATGATGAAGAAATCCCTCCTGAATTTTTATCCTATTTTGAATTCACCTATATAGGAATTGAAAGGGGAAATCGACAAAATAGGAGGAGGGACCTCCGGCAATTCCCCATTGCTAGTTGGAATGTTTATGCTCGTTTTGAAAATTCATTGCCACGTACAATAATACCGTCGAGGCCTTTCACAATTCTTTAAATAAATCCGTTTGTTGTACTCAGCCTAATATTTGGAAATTAATCAATGCCTTAAAAAGTGAAGAAGGTTTAGCCCATGCGAGAAGAATTCAATTAGAAAGAGGGGATACACTTCCCATGCGAAAAAAATACCGAGACTTAGATGCCCGGCTTAGAAATCTTATTTCGAAATATGATAGTAATGATAAAATGTCATATTTAAGAAGTGTGGCCTATAATATGCATATATTTTGAATTTTTAAAGTAACCCCCATTAGGCTTCACCGACATGCCTTTGTAAATCCCTGTAATTGATGTTGTTATTGTTAACTATGAAGTGAAAACTTGCTGATCTGCCATGCACAACGCACATGACACGAACTGTTATGTTGCCACCTTTCTTAATTGTTTTACACTTTGTATATTATCATGGAATCGTCCGAGTGTTTTGATGGATGTATTCTCATTATTTGCTTTCTGTATGATCGCTTTGGTTAACACACGAGCAACAATAGTAATCATGTAAATTTCTGATATCAATTAAACCTTCCCCATACTTATCATTCCCGCATGAAAGTTGTTGCTACTTTCAATGTCTAAATCAGTGGTTCCCAACCTTTTTGACCTTGCGGCACCCTATCAAAGAGATAAATAGTTTGCGGCACCCTGGCAAAACTGGATCAATGTTATGAGGTTTCTGTATTTCAAATACTCAAATAACTGTATGAAATAACATAGAATGAGTTTTACAGTATAGCGCGCGTAAATAAGTGTATTTATTCAAAAGTCAGTGTGAAATTTGGGCTTGACTTCTTGCGCAAAGTCCTATAATATCTGGGGGCACATACGATAAAGTCACTCGCATTTCTTCCTCGACTATAAGCAGTCGTTCACGTTTTTTAGTTTTTATGTTTGTTAATACGGAAAATCTACTCTCACATAGGTATGACGTGGAAAACTGCAGAAAAAGCACAATAGCTTTCTTTCAAACGCAAGGATATTCATTTTGAATTTTTATCCAGAACTCGTCGAGAGGCATCTGCTTGTGCGTAACCTTAAAATTTTCATCGTTACGAATGTCAATTAATTCGTCTTCTTCTTTAAGATTCAATACAATATGAGAGTCAAGTAAAAGTGGATTGCTTACCCATGCGTTAATCCCCCCAATGCTGGCATGTGAATAAAATATATTGCTTTACAATGGTTCCCAAACAATCGTGTAATTTTATAATCGTTGCAATTTGACTTTGTGCGCCGTGAAACGTAAAATAAAATCATGAAACCTGACAATAATGATGCGTTTCAAACGTTTTTATGGAAGGAGCAGCAACGAGTCAAGATCTCTTTCACGCTGTTTTTCCTGGGTGAGAAACAAAGGCTTCCGCTAGCGACTTCCCCACTAAGCGACTCCAGAAAGGAGCCGGGAATAATTGCGAGACGCGAAACTGAATACGCTCTGAAACTCGGTTTGAAGTAAATAAATTCCGCACTTAACGGGTTAGGCCTAAAGTTAAAATAAAGAATGGGCCGCAGTATTGCAATATCTCAATATCTCGCGGCACCCTTGAGCATTGCAATTGGCACCCCGGTTGGGAACCACTGGTCTAAATGATAAATTTATGATGTGATGTGCCTTTATTACTGCGAATTACCTAATGTACATTTTCAAGTTTGCTACAAATTAAAGTAGGCTACTTCATGAATTTCGCTTAATACATGACAAAGATCAACGTCAAAACGTGATAATTACATCTCGTCGCACCAATCTGGTTGCAAGGGTTCTAAGTTTAGACTATTTGAGGAACAATGCTTCAATACAGAAAATTTGCAAATTAAAATTTATCACGCCTTTTATCACAGCTGGGTGCTAAGTTTAAACTATTAGAGGAACAATGGTTCAATACAGACCCACAGCTGGATTTCTTTCGCAGCTATTTCTTACTCAAAGACGGGCAATCTTCCGGGTAGCAATTTTCTCGACGGCAATCTTCCCACACGGGCAATTTTCCGGCGGGCAATTTTCCCACGGGCAATCTTCCTGTCACGAAAGCTTCATCGTTCTCATTGCACAATCGTTTGAATAAACGTGTGTTCAGAGCGTGCGCTTCAATTTTATTCACTACTTTGATGGCAGTCTTCAAGGACAAGTTAAGACGAACGCTCATGTTTTTGATATAAAAATTTAAAAAAATTAAGCAGATGAGAATTTAGTGTAAATCTACTGTTCATGACAGGGTAAGTTGTTGGTATGTGTGTAACTGCACCGGTTTACTTTCAGCGCTCCCCAATCGCCCAGTTTATAGCCAGCGCCCCATTCAGGGTGGCAAACGACCCAGAAGGGCGCTGGCGCTCACTTTGGGAAACACTGATTTAAGAAATCACCAAATCAGTTTTCTCGGAATCGGATTTCTTCGAACCGGGCCATTCCGTGATCAGACACCGACAAACCTGTTTCAATCTTGGATTTGATGTTAGTTTTGAGCGCCAGCAACTGTGTGTATGTTTTGCTTCGAAACAAAGACGCCACGTCATCGTTCACCGCTTTATTGACGCCCTCTCTTCTGACGTCACGAGAGTTAGAAAACTAGAAATTGAAGCAGAAGTTAACATTGAACGAAAATATTTCGCATCATGTTAAACCAGAACATGCAAACGGCCTTGATCACTCAAACTTTACGGATAGAAAACAATTGTGGTTGGTTGCAATCATAGGTCTAAAAAGGTCGCCATGGGTACAATGTATCGAACAAAACAAAATAAAGCTAACGCGACCGTGACCGCGACCCGAGGGATTAGCAACAAACTATTGTGGGGATTTTTCACGATTTCTTCATCATAGCGATCAAATTAATTGTATCAAGCATCATATAAAACATGGCAACATACGCTATCAGCTGAAAGCTTCCTTAGTGTTTGGAGCTCATCGGTTGTCACCACGGTGATGTCCTTCCAAAACTCAACGTTGTTACCTGTGCAAATATTTCTGTTAAATACTGCAACTTATAACATAAATACAAGATTCGTTGAAACTAACTCCGCATCTATTCACAAAACCACTGCATTGAAAAATTGGTAATGCGAGAACTGCCGGATGGCGAATGAGTATCGAGTATTTGAATCGGAAAATAAGGAACAGTGTTGCCAGTTGCCTCATGGAATTTAGGTGAATTGAACCCACACGAAGCAGTAGTTAATCACAATCTCCAGGCCACAACAACCACGTAGCAAGTTAGTATTGCTTTGTCTTGCGCATGATCTACGTAACCAGCATTTTATCCACTAAAGATTAAGCATCTACATCTTCTCATAGATTCTAACAGTATGCAAATTCGAGTCGAGCGGTAACCACTGTAACTATTCAGGGGATCAATAAAATAAAATTCTTTCAAATATTGAGTTGCTAGTACAAAGAAGCCTGGACGTCCCAGGAAGACATGGAGTGATACCATAAACGATGACAGGAAGCGGTGGCAGGTGGATCGTGATGAATGGAGACTGAGGATGTGCCTTGCCAGACCCCGTCCTACCCTGATTCTAGGAAATGAGACGTAAAACAGGGAGAAGAAGATTGAGTCTATTGCTACAAACCCCGTAAATAGATTTATGGTATGAAACGATACCTTGTTCCAGCTCCATGTAAACCTTGATATCTTCAAGTAAGTCTTCCAAGTCAGTCATGGTGAGTCCATTCAAGTAAGTGTACGGCTCATGCATCTCCACACCAGACAAGTCCTCGGCTCCCTCCTCGGCACTGCTGGCGTACTTGGCCAGCAGGTCTATCGGCTTAGCTCGGCCATCTTGGATGCGGATGCGTGATCGGAGTTTTGCTTGTTCGAGATGGAATTTATCTTCTTGATCTTCCCAAGCCTTTATGAAAAGGTCAAGGATTGAAATGTAACAGAAAACAAATTGATAATGATATATATTATACCGGTACAATGTATATGTATGTATAATTGTATATTTGAGGGTTACTTCAAGCTGCAATTATGCGGATAAAAGTAATAAAGTGATGAATGGCTCTTGGCTGGTTACCAAAGTTCAAAACAAGCCTCTTTCTCTATTTTGCCTCAAAGATGTGTGGTCTTCATACCGAAACATCGGGGTCGACTAGTTGTCTGCAGTAGCTCTTTCATTTCTCTCTATTGCTGGTATCTTTACTTTTTAAGTTCTTCTTCCTCAGGTCATCCTTCACAGTGTCCTATGTTTTTTTGGTCTTCCTTTCTTCCATTTTTCCGTCACTACCTCATTCCAAACTCGCTTTGTCAAATTGCCAAAGAAACAAGTCGCGTTGACGTTTAAATGCCATTAAAGTATTTTGCACGAAACAAGTCAAACTTATTAATAGCTTGAATCAAAAATAGAAGTTTTGCGTGAAGTGCGAACAATCTCGTTTGTTAAAACATTGAAAGAAACCACAAGGTTGTGTGACAAGTTAGGTATATTTTTACGTACGACTATGTTCCATTACCAGTGAGAGCCCTAATTTTGACTAAAACAAATCAACTCTTTGATTGCATAATGCATAGTGAGAATTTTATAGAAAAGTTGCCCAAAGAATCAAAATTATTGTTACACTGACAGACCGACTGGTTACCTTAAAATGTTCGGCTTCTTTGTCTCGTTGCATCATTTCAACTTCTTCGTCGCGAAGTTGCCGCTCTCTTTCTCTTTCCAGCCGTTGTTGCTTGACCTGGCAATGCATGAACGTTACACATTATCTGCATGATTGCCACCATGCAACCCTGGTAGCATGTCAACAAAAACAAATTGAATGGGATTTTGCAACCCCCAGGTTGGGCAGCCTTGCTCTGTACACACTAACAATTAAAATGACTGCTCTATATAGTAGCCTTCCAGTGTAGTCCGACAACATCGCGAATCTGTGGGAAAAGGAGAGATCCTCGACCCCAAAGGCTCATACGACGAAGAACAATTAAAATAAAGATTTTTTTTATAATCTTGCCTGCATCAAACTTTGTTCCAAACCCGAACACAATGAATTGCGTTGTCTGTCTCATCCATAAATATCATTGCATACAACGATGGTGACAATGTGAAATATGTACATCAGAATGGTACGTGAGTTGCTTGAGGCTGCCCGATTGCAAGTTTTGTTGAAATTACAACTTAGACATATTTAACAATCACCTTGGCAAGTTCAATTTTATTGGCATCTTGCTTTTGTTTGATTAAGTTTTTCTTCTCATTGACAGCCAAGTCTTGCAAACCCTGCTTTTCCAATTTCTTGTGCCAGACAAAGGTGTCCAATAACTTGCCATCACCGAATGGATTGTCTGTGTTGGTGTATCTAAAAGCCAACAACATAAGCTGGTCATAGAAATACTGTAAAGGACAAGTGAATCTTTAGCAGAGCTGTGGAATCAGGCGAAAAATATACGACTCTGACTCCTCGGTTTATAACAAGCCGACACCGACTTCAGTGTTGCCAGATTTTGTTTCATTTTTGTCCTCTATTTTAAAAATTATTGTTCACTAAAGTTGTGATCAAAATTGAAACGGCGACTTTCACAAAAAATGACAAGAACAAACATTTCTATTTTCGAAAAAAATTCAAGCGCAATTCAAAAAACAAGAAAAATATGTAAAAAAAAAGATTGCAAACAAAAATTTACAGTTCATCGTTTTCTATCAAACCGGAGTCGGCCCTTTTTTTTAACATCTCCGACTCCGGACATATGAAAATCCCTCTAACACTTAAGCCCTGATCTTTACACTTCAACTGCATTGACTACAAACTCTGTAATAATAAACATGAATATTACACAATGTTCAATATTACTTAGTAAAGTATTCGTTAGTATTACTAGACATAATCAACATGAATAAATGCTTTGCAAAGCAAAATAATACATGATATTACAACACATTACATGTGAATGTTGTTCTAACTGAAAGAAATGGCATAACTCACCCCATGTACTCCTGGTCCCAGCCCATTTTTTCTCTTTTCTTTCTCTCCTTTTCTTCCTTTTTTGCTAAACGTCTTGCACGCTTTTCTTCAGGAGTTTCAAGAGCCTGAACAAATTTTACATTATTCCAAGCTTATTTATATCATTCTTCAAAGGCTTTTTTAAGGGTCCACGTCTTTTAGGCGCAGACAGTTAGGCGCCGGTCAAATAGGCGCGCACACTGTGGCGTCCGGATATTTAGGTGCGGAGCACTGTGGCGCCCGTTCATTTAGGTGTTATTCCTAGTAAAAATCTGCAGATAGTAACAGCTCAGCTTTGGCAAAACCTAGTCGGGGTTTTGACGGAAAACTAAGTTACTCTTCACTCAAGCCTACCATCCGCTTGAATATAAGCTAAAGTATATTTTTTACTGATGTTTAGTGTAGTTATTGGGCTATTTGACTTAGCTAAAAGTGAACTCAGTCATGTTCGGAAACTTGAATAATTTCTTGATAAAGCTGTCGCCGACGCAAACCTGGACAAACAACAAATAAATGCCAAACACACGCATTAAAAACACAATAGGCTATATTTTTCTGTTCTATACAACATTTTGTGTGAAAAGCATTGCCGGATAAAGCAGCTTCACTGACTCAAGCCAACACTAACAACAAATAAATGCACGCGTAGACGCGCATTAACAAAACAACATGTTTTTCTGTTCAATATAACATTTTGTGTGAAAAGCATTGCCCTACCTTTCAAGCTGATACAATCTGCAGACTTTATTAGGAATAGCACCTAAATAAACGGGCGCCACAGTGTGCGCGCCTATTTGACCGGCGCCTAACTGTCTGCGCCTAAAAGACTTGCTCCCTTTTTTAAGTATAGTCAAGTAATGTAAAAAAAAATTTTTTTCAGAAAGGTTGCCCTAGATTTTTTAGTTATCAAGTATGACCACTAAAGTTGGTCACAATATACAGACCATGTATGTCTATCATCCCCCAAAGAAATTTTTTAAATCCATGAACTGGTTTGAAGATTATGCACAAAAAACCTGAAATGTTTTTTACCCCAGCTTTGGGGTAAAAAAAAAATTTCATGGGGTAAAAAAACGGGTCTGCTACTATTCGGTGAGTCCGATTCGGTGAGTCTGATTCGGTGAGTTCCTAACTTCTAACCTCTAACCTTAACTCCTAACCCCTAACCCTAAAACGGCAATGATTATTAGGCTACGGTACCCGATAATTTAAAAAAAAAATTGAAAAAATCCCCCGTTAAGGGATCGGACTCACCGAATCGGACTAACCGAATCGGACTCACCGAATCGGACTCACCGAAACGGGCCATTCCGAAAAAAAAACACCTGTTAGTATAGCAGCTTCTTCTTCTTTATTATTATAATATTGATTTCATATGTTTTGCTATTGATTTCATATGTAGTGTAAATGATTCTCTACCAGAGGAAAGAAGCTTTGTGTAACTCATATATCAAGGAGTGTGAGAGATGCTGAACCCATAGTCGAAACCGACCGGATGGGTCATCAGGCCTCGAAATTTGTATTTTTTTCCGGCGGTCAAGCATGTCCTACCGGACTGGCCCTTTCAGCGGACATTAAATATCTCAACCGGACATATTTTTTGCATGTAGATTTTGCGCAAAATCACACTACAGTATTGTGTAGTCGTGTTTGTAGAAGAAGATTTTCTACAACAGAATAACTCTGCAATGTCCGCAGCAGTGGCCGAGTGGTTAGCGCGTTGGGCTCGCAGTCGAGAGCCTGCATGTTCGACTCCAGCCACCCGCACTTGCTGTTGTTTCTCTGGGCAAGAAACTTTACGATAATTGCCTCTACGCAGTGATCGATTTCGAGTAATGGGTAGTACCAAATTTAAGTCATAAGTAAAGTAGACAACCGGAAACAGACATTGCCGTCGACTGCAGTGTGGGTCAGGGGTACGTCGGAAGGCGTACACCGATGCACAGCGCTCAAGTCCGCTTTCCCGCAATGCAGGATAAAGATACGACAAACAAACAAACAATGGTTGATGGCTTAATTAACCGACCCTGAAGTATACTGGAGCAGATTGCTTGCAAATAAATCAGTGCGTTAATGACAGTCGTGTAACGACGCAATAAACACAATCGAAAACAACAATCCAAATTTCTTTATTACAAAAACAACTACGATCACTTATTCCGTGGTTTTCGCGTTATAGAATCAGTGTGCCAAGCGATTACTGCCGGCGCGGGGTCGTAAATCTCTAGCTCAGGACCGTCCAGACAAATGCGCATCAGTGACTCAATATCAATAGTGTTAGCCCTCAATAGTGTTAGTGTTAACTAACTAACACAATAGTGTTAGTCTAACATGCTCCCTTCCGTGCAGAAATTCTTTTTCTATCAGTATCAGCGTGAATAAGGTCGCCACATGCGCCTAAGCACGTGCGGAACCCAGCTGAGACTTGCTTCTCTGTGACGTTTCTTTTTAACAAACGATCAATGTAACGCAATAATCCTCATTGTTAAAATTAGAATACATATCCTGCCGAAAAGTTCAGACAACTTTATTTCAAGGCAACATTGCAAGGCGTTGAAATGATGTAAAAATGGCTACTTTTGCCATCAGCTCGTTAACCACGCCACTCTAATGTGATCTTTAAAGCAATAGCCTGTACTGTACTATTATTGTTTCAGCTCCGTATTTGTTCACGTTAAACAAACAATTGTAACAATTCAAATTTAAAATATCTTTTAGTTGCATTAGCTCTATTTTTGTCAAGAATTTTGCGGCGATCATTTATGACCGACCAATGAGTCGGCTTCGGCAGACATACGAGGTCATTCCGGAGGTCATGTCCGCCATGACCGCCGGAATTTCGAGGCCTGGTCATGATGATGATGTAAACGATTTTGCCCACAATTTTTGTATGCAATTTTTATTAAAATACACATTAATGGTAATGGCAAGGGCACAGGAGGGGTTGGTATCATGCTGGCTGAAGATTGGTGGGAGAAGGTATTCGAAGTGAGACGCATTTCCGACAGGATACTCTTAGTGCGTTTAGTTGTGGGTAAAGTTGTGTTTGCTGTCGTCTGTGTTTATGCTCCCCAAGCTGGGCTCAGCGAAGATACCAAGACTCAGTTTTACGAACAACTTCAGAGCCTTATCACCACTGTCCCTGCCACTGAAGAACTGTTTGTGTGCGGTGATTGGAATGGCCACATAGGCAGCAATCCAGACGGATACGTAGAAGTTCATGGTGGGTATGCCATTGGCCAACGCAATGAGGAAGGTGAAAGACTACTTGAATTTGCTGTAGCAAACGACCTGGTGATAGGGAACTCCGTATTTAAGAAGGACCACAGACATCTGGTCACTTACCAATCTGGAGAAGTTTTGACGCAGATTGATTATATCCTATATCGGCGCAGGTTCAGAAAGCATGTTACATTGTTACAAATGTAAAAGTCATCCTGGGTGAAGAATGCGCATCCCAGCACAGACTCGTGGTGTCGGATATGACGGTACAAGCTTCACACAAACAAAAGCGACAGTTTAAGCCCCGCATAAAACTCTGGCAGCTTAAAGATCCAAACAAACAAGCTGAGTATGCTGAACTCTTTGCCTCCAAGATTGAAGGAGCCCATACAAGCACCACTGTAGAAGAGATATGGAAAACTCTGAAGGAAGGAGTCACTGAAGCTGCACAAGACACTTGTGGTGTTTCATCTAGGCACCGATGGAGAAAACAAACCTGGTGGTGGAATGATACAGTGGAAAATGTTGTGTAGGAGAAGAGGAGATGCTTAAAGGCATGGAAGGCAGGAGGAAGCAGAGAAGCGTACAACGATGCCAAAAGAACTGCTAAGTATGCCATATACAATGCTAAAACCTAAGCTGAGAAGACACTATTTCACAATGTCAACTCAAAGTCAGGGACCGTCTACAAGCTGGCTAAGCAAATGCGGCGTGACAATCAAGACGTTAGTGGTGATAAACCCACCAAAAATGATGCCGGTGAACTCTCCCTCAACGAGGAAGGAAGGAAGGTCGCTTGGAAACAATACTATGAACGACTTCTCAATGTAGAGTTCCCCTGGAACCCGGATAATCTCTCAGATGAACCATCTGTTGAGGGCCCTAGTGTACCAATCACCACCGAGATGATCGAAAGAGCCATCAGTAAGATGCGCATGGGCAAAGCTCCTGGTCCTTCAGGAATAATAGCAGAGATACTGAAGCCAACAGGCGAAACTGGAGTTGCTCTTATACGAGATCTTGTAGAAGCTATTGTTAGCGAGGGTCGTATACCAGCAGACTGGGAAGAAAGTTACATCGTCAATATCTATAAAGGTAAAGGGGATGCCCTTGATAGGGGTAATTACAGAGGCTTGAAGCTGCTTGACCAGACCATGAAAATACTTGAGAGAGTGACAGAACAATTGATTAGGCAACAAGTACAGATTGATGAAATGCAGTTCGGCTTCATGCCAGGCCGAGGTACAACTGACGCCATCTTCATCATCCGTCAACTTCAAGAAAAACACCTTGCCGTAAACAAGACTCTCTATATGGCCTTTGTAGACCTAGAAAAAGCCTTTGATCGAGTGCCAAGGAAGGTGATCTGGTGGGCCATGCGAAAGCTGAGTGTTGAGGAATGGCTAGTACGGATAGTACAATCAATGTAGGTACCTAAATGCTAGGAGCTGTGTGCGTGTTGGGGATGGACACAGTAACACTTTCAAAGTAGGCGTAGGTGTGCATCAGGGTTCTGTATTGAGCCCACTGCTCTTCATCATTGTCCTGGAGGCCCTGTCACTCGAACTGCGCACAGGCTGCCCTTGGGAGCTGTTGTATGCGGATGACCTTGCCATTATCGACACCTCATTGGAGTCACTAGTTGACAGAATCGCCGCCTGGAAGAAGGGAATGGAAGCAAAGGGCCTAAGAGTGAACATGGGTAAGACCAAAATAATGATCTCTGGCATCAACCAGAACTCCCTAAGAAGATCAGGAAAGCACCCTTGCTCGGTATGCCTAAGTGGAACCGGTAGCAACTCTATCTTCTGCACCAATTGCTCCAACTGGGTCCACAAAAAGTGTAGTGGAATTAAAGGGTCACTCAGACCGGACCCACACTACTCATGCCCACGCTGTCAGGGCACAGCAAGACCAATAGATGGCAGGCCGGTAAGCGAGGTTGAGATTGAAGGTGGCACACTTGACGTGGTAGCTGACTTTTGCTACCTTGGTGATACCATGTCTTCTGCAGGGGGGTGTGAGCATGCGGCTATAACTCGGTGCAAGTCAGCCTGGAAAAAGTTTAGAGAACTTCTCCCTATCCTCACAAGCAAGCAACTTCCTGCTGCAACCAGAGGACAAGTTTACTCCAGTTGTGTGAGGAGTGTCATGCTCTATGGCTCTGAAACGTGGGCTACTTTAGCAAGCACCGTCAAGCGCCTACAACGTAATGACAGAGCGATGGTAAGATGGACCTGCCTGGTCGGGCCTGAAGACAACATCCGGTTTGAGACTCTGCTATCAAAGCTCAAATTAAAAGACATCAGTGAAGTCCTCCAATTAGGCAGACTGAGATGGCTTGGTCATGTTGAGCGCAGCTCAAGCTGGATCTCACAGGTCAGATGTGTCAACATCGCAGCACAGCGGGGTCAAGGTAGACCAAAACTTTCTTGGGAAGAACTTGGAAAACGTGACCTTGTAGCCCTGAACATGGACTCTGCCAACCCAATAAATCGCAAAGTGTGGAGGAGAAGACTTCGTTCTCGACAGACAGACAGGCCACACCCTCGACATGAGGATTAATTCTTGGCCTGTATAATCTAAATTGGTTGATGATGATGATGACATTGTGAAATCGAAAAGTCTCATTTCTGCAATAAAAACAGCAGCAAGACAAAAGATTGTGTCTAGTATACTTATGCAGTGCCATCCTGAATTTTATCTGCAGCTCTAGTTTGAACATGCGAGTGGGCGATTAAATTTCGCGAATTGTGAATCCTAAAAAATCAACCAGCAGTTTGTGAATAAAGATACAACTAAAAAACACCAGACAGGAAATAAAAGAACAGTTTGTGTATGTATAATTGTATGTGTTGTGCACTATTGATCAATAGATCACTCTGTACTCTTAATCTGCACTATTGATCGACTAACCCACAACGCTAACCTTAACCTCGGACCCTCAATTCCAACAAACATCAATTGATTGTGCATAACACATGCATACATTAGCACTGATGCATCCAGAAGTTTGTTTTTGTATTTTTTGGTGATTTACTGCTTGGCAGTTGACACCAATACAACGGAATGGCCCGATTCGGTGAGTCCGATCCCTTAACGGGGGATTTTTTCAATTTTTTTTTTAATTATCGGGTACCGTGGCCTAATTATCATTGCCGTTTTAGGGTTAGGGGTTAGGAGTTAGGGTTAGGGGTTAGAGGTTAGGAACTCACCGAATCAGACTCACCGAATCGGACTCACCGAATCGGACTCACCGAATAGTAGCAGACCCCCAATACAAAGCCAAAACATTCCATGAAATGCACTGGTTTTTTTACCCCAAATCAACGAATTTTATTGGGGTAAAAAAAACACCTCAATAATAATTTACACAAACATTTGGAGGCCCCAGTCTTTGTTGCATCTAGTAGCCTCATAACATAGTACTCACAATATAATATTCATACTACCTATCACTAAAATTTAGCAAAAACGTTTAATAAACTCCTCCGAACCTTTTTTTGCACCCTTCGCTGGTCATATTTACTCTATTTAACATATCTCTTATTTGTCAAATCCAATGTTTTTCCTCTACCCCTCAAAGTAATCACCAGAGACCACTTAAACAGACACTAAAAAATTTGAGTGAATATCTACTCATTTTAGATGTGAGATAAGTGTTTTTTTTTACCCCAATAACCCCACTATTTTTTTTTACCCCACTTGACTATACCACATCAAAATTTAAAAAATAAATTAAGACTGCATTGCAATAGTTGCTGTTATGAAATAAATATACACCACATTATATTCTCTTTTAAAGCTACAGTATTCTCATTTTGATATAGAAAACATCAGGATGAGTACCACAAACATCAAACGCACGAGATCGATCAAACTGGAACATCATTGTACAATGTACATCGAGGGCTGTATCAGTGTATCAGCCATGATACCTACAGAGAGACCACAAACATAAGAAATAAACCTCAAATTAATTCAAGGGGAAAATTTTAAAATGTTTGCGGAAACTCCGATCAGCGACATTAGCTGTGTTCTATTTTTTTTCTTGATCTTTTCAGGGGACGAAATCGGTGGACAAAGTGTTCAGGGGATGGAATAGGTTGCATCCACCTCACATAAAATTTATCCCAAACACATAACAAGCTAGAGCTCAGCAACCACATTGCGGAATTCATTAAGTTGAATCAATGCCTTGAAAGGTAATACAACCAGCAAACATTATCTGAATATTTTGGGAGTATACTATCTTCTAAAAGTTCAAACTTTCTTTTACAATTAGTGATATCTTTTGAGTTGACAATGTTCAAACTGATACAATCCATGGCATTATAACATGGTCCGAATAACTTCAACCAGAATGACACAATCTGTATGCAACCATACCTGAATTCCACAAATCTATATGCTGCTTAATGCACATGTGTTGAAAAAATTATTTGCAGAATATCTTAATTGAAACGTATCGTATTAGTGAAGAAGTTAGGTAGAACATATGGAAAGACTGTAACAATCATGAGATAGAAATATAATTATTGTGTCCACAGAAATGAATAGAAGGCGAGATGAGAATGAACTCTATATTGGCTGAAAAGACTTTCATTGAGATTACCAAGCAAATGTTATGATTATGTTGTCCAACCACTGTGCAGTGTGCATGTTTGGTACATGCATGTGTGGCATAAAAATATCCTGGTTTGTTCAATCAGATAGCCGTGATGGTTGTGACAAAGATTTATATATGGTACAAGCAATCACATTGAAATCATACAAGACATTCTTTTCTCTGTCTTACCTTCATAATTTCTTTTTGGTTCTTTTTTTCTTCTTTTAATCTTTCTCGTTCTCCTTCTAGTCGTGAACGATATTTTGAATCTCTGAAAATTTAAATAAGATATTTATTTATATACATTTCTTATCATTTTAGTAAACAGAAATGACATAATTATATATAACATGAAAAGTACATGTAACTTAAATGCTTTGCATGTGAAAACTACAAACAAGTGAAGCATGCTGTTGAAAGAACATAGCCTTCCAGTTTCCATTCTAAAACTGTCGTTCTACTGAACGGACGTGTTTTTTTTTCTCTGCTCTCTGGTTTTAAGCATAATGCCAAGTGAGAAATCTAGAAAGTCTGGTGCTTCTGTAAGAGAAAACGACTCAAACAGATCTGTTCAAGACAGCGTGGATAAGGTTTGAAAACTGCTTGCCGAGAGTGGAAGAATTGATAAATAAAACAATGGCAAAACTGGTACAACAGCACGAGGAAGAGGTTTTACTACCGTACTTAAAACTGAAATTGATCAACTAAAAAACAGCCAACTTTATCTGCAATAAATATTAAATATGAAGAGTTGAAGAAACAATACGAGACCGTGGTGAAATCAAACAAGGTACAGGAAACTGAAATTGAAAAGCTAAATACTAGTGCAAAGAAATTAAAAACCAAAACAAACGAAGAATGTATCAAATTAGATAATCCAGAACAATACGTAAGACGACAAAATCTTGAGTTTGTCGGAATACCTATGAGGAAAAATGAAGATATTTGCAATATTGTTATTCAACTGGCCAGCAAGCTTGATGTAGAAGTAAAAGAAGCTGAAATTATAGCAGCACATCGCCTACAACAAAAGGATGATGCGAAACCACCTGCGGTCATTGTGCGCTTCAGCAATTGCAACGTCGTGCACAACCGCATTTATAAAAATCGTGAAGCTGCTCGAGACCAAGTATTCCCAATAGAAGGAATGAGAGAACTGTACATCAACGAAAATTTAGCACAGCAACGAAAGAGGCTTTTCTGGCTCTGCAAACAATACCGATATATATGTAAGAAAGAGTGATGGATTCGATTCAATTATAATTAACAAAGAAGACAATCTAAAAAAGCTGTGATGGTGGGTGTATTTGTTCCTCTTTTCTTTACTTATAAATTACTTTTACCTGTTTTTAACTGTTTTGGAAATGTCACAACAGTATGCTTATGGAATTAATAGATCGAGACTTTAGTAGTAACTATTGAAATGTATGTGAAAAACACACAACCACCAGTGTCATAAAAGAATTACTTACTAATGCAACATCAGATCTAACCGTTTGTCATGTTAACATAGTGAGTCTAAATAAAAACTAGATCAACTCCTTTCTGACATTTTAAAACCAATTGATATACTCTGTTTGACTGAAACACGACTAACCACTAGCACTGAAAGTCTCGTTCGGCTTCCTGGGTACAAACCAATTAACGTCAATTCCAGCACAAAAGTAGGAGGAGCTGGTATCTACTTGTCAAATAAATTAATTTTCAATAACTTAGACACTGTCCGCCTTAATTTAAAAACTGCGAAGACATCTGGGCTGAAATCTCGTTGCCTAACAATGAGTTCTTTATCATCGGATTGATTTACCGCCATCCTTCTAGTGACATAAGCTGCTTTCAGGAAAGCTTTATTAATTGGATTAAATCATTCAAACCTAAGCAGAAGTATCTGATTCTAGGTGACTTCAACATAGACTTTGGAAAGTATGTATATATAATGAAAACAATAAATTCAAACTTTACTTTGATGAAGTTACCGCTGCGGGTGCGTTACAAGTAATAAACATACCAACTAGAATAAGTACAACTACCAGCACAACTATAATATTGATCATATATAATATACACCAACTTCTATTTGAATAAGACCTTCTGATGATCCGTTAGGTGAGGTGAAACAATTTGTAAAGGCTTCAGATAGTAATAACTATATTTGATTTAATATACACCAACTGTTTACATGCCCATAAAATGAAACCAATTTCAAGTGACGTATCAGATCACTTGCCCATTATGGTCAAAACAAATTTTACGGTATCACATAAACAGCAGTCGAGGCCATTGATTAGAAAAATCACTGCACAAAAGCTTGAAAAATATCTAGCTGAACTTGACTCTATCCTTCAAACTCCAACTGCAATAATAGTATTGAATGGCTTATTGCTAAAATGATCTTCTTAACAAACCTACATTTTCCTAAAGTTAAACAAACACGTAAACAACATACCTCATCAGGTAAACCTTGGATTTCTAATCATATCTTGAAGCTTATCAAAAAACAAAATAAATTTTTTTGAAAATTTCTCAAAAATAAGGATCCCACAATACACTGTGAATATAAACAATTTCCTAAAAAATTAACTCGCATAAAAACTAAAGCGAAAAAGGCTTGTTACAAAGAAATATTCAAATTGGGTAGGAGTTCCTCAGATACTTGGAAGACTATCAACAGGATAATACGTAAACAAAACAAAACTAATGAATTACCATCCAAAATCTCTCTTAACAATCACACAACCACAGAAAAACCAGAAGAAATCAGCGAGGAAATGAATGTATAATTATTTTGTATTATATTGGTCATAAATTAGCCAAAAATAAACAAATTACAGAAATACTCTCAAAATGGACGGTCTAGCCCTGTTTCCTCCATCAGCTGCAACTAGGGGTGTTCAATTTCGATTATTTGTATATTCGAAATTCAATTTATAATATTTTCGACTTCCGAATTTCGAATATCACAACTATTCACCACACTGCAAAATGTGATTTTATTGAAAGAAACGCCATGAAAATTCGCTAGAAAACACGAAAAAACGCCATGAAAATTTGCGAAAAAAGAACACAAAATAACGTCTACAGCTCCAGGCCCATGTTGGTGTTTAAGAACACAAGCTGATCGACATGGTCACCCGTCAGTAGAGATCTCAGCTTCGTGGCGGTCAGGCCAGCTTTTGAAAACGATCGCTCCGCTGGAGCCGAGGTTGCTGGGATCACAAAAACCTTCTCGGCTAGCTTTTTCAGCAGCGGTAGCTCGCCTTCGTTTGCTTTCCACCAGGAAAGCGGATCAGCTTGCCCAGAAGCAAGCTTCTGCTTTATATAAAATAAAAAATCTAGAAAATCTCGTTTGAGATTGAGCTGATTTCATCATCATCACTGTTGTTGGAGTCTTGCGTCTGGACCCTGCCCATGGAGAAGAGTTCCGTCAGAGTGGTCTGGCGTCTTCGCTCTTCGCCTGTGTTGGCTCAACGTCGAAGCTATCGGAATCGGAAGAACTGACACCTCCCGTTGGCTGCACGTGCGTGGAAGTCAACGACGTTGCGCACGACTTTCCTCAACGCACGTGTGCAGGACTGGCCGTTGGGCCGCGAGAGCGTGTGATACTCATGTGATCGACGATGCGTATGCGTCAAAGTCTTTTTTCGCTTGCAAAATGCGACAAGACAGATTTCGCGTCACTCCCGTTACTTTCAACCGCGTTCAGCCGAAAGGGCGGCTATAATTTCGAATATTTCCGATACGAAAACGAATTTCGAATATCACCTTAATCGAAATCGAATCAAAAATCGAAATTGAACACCCCTAGCTGCAACCAACAGATGATAACAAAGTAATAAATATAATTGATGACCTCAAGCATAATAAGTCCCCAGGATACAATGACATTCCTTTGACTACTATAAAGAGCTCCAATTTCTTAATAGCTCCTTATCTTACCTGAGTCTTTAATAACTGTATGGTTAGTGGACACTATCCTGAAGCTTTGAAAATAGCCAAAGTCATACCTATCTATAAATCAGGCTCCAAGCAGGAACCTCAGAATTACAGACCGATATCGATTTTATCGCCTTTCAACAAAATATTTGAGACAATCATTCACAAACGCTTGGCTAATTTCTGGGAAAAAAATAAACTCTTCTCCCCTTTGCAATTTGGATTTCGCAAAAACTACTCAATTAATTTAGCAATTACTCACTTTCATGAAGATATCATAAATGAATTAATGAACTAAACAACAATCACATTGTGTGCTCAGTAGGGTGGTCCAAAAAAAAAAAAAATTTAAAATGTTAATGTCTCATCCTAAAATATTGTTACCATTGATGCGAAAATGACATACGTGAATTTTTAAAAAGATTGGTTGATATTTAGAGGTTGCTACCGTGTTTTGAAGTTTCACCGTATATGCAATACGGTTAAACATATGGTATAACGGTGTCATCTGGAGCAAAAATATTGCAATGCAATCAATACTGAATAGTTTCATGTCAAACTAGAGATTCCAGGGATCTGTCAACAGTCTGTGTTCTTATATCAGCAGAAATATATTTCGGCTACCGTTACGAGCCAGCGTCAGTCTTTCGCAATACTGCTAAGAAGTTGCGCCACACAATGAAACAAGCAGTTTGCCAATTGGCATTGAGCCAAGAGCGTGGCTGATACAGTCCTATTACCTGTTTGTCACACCTCATACTGCATTGTTAATTTGTTATGTTTTCAATCTTAGGTGGCTGTAGTCTTCTAGGTTGTGACATTGAAGTGATTATTATATTCTTGGCTAAATTTGTTGATCAAAATACAGTTCTGCACGTGATTGTTCAACAACATGGTAAGCAATTATGATAGTTTAACAAAATAAAGCATGTTATACAGTGTTATGTGTATTTTATACTACACTAGCAATTTAATACTGCTTACAGTTAAACTTTAAACATTTTATTATTTGTCATAATATATTTAGAAGAATTTTTTATTAATATCCGTAAATCGTCCAAAGTGTAATAATCAAATTGTATCAATTCAGCACGCATAATATATGATGAATATTTGTAAATGTAATGTTTAATTAATCATGTTTGGATAATTTAATAATAGCCATGCTATCTTTACTGTGAAGCTAAAACCTCAATTGCAATTGAGGTATTAGCTTTCTAGATATGGACCAAGGATCGTTTCAGAACAAGACTAGGTCAGAAAGCGAGGCAGACTCCGACTCAGCAGCAGTCTAGAGCAGTTAGCTATCTTTAGTCTTTACTGTTTCAGATATCCAGGCGCTCTACACATAGGCGCCGGGTTTTGAAAATTGCCGGGGGGCAGACTTTCTAGCCGACTGATTGCTTACATTCAAAATGCTGATGTTTGTTTGTCAGCATTGATGTTTGTTTGCGTCTATCTGCCATTGTATATCGCCAAGCTTTATAATGTAGGCTCAGGCCTCGAAAGTCCCGGCGGACATGTCCGCCGTCACAGCATGCAGTAGCGGCGCCACGGGGTGGACTGGGGTGGACATGTCCACCCCACTCCTATTTAAGGTCAATTTTGTAATTTGTCGAGATCCGATGAGAAAACTTGGGGGGTGTATGCAGGGAGTTAGAGGGGGCCTAGTGACTGCGTCATAAATTAATTTCAACTTCTTACGTATGAATTACTTTTGCAGCATTGACATAAGAAGAAATGAAGAATCTTCATTGTTATCGCTTTGTTGTATTGATTGATTGTAGTAGGCTTATAATTTTACCATTTTGAGGTGATGGCTTTTATCACAGCTGAGACACAAGCTTTGTAAGACCTAATAGGCAAAGGTTTTGATGGGGCCACCAACATGTCAGGCAAGGATGACGGTGCACAGCAACACCTAGTTGCAGCGGGTGTCAAACTGTCGGCATATTTTCATTGTTTTGCACACCAATTAAATCTTGTGCTTGAGCACAGTGTTGAAAACGTAGCGACTAGCGACAGTCAAAACAATTTTTAAAACAATTGGTAACATCTACCACTTTATGGACTGTTCTTCCAACAGACATTTTTTGTATAAAGAGCATTTGAAAAAGGAGGGAATCATGTCTGGAAAAATTGCATTGCACTCG
This sequence comes from Aplidium turbinatum, assembly GCF_918807975.1. Taxonomy (NCBI): domain Eukaryota; kingdom Metazoa; phylum Chordata; class Ascidiacea; order Aplousobranchia; family Polyclinidae; genus Aplidium; species Aplidium turbinatum. The sequence goes on along the minus strand of NC_137484.1, from coordinate 4,949,691 downwards.
TTATCTGATAGGCTACTAATAGATGGTCTGCAGGTTTAGATGATCTGGATGTTGTTATTAATGTAGCCTATATCCAGCACTGCTGTCAATGTTCCGACAAATGTCAAACGAAGGTAATGGTGTAGCTACTGGTTTGTTGTTCCGCATCAAGCAAACTGAATTTGTTACTGCTAGTCTTATTCCTCATAAATGCTTTTCGTTAAATAAACAGGCTTCAGATTATTTAAAAAGTGAAGAAATAGATCTCACCACTGGGGTTGCTGCTATCAACGACTTGGGGAACGTTCAAATATTACATAACGCTTTTTTCCGAATTTTTAACCCCCCCTCCCCCATGTAACGCTTTTTCACTACAAATTCAGCACAAAAAACTACCATTCCGTACTCGAAAGCGTTACGTAACGTTTTGCTTGAACCCCCTCCCCCCGATGTGACGCTAATTAACGTAACGCTTTGCATAAACCCCCCCCTCCCCCTCGAAGGCGTTACGTAATATTTGAACGTTCCTTTGACAAGAGCATTTGACTCACTGCGTTCAGAGGAAAATTTTAACAAATTGGTTTTCATCTCATCGCTGTTTGCGGTAGAAATCAAATTACCAGTGAAACCACCACGCCGGCTAAACGATGCCGCTACCCACCAAACCATTTCCGAGATGGTCAGATATTATTGATGGGTTGCAACAGTCTTCCGTGGAGTGAATCAGAATCCATTACAGAAAAGTTGAGAAGAGATTTTTCTTTACCCTTTGACAGAATGCTAAATGAACTTAAAAAGCGTTAGGCTACTCGGATCAAGCTTGTGAATTAATGTCAAATGCAGCTGCATTTTATTTCACGCACATGTCTCTATCAAATTTGCCTAAAGTTGAGTATTTAGTCAAATTCTATAATTTCGATGAAAATCAGGTTGAGCAGCAATAGGATCTTCTTTTCTTGAGATCAGCTATAATTGTCACAAGTGGAAACTAGAATTTAAAAAGCACCAAACTGGATTGACTAAGACCGCGTGGTTAATTGTGTTTGCCTTCACTTTTGAAATTGTGTGGACAAAACGACCTTAAATCATTTGTACAGCGATTTGTTTCAAATTTTTGCTACTTTGCCCATGACTGTGGCGTCTTGTGAACGTATCCACAGCAAAGTTAAGACAATAAACAATTATCTGCGACCTGCCGTGTTATCACAAAGACTTGAACATCTGGTGCAGATCAGCAGTGAGCGAGACATTGAAGATAACACTGATCTTCAAAAATTGGTGGAAGCTTTTAAGCTGACCTGCGAGCGCAAAATAAACTTTAGTGCAGTGATTCTTAACCTATAGCTATTATTGGGTAATAGCTAAGATTTTTAAAATTGATTAAATCTTTATCCTCGGACTGGGAAAGCTTCTTGCAGAGCTTAATCCTGTTTAAGGGGCCACCCAATAAATTTTTATGACGCCGCCTATCATTGCAGCAGCTCCATGACATAAAATAACGACAAGCTTGCTAACATCAAGATCGTAGTCAGCAATTCCATGGACCGCATATAGGAAATGTATGGGAGCGTTTGGCCCCATTCTATTCTTTTGTTCATAATTTAGAGTGCGCTCAATGGAAAACAAGCTTTTGCCCCCTTTCAATTTCCTTTGTTTATTTTTCAATAAATTTCACAACCGAGCTGCAGTGAATCACTTCGCAATCGGTAATCTTAGTGACCATATTGTACGGTAGCATTTTACCTCGAAATATTTTTGTCCACCCCACTCATTTTTGGCTGGCGCCGCCCCTGACAGCATGTGATGTCCGCGGGCAGTACCATCTAGATCGGTCATATTTGTCCGCCGAGAAATAACACAGGAACTAGCGATACAAATCGTCATTGCATAGCACAAACAATTGTTGCGAGAATATAATTTCCAGCGCTTTCTAGCGCGCATCTAGAAAATGTGAATACTGTATCCCTTAGCTTCCATTCAAGGAGGAAAACTTTCTATTTTTACGTTGCTTCAAGGATTGATGACATTGAATCAGCGTAACAAGGGTGAATTCTTCGCTAAGAATCGATAGGAGTACAGGTACTTTTACACTAATCACGCGCAATTTAGTTCAAGTTTTACGTCACAATATCTGGCTTTGATCTCCGAGTAATAATGATATGGCAAGGTTGGTTACTAAATTAGATTATACGAGTACGCTATTACAGCAAGATGCAACAAAATTTGTTAAGTTTTGGTATTACAGTAAGAAAGAAAAGACCCAAGGAAAATTCACTTTCGCTCACATGACAAGCAAAAATAAACTTAAAGAAAAAAGCCTGTGAAACTTTGCACAGCAGAAAATAGTAGCGTCATTGTAGAAATTTTCCGACTCCTGCCCAGAGTGTTGTGACGCAATAAGCCACACGACCTCGTTCGGGGGAAGTTAACCAATTATGTGACGCATTGACCAGCTACACGGCGCTTTGACTCTTCAAGCGCAAGTCGTTGGTCTGATGAAAGCCTTTCAGAGTGACTTTACTGATTTTTTAAAAAGCCTTCTAAAACCGTAGTTATAGTTCTGAAATGGCGAAGAATTATTATCAAGATAAAGTGATTAAGCACGACGATCGACGGCTAAAACTGTTGTGTCCGCCGTGAGACTTGATTCGTCCGCCGAGATAGCTGCTCAGACCGGACACGTTTGTCCGCCGTCAACAAAAACGAATTTCGAGGCCTGTAGGCTACCGTACTTCGAATTATATGCTCGTCACTAGGGTGTACCATTTTTCAAAAAGTTTTTAGAAATTAGTGCGGCTATGTATTACGGGTTTCCACTTTTGTTAAAAAGTATTTTGGTGGAGTTTCAGAATTTTCCCGCCAAAACTGTGGTTCTGCCGCCATTTTGAAAAAATGGAGGCAGATGAGATATTATGAAAATCTACAGCCTTAAACTGGCGCAATGTGATCATATAATATGTCGATTACGGGGTTTTTGGGGTCACAGAACACGAATATGAAGTCAAAAACGCTCTACGGCAACAATTTTGTAAAGTGAATTTTGACATAAGATGTGATCACACTGTTTTGGACTGCATATTTACATGAAAAGAGCATTTTATTGTCATTTTAACCTTGAAATGCATGTATTGTATGCAAAATCTTTTCTAGTCGGTGTGATTATATCAATCAGTACGAGGGAAAAATGAACATGTACTTTCTCGTGTACTTCAGATCCAATAAAAATCTACTAACTAGTCTACAGTAACCTGTATATTTAGTTGCTAACCTATACCTACTTACTAACTAATGGGCAGCAACAGCAGAGTACCCCACGGCAGACCAAAAGGTTCGAAAAGCAGAAGTAAACTCTACCAACTGGGTAAATGCCTTACTTCTACACGACGAAGATCATCATAAGCTACAATGACTCGAAGAGGAGCTAGTGATTCTACCCAAGCTACAAGATTCAGTTATGTCACTGAATGAGACGGCCGGTGAAGCATACCGGTTATTGGCACAAAGACCAAAAAGAAAGTACTTCCTTATTGGAAACACTAGCAAAGACTAAGTGTTTCTAAGCTCCCTAAAAGCTCTGACGTTCTAGCTAGGCTGTTGTTCCTCAGAGACGAAAGTCACAGAACGATCAACCAATCCATCGTGATAGCAAGGGAGGAAATTTGCCAGGTATGGAAACATCATTTTGGCGTTGGTTTGGTATTTGGTAAGAAGAACGAGAAGCAATCTGGAACAGACAAGGAATCGTGTAAGCTTATTGTTAAAAATGCGGATATAGACCGGCATCTGAGGAATTTGTGTGAAACTCGGTATCAACGAGAACTTGATTCCAGGCGTGAAGAGGAATAATAGTGATTCATTTAAAAAACGTTTGCGTGATATGGAAGAAAAGCTCAAGGATGCTCTGAACATATGTAAGACTACCTCGCTGTCAATTCGCATGCATTTTGGTATCATTGACTGGGAGACAGATCTGGAACATCTGAAAAATCCGCTCCAGCGAGATCAATTAGGTTGCGCATTGTGCACAGATACTCTGTAGAAGAGACGGGACTTCACTAGAGAAAAAACGACACAGTACAGCTGGTGAAAAGAAATATAAAGACGATGTTGCTGACAATCTTAAAACAGTGAAGTTGGAGTACAGATGAAGAAACAGAAAGTGACAGTGACAACTGGAAAAATTCTGAAAGGAAGAGAAAGAAAATGAATATTATGTCGCCTACAGCTTTAACATCTGATCGACTTTAATTGAGCTATCGGCAAAGAACAATGTTCGTGGCTGCTGTGGCTCAAGCTTTCGGCATACAAGTCGAAGATACTAATATCTCAGCCACAACAGCTCATAGACTGGCTAATAAGACTAGGTCCTCTCACTCCCAAAATATCAGAGATGAGCTCCAGGCCCCTGATTTGGAAATAATTTACTGGGACGGAAAGATTCTGAAAATGGGAGGATATATTTCATCAGAACGGTTAACTGTGTATATGTGTCTGACGTTAGTTTTGATGATGAAGGTAATGCAGAAATGATGCAGCTGCTGGGAGTGCCTGAGATACCAGACGGCACCGGATCATCTCAGGAACAGGCCGTAATAAGATTGGTGGAAGACTGGAGAATGAAAGTTGTCATTGGTGGTATGTTGTTTGATACGCCTGCTGACAATTCAGGGAGGTGGCAAGGTGCTTGTACATTGCTGGAGGCAACAATTGGGAAAGCAATTTGGAACATACTGATCAAGAGTGGCTACAAATGCCAGTATCAGAATGGAAAAATTTCGAAAATTCATGAGAAACTAAACAAATTCGCTTTGAACGTAAGGGTGGTCAACGATATTGTGGAACGCGGGATTAAGCTATTCACTGATTTTATTGGCAGGTGTTCTGACGAGAGCCACCGGCAAGCTCTCTTGGTTGTTGTGTAACGGCACAGAGTAACGGCACTCTGGTACTGTGTAACGGCACTCTGGTAATGTATTGATAAAATACCGCGAATTGAAATCAATCGGGACTGAACCATAAGGAATAGCATGCAGAAGAAACAGGGATAGATCATGGCTAAGAGTGATTAACTCAATTTGTTTGTAAATGAATCGTGTTGTTATTTCAAAAGTTTGACAAAAGTTCAGGATTATTCATTTTGGCGTGAGGTATTCTTGGTCAGGTTGTGTCCATGTCTGTAAAATTTCACCATAAATTTCAAAGGGTAAAATTTCACTTTGCAAAATTGTTGTCGTAGAGCGTTTTTGACTTCAGATTCGTGTTCTGTGACCCCAAAAACCCCGTAATCGACATATTATATGATCACATTGCGTCAGTTTTAGGCTGTAAATTTTGATGATATCTCATCTGGCCGCCATTTTGAAAAAATGGCGGCAGAAACACAGTTTTGGCGGGAAAATTCTGAAAATTCACCAAAATACGTTTTAACAAAAGTGGAAACCCGTAATACATAGCCGCACTAATTTCTAAAAACTTTTTGAAAAATGGTACACCCTACTCGTCACTTTGAACTTTAGCTCTTAATACGCGTAGATACTAAACGGAGCAAACTGCACCTCGTTATTGACACTCCCAAGAAAAAACAAAGCAGAAGAAATCAAGAAAAACGTTTTTCAATCATTGTTACAATGCTTCAACGGCACCATGCTGGCGTTTATCAGCTATCGTACTTCTGTTTCTTTTGTTATCTTAGGAACAGCGCTCTTGTTGCAACAAGTAGATCTTTTAATTGAGATCGATCCGCAATGAAGGTCAAACTAACGCAAATTTGAACTTAGAAATATTTGCTTTAGGATTTTTTTAAAAACAATTTGCGGGGGGCAGCCACCCCGAGCTAAATTCACGAGGGGGGCGCCGCCTATGGCTCTACAAATATCTGGCTAATCGGACAACGTTCAGCTGAACTGAAAGGCGCCAAATTCCCGTCTAAGCGCGAGATACTGTTCGTCTTGTTCCATCATCATTTCACAAATAAAAAGTCTCTACATGAGAGCGCGACTGTAGTCACGGATGAAATTCTATGTATGCGAGTATGCGACAAATTCAAGTATGCGACAACAAGAAGATAGCCAGAGTTCGATCTTACAAGATTCCGAAAGCAGAGAGGAGGACAGCACATGTACCAGTACGACGTACGAAATAAGTCAATCCAAGCAGAAGAGACGTAAAACTATTTGTCCAGATCTAGCTACCGTATTTGATCGTACAAAAGTCAGTGACCGTAGTGCAACGTGTATTGTGGCTACAGCAGTCAAAAGTCTAGGCGAAAATTTGGAAGATGTGGTATGCAGTCGCTCATCGATTTGTCGCAAAAGAATTGAATTCAGAAAAAATGTTGCGAGCAAGTTGAAAGATGACTTTGCGCCATCCGTGCCATTGGTCGTTCATTGGGATGGGAAAATTTTATGCGACAATACTGAAAAACAAAGCGTAGACCGTCTTCCGATACTTGTAACTTGTAAGCGGTGCAGACGTCAATCAACTATTAGCAGTACCTAAACTTAGAGCAGGCACCGGCAAAGGAATGGCTACAACACTGAAGGAAACATTAGATGACTGGGGTATAACGGATAGTGTCGCTGCGATGTGCTTCGATACTACCAGTTCCAACACAGGATGTCGTTTGGGCGCGTGCATATTGCTAGAACAGAAATTGGGCAAAGGCTTGTTGTATTTGGCTTACGTCATCATATTCACGAGATAGTTCTCGAGGCAATATTTTCATGTGCGATGGGTCCCTCGACTGGTCCGGACATTCTACTCTTTAAGCGTTTTTAAATGAAATGGTCATTCATTGCTAAAGATGATGTACAATGTGCGAGAACTGACGATGAGGCTTTGAAGCATGTTACAGACGTAGCAGATGCCATAATAACCTTCGCTAATGAACAATTGTTAATACAGCAACATCGTGACGACTACAGAGAGCTCCTTGAGTTGACCATCATATTCTTGGGTGGAGTTCCTCTTCGTGGAATCAAAATCATGGCTCCTGGTGCCCTTCATCGTGCCAGGTGGATGGCGAAAGCCATCTATGCACTCAAAGTTTGGATGTACCGAAAACAGTACACGTTGACTAAAAGGGAGGATGTCGCTTTGCGCAATATCTGTGTGTTTGTTGTGAGAGTGTACGTGAAAGCTTGGTTTGTTGCCCCATCGTCGATTCTTGCACCATCTCAGGATCTCGCATTTCTCAAACAACTCGATCAGTACAAGGATATTAATTCAGAGATGGCAAAGGCTGCAGAGAACAAGATGTTGCGTCATTTGTGGTACCTGGGAGAGGAGCTTATCACGTTGGCATTCTTTGATAATTCTGTATCATCAGACACTAAACGAAAGATGGTGTCTGCAATAAAGACATGTGGCGAAAGCAGGGGTCGACCTTAACTTTTTTTCGCACTGGCCAACCGGACTAGTGGCTCACCATTTGCACTGGTCCGCACGAGATCGCACTGGTCCGTCCGTTTACTGATAAATTTTGTAATAAAGAGAACTTTATTGAACAGAACGCGAATTCTTTATGCAATCTTGCATAAACCTTAAGTACGGTATTCTTATTCAATAGTACCTAATTCAATAATAACAGTCAACAATCATTATTAATTTAACCTATTTATTAAGTTAATTTTATGCCTCATCACTCACATGCTCTCTAAACTCTAGCCCAATCTTAACATTTTTATGCATCAAATCTCTTGAGAGTACTGTGCTAGGCTACCAGAGCTCACGCGTTGTTGCAATTACAGGCCTCGAAATTCACGGCGGTCATGTCCGCCGTCACAGCATGTGATGTCAGCGGGAAGTACCCTCTAGATCGGTCATATTTGTCCGCCGAGAAATAGCGATACAAATCGTCATTGCATTGCACGAACAATTATTGCGAATATATACTTTCCTCGCGTTCTAGCGCGCATGTAGAAAATGTGAATACTGTATCCCGTAGCTTCCATTCAAGCAGGAAAACTTTCGATTTTTACGTTGCTTCAACCATTGGTGACATTGAATCAGCGTAACAAAGGTGAATTCTTCGCTAAGAATCGATGGGACTACCGGTACTTTTACAATTTACACTAATCACGCGCAACTTAGTTCAAGTCTTATGTCACAATGTCTGGCTTTGATCTCCGAGTAATATTGATAAGGCAAGGTAGGTTGGTTACAAAATTAGATTATACGAGTAGGCTATTACAGCAAGGTGCAGCAAAATTTGTTTAGTTTTGGTATTTCAGTAAGAAAGAAAAGGCCCAGGGAAAGTTCACTTTCGCTCATATGATACGCAAAAATAAACCTAAAGAAAAAAGCTTAGCGAAACTTTGCACAACAGAATTAGTAGCGTTAGTGTAGAAGTTTTCCGACTCGTGCCCAGAGCATTGTGACGCAAGAAGCCACATGACCTCATTCGGTGGAAGTTAATCAGTTATGCGGCGTATTAAGCAGTTACGCGACGCTTTGACTCTTTAAGCGCACGTCGTTGTTCTGATGAAAGCTTTTCAGAATCAGGGACTTCGCTGGAATTTTAAAAAGCCTAAACCGTAGCTATAGTTCTCAAATGGTGAAGAATTATCAAGATAATGTGATTAAGCATGACGATCAACGCTAAAACTGGTGTGTCCGCCGTGAGACTTAATTTGTCCGCCGAGATAGCTGCTCAGACCGGACACGTTTGTCCGCCGCCAACCAAAACGAATTTCGAGGCCTGGATTCCCCTTTTTCTTTCGATTTAACATGATGTTGCGATTACTTTTTTCTTATGATTTAACACGTGATGTTGCTGCCTTTTTCTTACGGTTTAACACGTACGGATCACGTGTTTTCTTGTTTGAATAGAAGCGCAAACGAGAACCACGCACTCTAAACGATCAAACGACAGTCATAATACAATGATATTTTTGCACTGGACAGTCGGACCAGTGCGAAACGATTCATACTGGTCCGCGGGGAACTCGCAATAGACATTGGCCAGAGGACCAGCGCTAAGATCGAACCCTGGGCGAAAGAGTAGAGCCTAGGAAAAAAGCTGTAATTGGCCATAAAGAAATTGCACACAAAAGTTTGGAAGATTTTGTTACTTCAAATACAAACCGATTTTTTAAAGCCCTGAATTTGTCTTCATCATTTTTGGAGATAGACCCGGATAACTGGGAGACAAATGACGCGTATCAAAGAGCGAGAGCAATTGTGAGTGCAATTAAGGTTGTAAATGACATTGCCGAGCGTGGAGTGGCGTTGATCATGGAATACAACACATTAATTACACACATGTGACGAAGAACAGAAACAGTATCTTTGCGCGTTGTTGCCGATCACCGTCACCGATACGTAGACTGTAGTAGAAAGACCTTCGGGCAATAATTTCTGTATGTATGTAGTGTACTATGTAATTGTATTGCAATTGATTGAGTTGCTTTTAGCAGCATGATCGTTGCTTACTTCACAGTGTAGATTTTAACGATCTGTTTTAGCCTGATGCTGCGAGTTCGTCATAGCACACGTCTAGGGAACTGCGTTCCGAAAGCTAGTGCAATTTGATATTGCCACAGCGAGCTCGCAGCATCAGGCTAAAACAGATCGTTAAAATCTACACTGTGAACTACAGTATGTAACTATGTACATAGGCGCCGACTCCGGGGGGGCGGCGCCCCCCCGTGAATTTAGCTCGGGGTGGCTGCCCCCCCGCAAATTATTTAAAAAAAATCGTAAATTAAATGTTTCCAAGTTCAGATTTGTGTTAGCTTGACCTTCATTGCGGATCGATCTCAATTAAAAGATCTTGTTGATCTTATTTATTGCAACAAGAGCGCTGCTCCTAAGATAACAAAAGAAACAGAAATACGGTAGCTGATAAACGCCAGCATGGTGCCGTTGAAGCATAGTAACAATGATTGAAAAACGTTTTTCTTGATTTCTTCCGCTTTGCTTTTTCTTGGGAGTGTCAATAACGAGGTGCAGTCCCTAAGTTTGCTGCTTGCTCAGTTTAGTATCTACGCGTATTAAGAGCTAAAGTTCAAAGTGACGAGCATATAATTCGAAGTACGGTAGCCTACAGGCCTCGAAATTCGTTTTTGTTGACGGCGGACAAACGTGTCCGGTAGGGTGGCTCTTATTTGGCAAAAAATGAAAAAAATTTGAATTTTGTGTCGGACACCCTTTGAAAAGGTGAGGTTGTCAGAAAAAATAACTCCTGCAAAAAATGTTTGACTTTGAAATTGATTTAGAGGTGGCCCTCCCCCCCTAAAGTTTTGCGCCCTCCTCCCAAATACCAAATCTGCATATCTCAAAAACTGCTTGAGCTAGAGATACGGTTTTTGTGTCAAAAGATGCAGAAAGCATGATTTCCTATGTGCTTTCTGAACAGTGATTGCGTCTATCTTGAGTAGAAAAGCAGTTATTTAGAAAAAACCTGTTTTCGGTATTCTAGCACAAAACAGTGCTAAACAAGTATTGTGGCCCAAGCTATTCAATAAACAAAGTTCATAAACTAACCTGTAAAACTGGTAAAGTAATAAACGAAATAAGTATTCCTAAACTTTTATGCATTCATGCATAGCTAAAATGCCCGTTTTTTGTCATATTCCTTGGAGAAACTCCTGAGCGTGGAATCCGCTTTCAAGCTTCAGGTGCTATGCATTGCACTTGTTGGATGGCGAAGGCGATTTATGCAAAAGCTTGGTCTGCATTTATGGTATCTGTCTGAAGAAATGGTTGAACTAGCCTTGTTTGACTCTCGATTGTCTGTGGAAAGTAAAAAGCTAATGGTGGCAACCATGTTAAATGAAACAGCAGAACGTCCACCAAGGAGACGAAGCATCAAAGTAGAATTGAAGCGTTTCTTAGCAATAAGGGTCTAGAACAGTATTGCACCTCTAATTCAAAATGGCTTCAGCTGTTGGGTGAAGATGAAGCAATAATTAGACTTTCAAAGGATCCTGCTCATTGGACTGAAGATGATGCATTTATTCAAGGTTTACACATGGCGAAGGGACTTTCAGTAGTCAATGACAAAGCAGAGAGAGGAGTTGCTCTCAGTCTAATCCCGGATTTTAACAAACTCTCAACTGAAGATGAGTACCAACTTCAGTTTCTTTTGCAAGTTGTTACTGAACACAGGAAACTGTTGAATCCAAATTCCAACAAGAACAATATTGTCGATTCTTCTTCGTTTAAACCTTCTTTGTTACTCCAGGGGTCAAGGGGCTCTATCTTTTACCACCCTTGGGCAGTGCCGATGTGGTTTAGATGCTTGAGCAGGTGTCGAGTAGCAATTGCATTGATTCGTCATCCAGTTCAAGCAGACCACGCACACCATTTGGCGCAGTTACAGATGGTGTGGTCAGTGGTTTGTTCCTCTATGCCACACTCACAGATTGCGGATGGAGCCATCCCCAATTTGTGCATATTTGAGCGGAATAGTCTGACTCCAGTAGCCCAGTACGCAGGCGGTTGTGCCACACCCAGGCCTTCCTTGGCAAATTATGCATTCTGGTTGGATGGGGGCTGGTGTCGAAGATAAAACTTTAGAGCCTTGAGGAGTTCTTCTTCCTCTCTGAGCTCCATTTGTTGTCCTCCCAGGTAGCCGCGCTGATGGATTGGTTTTCAGCGGTTTTCATCAGGAGTTGTGCGTCACATACAAATGGGTGTCTCGATTTCAGTTGGCGAGGATTCTCGATTGCTCGCTCACAGACTTGTAGAGACTTGAGTGGAGCAAGTGGTTGGGGTTCGTAATGCCGAGAAAGAGACAGGATGGCTTCTTCGCGACAAAACTCAGCTGGTTGGTTGCCTGCAAGGACAGGGAAATTGTCCGATTGTGTAGGTCGCAGACATCCTGTCACGATACGCAAGGCAATATGTAAAATATTGTCGATAATATCGCTTCTTGCAGTACTGACCAGAATTACATTTTGAAATGAATATCGTTACCAGTGTTCCCTCTAAGGTGCAAAAATTAAGAAAAAAAACGAAATTTTATAGACGGTTTCGTGGTCACAAAAAAGGTTGTAAAATCAAGATTTGGTCAAATGCGTTTTTTCTAAATAACTGCTTTTCTACTCAAGATAGATGCATTCAATGTTCAGAAAGCAGATAGAAAACCATGTTTTTTGCATCTTTTAAAACAAAAACCGTATCTCTAGCTCAAGTGGTTTTCGAGATACGCAGATTTGGTATTTCGAGGGAGGGCACGGAACTTTAGGGGGGGAGGGCCACCTCTAAATCAACTTCAAATTAAAAAAAAATTTGCAAGAGTTATTTTTTCTGACAACCTCACCATTTGAAAGGGTGTCCCATGCAAAATTCAAAAACTCAATTTTAAGAGCCACCCTAGTGTCCGGTCTGAGCAGCTATCTTGGCGGACAAATCAAGTCTCACGGCGGACACACCAGTTTTAGCCGTCGATCGTCATGCTTAATTACTTTATCTTGATAATAATTCTTCGCACAGTTTTAGAAGGCTTTTTAAAAAACCAGTAAAGTCACTCTGAAAGGCTTTCATCAGAACGACTTGCGCTTGAAGAGTCAAAGCGCCGTGTAGCTGGTCAATACGTCACATAACTGATTAACTTCCACCGAACGTGGTCGTGTGGCTTATTACGTCACAATGCTCTGGGCAAGAGTCCGAAAATTTCTACACCAACGCTACTATTTTCTGCTGCGCAAAGTTTCACAGGCTTTTTTCTTTAAAGGGCGGGGAAACCCAAATTAACTTTTTGCGAGTTTTTTGTTTCAGCGTGATGTCATTGTGTACAACATGCGTTTTAGCAAAAAAAAAATCCAAATTTTGTTGCCCTCGTCTCGCTAAGGCCGCTTTTGTTTGATACCCGTTTGCGAGGTCTCGCGCGCATCAAGCTGTGATACTGTTCGCTGTGACGTCACAAGGTACATATAGTTGTGGCCAAAAGTTTAAGACCAGACTTGATTTATGACCATTTTTGCATTACTTCAAAATACTGCATCATATATTGTTTCAGTTGCATCATGTTTATGCATCATCTTATATCTGATGCAGTATTTTGAAGTAATGCAAAAATCGTCATAAATCAAGTCTCGTCTGAAACATTTGGCCACAACTACCTTGTGACGTCACAGCGAACAGCATCACAGCTTGATGCACAATGAGACCTCGCAAACGGGTATCAAACAAAGGCGGCCTTAGCGAGACGAGGGCAACAAAATTTGGATTTTTTTATTGCTAAAACGCATGTTGTACACAATGACATCACGCCGAAACAAAAAACTCGCAAAGTTAATTTGAGTTTCCCCGCCCTTTAAGTTTATTTTTGCATGTCATGTGAGCGAAAGTGAATTTTTCTTGGGTCTTTTCTTTCTTACTGTAATACCACAACTTAACAAATTTTGTTGCATCTTGCTGTAATAACCTACTCGTATAATCTAATTTAGTAACCAACCTTGCCTTCTTCTTCTCTCGTTTGACTTGTAGTACTGTAGCTTAGATTGGCAATGCCTCATCGTGCAGCCATGATACGGTAGTTGGGTCCAGTTTTCGAATACCAATGATTCCACTTGGGGGCCGTAAGATGGGGCATTCGTGGAGTATGTGTTGCATTGTTTGTTCTACCGCTCCGCAGACACATATCGGCGTATTATGCAACCCCCACCTAAATAGATTAGCTCCAGTGCAGCCAACGTCACATCTGATCCTGTTCAATGTGACTCATGCCTTTCTTGAGAGGTCTGCTCCAGGAAGGATGGAGAGTGCTGGTATAACTGAAAACTGGGGAGGGATATGTGGCAGCTCGTTGGGGCAGCGCCGTATCATTATTACTCGAAAATCGAAGCCAGACATTGTGACGTAAAACTTGAACTAAATTGCGCGTGATTAGTGTAGAAGTACCTGTACTCCTATCGATTCTTAGCAAAGAATTCACCTTTGTTACGCTGATTCAACGTCATCAATCGTTGAAGCAACGTAAAAATCGAAAGTTTTCCTCCTTGAATGGAAGCTAAGGGATACAGTATTCACATTTTCTAGATGCGCGCTAAAATGCGTTGGAAAATATATTATCGCAACAATTGTTCGTGCTATGCAATAACGATTTGTATCGCTAGTTCCTGTGTTATTTCTCGGCGGACAAATATGACCGATCTAGATGGTACTTCCCGTGGACATCACATGCTGTGACGGCGGACATGTCCGCCGTGAACTTTGAGGCCTGAGCCTACATTATAAAGCTTGGCGATATACTATGGCAGATAGACGCAAACAAACATCAATGCTGACAAACAAACATCAGCATTTTGAATGTAAGCAATCGGACGGCTAGAAAGTTTGCCCCCCCGGCAATTTTCAAAACCCGGCGCCTATGACTATGTATATTAGTTTACATCATGTACATTTAATACATTGTACAATGTACATGCACTAAGATGAACAATTGAACATGTAGTTTATTCACTGTCTTTTAAAGTTGTTATTGAATGTCAAATTTAGTCTCTGAATTTTAAACACAAAGTTATACAAAGTCGCACATTTTGTATATGTATACCAGTTAGTATAATTCGTAATACAGACACACGAGTTTATAAACAGAGTATAGACTATAGAGTAATTATTAAACTGTATTTTTCTTGCAATATACCATGACACTGACCGTATTTTTTACTGTGACTGTACCATATCATATCTGTATCATATCCTCTCGAAACATTAAAATAGGGGCAAACGACAAAACTTTGAACCCCGGTAGCAACCTCTAAATATCAACCAATCTTTATGAAAATTCACGTATGTCATTTTCTCATCAAATGGCAACAATATTTTAGGGTGAGACGATAACATTTACAAAAAAAAGTTTTTTGGACCACCCTAGTGCTCAGTGTTTATAGATCTCAAAAAAGCATTCGATGCAGTTAATCACGAAATCTTAATTGATAAGTTGAATCATTATGGCATAAGGAGAAATGTTAAAAACCTTATTCATTCAAATCTAACCAATAGGCAGCAATACGTACCAAATATTACTATTGGAGTTCCTCAAGGAAGTGTAGGCTACTTGGCCCCTTTTTGTTTTCAGTTTACATAAACGATCTTGAGTAAACGATTTTTCAGTAAAATGTGCAAAAAACACCTCTTCAATAATCAAGAGCTATAGAAACGACATCCACTACCTGACTTTATGTCCATTGTTATTATTTTTTGTATTTCTTGCGTCTGTATCTTTTTTTTTTGTGCTTTCTTTCTACTTCTTGTTTGTGTCAATTTGCTACAGTATAATATTAAAAAACGCAGTACATTCTTTCGTATAACTATTTGAATGAGAGAGTGCAGACTCGACAACCTCCTACGCCTTCAGGGCTACGGTCTTTCGTACTCTCTTATTGGATGCACACTGTACGTTTTTATTTTATGTACGTTTCGGCGTTTCGCATCCAAATAAAAATAAAATGACCATCCATCCAGCTGTGTGGTGAAAGTATCTGAATGATATAATATTATACAGTTTTTGTTGGTTTGAACTCAAAAGTATGTGACTGGATGTGCAGGCCTCGAAACGTTTTTTTTCTTCCGGCGGCCAAACGTGTCCGACTGAAGCAAGCTGTTCGGCGGCCATTCACAAGCACATGGCGGCCATCCGAACTTTGACACGCATGAGTAAATCGCATTGCCTGTTGCGCGATAATTAACTGATAACCCAGACAGGAAAATCCGCCATTTTTACATTGATTCAACGTCTGTAGTGGTTGAATCAATGTGAAAATGACGGATTTTGTTGTATGGGAAGGAACAAAAGTTTACCATAAAATCTACACAAACAGCTTATCTGAAGCAAAAGGTTTGTTGAAATACTTTACAGCTACAAAGGCCTATGTATTTTATCAAGCTGGTCGAGAAATAATGGTATTTGGTAGGCCTACCTGTAGTTATAATCACCTGCTCTCAAACAAAAGGCAGTGCAAACATAGCCTACCAAAGCTGGTGGTGATTTATTAGTTTATATGTAGTGTAGTCTACATCAAGGTCAAAGAGAGGACATTTCAGGCAAAACTAGAATGCAGTCGAAATTGGTTAATTGCTTACCGCTTAAACGTATTCGTTTTATTGCGTACAAATAATTTGAAATCCCAAACCAATGTAACAAAGATGAAACAATATCAGATAATCCTACGTCTATGACGAACTGGAAATGTGATTAACCAATTTCGTGTGAGACCTTTAAAATTCAACACGAGATCCACGAGATGTATTGCTGCAAAGGTATGCTTCTCTTGGTTGAAAGCGAGCGAAGGAGATTAGTCTTCAATAAAACCAGAAACAATTAGTCATTGTGCCAGTGCATATTTTTTCTTATAGTCCAAAGACTTGTTTTTCCAGGCAGGTTTTGCTGGCTAAATTCAGACGAGTGTTCTAGTAAAATAATGAGGGTGTATTACAGGCATAGTTACTCAAGTTTACGGGTCATAATGGTGTCCGTATGCCACGCAATCACGGCAGGTTCGGGGTCATATGCTGATAAGTCTGGTCCATCCAGAGATACACGCATTAATGACTCAATTGTTTTTGCTTTTAATGAAGTTCTCCAATCTCCCAACAGTCGCTTCAAGAGAGAGAAACAGCGCTCTACGTGCGCAGATGATGAAGGCAAGGTCAGTACGATCTCTATTACATGCAAAACATTTGAAAATGTACTGTAGTGATTTTCGAAGATAATTGGCCATATTTGAGTGAAATTTGAAGTGGTTAGCCTTCTAATAAACAATTTCAACTTTACCCATTCATTTAAAATCATGCCAACATCGCAAGATTTTGCGAGCAGTATGCTTTGGAAATGATTGGTTAGACTTTCGATTTCAACGTTGCCATAGTCACGTAAATCGACTTCGTCAATGGGCCATTTTCTTGGGTCTACAATTTGCGTATTTCTTAGTACGGGATTAGTATTAAATGAAGAAAAACGACGAGTAATGCATGCAATTACTGCATCAATGAATTTTTCGGCTTTTGTTTGTAGGTCTGGCGTGCGAGATGGATGTAGTTGGACATCTCGGTATAGTATGGCGTCACCGTTCCTCATCATGGTATTGAACTTTGCTAACTCCGTGCCTTGATGCTTCAGCAAGTTCAAGGAGGCGACTGTACCTTCAAGTGAATCTATGACACTTGAAATGATAACTTCGTCCTTCTGGAATGCTAGAGAGAGTTGAGACAATTCTTGCAAAATGTCTACATATCGGTGACACCAATAAACGAAATCGTAACTTTGCATTTTTTTCAAATAGCCTCTTATCTTGGCTGAGTCCTCAGCGGCCACGTCTCTTCTCGATCCTTCTGCCATCTCCTCGAAATGTGCTATCACAACAGGATAGCTTTGCAACAGCCCTTTCAAACTTGTGAGCTTATGATGTGCCCATCGTGTGCCATTGGATCGTGTTGGCTTCGTGATGTTGGTTTCTAAAATGTTGGCCAACTCTTTCAATTCACGCCATTTTTTGGGAGAGTTGCGGTACAAGTAGTAAAGACTTGATAGCATTTCATCGATCTAAAATAAAAAGATAAACATTACCTCAATCCTTATCTAATGATTGTTTCACCATATAGGCCTAGTAGACTTAAATTAATATACTCTATTGTTATTTCTAATTTATTGAGACTACTATATAAACTAATCGCAAGGCTTTATCATTTCACGTGTTTCGGTTAAAGAAAAAAACAAATGTTCATGCCAACTTACTTGACTAAAGAAGGTGTTTTTAAAGCCATCTTTGATAGCAAGTTCCAGCCTGTGAGCAGTGCAATGAACCGACACAAGCCACGGTGCGTCTTTTGTAAAGGAAGCCAGTATACCGTTTGTTTTTCCAAAATTCACAGCCGCGCCATCTGCAGAAGCCCCGACTAACCGTTCCTTCCACTCCATACCAAAGGATTCGAACTTGTTTTTCAACGCAGCTTTGATGCCATCAGCATTACAGGTGAGCGGTTCCATGATTCTGTTAATAAATAAAAAAATTGATGTAAGGCATATTCATTATTAAGCATATTCAAAGAACAGTGGTCAATAAGAGAATACTTACCCTATAAATTTAGCGGTAACTTTGCCTTTGTGAACGTATTTCATGCAGAGGATTTCCCTTTCTGAGAACGATTTGTCCGTGCTTCCATCGAACATCATAGAGAAATATCCATTGTATTTTCTTGATTCCTCGTCTAATTCATGTGATAAGGTATCGCCGATATAATGAATAAAATTGGCGCATTGTTTGTCGTTTAAGTACATCACACCCAATTCAACGTCGTGTTTCTTCTCCAAGGCCGCAAGTTTGGGATAAAGCGTAAAGGGTAGCTCTTCCTTAGCAATGAAATAGGCAATTTCAAATAAACGTTTCATCGTCAATTTCAGATTTTCATTTAGGTCAAGGGCCTTCACAATTGGAAACTGATGTGCAGGCACACTATCTGCATTGAAAGCTGATGCTGCCGAGATGTGTGGTGCGGAAGAGTCGTGATCTTTAACGGCACTTAACTTAATGTTTGTAGTGCCCTTGATGTATGCATTCTTGTCTGTGAGGTTACCGGAATTGTGCATATTTGCTGCCACAATTGCAGGATAAGCCTTGCAATATTCACACCAAATTTTTGTAGCATTGCCATCGTTTTCTTCGTAGCGCAGCCACTTGAAGTCGTGTTGACTAATCCACTTTTTAACTGTCATTACACTGCAAGTTCTAGACTTTTTCTTTGGAGTGCTCTCCTGATCTTGCTGCTGTGCATTGTCTTCTTCTCTTACCCTCTTGCTGCCTGGCGCCCAGAAGCTAAACAGCTTTTTCTGCATAATTTGTTTTTTGACGCTCTTGTTGTTAAACTGCTAGTCTCAAATAAAACTTCAATGCACTGTCACTCATTTTATCTACGGTATTGGTATTTTTTTTTCTGTTTTAAAACCTTCTTTTTATGGTGTTGATCGATGATTGTTATTCATTCTCTGGCATTCGCTTTTTTTGTTTCACTCCTTTTTGTTCCGATTTATCGCATCAATAAAGTGTATAGTAATGTCACTTGCATCCTGCTTATCGTCAGACATCAGCTGCTTGGTCAATCAATGATGTTAACAATTCAAGCATAGACAGTTACACACTGCGTGTATTGTAATTTGTTGGGTGCTTTGACTGCTTCCTAATCCTTTGTGATTATAAGTGGCAAAGTACTTCATTCACACGGCCGCTTGAGTAAATTTTTTTCGGAATTTGTTTGTTGACGCTCTTGCTATTAAACTACTACAGTGCTAGTCTTAAATAAAACTTCAATGCACTGTCAGAGCCACCAATCTTATCTAAGGTACTGGTAATTTTTTCTGTTTTAAAACCTTCCTTTGATGGTGTTGATCGATGATCGTTATTCACTCTCGGCTTTCACTCCTTTCTGTTGATTTATCGCATCAATAAAGTGTATAGTAATGTCACTTGCATCCTGCTTATCGTCAGACATCAGCTGCTTGCTCAATGAATGATGTTAACAATTCAAGCATAGACAGTGTGTATTGTGATTTATCGGGTGCTTTGACTGCTTTCTAATCCTTTGTGATTATAAGTGGCAAAATACTTGATTCACAATGCCGATTGCGTAAAATTTTCTCGGAACTTCATGGCGGACAAATGTGGCCGACGGAAGTGCGAGACCCGGCAGACAAAATGGCGGTTTTTGTAGGTGAATCGCGGCCATGGCCGCGATGGCCGCCTTCAGTTTCGAGGCCTGGGATGTGTATTGTGCAGGGTTGTCGGTATTTTACCCAACCCAAAAAACCCGTAAAAACGCCCAAAGCATCATATTTGTCCAATTTTTATTAGAAAATTGAAAAAATGAGCAAAGACTCTGCAAGGCACTTAAAACAAACTTCAAATTAGAACTTGAGGATGTGATTGTGAAGTAAATTTCCAAGGACAAAGTGAAAACGCAGTGGATATTTCTGTACAGTAGGCTACACAAAAATCAAGTAATGCCACTTTACTATACACTAAAACTCATTTATGCAAGAAGGCCTCATAGCTAAACAGCCCTAGTGCATTATTTTATTTAGTTATGCCAGCATGTACTGTGAGTGAGCACTTCATTGGTAAAAAGCAGTTTTGAGGTGAAATACGGTAAGCATGAATCTACCTTTTTTGCACGTTTTAAAAAAAAACAAACAATAAAACCAAAAAAAACTCGGGCGGGTTGGGCTTTTTTAAAAAACCCGGGTTTTTCTCAACCCTGGTATTGTGTACATGTGTAGTAAAACATAAGCAGCTGATTGTACACATTTAGCTGCTTCATGTTGTGCTGCATTTGATACTGCGCCATTTGTTGTAGCATACTGCATGTGCAATTGCACTGAAGGCTTAAATATATAAACAAAATGATTATTGCATGAGTGTGTACCTGTCCGGTGAAGGTGATGAAGATCGTGAATCAGAAGATGATTGTGAGCGATGCTTTTTCTTCTTTTTATGAGAATCCTTATGATGCTTCGATTTTCTGGACTGCTCATCTTTACGAGACTTCTCTTTTTTACCCATCTTTTGTTCAGGCCTACAGAAAAATAGACTACTTCTGGATTAGGGTTATCATCAGTTGATCATAATTCACACCAATGGTCTGTACTCTGTGCACTGTGCTCTCTTGTCTGCTGTGAACTTATGAAGTGTGAATTGATCAATAATTGAGTAAATGCCTTGAATTCGCTAGAACGATAAAACTGTTGTCCTTTTACGCTTGGTCAGTTTGCTTGGAAATAAAGGATTTTTTCACTCCTTTGTGCTTTTACTATACATTATCCTCGACTTATGTCAGTACGGTGATGCTTGAAGCGATTGTCAATTTTTCTCAGAGTTGACGCAGTGTGGTTAATTATTTCCAGCAGCCTCCTCGTTTCACATTCCTAAATTATTTTAATTGAAAAAAACAGTTACAACTAAAATCCGTCGAAAGCAATTGTGCACTCAATTGTTCAGTTCAGCTGTTTTGATTGAATCTTTGTCTTCAGACTGAGAAAGCTTCTATGGGATGTTAATCCTGGAAGTTTTGCTTACTTATTTGAGGTTTAAATTACTGACGCGGCCAGTGACCGAGATTGATAGAGTGAATTTTCCGCTTGTTGTTGAAGTGTCGTTTTCTGTGAATTATTCCATGCCCCTATTCCGCCCCGTTAGCTCAGTGATCAAGAAATTGAAAAATATAGCACAAGTTGTCACTCGAGACTGGTTATCATTAACGAATACACAGAATGTGGTGACTGGTGATGGTGGGGTGGTCCTACTGGTCCAAGCTTTCTACTGTAGCTTTTTTGGTCATGTGATTTTTCATCACCGTATGACGTATGTGACGTCATTGAAGCTTTTTGTTTGGTTGAAATTGAGTCTGACTTCGAATCGATGCTGATGCAATGTTTGCTTCATTGCTTGCACTGTAGTTTCCGAGCAAAGTTGAAAGTGGTGTGTATTTTTACACTGCTCATGTGATTGATATAGGACACGTAGCCTAACTTAAACCTTAGGAAGTCTATAAAATAAAGAATAGCTAGAATAGACTTGCGGAGTTGCGGTTTATGTTTAGATTGTTGACAGAGAAAGTGCTTGCACAAAAACAGGTTTGTCATTAGCCAGTGGTCCCACCCAGTGTGTCTGCATCTGCAAGAGTTTCTTGTGTAAGCTAGATTTGTTTAGTAGGATAGATCGTGATTTTAGTACTTTAAATATAAACGTTTTTAAACTGAATTTGTACAATAATTACTCCTAAAACATATCATTTGCTTATCTCTTTGCACATACCTCTGTGTCTTTAATTTAAAAATAGTTATTACTCTCTAAACCAGGGGTGTACGCACCACTAATGGGTGCAAGACCTGTGCCTAGGCGGTGCGGGAATGCTGAATTATCAAGGTTTGTTGTAATATGATTTAAGAAGCAAGGTTGGTTTACTAGGTTTCAACAAAAATTTCGAACTGTAGGCGACTATTTTCAGCCAATCATAGGAGGGGATGCGAGAACTGGTTGGTAATTTCAAGGTGGTGCCGACAAGGCAAAAGGTTAAGAACCACTGCTCTAAACTCTTGACAGCTTGTTTCACCCTAAAAAGAGGATCATAATAAGGTCCTTACAGTTGCCTTGTTTTTGTTATTTATGTAGGCTATCATCATAGATATCTTATATATAGATATGCAACTCAGTGGTGCGTAACGATGCTTGAAGGCTAACAGCGTAGCTATGGCTGTATGCATTGACTTCAAACTTGGCACAGCAAAACAACTTTATTTTTAATATATTTTTTTGGTTTTTGTTTAAATAAAACTTTCTTCGTTTTCAAGTTGACGTATGGATTGCTTGTGATGACGTCACATTTTCGTTCCGCATGGACTGCTTTATGGAGATTCTGGCGATTGAAAACAAATCACAGTCACAGAGAGTACCTCTAAATACCCATTGTCAGGCATTGTCGGATTTTTGGGGGGTTGTGGAGCATTTTCAGGGGTTGTCGAACATTTTCAGGGGTTTCAGGTATTGTAGAGTAGGCTAACTACTTTCAGGCATTGTTGGGAATTTCTAGGCATTGTGTAGGATTTCCAGGCATTGTCGATCATTATCAGTGGTTTACAGGCTTGTGAGGCATTGTCGAACATTTTCAGGCATTATCGAACATATTCAGGGGTTGTCGAGCATTTTCAGGGGTTGTCAGGCATTGTAGAGTAGCTACTTTCAGGCATTGTTGGGAATTTCCAGGCATTGTTTAGGATTTCCAGGCATTGTTGATCATCATTAGTGGTTGACGGGTTTGTCAAGCATTGTCGAACATTTTCAGGGGTTGTCTAGCATTGACAATGCCTGGAAATCCTAGATAATGCCTTGAAATTACCGACAATGCCTGACAATCCCTGAAAATGCTCGACAACCCCTGAAAATGTTCGACAATCCCTGAAAATGTTCGACAATGCCTGAAAATGTTCCATAATGACTACCAAACCTGTCAACCACTGATATTGATCGACAATGCCTGGAAATCCTAGACAATGCCTGGAAATTCCCAACAATGCCTGAAAGTAGCTACTCTACAATGCCTGACAACCCCTGAAAATTCTCGACAACCCTTGAAAATGTTTGGCAATGCCTGAAAATGTTCTATAATGCCTAACAACCCTGTCAACCACTGATAATGTTCGACAATGCCTGGAAATCCTAGACAATGCCTGAAAGTAGCTACTCTACAATGCCTGACAACCCCTGAAAATTTCCGACAATGCCTAACAAAAAGGCTGTCAACCATTGATAAGTAAGTAAAGACCTTTTTTGGAGCTGTAGTTCCAGGACAAGCTGAAGTTTTATTCAATTAATCTACTGAGTGTTACCAAAATGAAAGTTACTGCTGGCTACCGAAAGCTGTGCTACAGCATTTGGTAGCCTAGTTATGGTGTGTACCAAACATTAAAATTTTCTTGGTTTGGCGGTTGGATCCGTGATGCTAATGAAGCTGTCTCAGCAGGGGGGAGGATGCCCCCTGCCCTCAAATTTTCTCGGGATGGTGGGCAATAGTGCCCTTTTAAGGTCATGTAAGCTACTGCAAATAGCCAAATTATAGGGCCTATAGCCTACAGTAGGCCCACACAAATTATCCCGTGGACACATTTTATACTTTGCAGCAGATTGTGATGCTATGAATGTGAAATTTACCTTTCGTTTCTTGTTCAAGCTATTGCAATTATTCATCTGTCTCACATTTCGACTTTCATGGCTAATAGCGGGAAAACGAATGAGTTGCCCAGCATTATCGCTATATCTCATCCTAAAACTCTCGTCCTAAAATTGTTCCGGCGCCCCTCTATCTCAGGTTTGTAAACTGCCTACAACAAGCTTTAATGAGTCACTGGAAATAAGCTTAAATGAAAGTTCCAACGATCATGAAACAGAAGTTGCATAACCTACGTGAAGAAAGATTATTGTCATGATTTTTCATAGTAGGCTATTCTGTGAAAACTTGAAATATACGCCAAACAAAATATTCCAAAGGAGCTCAAAAGCCACCACTCGCCAAGCCCAAACCGTACAATAATAGCCTACCATAGATACGCTAGCCAAGCTGGCAACCTTGATTGTTGATTGTGTCCATAAAGTCAGTCGAGCGTGACGATAATTCCACGATTGCTGAGTTGCATATCTATAATGTAAGATATCTATGCTATCATGTAGTCCAGGGGTCGGCAAACTGCGGCCCGCGGACAAACTTTTTGCGGCCCTCGAACGATCTTACTTTTAGTGCATAAACTAAAGTTTCATCATTATCTACGCATGAATTTATTTTATATTATAACAAAAAGCCCTTTAACATGTGTCCCGACATTACTCGGTAACTCCCATGTACGCTACAAAATCTCAAAATTATGGTCTGACGTTACTCAAAATTATGTACCCCACTGTCGAGGAATGATGCAAGCGAAAGCACTCATTGATTATGTCTAAGTACATATGATAAGCACATAACCCTGATAAGTACATATTACTTATCGTTTCCACTAAAACTAACTTTGAATCTCGATTTTGCGATTTGAAAAATCAAAAAAACAGATTCGATTTATTTGCCATTCCATTTTTAATGGATGTCAATACTGTGCCACATGAGATGCAAATGGAAATAATTGAACTTCAATCATCCAACATATTGAAGGCCAATTACGATTCAGTTCCAATTGCCAACTTTTATAAAGAATATGTCCAGAATCCACCTATCCTCATCTGTATGACAATGCAAAACGTGTAATGTGCATGTTTGGAAGAACATATTGCTGTGAGCAGCTTTTTTCAAAAATAAATTACGCAAAGAATAAACTTCGCACTCGCCTGTCAGATCGTCATTTGGACGTATTGCAATTTGCAAATATCATCAGCAAAGTTGCCAGTTGATGTCAACACCTTGGCCATGACACAGAAACAACATCATCCTTCACATTGATAAATGATAAGTAAATAAAAACAATGCATTGCGTTTTAATACGTGTTTGACAATAAATATGAAACTGCAACAACCACGTCTCATTGTGCAACAGACAAAGGAATAGGAGTTGCAGGTGCGCCATGATTTTAAGGATAATGTGGCGATTGTTTATAGGTTGAAATTTATGCGGCCCGCACGTTACCGGAAGTTTGTAGATTTGGCCCATTGGTACAGAAAGTTTGCCGACCCCTGATGTAGTCTGTGACATATTTAGGAGAGTCCCCCCCCCCTTGGTAACTCATGACAAAGACAGGACTCAACCAAACATATAGGGTGAAACTACTTTACCTTTGCTTTACTGTTCACACACTTCAATCCACATCTTTTGTTCAATTCCTCTTTGTCATGAGTTGCCAAGGGGGGGGGGGGGGGGGGAGACTTGTATACCAGCTTCGATATTTATTATATGTATTATCTGTATTTAACCACTTCCCATCGGTATTCGCGTGACGCGATCGTGACGCGGTAAACGGCATTTTTTTTATTTTTTTCTCTCACGTTTCTGCATTTTGCACTATCTTATACAAAAAGTAGTGTCTTGTATTAAAGCGAACATTGTCAGTGATTGACATTTAATTTTTACATCAAAATAAAAGAAAACATTGTAAAATGAATTTTGTAGGTGGGTTTAATAATTTTTTGCACGGGGGGGCCCGATCTAAAAGTGCTCCGGGCCCTCCATCAGACTAAACTCGCCCCTGTGGAAAAATACCTCGGTTTACAACAAAAGAAAATTCGCGTTGCCTCCTCTTACAGCTAAGCAACCACTGGAATACATTCAGGTCGCTCATACAAAACAGCAGCCAATCTGCTGAAACAGTAGCTAATTGTGAAATGTAGCACACTTTTTATGACTAATAATTACAATGCTTTCAGATATAAGCCTAGAAAAACTGTTATAAGTATAGCCTACTATAGTAAAATAAAAAATTAGATGATTTATAAAACTTTTCTGATCGTAGTGATGTGTTCGATCATAGTGGTGGGAGCATGGCAAGTTGGTATGTTTTTGATCGATTTCTCAGCTTCAATTTGAATTTTATAATTTTCAGATTACAAAACTGCATGGTCATGATTTTTTTAGTGATAGTTCTTGCCCAGCCTACTTAGTACTTAATGAACTGTTAAACAATCTCTGTTTTTGCCTCTATGCAGCAGTTGTATACTTGCTGGATTAGTTGTTGGTATGTAGTGTTTGTAAATTTGTCGTTTTTCATCATTATGTATTATATATAGTCAATAAATTTAAATTACAGACAGCGAAAGGGTTCGTCTTGATCAAGTTAGTGCGCTTACTCTTCATGAAGGAAAACATACCACTGGTAGGCGCAGCAGCAGCGTCCCTCAACTTAAATGTGTTGGTGGATCTGCAGGCTGTTTGGCATTTCAACCAAAAGTTGTTCAGGTAATGTAATGTTGTTATTACGCACAGTGGCGTAGCCATAAAAAAAAATTGGGGGGGCCAAATGTTTGATGAACTGAAGAGAACAACAAAGTGTTTAATTTAAGACATCTGCAGTGGCGTTTCCTGGTGGGTTAAGCAATAAAGCTGATGGGGGGGTTAGAGCGTGCCAAAGGCACGCGTATTTTAGAGGGGTCCGGGGGCATGCTCCCCCGGAAGTTTTTGCAAAATTGCACTTAAATAATGGATTATAGCGCTTTCTGGAAACACTTTCAGGGTAATATTTGTATGAAATTTATAGACAGATAAACAGCTATTTACTTATTAAAGGTAGCTGTTACACACAAACCGGCAAAAACTGCGTTGCGGCTAAAATTAGAGAACGCAAAAAAACTTAGTTACAAAAAAACCCAACAGAGTAAGCGATTCTGAAATTGCTTCCACAGATTAGTTAAAAGAACTCGTAAACTTTGTGCGATTTACAATTTTCAAAATTTATTGGTGTCTTTCTGTGTGTCTAAAACAAGTCCTGGGGGGTGTTAATAGCCAGATGTCTTGATAAACAATATAAATTTATACAAATTATTTTATATTTTCAACAAAGGGTTCAGCTTCGGAATCCAAACTTTGAAAATTTGGGGGGGCCATGGCCTCTTTCGCCCCCCCCCCCCCCGGCTACGCCTATGATTACGTACATTGTAGCCGAATATCTAACCATAAATATTCCACTATATGTATTAAGAAGAGAGAAAATGTGAGCTGACATAATAGATAAAATGTTTTTTTCAGAAAAGAAGTGAAATTGTATAATATATATTTTTGAATGACTTCCTTTTGGTTATTCTCTATTTTTGAACAGAAACTAGCTGCTTGTTTTACTTCTACGTGTCTCTAAGGAAATTATGCATAAACAGTTGCACACCCAATTAGTGTTTTTCTTAGGCTGTTGTTTTGTGAAATTTCATACCGTCTATACTCGAATATAGGTCGTGATTTTCACCTCAAAAAGCAGGAATCGACTTATACAAATATACACCGGACAAGATTTTGACTCCATTTTGGTTTATGACTTTTTACCGCTCGTTTTTGGTTTCATTTAGCACACAGTGTTCAGTTGGGAGAGGCCACATGCTAATTTTCATGTGTAAATGAGCGGAATTTAATCTTATTCGATTCTTATCCAGCTAGTAAAAGTCGACGTTTTTACCCTGTCAGACGTTGAAGCAATGTAGAATCGTCGACTTTTGCTGGCAGGATATGCATCTGATATCAATCCAATCCTTTCTATTGAATCATAAATAAATCATCATCGGCAATTGCCGAAGTCATCAAATAAAGAATTCTGTGAACAAAAAAGTGTCACGCTAATTTTTAACACCTGTTGTTTGCAATTAAACCAGTTGGCAAATCAAACCTTTTTGCATTGATTCAACGCCTGCAGACGCTCAAAAAGCGTGTCCATTGGCGCGACGCGCAATATGACGTCGATATTAATGAAACAGCTGGAAAAGAGCGGCCATGAAAGAAAAATCAAAGTCATTAAATTTAAACAAACTAGGCCAGCAAAATGGTTAACGTTTTTGTCACGGCAACCAGATAAGTTAAATTCTTCTTAATCTATGTGAGAATAAAATCGAAAACTGATAAAAGAAAAGATGTTAAAATGGTGGTGGTCGTAGATATAAATATTGCCGTTCTCAAAACTTAATTATTTTTTTAGAGTATTCGATTTTCGTGTCAAAAATGTCACTATCTTTAAAAACGGTTCAGCAGGTTACTGCGGGAGGCTGTTGTTTACAAGTTACCTATGCATTTGATAACGCAACAATCTGTTCTGTTAAATCATATGACAATTTTTCTTACAGGGAGAATCATTCCATTCGTGAATAGCTGGTTTACTTTTTGTTGTGATAAATAGTGGTTGGCGACTATTCCAGTTCACATTTACTGGTAGCCAACTGTGATGTTGCTGTTTTGTGCTTGTCGTTCATCAGCTGTTACCGTACATGTTATATAGAGTATACTTCACTGTGTCAATGCCAATACTTAGATGAACTACCGAGTGGCAGTGCTGGGAAAAGCTACTCGACATAATATACACGAAAGAATAAAATCTGGCACCGATTTTTAGTGAAAAAATAGAGGTTGACGTATACACGAGGTCGACCTGTACTCGGGTATATACGGTATTTGTGATTTTCTACTACATGTAGCATGTTAAATCAACCGATCCATGTTTGAATTATATACTTGCATATTCGAATTGTGTTTCACTGGTTCCAAGAAGTTTTTAGACGTTTTTTCTCCAAGTTTTTGACCAAGACAAATTGAGTTAGTTCTGATATTGTTCCGTAAGTTTAATGCATTATTGGTTTTTGTTTTTATTTTACGATTGTTTTGCATCCAAAGACTAATGCAATATATATAAATATATATATATAATATATATATTATATATATTATATATAATATATGGTACTTTTTCCCTATTTTAACGACTGCTGAGCATGGCTCATCTTTTGCTGTTGTTGTTATGGGAACTTGGAAGTATTTTTTTACGTCTAAACCATGGCCACCTAAAGATATGGCCTGATTTGTCACATTTTGCAGAAATTTCCAGGTTTTTCAAACTTTGGGCGAACGTTTTAACAAATTTGTCTAAAAATTAGATTTTTACGCTTTCTTTATTCTTTCCTCCAGATGACACAACAGGTTTTAACATTCTCATATGTTGAAAAACAAAGAAAATTTGATTTCGAAGGTTTTAGTCAGACTGTTAATTTTCAATAACAGTCTGATTTTGCGTTTTTCAACTTACTTTTTCTCATTTGCTACTGCTTCTCCAAGGCAACAAAAAAGTTCTATGTCAGTAGGAAACCGCAAAAAGTAAAAACATCTCAAAAAATGTCGGTCAAGCACTAGCAGTAGCTGTAATCAAAATCTGCAAAATGTGACAAATCAGGCCGCATCTCCAGGTGGCCATGTCTAAACCTAATTGTTTTTAATTGTCCTGCAGTGTCGAAATGTTGGTTCTGATGGGTTTGACGTGCAGTGGGAATGCAAAACTGATATGGATGATTCCTACAGATTTGGCAAAATCCAAGTCTCCTGTGAAGGATACGATCACCCAAATGACCCCTATATTTTGAGAGGTAGTGTCATGTTAGAAAATTTGTATTGAAGTAAAGAAACCAGATGTATTAACACTTTGCTCCTCAAAGGGAGGCCAGATTTGGCCCCCCCCTCATATTTCCTTTGATTATTTGAAGCACAGTAACGCCATGCACTTGGTTTTTCTTGACTTTTCCTAAAATTGCCAGGCGGATCTGATGATATTAAATTTGATGCTAACAGTTGTGTAGTTTTTTTGTAAATTCAAGATTTTGGTGAATTTTTGCTATTTCTAGCTCACTTCCAGCAAAGCGTGAAATGGATTACATTGCGATAACAAGCCATAAGCTCATAATTGCTTCGTGCATCGATATGCGCGAGCAGAGAGAAACATCCTCTTGTTTTCCTTTGTTTGGTTTGACCTCAATAATACAAAGCGTGTTATTTCTCATGCCACAAAAGAAAAGCCAGTGATCACAAAGCTGTTAATTAGAAACAATAATAGCAAACGTTTTTTGCGTTATCAGCTCTACAAAGAAGAATAGCAATCCACGATCAAAATAGTAGGCTATGTAGGCCACAAACTATTCAAAACAGTTGTTTCAAGCAGATAATATTCATTGACGAATAAAAAACGTTACAATAAGAAATCTTCTCTTGGGTAAATGCACGAAAACCTGGTTTCGAAATAAACGTTCTATGGAAATGCTCTCATTGACAAAACTTGCAATTGAGGAAATGTATCACTGCAAATGCTTTTGGGAGAGGCCGAAGAAATGGCGTTTTTGCAAACAGTAATTGTGAGATACACTCAAAATTATGAGATAGGCTCCATTTACACGTAGCAGCTAACTCGATGGCTACATGTCCCTTCCCTGCTTTATGTCGCCTACTTGTTGTTATGTCCTGCATTTTTGTTTCACAGCGCACTGTGTGTTGTTCCAAAGAGCGCAAAATAAAGATGATAATGCCTCATCTACATTACTAAATATTTTGTAATGTAGAAGAGGCATAAAGCTAGGCGTCACATCAGACAAACAACAAATCAGCTTTTTTCATCATTGATTCAACATCTGAATACGTTGCGCCAATGTATAAGAGGCCGGCTATTGTGAAGGCCCGCCATTTATAAACGATCCGATTATACCAAAAGTGGGCAAGCTAGTGGATCAAAGAATGAATAAACAATGCTGAGAAAACTAAATCTAAGTGACGAACAATACCGATGTCTTCATTTATCTTTGAAAAATGCTGCCTAAACTTATCAACAAAAAATACAGTAAATAACGGCAAGGATCCCGAAAGCAGAATTTGCTCGACTTTGGCATGAATGTAGTCAGACATCTACACTAATAATTCCACACAAACAATAACGGGCTCTCAACGGCTGTAAGATACATAATAATCAACCTGGTTCTGGGCGGTTTGTGTAACAGCTTAGGCGAAGACACTACTTGAAATGATGCACCACACAAAACATTTTCAATGAAGACTGAGTCTAAAAACCGATGTGGATTGTGCTGCACAATGACTTCAAGTTTAGGACAGAAAAGGCACAAAAATATCACGATAAAAATAAAGACCTTGTGGGAAATTTTCGAGAATCATAACACGATGCAAATACCATAAACGCGTAGTTTGCATGCTGCTCTAAGCTGGCCGGCAACCACAAAGGTAGACAATACAGGCAGTTTATAATTCGAACAGCGCAATAAACATTATAAATACGTAAACCGACAATTTTCTTTTACAGACGTTCTACGTCTAATGGTAAATTCTCCCCCAACAATTTTTTGTGAAGCGCTTGCAAACCACGGTATTGTAAAATAATTCATCATTATTATTTTTACTTCTCGGATATTGTAAAACGTCATCAGCAAAATCACAAAAAAAAATTCATTACTTCAATGTAGTAGGCCTAAGAATTTTTTCTAGAATTGTAGCCACGTTGTTTCAACAAAGAAGCCATTTTTTGGCAATATAAAGTTATAGAAAATAATTTGCAATCCTGCAAATGTTTGGAAAGAATCTAGAAAGTCTTCTCACAATCTGGCACAAAATGATTATGTTTATTGTATCTCTGCAATATTTTTTACGACAAACTTTGAAGCTTCGTTATAATCATTTTTATCTTTGAAGTCAAAAGTTAATTTTTTTTTTGGCTAGAAACATAATCGCTGCCTTGCTGATGTTGTCGCCTTTACGCGTATTTTTTGTGTTTCAAACAATGACGACCCAGTCAGCAATCCAGTCCTTTTACATTGATTCAACATTTGTTAACGTTAAATTTATGTAGCTTTGCTGACTGTGGGTTATTTCACATTTCCTTTGTTTACGCATGTTCCTCAATTCACTGTTGCATTGTTTCGATGCAGGAGGACTAAAAATGTATTTTCAAATTGATTGACGCAATCTTCAATAAAAAGTTTAGCTTCGAACTTATCTTTGTTGATGTAAATGCTGTATTGTTTGTGGATGTAATTTATGAGTTATGTTTATAAACACCGGTAATGACTTATGATGTAGCCTGCATGATATTTGTGATGCGACTTGGCACAAATCCACAATTTCAAAAGCACCTAATTTGAACTTTCAAAAGCACCTAATTTGAACTCAATTGTAGACCTAAAATACACAAACGAAGATGTAAACAGCTATTCAAGCAGGCTAAGCTGTTACTTATGAGAAATTTGGTGCCATAAAACTAGAAGCTAGCCATGAGTTTGGAAATGCATTAGTTTAGGACAAAAATGTAAGACAACAAACGCAGTTTTGTTTTTTTTTCAAATTCGTGTAACAATATTACTCTGATTGTAACTATTTTAGAATCAGTGAATAGCTTACAATAAGATTTGCTCGCAAGTCGTAAGTAAATCTTTATCAATGCAATGATTCGGCACACCGCACACACACTTCGTGCCTTCGATCGAGCTCATTGTTTTTCAGAACTTTGCATGAAATCGGATTAGCATGGTAATTAAATAGCGGCAAGATAAATCAAAATTGTCGTTTTTGGGTACCTTTGCAAAAATTGAAATATGAAGCTTAACATATAAAATTTTAAAATAATGACTTTTCAAACTTATAGACAAATGATTTTTTTTCACACCAGGGCAACTTCTGTTGAAATAGCACCAGCGGATAACACGTAACAGCTGATTGAATTTGATCCAAAAACGGCCCCCCCTTGAGCAGTTAACTTCCAAAATAACGTTGAAAAGCAAAGGGTTAAAAGGCAAAAAACCAGATGTCAAAAAACCAGATGTATTAAAAGGCGTTTATAGGCCTAAAACAACTTCCAAGGTGGTTTGGTCATCTGCCACCTGGGTACAGGGCACTTGTTGTGAAAACAAAATTTACTTCACCCTAAATTGAGTAAGCTATTACTTTTTGTAAAAACCAAAGCAGTATAATGTTTCCCTCTCAAATATTTTAAAGCAATGTTTTTTACCACATATGACTTCAGGTTGGAAACACTGACATGGCACTATGCTAATTCAGGCCTGCAAAATATGTGGTTGCGCATATTAGGCAGAGACTCGTCATATATTAGGCTTTGGTATCAGATGTACTCAGTATAATAGAACCTAATTCAGCAAAGTTTCATTGTGTGAGGTGATTTGTCTTAATCTTTTGTAAATTTGTATTGTCTTTACAGGATCATGTGGTCTCGAGTACACGATAGATTACACAGAAGCGGGAAAAAGCCGGAACAGTTACTGGTCGAACTCGGATTCCCACTATGCTTCCAAGCGTTCATCTGGTGGAGGATCTTGGTTCATCTTTATCGTGTTAGTGTCTGCGATAGGATTTATGATTTACAAGATGGGACGAGGTAATCAACAAGGGAACAATCAACACCGGCCGCCGCCTCCAGAAGATCACCATTTCAGAGGGCCTGGAAACAACCGGGGAAACAGTGGCTCACCACCACCATATGGATTTAAACCTGAG
Organism: Aplidium turbinatum; assembly: GCF_918807975.1. NCBI lineage: Eukaryota > Metazoa > Chordata > Ascidiacea > Aplousobranchia > Polyclinidae > Aplidium > Aplidium turbinatum. The sequence continues at coordinate 4,916,282 of NC_137484.1, read as the reverse complement.
TCTTCAACATCGAGTTCCGGTAAATTTTAAGATGATCTGAGTTAGCCTACTACCCAGACAACAAATCAGTCATTTTAAAAATCGACTGATTTGCTGTCTGTGTACATTAGAATCGTAAGCCACATGTTTGTAAGCAACAAGGCCCTTATAAGCTTTTGAGATAAACTGATGGTCCAAAAATAAATTCAAGTCATCTAGAATAGATTTATTAAGTGTCAAAAACCACGCTTAAACGTACAAAGTTGCAATTTAATATATAAATGTTTTCAATTGTATATCTGCTGTCCATTTTGAAAACACATAGATGAAAGAAAGTTGGCATTGCAAATATGTTTTAACTTGTTGCTGTTAAAGGGGTACTAAAGGAAAAACCTAACTTGGCGATTTTCCACGTTCTTTGTGTTTAACTTGCTACCATAAAACAATTTTCAATAAAATTTTGCCCCATTGCAGTCTGATCAGCATTCCACGCGTACTTTTGTCAGAGCTTTCAAAACCAGAATGGGCCTGAGCAGCGAAGCGTGCGACTGTACACGGGCGTGCTACTATTCGGTGAGTCCGATTCGGTGAGTTCGATTCGGTGAGTTCCTAACCCCTAACCCTTTAACGGCAATGATAATTAGGTTACGGTACCCGATAATTAAAAAAAAAATTTGAAAAAATCCCCCGTTAAGGGATCGGACTCATCAAATCGGACTCACCGAAACGGGTTATTCCGACTGTGCACAGTGTACAGTCTACGTAATAAAAGACGAGCAATCAGCTAATCACGCAACAGTTGTTACTGCCGGCGATTTAACTGTAGGCTATGTATGTATGTACACATAGGCGTCGATTTTTTCTTAGAAGAGAGGAATTCTGGGTGGGCAAGAGTTTTCAAACAAATTTCATTGAATGTGTTTTGTATATGTTTGCAAATTCGCAATGGTTCAGTCTTCGAAATGAGCATATTTTTACTTCGGCAAAAACGTTGCCGAGGCCAAACGGAAAAATTTGAAATTGCCTCGGCAATTACTGTGAATATTTATTAGGAAAAGATTGTACTAAAACAAGAAGCGAAAAATATACTAGAGTAGTCTATTACGAACGCATTGTTTGATTTGTTGTGATGTAATAATACCAAAAGTAGTGATAAAGCGAGCAACGCGATACGCACGCTGTTACGGTAATTCACGTTAAAAAACTCACCGGGAGGGGAAAGTAAGTTAATTTTGGGTTGATTCAACGTTCGAGTCAGCACAAATTGATTTAATTTTTCCGGCGGGTTATATTGCGTAACAACAATGCCCAATAAGAAATTTACGTTTGTTTTACATTAATTCGACATCTAGCGATGTTGAATTATCATAAAATAACGTGAATTACTCAACCAGGTACAGGTAACATATTAATAGCTCCCTGCGAGAAGATCGCCTCGATTTACGTAAGCTTATAAGCCAACATAATTTCGGCACAATTGGGACACTGCGAGCAACACAAAGTCTGTTTGATGAACTAGTCAGAATCGGTATCATCAGATGCTGTATCAGCTGGACGAGATAACGGAAAGCGAGGCGTAACAAGAAGTAGATGCTTACAATAATTTGACGTCTACTGGAGTTAAATCAATGCAAATAGCAGGCCTTGAAACACCTTTTTTTTCCGGCGGCCAAACGTGTCCGACTGAAGCAAGCTGTTCGGCGGCCAATCACAAGCACATGGCGGCCATCGGAACTTCGACACACATTTTTACTTCGGCAGAAGCGAAAAGTATACTAGAGTAGTCTATCACGACCGCACTGTTTGATTTGTTGTGATGTAATAATACCAAAAGTAGCGATAAAGCGAGCTACAAGATACGCACGTGGCACGCTGTTGCAGGAATTCACGTTAAATAACTCACGGGGAAAAGTAAGTTAATTTTGGGTTGATTCAACGTTCGAGTCAGCACAAATCGATTTAATTTTTCCGCTCGGTTATATTGCGTAACAACAATGCCCAATAAGAAAGTTACGTTTGTTTTACATTAATTCGACATCTAGCAACGTTGAATTATCATAAAATAACGTGAATTGCTCAACCAGATTCAGGTAACAAATTAATAGCTCCCTGCGAGAAGATTGCCTCGATTTACGTATATACACTAACATAATTTCTGCACAATTGGGATACTGCGAACAACACAAAGTCTGTTTGATAAAGAACTAGCTATCGGAATCATCAGATGCTGTATCGGAGCACGAGGTTGTCGCGTCATCACTGGAATCAGACACATCAAGAGGCTCATAGCTTGGCTGTAAATCTATATCGTCTTTGCCGTTCGCAATGAAGCGTCCACGTTTTGCGGCTTTCGGGCTTTGATACCACTCCACAGGCTTCTTTTTTTTCATAAAGATCCATCAGGGTGTTGACTAGGGAATAAATCTATGCTGTGCCATAACGACTGGGAAGAATGTTTAACCCTAACATTACAAGCGCTCGTGTGGCCTCGGCATTTTCATTGCCGACGCTAATGCGCCATTTGCCGACGCTAATTTTGAAGACTGAATTTATCGCATTAATAAAGTGTATTGTGGTGTCACTTGCATCCAGCTTATCGTCAGACATCAGCTGCTTGATCACTCAATAATGCAGGGGCGTATCCTCAATGGAAGCAAGGGAAGCATTGCTTCCCCTGTCAAAATTGAAAAAAGAGAAGCTGATATTTTTCAGTAAAACGATTTCGTAATTTCTTTACCTAAATGCGATTTAGAACGGTTTTTAACTCATGCCCCCCGTATGATTTTGAACTCGGTTTTAATTTTCAAAAAGTTGGAAGCCAACGGAAGCGAAGATTCGTATTGCATCCGTTGCTCTCGTTTTTGCAATAAGAAGAAACAAGTTTGAAAGAAAGGAAAAAAGCAGCGCAAAGTTTTCGCAATTTACGTTTCTTTTAACTAATCGCTGGAAGCGATTTAAAAATTGCTTCCAGTCGCGGGGTTGCCAGATTAGCCAAATTCCGCGAATTAGTTTTTTTTTAAATAACTTTTCAAAATGCATAATAATCAATATTTCTCTAATATTGTAACCTTACCAGATGAAACCATATTCAACATTGTTCAATACATGTTCTATACTTATTTAATACTCGTAATGTGGCGGATCAAAACTCATCCGCTACTTTTATAGGCTAACTTGCTATTTTTTGGGCTACTTTCAGAATTATTTTTGCTACAATTTATTAAAATTCACTACAAGTTATAAAATATATATGTAAATTTTATTATTTTTGATAGAAACAGGTGAATATATTCATTTGGCCTTTTTTGTCTAATATTTTCCTTGTTTTGGCCTTTTCTTGTATTATTTTGGCTTTAAGACTTTTTCATAGTCTGGCAACTCTGCTCTTTTGGATGTTGTGCCAGTGAGCTATGTAATGAGAAAATCTAGGGCACTGTTATGGTTATAATATCGGCCTTGTAAGATTGATTGATTGAATCTTTATCCTCGGACTGGGAAAGCTTCTTGCAGAGCTTAATCCTGGCAGTTTCGCATACTTGTAGAGGCTTTGAATCACTGACGCAGGCCCGGTCACCGAGATTGACAGAGTGAAGTTTCCGATTGTTGAAGTCTTGTTGCCGGGGAGCCAATTGTTGGCTTTACACTGTTATCCTGGCTGGATAGACTTTGGAATAAGACAGGATATGTGAGGTCTAAGCTAGACTTGACTTTGTAGCTGAGTTTTTGGTGTTCTCTAATTATAGTCGCATTTTTGCCCTTTGCCCGTTCGTGTGTAAGAGCTACCTTTAATAAGTTAATAGCTGTTTATCTGCTAATAAATTTCATACAAAAATTACCCTAAAAGTGTTTCCAGAAAGCAGTATAATTCATTATTTGAGTGTAATTTTGCAAAAATTTTCCGGGGGAGCATGCCCCCGGACCCCCTAGAAAACACGTGCCTTCGGCACGCTCTATTCCCCCACGAGTTTCATTGCTTCCCTTGCTCAACCAACCAGGATACGCCACTGGATTGTTAACAATTCAAGCATATACAGTAGGGTGTTTCATTTTTTCACCACTTTTGAAATTCAAAATGCCTGGGGTCCCATCTGGTGGTATTTGGGGTAAAAAGTTTACACCCCAAATTTTTTTCAATTATAACGTCATATTGAGGTGGTCCACGAGGTTTGAAATTTTTGGGCCTCAAAATCTCGAAATTTGGTTGTATCTCCAGAACCACTCATCATAGACCGACAAAATAAGTGTCAAAGTGCGCAGAAGGGTCGGTTTCCTATACCTGATGTAGAGAATATTAAGGTCTATCTGCTTTAGAAAAAAAGTTATTTAAAAAAATCTGATTTTCGGTCTATTTTTTCCTGATGAGCAAAGATCAGGTGATCAAGATAAAGTTTTTCTGTATTTTTTCACTCTTGGAAGCTGCTATTTCGTAATAGAAGTCCTTGTTCGTTTTGCAAGAGATGAAACGGTGATAATTGAAGGAACGTTCAACTGGTCAGTTGATGTTAAGGTTCCAGCACTTGGCTTGTCTAGTCTTACTATCTGGTTAAGCAACACCCCATCTTGATTGCTCCAGGACCCTTCTTGGCGCCGTCCACAAAAGAAATAACATGGAGAAGATATATTTCGTTTATGTGGAACATGCATTCAAGGGTATGAATATCATGACCAAATTCATCATTAAAATAATTGACCAGTCGAGTATTGACTCCGGACTTTTTTCCTGTGTTGAGAGCAATCGTATCAGCCATGACTGAATATACTTGAGATAGATGAACTTTGCAAGCCTACTGGATGATAGTGTCAAAAATCAGTTCTGCAGTGACCGACACACTTTTGGGAAATAATTTAACAGCAAGCACACTTTCGTGCTTCATGCGATTATCATCAACAAGTTGACCCAAGAAAACGTATCAATCTGTTTTATCGACAACGCGCCCAAAATAACATAACTGCATGGCAGAAGCTGAGTTGAGAAGGTTCTCACTTTTGATCAGAGACTTTTCTCTTGTTTTTTTGTTATTGGGATTGGCGGTATACTGTCGAAGGTGATGCAGCTATTTGATCTTTTCCAAGAACCGACCTCATAAGATCTGACTGCTGGCGTACCGAAGTCATCCTACGATCAGCAGGTACACAACTTCTATCATTTATTGAAAAAGAATGTACTTTCTTGTACATTTTCACCTAACAGCTGGTTTCAGAGGCTCGTATTCCTTATCATCTTCCCAATTCATAGCCCCATCAGATTCGCTTTCGTTGCGGTGTAGATATCTAACTGCTTCATTTCTTTTTCTTTGTTTCGAACATAGTAGTGCCGATGCTTAAGCAGATTGTATGCCGGAAGTGCTCGTTTGTCTTCACCGCTTGTTTCCCACCTCCTTTTATGATTTTCCCGTTCCAAAGCCTTTTCTACATGGTTGACATCTATGCCACCGATAAACATTTTTCAATCTTTTCTCTGATGGTTCAAGAAAGCAATTTCTTTCTCCTGGACTCGGTTTTCGAGTTCACAGCTGCAAGAGAGTGTCTTTGGAAAAACAACCGGATTTTCGGAGATCGAACACTTGCATGCACATAATATCGAACAAGTTCTGTTACCATTCTTGATTAACCTCATTACCTCTGCGTTTCATTTCCTTCTTTCTTGCTGTATTGTACTTCTCTATCACGTCTTTTAACTTCGCTTCAATTCTCTGTTTGCTAACCACTGGAAGACCAGCTTTGTTCCATATGCCAACTGCATCTTTCACCAGTTCATCTTTCGAATGGGGTATTTTCTTCAAAAACTTAGGATTAGTTTCGGCTAGTACTTTCTTCCTCAAGTAAAAATAGTGACTGACTATGTCTGAATTAAGGAGAAGCACATTTCTCTCCAATTCCTTGGAGTTTTGCATCTACTTACTAATACTTGACCTCTTGCCATAATGACACAGATAGATAAAAATCTAAAGCAGGTGAACAGCATACCTCTTCCTCAACGGTTAGGCCTACATTATAATAGTAATACATTACCGTTTCATCTTTTACAAAACGAACAAGGACTTTTATTACGCAATAGCAGCTTCCAAGAGTGAAAAAATACAGAAAAACTTTATCTTGATCACCTGATCTTTGTTCATCAGGAGAAAATAGACCGAAAATCAGATTTTTTTAAATAACTTTTTTTCTGAAGCAGATAGACCTTAATATTCTCTACATCAGGTATAGGAAACCGACCCTTCTGCGCACTTTGACACTAATTTTGTCGATCTATGATGAGTGGTTCTGGAGATACAACCAAATTCCGAGGTTTTGAGGCCCAAAAATTTTAAACCTTGTGGACCACCTCAATATGACGTCATAATTGAAAAAAATTTGGGGTGTAAACTTTTTACCCAAAATACCACCAGATGGGACCCCAGGCATTTTGAATTTCAAAAGTGGTGAAAAAATGAAACACCCTAATATACAGGGTGTATTGTGATTTATCGAGTGCTTTAACTCTTTTCACGTCCTTTGTGATTATAAGTGGCAAAGTACTACTACTTCATTTACAAGGCCGCTTGTGTAAAATTTTCTCGGAACTTCATGGCGGACAAAATGTCGGTTTTTGTAGGTTAATCGCGGCGATGGCCGCCTTCAGTTTCGAGGCCTGAATTATAGGGTGATATTTTTATAAAAGATTCTCCCAGCTGGGCACGTGTCTAAGCGCCGGCGAAGTAGGAAGTAACCCAAATAAAACATCCAGCAATAGTAAGATTGAATCAACATTCTAGTCTGGTGTAGTCTAAGAAAATTAGTTTTTTCTTGTAATCTTGTTGTCCTTACAATCACCTCGGCAATTGCCGACGCTAATTTCGAAAAGTGTGGTTAGTCTTTCTCACAAAGACTGCGTTTAGCGTCGCTGCAGCAATTAAGCTTTAATAGGTTGGATGTTTTCTTTCTTGCATCTTGCGATCTTATGAGCGCTGCTAAACTAAACAAACTTCTTTTATGTTTTCCTTTGCGACCTAAAAAGCGCGTGACTCGTGACCTGTTATCTTTAAAGTGGCGCCTTCGGATTTGCCGCATTTGTAAAAGCGATTGTTTTTAGTAGGTCTTTAGTTTGTATCGGTTATTTTATTGTCATGTTCATTATGATGTCATATTCACATTCCCTTACGCTGACCGGGAACTGAAGTTTGATTGTGACGTAACGAAAGTGAGACCATTCGGAGAAAAGATCAAATTGCCGACGCAAATTTGGAGTAAAGATTAAACGTGGCTTTCTCTCACCAGGAATTGCCAGCTGTGGCAGTTGCCGTAGCAACAACAATGCAGTGCGTACCTCCGTTTTTCCACGCAGCGTTGTTACGGAATTGCTTTGTTCTGTCGGATACCTAGCGAGAGACATAGCGTAAAACAAGAAGTTGCGCTGCAGTTGGTTGGATAGTCCAGCGTTTAAGAAAAACGGAAATAATTGTAACGAACACTTCATAAGTGGCATGAAAACAGGGTGGGCGAAACATATTTTGCCCACCCTCGTTTCACGGCAGGGTGGGCGTCGCCCACCCTGCCCACCCTATTTCGACGCCTATGCATGTACATCAAAACATCAGATTTCAACGTCACAACATCAGACAGTTTGCTCAAAACCTCAGATCTGATGTTAAAACAACAGATGTTGTAACGTGGCTTTTGTTATTGCTGTCTTTTGTGACGTATTCTCGAGCTGTGTTTGCACTTTTTGGTCATTTTGAAAAAAATGAAAATAAATGAAACATTGGACTTTGGGCCTTGCCAGTGCCATTGAAAACAAATTTTTTTTGAAATGTATTCTTGAATGTTCAGTTTACGCATTTTAATGCTCAATTCCCGTTTGAAAATTTCATTTAGTATGCCTTTAAAAGGGTAAGTTTTGACCATCACAAGGAATATGATTGACAGACGAGATTATTATAAAGCTTCCATGGGAACTTTCTACTGGTAGTAAATTTAGGACAAACTTTTTTTTTGCGCGACTTTCTTAAGAATGTTTTATATCTGCTTTTATAGGGTGTAGTGATTCATGGGCTGTTGTGTACTTGTGTTTGTTGTGCAACAGTAGTTTTAATCAAAATTATATCACGCTTTTCAATTATCCAGGTGTACCTCCTCCTTCGTATAATGATGCTACATCACATCATGCCGGACATTCCTCACAGTCTCATGGATATGGGTCTCAGACAGAAACAGGAACAAATCAAAATACTCAAAGTGGCCCTGGGTTTTGGTCCGGGATGGGATTAGGGGGCTTGACCGGGTACCTGTTTGGCAGAAGGTATGATTACTTAGAAGTTTTCAACGAACCGTAATAGTTTTTGCTGGAATTACTTAGTTCTATGTTTCAATTATTTATATCAAATCACGGCCAGCATTCGTATTGATGGAAAACAAATTGTAGCATTGTTCTCTAAATGTTCGGTCTTTTTGGCCAGTATTATCTCACGTTCGTTGCCTTGTTTGAAACACTGCGAAAAACTTGGATAGAAAAAATAAACTTACGCTGAAAGCAGACAAGTTGCCAACTTCTGTCATATGCATGGTTGTTACCATGATACGTTTCATGATCACGAAATCACTAGGCCTAATCATGATTGTGTGATATTGTAACAGGAACAATCACGGACGTTGGAACCAAGGTTATGGATCAGGATACGGATCTGGCTATGGATCAGGATACGGATCTGGCTACGGATCAGGATACGGATCTGGCTATGGATCAGGATGGGGGTCGGGATATGGTTCAAGATGGGGATCAGGAAGTGGTTCAGGTTGGGGGTCCTCCTGGGGAGGATCATCTGCAAGACACAGAAGCGGAGGGAGCTCTTCAAGACCCTCCTCTTTATCCACCCGAACTGCATCCGGATTTGGAGGAACAACTCGACGATGAATATGTTTTGATTCCAGCCCTTAAACTTTTAAATCTTTGGATGTCAAGTCTCTGCATACAAAACAATCTTGTTATGAAGATCTACCTGTGGTATCATAATATATAGTGTTGCCATATGCATTGTTTCCAGAGCTTTACAAAGTAGACGGTTAGTGTCTAGTACATCATCACTCCGGATCTCTCATTTGCTGAGTCAAGGTGTTAAACCTACGCTTACCGATTCTGAGGCGGACACTACTCAGTGCTCACCGAGCTGACTAATATATGCGTGACAGGGTATTGTTCATGTGTTGACTGTTGAACGGCTAAAAGTGCGTGCTTTGCCTACGAGGTTAGTGTAAAGATGTTTCCAACTATGCTTGCATTGATAAAAATAAAGTGTGACGTCATAGATTCACACAAAATACCTATTTGTTGTATCTATCACATCCTTCATTTGACAATTTTATCTTGTTCTGAGATTTTGCACCATTTTGTTAACTCCGTCGCTAATGCGGAGGATGTTTCATTGAATTGTTTTAATTTCTATATTCCCAATTGAATATGTGAATTCAAGAAAGGCCTAGTTCCAACAAAGATGTTTTTGTGATGAATGCTTTTAATTATTTCGGTCATTTGTTTTTGTGGTGGAAGTTCGATAATGATGGTATGCTTAGATATACCGGTAAGAAGTGTTGTACCTGAAAATTTCACTCCGTGAGGATTCTATGGAAACAACGAAGTTGAAGCTTCATTGCTGGGATTTTGGGTCCTTTTTAAAATCAATGGAAATATTGAAATATAATTTATGTTTATTATTTTTCATTGTAGGCTTGAAAAAATTGGCCGTTTTCTCAGGTATCACAATTTTGGTAAAGAGGTGACTTTCTTCAACCATAAACAGATGAAACCAAGCAACCACACGGCATTTAACATAATATATTAAACTGAACATAAACTATAAACTACGAACGTTTTCGGCCATACACATGTTAGCCCTTTTCAAGTAACGAAAAAATAACTGATTTTACATTTACATTGAAATAAATAACTGATCCACACAATAAATTGAAAACGAAATGCATAAGCTTTGCCGTTTCATTCTTAACATGTGTAATGTGTATGGCCGAAAACGTTCGTAGTTTATAGTTTATGTTCAGTTTAATATATTATGTTAAATGCCGTGTGGTTGCTTGGTTTCATCTATTTCTCAGGTATCATTCAGAAGACACTGAAAAGAATCGGAATAGCACAAAAAGTGAAATTTGAAAAAATTGAGTTGGGCTCTTTTTGAATTCACGTACCGGTATTTAATTGTTTGTCGTTGTATTGTCTTTCAACACAAAACCATTAGTAGCTTTCCTCCTCTGACGGCTTTAGTTATTTGTTATCATCAAATCATTCAAATTCGGTTTCCCCCCACTAGCGAGAGTAGCCGACTCTTTCCTTGCACCGTTCATCTTCGTGTTTATTGTGATCTTTCCAAAAAGGAGCAGTGCAGTCACTAATCATGATGATGGTTTTGTATTACGATGTTGATAAATCTGTCTTTCTTAACCAACCTTTAAAACATCGTTTGTTTACATTAATTCGACGAATGTATACGTTAAATCAATGTAAAATTGGACTTTGGTATCTGGTAATCATATTAATTGATTCGATAAACACAACTTATCCAGCTAGCAAAAGCTGTTCTCTTTTTTTTTGATTCAACATCTCCAGATGACCAATCAATGAAACCAAATTTGTTTTCTGTCAAGAGATTGCGCATGTTGACAAGAGCTATACATAGCGTTGTCCAGTTATAGATTATTTTTGTTTCCTTTCACATACCTTCAAAGTGTATATATAGTAGGGTGTTTCATTTTTTCACCATTTTTTTAAATTCAAAATGCCTGGGGTCGCATCTGGTGGTATTTGGGGAAAAAGTTTACTCTCCAAATATTTTTCAATTATGACGTCATATTGAGGTTGTCCACGAGGTTTGAAATTTTTGGGCCTCAAAATCTCGAAATTTGGCCGTATCTCCGGAACCGCTCATCATAGATCGACAAAGTTAGTATCAAAATGCGCAGAAGGGTCGGTTTCCTATACCTGATGTAGAGAATATTAAGGTCTATCTGCTTCAGAAAAAAGTTATTTCAAAAAATCTTATTTTCGGGTCTATTTTCTCCTGATGAACAGAGGCCAGGTGATCAAGATGAAAGTTTTTTTGTATTTTTCTACTCTTGGAAGCTGTTATTGCGTAATAATAGTTGGTGTTAAGGTTTCAGGACTGGGCTTGTCTAGTCTTGTTATCTGGTTAAGCAAAGCCCCATCTTGCATTGCTCCGGGACTCTTCTTGGCGCCGTCCACAAAAGAAATGACATGGGAAAGATATATTTCGTTTATGTGAAACATGCATTAAAGGGTATGAATATCATGACCAACTTCATCATTAAAATAATTGACCAGTCGAGTATTGACTCCGGACTTTTTTCCTGTGTTGAGAGCAGTCGTATCAGCCATGACTGAATATACTTGGGATAGGTGAACTCTGCAAGCCTCCTGGATGATGGTGCCAAAAATCAGTTCTGCAGTGACCGACACACTTTTGGGAAAAGATTTAACAGCAAGCACACTTTCGTGCTTCATGCCATTATCATCAACAAATTGGCCCAAGAAAACGTATCGATCTATTTTATCGACAACATAACTGCATGGCAGAAGCTGAGTTGAGAAGGTTCTCACTTTCCATCAGAGATTTTTCTCTCGTTTTTTGTCGTTATACTGTCGAAGGTGATGCAGCATTGCAGCCACTTGATCTTTTCCAAGAACCGACCTCATAAGATCTGACTGCTGGCGTACCGAAGTCATCCTACGATTAGCAAGTACACAACTTCTATCATTTATTGAAAAAGAATGTAGGCTACCTTCTTGTACACTTTTCATCAACAGCTGGTTTCAGAGGCTCGTATTCCTTATCATCTTCCCAATTCATGTCACCATCAGAGTCGCTTTCGCTACTGTGTAGACATCTAACTACTTCATTTCTAACATAGTGGTGCCGATGCTTTGGCATATTGTATGCCAGAAGTGCTAGGTTTCTCTGTTTGCTAAGCACTGGAAGACCAGCTTTGTTCCATATGCCAACTACATCTTTCAGCAGTTCATCTTTCAAATCTTTGAAATGGGGTATTTTCTTCAAAAACTTAGGATTAGCTTCGACTACTTTCTTCCTCAAGTAAAAATAGTGACTGACTATATCTGAATTAAGGGGAAGCACATTTCTCCAATTCCTTGAAGTTTTGCATCGACTTACTAATACCTGACCTTAAGGCCATAATGACACTTAATCTAAAGCAGGTGAGCAGCATACCTCTTCCTCAACGGTTACATTAACTTATAATAGTAATAACTTCAAATTACCATTTCATCTCTTGCAAAACGAACACGGACTATTATTACGCAATAGCAGCTTCTAAGATGGAAAAATTTAGAAAAACGTCTTATCTTGATCACCTGATCTCTGTTTATCAGGAGAAAATAGACCCGAAAATAAGATTTTTTGAAATAACTTTTTTTCTGAAGCACACAGACCTTAATATTCTCTACATCAGGTATAGGAAACCGACCCTTTTGCGCATTTTGACACTAATTTTGTCGATCTATGATGAGTGGTTCCGGAGATACGGCCAAATTTCGAGATTTTGAGGCCCAAAAATTTCAAACCTCGTGGACCACCTCAATATGACGTCATAATTGAAAAATATTTGGGGTGTAAACTTTTTTCCCCAAATACCACCAGATGAGACCCCAGGCATTTTGAATTTCAAAAATGGTGAAAAAATGAAACACCCTAATATATAGGTTTTTTTTCTATCTTTCCTTGTACTGTACAAACTGTACATGCTTTTCAGTGTATGCAATAAATTTGATATTGATGGTCATCATTTTTGCAGATTGGCTAAAAATTATTTGACTGATTTGTGGACTGAGCATAAAATTTACATTAAATACATACAATGCAATGATTTAAGGCATTGCCTGTTGTGTTTTATTTCTCTGTGTTTGATGAAGAAAGTACTTCAGTGTAAGTTGCGTATGTAATGGACTAGTGCAGTGGTTCCCAACCTTTTTGTTGTCACGGACCCCTTTAGACAAATTATTAATTCTGCGGACCCCTACCTAAACTTTGCCTGAAACTCAATTAACGTACTATTGACTATTGTAATAATTATGCTACTCAACTACTGTACTGTGTCATATTGCATTGCCGCTATGACTCCTGCGGCAAATATCACGTTAAACAGTTGCTCAAATAAGAAAATGAATGAATTGTTCAAGAAATGTCAGCAGTATTTGAATATTAAGGTGACCCATAGTGCCAAGCCGAAACTTTTTCAACGAAAGCGAATTTAATGAGAGGACTGTTGTTGCCTTTTCTGAACTAAACGACTGAACTGTGTGACGTGTTATTGCTTTAAGTTGCATTGTAATTTACGTTATTGCTGATTGCTTCGTTGCTGATTGCTTTGTTACGTTGCCTTAAGTTCCTTTGTCGTTTTTACTGGTGTTTATTTTCAGTCTCAATATTTGCAGTTTATGTCGTCAGAACAACCTAGTTGCATTTTAGCGTAATAAACTTCTTAATAGAGGAATTGTAGATGGTTTCACTACATTTTATTACGCTAATAAAGTATGGATCTAAAAGACTTGCGCCCTAGACTCTTAGCTGCGGACCCGCAAAGTAAAGACGCCAAACGACAATGGGTGCATTGGTACAAGTCTTTTACAATTTATCTAGAAAAGCTCGGAGAAGTTTCAGCTGAAGACAAGTTGAATTTGCTTATAAATCATATAGACGCTTCAATATATGAACTGGTGTGTGAGACAACAAATTATGATGAAGCTATCGAACAACTGAAGCGCCTTTTTGAAAAGGTTTCTAACCCCATGTTTTCTCGATTTGTTTTAAAAACTAGGAAGCAGAAGCCAGATGAATCACTAGACGAGTACATGCAGACCTTAAAGCGATTGAGCCTCTCCTGTGACTTTCGGGCCGTATCGGCAGTTGCGCATAAAGAGGAAGCTATACGTGACTCGTTTATCGCTGGGATTTCGTCAAATCACATTAAACAACGCTTGCTGGAGGACAAAAATGCTTCGCTACAACAAACTTTTGATAAAGCTCGATCCTTAGATGATGCCCAAACGTTTTGCAATCGTGTCGAAATGACTGCGAGCCAGACTCCGTCTTCACTTGATTGTGGCGCAACAGCTTTTGAAACTCGTCCTACCTTTAAAATTGAAGATTCTTCAGATAAGGAAGAAAGCTCAGATCTTAGCGCCGCGTTGGTTGAAAAGTGTAACTATTGCGGAAATAGGCGACATAGTAGAAGATATTGCCCTGCTCGTGAAGTTATTTGTTTCAAATGTTCTAAAAAAGGTCATTTCTCAAAAGTTTGTCGTCTTTCCAGGGTAAATCGAAAACCTATTTATTCATCTGCTTCTATTCCACGAGATGTCATTATGAATATGACAACCGAATCTTTCGACACCCACGCAAAGGTCAACGTCCCTGTTACAGTTAACGGAGTTCAAGCCAATGCTCTCATCGACACTGGCTCTACCCTTTGTCACATGAGCGACCGTTTAAGAAAGCGTCTAAAACTAAATCTTGAAGAAAGTGAATGCCGCATTGGTTTAGCCGTGAAAGGATGTTCATCGCAAAGTTTAGGAATCTGTAACGTGAAAGTCGCGCTTTTTGGACAAGAGTATGATAATGTAGGAGTCACTGTTTTGAAAAATTTGCTCACCGACCTAATTATCGGACAAACTTTTATGAAACAGCACAAAAGCGTGAACATTCAATTTGAAGGGCCTATGCCAACGTTACAGATCGGAGCATTAGAAGCTATTAAAACGTCTACTTCAATACAGCTTTTCAAACACTTAAGGAAGGAGTGCCATCCGATTGCTACAAAGCCTAGAAAGTATTCTCAAGCCGATAGAAGTTTTATCTCTTCAGAGGTGCAGCGACTTTATAAGGAAGGTTTAATTGAGCCGAGTCGTTCGCCATGGCGAGCACAACCTCTTGTGGTCACTCAAGAAAATCACAAAAAGCGTATGGTCATCGATTTTAGCCAAACCATAAACAAATTCACTTGTTTAGACGCGTATCCTTTACCTCTTATGTCAGACGTAGTGAACAATGTTGCTAGGAACAGCATCTATACAACGCTAGATTTAAAAAGTGCGTACCACCAGGTAGAAGTTCCTCTGCAAGATCGAAATTACACTGCTTTCGAAGCCGATGGAAGCTTGTGGCAATGGAAGAGAACGCCGTTTGGTCTAACGAATGCAGTACCTGGTTTTCAACGGATAATGGACAACATTATCAAAGACTACGAGTGCAAAGGTACGTACGCTTATCTTGACAATATTACCATTTGCGGGAAAACCCAAGAAGAGCACGATCAAAATTTATCAAAATTTCTTGCAGTAGCTCGAGAATGCAATCTAACTTTCAATAAAGCAAAAAGTACTTATTCGGCAGATACAATCGACTTGCTTGGATATAGAATCTCTAAAGGTACTTTAAGTCCTAACCCCGAAAGAGTGGAATCTTTACTAAAAATCCCGCCTCCAAAAAGTAGTAAACAACAGCAGAGGATTGTCGGTTTATTTGCGTATTATGCGCAATGGATTTCTCGTTATTCTGACAAGATTCAGCCTCTAATTCGAAACACTACCTTTCCTCTGAATGATGCAGCCCTAAACTCTTTCGCGACGTTGAAAGCTGAATTGGCTCAAGTTACGCTTGGGGTGATAGATGAAGAAATTTCATTTACAGTAGAAACTGACGCATCTGACATTGCCATTTCAGCCACTTTAAATCAGAACGGGCGACCCGTTGCTTTTTTTTCCAGGACACTCAACAAAAGTGAAAAAGTTCACTCAAGCATAGAGAAAGAAGCGACGGCAATTATCGAAGCCATTCGAAAATGGAGTCATTTTCTAGCGGGACGCCGATTCAAACTTGTCACAGATCAAAAATCGGTGGCATTCATGTACAACAGCAACAACCATGGCAAGGTAAAAAACGCAAAAATTTTGAGATGGCGACTGGAACTATCACAGTACGATTATGAAATTGTTTATCGAGCAGGGAAGTATAATACTGCTCCCGACACTTTATCTAGAGTGTATTGTGCAACTATGATGGACAATTCGTTGTATGAAATTCATGCGGCCTTATGCCACCCTGGAGTAACTCGCATGCATCATTATGTTAAAACAAAGAATTTGCCTTATTCTATTGATGACATCCGTAAAATGACATCCGCTTGTGAAATTTGTGCTGAGTTGAAACCTAAGTTCTACAAGCCAATTGAAATTCTATTGATAAAAGCTACGCAACCTATGGAGCGCTTAAGCATCGATTTCAAAGGACCTTTACCTTCTGCTACGAATAACAAATATATTCTATTGATGAGTAGGCTACTCTCGATTTCCTTTCGCCTTTCCTTGTAGTAAAGTAGACACTGAAACTGTAATCTCGTGCATGTCTAGTCTTTTTGCAATGTTTGGTAAATGTGGTTATGTGCATTCGGATAGAGGTGCATCGTTTATGTCTAAGGATTTTGTGTCTTACATGTACAGTTTGCGTATTCCTACCAGCAGAACCTCTATATACAATCCACGGGCTAATGGCCAATGCGAAAGATACAACGACGTAATTTGGACTTCTGTAAAACTTGCTTTGAAAACTCGAGATCTTCCTATTTCTAAATGGGAGTGTGTTCTACCTGATGTTTTACATTCTATGCGCTCTTTATTATGTACTGCAACAAACGTGACGCCACACGAGCGATTTTTTAATTTTCAGCGTCGTTCAAGTCTCGGTCTTTCCATACCTACTTGGGTTAAATGTCCTCAAAAGGTTTTATTGAGACGACACGTTCGTGCTAGCAAGTATGAACCGCTTGTCGAAGAAGTGGAAATGACTCATGCAACTCCGAACTACGCGCACGTTCGTTTCGCGAACGGACGCGAAACCACAGTGTCAATTCGTGACATCGCTCCAACTGCTCGTGGTGGCCTTGACGAGTCGACTCTTAGTTTGCCGGATCCCGGGAGTCCAAACGAAGGGATAAACAATCCATCTGTGGAATTTCCCGAACAAATAACAACTAATAATGAGTCTGTCAATGAAGATGCACCTGCCCCGTCATCGGAAACTCATTTACCGACTGATTCCAGCGAGCGCCCCATGCCCCGGCGCTCATCTCGTTCAAGGCGACCTCCAAACAGATTTGTAAATTAATTAAATGTATTTAATGTATTGGCGCCTTTAATTTTTGTTGATCCCTATTGATAATCTATGGAAGGGGTGAATGACGTGTTATTGCTTTAAGTTGCATTGTAATTTACGTTGTTGCTGATTGCTTCGTTGCTGATTGCTTTGTTACGTTGCCTTAAGTTCCTTTGTCGTTTTTACTGGTGTTTATTTTCAGTCTCAATATTTGCAGTTTATGTCGTCAGAACAACCTAGTTGCATTTTAGCGTAATAAACTTCTTAATAGAGGAATTGTAGATGGTTTCACTATACACTGTGCATGAGTTTTTGACAATGCAACACGCATGTCATCTTAAACGTCCAGGCAATTTTGATGTTTAATTTTTATTGTAACAAGAGCTGAGAATCCTGCCTCGCAAAGGTAAGTGGTTATGTATGGTAACAAAACAATAATCGCTTGCTTTGCCAAGAATGAGTAGGTTTGCAGTTGTGAGCACCAAAATTCTTCCACGGTTTTTGAATGAAATTCAATGCGTAATAACTCTTTTGATCTCAAATCAATTTGGTCATCTTTACTGAGATCGTCATCGCTAATGTTGCTCAAGTCAAAAAGAAAAGAATTTCGAATCCATGTTTCAACTTCGTGCGGCAGGTGTTCTAAATTAAAATAACGTTGAAATGAGATTTGCAGGGTTTCCAAGTGTGCGAAAAATTTTTCTCTCATAGAGATCAAAATTCTACATTCTCTTTGAGTTTCATCCATCAAGATAAGATTTTCTAACATTGGAATGTTAGCGTAATTGTCTGCTTCCAAACCGGCAACTTGGCTAAAAACGCTATCAGTTTTTCAGCTGCATCAATTATTGTCACACCTGGTCCTTGAATGCCACAATTAACATTGTTAATATGACCGAAAATATCGGCTAAGTAGGCCTAGGCCATGCCGTATAGAAAACTTTTACTCTCAAACAATTTTGAGAGGGGACTTCCTTTCGCTTTCAAAAGAGTTGACACCTCATTTTTTAGCTGCTGCAGTCGTTTTAAAACTTCTCCAGATAACCAACGTACCTCAGAATAATACAAAAGTAGGCTACTTCGTAATCTGACCCTACTTCTTGACAGAGCGCTTTAAAAGTACGGTGGTTTACAGCTCTGCTTTTGATGAAATTAACAACTTTTACGCAATTCGTCAGAATTTCTTAGAGACTTGCTGGGAATGTTTTTGCTGCTAAGGCGTACCTGTGCAAGAAGCGATGGGTAACAACCACGCGAGGAGCTTCGTTTTTTACTAACGCAGCAAATCCGGATTTGTTCCCGAGCATAGCTGGTGCTTTATCCGTGCATATAGAACAAATATTTTTCCAAAATTCATCAAGGTAATCACGGACCCCCAAATGCTTTCTCACGGACCCCCAAGGGGTCCGCGAACCCCAGGTTGGGAACCACTGGTACTAGTGCAATAGAATAGATTGAGTTCCGCTTTGTGACCGTTGCTTACTTCACAACCGTGCCGGAAGGAAAGAACTACGTCATCCAATCTATTGATCAATTGTTTCGACAAAATTTTACAGCAATAACGCCTGACACCATATAAACTCAACAGACAGCAGCCTCAAGTCAGACAAAAGTACCGCATAAAACAACGACACACTGACTTCAATACCACTCGTCAGCACATGAAACAAACCGAACTGCTGAAGCGCAAGTTATTGTAGCCTATATTGTTGTGTCATGCTAAATTGTTAGATCATTGTGTCCCATTTACAGCCGAAAAAGAAACACTGAAACAGTTGTTGCGTCACTTGTTCGTGATATGCCATTAACAAGAACACTTTCATTGTCATCTAAATGTTTGTGTTGGTGAGTGTTCTCTGGCAAATGCTAAAGTTCAGAATTTCCGCGGTGTTCGAAAAAGTTGAAGAGCGCTTGTCTAAATATAGTCCACTGACGGAATAGAACAGTTACATTACCAACAATCGCCAAAGAATTAAGTTTTATTTTAGTTGACCAGGATGGCAAGGAAAGACCAAAGTTAGCTGCCACCCAAACCTATAAACAAAATTTAGGAACATAGTACCAGTAGGCCACTTAACATAACAGTGAAACTAAAAAAACAAGGCAACACCAGGGCCTCTGAGAGAAATTTTCACTAGGGGTAAGAAGAGTCATTCCGGTCCCCCCTCGCACTCCGGGCCCCTTTTGTCTTGGGCAAAAAGTGGGATGTTTGCTCAGGCGTATTGCATACCACACAACATTTTACTGCAGAATTGGACATATGTGCGCAATAATAGTATCAGGCTGCAACAAAACTATTATTTTGTGTTTCGCAATCATGTGATCTGACCCTCGCCAATTTGTGTATCCTGCATTGAATTCGTGTGTCAGTTGTTGATGGTGCTGTACTGCTGTTGAGAGGTGTCGCTTATTGTAGGCTACATCTTTAATGTAAAATTTGTAAATTCATTTTTTCATTTCTCTTAGATGTAGCTTATAATTATTTCTGATGAGGATACTATGTGATGTCGGAAACGTTGGATTTAGTAGTTTTTTCATATTTTTTTTTGTGTGTTTAATGTTAAATCCGTTGACGTTACTGAGTGCTGTATGTAGCCTATCTGGTACAAGTTAAGCTCTCTACCAAGGCTCAAACATAACATCTTGTTAAAACATAATCAAGTTAATTATCTGACCAATCCTAACCTTTCTGCATTAACTTCTGTATTCACCACATGCCCAGCACTAGCAGAGGTGAACGAGAGAAGTCACTTTTTTTGACTCCGGCTCCGGTCCTGCTCCGAAAGTATTTTCCGGCTCCTGCTCTAACTCCGAAATTCATTTTGAAGTGAAATAAGCGTGAAACTACCTTTGTCAAATAGTTTTTCAAAAACAAAAAACACCCGGGCTTTTTGCCTGGGTTTTTCTCAAACCTGCTTTTGCTACACTATGCCCCTCCCCCCCCCCCCCCAGGACAGGAGAATAACTAACTTTTATGATTTAATTTAGGGTGCTTTTAACAGAACATTTTTGCACGTAAAGCATTAACTTACCACTTTGGGCCCCTAATTTGCTCGCAAAGCACTCGATTACCTTTCTGGGACATTTTGCTAGATTACGGTCCCCCCAAGACTAAATATTAACAACTTTTATGCTTGAAATCAGTCGTTTAGGATGGTTTTAACCAAACATTTTGCCCGTAAACTATAAAACCACAATTTTGGGCCCCCCAACAAACACAGGCCTGGGCCCTCAAAGGGTACGCCGTACTCTCCGTACCCCCCTCTCATAGGCCCTGGGCAACACAAAGACTATGTGCAAGAAGATTAAGCAGATGATATGTTTTAGGAGCGATTATTGTACAAATTCTTAAAAAAAACATTTAAATATAAAAGTGTTGTAAAGTTTTTCTTTTATTTCCATAGCAACACTCCATTGAAACATAGAACCTTTTTATCAAAGTTTGATGTTACAGATGGCAAATATAAATCATTCTATTTGTTTTGACAGGTGCCATAATGATGAATTTTATTTACAAAAATAAAGCAGCCAGCAAAGGCCCATGGTAGCATTTTGTGCATGAACTTTACAGTCTCTAATTTAATAATAGGCTAGGCCATCCTCAATTTTGAGCTCATTAAATTTATGATACAGAATAGTTGTAGGCTAGGCTACTTGTTGATCTTGGCAAAAGCTGGAGTTTCACCCTTGTTTGGGATCATCAGTGGTAGCCTGCATGTCCATGTGTCTTGAGCGGGAATTGAACTTCAAACTTGATGGGGATTATGGACGAGTAGAAATAAAACTTCTGTCGAGATTACCACAGTGTCCAGCGTGTCGTTCTTAACCATTCGACCAGTGATTACCTCTAGCCTACAAGTAGGCCTAGGCCTTGCTTATGCGAAACTACCAGGATAAAGCTTTGCAAAAAGCTTTCACAGTCCGAGGATAAAGATTCGATCAAT
The DNA here is from genome assembly GCF_918807975.1 of Aplidium turbinatum. NCBI lineage: Eukaryota > Metazoa > Chordata > Ascidiacea > Aplousobranchia > Polyclinidae > Aplidium > Aplidium turbinatum. The sequence continues at coordinate 4,895,194 of NC_137484.1, read as the reverse complement.
CAAATCTTCACATCCCCTTAATTTTACTATAGCCTACGCAACATCCATAGTGCTTTATAGAAGCCAGCTGCTACACTTATAGCGCGTCAGCCCTTGCTCTTCAGTTTGTAAATAAACCCTATTCTTGAGAGCAAAACACTACGGCGAGTAAAACTTACAGTAGGCTACTTGCCAATTCCAGGTCAATAATTAATTGATTAAGAACCGTGAGGTCGAAGGTTCTTAGGCTGTGGTGTTAAACTAATAAGAAGAGATAAATCTGAAAGCATCAAAAAGCAGTTAAGACTTTCATCATCCTTGTTTCAGTGTTGTTACGGTAAGAACAAGATAGCAAAATAAATCTTACTTCATTTCCACATAGCCTTGGTAATTGCCATTCTGAAGTATTTGCCTTATCGGTTTGCAAGTCGGCTGCATTGCCAAGCGATGAGAACCTTCGTACGACGCTCAAGAATAGGCGATTTAACAAGTGACAAACAAAACTTTTCTTTCTCTTGAAATTTTTGAAAGTTTATTGCGGATTGCATTAGCTTTTGTAGGAAGATTAAGTGCATGTGGTGTGATTCCATTATCTTTTATTATCTTTTATGAAGAGAATTTGGTGTTAGGTAGGTAGGCTACCATATGGGAATTATAATAATATTGCACCAATTGCATCAGATTTGTAAAAAAAGGTGAGCAAAGATAATATAATAACCATAATGCAATCAAATCACTACGATACAGTAAAAGCGTATAGAGATTGTAGCACAAGTGAATCAAATCATGATGATGATGAACACTTCCAGCGGGGGGTCTGGGGGGCCTCTCCCAGAAATTTTTGAAAAACACTTCCAATTTGGTGCGCTCTGAGAGCATTTCCAAAACAAATCAAAAATAAAAGTCTGTCAAATTGTGCTTCGCCTATGTCGTGATCATACATCCATTTAATGTTTAGAAGTCATGAACAATCTTAATTTTAACGTTGCAGGACCAAAATCTTGTGTTAGACATGGAATAGCAGTTGTCTAAATGTTTAATTCGTCATGAATGTTCATTCTCAGATATTCAGTTAGGCCTACACTACAAAAACTAACACTTAGGCCTAAACATTACAACCGCAAGCAATTTGTACAAAAAGCTGGATAAGTTTGCCTCCTGCGTAGGCCTATAGAAGCTTCACGAACTAAATATTGCATCCGCACCTGAACGTTCATTGGCGAAGTAACGTTATATCAACGCTGTAAAAAGGGCAAAGGCATGACTATGAAAGCTAGAAGGGTAAAGTACATGGCGAGGAGACATCAAAAAACAGCAACAAGCTTTTTGGCATTATGATGCTGTGCTGTGTACCGTGACGAGAGACCATTCTGACGAGTTAGTCTAGCCGCTCTAGCGAATGTACGCATTGACATCACTGGGTAAACTCTAACCATAACACATTTGATTGGCTAAGCAGCTGGTGACGTTTTGCAAAACGAGTGAGGATTGGATAAAACGAAGGCGTTTTTTGACATTTTTGAACCTGGGAAAGCAACTTTGATAGTTGCTTTCCTGGAGCTTCAGTGGTTGTTTCGGACAGAAGCGTTTGCGTTAATTGGCATTTATAGGCAGTGCTTCCACTTTGAAGGATTTTATCCCGAAATCGAGATTTTTCAACGCTTCGAAGGATAAAAAAAGGAAATGAAAAAAGGAAGGATTTTTAACAATTTTACAAGGAAATTTTGTCTTAAAGAGGGAATTGTTGTTTTTAGCAATTTTAAAGAAAATTTTATTGATATTCCCTTTCAAAACGTCTAAAAACGACTGGAATAACGATGATCAGCTGGTTTCCGTTGTCACTCGCCATCCGGAGCTCTCTCTCTCTCTCTTTCCCATTCTCGTCTTTTTGTCGCTTGATTTCTATTCTCGCCATTTGGAGAATTGGACGTGAGTGCAGTGAGTGAGTTAGTTCTCAATTCTTATAGTTAAAAATAGGTAATCCGTTGATTTACAGTTGAACTTGAGTAGCAATGACAAAGTTTGCTGAGCTTCGACGTACAGTTAGGTATAATAAGCTTAGGCTAGTGGTATCCTTCCGGTTTAGAAAAGTTGGTTAAAGCCTATGCTAACCTAATATGGTGTCATAACAATAGAGCTAGCTAGAATGTGTAATGTGTATGTGTATACAACATAATGTACACAGTCAGACTGAGTCAGTATCATGAATAGGCCTAGTATCCTGAATTTTTCATTAGTCTCAGATGATTGTGAAGACGTTACTGACAAGGAGAAAAAATAGCCTAGTCTATAGTGTTAACCCGTTAAGTGCGTAATTAATTTTTCGGAACTCTCCTTACTGTGCGTATTTAATGTGATCACTCGCAGTATTTTTCGTCGCATTATTGCTTGCTAGGATATTGGGGAACCCCCATGACGCAGCACAATACGCTTTTGTTCAATTTCCTTTTGTGTCTATTGCTTTACCTTTTCATCGACTATTGCGGAGAAGTCTCCGGCTGGATTATTGTTTTCTGGTGTAATCACATTACTCGATCAAGTAATTATACCTTTCACCATCGTGAAATTATTCAACTAGTTGTTTATTATGAAGAAAAAATACATCAGTTCACAGAACAGAATAATTTCTAAGCATTTATAGGACACTAAACGAAGTACACGTAAGTTTAGTTTGGAAATATTCAAACTGTATCATTTTCTGACGCTTGTTCTAACATTAGCAGCAACACAAAACCCTTTTGTTTTGTTGACTATATGTTACAAAATATGTTTTTGAACACAACAAAATACTTCTGAAACTGCTTGCAACATTACATCAAAAATGACTTCACACTGACTGAACGCGCATGATGTGGTTCGAATTTTATACACCGAAAGGAAGCTATTTCAGAAAAAAACAACATTTAGGATGAAATCTTTTTATTCTTGCAATTTTGGTTATATTGTAGGTGAGTGCAGACTGCAGAAGCTACCTAATATTGCAATAGAGTGATTTAGGGATTAATGATTTCCGTCAGGCTGCAATCATTATTGTAGTGTAAACAATGCATCTATGTTTCTTCACACGTCATAATTGCGCCTTCCAGACAAAGCGAATAGAGGAAAACGAAATTAAAAGTGCCATGAATAGCTGCGATCACGAAAACAACAGTTGTCGTCTTACGCACAGCAAGAGCGACTGTCTCGAACGACAATTGTCGTCATACGCACTTAACAGGTTAAGTTAGCGCATCAAGGAAAGCTGAACTAAACACAAAAATAAATTTGTAATGGATGGATACCGGTAATTCGTTATTAGACATTTACCACCTGCAGACTTTCGGTGTTAGGGATAGGTAGGGACGGTATATTACGGGACGCGCAACTCCGTTGTTCCTTCAACACTAGAAGGGTCAATTGCCAATTTGACATTTTTTTTACGCTTTACTGCAGGCTTGCTTTCAACTAAAAACCTTAAATTACTTTAAAACCAACTTAACTCTTCTTATATAACCCATAAAAAGTAAAATATTTTGTAAATTAGAAAAAAACGTAACCCTTCTAGTGTTGCGGATAAGCCAAAAGCGGATGAAGTTTCGCATCCCTATGTTCTACTATCCCTAGGATAGGTTAGGAGTCCGGGTAGGAAAGATGAGAATGGTAATTGGTAAATGATGTCTAGGACTCCAGGTGGTAAATGTCCCAGAACCGACTAACTGACAAACAGTTTTTGCCTGGACAGTGAACAAAGGAAGTAAACCATGTTATTGTAAAATATGTGCTGCTTTTGTGCAGCCTACTGTTCTAATAAAACAACGTTGCTTCGACATACTGGTGCTACTAAAAAAATCGAGATTAAAATAGCTTTAACTGAGATTATAATAAATTTAAAGTTGTATTAGCACCTTTTTAAACTTAAATAACGTCAAAAAGGAAATTTTGAAGGATTTCCAACTGAGAAAAAAGGGATATTTCAGGACAAAAAAGGAAACTGAAGAGAATTTATCAATTGAGACTACTTAGAAGCGTTACGAGTAGTTCTAGTCACGAATAGGCTACAGTAATTTTCAAGTTAAAATAGACGTAATAAAAATAATAAGAAGTTAAACCTAGAATTCAGTCATTATATTTTGCATAGTTTTCGCTCAGGTAAGCACTGCTTTCCTTGCTTTCCCTCACCGATCGTCACTGGCCAACATTGACATCTACATTTGCCAAACGTCTCTGTACTGTACCTAACCTCGGTCATCACCAAAAGCATGTTACTGAACCTGGCTAATCCTTGGTGCAAAAGATCAGCATTAGCACTGACTTAAAGGGATACTAAAGGAAAAACCTGACTTGGCGATTTTCCACGTTCTTTGTGTTTATTTTGCAACCATAAAACAATTTTCAATAAAATTTTGCCCCATTGCAGTCTGACCATCATTGCGCGCGTGCTTTTGTCAGAGCTTTCAAAACCAGAATGGGCCTGAGCAGCGAAGCGTGCGACTGTACAGTCTACGTAACAAAAGACGAGCAATCAGCTGATCACGCAACAGTTGTTACTGCTGGCGATTTAACTGTAGGCTATGTATGTATGACTGTATGTACATCAAAACATCAGATTTCAACGTCAAAACATCAGACAGTTTGCTCAAAACCTCAGATCTGATGTTAAAACATCAGATATTGTAACGTGGCTTTTGTTATTGCTGTCTTTTGTGACGTATTCTCAAGCTGTGTTTGCACTTTTTGGTCATTTTGAAAAAAAAATGAAAATAAATGAAACATTGGACTTTGGGCCTTGCCAGCGCCATTAAAAACAATTTTTTTTCGATAATTTTTTTTTGAAATGTATTCTTGAATGTTCAGTTTACGCATTTTAATGCTTAATTCCCGTTTGAAAATTTCATTTACAGTAGAGTTCGCCTATAGTGACACCTGAAGGGACCGCGGAAAAAGAATCACCATAACCGAAGTGTCACTATAGCCGAATTCTACTCAACTGTTGCGTATACAAACGGGACTTTGCAACAGGTGTCACTATAGGCGAAGTGTCACTATAGCCAAAGTCACTATAGGCGAATTCTACTGTAGTATGCCTTTAAAAAGCAATGCTTCCTTTGTGACAAAGCAAATTAAGTGAAGTTTTATGCTTTTTCCTAAAAATTATTCATCTTTAATTAGTAATAAAATGACATTTTTTGTGTAGTATAGTTTCATTAGTTATCAGCAGTTTTTGATACCCTAGGCCTAGGCTATTCCCAAAATTGTCTGCCAAACTAGTAAAACATTAATCAGCGTGAAATTGAAGAGGGATTAACTCCACTCCTAGATTTTGCGTCAGCAGTTGTCAGAAGAAAGTAGGTCATGTCAAGAACGTATGACTGGACCGTGCGTGCCCAACGAAGAGATTAGCGATTTCAAAGAGAATATGACGGAGACATAAAAAAAATTAAAAAAAAATTGAGTACTTTTGGCAAAAAAAGCAATAGCAAAAAACTGGTAGAGAAGGCTATGTGTGTCCAGTGCCGGTCTTTGGGGTGTGCAAACCGTGCGATCGCACAGGGCCCGCAAATTAGGGGGTCCGCAATTTACTCAGAAAATGCAGTAATTTTGTCATTTCCAATGGAAAAATTCAACAAAGGAATTAGCAACAAGAAAACATAGAGACTCAACAGGTGCAACCTATTTCGTCCCCTGAACATTTCATACCCTGAAAAAGATCGAGAAAAAAGACAACAGAGCCGAAGGAGCTGATCGGAGTTGCCGCAAACATTTCAAAATTTCTCTCGATCTTTTAAGGGGACAAAATAGGTCGAAATTTGATTTTGTTACTCCGATTTCAGGGTACGAAATCGGGGTACGAATTTTTCAGGGGACGAAATAGGTTGCATCCAGACTCAACATAGAGACATAGCTTTATTTCCGAAAAATGCCAAACAAAGCATGATCTTATCTATTTTTTATGTCACCGGACAGCACCATTTTACAGTAATATTCATACTCAAATTTTTGTTGAACATGCTCTCAGAATGCCCCAAATTCAAAGTAATTTTTCACAATTTTCTGAGAGAAGCCCCCCAGACCCCTCGCCGCTGGGTGTCGTCTTCGGACCGTCAAACCAACCCCCTCCCCTTTTAAAATGCCTACCTACACTACTGAATTGGATCATTGTCATCGGGGGCCGCAAAGCATATTTCGCACAGGGCCCGAAATACCCTAAGACCGGCACTGGTGTGTCCACTTAAAATTTTAACCAGTTTGTCAATAACTGATAAAGCTTTGGTAGAGAGTTTGCTTTGTTGAACCATAAAGAAATAAAACAAAGTAGGCTAACTTAAGCGGGTTTAACATGATGGATTACATACACAAATATAACATAATTAAAAATAAACTCTAACGTTTTCGACACGTACGTGTGTCCTCATCAGGAATTTACACATAAAATGAAAATTGTAAGGTAAATTTGACTTTGCACTGTAACTGTACAGGCTACTAACGACACTCCAGACTGAAAAGCACAAACTGAACGAGTGACGCAGGAATGATTACAAGTAAATTATACGGAAAGATTACAAGTAAATTATAATAAGTAAATAAAGCGAAAGACAGTCGATATACCCATTGATGACGACACAAAAGATCAGGTCAAGTTTCTCGTCCGACGCTTTATGTCTGATGCGAAACGAGTGTGCTCGACACGACGAAACAAAGCGCTTCACCGTTCCTTGAACAACCTCTCAAAAAACCGAAACATCAAGGTATGCAAGTTTGATAAGGGTAAAGGCAGGCCCGAAACCAGCAAATATTTTCGGGGGGGGGGGGCATTTAATTTTTATCAAAGAACAAACATTAAAATGATGCATTGTGACATTTTTATGTTAATGTCCATGCCCATTGATAGAGTGTGTGGCACTACCATGTTACGGTTCAGTGGTCATAACTTATGTCAATCACGTTTTTGTTTAGTACAGCATTAAAGGAAACTAGCCTTTGTAACCTTTTCTCATTTAGCAATGACTGGTCACAGCGGTAAACCATAATCTCTTCTTGGGAAAATTTTAACATAAAGTTCCCGAATCCGTTCGTCTGTATATAATGACCGAAGAAACACACACTTGAACTTCTTTTCAAACAGTGTATTCCTGTAAAATTAGCCCGCGGCTACCGAAAACGAGGGGGTGCAACGCCTACACCACTGAAAAACTGTCACTACAGAACAGATTACTTGGATAAAAGACGGAACTTTTGTCCAGCTAGCAAGCACTAAGCCAACAGTTAAATGTGCGGCCAACTTTCAAACAATCATTTTACGAATGACCAGAATAGATAGCAATATCTCAAATTCACGTATGCAGTACTGTGACGCAATAATGAAAGACAATTATGAAGTCATTCCAACAGGTGTTTAAAGCTGATGTAATATTTCCTGTTTAAACAGGCCCAAACAGGCCCAAACAGGTTTGACACAATTCTTATGAACGCTGGTGCAATTTTGGCACATGTGTTAGGAATTTCCATGACGTAATATTCAGTAGACCCGAACGGTTTCTACATGACGTTTGACCAGGCGAACAACCGTCAGGAACATAGCGCACCCTAGTTATGACAGTCTGACATGGCATAACTAAAAAAGAATTGACGACAATTGTGAGCCAATGAATAAAAACACATGATACACAAATTGTTTGAATCACTCACGTTTAAGTTAATACGCAAATACAAAGGGCATGCAAAGAATGAACAGCAATAAGAATAAACACGATGATACATGAAATTGGTACCATAGGTATTAGGTACACGCAAAAAATGACGCTATATACCATGATTGCGATAATAACCGACTGTTCTGGGCTCAGACAAGGGTCGGCCACCGCAGACAAAACCAGGCTCAAACCCTAACACTTAGGTGTTCTTTACGGGGGCGAGGCACGAAATATCCCTCAACACGTAGTCTACTTTCACTTTCCCCGTACTCTCATCATAGTTGCAGACGGCAACTTTGGCTCTACGAACCACAGGCTTCCCTTTCCTAATTTGTGGAACTACCTCATGCACCCTCCCAAGTTGATACTTCCCACGTTTACCAATGTCTTGGAGAGAACCTACCACTACAAGTTGACCAGGCTCCAAATTCTCGGCCATTTTTAGCCATTTTTTCCGGCCCTGAAGACCTGGCAAGTAAAAATCGATCCATTTACTCCAAAACTGCTGAGAAAGTGACAAATTGAACCGATAATCCCTTCTTAATTGGTCACGATCATGTGGTTGCCCAACAGCACAGTATGGGTCTAAGTATGGGGTCAAAAGTGAGGCAGGGGTGATGACAGTAAAATCCCTAGGGTCGTCACTCAAAGGTACCAAAGGGCGTTCGTTCACGATCCGAACGGCACTGCCTGTGTACGTAAGCAGTTCAATAAAATTGGGCTTACGAATTGAAGAGTCCAAAATGTGAAAAAATGCAATTTTAAATTGTTTAACCATTGCCTCCCAAGCGCCACCTTGCGCCGGAGCATACGGAGGTATAAATTCCCAGTTTATCTCTCTCTGTCTCAGGGCGTTGTGAAATTTAGCTGATTCTATCAACTCGGGTAACTTCTTAGATGCTGCCTGAAAGGTACTTCCATTATCGGAATAGATAGCATTAACCTGCCCACGTAAATCTGTAAACCTTGTAAAGGCAAGTAAAAAATCACTCAGCGACAATGACGTAACCAGCTCAACATGAATGGCGCGAGATGCCATACATGTGAATAAGAGTCCCCAAGCTTTTTTGTGACTCCTACCTTCAACAAAGGTCAATGGTCCAAGATAGTCTAAGCCGCAATCAAAAAAGGGTTTCCTATGGGCAGTTGTGCGAGACAAAGGTAAATCAGACATGAGCTGCCTTATAGGCCGAGCTTTCTCAATCGCACATACACCACAATCATTAAGATACCTCTTCACGGAAGCATTACCATTAGCGATCCAAAACTTCTGTCGCGTAGACAACAAAGTGTGCTGTACTCCACAGTGCGCATTTCGATTATGATGCGACAGTACAACAAGCCTAGTGAAGGGGTGCTTCGAAGGCAAAACAATCGGATGCTTTGCTTCTAGAGAAATCTCGGGAGAATTACTTAAGCGCCCTTCAATGCGGATTACACCAGCATCATCTACACAAGGTCTGTACTTTTTAAGTGAACGCAATCCTTTCAAGCGTTCCTTCTCACGTTGCGAAGCGCCAACACTACCCCGCTTTATCACTTCCTCAAGTGCATCCGGCGATCGTTTGGTCATTAAATGTAACACATCGCCATACACGCTTTTCTGAACAAACTTCACAGTTAAGTCTAAGGCTCTTTTAAGATAAGAGGCGTCCAGTTTTGGCTTCATAAAGCTACGCTTTTTCGTTTTACAGCACAAAAATTCAACAAAAGCAACCAAATAAGCAATTCTCTTTTTCATAACATACAAAGAAGGTGCGGCCTCGATCAATCTGTGAAGGCCACCCTGTCCAACGTCAAGCGACCCCTCTTCGTCACAAAGATATAGGCTATGGACAGGTACTGGAGTGGGGTTTTCTACAGATGGAATTTCTTCACACTGATAGAGAAGACTAGAACCATTTAACCACAACTCTCGAAACTCTTTCTTTGTAATAAGATTTGGCCTTGTGCCAACATCAGCTGGGTTCATATCGGTAGGGCAAAAACGCCAATCCTGGGCTCCAGACAACAATAAAATATGCTCAACTCGACGCGTAATAAACTTATTCAAACGTAAATCAGGGTTCTTAACCCACTGCAACACAGTCCGAGAATCACACCAAAAATACTTACTGCAGTCGGGCATCTTCAATGCCTCGTAGGCCTGCTTCACGAGTCTTGCTGTATTTAAAGCGGCAACAAGCTCTTTCCTAGCTATCGGCCAAGAAAACTGATTTTTTACAACAATGGTAGATTTACCCAGAACGAAAGACACACTCGGAACTCCTTTAACCAGTCTACGTAAGTAAACAACAGAAGAGAAAGCTTGATTCGAAGCATCACTAAACCCATGCAATTGATATGAAACAATATCATCAGGACTGCACACACCAGAGTTTGCAAAATACCATCTCGGTAACGAAAAATCCTTAAGCAGATCCAAAGAGCGAAGCCACGACTCCCACTCTTTAACAAAGCTATCAGGGACCTCGGTGTCCCAATCAAACTTGTCTATCGCCAATTGCTGAAGTATAAGGCGTGCTTTTAGAAAAAATGGCGCTCCAAAGCCTAGCGGATCAAAATTTTGTCCAAGCTGACTGAGCATACTTCGGCGTGTGTGTTTAGCTAAGGGCTTTAAGGAACATGCGATACGCATCTCGTCAGACTCGGTTTGCCACACACAACCCAATGTCTTCGCTGATGGCAAAGTCATATTTTCAGTCTGAAAGTCAATGTCACGAATCAAAGGTGAAAGCATCTCATTATCCAAATTTGACAAGACAATCATAGCCTCCTTGTTAGCACTCCACTTAACAAGTTTAAACCCACGGCTATCAAACAAAGCAATTGATTCATGAGTGATTTGCTGAGCTTCCTCTAAGCTATCAGCCGAAAATATAAAATCATCCATGTACGTATTATCTGCAATATTGCAGAGAGTTAGTTCACCAGCACCGCTGGGGTTCTGCTCGATCATTTTCTTTATAGCCAAGCAAGCGATATATGGGCTACTCTTTATTCCCCAAGGGTGTACACAAAAACGAAATGGTACCATCCTACCATTTTCAAGGTCATCATCTTCAAACCACAATATACGAAACAAATCCCTTTGCGACTCAGGTAACATTATTTGAAAGAAGCATTTAGTCACATCAGCCATGAGACCAAATCTACCAAGCCGAAATCTAGCCAAGACATCTACCAGAGGGTTTAACAAGTCAGGACCCGAAAACATTACATCATTAACACAAGTTCCTCGAAATTCAGACTTGCCATCGTAAACAATACGCTTTTTTAATTGTGACGTCACAAAGTATGGTAAATACCATTCAAATCCCTTGACATTTCCTGCTTCACCCGCACGCTCAATATAGCCATTAGATTTAAGATCTTTCATGGTGTCAGTAAGGAAATCACGAAGTTCAGGTTGTTTTAAAGCTTTCTTTCTTAAAGCAGCAGCTCTATCTGACGCCAACACAAAATTGTTAGGTAGATCAATATCTTCCTTCAACGGAACAGGTATCTCAAATCGACCATCTTTCAACTCAATATTCGGTTCGACAAGTTCTCTAGCCAAAATATCATTGCGAGACAATTCACAGGTTTCATTTTGCAAAGTCAAATCCTGAATGACTTTATTCAGGTCTGCTATTTCCATATCACGAGACTCAATTTTACGCTGAAAGCCAGAGATGACATCCGACTCTGAAGACGTCTGCACTCTGCACACTTTAGCAACGCTTTCAACTAAGGGTGACTTACCACCACAAGCCAACCAACCGAGAGGAGTGAGTAAAGCATGCGGTTCACTGCGATTTTCACCAACACGTTCTTCTTTTGCCCACATCAAATAAGCGTTGTCGTTTCCAATCAGTACATCTACAGTACTACAATCATTCAAATGAAACATATTCACGTCATGAAAATGACGGAAACCACTTAAATCTTGTTTATGGGGTAAAGTTTTAACATCGTCAGCCCAAGCTGGGTTAACCACCGAGGTTATATCACAAAACAGTTCATCAGTCTCTAACGACTGCATGTTGAGTTTAACAAGGTCAGCACAAGTAGGTTTCTGACCAGCCAGAGTATCCATTTTAAACGACGCTTTATCATACGGTTTAAGACCAAGTTCGCACACCAAATCACTCGAAACAAAGGTCAACTGCGAACCAGGATCATGCTGACAATACACCAACTTCGATTTGCCAGTCATTGGATTCAAAACACGAGCAGCAGTAACGCGGTTAAAGGCTGCTTTAACATTTCCAATCTTAACATTACGCACAGGAACTCTGGCACGAGCATCATCTTTCCCAACAGAATCCAGAGAATCACGTGACGTCACATAAAAATCATGCAGAAGAAAATAGTGTTTCCTATCGTTGGTAGGTCCACACTTACGACAGTTATTTGCATGATTACAGTTTCTAACCATATGCTGGCGCAAACAATTCAAGCATTTGCCAGCTTTCACAATGACATCTCTCCGATCTTTAGGTGTCAAGCGCAAAAATTCTTTACAATTAGACAAAAAATGATATTCAACTTGACCACGTGACGAACAACAAATACATGCCGGCAGGTCTTTGCCTCACCACCGCGCGGTGCGCCAACAGCAGTCGAGTACTGCGAACTTCCTGACATGACATTATCATGGGGTTTTACAGACGTCTGCCTAACCGGACATGAAGGCAAATTTCCTTTGCCAAACTTTTTAAAATGCTGCGACTCACCAGAATCGCCCATTAGCATAATGCTAAAATCAGTCGACTTGCGCGTTTCCTCCCGTACTACAAAATCAAACAAACTCTGAAAAGTAGGTTTCTCAGTGCTACCATACTGATCACCTAAAAAGTCAAGATAACGCTGCTTAGCGTCAAACGGGAGTCGCTTAGCCAAATCCAAAACAAAACGTCCTTCTAATTTATCACGCTGACCATAAGCTTGCGCGTAAAGCAAACACTGCGACAATTCATCTTTAAACTCTTTCAAATCACTGGAAGAGATAGAAGTCAATTTGCTACCATAGCGATACTTTCTAATTTCTGGTTCTGCGAAAAGACCTCCACGAACTCCAAAACGTTGGGACAAGCGAGCTAACGACATTTCTATCCTGTCTTCCTCTGACAAGCCAGGAGTGTCGGAAACCAAATTAGCAATCGTTTGTGCAGCTGTTCTAACACAAGCTGCTTGCAACAAAGTCAAACGAGTTCCCTTAAAGGGCGAAGCTGCCATCAAGGCCATAACACGATTTTTAAAGAAGACAAATGGCATATTATTACCATCGTAACCAATCAAGGCCGCCTTATCGAAGAACGTCCTACTATTTTGGTATTCAAAAAAGCAATCCTGCTGTTGAGAACTCGATTTAGTGGGAGAAGACAAGCTATATCCCTTAAGGGGCTGAGTGGGCTCAGTCACATGCACAGCCCGATCACGATCCTCAAACACGTTAAAATCAGGAGACACGATACGCCTCTCACAACCACCCAAATTACGTGTAGCTGGGCGATCAGCAACTAGCGGCGCAGAAAACTTTGAAGGGGGCAAAGCATTACTGCTAATGGCGGCCCCGTGACCTGTACGCTCTGGGGGAGGAGTTCGGTTGTAATTTGCAGACCTTGGCTCTACAGCCTTCGGAAGACCCTTAGCCGCGGCCCCGAGACCTCCTGAAACAGCTGGAAAACATGTGGATTGTACAGGTCCACTTACGGATTGAACAGGCGTGTGGAAAAGGTTAGGTAAATTAAACTGCGATTGATGTTCACTTCTGGAATGCCTAGAAGAGCCCTTCCTAGAGCTACGCCGGGAGCCCAACTCAGAACGATATTCAGCTAAAACTGCCTCTTTACGTTGTTCGGCCCTCAACTGAGCGTCTTTGAGTGCGAACTCAGCAGCTCTAGCTTCGGCTTTCGCGGCGGCCTCAGCAGCTCTCGCTTCGGCCTCAGCTCTCGCGGCAGCCTCTGCTCGTGCGGCCTCAGCAGCTCTCGCTTCGGCCTCAGCTCTCGCGGCAGCCTCAGCTCTTGCGATGGCCTCAGCAGCTCTTGCTTCGGCCTCAGCTTGGATCTTTAGCTCCTCTCGTCTTAACTGTAGGTTAATTTGTGCAACTATCCGTGACGAGCTCTCAGACATCCTAGTGCTTACATTTGAGGCGCTATCCTCAGGATGTATGTCAGCATCCAACCTATCTGAGAACTCACTTTCTTTTTGTTCGAAGTTATTTTTTAACGAGTTAAATTCGGGATCTACCCTATCACGAAGTTCTGCCAAGATTGCAGAGTTAAAAATTTTACTCAAGAGAGCATGGAAATGCCGTAATTCCTCTTCTAAAGTAGATAACTTAGATCTAAAAATTAACAGTTCCTGCTTATCACTCAAAGAACCTAGGGCTACAGAAAGTTTCCCAATTTGAGTCAAAATATCCCGTCTAAGATGCCGGGCTTCTCGAACTGATTTAGCCTCATCGTTAATGGGCCTCTCCCCAGAATGGCCTGCCCGACCGCAAAGAACATCATCAGGCTTAAACTCAGTCGAGTCTACGGCGGTCGAGTCCCTGTCACCACCGAGTGTAGACATATTAAATGTTAGGGCTAAATTTAACAATTAAAAAATTAAGTTACACAAACACACAAAATTACAGTAGGCTAGTTATAAAAAACTTAACTGCAAAGACCGTAAAAATACAAAAAAGAATTTAAATGCACGATACCGTAGCTGTACGAGTATGTGAAGTCCAAACGTCCACAAAACTTGCTTGGATTCTTCCACTTGAATCTTCAAGCACAGATGGATTGCTTTTAATCTTCTTTCTTGCCAATAAACGTCAAAGTTATTTTTCTTCTGTACCAAACTGAGAAGAAATGTCTTTACTTTTTAGCTTAAAGTTCTTCAGTTGCCTACCGAGAAGAAATGTCTTTAATTTTCTTTGCTTCTTTAGACTACCAACCAATAAGATCTTCTTTTATTATTTCTTTGCTTCTAAGTGCTTCTTAGCCTACCAACTACAAACTTCGTCTTTTATTTTTTTTATGGTCACAGCGGTAAACCATAATCTCTTCTTGGAAAAATTTTAACATAAAGTTCCCGAATCCGTTCGTCTGTATATAATGACCGAAGAAACACACACTTGAACTTCTTTTCAAACAGTGTATTCCTGTAAAATTAGCCCGCGGCTACCGAAAACGAGGGGGTGCAACGCCTACACCACTGAAAAACTGTCACTACAGAACAGATTACTTGGATAAAAGACGGAACTTTTGTCCAGCTAGCAAGCACTAAGCCAACAGTTAAATGTGCGGCCAACTTTCAAACAATCATTTTACGAATGACCAGAATAGATAGCAATATCTCAAATTCACGTTTGCAGTACTGTGACGCAATAATGAAAGACAATTATGAAGTCATTCCAACAGGTGTTTAAAGCTGATGTAATATTTCCTGTTTAAACAGGCCCAAACAGGCCCAAACAGGTTTGACACAATTCTTATGAACGCTGGTGCAATTTTGGCACATGTGTTAGGAATTTCCATGACGTAATATTCAGTAGACCCGAACGGTTTCTACATGACGTTTGACCAGGCGAACAACCGTCAGGAACAATGACTACCCAAGGAAGAAAATTACAATAATACAGTAATGTGTTCAGTCGATTACAAATAAAATACAACATCTGTAGGCTACGAACTGCATTGGCACGACTGGAGTCATAAATTAATCAATAACATACATTTACATCAACATAAACAAACAAATACATATGAACAAACTCAACACGGTAATTACAAATTACAATCCTGAAACATTTTGTTCGCTCAACAAGTTTTTATGTTTGTAGGCCCAAAGAAGTTGACTTTGCAAATGAAAAATGACATTTTAATTTAGATCATAATGTCTAACTTTCTACTTGATTTGGCAAGTTCGTTTAACATCAATTCCGCGCTTGGAATTTGAGTACGATGGATTTGCATGAGAGCTAGTCCAGAAAGCCTGTCCTGCCCTATAGTGCTTCTAAGGTAACTTTTGAAGCGTCGTAGACAGCTAAATGTTCTTTCTGCAGAAGCAGTTGTGACTGGAAGTGTAGCCAAAATTATCAAGAGTTTGTAAATGTTTGGATAAAACTCTTTTTGGGATTCTATTGCTGACACCGCATCAATCCCACTTGCTGGCCTTTCACTTTCAAGAATTCGTTCCAACTTACTTTTCCACCAGGCAAGTTCATCTATCATGGCTTCGCAGTCAATGTCTCCTTTGTAAAATTGTACTGTATTGTCAATGTCACTATACCTCGTTGAAGCGACATTTCTAGGCACAATGAGTTGAATTTGGGCAGCTGTTTTAAAATGCTCATGAAATCTTCCTTGCAATTCTTGTAGAAGGCCATCTACATACATGTATACAGATTGACGATAGAAATCTTCCGGATCATTTGTCTCGTAGTTTGCTCTCATTGATTGGCGACCAGCTTTCCTAGGTATTGTTATTGCATCTAGAGACATCTCTTGGGCCTTAGAATATATCGTTTTGAAATCAGCAACTGCATTTTCTCTGCAATCAAATACAACTGCTTGAACTCCGCTAATTTCCTTTGCACACTGTGTGCAGGGCCGGATTAAGGTTTTGATGGACCTGGGGCTATATGGTAATCTGAGGCCTATATTTCATTCCCCTCATTGTACCAATCACAATTAAAATGAAAGAACAGGAAATATACTCGAAGTACAGTATTTACTTATTAAACACATTTAACTGACATGTTTTCTGGATTTAGCCTACTGTAAACAAAGCAAAGCTGTTAATAACATCATCGGTGTCTATTTTTTTTCCAAAATCTCGTTTTCAATGCAGAGTAGAGCTGAGAAATGCAACCTTTTCTGGCCCATGGATGAACGCAGTTGATTCTTTACTCTTTTAAGCACTGAAAATGAGCGCTCAACTCAACAATTATAAATCTTCAGACAAGGATGGGCTACATTCTTAGTGCAACAGATACGTTAGGAAATACATACATAAATTCATTTTCATTAATAAATCTAAACATTTGAGTTTCTTTCCCGCATTCGCTGTTAAAATGGTGTTGTTTTAGCAGTGCAGAAAAATGAATCACCTCTTCAGGCAGTGATTCTTCTAGAATCTAGATCATCTGGATTTGTGAAGCAATGTTTTAGCACTCTCTTCAATTTTACAGTTAGACATAGTGTGTAATTCCGCCAGAAACAAAAATCTTCTTTGAAGACGATCGTATGGTACAATTCGGGATTTCAAACACAAAATAATTTGGTCAATGATTGGCAAATATGAGTCTACTTTGAATCTGCTCGATGGACCAAGTAGCCTAAATTGTCTTCAGATCCACCTTCGCTATCCAAGCATACTTTTCTTCTCTTGTTTCTTGAGATTTCTTCAATCAATATAATGATGACAGCCACTTAATATTCTAGCCTTTTCTTCGATTCTTGAAACTGGGATCTTAATGTTTGAACAAAGTCATGTAGACCCTGAAGCAAATTTGTTGCCTTATTGAATGTAATTTTGCTATCCTGCAACGCCCGACTAGTTTTATGAAACCGTTCCATTATGCAACACCATAACTCAATTAAAATAACGGTTTCAAGCTTTTCCATTGACAAGATAAACCCCTTGGCTGTTTCTTTAGTCTGTGATTGTTCGTCATTGTCATTACACATTGCTTTAACCCTTTGCTTTTCAACCTTTTTCTGGAAGTTAACTGCTCAAGGGGGGGCCGTTTTTGGATCAAATTCAATCAGTTGTTACGTCTTATCCGCTGGTGCTATTTCAACAGAAGTTGCTCTGGCGCGAAAAAAAATCATTTGTCTATAAGTTTGAAAAATCTTTATTTCAAAATTTTATATGTTAAACTTGATATTTCAATTTTTGCAAAGGTACCCAAAAACGACAATTTTGATTTATCTTGCCGCTGCTTAATTACCATGCTAATCCGATTTCATGCAAAGTTCTGAATAACAAAGAGCTCGATCAACCGCACGAAGTGTGTGTGCGGTGTGCCGAATCATTGCATTGATAAAGATTTACGCCTTGCAAGCAAATCTTATTGTAGGCTACTCATTGATTCTAAAATAGTTACAATCAGAGTAATATTGTTACACGAATTTGAAAAAAAAAACTGCGTTTGTTCTTTTACATTTTTGTCCTAAACTAATGCTTTCCAAAACTCATGGCTAGCTTCTAGTTTTAGGGAACAAAACTTCTCATAAGTAACACCTTAGCCTGCTTGAATAGCTGTTTACATCTTCGTTTGTGTATTTTAGGTCTACAATTGAGTTTGTGGTATGAATATTTTTAGTAGAGAGAAGACAATTGAACAAGTTGTTGACCTTATCTGAAATTTCTAAGTTCAAATTAGGTGCTTTTGAAATTGTGGATTTGTGTCAAGTCGCATCACAAATATCATGCAGGCTGCATCATAAGTCATTTCGCTTACGGTTGTTTACAAACATGACTCATAAATTACATCCACAAAAAATACAGCATTTACATCAACAAAGCTAAGTTCGAAGCTCACTTTTTATTGAAGATTCTGTCAATCAATTTGAAAATACATTTTTAGTCCGCCAACGTCGAAACAATGCAACAGCGAATTGAGGATCATGCGTAAACAAAAGAAATGTGAAATAACCCACAGTCAGCAAATCTACATAAATTTAACGTTTACAAATATTGAATCAATGTAAAAGGACTGGATTGCTGACTGGGTCCTTATTGTTTGAAGCACAAAAAATACGCCTAAAGCCGACAACATCAGCAAGGCAGCGAATATGTTTCTGGCCAAAAAAAAATTAACTTTTGACTTCAAAGATAAAAATGATTATAACGAAGCTTCAAAGTTTGTCGTAAAAAATATTGCAGAGATACAATAAACATAATCATTTTGTGCCAGATTGTGAGAAGACTTCCTAGATTCTTTCCAAACATTTGCATGATTGCAAATTATTTTCTATAACTTTATATTTCCAAAAAATGGCTTCTCTGTTGAAACAACGTGGCTACAATTCTATAAAAAATTCATAGGCCTACTACATTGAAGTAATGAAATGTTTTATAGTGATTTTGCTGATGACGTTTTACAACATTCGAGAAGTCAAAAATAATAATAATGAATTATTTTACAAAACCGTGGTTTGCAAGCGCTTCACAAAAATTTTTGGGGAAAAATTATTATTAGACGTAAAACGTTTGTAAAAGAAATTGTCGGTCTATGTATTTATAATGTTTATTACGCTGTTATCGAATTATAAACTGCCTGTATTGTCTACCTTTGTAGTCACCGGCCAGCTTAGAGCAGCATGCAAACTACGCGTTTATGGTATTGGCATCGTGTTATGATTCTCGAAAATTTCCCACAAGGTCTTTATTTTTATCGTGATATTTTTGTGCTTTTTCTGTCCTAAACTTGAAGTCGTTGTGCAGCACAATCCACATCTGTTTTTAGACTCAGTCTTCATTGAAAATCTTTTGTGTGGTGCATCATTTCAAGTAGTGTCTTCCCCTAAACTGTTACACAAACCGCCCAGAACCAGGTTGATTATGTATCTTACAGCCGTTGAGAGCCCGTTATTGTATGTGTGGAATTATTAGATGTCTGACTAAATTCATGCCAAAGTCGAGCAAATTCTGCTTTCGGGTCCTTGCCGTTATTTACTGTATTTTTTGTTGATAAGTTTAGGCAGCATTTTTCCAAGATAAATGAAGACATCGGTATTGTTCGTCACTTAGATTTAGTTTTCTCAGCATTATTTATTCATTCTTTGATCCACTAGTTTGTCTCACTTTTGGTATAATCGGATCGTTTATAAATGACGGGTTTTCACAATAGCCGGCCTCTTATACATTGGCGTAACGTATTCAGATGTTGAATCAATGATCAAGAAAGCTGATTCGTTGTTTGTCTTATGTGACGCCTAGCTTTATGCCTCGTCCACATTACAAAATATTTTGTAATGTATATTTTGTAATGTAAGACAAGGCATTATCATGTTTATTTTGCGCTCTTTGGAACAACACACAGTGCACTGTGAAACAAAAATGCAAGACATAACAACAAGTAGGCAACATAAAGCAGGGAAGGGACATGTAGCCATCGAGTTAGCTGCTACGTGTAGCCTAAATGGAGCCTATCTCATAATTTTGAGTATATCTTACAATTACTGTTTGCGAAAACGCTATTTCTCCGGCTTCTCCCAAAAGCATTTGCAGTGATACATTTCCTCAATTGCAAATTTTGCCAATGAGAGCATTTCCATAGAACGTTTATTTCGAAACCAGGTTTTTCGTGTCTTTACCCAAGGGAAGATTTCTTATTGCAACGTTTTTTATTCGTCAATGAATATTATCTGCTTGAAACATCTGTTTTGAATAGTTTGTGGCCTACATTGCCTACTATTTTGATCATGGATTGCTATTGTTCGTAGAGCTGATAACGCAAAAAAACGTTTGCTATTATTGTTTCTAATTAACAGCTTTGTGATCACTGGCTTTTCTTTTGTGGCATAAGAAATAACGCGCTTTGTATTATTGAGGTCAAACCAAACAAAGGAAAACAAGAAGATGTTTCTCTCTGCTCGCGCATATCGATGCACGAAGCAATTATGAGCTTATGGCTTGTAATCGCAATGTAATCCATTTCACGCTTTGCTGGAAGTTAGCTAGAAATAGCAAAAATTCACCAAAATCTTGAATTTACAAGAAAACTACACAACTTTTAGCATCAAATTTAATATCATCAGATCCGCCTGGCGATTTTAGGAAAAGTCAAGAAAAACCAAGTGCATGGCGTTACTGTGCTTCAAGCAATCAAAGGAAATATGAGGGGGGGGCCAAATCTGGCCTCCCTTTGAGGAGCAAAGTGTTAAAGACTTGAAGAACAGCTTGATAACCTTTTCTTAACGCATGTATAGCGTCATATCGTGCCTCCCACCGTGTATCAGACAAAGGCTTAATTGTTGACAAATGAAGTGGTTTCAGTAGGTCTCGCGCCCCTTGGAAATTAGCTGACGCCTCCCTGGGGAGGCGTGCCCCATGGTTAAGAACCACTGGTTTGCACAGTTAGCATTCGTCCTATGATTTTAGTCTTCTATTCTATCGATCCTGATTATAAGCATGTCAGTTGCTCTTAAAAAGTTGTTATCGGTGGGCCTATTCTTTTGGTGGGCCTGGGGCTGCAGCCCCATCAGCCCCCGCCTTAATCCGGCCCTGACTGTGTGAGGTCCATATTTGGAGATTGAAGAATTTTAGAAATCGGCAAAAGTAATCTTGAAAATTTGGCGCACACACAAAGAGTTACAACAAACTTTGGAGAGAGCATAGCACATAAATATTGCGATGCCTTGGCAGCAGCAGTTGTATCTGACCACTCTGTCATTCCTTTAAGTGTGTCAAGCACGACAGGAAACATTTCCACAAATTTTGTGACATGGTGTGTGAGTGAGTACTTTCGGTTTCGATAGTCTACACTCTACAGTATGGCTGTACGTGTACGACGTACTATTCATAGTACATTTTATACTGCATAGAACGCTTAAAAAATTTTCAAAAAATTTCGGGGGGCAAATGCCCCCAATGCCTCCCCTGGTTGCGGGCTTGGGTAAAAGCACAGCAATACTGAACACTGAAGACTACTCCGAAAAGCTGGACAAAAATGTTAATGATAACACAAAATTTATTAAAATCGATAACAATAAATAAGTGCACCCAATTATTTCTAAAGAGAGGTCAATTCAATATTACATTCGAAAGTACCTAAAAGAATTTGATCAAAGTGTTGTAAAATCTCTTATTCCAACCGAGAGCTGTCCTGGCAAATTATATGGATTAATAAAAGTGCACAAGCCAGGCAATCCTGCGAGACCAGTCGTTTCCATGATTGGCACTCTGGAATACAAACTGGGCTACATTTTTAGACAAAATTATAAAACCGTACATACCTAATAACTACATGCTTAATACAACTAAACAATTTATGGAAAAGTTAAAAGATTTTAAGTGTCCACCCAATAGTCGCATGGTGAGTTTTGATGTTGTAGGCTATCTCTGTTTACCAACGTGCTTCTAAAAGAAACTATTACTATAATTGTTGACCATATTTTTAATAAAAACCAACCTAATCGACCGCCCATTGCGAAAAAATACTTCATAAAATTATTACATTTAGCCACAGAAGGCATGTTCCTGTACAACAATAGTTTGTTTCAACAGATAGATGGCGTCACCATGGGTTCCCCATTGGGCCCAACACTGGCAAACTTCTTCTTGGCACACATCGAAACCAAAGTATTTGAATTCTATCGTGATTTTTATCCCAAACTGTATTTACGTTATATCGATGAGATTTTTGCCATTTTTGATGATGATGAATCGTGCTCAAAATTTTTAAACTTTTAAACTCGCAGCATAAAAATATCGAATTTACACTTGAAAAATCTAACGATACCGTCGCTTTTCTTGATGTTGAAATTGAAATTAAACACAGTTCTTTTGACACCTGAATTTGGCGAAAACCTACCAACACTGGCTTGCTTTTAAATTATAACGCTCTATGCTCTAACAAATGGAAATCTGGTTTAATTTTGTGTTTGTTGTCTCGTGCTCGTTTGGTGTGTTCTGATAATCAGTAGTTTCAGAAAGAAATCAAGAAATTGAAAAATATGTTTTATTTAAATGGATATCCTTCCCACTTTTTCAATAAAGTCTTAAACACCTTCATGGCTGACAAACCAAACGACACGCCTGAAGGAGTAGATTTTAGTTATTTTATTAGTATACCCTTTTTAGGAAAAGATTCAACAAGCTTTGCAAAAAACCTAGCTAAGCTTATAAAAAAGAAATTTTCATGTGACATTCATTCTGTGTATAATACATTTAAAGTGCATCAATATTTTCAACTCAAGTCGCCTCTCCCCTTTGCTCTTTCTTCGAATGTTGTGTATAAATTTAGCTGTTTGCGTGACGTAAACCAGACATAGGCTACATTGGTATGTTAACCAGACATTTGTTGACAAGGGCCGGGGAGCACTTAAACCCAAACTTAACAACCAAAAGTGCAATTAAAGAGCACATCGCCTCTTGTGAAACGGGCACTAACAATGTCTCGCTCGACCAATTTAAAATCATCTCTCGAGGCAGATCTGAATTTCAGACTAAGATCATGGAAGCCTTAAAAATCAAACGTAATAATCCGTCTCTCAACCGGTAGTTATTCGCCTGTGGCTCATCGTTCCTCTTGTGTGTGTTCTGATTGTTTGTCAAATGCCTGTAGTTTACACTTCATGTCATCTGTTTTCCACCGTATAATTTACTTGTAATCATTCCTGTGTTACTCGTTAAGTTTGTGCTTTTCAGTCTGGAGTGTCGTTAGTATACAGTTACAGTTATAGTGCAAAGTCAAATTTACCTTACAATTTTCATTTTATGTGTATTGCAGATATGTAATTCCTGATGAGGACACACGTAGCCTACGTGTCGAAAACGCTAGAGTTTATTTTTAATTATGTTATATTTGTGTATGTAATACATCATGTTAAACCCGCTGAAGTTACTTTGTTTTATTTCTCTATTGTCAATAATTTTGCTCTAACTTTGCAAAAAAAGCAACCTCGTAGGTCTAACGTTTTTATATCAAAAGTTATTAGAAAATGAAAGTGTGGATGGAATAAGTCCACACGTCAGGCCATTGTTGGCATATCGTTGGCAATGTTGGACAAATTCTCCAACATTGTGCCAACACACGCAGCAAATTGCCAACGCAGGCCCAACAATATATATTTGCTAGGTGTCATATAACCAAAACAAGGTCAAACCATATTTGAGAAGGTCCGGATACTTGCAACACTCCACAAAAGAAAACCACTTACTTGGATTTAGTGTTCTAAACTGATGCAATCTAACTGACACAGCCTTTCATCAGTCACCATTCACCAATATTATATAAAGTAATAATGCTGTGAGTGAACAACAAAAATATAGCTATTCATGGTAGGTAGGTTATTATAAGTTACATAAGAAAACGACCCAGATAGCCACTTTATCTTGTCCAGATCTGGGCCATACAAAGTGGCTGTCTGGGAACATCAATATGGAAGATAGTTAAACTACCGTATATAACGTTAAGGCTCTGTCAGCACAAATTTAAAAACGTTTTAGTAACTTTGGTAGAAACCGTGAAACGCTTAAGTTGGTTGTTTTGGTAGGCCTATGACGTAGCCAAAAATTTTTTTCATGGATCGAGAAAAAAGCGACTACGTCATAGAAGCAGGACTGTGAAGTCAAAGAAGGAACTCACACCGTTCGTGATCGATGCCAACTCCGTGCCACTGCAAGCCAAAATTTTGTTCAGACTAGATTACAGAGTAGGCTATTGATAACTGTAAAGTATTTAGTTAAAAGAAAAGCATTTTTGAAATATTAGATTACTTATATAATGAACTTTGAAGTTCCACTAATTAAATAAAAGTTATAAGGATTTAAATAAAATGCCTGCTACCTCGTTGTGCATCTCGACAAAAGCTAGTAGGACCAAACAAGTGTATTTCATGACAGAACAATGACAGCTTCGATATTTGCTATAGCTTAGGTAATTTGTCAAAAATTGCGCTAAAACATACATAATAATTGTTTGTGTTGTTTCATGCCCAAATTGTTTGAAATACAGCATTATGGAGGACTCTCATGAAATCCAAGACCTTTTTAACTTTGCCGTCCGACTCTATCAACAAACTGGAAAAGACGCAAGTGGAAATATGGTCATTTCACCTCACAGTGTGTCCGTTGTCCTGGCGATGCTACTCGGTGGGGCTCGGGAGAATACAGCCAATCAGTTGATTGCTGTTTTAGGCCGGCATGGATATGAAGCCTTGCGTAACTTGAAGTCACTTCAATCAGCAAAAGGAGGTGATGAAGATGGGACAATTTTTTTGTCCGCAAATAAATTGTTTTTTGAACAAACTTTTGTTATCCAAGAAAATTTTCTGAAAGAAAGTGAAAAAGATTTCTCAATCTCAGTGTCATCATTAGATTTTAGAAAGAAAGCAGAAGAATCGAGACTTTTTATTAACGAATGGGCAAAAGAGCAAACCAATGGAAAAATTAAAAATCCTCTTCCTCGTGACTCCATCGATGCCTTAACCAAGCTGGTGATAGCAAACGCTATTTACTTCAAAGGAATATGGGCAAAAAAGTTCCAGAAAAGCAAAACTGCGATGTCAAAATTTCATTTGAGCAAAGGCAAAAAGTGTCAAGTGAAAATGATGTCACAGCAAACAAACCTCAAAATCCATCACGATCGTGATTTTGGAGCTCAAATCGTAGAGTTGCCTTATAAAAATGGACACGTGTCGATGATTTTGATCGTCCCAACTGAACGTTTTGGTTTGAAAAGTCTTGAAGCAAAGTTAAGTTCAAAAAAGCTTCAAAATTTCATAGAAAAAGTTTCATTGAAAAACGTGGCTTTATCGCTTCCGAAGATGAAAATAGATTTTAGTGTTGATCTTGTTTCGGCTTTCAATACTTTAGGTGTGAACGACGTTTTTCATTCAAAGCAAGCAAATCTTAAAGGGATTTCCAGTTTACCTGACCTTTACGTTTCTGGAATGTTTCATAAAACGTTTTTGGAAGTGAACGAAGAAGGTACCGAGGCCGCTGCTGTCACTATAGTTTCTGACGAGTATTTGTGCTTGCCTCCTCCACCGGTTGTAGTGACTTGTGATCATCCATTCATGGTTCTAATCAAAGACAACACCACAAACTCCATTTTATTCATGGGGCGAATCGCATCTCCTTAATAATTGGAAACATGTAAGTAAATCTGTTTTCTTCTTTGAATAATGAGATGACATTTGTCAAGTTTTTCTTTTTTAAAATTTTACCCTGAGCATACAACTATAGGAGCGTAGTCAAGGGAGGCAAAAGGGGAAATTGCATCTCCCAAACAAATATTTTAAATAAACATTTCACCTTCAATATTATGATGAGTTCTACTGATGCAAATTAAGCTGAACTATCACAAGATGTATAAAGTGACAATCTGCTTTTATTCCGACGTTTCTTGAATCAGACAAGACTGACTTCTTCAAGGGGCTAAACCAGGTAGTGAGTAGGCTACTTGTCTAGCATGGAAAAACACAGGACCAAGTCGCTTTGAAACCTTTCTTGACAACAAGTAATTTTTTGCCGTCTTTAAAAAATCCCTTCAAACAAAGCGAAATCTCAGGTTTAGTGTAGCCTACCAAGTATCTTGTAATAATTACAATTTAATTTATGTCGGCCAAACAAAATGAGATCTTTAATCTCGCTTTAATGAACACAAAAGAGGTTTCAAATATAAACGCCTGGAACATTCTGCTCCTTGCATGCATGGCATAACTTCAGATAATATAATAACTTGGAGCAGTTCTAAAATTTTAAAAGTTGAAAATGATTATAAAAAACGAATGTTTTCTGAAAGTTGGTTTATCAATTACAAGCCTCATGTAATGAATCGCAATGATGGCATCTCTTTTCTTGCTATCTACAAAATAATATTGTAGGCCTAAGTGCTTATTTGACGTTTTTAAATTAGTCTCATGCTGATTGTAAACTGTGCAGCAGTGCGTACACAATTCGATTCATCATTGCTCATACCGTTCAGGCGTTCACTCTCTTCTCTGCTGTTATTTTTGTTTCTTGTTGATCGTTATCATGTAAACCCCCTTTTTTCTGGTTTCAAACTTTTGCGCAAGATAATTTTTTGCTAGAAGTTGAATTTTCATTTTGTATGTTTAGTTGTTTTCAGCAATATGTCCTGTGTTTTGCCATGCTAAACAGGCAGTTACTACCTGATTTAACCCTTGAAGAAGTCAATCGTGTCTGATTGAGGAAACGTGGGAATGTAAGAGCAGATTGTCACTTTATGCATCTTGTGATAGTTCAACTTAATTTGCACAAGTAGAAGGCATGATCAGGCCCGGAATTAGGGGGGGGCAGAGGGGGCAGGTGCCCCGGGCCCCCCGACTTTTGAAGGGCCCCCCTACGTGGAAAAATGTAATTTTGTGTTATTTTTTCTTCCTTTCAAGTTTCTGCAAAATGCTGTGTAGTGCTGGATTGATGCTACTGTAGACGCAGAGGTGGTTTTTCGCGCCTACGGCGCGAATAATTTTTTTGCAAGAAGCCCCCCGATCTAAAAGTGCCCCGGGCCCCCCATCAGCTAAATCCGGCCCTGGGCATGATGTTGTTGAACTAAATGCCTGGTGAACAACCTCATTCAATTTTTAAACATTTTACCTGTAACAGCATCATTTCAGAAAGTTTTGCTGTTGATTTAGGCCAGGGGTCACCAAACTTTTTTTCTCTGAGGGCCGGATTGCTGCGAGATTAACAGCTGCGGGCCGGATGCAAATTGCGAAAAGATATACAACTATTTAGAATCTCCATTGACTTGAATTGAGCACAATAAATAACAAAGTCAGCGGTGGAATAGCAAAGTTGTGATGAAAATCGAAAAGTTGCTGGAAAAGTCATCCCCTGCTGTGATACACTACAGGGCATCGTGCTCTTGAAAAAACATTACATCTTTCCAAAATTGGCCTGGGCTGTCCCTATTTTGTGGTGGCCTAATGATAAACAGCAACGTCAGTCCTTTATAAAAAGTTTGGTAACTTTTTTCCTTAACAGTTATAGTGCAGCTGTTATTTCGGCGCACGTGGCGGCCGGATGAAATCAGTTCACGGCCGGTTTCGGCCCGCGGGCCGTAGTTTGGTGACCCCTGATTTAGGCTGAAAGTACTCTCACAGAATAAGCAATTCTAAGGTATTTGTTCAAATTTTTCTGGTGGAGGCCCTCCAGACTCCCGAGGGTGCTTTGTCTTTGGCGACTCGTTGTTGGCTTACTTACATGTGTAAGTGCAATAATACTTATTTGCCCTACAGGACATTTTGAGCATAGGCTACAGACAGTAGCCTACTGTAGTTGCGCATGTGACTGATGTGGTGAAAATGAAGCTGCAGAAGGCTGTTTTCTCCTAACTTATTTGTTTTGTTTTTGTAATGTTCCACTTTTGAGGCATCCGAGCATTTAGTTTTTGCAAAAAAAGTACATTTTTGGTTTTTAGTTTAGATAAGCAAAAACAATCAAATTTTGGATTTTGATTGATGACTCTTAATAGGCTATGCTCATTCTTTGCATGAGAAAAGGAGAGTATTTCTTCTTTTCTATTGGGCAGTGTTGTAGTGCTTGCGTACAGAAATATAAGAGTATAAGCCTATACCCCACCGCAATTGAGGCTTCGCCACAATTGAAGGTGCATAATAACAGATTCGCTAACAAATATTACAACAAATGTGTTTGTCCTACCACCGACATTTGTAAAAGTTAAGAATCTATCATCAACTTTCTTGAATGGGTTATGTAGTTTTGTTACATGTCAATTTACATTTATTTTTATTCCTGTAGGATTTCATCCAAAAGTCGAGTTGGACAGAGAATCATTCTGAATTCAGTAGGACAAGTTGTAACAGAAAGATTGGATGTTCAAGAATTTCAATGTTTGACTTCCGGATCTATTGCAGTCCTTTCCTATTCGTTGTTTTTTTTAATTTTTTTTCGTCAAGACATTGGTATATTTTTTGCATGAATGTGTATTGCATTGTTCTCCACATCATTGTTATAGCTATAGCCAGAAAATGGGATGGGATGGAATCAAGACGGACTATATAGTCCGTCTTGGATGGAATGAAAGGCAAATTTTGGAATGGGAGATAGAAAATATTAAAAGATGGAAGGGATGGAAAATTTAGATGATGAGATCAAAGACAATCTTCCATCATTCTGTATCAATTCCAATACCAAGTTTGCACCGCCATATTAACACATACAAAAGTTGTACAATAAATTGAGCAAAAATTTCCGTTTGATTAATCAATCAATGTTTTATTTGTCAGTAATAGGAACATAGGTACCGGTACATGTTTGAAATATGCAAATAATACACACAATGCAAAAGTTACACAAGTTCCCATACCGACAGGGAGACAACGAGACGACCGTACGGTCTGCTAGTCATTTGCCACCCTACGGAAATGACGATTTTGCCATAATAAGCTTACAAGAGAAAAAAAATAAAACGTTAAAACGTTCCCGCGCTTCAACATACGCACCAAAAATAAGAAGAAAAAAAAGAAAAGCGTATTTAAGATAACGTAGACCTAAACACAAATGACAAGTTGGTTTCCATAACACAGGGGTGTCCAACCTTTTTGGCCAAAGGGCCACATGTAGTTTACGAATGGTTGCGCGGGCCACTTGAGTATTTACTGCTAATTTGTAATCTTAAAAATGACTAACTTAAAAATGACTTACTTTTCGTAATGTCTTTTTAGACATTCTTTTTGGATCAATAATGTCTTTTTAGACATTACTTTTAAAGAAATAAAAAAGAGTCAAAAGGCATGTAAATTTCACTCTGTGTGGAGCTACATGTACCTGAGAGGTTAACTGTTATTTTTTTATTCACTTGTTGATTCATTCATATCAGTTTGTATCCTCTGTGGATCCTTCTTTAGTATCATGGGCCAATCCTATAGATGTTTGCTGGTACACCCCTTCATTTTCTTTGAATTTAAAAATGACTGTCTGATGATTTCTAATTAAAACCCTCACACCCAAATTCTAATCTTAGAAATGTGTTTGTACATTTTATGGGTTATATAGGCTAAGAAGAGTGAAGTTGGTTTTAAAGTGGTTTAAGGTTTTTAGTTGAAAGCAAGCCAGCAGCAAAGCGTAAAAAATGTCAAATAGGCAATTGACCCTTCTGATGTTGCCGGAACAGCGAAGTTGCGCGTCCCGTAATGTATTGTCCGGCTGTCCCCAGGTTTATCCACGAAAAACTCGCACAAGTAAGTGCTGCTGAATAATGATGTCACGAAAACTGCCAATCTATGAATCCTCTGATCTTTTTCTTAAGAAACAATTTTTTTTGTAAAATTCTAGCAATAGAAAGTTTTGAACTTCTCTCGCTAAAAGCAAGAAATATTGCTGATTGACTGACTCTTGAAGCACCAGTACTATTGTGTGGAAAAGGGTGGACGTAACAATGGGGAAAATGTGATGCGTAACAATGCGCATTGTGACACAATAAAATTAACTTGAACAGTTGCGCACCCCATGCACTATAGGTATTATAGAGTAATAGAGAAAGAAAGCAAACAATAAATGCCAATTTATCGAAATGCAAGTTCGCCATAAATTACGTTGGCGATTGAGTTGATTATATGATATATGTCATTTCGAAAAATATCACCCGGGCCACTCAGAACCTTCTCGCGGGCCACATGTGGCCCGCGGGCTACGGGTTGGACGCCCTTGCCATAACATATCACTTACGATGCACTGTAGTTTTGTAAAATTAACGTTTTGATCTTTTTTTTGAAACAATGAAATGATTAATTTTTTAGCCTACTTGGAACCTCTGACCAGACCATTGGTCTCAATACGCCAAGTTCTGTGTTTGATCTATTTATAAAATAGTTTGTTGCTTGTTTGATACCTTGTGTTATGCTGATGAATGGATGAAGCATTTGTAAGTAAATCACAATACGTAGACGGATACTGATTCATATGAACTTTGTACATATGTTTTTTTATTTCAATGTTATGTATGTCTTTTAGTTTCAAGATGTTCATTTTGAAAAATGCAAAATTGGTGTGAGCATAGTAACTTCGTTTCGTAATTATTCTTATAACCATTATCACAATCTTGTTCCCACCCGTTGCAGATTTGGACATGTGCGAAGATAAATGGGCATCACCAGTAGCGTAGCCAGGAATTTTGAAAGGGGGGGGTTTTGACCACCCAGCGGCGGGGGGTCTGGGGGGCCTCCCCCAGAAAATTTTGAAAAATTACTTTGAATTTGGTGCATTCTGAGAGCATTTTTAACAAAAATGTGGGTACGAATATTCCTGTAAAATGGTGCTGTCTGGTAGCATAGCAAAAGGATAAGATCATGTTTTCTTCGGCATTTTTTGAAAATAAAGCTATGTCTCTGTGTTTTCTTGTTGCTAATTTTTGGCTGAGATGGTTGAATGTTTGGTATTGGCAAAACCCGCTCTTTTAATGCAATTTTGTTTAAAATTAGGCAATTTTTTTTTTAGACTGAAAGCATCATTCTCAATATCGTGACGTCACACGCGTGCTAAAGGGGGGGGTTGTGACCCCCAAAACCCCCCCCTTGGCTACGCCACTGGGCATCACTAATCAAATCTTCGATTAACATTAAGAGAATGATTTTGCCTCTTGTTAAGTAGAGGTTTCTGATCGCTGGTCCTGCTTTTCCAGCTTCATTTTATTGTGAATTTATCGCTGCGCTATCTTATTGATTTGCACTTAACACTTAGGTCATGGACCCATTGATTTTGCTATGTTCTGTCACTTAGTTTTATTTTGACATGCTATCTTCACACAGTTTCATTTTGTACATGTTGCTTTAGCCATTCGACTCTCATCAACCTTGGTTTGTTTTTGCGCATTGTCATCATTATTTTGTCATAGTAGTTAGGTTCGTGTAGTTTAGTTTAAATATAGTTTAAATTTGCCTATAAATATTCTACGCAGCCAGTTAATATTTACGCAGTATTCTACCAGTTAGTTTTGGCAGTTAGTCTTGGTCAGTATCTTAGGCTACTGCAGATTCATTTATTTATTTATTTAGTGACAGTTTTTAGGTTTTGCTTTCTTATGTTTGCTTTTTAGGCACTAAAGATGCTCTAAAGTTAGAGCGAAATGCATATGCCAATAGGGCTCTGCTGATTTTCCATGTATTTTGTAATAAAGAATGACTTGGAACACCTGTTTTGAATTGCGTGACAATGTCTTTTTATTGCGTCACACTAACTAACACCTTTGAGCAGTGCTTCCGCTTTGAAGGATTTTATCCCGAAATCGGGATTTTTCAACGCTTCGAAGGATAAAAAAAGGAAATGAAGATAGGAAGGATTTTTTAAGGATTTTTAACAATTTTACAAGGAAATTTTGTCTTAAAAAGGGAATTGTTGTTTTTAGTAATTTTAAAGAAAATTTTATTAATATTCCCTTTCAAAAATTCTAACAACGATTAGAATAACGATGCTCAGTTGGTTTCCGTCGTCAGTGGACATCCGGAACCCCTCTTAATCTCTTTTCCATCTTCGCCTTTCTGCCGCTTGATTTCTTTTCTCGCCATTTTGGGAGTTGGACGTGATTGCAGTCTGCAGTGAGAGAGTTAGTTCTCAATTCTTTTAGTTAAAATTAGGTAACCCGTTGATTTACAGTTGAAGTTGAGTAGCAATGACAAAGTTCGCTGAGGTTCGACCTTTGACGTACAGTTAGGTATGATAAGCTTAGGCTAGTGATATCTTTCCGGTTTAGAAAAGTTAGTTTTTGCCTATGCTAACTGATTGTGGTGTCATAATAAAAGAGGCTATGTAGTATGTATACAACATGTATAGTGTACACAGTCAGACTGAGTCAGTATCATGAATAGGCCTAGTATCCTGGAGTTTTTTTTGTCAGTCTCAGATGATTGTGAAGACGTTACTGACAAGGAGAAAAAAGAGATAACCTAGCCAATAGTGTTAAGTTAGCGGCTTAGCGCATCTAGGACAACTAAACTAAACACAAAAATAAATTAATTGTTAATGGATGGATAATTTGTTGAAACTGGACATTTACCACCTGTACATTTTCGCTGTTAGGGATAGGTTAGGAGTCCAGGTAGGAAAGATGAGAGTGGTAATTAGTAAATGATGTCCAGGACTCCAGGTGGTAAATGTCCCAGAACCGACTAACTGACAAGCAGTTTTTGGCTGGACAGTGAACAAAAGAAGTAAATCATGTTATTGTAAAATATGGGCTGCTTTTGTGCAGCCTACTGTTCTAATAAAACAACGTTGCTTCGACATACCGGTGCTACTGAATAAAATCGAGATTAAAATAGCTTTAACTGAGATTATATTAACTTTAAAGTTGTATTTGCACCTTTTTCAACCTAAATAACGTTAAAAGTAACCTCGCCTATGAAGGAAGTTTTGAAAGATTTCCGACTAAGAAAAAAGGGATTTTTCAGGGTAAAAAAGGAAATTGAAGAGGATTTGTTTATTGTCAGAAGTGGAAGCACTGCCTTTGAGTTATCACAAATTTTTCTGATTCATTCGTGAAATGGTTGCTTGAAAGTTGGCCGCACATTTAACTGTTGGCTTAGTGCTTGCTAGCTGGACAAAAGTTCCGTCTTTTATCCAATTAATTTGTTCTGTAGTGACAGTTTTAGAGGCGTAAGGTGTTGCGTTCCATTTTCGATAGCCACGGGCTAATTTTACAGAAATACACTGTTTGAAAAGAAATTCAAGTGTGTGTTTCTTCGGTCATTACATGCAGACGAACGGATTTGGGAATCTTATGTTACAATTTTCCCACGAAGAGATTATGGTTTACCGCTGTGACCATAAAAAATAAAAGACGAAGTTTGTTAGTTGGTAGGCCAAGAAGCACTTAGAAGCAAAAAAATAAAAGACGATTCTCTGGCTAGTGTTTGTACGGAAGCACAGGCAAGCATAAAAAAATAAAAGACGTGTTTGTTGTCAGCTAGTGCAGAAGAACTACTTAGAAGTACAAGAAATAATAAAACAAGATTTGTTGGTTGGTAGTCTACACTCTTACAGAAGCAAAGAAAAGTAAAGACATTTCTTCTCAGTTTGGTACTGAAGAAAAATAACTTTGACAATCATTGGCAAGAAAGAAGATTAAAGGCAATCCATCTGTGCTTGAAGATTCAAGTGGAAGAATCCAAGCAAGTTTTGTGGACTTTTAGACTTCATACTCGTACAGCTACGGTATCGTGCATTAAATTCTTTTTTGTATTTTTACGGTCTTTGCAGTTAAGTTTTTTATAACTACTGTTATAATATTGTGTGTTTGTATAAATTAATTTTTTAATTGTTAAATTTAGCCCTAACATTTAATATGTCTACACTCGGTGGCGACAGGGACTCGACCGCCGTAGACTCGACTGAGTTTAAGCCTGATGATGTTCTTTGCGGTCGGGCAGGCCATTCTGGGGAGGGAACCAGTAACGATGAGGCTAAGTCAGTTCGAGAGGCCCGGCATCTTAGACGGGATATTTTGACTCAAATTGGGGAACTTTCTGTAGCCCTAGGTTCTTTGAGTGATAAGCAGGAACTGTTAATTTTTAGATCTAAGTTTTCTACTTTAGAAGAGGAACTACGGCATTTTCATGCACTTTTGAGTAAAATTTTTAACTCTGCAATTCTGGCAGAACTTCGTGATAGGGTAGACCCCGAATTTAACTCTTTAAAAAATAACTTCGAACAAAAAGTAAGTGAGTTGTCAGATACGTTGGATACTGACATACATCCTGAGGATAGCGCCTCAAATGTAAGCACTAGGATGTCTGAGAGCTCGTCACGGATAGTTGCACAAATTAACCTGCAGCTGAGACGAGAGGAGCTCCAGGTAGGCCTACAAGCTGACGCCGAAGCGAGAGCTGCTGAGGCCGCCGCGAGAGCTAAGGCCATACGAGTTGAGGCCATACGAGTTGAGGCTGCCGCGAAAGCCGAAGCGAGAGCTGCTGAGTTCGCACTCAAAGACGCCCAGTTGAGGGCTGAACAACGTAAGGAGGTAGCTTTAGCTGAATATCGATCAGAGGTGGGCTCCCGGCGTAGTTCCAAGAAGGGCTCTTCTAGGCATTCCAGAAGTGAACATCAATCACAGTTTAATTTACATAACCTTTTCCAGACGCCTGTTCAATCTGTAAGTGGACCAGTGCAATCCACACGTTTTCCAGCTGTTTCAGGAGGTCTAGGGGCCGCGGCTAAGGGTCTTCCGAAGGCTCTAGAGCCAAGGCCTGCGAATTACAACAGAACTCCTCCCCCAGAGCGTACAGGTCACGGGGCCGCCATTAGCAGTAATGCTTTGCCCCCTTCACAGTGTTCTGCGCCGCTAGTTTTTGATCGCCCAGCTACACGTAATTTGGGTGATTGTGTAGGCGTAACGCGTCTCCTGATTTTAACGTTTGTGAGGATCGTGATCGGGCTGTGCATGTGACTGAGCCCCATCAGCCCCTTAAGGGATATAGCTTGTCTTCTCCCGCTAAATCGAGTTCTCAACAACAGGATTGCTTTTTTGAATACCAAAATAGTAGGACGTTTTTCGATAAGGCGGCCTTGATTGGTTACGATGGTAATAATATGCCATTTATTTTCTTTAAAAATCGTGTTACGGCCTTGATGGCAGCTTCGCCCTTCAAAGGAACTCGTTTGACTTTGTTACAAGCAGCTTGTGTTAGAACAGCTGCGCAAACGATTGCTAATTTGGTTTCTGACACTCCTGGCTTGTCAGAGGAAGACAGGATAGAAATGTCGTTAGCTCGCTTGTCCCAGCGTTTTGGAGTTCGTGGAGGTCTTTTCGCAGAAACAGAAATTAGAAAGTATCGCTATGGTAGCAAATTGACTTCTATCTCTTCCAGTGATTTGAAAGAGTTTAAAGATGAATTGTCGCAGTGTTTGCTTTACGCGCAAGCTTATGGTCAGCGTGATAAATTAGAAGGACGTTTTGTTTTGGATTTGGCTAAGCGACTCACGTTTGACGCTAAGCAGCGTTATCTTGACTTTTTAGGTGATCAGTATGGTAGCACTGATGAGCCTACTTTTCAGAGTTTGTTTGAATTTGTAGTACGGGAGGAAACGCGCAAGTCGACTGATTTTAGCATTATGCTAATGGGCGATTCTGGTGAGTCGCAGCATTTTAAAAAGTTTGGCAAAGGAAAATTGCCTTCATGTCCGGTTAGGCAGACGTCCGTAAAACCCCATGATGATGTGATGTCAGGGAGTTCGCAGTACTCGACTGCTGTTGGCGCACCGCGCGGTGGTGAAGCCAGACGTAAAAACCTACCGGCATGCATTTGTTGTTCGTCACGTGGTCAAGTTGAATATCATTTTTGGTCTAATTGTAAAGAATTTTTGCGCTTGACACCTAAAGATCGGAGAGATGTTATTGTGAAAGCTGGCAAATGCTTGAATTGTTTGCGCCAGCATATGGTTAGGGACTGTAATCATGCAAACAACTGTCGTCAGTGTGGACCTAACAACGATAGGAAACACTATTTTCTTCTGCATGATTTTTATGTGACGTCACGTGATTCTCTGGATTCGATCAGCAAAGATGATGCTGGTGCTAGAGTTCCTGTGCGTAATGTTAAGATTGGAAATGTTAAAGCAGCCTTTAACCGCGTTACTGCTGCTCGTGTTTTGAATCCAATGACCGGCAAATCGAAGTTGGTGTATTGTCAGCATGATCCTGGTTCGCAGTTGACCTTTGTTTCGAGTGATTTGGTGTGCGAACTTGGCGTTAAACCGTACGATAAAGCGTCGTTTAAAATGGATACCCTGGCTGGTCAGAAAGCTACTTGTGCAGACCTTGTCAAACTCAACATCCAGTCGTTAGAGACAGATGAACTGTTTTGTGATATAACTTCGGTGGTTAACCCAGCTTGGACTGACGATGTTAAAACTTTACCACATAAGCAGGATTTAAGTGGTTTTCGTCATTTTCATGACGTGAATATGTTTCATTTGAATGATCGTAGTACTGTAGATGTACTGATTGGCAACGACAACGCTTATTTGATGTGGGCCAAAGAGGAGCGTGTTGGTGAAAATCGTAGTGAACCGCATGCTTTGCTCACTCCTCTCGGTTGGTTGGCTTGTGGTGGTAAGTCACCCTTAGATGAAAACGTTGCTAATGTGTGCAGAGTGCAGACATCTTCAGAGTCGGATGTCATCTCTGGCTTTCAGCGAAAAATTGAGTCTCGTGATATGGAAATAGCAGACCTGAATAAAGTCATTCAGGATTTGACTTTGCAAAATGAAACCTGTGAATTGTCTCGCAATGATATTTTGGCTAGAGAACTTGTCGAACCGAATATTGAGTTGAAAGATGGTAGATTTGAGATACCTGTACCGTTGAAGGAAGTTATCGATCTACCTAACAATTTTGTGTTGGCGTCAGATAGAGCTGCTGCTTTAAAGAAGAAGGCTTTAAAACAATCTGAATTTCGAGGAACTTGTGTAAATGATGTAATGTCTTCTTGTCCTGACTTGTCTGACTTGTTAAACCCTCTGGCAGATGTCTTGTCTAGATTTCGGCTTGAAAGATTTGGTTTCATGGCTGATGTGACCAAATACTTTTTTCACATTTTGGACTCTTCAGTACGCAAGCCCAATTTCATTGAACTGCTTACGTACACAGGCAGTGCCGTTCGGATCGTGAACGAACGCCCTTTGGTACCTTTGAGTGACGACCCTAGGGATTTTACTGTCATCACCCCTGCCTCACTTTTGACCCCATACTTAGACCCATACTGTGCTGTTGGGCAACCACATGATCGTGACCAACTAAGAAGGGATTATCGGTTCAATTTGTCACTTTCTCAGCAGTTTTGGAGTAAATGGATCGATTTTTACTTGCCAGGTCTTCAGGGCCGGAAAAAATGGCTAAAAATGGCCGAGAATTTGGAGCCTGGTCAACTTGTAGTGGTGGGTTCTCTCCAAGACATTGGTAAACGTGGGAAGTATCAACTTGGGAGGGTGCATGAGGTAGTTCCACAAATTAGGAAAGGGAAGCCTGTGGTTCGTAGAGCCAAAGTTGCCGTCTGCAACTATGATGAGAGTACGGGGAAAGTGAAAGTAGACTACGTGTTGAGGGATATTTCGTGCCTCGCCCCCGTAAAGAACACCTAAGTGTTAGGGTTTGAGCCTGGTTTTGTCTGCGGTGGCCGACCCTTGTCTGAGCCCGGAACAGTCGGTTATTATCGCAACCATTGTATATAGCGTCATTTTAGTGTGTACCTATGGTACCAATTTCATGTATCGTCGTGTATTATTCTTATTGCTGTTCATTCGTTGCATGCCCTTTGTATTTGCGTATTAACTTAATCGTGAGTGATTCAAACAATTTGTGTATCATGTGTTTTTATTCATTGGCTCACAATTGTCGTCAATTCTTTTTTAGTTATTCCATGTCAGACTGTCATAACTAGGGGCCGCTATGTTCCAGACAATTTTTCACCAAATCAAACGTCATATAAAAACCGTTCAGCTCTACTGAATATTACGTCATGGAAGTTGCTAGAAAATGTGCCAAAATTGCACATCGTTCATGAGACTTGTGTCAAACCTGTTTAAACCTGTTTAGGCCTGTTTCAGTTTGAAACCTGTTTAAACAGGAAACATAGGATTACCGGCTTGGAACACCTGTTTTGAATTGCGTGACAATGTCTTTTTATTGCGTCACACTAACTAACACCTTTGAGTTATCACAAATTTTTCTGATTCATTCGTGAAATGGTTGCTTGAAAGTTGGCCGCACATTTAACTGTTGGCTTAGTGCTTGCTAGCTGGACAAAAGTTCCGTCTTTTATCCAATTAATCTGTTCTGTAGTGACAGTTTTAGAGGTGTAAGGTGTTGCGTTCCATTTTCGATAGCCACGGGCTAATTTTACAGAAATACACTGTTTGAAAAGAAGTTCAAGTGTGTGTTTCTTCGGTCATTACATGCAGACGAACGGATTTGGGAATCTTATGTTACAATTTTCCCACGAAGAGATTATGGTTTACCGCTGTGACCACCATAAAAATCATCAAAACTGCAGAAAGAAACAGACTGACCGACAAACACTATGCAAACATTCTAAGAATCAAGACAACGTCCTTTTAATGCAAATGTTCATAACATCTTAGTTAGGAAACATTACAATGTCAAAAATCCCATTGACTTTGTATTGTAGAAATAAATTTTTGTTTCTGTCTATGTGTGTGTTATTTGTTCCTATTTTCAAAGATGGAATTAATCTTTTTAATTGTTTCTTTGTGTACCTATTTTTCTAGAAATTTATTAGGTTCTGCGGCTTATTGAATTATTTCAAGTGACAATGCAGCCCACTATAATAAAAGGTTGGACATCCCTGTTTTAGACCATAGCATCTTTTCACAAATTGGGACTAGGTGGGCAAATTTTCAAAAAAGGGCATTTTTAGCGCGCGAATTTTGTAAAAAAAAGGGCACTTTTCGCGCGTAGCCTAAATGATGAGAAAAAGGGCGTTTTTTCCGAGAATAAAACAAGTAAAAATGTAGATTTCTCAGGAAAATTGTGGGTAAAAAGACATATTATACTGAGACTAAACTTTTGAGACCAATAATTGATTCCTATATTCATCTCCGCCCACAATATTTTATAAATAGTAATGTAATAAAATTTAATCTAGCAGCATTTAGTTGCAGAGGTCTCTTGTAGGCCTACTAAAATAAAAAGAAACAGCTATGATAATCTATGAAATACAACTGCTAAGATATTATAAGGAGTTGAATCTTTGCAGATCAGATGATTCTAAAGAGCTGGTATTTCATTTTGATGAAAATCAGGCAACAAACTTCGGGAATTCAGACTTTTAAAATCTCACACAAAATTTGAGGTAGCCTACTCACAACACACATTAATAATCTTCTTGAATGGAACATTCACGATATTATAAGGTCAAAGGTAGGCTTTCCATTTAGCTGTTCATTCCTTAACTGCCAAAGAAATATACTAGTTCAAAATGGGAAGAGAATCAAAAACGTTACTTGATCACTTTTATAATCTAAAAAGTTCGAAAAAAGCTGCAAAGTTTTCTCCCAACTGTTATGCCTAATAAAAATTATTTTTGAAAAGAAAAATAGTGCAGAACCTGTTATGCAGCTTGTCCTATCACTTTTCTTGTTCTTTTGTCATTGATGACTAAGGTTTGGGTACCTGGCTGTTGTTTAGTCTTGCAAATCATTTCCATGTCTTTTGGAAATTTAGAAGATCATGTTGCAGTTTTGTCAAACTTCAGAGCAGTCCGCACATTATATTATACAAAAGCAATAATGAATAACTAGCAGCGAGACATCAACAAGCTGATAAAAAATTTTTGCTCAGTCCAGCATAACCTGCTAATTCTAATGCATCATTACACATACCGGTACGGTACCTAGAAAGAACAAGAGAATTGAGTTGCTTTAAGCCAGAAAGAAGTAGGCTAGGCTTAATGAACAGAGTTACAAAACAAAATCTACTTAAAGGAAAACTGTAGCCTACTCAATTTTAGCCCTAGCCAGTTAAAAATACAAAAATACGACGATTCCCATCGTACCAAAACACATTCCCTATCATTTTTCGTTGAGCAATTGCCGAATCACTTTTATCAAAATTGGAAAGCACTATTTTTACTAAAGGTTACACTCTCAAGTCAGCTTCTTGGGTCTATGAGTCATTAATGGTAAAAGTTGTGAGAATCGCGAAGTAGTTGCGTTGGCAGGCAAGTTTCGTTTTTAAGAAATGATATGGACATCTAGTGATGCCACCCTATGTTGCTATAGCATAAATAGGCTATACAAAAATAACTGCACTGAAATAACTTACAACGAATTCCCACGTTCGATAGCGCTGATAGATCGCAAAAGTAAAGTGTTCCATAAGAATGTACAAAAACTACAGATTTACTGTTTTATGATAAAACTAGGATCAAATTTAAACAAAAATTACGTCTTAAAAATTGCACACCTACTTTCAAACTAGGGGGGCAAAGAAAAGGCTAGGGGGGCAAGCGAAGGGACTAGGTGGGCAATTGCCCACCTAGCTTATATGTAAAAAGATGCTATGTTTTAGACTCTAAAAATTTTGTTTTTTCTTTCACTTTTTACGCATTTATTGCTGTTCATCAAACTAACACGAGGTAGTAAAAGAAAATGATATCTCATCTTCTCAAGTGAAATTGCGTGAAACAATGATCACCAAGTCGCGCAATTTTGTGTACCAATTATCCCGTAGGTCCATAAGTCCCATATCTCCCCTATTTGTGACTTCAGACGCTTAGTAATAAGGCGACAAGAATGGTCAAGTGCCGAGTTGAGTTTCTGAGTGACAGGACCTGTTCCAGACATGCATATTCTGCCGTGGCGCAGAGCCAATATGACCATTCTGAGAGTTTGCGAGTTAGTGCCCACTTGAAGTTGGTAAGCTTCGTCAATATATTGTTTCTGGTCTTAAAGTTAGCTTTTGTGTTTACAATGTGAGTTTCGTAACTGAGAGTATAGTCTAGTCACTCTAGTGTTACTGCAAGGTAGACGGGATTAGGGCAACAGTTCTGGTTTAAATATATTTGACTTCTAGTTTGAATAGTTCTGGTTTAAATAGGTTTAAATATAAAATCAAATATAGTTATTACTATCTGAAGCCTTTACAAATTGTTTCACCTAACGGATCATCAGAAGGTCTTATTCAAATAGAATAATTTAATTAATTTATTCAAATATAATTTATTCAAATAATTTTTATATTATTATTCAAATAGAATAATTTAATTAATAGAATGATTTAATTCGCTCTGCTTTGCCTTTTTGCTTGGCATTGAGCACTTTTTGTAGGATTAATAGTTTTCATTAATTTAGGTTTAAATATATATAAAAAATTTAAAACTATGCTTTAGGATATAATATTTCCTATAAGTATCATGTGTCAAATAATATCTTACAATTTTATTTTGGTTACAACTTTTCTATGTAGCCTAGATAAAATTTGGCAAACGTTGTTACGCTTTGATACGTTGATAAAAAAATCGCATTACATTTATTGTGAAATAATTATTATCAATAGGCAAGAATCGGGCTATCAT
Source organism: Aplidium turbinatum (assembly GCF_918807975.1). NCBI lineage: Eukaryota > Metazoa > Chordata > Ascidiacea > Aplousobranchia > Polyclinidae > Aplidium > Aplidium turbinatum. Next base: position 4,853,820 of record NC_137484.1, on the reverse strand, counting down.
CATCGTAAAATAGCACTGTAGCTGAAACTTTTAAACAACGTCTGGCAACACTTAAATAATACATCCTTATTTTGGTAGTAGGCCTATAGTTGAATATTTCATAAACTATTTCTTGAAATCCCTGACAGGTTCTTCTACATAATCCTTCATTGTTTTTAGTTGTGTCTCAAAAATTCTGGGATGATTCTCTGTTACAATGTCAGATTCTTCTGTCATTGCTGAACAATCTTTTGTTTCTGGTTGTGCTTCCAAAGTCCTTGAATGACTCTCTGTTGCGATTTCAGATTCTTCTGTTATTACTGAACAACCTTTTGTTTCTTGCTGTGCCCCATCGTAAGTACTTAAAAAATCATTCGATTTTACCAGTACATCTGCTGCATAATTTGTTTCGGATTCTGGCTCAACAGAGTCAACACTGTGTTTATGATGGCTCTGTGATTTGGCTTCAGCGTTTATAGACACTGTCTGACTGGGTATTTCTGAGGTACTTGGTTTGTGAGTGCTAAATTCTGAACTTGGGGAATTCTGAAAGCTCGTGTATTGTGTGTTGATCGCTTGGAAAAATTGTTGTGAGTCCCTGTGTTTGCTGGTGTGATGAAGCTTTGCTGCTAACGTCAAAACCAAAACCGACAAACATATAAACAGCAATGGAACGGCTAAGGCAAAACCAGTTTTAAGTTTATTTGCTGAGAACTTCTGACGTGACATCACCTGAAAACAGTGATTGCATTATTGACTAGGCTACTCAATTTGTAAATTATGCCAACTGCTAATCTAAGGAAAATGCGTAGTCTTGCAGTAATCGAAAAGGATGATGCAATGCATATTGTGTGGAGCTTGAAAGGTTACTAATATTGTTTCATTCAAATATTCAATGTTTGAAAGGCCTCCACTTATGAATCACAGAACCCCACTAGGTTAATAATTTAACCAGGGGCATAGCCAGCAAAATATTTCGGGGAAGGGGGGGAGGGCAAATAAGTACTATAGCACATGTCAGTGAGCCCGGAAACAAGTTGGAAAAAGTGAAGCACCCTGAGGGGAGTCTGAATTTTGGAAAAAAATACCTTAAAATTCACATTCTAAAAGTATTTTCAGCCTAAATCAACAAATCAATAGTAAAACTCTGTCGAATGATGCTGTAACAGATTGGTAAAATGTTTATTCAAAATATTTCGAGGGAAGGCAATTGCCCCCTTTGCCTTTTGATGACTACGGCCATGAGTCTAACCTATCATATCCAACAAAAATTAAGGACTTTAGTATTTACTGTAGTTCCAGCGTAGGTGAATGCAATTCGGGTTTTGCAAGTTCTAGCCAAGATTTTCGAAAATTTGGAGTAGGCTAGCATATTATCATTCTGGTGAAAACTTACGATGTCAGGGTTAATGAGGTCGTAAAAACAAGTTAAATTTTTTCCAACTTTGGAGTATGAACCAATGAGTTCCCAAACGGTTCTATTGTTGGTGTTAAAACTTTCAGCACACGTAGGTGGCCTCAAAAAACACTGAAATGGTAAAGAAAAGAAAATTTAAACAAGCAAGATCGTAATTTTCTTTTCCACAACACATTTGAAACTACAATATCATAACTGTAATGACTGATGTCGTGTCACAACAAAATGTTTGTCTTTAACCGGCTCGATGGCTTAGTGGTTAGTGTGTCCGCCTTTGAATCGGTAGACATGGGTACGATACCTTGTCGACTCATACAAGGACTTTTTTGAAGTGGTAGGCCTACTGAATTTTATCCCTGCTTGGCATTCAGCAATGGCATGGATTCGGGTAATAATGTACTCAGTCGCGCCTAGTTACGGCTGCGCTCACACCGCCTACTGTGTAAAGCGCTGGGGAGCAAATAACTGATTGCAAATAAATAATAAATAATAAAAATATCTGCGATGGATACAGCGCTATATAAAATAAGAATTGTTATCATTAGGCCTAACAGGTTGACAGCTTTCAGTTGAATCTTCAGAAATAGAAACACGTGATATAGAAAATGTTAGAAGCCGCTATAATTGTATGAAAATATATCACCTTACCGGGAATACATCTCTGTCCTCTTCAAACAGTAATGAAGTCACTTGATCATTTCTCTGCACAACAGTTCATTTCAAACTTTTACTGCAATGCTACAACATGGATTGTGTTAAGTAGAAATAGTTGCATCAACAGAGGGCTCGCTAGGCCATATGGCAAATTAGCCGAAACAACAAACCACATGGAAGCTGCTTGACGAGCATCTTTGTCGCAAGAACCGAGTCACATTTGCAGTAGCGCACCCAGAAAAAAATTTAGGGGGGAGCTAATTCAAAAATGTCGGCCGAGTGATTTGCGACAATAGTGACAGTAGGCCAATCAGTGCCGGTCTTAGGGATGTGCAATTTTGCAAACCGTGCGATCGCACAGGGCCCGCAAATTAGGGGGCCCGCAATTTACTCAGAAAATGCAGTAATTTTGTTATTTCCAATGGAAAAATTCAACAAAGTGAATTCAACAAAGGAATTAGCAACAAGAAAACATATAGACTCAACGGGTGCAACCTATTTTGTCCCCTGAACATTTCGTACCCTGAAAAGATCGAGAAAAAACAACAGAGCCGAAGTTGCTGATCGGAGTTGCCGCAAACATTTCAAATTTCTCTCGATCTTTTCAGGGTACGAATTAGGTCGAAATTTGATTTTGTTACTCCGATTTCAGGGTACGGAATCGGGGTAAGAATTTTTTAGGGGACGAAATAGGTTGCATCCAAATCACAATAGAGACATAGCTTTATATTTCCGAAAAATGCTGAGGAAAGCATGATCTTATCCTTTTGCTATGCCACCGGACAGCACCATTTTACGGTAATATCCATACCCAAATTTTTGTTGAACATGCTCTCAGAATGCCCCAAATTCAAAGTAATTTTTCAAAATTTTCTGGGGAAGGACCCCCACCCCCGCCAGAGGGTCGATGACGCCGTCAGGCTTCGCCCGCTGACCGTAAGACCACCCCCCTCCCCTTTCAAAATATCTAGCTTCGCTACTGAATTGGATCATTCAAAGTATATTCCGCACAGGGCCCGAAATATCCTAAGACCGACACTGCGCCCATCCCTTTGATTAATATTTATTTTAAAGGCACTCACGGCCCACAACCCACCGGTTGCCGATACATCAGGATTCGTTCTCTCAAATCAGATTAGAAGTTGGCCTAGTGAACCCCGAGCTATTAGAACCATCAACACTCTCATCCCTACGTCCACTACCTCAATCTTCTATAGATCTCGACTTTTCGTCATGTAGGCCTATGACAAGATAAAATTAGCTTTCCGTTTGCCAACACAGATAAGTGCGAAACCAACAACTAGCACGAAAACAGTTTGAAACAAAACACTAATTTTGTAAACAGTAGGCTAAATTTGATGTGGACGTTTTTTCCTATTTACAAAACATTCAAAATTAGTTCGTATTTTCAATTATAGTCCCAGACGCCTTCGTCTCTCTGCTCAAATGTCGTAGGCCTATACAGTTTTACAGGTCCGTGTGATTCGGCATTGACGTATGACGGTATGGTACATCGGTATGTCCAGTTGTCCACCAGACATTTGACCACGAGAGTAGGCCTACGGGAGCATCTGAACTTTAGGGAGTTAAAGAAAGGTGCCATCAAAGACCATATCATGGAGTGTTCTTTTTGCACAGATCAAAAATTCTCTGCTGACTCATTTATAATTTTACGCAAAGGCAAATCCCAATTTGACACCAAAATTCAGGAAGCACTGTTAACGCTATACGCTACAACCCAAATTTAAACAAATAATTAGGCTATTTGCTGGAGGCGCGTCCATTCTCCTCAACATTTACTTGATGTATCACGTTCCCTGTGGTGCAAATGTTTTTGTAGTTATTTATGTAGTTGCCTTTTCCTAATGTAAATTTACCTTCAAGAAGTTGAAATTTATTGCATTTATTCATTATTTTCTGATTCTTGATTAGGGCAAAAAATTAAGCCGAAAACGTTCGTCTGTTAAAACTGTTTGTAAATATGTAAAATATATTGTTATAATGCTCGGCCCTGTTGTATTGTTGTGTCTTATTCATATCTAACCTGTAAGCAAAAGGTATACATAGGAAACATACAAAAACTTTATTTTTTGTGGCGAGTTTGGGGGGGGCTTGAGCCCCCTTAGCCCCATGCTGGGTGCGCTACTGCACATTTGTAACTTTACTTTGCTGAGACTTTAATTTGCTGACTTAAAATAAAAGTTATAATTTGTTAAATTTGATTTACAAAGATATCTTAGTCTTCTACGTTCACATACGTTTGTTACATAGTAGCTAACTTCTATTGTAAAGCAAGGATAAGTAGAGATGCAAGTCTTGTTTGCCTTCTTTTCGTCATCCTTCTCTGGACATTGGCATTCTTTGGTGCTATTTGTCTGGACAGTTGATATCTGACATGTAGTATCCTTAATGCAAAGATGATAGCTCTTAAATATATATAACAATCTCTAGTCTAACTCTAAGGTACTGCATGATATTGGTAAAGCAACCTACCAAAAATGACTGAGCTCACTTAACGAATCTATGTTTGAACGTTGACTTTACGTTACATAAACCAAACCTTGGCAGGCTGCTACAAATAAGACAGTGTAAGCATTTTTGGAAACTGCATATTGTTGGCAAAGGAAGTATCATTGTGTCCTGAAAATCGGTGGAGGAGTAATTTGTGCGTTTTATTTGTCAAACTCATAAATTTGGTTTGTAAGCTTACTGTCAGCTTAGCCACTAACTTTTTTCAAATCAAAATCACATGATGTCTGAATTAAGGACGAAGCCTTCGGAAGGGAGGGCAATCGCTCCCCAAAATTTTTATCTTTTCTCTACAAAAATAAGTTGTAATACTATTTTAACGTTTTAATACCATTATAACTCAGCATGTTGAAAGACGTTTTTCCACCAACAGTTGTTTTTTGCCCTCCTTTAAAATTTTCTTTCTAACGTTAGCCTACTGCTTTGAATGATCGCTTACATGAAATGTACCTGTAAGCTATTAGCCTATGATATCAAAGTTTAGGTGGCACCTGCAAAGAAACAAGGTGTCTTCGTCACCGTAGTATTGCCTGTAGTCTTGTAATACAGTATAGTAGCCTACTATGTTTTAATAAACTAAGATTTAGTGCAAGGTCATTAGGCTAAGCTTTGTCAGGGGATAGAAGTATTTTAGACTGTTTGCTATGGCTACTGCTATTTAAATCGGTTTATATAGGAGAATCTGTTGAGCTTTCATTGAGAAGCACATACCTATGGTTATGGCAAAGAGAAGGTTTATCATGGACTGAAAGCTAATTTCATTTTATGTTAACTTAAAATCAATATAAAAATAATTCTTTTAATTGGTTGGTTTGGATTTAAATCTTTATTCTTGGGTTGACAAAGCCTCTGATAGGTTATTTCAGGCAGTTTCGCACGCTTGTAGAGGACTTAAAACCAATGAGGCAGGGTCGGTTACCTACATTGACAGAGTGAAGTTCACTCTTATTGGCGGGTAATTATTCCATTTATTAGGTGCCGCTGGATAGAGAGCAGTCCTGAAATGCGTTGCTCAAGCGCACACCCCCGAGAGCGGAACCATCGCTACTTGATCTTGATGCGGGCACTTAACCACTAAGTCAACTGGGTTCTCACTTGCAATGTTTTTGACATCAATCCAGTAATCGCCACAAGTGCTCCTACAATGATTAGGACAACAAAACTTAAGAAAAGGACAGAACTACCAATGATAGCAACTATTTTTAATGATTCCTCCTCTATTTGCATTCGTTTAAACATCACAAACATAGGCCTACGGGTTAAGTTACTTTAACGTTTTAGTCATAAGATAAGTATTCTTTTGTATAAAATAGTACAAAAATATAACACTGTATTTTATTATATGGGTGTAACAATGAATAACTAATTTCGTCACAATAAACAAGTTAGCCAAAATTTATCAATCAAAACCTTCTGGATAATCTTCCCTGTAATTCTTTTTTTCGGCAAATTTTAATCAATAATTATTCTATTAAAACAAATTCAAAATTTTCAAATTGCTATATAGTGTTAGAGCCATCCATGCTAACATAACAGCACAAGTACAAAACCAACAAGGTTTTATTTAAAAAAAATAATCAGTGGCTTATATGTTTATTTCCTTTAAGAAATACGAGCATTTCAAAGTGCTCGTCACTCAGGCCTGCCCTTTTGGACTTTACAATGTCTTTGCCCAATCGTCGTCGTCGTGTGAGCCTCTGGGGCCGAGAGTCTATCCTTTTACCACCCCAGATTCACGATGTTTCCGGACTACACTGGAAGGCTACTAGAGAGCAGCCAGTCTTTGGTTTCATCATCCATGACACGCAGACCTTCCACTCCATTAGGTGGCTTGAAGATGTTACAGTCATTGATGATGTCCGCCCCGATAGTTTAATTGGTTAGCGCGTCACTTCTGGAACAAAGAAGCTTCAAGATCAAGCGGCACTGGTTCGACTCTCAGGTCATGCGCTTGAGCAACGTACGTTAAGGACTGCTCTCCATCTAGCGGCATCTAATAGATGGAATAATTTCCCGGCAACAAGACTTTAACAATCGAAAACTTCACTCTGTCAATCTCGGTGACCGGGCCTGCGTCAATGATTTAAAGCCTTTAGTCTGCAAGTATGCGAAACTGCCAGAATTAAGTTCTGCAAGAAGCTTTCCCAGTCCGAGAATAAAGATTTAATCAATCAATGATGTGGTCTGCGGTCTGTTCCTCGGCACCACATTCACAGGAGGAGGAAGAGGCCGTTTCCCATTGGTGCATGGTTGAGCGGAAAAGCCCGACTCCCGTACGGAGACGATTGAGGCGCACCCATGCCTGTCTTGGCAGTGTCAGGTCGATGGAGTGTGTGTCGACGTCGGGGATGAACGAATAAAGTCTGGTGATGAACAAGTGCTGCAATGAAAACAATATTTCTACTGCATCACTTGACGGAATGGGAGTGTTATGTTTTTAAAACAGTTTTTTTTATCGGTCCAATTGTGAATCTGGATCCGCTTAACTTGTCCTCAGGGTCCGCTTCCAAATACTCCTGTAACAGATTCAACGCGCATTGCTTTCTTTTCTTGGTTTTTGCGTAAAGTGGTGAAAAAAGTCTTCCGTGGCTCTACCTACCACCATCCACTTCAGTGTCGCTGCTACTCCCCTCTTCAGCAGAGCAGTTTGCTTCTTCAATTGCTTGAAGCATGTTCTGTTTTATTTTGGTCTTCAATTCAGCAGTGTCGCTTAATGATCAGGCAATGAACACAGATAAGTCTAAATTGTGGGTGGAATGCAGTCGCAAGCTGAAAGTCGCTGTCCTCGAACCAATGACCAAATCTGGTTTGTATTGCTTCCACAAGAACGTCTACCAACGGCAAGCAAACAATAATGCTGTTGCTGGTTTTAATGTCAGACAATCTTTTTAGAGGCATTGCAAGCGTTACACTAAATGCAATAAATTTCAATTTCTTGAAGGTAACTAACTAACTGACTATAAGCACCAACAAATTGCTTTTAATCGCTGCGTGTTTCTTGATGCTTATAGTCAGTTAGTTATAGTTACCTTCAAGAAGTTGAAATTTACTGCATTTTTATAAATATTTTCAGGTTCCTGATGAGGGCTTAGGTTAAACCGAAAACGTTTGACTGTTAAACTCATTTGTAAATATGTAAAATATATTATTATAATGCTCAACCCTGTTGCATTGCAGTGACGTTCGGTGGCTTAAACCGTTGGGAAAGCAACTTGGAAATATGCTGCAGCAAGGTAGTAGGCAAGAAGGGCGTAACCGTCGGGCGAGGCCCGAAGACGTGTTGCCGAAGACAACACTTCCAGCGGGGAGTCTGGGGGGCCTCCCCCAGAAATTTTTGAAAAACACTTCCAATTTGGTGCACTCTGAGAGCATTTCCAAAACAAATCAAAAATAAAAATCTGTCAAATTGTGCTTCGCCTATGTCGTGATCATACATCCATTTAATGTTTAGAAGTCATGAACAATCTTAATTTTAACGTTGCAGGACCAAAATTCTGTGTTAGACATGGAATAATAGTTGTCTAAATGTTTAATTCGTCATGAATGTTCATTCTCAGATATTCAGTTAAGCCTACACTACAAAAACTAACACTTAGGCCTAAACATTAAAACCGCAAGCAATTTGTACAAAAAGCTGGATAAGTTTGCCTCCTGCGTATAGAAGCTTAACAAACTAAATATTGCATCCGCACCTGAACGTTCATTGGCGAAGTAACGTTATATCAACGCTGTAAAAAGGGCAAAGGCATGACTATGAAAGCTAGTACAGTAGGCTAAAGTACATGGCGAGGAGACATCAAAAAACAGCAACAAGCTTTTTGGCATTATGATGCTGTGCGTTTACCGTGACGAGATACCATTCTGACGAGTTAGTCTAGTCGCTCTAGCGAATGTACGCATTGACGTCACTGGGAAAGCACAACTAACCTACCATAACCATAACACATCTGATTGGCTAAGCAGCTGGTGACGTTTTGCAAAACGGGTGAGGATTGGTAAAAACGAAGGCGTTTTTTGACACTTTTGAATCTGGGAAAGCAAGTTTGATAGTTGCTTACCTGGAGCCTCAGTGATTGTTTCTGACAGAAGCGTTTGCGTCAATTGGCATTTATAGGCAAGACATGCGGTTTGGTGAGGACTTAGACTACTCACAAGCGTTACGAGTAATTCTAGTCACGAATACAGTAATTTTCAAGTTAAAATAGACGTGATAAAAATAATAAGTTAAACCTAGATTTCAGTCATTATATTTTGCATAGTTTTACAGTTTTTGCTAAGGTAAGCACTGCTTTCCTTGCTTTCCCTCACCGATCGTCACTGTTGTATTGTTGTGTCTTGCCTGTCTTTGGTACATATTGATTAATCGCCAAAAACAATTAGCCTAATTTAGCCAAATCAGTTATCAAAAATCGCCAAAAAAAAGCCAAATCATAAATATGAAGCTAAACGTCTTAAAAAATTGCCAGATTTCTGGACTTTGGCGATAAATTCGCCAATATGGCAACCCTTCTCTACTAGACAACAAAACAAAAGTAGAACCGCGCATGCGCAGTGCAGCGCCGATATATCTACGAGAAAAATGCATTATTGCGCAAAACTCAGCAAACACGCACTAAGCAAGACACAACCACGTGCAGAGAAATCAACGGCAATTAAAAACTGAAATTTTAATACAAAAGTAACTTGTAGGCTAACTGTAACTGTTGAAAAAGTGCTAAAATAGGAACTAGTTACCGCGTTTCGTTACTTTTGGAAAATAGTAACGAAGTTATTGTTACAGTTACTCAAAAAGTAACTAGTTCAGTTCAGTTCAGTTGTTTTTATTTCTGACCATCATATCAAAACAATACACGTCAACATAGCAAAGGTCGAGAAAAAGGGTAGAAGCGACAAAACGCGAATGTTAAAACGTGCTTGAAACCGACGTAAGTTATTGATTTGAAAGAAATTTGGCACGGTCACAACACCTTCAGAAAAATTTAAGATATAAAGGGAAAATAAAAAAAGAAAATGTTACGGTACAAAAAAACAAAAAACAATTAAACAACATTTAGGCTATAGCTTTATTAGCCCACATAGCTTTAGCTGATATATTTAAGATTTGTATGGACAGTTGCTATGAAGATCGGCCATGGTGCGTTATCAAGAGTGCTGATGGTCGTAAAGGGAACACGTCTTGATGCGTTTAGCTCATAGCAAAGAAGAGCAAGGCAGGCAAAGAAAACCCCACAAAGAAATCCTACCACGGGCAAAGCCATTTCAAGCGCAACGAACCATAGGCCTTGCACGACTCACAAAATAGATAGGCTATAACTTGACCACAGGAAAACCATGACAAAAACAAATAAAACAAACTAGCAAAAACAACATCATCATCTTGCGGAAATTCAATTATACCCAGGGAAGTTATATCTTGAAGATATCAAGCGTGCTTTGATAAAACTTGCGTTGATAAAGCGATAATTTTAGACCCCAGTCAGCTAAACTCGTCACCTCCACACTAATCCAACGTTAGCAAACGTTGAATTAATGCAAAAACGACAGGCATCGCCAGCTGGGATGTAGTAGTGGCATGTCACAGTAATATGATAAATTTGGGTTAGGCTACCGTATGTTTTACACGTTAAACCATAACAAAAGTAAAAGAAAAAAAAAATCCAATTTGGCATGTTAGAAAAATAGATAAACAATCAGACAATAGCATGACGATCCAGTCCAAGATATTGATATAAAACAACTGGTTGGAGCACATGGCCACCGCTTCATCGAAAGATGGTGATTGGTCGAAGAGGATGGAAAAACTTCTGCAGACTCTGTAGAACTTCTGTGGACAAAAAAACACAAGAACCAGAAGGCCAGAACGGGTACTTACAACCTTACTATTTTGCTAATAAATCTACACACATTGGCCTATCATTTCTGGGCAAAAAAAATATTAGTAAGTTTGGTGTATGTTACACTTAGATAGGATTATTTCAAGGAAGATTTAGCTTGTTCATTTTTGATTTAAAGCTTTTTACAGTTTTGCATTCATTTCTTATAGTAGGGGGAAGCTTGTTTCAAACTGTTGGCCCCATGTACCGTATTGATTGTTTGCAAGTGTTAATTCTGCAATATATCGGAATATAAGGAGAATTATTTCTTGTTGTTAGGCCATTTGATTGTTTACACATAATTATATCATTAAATGTTGTGGAAAGTAGGTTTTTTGAATATTTAAACATGAAAGTTGCAATCTCTGTATTTTTCATGTGGTTAATTGATTTTAAATTATTGAGTTCCATTACACCTTTTATGCTTTCTCTGCGGTCAATGTCAAATACAATACGAAGAAAGTTATTGCATGTACGTTGCAGCTTTTGCAATGAAGTTTTGTTTTCATGACACCATGTTGAGATACAATATAATATCTGACTCTCAACTAGAGAATGGTAAATGGAGAGAAGTGCTTGTTTGTTTAGGAAAGGCTTAATTTTTTTTGTCACGCAGAGTGTTGATCTTATTTTTTGAAGCAAGATTTCCATATGAGATTTCCATGACAAATGCTCGTTTACAATTATTCCCAGAAACTTTATTGAGGCAACTTGTTCTATGTTATTTTTTCGAATATTTAAGGGTGGGTTGCATGATAGTGTCTTGCTTCCTTGACTTGAAAATAATATATGTTTGGTTTTGGTGACATTTAGAGACAATCGATTTGTTGATAGCCATTGATCTATGCATGCAAGGTCTTGATTTGCCATATCATATACAGTAGAAACGGTTTTATTTTTATATATAATGGTGGTGTCACCTGCAAACATAATTGCAGTTCCGTGTTGAAGGCAGTTAGGAAAGTCATTTACATAAATCAGGAATAGAAGAGGGCCTAAGATAGACCCTTGTGGGACACCCAAAGATGTGCTGTTAACATTAGAAGATAGTGTGCCATTGAAAACCACTCTTTGAAAAACACTAATTAGCATGGCAAATACTACTCCTACTAGTTACTTTTGTAACTAGTTACTGCCCACCTCTGACTATAAGCTACAAACGTTTTCGGCCATACACACGTTAGCCCTTATCAAGTAACAAAAAAAATAACTGCTTATCATATCTACAATGAAAATGAATAACTGATCTAAACACTGAATTGAAAAGCGAAATGCAAAAAGAAACGGCAGAGCATAGAAGAAAGGCACATCACATGGCGTTTAAAATCAGAATTAAGTTAATAATGATCGTGTTTTTATTTGCGCCTATTGCGATAGCATACCATACACTGCGATCACAGATGCGATACAACAGACGACAGGAAGTAGCGAAGTGACATATAGTCTTCAAGTCAGCTGCTCCCCTTATTTTGGCTTTTTAAAAATTAAAGCATGTTTAGTTGTTTACTTTCTGCTCTGGCAAACGAAATTCATGGATGGAAATTCCCAAAGGCTAGAATCAAACCTGCACATGTGCCATGGATTTAAGGAAGACCTGGCTATTCTCAGTGCTCATTTGTAAATGTCTTACCTTGCTTAATGTTAGTCACCGACCCAACTTTGTAATGTATATTGTCTCACTAAATGTGACTCAACAATGCTCATTCCATCTCTGTCACCCTCTTATCCGATTCCCATCGTCCAGCAATGCAGCATGCATGCGTGCTGAAGGCAATCGAGGAGAGCCTGAACAATCAAATAACACGAGTGCTGCAAAGCACGACACAACATCTCCCCATGTGTTAAAATCCTAAGATTAAATGAAACAACACAATAACAATATAGGTAGCCTACATCGATCCATAACACAAAGGTAACGACTAACCATGAAAAAAAAATACACAGGCATACGAAGCCCAGCAACGCAATCAAGTTTAACATAATTAAGTTTATTACAATAATATTTGCACACAGTATCCCTGCGTACTGCAAGTACTGAGGATGGACCTCATTTCGTTGATCCACCGGGAACGGGTATTCTTGTTTGTACGCAGTAGTCATCTTTGCAAACAGTATCCCTGCGTACTGCAGGTACTGAGAGTGGACCTCTTTCCGTTGATCCACCGGGAACGGATATTCTTGTTTGTACGCAGTAGTCATCTTTGCAAACAGTATCCCTGCGTGCTGCAGGTACTGAGGATGGACCTCTTTCCGTTGATCAACCGGGAACGGGTATTCTTGTTTGTACGCAGTAGTCATCTTTGCAAACAGTATCCCTACGTACTGCAGGTAGTGAGGATGGACCTCTTTCGTTGATCCACCGGGAACGGGTATTCTTGTTTGTACGCAGTAGTCATCTTTTCAAACAGTATCCCTGCGTACTGCAGGTACTGAGGATGGACCTCTTTCCGTTGATCCACCGGGAACTGATATTCTTGTTTGTACGCAGTAGTCATCTTTGCAAACAGTATCCCTGCGTACTGCAGGTACTGAGGATGGACCTCTTTCCGTTGATCCACCGGGAACGGGTATTCTTGTTTGTACGCAGTAGTCATCTTTGCAAACAGTATCCCTGCGTACTGCAGGTAGTGAGGATGGACCTCTTTCGTTGATCCACCGGGAACGGGTATTCTTGTTTGTACGCAGTAGTCATCTTTGCAAGCAGCATCCCTGCGTACTGCAGGTACTGAGGATGGACCTCTTTCCGTTGATCCACCGGGAACGGGAGGTGATGTCTTTATTGGCATGTTTTCAAAGAAAATACAAGGAAATTAACACTTAAACTAAGAACTATGCAGAGAGCACATGAACGAATCATGATGGGTGTAACATGGCGAGATAAAAAGACTGCCAAATGGATCAGAAATCAAACGAATTTACGAGATATATTAAGCACAATCAAGAAACTAAAATGGTCCTGGGAAGGTCATATAGCAAGATATCAGGACAACAGATGGACTAAAAAATTAACAACGTGAACACCACGAGAAACCAAAAGAAAGAAAGGAAAACCAAACGTGAGATGGAGGGACGACATTGGCAAACAATGCAATACAACCAATTGGTACCAACTAGCACATAATCATGTAAATTGGCATGAAAAGGGGAAGGCTTACGCTCTGCAGTGGGCTCTCACAGACTGAAAATGATGAATGATGATGACAATAATATTTACAAAGGTCAAAAAAGAAAAATTACATAGAAACAAATTACGAACATTTTCGACATCGCAAGATGTCCTCTTCAGGAATAACAGTACTTTTACATCTAAACAAAATACAGTGGTTAATATTATGTAAGATATTTACTCCACACTGCCTAAGTTCCTTGAAGTTCACGTGTTTACGAATGGCAATATATTGATAAATGCCCTCTTTGATGGCATAGCAGCTTTCTCCTGGCGATTCATCAACCGCAATTGATTAACTGAAAAGTTTCTTGGTTTGAGACAATATAGAAAAAACAATTTATTTTGAAAAATATTTTGGTGATTTCATATGCCCTTGCTGCAAAACATGGCGGCTCCAAGTTTTTGTGACGTAACAATTTACTGAAATCATCGCCCCTTGGGATTTAGTTTATCGTGCACAGAAACAACATTCCATGATTTCATCGAAAATATTGTTTCCAATTTGTTGCTTTTTTATTATAACTTGGGAATTTCAAAACACGTAAAATTTTATCTTAAATAAGCGCACCTGTGCATGAAATATTATCAGACAGTTTGTAGCCAATTGTGGGGCAAAAGTTCTGTTCATCTGTGAACTTGGGTTGTGACAGCGCTTTGTCAGCCAGTTCGGACTTATTTAGTAAGTCGAGATTTGTAGAATTCGGATAAGCAGCTTTAAAGAGATTGCTTCATGTGAGTACAAATAGTGGGGTTCCCAGGCACTCAGTCATTTCAACTTGATGCAAAAGCTTTGTTTTCAGTACCAGTTTGAAAGTAAGGACCTATAAAACAATTTTGGTTCGAGTGTCAAGCTGTCAGATAAAAAAAAAATGGCCGCCAAAATTCAAGATGGCGGCTAATTTCCAGATTTTTTTCACATTATGCTTGGTAACTTTTGTTCTATTGAACCTAGAATGGTGGTTGTGGTCTCTAAACGTAGGTTTGTATGTATGAGTAATTCGATAAAAATAAAATAAACATGATTGGAGGACAGAGTGGTGATTTAGGAATCTATGTCAATGTTACGTTCACTGTTTGCACCCTTATTATATCATTGTTTTTTAGTTTCGAAATCGGAAGTCGATGTCTAAGTAACTCCGACTCATAGCAAGGAAAACAAATTATTTCCTTTGTTTCTAGCATTTAAAGAGAGTGTCCCCACTGATTGATAACCCCTGTGGATAATTGGTGCCATAAACAGAGCTTTTTAGGCAACTGACTGCCCTCAACGACGAGCTACGTAATGCCCATATTGTGTTGTTATTTGTGAACGCCGCTTCGTTTGGTCGTTTATTTGTGCGTCAGCAAAATCTTACATTTTCTCGACTCTGTGTTTCTTGACGTTGAACCAACGTAGTTAGAAGTTTGCGCTGGCAAAGACAGCTTGTACCTTTTGAGCACCGGTTCTCCGTAAAACTGTTTTGGATCACGACACTGCATTCAGGTTTGATGGCTCAGTTCCCAATGGTTGCGAAGAATCATCTGTTCCACAACGTATGAAGTATTTTTTCCGTCAACTCCTCGAAGAACCCAAATCATTACCAGTACAAGAGACTTCCAGAAAGATTCTCTCTGTGAGTCAGTTGGCCATGTTAAATATAGTTTCGGGAGAGAGTTTGCTTTTTTATACCAAAGACAGGCAAGACACAACAATACCACAGGGTTGAGCATTACAACAGTATATATTTTTTACATATTTACAAAATAGTTTAACATTCAAACGTTTTCGGCTTAACCTAAGCCCTCATCAGGAATCTGAAAATATTGATAAAATGCAATAAATTTCAACTTCTTGAAGGTAACTAGCTAACTAATTGTAAGCATCAAGAAATACGCAGCGGTTAAAAGCAATGGTGTGGAAAACAAACAGACGGAAAACAAAGTTACATCAGAAAAAGGCACACATGACTACAAACGAATTAGCACCACAGGGAACGTGATCCATCTAACTTAGTAAATGTTTAGTAGAATGGACGCGCCGCCAGCAAATAATTGTTTGTTTAAACTTGGGTTGTAGCGTTTGATTAATAGCGCTTCCTGAATTTTTGTGTCAAATTGGGATTTGCCTTTGCGTAAAATTTTAAATGAATCAGCAGAGAATTTTCGATTTGACACAAAAATTCAGGAAGCGCTATTAATCAAACGCTACAACCCAAGTTTAAACAAACAATTATTTGCTGGCGGCGCGTCCATTCTACTAAACATTTACTAAGTTAGATGGATCACGTTCCCTGTGGTGCTAATTCGTTTGTAGTCATGTGTGCCTTTTTCTAATGTAATTTTGTTTTCCGTCTGTTTGTTTTCCACACCATTGCTTTTAACCGCTGCGTATTTCTTGATGCTTACAATTAGTTAGCTAGTTACCTTCAAGAAGTTGAAATTTATTGCATTTTATCAATATTTTCAGATTCCTGATGAGGGCTTAGGTTAAGCCGAAAACGTTTGAATGTTAAATATGGCTTCTCCTTCTGCGAACTTGAATTGTGAGCCTCCATTTGCAGTGTTTCTGGCCCTGAAATTTCATTCCCAAACAAGAAGCAGGAAGCTGGTACTGTAACAGAAGTGGCTAAACTAACATTCTGTATACATAGATAGAGCACTACTGTTGTTTCTCCAAAAGGGTTTCTTTATTGATTACCCAGCATACAAGTCGATGTCATCAGATAGCCGAGACAAGGACGTGCTATCCCAAGTTGTGTCAATTTGAAAAGGGCGAATATTGCCATGCTAGTGTGTTTTATCACCAAAATATTTATCCGCCGGAGTGCTGCCAGGCACACTGGAAATGAATTAATAAAACTTGAAACAGTTGAATTATGCTAATAATATTAAAACTTGAAAGTAGGCTAAACAGTAGAATTATGATAACGTTGGACTGCACTGCAGAATAATGGCTGGTGACGAATATAAGACAGCAGTCGGTACATACGTTGGCCCCAGTCAAAACGACGTTGAAACGTAGATGAAACGTCGTGAATGACGAATAATTAGGTTATGATGTAGTGAGTGAAATTGAATGCTGGGGCGCAACTGTAAAATCAGCCATGAGAGAAAAATATTTACAAGCGTTTTTAGAGAAAAAAATTAAGCATGTATACAAACAGGTAAGCGTCCATGGCTATCCATGTCCTGACTCCGAAGAGATAGGACCTGACACCCATGAAAGCAAACCAGAATAGTAAAAAATGTATGTAGCCTAACGGTGTGCGCGCGCGGTTGTGCGAGAGGGATGATCTAAAGTCATACTATTAGTTCGAGTATTTTGATGAGGGAGGACGAGACGACAGCAGTTGATTTGGAAGTTCGGTGATGTATATGATGAGCACGACAGCAGCTGAGTTGTGAGTCCGTTGATATAGGACGAATATGACAGGAAAGAGGCCAGCTTGTATAGTTGCAAGCTGTGTGACATGCAGCCATTGCATGTCGAAAGTGGCGCAAAATAGCGGCACTGGTTGGGTTGACGTCGCGGTGTGCTTCTGACGCAGAGAAGGCTTGAATGATGAACGATGCAGCAATTGCACGTCCAAGGTGTGTCGCAGGAAGTTGCGGCAGACATGGGATTTACAATGTTGGAGTTGCGTCGCCGGCTGTGAATAGCCGTAAAGGAGGTCATCTCAGTGGTTGAGGCATCTGATGAGGGACTGTTCAACTCAGTGCAAGTCGCGAAGAACATGGGGTGCTGTGGTGCCATGTTGAAGTGGTCTCATCAGTGAGCTTGTCGTGTCATCATCGTGGTGTTGTATTGAAGTTCCTTGAAGTCTCGCATCAACCTCTCGCAGCAACCGTGTTGATGGGCGCGTCTGAAACGAAATTGATACAAAGTAGCGACCGCTAAAATGTAACACATAAGCAGTATAAGGACACATTACAAAAAATATGACGATACATTCAGGCACACAAGTTATTAAATTGGTAAGGCATGGCAAGGCAATGCCGGCTGGATATGTAGGAAACGAGACAAGAAACTATGAGAGTCGTAGTATAGGTACTGAGTAGGCTAAGCACTCATTAAAAAAAACGACAAACACGAGCATAAAGAGTTGTTGCAACGTCACGTGACTGTAGTTAAGCGAGTGACTATAAAATGGATGAATGGATGCAGTTTTCACGTCTTGCTCAGGACGGTAAATTGCTGTGATAAAAGTAGCGACAAGCGCAAGCTGAAACCGTGTGCGAGGCTGTGATGTAGGCTACATACCGAGATACAATCGGTAGGCTGACAAGTGGGTTTGCAGCATGTGAAACAACACAGTAGGTGTATGGCGGTTGCTTATGTAAACACAGAAATATTTGCGCTGGCAGTTGACCAGCGCGCAATGAGACATCATGACGTAGTTAGTTGACATTGCAGTGGTTAGGCTACGTTATGAAGGCGATAAACTTGATTATAAAGACACAGAGGTGGATCCGTCACCCTTACATTGATGCAACGTCAGCAAACGTTGAAGCAGTGTAAGTATGACGAATACCGTTGTATGGGGAGTGACGCCACGAGAAACTGTAGGAGAACGAGGCATTAGTGGGGAAATGAAAGAGGAATAAGGGCGGCAATAAGCTACTTGCAATTAGTTAAAAAAAATTTATGCAGTGGTTTTATAGCAACAGTAAAGATAAGGTACCGTAGAAAAAAATGGAAGTTATAAACGATGCATAAAGACTACCGTAATGGTAAACTGTCCAATTCTTTTCAGGTTGTAGGATTTGAAGCAGCATGGATTAAGTACCGTAATGTTACTGGTTTGATAAGTAGGCCTAAGCGGATTGTCATTTTAGTATTTTTCAATGCAAATTTATAAATATTGAGTCTTTGGACTATCTTTGAATTGAAAAGATTGAGCTACTTTTGGTCGGGCCTTTTATTGAAGTTGGGCTGGAGGTTTTCATATAATCTGGTGACATGAATATTCAGCAATTATTGTTATCCAGTTATTGGTGAAGTCTCAGTTCAAAGTTTTTTGAATCCAGTTAGGCTTAATATATTGTATATTTTTTTTGATATATACATAAGAATGTTTTAATTTGATGGTTTATTTAATTGGGACACAGGCAGGTCTATGAACGTAGATTAAAGTAAGTTCAGCCTTGTTTTGCTGTTGTACGTGTTTTGTTTTTGCTTGTATTTCGTACACGGCCAAGTTGATGACTCTTAGAGGTTGTGAATAATTTTGTATTTTTGAAAATATATATGCAAAGACAAAATTTGGGAAAATTATTTTCGCCCCCCAAAAATGTTTTACTCTCCTACGGCTACTCTACTTTACAAAGAATTAATTTCAGTCGAAAACTCCAACAATTTTAAACATATCGACGAAGATCGTGATTGAGAGCAAGGATTTTGCGGTTTATGGAGAAATTCCTAATGCGTAATTGCACAGTTGGGGAAATTCGTGGATACAACAAATTTTGAGAATATGTAAATGATATTCCTCTTAATTTTCTACATTGAACGGCATGTGTCATTCTCATTTTAACAGCACATCAATAAAATTTTGTACACGACCTTTATATTCATAACATTGTCGATGAAGGGGGCCCGAAAATAAATGGGTACCGGGCCCGAGAAATCCTGTCAACGGCCCTGGATTACAGAGTAGGCTATTGATATACTGTACAGTACTTAGTTAAAAGAAAAGCACTTTGAAATATTAGATTACTTATATAATGAACTTTGAAGTTCCACTAATTAAATAAAAGTTATAACGATTTAAATAAAATACCTGCCAAACTGCTATGGCACTTCGATAGTAAAAACATTGATAGCCTACCTAGCTATGCATCTCGACGAAAGCTAGTAGGACTAAACAATTTTATTTCATGACAGAGCAATGACAGCTTCAATATTTGCTATAGCTTAAGTAATTTGTCAAAAATTACGCTAAAACATACAACTGTTTGTGTTGTTTCATGCCCAAGTTGTTTGAAATACAGCATTATGGAGGACTCTCATGAAATCCAAGACCTTTTTAACTTTGCCGTCCGACTCTATCAACAAACTGGAAAAGACACAAGTGGAAATATGGTCATTTCACCTCACAGTGTGTCCGTTGTCCTGGCGATGCTACTCGGTGGGGCTCGGGAGAATACAGCCAATCAGTTGATTGCTGTTTTAGGCCGGCATGGCTACGAAGCTTTGCGTAACTTGAAAACACTTCAATCAGCAAAAGGAGGTGATGAAGATGAGACGATTTTTTTGTCCGCAAATAAATTGTTTTTTGAACAAACTTTTGTTATCCAAGAAAATTTTCTGAAAGAAAGTGAAAAAGATTTCTCAATCTCAGTGTCATCATTAGATTTTAGAAAGAAAGCAGAAGAATCGAGAAGTTTTATCAACGAATGGGCGAAAGAGCAAACCAATGGAAAAATTGAAAATCCTCTTCCTCCTGGCTCCATCAATGCCTTAACCAAGCTGGTGATAGCAAACGCTATTTACTTCAAAGGAATGTGGGCAAAGAAGTTCCAGAAAAGCAAAACTGCGATGTCAAAATTTTATTTGAGCAAAGGCAAAAAGTGTCAAGTGAAAATGATGTCACAGCAAACAAGCCTCAAAATCCATCACGATCGTGATTTTGGAGCTCAAATCGTAGAGTTGCCTTATAAAAATGGACACGCGTCGATGATTTTGATCGTTCCAACTGAACGTTTTGGTTTGAAAAGTCTTGAAGCAAAATTAAGTTCAAAAAAGCTTCAAAATCTCATAGAAAAAGTTTCATTGAATATAGTGGCTTTATCGCTTCCGACGATGAAAATAGATTTTAGTGTTGATCTTGTTTCGGCTTTCAAAGCTTTAGGTGTGAATGACGTTTTTGATTCAAAGCAAGCAAATCTTAAAGGGATTTCCAGTGTACCTGACCTTTACGTTTCTGGAATATTTCATAAAACGTTTTTGGAAGTGAACGAAGAAGGCACCGAGGCCGCTGCTGTCACTGTAAGTCGGTTCCGTGTGCTCTCTTTGTCTCGTTCACCACCATCACCGGTTGTAGTGACCTGTGATCATCCATTCATGGTTCTAATCAAAGACAACTCCACAAACTCCATTTTATTCATGGGGCGAATCGCATCTCCTTAATAATTGGAAACATGTAAGTAAATATGTTTTCTTCTTTGAATAATGAGATGACATTTGTCAAGTTTTTCTTTTTTAAAATTTTACCCTGAGCATACAACTATAGGAGCGTAGTCAAGGGAGGAAAAAGGGGAAATTGCATCTCCCAAACAAATATTTTAAATAAACATTTCACCTTCAATATTATGATGAGTTCTACTGATGCAAATTAAGCTGAACTATCACAAAATGTATAAAGTGACAATCTGCTTTTATTCCGACGTTTCTTGAATCAGACAAGACTGACTTCTTCAAGGGGCTAAACCAGGTAGTGAGTAGGCTACTTGTCTAGCATGGAAAAACACAGGACCAAGTCGCTTTGAAACCTTTCTTGACAACAAGTAATTTTTTGCCGTCTTTAAAAAATCCCTTCAAACAAAGCGAAATCTCAGGTTTAGTGTACCAAGTATCTTGAATAATTACAATTTAATGTATGTCGGCCAAACAAAATGAGATCTTTAATCTCGCATTAATGAACACAAAAGAGGTTTCAAATATAAACGCCTGGAACATTCTGCTCCTTGCATGCATACCATAACTTCAGATAATATAATAACTTGGAGCAGTTCTAAAATTTTAAAAGTTGAAGATGATTATAAAAAACGAATGTTTTCTGAAAGTTGGTTTATCAATTACAAGCCTCATGTAATGAATCGCAATGATGGCATCTCTTTTCTTGCTATCTACAAAATAATATTGTAGGCCTAAGTGCTTATTTGACGTTTTTAAATTAGTCTCATGCTGATTGTAAACTGTGCAGCAGTGCGTACACAATTCGATTCATCATTGCTCATACCGTTCAGGCGTTCACTCTCTTCTCTGCTGTTATTTTTGTTTCTTGTTGATCGTTATCATGTAAACCCCCTTTTTTCTAGTTTCAAAGTTTTGCGCAAGATATTTTTTTGCTAGAAGTTGAATTTTCATTTCGTATGTTTAGTTGTTTTCAGCAATATGTCCTGTGTTTTGCCATGCTAAACAGGCAGTTACTACCTGATTTAGCCCCTTGAAGAAGTCAATCGTGTCTGATTGAGGAAACGTGGGAATGTAAGAGCAGATTGTCACTTTATACATCTTGTGATAGTTCAACTTAATTTGCACAAGTAGAAGGCATGATGTTGTTGAACTAAATGCCTGGTGAACAGCCTCATTCAATTTTTAAACATTTTACCTGTAACAGCATCATTTCAGAAAGTTTTGCTGTTGATTTAGGCCAGAGGTCACCAAACTTTTTTCTCTGAGGGCCGGATTGCTGCGAGATTAACAGCTGCGGGCCGGATGCAAATTGCGAAAAGATATACAACTATTTAGAATCTCCATTGACTTGAATTGAGCACAATAAATAACAAAGTCAGCGGTGGAATAGCAAAGTTGTGATGAAAATCGAAAAGTTGCTGGAAAAGTCATCCCCTGCTGTGATACACTACAGGGCATCGTGCTCTTGAAAAAACATTACATCTTTCCAAAATTGGCCTGGGCTGTCCCTATTTTGTGGTGGCCTAATGATAAACAGCAACGTCAGTCCTTTATAAAAAGTTTGGAAACTTTTTTCCTAAACAGTTATAGTGCAGCTGTTATTTCGGCGCACGTGGCGGCCGGATGAAATCAGTTCACGGGCCGGTTTCGGCCTGCGGGCCGTTATTTGGTGACCCCTGATTTAGGCTGAAAGTACTCTCACAGAATAAGCAATTCTAAGGTGTTTGTTCAAATTTTTCTGGTGGAGGCCCTCCAGACTCCCGAGGGTGCTTTGTCTTTGGCGACTCGTTGTTGGCTTACTGACATGTGTAAGTGCAATAATACTTATTTGCCCTACAGGACATTTTGAACATAGACTACAGACAGTAGCCTACTGTAGTTGCGCATGTGACTGATGTGGTGAAAATGAAGCTGCAGAAGGCTGTTTTCTCCTAACTTATTTGCTTTGTTTTTGTAATGTTCCACTTTTGAGGCATCCAAGCATTTAGTTTTTGCAAAAAAAGTACATTTTTGGTTTTTAGTTTAGATAAGCAAAAACAATCAAATTTTGGATTTGGATTGATGACTCTTAATAGGCTATGCTCATTCTTTGCATGAGAAAAGGAGAGTATTTCTTCTTTTCCATTGGGCAGTGTTGTAGTGCTTGCGTACAGAAATATAAAAGTATAAGCCTATACCCCACGGCAATTGAGGCTTCGCCACAATTGGTGCATAATAACAGATTCGCTAACAAATATTACAACAAATGTGTTCGTCCTAACACCGACATTTGTAAAAGTTAAGAATCTATCATCAACTTTCTTGAATGGGTTATGTAGTTTTGTTACATGTCAATTTACATTTATTTTTATTCCTGTAGGATTTCATCCAAAAGTCGAGTTAGACAGAGAATCATTCTGAATTTAGTAGGACAAGTTGTAACAGAAAGATTGGATGTTCAAGAATTTCAATGTTTGACTTCCGGATCTATTGCAGTCCTTTCCTATTCGTTGTTTTTTTTAATTTTTTTTCGTCAAGACATTGGTATATTTTTTGCATAAATGTGTATTGCATTGTTCTCCACATCATTGTTGTAGTTATAGCCAGAAAATGGGATGGGATGGAATGGAATGAAAGGCAAATTTTGGTATGGGAGATAGAAAATATTAAAAGATGGAAAGGGATGGAAAATTTAGTTGATGAGATGAAAGACAATCTTCCATCATTCTGTATCAATTCCAATATCAAGTTTGCACCGGCATATCAACACATACAAAAGTTGTACAATAAATTGAGCAAAAATTTCCGTTTGATTAATCAATCAATGTTTTATTTGTCAGTAATAGGAACATAGGTACCGGTACATGTTTGAAATATGCAAATAATACACACAATGCAAAAGTTACACAAGTTCCCATACCGACAGGGAGACAACAAGACGACCATACGGTCTGCTAGTCAATTGCCACCCTACGGAAATGACGATTTTGCCATAACAAGCTTACAAGAGAAAAAAAATAAAACGTTAAAACGTTCCCGCGCTTCAACACACGCACCAAAAATAAGAAGAAAAAAAAGAAAAGCGTATTTAAGATAACGTAGACCTAAACACAAATGACAAGTTGGTTTCCATAACATATCACTTACGATGCACTGTAGCTTTGTAAAATTAACGTTTTGATCTCTTTTTTAAAACAATGAAATGATAAATTTTTTAGCCTACTTGGAACCTCTGACCAGACCATTGGTCTCAATACGCCAAGTTCTGTGTTTGATCTATTTATAAAATAGTTGTTGCTTGTTTGATATCTTGTGTTATGCTGATGAATGGATGAAGCATTTGTAAGTAAATCACAATACGTAAACGGATACTGATTCATATGAACTTTGTACATATGTTTTTTTATTTCAATGTTATGTATGTCTTTTAGTTTCAAGATGTTCATTTTGAAAAATGAAAAATTGGTGTGAGCATAGTAACTTTGTTTCGTAATTATTCTTATAACCTTTTTTTGTAATTTTATTGGATCCAGTACACTGTCACAGGCCTTTCCCCAACTTGATATACAATATTGCAAATGACAGTAAATCAAAGCGTGATACACATCTTGTGTCTGTGTTGGCATAATTTCTGAGTTTTAGCAACGCCCATGAACCTTTTGCTACTTTTCCGCAAATTTTGTATATGTGATATTTCCATGTCAATTTGTTATCTATGTAAACGCCAAGGTATTTTATTTGATCTTTTTGTTGAATGCTTGTGTTCCCAATGTTAATGTTAAAAATTTGTATGTGTTTTTTATTTGTTATTAGCATGTATTCAGTTTTTGAGAAATTTAACGATAATCTATTAAGCTTCAACCAGTTGTAAACTTTTTGCATTTCGGCATTTCCCACTCCATCTGAAAGAGCTCAAGACTGTTTGGTAAACTATGAAAAGTATGCTAAGTTATATGAAGATTTGGTTGAAGAATTTGCTTCAGATTTTCTGACTTCAAAAAGATTGAAATTGAATTAAAATTATTCAGTGACCCATTTTCATTTCAGAGTGATAAAGCGTCACCCGAATTTCAACTTGAACTGATTGAACTGCAAAGTCGAGAAAGTTTGAAAGTTTTCCACAGAGAACACACTCTTCCTTTATTTTATAAAGAAATACATTCATGTAACGAATTTAATAAATTAGTTAATTTGTCCAGGCAATTATTGCGAATGTGGGGCAGCACATATTGTTGCGAGCAGTTATTTTCATCCATGAAAATCATCAAAACTGCAGAAAGAAACAGACTGACCGACAAGCACTATGCAAACATTCTAAGAATCAAGACAACGTCCTTTTAATGCAAATGTTCATAACATCTTAGCTGGAAAACAATGTCAAAAATCTCATTGACTTTGTATTGTAGAAATAAATCTTTGTTTCTTTCTATGTGTGTGTTATTTGTTCCTATTGTCAAAGATGAAATTAATCTTTTTAATTGTTTCTTTATGTACCTATTTTTCTAGAAATTTATTAGGTTCTGCGGCTTATTGAATTATTTCAAGTGACAATGCAGCCCACTATAATAAAAGGTTGGACATCCCTGTTTTAGACTCTAAAAATTTTGTTTTTCCTTTCACTTTTTACGCATTTATTGCTGTTCATCAAACTAACACGAGGTAGTAAAAGAAAATGATATCTTATCTTCTCAAGTGAAATTGCGTGAAACAATGATTACCAAGTCGCGCAATTTTGTGTACCAATTATTCCGTAGGTCCATAAGTCCCATATCTCCCCTATTTGTGACTTCAGACGCTCAGTAATAAGGCGACAAGAATGGTCAAGTGCCGAGTTGAGTTTCTGAGTGACAGGACCTGTTCCAGACATGCATATTCTGCCGTGGCGCAGAGCCAGTATGACCATTCTGAGAGTTTGCGAGTTAGTGCCCACTTGAAGTTGGTAAGCTTTCTCAATATATTGTTTCTGGTCTTAATGTTAGCTTTTGTGTTTACAATGTGAGTTTTGTAACTGAGAGTATGGTCTAGTCACTCTAGTGTTACTGCAAGGTAGACGGGATTAGGGCAACAGTTCTGGTTTAAATATATTATTTTACTTCTAGTTTGAATAGTTCTGGTTTAAATAGGTTTAAATATATAGGTTTAAGTATAAAATCAAATATAGTTATTACTATCTGAAGCCTTTACAAATTGTTTCACCTAACGGATCATCAGAAGGTCTTATTCAAATAGAATAATTTAATTAATTTATTCAAATATAATTTATTCAAATAATTTTTATATTATCGTTCAAATAATTTATAGAATAATTTATTCAAATAGAATAATTTAATAAATAGAATGATTTAATTCGCTCTGCTTTGCCTTTTTGCTTGGCATTGAGCACTTTTTGTAGTATTAATAGTTTTCATTGTTTTAGGTTATAAAAAATTTAAAACTATGCTTTAGGATATAATATTTCCTATAAGTATCATGTGTCAAATAATATCTTACAATTTTATTTTGGTTACAACTTTTCTATGTAGCCTAGATAAAATTTGGTAAACATTGTTACGCTTTGATACGTTGATCAAAAAATCGCATTACATTTATTGTGAAATAATTATCAATAGGCAAGAATCGGGCCATCATCATCGTAAAATAGCACTGTAGCTGAAACTTTTAAACAACGTCTGGCAACACTTAAATAATACATCCTTATTTTGGTAGTAGGCCTATAGTTGAATATTTCATAAACTATTTCTTGAAATCCCTGACAGGTTCTTCTACATAATCCCTCATTGTTTTTAGTTGTGTCTCAAAAATTCTGGGATGATTCTCTGTTACAATGTCAGATTCTTCTGTCATTGCTGAACAATCTTTTGTTTCTGGTTGTGCTTCCAAAGTCCTTGAATGACTCTCTGTTGCGATTTCAGATTCTTCTGTTATTACTGAACAACCTTTTGTTTCTTGTTGTGCCCCATCGTAAGTACTTAAAATATCATTCGATTTCACTAGTACATCTGCTGCATAATTTGTTTCGGATTCTGGCTCAACAGAGTCAACACTGTGTTTATGATGGCTCTGTGATTTGGCTTCAGCGTTTATAGACACTGTCTGACTGGGTATTTCTGAGGTACTTGGTTTGTGAGTGCTAAATTCTGAACTTGGGGAATTCTGAAAGCTCGTGTATTGTGTGTTGATCGCTTGGAAAAATTGTTGTGAGTCCCTGTGCTTGCTGGTGTGATGAAGCTTTGCTGCTAACGTCAAAACCAAAACCGACAAACATATAAACAGAATTGGAACGGCTAAGGCAAAACCAGTTTTAAGTTTATTTGCTGAGAACTTCTGACGTGACATCACCTGAAAACAGTGATTGCATTATTGACTAGGCTACTCAATTTGTAAATTATGCCAACTGCTAATCTAAGGAAAATGCGTAGTCTTGCAGTAATCGAAAAGGATGATGCAATGCATATTGTGTGGAGCTTGAAAGGTTACTAATATTGTTTCATTCCAATATTCAATGTTTGAAAGGCCTCCACTTATGAATCACAGAACCCCACTAGGTTAATAATTTAACCAGGGGCATAGCCAGAAAAATATTTCGGAGAAGGGGGGGAGGGCAAATAAGTACTATAGCACATGTCAGTGAGCCCGGAAACAAGTTGGAAAAAGTGAAGCACCCTGAGGGGAGTCTGAATTTTGGAAAAAAATACCTTAAAATTTCACATTCTAAAAGTATTTTCAGCCTAAATCAACAAATCAATAGTAAAACCCTGTCGAATGATGCTGTAACAGATTGGTAAAATGTTTATTCAAAATATTTCGAGGGAAGGCAATTGCCCCCTTTGCCCTTTGATGACTACGGCCATGAGTCTAACCTATCATATCCAACAAAAAATTAAGGACTTTAGTAGGCCTATTTACTGTAGTTCCAGCGTAGCTGAATGCAATTCGGGTTTTGCAAGTTCTAGCCAAGATTTTCGAAAATTTGGAGTAGGCTAGCATATTATCATTCTGGCGAAAACTTACGATGTCAGGGTTAATGGGGTCGTAAAAACAAGTTAAATTTTTTCCAACTTTGGAGTATGCACCAGTGAGTTCCCAAACGGTTCTATTGTTGGTGTTAAAACTTTCAGCACACGTAGGTGGCCTCAAAAAACACTGAAATGGTAAAGAAAATAGAGTTTAAACAAGCAAGATCGTAATTTTCTTTTCCACAACACATTTGAAACTACAATATCATAACTGTAATGACTGATGTCGTGTCACAACAAAATGTTTGTGTTTAACCGGCTCGATGACTTAGTGGTTAGTGTGTCCGCCTTTGAATCGGTAGACATGGGTACGATACCTTGTCGACTCATACAAGGACTTTTTTGAAGTGGTAGGCCTACTGAATTTTATCCCCGTTTGGCATTCAGCAATGGCATGGATTCGGGTAATAATGTACTCAGTCGCGCCTAGTTACGGCTGCACTCACACCGCCTACTGTGTAAAGCGCTGGGGAGCAACACATATCTGCGATGGATACAGCGCTATATAAAATAAGCATTATTATCATTAACAGGTTGACAGCTTTCAGTTGAATCTTCAGAAATAGAAATACGTGATATAGAAAATGTTAGAAGCCACTATAATTGTATGAAAATATATCACCTTACCGGGAATACATCTCTGTCCTCTTCAAACAGTAATGAAGTCACTTGATCATTTCTCTGCACAACAGTTTATTTCAAACTTTTACTACAATGCTACAACATGGATTGTGTTAAGTAGAACTAGTTGCATCAACAGATGGCTCGCTAGGCCATATGGCAAAGGAGCCGAAACAACAAACCACATGGAAGCTGCTTGACGAGCATCTTTGTCGCAAGAACCGAGTCACATTTGTAACTTTACTTTGCTGAGACTTTAATTGGCTGACTTAAAATAAAAGTTATAATTTGTTAAATTTGATTTACAAAGGTATCTTAGTCTTCTACGTTCACATACGTTTGTTACATAGTAGCTAACTTCTATTGTAAAGCAAGGATAAGTAGAGATACAAGTCTTGTTTGCCTTCTTTTCGTCATCCTTCTCTGGACATTGGCATTCCTTGGTGCCATTTGTCTGGACAGTTGATATCTGACATGTAGTATCCTTAATGCAAAGATAATAGCTCTTAAATATATATAACAATCTCTAGTCTAACTCTAAGGTACTGCATGATATTGGTAAAGCAACCTACCAAAAATGACTGAGCTCACTTAACGAATCTATGTTTGAACGTTGACTTTACGTTACATAAACCAAACCTTGGCAGGCTGCTACAAATAAGACAGTGTAAGCATTTTTGGAAACTGCATATTGTTGGCAAAGGAAGCATCATTGTGTCCTGAAAATCGGTGGAGGAGTAATTTGTGCGTTTTATTTGTCAAACTCATAAATTTGGTTTGGAAGCTTACTGTCAGCTTAGCCACTAACTTTTTTCAAATCAAAATCACATGATGTCTGAATTAAGGACAAAGCCTTCGGAAGGGAGGGCAATCGCTCCCCAAAATTTTTATCTGTTCTCTACAAAAATAAGTTGTAGCCTAATACTATTTTAACGTTTTAATACCATTATAACTCATGTTGAAAGACGTTTTTCCCCCAACAGTTGTTTTTTGCCCTCCTTAAAATTTTCTTTCTAACGTTAGCCTACTGCTTTGAATGATCGCCTACATGAAATGTAAGCTATTAGCCTATGATATCAAAGTTTAGGTGGCACCTGCAAAGAAACAAGGTGTCTTCGTCACCGTAATATTGCCTGTAGTCTTGTAATACGGTACATAGCCTACTATGTTTTAATAAACTAAGATTTAGTGCAAGTTCATTAGGCTAAGCTTTGTCAGGGGATAGAGGTATTTTACATTGTTTGCTATGGCTACTGCTATTTAAATCGGTTTATATAGGAGATTCTGTTGAGCTTTCATTGAGAAGCAAATACCTATGGTTATGGCAAAGAGAAGGTTTATCATGGAATGAAAGCTAATTTCATTTTATGTTAACTTAAAATCAATATAAAAAGAATTCTTTTAATTGGTTGGTTTGGTTTTAAATCTTTATCCTTGGGTTGACAAAGCCTCTGATAGGTTATTTCAGGCAGTTTCGCACGCTTGTAGAGGACTTAAAACCAATGAGGCGGGGTCGGTTACCTACATTGACAGAGTGAAGTTCACTCTTATTGGCGGGTAATTATTCCATTTATTAGGTGCCGCTGGATAGAGAGCAGTCCTGAAATGCGTTGCTCAAGCGCACACCCCCGAGAGCGGAACCATCGCTACTTGATCTTGATGCGGGCACTTAACCACTAAGTCAACTGGGTTCTCACTTGCAATGTTCTTGACATCAATCCAGTAATCGCCACAAGTGCTCCTACAATGATTAGGACAACAAAACTTAAGAAAAGGACAGAACTACCAATGATAGCAACTATTTTTAATGATTCCTCCTCTATTTGCATTCGTTTAAACATCACAAACATAGGCCTACGGGTTAAGTTACTTTAACGTTTTAGTCATAAGATAAGTATTCTTTTGTATAAAATAGTACAAAAATATAACACTGTATTTTATTATATGGGTGTAACAATGAATAACTAATTTCGTCACAATAAACAAGTTAGCCAAAATTTATCAATCAAAACCTTCTGGATAATCTTGCCTGTAATTTTTTTTTTCGGCAAATTTTAATCAATAATTATTCTATTTAAATCTCTCCATCTAGCGGCATCTAATAGATGGAATAATTTCCCGGCAACAAGACATCAACAATCGGAAACTTCACTCTGTCAATCTCGGTGACCGGGTCTGCGTCAGTGATTTAAAGCCTTTAGTCTGTAAGTATGCGAAACTGCCAGGATTAAGTTCTGCAAGAAGCTTTCCCAGTCCGAGAATAAAGATTTAATCAATCAATGTGTCACAATCAAGGTGCAATGCCTCGCGATGGCTTGCTTTGTATCTTCAACGAGCGTGTTGTTTTGGTTGTAGAATTCTGGTGCGATGTGTTATTATCGGTTATGACCTGAAGTAACCTCTGATTACGAAATCTGTATTATGTAAAATGTGTTTTCTGGAATCCTTTTCCCTACGTGACATTCTAGAGACTTCTGTTGTTTACATTTAAATGCTGCTTGATAGAACAATGGTTCTTTATGATGTAACCTTACGTAACCTTCTCGAAGTTACTGGACTAAACAACCAACTTAAATAGTGGTGTAGTTTGTGTAATGTTTATTATTATTATTATTATTATGAGTTGATTATGAGAGTTGTGCTATGAGTTGTGGATTGGTAGTTGATGCAGAAATTATTGGTGATTGAGACTTGAAGTAATTGAATACAAGTAGATGAGAATTGGTGCTGATATAAATTGTGTTCGAAATTAGAGTTATTTGAGAATTCGTTCGTTAAAGTTCTTCAAGAAGTCAGATTATCATTTCACTAGTAGAATTATTCGACATTTAATTGACTGCTTTTCGGTTTGACCCATTAAACTACGTCATTGAACCTTTCCAAGTCTTTTTCCTGGTAAGAGATAGAAAGAAATCGTGACACAATGATGTGGTCTGCGGTCTGTTCCTCGGCACCACATTCACAGGAGGAGGAAGAGGCCATTTCCCATTGGTGCATGGTTGAGCGGAAAAGCCCGACTCCCGTACGGAGACGATTGAGGCGCACCCATGCCTGTCTTGGTAGTGTCAGGTCGATGGAGTGTGTGTCGGCGTCGGGGATGAACGAATAAAGTCTGGTGATGAACAAGTGCTGCAATGAAAACAATATTTCTACTGCATCACTTGACGGAATGGGAGTGTTATGTTTTTAAAACAGTTTTTTTTATCGGTCCAATTGTGAATCTGGATCCGCTTAACTTGTCCTCAGGGTCCGCTTCCAAATACTCCTGTAACAGATTCAACGCGCATTGCTTTCTTTTCTTGGTTTTTGCGTAAAGTGGTGAAAAAAGTCTTCCGTGGCTCTACCTACCACCATCCACTTCAGTGTCGCTGCTACTCCCCTCTTCAGCAGAGCAGTTTGCTTCTTCAATTGCTTGAAGCATGTTCTGTTTTATTTTGGTCTTCAATTCAGCAGTGTCGCTTAATGATCAGGCATTAAACACAGATAAGTCTAAATTGTGGGTGGAATGCACTCGCAAGCTGAAAGTCGCTGTCCTCGAACCAATGACCAAATCTGGTTTGTATTGCTTCCACAAGAACGTCTACCAACGGCAAGCAAACAACAATGCTGTTGCTGGTTTTAATGTCAGACAATCTTTTTAGAGGCATTGCAAGCGTTACACTAAATGCAATAAATTTCAATTTCTTGAAGGTAACTAACTAACTGACTATAAGCATCAACAAATTGCTTTTAATCGCTGCGTGTTTCTTGATGCTTATAATCAGTTAGTTATAGTTACCTTCAAGAAGTTGAAATTTACTGCATTTTTATAAATATTTTCAGGTTCCTGATGAGGGCTTAGGTTAAACCGAAAACGTTTGACTGTTAAACTCATTTGTAAATATGTAAAATATGTTAATATGTTATAATGTTATATTATGTTATATATATATGTTATATTATAATGCTCAATCCTGTTGCATTGCAGTGACGTTCGGTGGTTTAAACCGTTGGGAAAGCAACTTGGAAATATGCTGCAGCAAGGTAGTAGGCACGAAGGGCGCAACCGTCGGGCGAAGCCCGAAGGCGTGTTGCCGAAGACAACACTTCCAGTGGGGAGTCTGGGGGGCCTCCCCCAGAAATTTTTGAAAAACACTTCCAATTTGGTGCGCTCTGAGAGCATTTCCAAAACAAATCAAAAATAAAAATCTGTCAAATTGTGCATCGCCTATGTCGTGATCATACATCCATTTAATGTTTAAAAGTCATGAACAATCTTAATTTTAACGTTGCAGGACCAAAATCCTGTGTTAGACATGGAATAATAGTTGTCTAACTGTTTAATTCGTCATGAATGTTCATTCTCAGATATTTAGTTAAGCCTACACTACAGAAACTAACACTTAGGCCTAAACATTACAACCGCAAGCAATTTGTACAAAAAGCTGGATAAGTTTGCCTCCTGCGTATAGAAGCTTAACAAACTAAATATTGCATCCGCACCTGAACGTTCATTGGCGAAGTAACGTTATATCAACGCTGTAAAAAGGGCAAAGACATGACTATGAAAGCTAGTACAGTAGGCTAAAGTACATGGCGAGGAGACATAAAAAAACAGCAACAAGCTTTTTGGCATTATAATGCTGTGCGTTTACCGTGACGAGATACCATTCTGACGAGTTAGTCTAGTCGCTCTAGCGAATGCACGCATTGACGTCACTGGGAAAGCACAACTAACCTACCATAACCATAACACATCTGATTGGCTAAGCAGCTGGTGACGTTTTGCAAAACGGGTGAGGATTGGTTAAAACGAAGGCGTTTATTGACACTTTTGAATCTGGGAAAGCAAGTTTGATAGTTGCTTACCTGGAGCCTCAGTGATTGTTTCTGACAGAAGCGTTTGCGTCAATTGGCATTTATAGGCAAGACATGCGGTTTGGTGAAGACTTAGACTACTCACAAGCGTTACGAGTAATTCTAGTCACGAATACAGTAATTTTCAAGTTAAAATAGACGTGATAAAAATAATAAGTTAAACCTAGAATTCAGTCATTATATTTTGCATAGTTTAATAGTTTTTGCTAAGGTAAGCACTGCTTTCCTTGCTTTCCCTCACCGATCGTCACTGTTGTATTGTTGTGTCTTGCCTGTCTTTGGTACATATTGATTAATCGCCATAAACAATTAGCCTAATTTAGCCAAATCAGTTATCAAAAATCGCCAAAAAAAGCCAAATCATAAATATGAAGCTAAACGTCTTAAAAAATTGCCAGATTTCTGGACTTTGGCGATAAATTCGCCAATATGGCAACCCTTCTCTACCAGACAACAAAACAAAAGTAGAACCGCGCATGCGCAGTGCAGCGCCGATATATCTGCGAGAAAAATGCATTATTGCGCAAAACTCAGCAAACACGCATTAAGCAAGACACAACCACGTGCAGAGAAATCAACGGCAATTAAAAACTGAAATTTTAATACAAAAGTAACTTGTAGGCTAACTGTAACTGTTGAAAAAACAGGATCAGAGTCAGATATTATATTGTATCTCAACATGGTGTCATGAAAACAAAACTTCATTGCAAAAGCTGCAACGTAGCCTACATGCAATAACTTTCTTCGTATTGTATTTGACATTGACCGCAGAGAAAGCATAAAAGGTGTAATGGAACTCAATAATTTAAAATCAATTAACCACATGAAAAATACAGAGATTGCAACTTTCATGTTTATATATTCAGAAAACCTACTTCCCACAACATTTAATGATATAATTATGTGTAAACAATCAAATGGCCTAACAACAAGAAGTAATTTCTCTTCATATTCCGATATATTGCAGAATTAACACTTGCAAACAATCAATACGGTACATGGGGCCAACAGTTTGGAACAAGCTTCCCCCTACTATAAGAAATGAATGCAAAACTGTAAAAAGCTTTAAATCAAAAATGAACAAGCTAAATCTTCCTTGAAATAATCCTATCTAAGTATAACATACACCAAACTTACTAATATTTTTTTTGCCCAGAAATGATAAGCCAATGTGTGTAGATTTATTAGAAAAATAGTAAGGTTGTAAGTACTCCTACTGGCCTTCTGGTTCTTGTGTTTTTTTGTCCACAGAAGTTCTACAGAGTCTGCAGAAGTTTTTCCATCTTCTTCGACCAATCACCATCTTTCGATGAAGCGGTGGCCATGTGCTCCAACCAGTTGTTTTATATCAATATCTTGGACTGGATCGTCATGCTATTGTCTGATTGTTTATCTATTTTTCTAACATGCCAAATTGGATTTTTTTTTTCTTTCACTTTTGTTATGGTTTAACGTGTAAAACATACGGTAGCCTAACCCAAATTTATCATATTACTGTGACATGCCACTACTACATCCCAGCTGGCAATGCCTGTCGTTTTTGCATTAATTCAACGTTTGCTAACGTTGGATCAGTGTGGAGGTGACGAGTTAAGCTGACTGGGGTCTAAAATTATCGCTTTATCAACGCAAGTTTTATCAAAGCCGCTTGATATCTTCAAAATATAACTTCCCTGGGTATAATTGAATTTCCGCAAGATGATGATGTTGTTTTTGCTAGTTTGTTTTTGTCATTGTTTTCCTGTCAAGTTATAGCCTATCTATTTTGTGAGTCGTGCAAGGCCTATGGTGCATTGCGCTTGAAATGGCTTTGCCCGTGGTAGGATTTCTTTGTGGGGTTTTCTTTGCCTGCCTTGCTCTCCTTTGCTATGAGCTAAACGCATCAAGACGTGTTCCCTTTACGACCATCAGCACTCTTGATAACGCACCATGGCCGATCTTCATAGCAACTGTCCATACAAATCTTAAATATATCAGCTAAAGCTATGTGGGCTAATAAAGCTATAGCCTAAATGTTGTTTAATTGTTTTTTTGTAACATTTTCTTTTTTTATTTTCCCTTTATATCTTAAATTTTTCTGAAGGTGTTGCGACCGTGCCAAATTTCTTTCAAATCAACAACTTACTTCGGTCTCAAGCACGTTTTAACGTTCGCGTTTTGTCGCTTCTACCCTTTTCTCGACCTTTGCTATGTTGACATGTATTGTTTTGATATGATGGTCAGAAATAAAAACAACTGAACTGAACTAGTTACTTTTTGAGTAACTGTAACAATAACTTCGTTACTATTTTCCAAAAGTAACGAAACGCGGTAACTAGTTCCTATTTTAGCAAAAACACCACTGAAACAGTTTTGTCTGATAAGCTTTATGATGATTTATTAACTGATACCACCATACCATATACTGCCATTCAGAGCTTTATACTCAGTTGATTGGATGGGAGATGGTTCTTCTAAATACAAATATGGTTTACATTCTTTGGTGTCTGGACCAGTTTGCAAATGATCTTGGCCGTTGATTTCATAAGGTTCGCATACTTCAGAAACTTCAAGCTTCACAGGGACTCTTTCGTGTGGATTCATATTCAATATTGGAGGAAACTGCAAATTGACTTTTACACAACAATTACAGAAATTCAATTACAACAATTACAGAGGCACTTTCGTATGGATTCATAGCCTATTCAAAAGCGTAGGAAACTACAGACTTATATTACTGATACTTATTAAAAATCAAACGATTGAACAAAGTAAGTTTTCATGAAAATCAAACAGAACATGCAAAAAGTGAACATAAATATTCCAACTTACGTGTATACGTAAAACTAACTTTGTCAGAAACATCATATTTATTGTCAAAAACATAATATTCGTATGGTTATTTACTAGAAAGAGTAAACACTTCTGACTCGATCATATTAAAAACATATGAGAACGAAATCATGAATACGAGGTAGTCAAAATGATATAACCCTAATATACAGTATACACAGGCGTTTTGGGCCTTTACAAAGCAAGAAAATTTTGATCTATCAAAGGACCATTGAAATACAAACAAAAAGACAACCAGAACTATGAACATAGTTTGTGTTTAGCATGAAGCTGAATTGCGTCAGCCGAAAGATCTCTTAGCCGGCTGATGCAATACAGCAAACTGCATTGCGTCAGCCTCATTGATTCACTTAGCATTCACCACACAGCTCTGTAAATGGACATCACTTCTTGGAAACGTACGAAGATTTATACGCTATTCGAGCATACTGTAAGTGTAAAGTGTAAAGACACCGAGAGATCACTACGATTATATTGGTGTCAGTCAGCGCTCAGCTCACGGGTTATCAAACAAGGAGTTACAACTGGATCTTAGCCACCAAAGCGAAAAGAAAATTGCGCAAGAAATCAAAAAAATCAAATAGAACAGAAAAGAAAATAACCAAAGTCGATCATATGACAAACATGAAAGTACAAAATATTTACAATTCATAACACCCAAGAACATGAGGTTGTAAAAATGTTATAACCCTAATATACACAGGCCTTGACCACGTGCGAACTTATAGTCTAGTCGTAACTGGAAACCGATGTAATTTAGATATCAAAAGATAAGCTAAACGTATTCTTTTTCTCTTGAAAAACTAAATTTTCCTGTAGAAAAACTAAATTGCTAAGTGAATCTCATGTAAGGTGTGTGATTCGTTTGTGCCGATTTAAATTATTCATGCGTGAAAATGATTAGTTACAAACATCGCATCTATGTAGTTTTTCATCACAATGAGTTATCATATAAGATTTCAAATTACTAGATTGCAAAAACAACTTTTCACAAACCTCACATTTATATGGCATTTCACCGGAATGAATTAGCTTGTGCCGTTTCAAATTGCTAGATCGTGAAAATGACTTTTCACAAACATCACAATTATATGGTTTTTCACTGGTATGAGTTAGCTTATGAGATTTCAAACCACCAGATTGAGAAAACAACTTTTCACAAACATCACACTTATATGGCTTTTCACCAGAATGAGTAAGCATATGAGATTTCAGATGACCAGATCCCGCAAATGACTTTTCACAAACACCACATTTATATGGTTTTTCACCAGAATGAGTTAGCTCATGAGATTTCAAATGACCAGATCGAGAAAATGATTTTTCACAAACATTACATCGATATGGTTTTTCACCAGCGTGAAATCGCTGATGTCTTTCCACTTCAGATACCCTTTTTGAAGTTTCTTTCTCAGTTGGTTGGATGGAAGATAACTTTTCATGATACAAATATGGAGGACATTCCTTGGTGGCTGAAGCAGTTTTTAAATCATCTTGGCCACTGATTTCACATGATTCAGGAACTTCAAGCTTCACTGGAACCTTTGTATCTTGATTCATTCTAAAAGGTAAAGCGACAATCAATCGTTTCTAGCAAACTGATCATGCAACTCGATAGCAACAGAAAGGATGGGATGTGAAAAAGTATAATAAAAAGTAGTATAATATGAGTATTGAGTAGGCCAACAAGACATTTTGACAAAACCAAATTTCTGAAGGTTAATTTGGCGCAACAGCAACTCGACGTGGAATACATTCTATCGCAAGACTACGTGCTGCAAACTCAGGGATACCTAGACACTAACGGGATGCGAAACTCAAAATCCGTCCGTCCAACTGAAGGGCTAACCATGTTGCCTACAATGAATTGCACAATGCGGTGTTACTACACGAGAAAATGTTTGTTTTGCACTGGCTGTTTTATTCGTCGTTTCACAAAAGTTGTATCTGTACATTATTGTCAATCTTATGTTGATGACAAAATCATTAATATTGTAAGTTATAACCAATTCATTAGGCTACATGTAGAATCCACAAAAGAAAAAAACGACCAATGGCTTATTGTTCATAAACTTGGCTACTAGGCTATGTACACAAACAAAAATAATACCAATAAATATCACTGG
Organism: Aplidium turbinatum; assembly: GCF_918807975.1. Classification (NCBI taxonomy): domain Eukaryota; kingdom Metazoa; phylum Chordata; class Ascidiacea; order Aplousobranchia; family Polyclinidae; genus Aplidium; species Aplidium turbinatum. The sequence goes on along the minus strand of NC_137484.1, from coordinate 4,815,651 downwards.
ACAATCAGATATCATAACTTCACACTGTAACCACAATCAGGCAATGACACAAATTCAAGTATTTGCAGTCTTGCGTGAACCACCACTCGTACGCTTGCGTACTGTTCAAGCCATCTTCGCGGGTTCCTCGCGCCTGGAAGCGTTCAAACGTTTTAGTTCATTTTTGGCAAAACAATTAAACGAAGTTTTTCCAATCAACACGAAATTGCAGTGGCCTTTTGAACAAGCCACATCAGCCTGTAAACCAAATGACGTCTCTGCTGCATTTTTAACGGCTCGAATAAAAGCAGAGCGTGAGTTTGGTAGGGTGAGCAATTTCTTTTTAGTAGAAGGATTGCTGAGTACGACATCGTAATACTGAACAGCCATTGTCGTTACAGCAAAGCACAACTCTGTTGGCACTGAAGAATGTACAATTGTACATCAATCCCAAACTGTCATGCAAATACTGAGCAAGTTCGGGCACTGCTGTCATCGTTTGAATGTATGCCAAGAATGTTTGGTTGATCTTCTTCTTCTTTAGGAAATTTCCTTGGCATGCACATGTCATCCTTTTTTGCTACACCTTCAAAACACACAATGCAGTGAGTTAAGTGAGCATTTCACAAACAAAAAGGAAAAAATGTCATCAATAACATTGCTTTAATATGTAACCATTTATAACAGAGTGCGACGCCTGGAAAGTAACATGTCGAACCGCTATCAGTAGCAAGTCCTGAATTTGGCTATTAATGTGTTGGAATAGTTGCTGGTGATAGTGATTCAACCACTTGCTCATGATCTAATTTGATTGAAAAAAAAACAGAAAATTTTCACAAGTAATGTTGTGGACAGGAAGCATAATAAACTTTAGAACAGCTTTAGGGTCGTATGCACCAATATGATTGATCCAAATATGCTGGTTCACTGTTTTTAACTTCTTCCACTGACTTCTGTAAACTTCGCAGAAAAGCTGTTGTTGTTGGTTGTACGAAGTCTGCTTTATATATATGTAAAATTTGCGATATCAGTATAGTGACATGACATACCCTTAAATGGTGATTTAACGGACATGATTTTCCAAATGTTCTATATGAATTTCACAAATCTTGATGTTTCCAGGAACCCAGCATTGCTTTCAGCATACAACTCCAAGGCATGCGCACTGCGCAGTTGATTCACAGAACACACCTGAAAATAGCAAAGGCCATCGTTGGCTTGCGGCTGGCAAAAATAGTCTTATTCAGTATTTTTTATTTTATGACTTTAATTTCGTACACAGTTTCCAGTAATAGTGCTAACCTAAGTTACTAGCATATTATTACTTCCTTTTATATTACTTCCTTTTATGTATGTCTTTGTGATGTCATAACCGACCAATTTCAAATGCTATTTTAAAATGTTGTTGTGCTCAATGCTCATATCATCCGGACAAAACCTTTCTGCATACAAGACAGAAACTACACCAGTTGAGCACCATTTATGTGTATGCATTACAAGGCAGTGAATTCTATACTCAATTCACAGATGGGTCTCTGTGTCATTAATACCATATTTTACAACTTTACTTACTTAAAGCATGTTGCCAGGTGATGTACGTGCTATGCTGCTGGGATTTAGCGATGCTTTCCTCAGTGCAAATGCAGCCTTCAGAGGCTTGTGTTCCTCAAGAGCATACAAGCGTTTTATATGCTCAAAACGAGCAGTGCATTTTTCACCAAGGACGTGTCTATGATCTTCACTATCAGGAGGAAAGTGCATTCTCTTTCTATTCAGAAAATTATTGAAAATATTTTTAAAATTGTGTGTGAAGTCAAATAATAGGTACGAATGCTTTTCTTTCCTTGTAGGATGCACAATGCAACTTGACAATTTGTTGTTCCCGCACATATCCATGAACATTTTTCTAAATAAAAGAGTATGTACATTGTTAGTTAATTTGAACTATGTGAAGCAAGGCATTACCACCAATAAAATTACACCTTTTGTCCAATAAATTCGTATATACATTCAAACTGCATAAAAGTACACCCAACTTACACGGGTTGACGTCTTTTAGGTGCAGACAGTTAGGCGCCGGTCAAATAGGCGCGCATATGCGCAAACTATTACCCTTTAACGGCACTGGGAACTGCCCTGGGTCTAGTGACAAATTAAAGCATGTCAAAAATATCATTACCCAGCTCCCATCACAACCAATTCATGCAGACATAAATACCTGTTGCAAACATGATTGTCAATGGAGACAACAACAACAAAAAAGATTTCATCTAGTGCATTCATCACTTTTTTCAAATCATTAAACAAGTCTTGAATTGTAAATTGTTAGGTTAGTTGTTAAATCATTTTCCTTTTTCAGTCTTGCAGACGCTGTAGATGTAGAAGTGGATCTTTTAGGTGGCTGTTGCTTTGTCAGATAACCAGTAAATATTCTTGGTACAGCTGACGGCTTTAGGCGAAGCTTTTTCAGTTGCAACAATTCTCTTTTTGCAACTCTTCTTTCCCGGACATCGGTAGTAAGTTACTTGTTATAAAGTCTGAATCATAAAAATGTTTTGCACAAACTCTACTGGAGGAAGTGACTGCATATTGTTCTCTAGGAATAGCTTTAATCCAAGCTTGAATTGCATCTTGATTGCGAGGAAATCGAAAAAGTGACACTTTTGGTCTATTACTTTGAGATAAACGATAACCAGTATTACAATTAGGAACGCAACAGGTAAACCCCATATTGCTAAACAATTTGAATGACCTATAACATTCAAGCACAAGTACTTAGTTTCAGGTATATGCACAATGAGATATGAAAAAGACTTGGTAGCATTATATCATACATTGGCACGAGTAGAAATGATGTGTAATTGTGTATTGTTAGCCTACCTACCAGTGTTGGGTCCACGTCTTTTAGGCGCAGACAGTTAGGCGCCGGTCAAGTAGACGCACACACTGTGGCGTCTGTATATTTAGGTGCGGAGCACAGTGGCGCTCGTTCATTTAGGTGCTATTCCTAGTAAAGTCTGCAGATTGTATCAGCTTGGCAGGTAGGGCAATGCTTTTCACACAAAATGTTACATTGAACAGAAAAATATCTTGTTTTGTTAATGCGCGTGTGGATATGAGGTGCGAGACAACGCTCTACTACTCTTGATTTTAGCTCATCTCCACAGGACATTTGCTATTCATCCTGTACACAGGTTGGAGCCAGACGGACCTTTACTTAATCTGTTATCTTCCACAATTACTTCTACTCGGATGGATTGGTCGTGTTGCGACTACGTATGAGACAACGCTCTACTCTACTACATGAATACACTTCTAATCTATAGGGCATGTGAACCATGGTTACAAGTTGCAAGCATATTGGTGGGACTTTGCTCGTTATTCAACCTAGTCAGGGTTCTGATAGAAAACTAAGTTACTCTTCACTCAAGCCTACCACCTGCTTGAATATAGGCTACGGTACCGGTATATTTTTTACTGATGTTTAGTGTAGCCTAGTTATTATTTGACTTAACTAAAAGTTAACTCAGTCATGTTCGGAAACTTGAATAATTTATTGATAAAGCTTTCGCCGACGCAAACCTGGACTAACAAATAAACGCCGAACACGCGCATTAAAAAACAATACTATGATATATTTTTTCTGTTCAATATAACATTTTGTGGGAAAAGCATTGCCGGCATAAGCAGCTTCACTAGCGGAAGCCATGACATATTTTTTAGTTCAATATAACATTTTGTGTGAAAAGCATTGCCCTACCTGATACAATCTGCAGACTTTACTAGGAATAGCACCTAAATAAACGGGCGCCACAGTGCTCCGCACCTAAATATCCAGACGCCACAGTGTGCGCGTCTATTTGACCGGCGCCTAACTGTCTGCGCCTAAAAGACTTGCTCCCCCAGTGTTAGCCTACTAATCTCATTGGTCATTCGCTGCTTCCAGCTGATTAGTACTAAACTCAAGTATGTTTTTATTATGAATAAACTTGGACCGTCAGTTTATAATGAAATTAACTATTTCAAGATCAAGCGGCACTGGTTCAACTCTCGGGGTGTGCGCTTGAGCAACGCACGTTAAGGATTGCTCTCCATTCAGTGGCATCTAATGGATGGAATAGTTCCCCGGCAACAAGACTTCAACAATCGGAAACTTCACTCTGTCAATCTCGGTGACCGGGCCTGCGTCAGTGATTCAAAGCCTCTACAAGTATGCGAAACTGCCAGGATTAAGCTCTGCAAGAAGCTTTCCCAGTCCGAGGATAAAGATTCAATCAATCAACCCTTCAACATACCGTACTTGTACCATAAGGCCTAGAAAATGACCACTCCAGGCAATAGCAGCTTGACACTTCACCCAATCAACAGAATTTTGAAAATTAAAAATCTGCTCGGTCTAGCCTATCTGACAGACTGACACTAGTCACAACTTTGTCTTCCATATCCATAACCTACCAGCTTAAACCAAACTAAAAACGAGCACACCACGATTTAGGCATGCCCTTCAGTTGGACCCACAGACATCTTATTATAACTAGACTGCGCTTCTCGTATTTCGATTGAAGAAATTGAAAAAAGGCGGCGGCCATTGTTAGTGTCTCAAACTCGCGTGAAAGCTGCGCTGTTAACGATAACATTTCTGAGCTGGTTGCGCTTCTGCAGAAAACTAACTTGTTAACTATAATTTAGAACTTTGGTGTAATAGAGGTTTTATTCATCTATGAAATGAATAAAAGCATGTGTTAAATTGCACAGAATTATACATACAGTCTATAATATAAAGCATAAACACTGCGATGCGAGAGCACGTATACGATACACTGAATGCAGCAGTTCAGCAGAACTCTTACCGTATTCAATTTGGCGTTACAGCTGAGCTGATGATTAGCCTATTGTAAAAATAGCAACAAACAGTTTATTACATCAAACCTAAGCGAATGATACGCTATATTATAGCGGCTATAACGTAGGCCTATAGCTCAACAAAATCAAAACAAATTAAATATTCACCAATACTGATGTGATGTCGAAAGGAAGTGGTTTATTGGTGTTTGAAAACCACTGTTTTGTTAAGCGTTTTACGAACCAATTTGCCTTGTATTTGCTTGCAGGTTTCCTTACCAATGTGGTAAAACCTAATTTTTAAATAACATTTGGACACAGTTTTGACTAGCGTAAAAATGTGATTATCGGTAACGGTGCATTCAAACACATGATCCGTGAGATTAGTAAATATCTTGGAATGATTTATATTTCCAAGCACAGCTACCGCAATAGCTTCCACAATGCCTGGACAAAGAGGTAATCTCCCAGCTGTGGTAGTTAGTAACCGTTTAATGCATAATTCAGTTTCCTCACAAATATATACAACACTGAAAGAAGGTTTAAAAAGTCCACTTCTATCTTTAAACGATAAGAAGCTGGGTTGAACAGGTAAAGTGTGTGAACTCAGTTCAAAGCGGCACCTTGCACATAACGTTATCTTTGCGCACATTTTGGCAGCATAACCAGCAATGTACAAAATTGCAGCTTTTTTGTAAACTGACAAAACGGCCTACTATATTATATGTAAAACTTGTTTGTGCGGAGGTATATAAAGCACTTTCAAAACAAAAAAAAAGGAAGCAATTACGTAATTTAAAATTAACAAATTCCAACAATATGTTTGCGATTATAGAACAGCAAAGGTGAAATCATATAAAGATTTCGTCATACTAGGTGAATTGCGGAGATATTTATTAGTTGTTATTTCACAGCAACTTGAAACTGAAGCTATTTCTTTAAAAGTTATTGTTGATGAAATCACACGAATTTACGTCATAATGCAACGTTTTGCTACAACGGAGAAAATCGAAAGCCATCAATCTCTATTGAACAGAATCCTGGTAAAAGCTGCGGTTGTGTTGTTGCATAGAAAACTATTTGTTTTGTCAATTATTTGTTCACAACAACTGAGTTTTTTAAGAAACGCAAATAATTATAGGAGAATTACATTTTGTAGAAAGTTAAGTTGTGTTCAGTCGTGTTCTCATTGCTTTAAGAATTGGCGCTCCAGTTGTTTCAGGAACGAGGAGGCGACTGATTCTTAACTAATTAATTCATCTACTTCTACTTGTTTTAAAGTATCAGGTTTGGTGGCCGTGCTTAACTACTGTATAGGCCTATTTATCGATTCATATACCGCAATATTAGATCCTTTCATGCACGTCTTAAACAAACCATTATAGTTTTGCCACCTTTTCCTTTTGTTGGTTTTGTTCCTGTATTTCTTTTTCACAATATCATTTCTTTTTCATTCTGACAAGGAAAAATGAATTGAATTGAATTCAAAACAATGAAAATTCATTACGGGTCCCTACAAAAGCATTGGCAAACGCGCGGAATAGGTACACTAATAATGGCTGACGTCTGAACCTGCTTTCTTCAAAAATCGTAAACGAGAGAAGTGACGATGCGCGGTCTAGTTATAATAAGATGTCTATGGTTGGACCTCTATGGTTGGACGGAATAAATGAAAAAACGGATAAGCTTCGGATCCCCTAAGTCCAATATCCCTATGCAAACTTACATACTCTCTATTTTATGTTTGTCCAAAAAAAAAGTGTTGAAACGCATTCTCTTTTCTTGATAAATTTTCGTTTTGAACTGCACTCTTGATTGTTTAAGGACAGTTTTAAAGTAATCTACTACAGTCCTCTGTGACGTAAGTCATCCTACTGCACCAACTCAATACATTGTTCCTAATTCTATTTTTGTCACTTCAAGGCTTTATACATAGCAAGTGAAATACTTGGATTAAGGAACAGAAAGCCAATCTTCACGTTCACTATGGAAAACCAGCACAAGCTTTCGTGCAAAAATACAATATTATGCAGAGTAGGCTACAGGCCAGAAGAATACAAATTGGCTAAAAATCGCCATTGATGGAGACTTTTTATTGATGCTATAGTATTTTGCACTCAACTAGTGAAACTAAAATAACTTGCCCGTTTTATCATTAACAGTGTGAAGTTGTTTGTGACGTTGCAAATTACTGAAACGAAAAAAATACAGTTGTAACAAAAAGCTGTTCTACAAGTACAACCTACATTATGTTCTTTCGCTCGTGAGTGTTCACAGATAACTTTCTAGTTTGCAACTTTGCAACTCCTAATTAAAGAAGCACTGCAAAATCGTTCATCTGATGAAATATCTAATAATAATTGACCAACAATGATGAACGTCTAAAGTGTTTACAGCATACCGTATATTGCCATACAGAGTTTCATTTTCAGTTGATTGGATGGAAGATAATTCTTCTTTATACAAAGATGGATGATCTTCCTTGGTGTCTGCAATAGTATGCAAATGATCTTGGCCAATGATTCCGTAAGGTGTGCAACTGTGCATACTCCAGAAACTTCAAGCTTCACAGGAACATTTTCGTGTGGATTCATATTCAAAAGTGAGAGAACAACAAACTGATTTTAAGAGGATTTATTTAAAACAAAGTAGTTGAATGAAGCAATTATTTTCTGAAAATCGCAAAAAAAATCATGAAAAAGGTAAAGATGAACTTTCTAAATTGCGAGTATGTAGAATCAACTTTGTCGAAAACATAACATTTATACAGGTTATTCACCAGAGTAAACACTTTTAAGCCGATGCAAAAACGATTGGTCAAATAAACCACATTGCTCAAAATCATCATATTCAGATGCTTCATTGTAACAAAGTGTAACTTTTTTATGCTTTTCAATGAAATCGAAAGAAAATATGTTGTTCCACTTACAACACATTGGTATGATAGAATGACTTTGTTATATTAGGCATAGAATTATAATTAGAACTTTGTTATAATTAGGCATATATTAGGTGTAAAATGATTGACCATATGAGGTTTCAAGTTATTAAAAACATGAAAACACTTTGTAGTATAGCCTACATTAGATGCATATGGTTTTTCACCAGATTGAGTTACTTTATGTGTTAACTCGGCTGCATAGCCGAGTGGTGAGAACCCTGGAACGGCAATCGAAAGGGTGCCGGTTCGACACCGCTCAAGAGCATGCGGCTGTGTCTTTGGCAGGACACTTAAAGGCATGCCTGAAGGTGGACACGAAGATTGGCTTCCTTGCCTTCCCGTCCACTTAATATAAATCTTCAACCACCGGGTATAAGCCTGGATACGACAAACAAACAAACATGGGTTTAACTATTCGACTACAACGTTCATACTGATACTTGAAAGTGTTATTAAAGTGTGAAGCGTGTTTTGTGATATGTAACTATTTTTTATGTGGCATTCCAATTCCTTGAGAACGCAAAAATGCCTGTTCACGCGTCAAAATCCTGAAGCACAAATTACTTGCATTCCCATCTAGGGTGACATATATGCAAAAAGAACGACGGTAACAAACGTTGAAAAAGACCGAAGAAACGCAAGGCGCTACAGACACCCCCATAAGAAGGCAAACAGGGGGAGCCGTTTGGCGTCTGATGAGGATGTAAGGCGGAAGAAACGTACAAGTACAAGACACAGTATCACGGTACCGTCTAAATCACGTTCACTACCACGGTCACGGTACCTATAGGCTACACGGCACAGTAACACGGTACTGTCTAAATTAAAACAATAAACACGTGAGCAGGGCGGGGTCGGATCTCCTCCGCACGGCGCGAGAGCTAACAGTTCCTCTGTTACATGGGAGCGGCTGGTCGGCTCCGACAGACAGGTAGGGTAATGCAGAGGTCTCGTTTCCAGTGACATCCGGCCAGCAAGAGGCTGTTCTCTATAACAAAAATTACACCCCACTGTTGTAACTGAAATCTTGCCGGTATTATCATTATCAACAGTGTGAAGATGTTTGTGACGATGCAAATTACTAAAACGAAAAAAAAACAGTTAGCTTGTGACATTTCAAATTACAAGATTGAGAAAACAATTTTTCACAAACATCACATTTATATGGTTTGTGACCAGTGCAAACTAGTTTGTGCCGATCTAAATTATCTATGCGTGAAAACGGCTAATCAAAAACATCACATGTATGTTGTCTTTCACCAGAATGAGTTAGCTTATGAGATTTCAAACCACCATATTGCAAAAATGACTTTTAACCAATATCACATCTACCTGCCTTTAACAGCGTGAATTTACTGTTGCCTTTCCAGTGCAGATTTGCATCCAAAAATTCTTATCACAAAAATTACAACAAGGTTGTTCCCTCAATTATTGTTTTTTTGATGAGTAAGTACTGACTTGTTTTGGAAATGCTTATTATAGTCAATTTGGGTGATGCGCAGGCATTTTTAACAAACTTTGCTCTCATTTGGTCAAATTACATCTTAAACAAGCCAGTTTTAACTTTTTAAGTGCCTTGCTACTTGTAGATTAATTGTACTAAGAAGTAGGTCAAGTGCGCTTTTCGTTTGTTCTCAAGCGAATTTTCGCATCGCATGCGCAATAATCGCGAAATTACGAATGCGCAGTGCTCGTTGCGCTAAAGCGCACCGCGCAATCGAATGTGCAGTTAGCCTGCATTATAACAGCTTCGTGCCCTTACAGTGTACCTCCAGGCAAAGTCGGGGAAGAGAAATTTATCAGTGTTATAGAAATTTATAAACCTTTGAGTACAAGCTTTTTAATTCACCAACAATTTACGCTGAATCACCACACCAAGTAACAATGACAAATGAGGTTTAATTGGCATCAAAATACAACATTATCAGGCCGAAAATTCTTTCTGGAAACTGGCGAAAATTTGGTCACGGTCTTGCGATTTCACAATCGCGAAAGTGTTCTTTATTTCCATGAAGTTTTTCACCTTCCATCTGTCCCCACGAAGAACATCCACTTCTGCTTTTGCAATGAAATTGCAAGCCGGGAAAATGTCAATGTCACGTTCTAAATGCTTGGGTGTGCTTTTAAAGACGCCTTCTACCCCACTGTTTCAGACAACAATCGACTTCTAGACTCGAAACAGGACCGTCCTCTTCCGCTAGAAATCGACGCAGTGCCCGTCCAATGTATAGAATGGACTTTTTTTTAGATATATAGACGCATCCAAACCAACGCATCTTTATCTCATCCTCTTTGACTGGAGGAGATATTGAACGCCAAAATGACTTTAAGCAGACTTGTGTGTCATCAGATGCATCTGCCACAACTTCTTTTTCGTGTACTTCGGCTTCTTTATCAACTTCTTCAAATAAATTAGTGCAGACACGCCTGGTTTTCCTGCCTCTCAATTTCTTGAGCATATGCTTCTTCGGTGATGACGCGTGCCCTTAGGTTCACCTTTCTTCGTTTTTTTTTGGTGTCGATTTTGGGGGCCTTTAATTTTGTCCATAAGAATCTCTTCAAAGCTTGTCTGTGCTGATTTTGGTGTTGATGTCTGCAAAGACGAAACTTTGAATCGGCTCCACGCAGGCCTCCCTTCGTAGCCCAGACCAGGATCGCCTGGTGGTTTTTCACCTGTAAAAAAAAAGTTGTGATTATTTCTAGGCGTATTTCCATTTTACAAGTAAGGGTATCCTGTGGTTAATATTTTCTGCTTCCAATGATGCTTCAGCAGGAATAGGCGATGGCATTGCATTTGTAAGCTTTTTTGGAAATGCTTTAGCAAGCGCCAGTTCCCACATTATTTCTTCAGGTTTGTTTACTGCAACCCAATTTTGGTATACCTTTTCAGTAGCCGCTTGTCTGTTCTCTCCAGCGGGTATCGTGATCGGTCAACAGGATAAATACCTGTCGAGTCGAAGCCGCTGACAACATTTTCGTTCGAAAGGCAATCACACCAAATGGAACTTGTCGACAAAGGTTGACTTTCCCATTGACTTTCCATCCCCCAACATTTCAGCTCATGCTGATAAATCCTCGTTCCACTTTCTCTTCAATGGAGAGAAACAGCTCACATCCAATGGCTAGAGCACATCAGTTGCATGGGCGGCAATTTCAGCAGTGTTATATTTTCGTCGATAGCTTTTCTGATTACTTGCAGAGACACGTGGCTTAGATGACCGTCCAAAATCAGCAGCAAGGGTCTTTTCGTAACAGAATTTGCAAATTGCTCCAGCCATTGGAGAAAAATTTCAGTTTCCATCCACCCATTCGCACTGACACCACACATCAGTGTCCCCAGAAGTGATTGCGTGCCTTTCCACGTTGATTGCAAAATTTTCCCTTGGAAAATAACTAGGGGCGGCAGTGCTTTCCCAGCTGCGTTGCAACAGGCTAGCACTGTCGTGTTTAGTCGACCTATGCCCTTAGCGATGCGGTAGGCAGTTTTTCCCTTTGGGCCAACGACACTGCATCGACTTGGGTCATGGGGAAAAGAAGTTTCGTCGTAGTTCCAGATCTCGTCTGCAATCAAACTCTTTTCTTCAATAACTTTTGAAAGCAGTTGATAAAAGTCAAAAATTAGAAATGGATTTGCAGTAGCAGATGTTCGGGCTTGGCTAGTCAGAATAGCCTTTTTCATTGAAAGTTTGTTACGTTTTAAAAAGTTCATAAGCCAATCCCTTCCTGGTCTGCCATTGAAAAAACAAGTTTTAAGGTTGCTTCTCTGAACATATTCCTGAACAACGTCAAGCAAGTCGCTTTGACGTAGACCAGGCATGCACAACATACGGCCCGCAAAACCTTTTCATGCGGCCCACGAGATATTCCGTGATTTCGCTCATTTTTGCTGTTTTGAGTTGTGCATGCCTGACGTAGACTATAGCCGTTTTCACAAAACTGCAAGACAATCTGTCAAACTTTTCTCGATTTCTGAACTCAGCTCGGGCCGCCTTCCTTTTTCATGCTTAGGAAAGTCCTGCAATCTATTTTTGCGTAGTCGAATTGTGCTCTCAGGAATACCGTGTGCCTCCGCCATTCCGCGAATACTTCGGTCTCCAGCAAGAGCATCGTTCAAGGCCATGACCATTTCTTGTTCCATCCAGCTCATTGTTCAGGTATCGGTAACAAAGGATGACTCGTAAAAACAATTCGTTGATCATGGTCAGGGCTGCGATTTTTGCCTTTTTCGGCGACGACGTCGTTCAACACGCGCCGTCACTATTCGACAAACGCCGTGCATAAGGAAAAAAATGAGAGAGGACTAAGCGTCGTCAGGTCGAGGAACAATCGGGGGGGGAAGGCATCACTTGATGCAATCATAAGAGTGCCGACTTACGTAAATTTTTTTGCGCCAGGTACTTCAAGGCATGGCCTAAAAGCGACGCTTCACACGAGAAACTCCCAAGGCGTCCGTGCGCCATTTTGAACACTGCGGGAGAATACTTTGATCGAAGTTCTAATGCCTGGCATCAAACATTTCGCCACACACGTTTCGTGTTATTCAACACAACAGGTTTCTTTTATAGATGAAATAACCTAGGCTACTTTTAGTTGTCAACGTCTATGCCAGTTTGTATTCCGCCGTTTGAGCCGATTAACAATATTGCTCTGTTAAAATGACTGTTGGATACTTGTTACGAAAGTTTTTCACATGTAGAAAACAGCCTAGTTTCCAACCAGACGTTCAGAAATACAGATGAAACAAGCCCGTCGTTTTTACATTGATTCAACGATTCAACGTCTGCAGACGTTGAATCACAATGTCAGAAGCACACAATACAAGAACACAATAAATTGACGTCTACAGTGGAATACTTATTACCGCAAGATTTTTACATCAAGAAAATAGCCTAGTTTCCGACGAGATGTTCAGAATCAGAAACACAGATGAGAAAGGCCGCTATAAATAAGAGTTCGCTTCTAGAAGAACAGTAGATAGCCTAGTCACTGGGCGTGGACAAGGCAATTAAGGTAATAGGCAAGTTGTAAGAACAGCATAGCTCTGCCCAACTACAGATACGATAGTCTTCAGTTAGTCAGTATCCTATAATGACTAAAAAACGAAAGAATCCTCCGACAACACGGATGGCAAAAACTTCTGTTGGTCTTACCGAGAAGCGGATAAGGTTCAGCAAACAGCGAATGATGTGCGGGATCTGTTTGAAGAAGCTATCGAGAGAAGCATTGCCAATTCATTTCGGCACATCATTCAGGTAAACTTCCGGCTCATAGCGTTTCGTAGCCTAACGTCGCAAAGCATTCTCAATTTTGAACATGTTTGATTTAATAGTGGCAAGCAAAAGCATGCTTGATAAAATGCGCCTACAACGTTTTCACTTTTCAACAATAAAATTTTATAGATAAGCCCGTTCAAGTACATGAGGAACAACGCATCAATACATTCTTTTCTCGACGAGACAGTGATAACGTTTCTGAGTTTGCACTAGCAGTAGGCCTGTAGCATTATGCCGTTGTTTCGTATTATCGTAGTATTGTTCCGTTTTCTTTTATCTGCAGTTCATTTTTCGCTATATCTTCGCTGTGTTTCTTGGTAACTAGCATATTTCGCCTTTAACTGTGTTTGCGTGCGGGTACGTCTCTAACCATTTACGTACTAAGCGAGACTAAAGAGATGCCAAAGGAAAATTCTCGCAGTAGGTTACGCTAGCGATATAGCCTAAGGGAATTTTTCTTTTGCAATCCTCAGTTTCGCGTTTACAACAGTTCTCTTCCTGGAGCAAAACAAATAATATAGTCCGGTATGTACAATATAACTGCAGACAGTGCACACCGTTTCGACACATAAAAATCAGCTTTGGAAAATATTTTCCAGAAAATGCAGATCCTCGAAAGGGAAATTTTTTCGTAATTTTGATTTATTTCAGAATTCAATTTTGTCTCCAATTTATTGTTTATCTCAGCTACTACGGACTTTATGTTTAAATCCATTGTTGAGAGCACTCTGTATAAACTCGCAAATGTGATCTGTCATAAACATTAAAATGTTATGATTTTTCACAATTGTAAAACAACAATAACACGCAGAAGTAGCGGAAGCGCCAATTTATGGACAAAGTAGGGGAGCTGTAGTGCTTTTCTTTTTATCTCCTCATAACAAGAAGAGGAATCACACCTGTTTTGTACATATGGAAGTGTTAGCAAGAGCGAGCTACTTTCAAAGTCACAAGTGCCAACATTAGCATATATCAAACTAATATAGGTAATCACAGGAATGAGCAGAGGTGGGCACCCGCTACTTTTAAAGTAGCGCGCTACCCGCTACTTGGGACAAAGTAGCGCGCGCTACCGCTACCAATTTGCAAAAGTAGCCCGCTACCCGCTACTCGGGGAAAAGTAGAGCGCGCTACCGCTACTTCTTCCGCTACTTTTGTCTAAAATGACACTAGAAAACACTCAAGTCCCTAGTGACGCAAAAATGACCTTGAAAACGAATGTTATCATTCGTTTACGCTGTCATTTTAACGTCGTTATAGAAAACACATTCTATGGGAAATTCATTGTTATGCATCTTTCAAAAGCACGAGCATTTCAAAATGAGAGTCACTGAGTCCTGCCCGCTTTCGCTTAAGCATATCTTTTTCAACAGAGAAAAGTCTCTCCACCGCAGCACTGGAATGGGTGTTGTATTTAATGAACAGATGTTTTAACTTGGTATTCGAAAAGCTCAAGTACTTGCTCTGATCCGAAAAAAAGGCGTCCACAATTGTTGCTTCCTTCTGCACCGACGTTTCATGGGATGGCGCAAACACTCCAAAAAATACATCCTCGGAGTCGGAGTCATGATTGGTGTTGGTGTCACTCTTCTAGGTATCAACCTGGCTTGATGTCTCCCGCAACAGTCGAATTACATCTGTCTTGACTTTTTCTCGCAGTACGTCAGCATCGTCCGTGGAAACGTAGTGCAGAAATTGTAGCCACAACGTCTTGAAGGAGGGATGAAGACATGATGCCATAACGCATTTAATGTTGTTGAAGCACTTGTTGAATCGTTTCTTCACCCCTTCAAGGACTTTCACTTTCAACTCCTCACAGGTCACAAGATCACTGATCTCGGTCAACTTCTTCTCGCAAATTGTGATGGTTGGAAGCAAGACTCCGTAATATGCCTTGGACTCGCCCTGGAGAATGTCTAAAGCCTGGCAGATGGGCTTCATCACACGGAGACATTCGCCGAAGAAGGTGACGTCAGCTAGAAAAGACGGAAACTTTGCAACCAAGTCGATTATATAGCTGCTTGACCACGCCAGTATTGCAAAAAAAAACAAACATTTTTTTCAATTTAAATTAAAAAGTAGCGGATAGCGGGAGTGCGACTGAAAAAAAGTAGCGCCTCTCCCGCAGCCGCTACTCCAACTAAAAAATAGCGCCGCTACCGCTACTTTTACCAAAAAAGTAGCGCCGCTACAAAAGTAGCGCGCTACTGCCCACCTCTGGGAATGAGTTAACATACGACATTTCAAATGATATGACGAAACAAATATGATATTTCCATGGCTTTTTACGAGTGTGAAGTAATTCGTGTTAATTTAAAGTACACATCTGTAAAAATAATAAGTCACATACTTCGCATCTATGTTGTTTTCCACTAGAATGAGAGATATTAAACTACCAGATCATGAAAACAACCTTTCACAAACATTACATTTATAATTTTTTTATACTATGCCTTAGGTTATCAAACGAAAGAATACTAAGTTTTAGATCAATACCTTAAACGTTTGGCCATGGCGGCCATTTGAATTTCGAGTGTTCCCCTCGTTTTTGACATGGGGGGCAGCAAATAGCGATTTCAGAACTCCATAACTTCTATTGTAATTGTGAAAGAAGAATAAAAAAATTGCTGCGCTAGTTGATTATAACTATACTACACAAATCAAATCATACTAAAAGCAACATCTCTTGATGGATAAGTGTTTGGTGGGTCATCAAAATGCTGTTTCTTTTGCCATGTACGTTTTTTTTAATTTTCACATTAACACCCAAACCAATGAAAAAATTTCTCAAAAACATAATTATTTGTAACATTTGGAAACTTTTCTTCTGCCAACTTGAATTTGAGAGTTGTGGTGCCATTAACACAGATCTTATGTGAGTCTAAAATCCTAATCAGGCAGAAATGGCCCTTTTCTACCCAGATGTTTAACTCTTAATTGTCGCTTATGCTGTGTGCCATTATGTGTGCAGAGACCACTTACCTTTTGCTGTTGAATTCAGTAAAAGTAAAACAAGCGAGAGAGAAGCCAGGAAGCCTATACGATATGTGATGACTTTACACCAACATCACAATTATATGGTTTTTATTATTTTTTCAGAATGAGTTAGCTTACGAGATTTCAAAATGTTTTTTCACCAGAATGAATTAGCATATGAGAATTCAAAATGGTTTTTCACCAGAATGAGTTAGCTTATGAGATTTCAAATTACCCGATTGTGAAAATGACTTTTTACAAACACCACACTTATATGATTTTTCACCAGAATGAGTTAGCTTGAGATTCCAAACCATCAGATCGTGCAAATGACATTTCACAAACATCACATTTATATGGTTTTTAACCAGAATCATCATCATCATCATAATCCATCGTCGGTTTGTTCCCCACTAGTGGGGGTGGCCAATTGTTTTCGCGCAGCAATTGTTTTAATCCTTTTTCTCCATTTCACCCTGTCCCTTGCATCTTCCTCCTTCAGTCCGACTTTTTTAAATTCATCCTTCACTTGTTGTTTCCACATTCTTCTTGGACGACCGCGTTTCCTCTTCCCATCCACCTTTAGATCTAGTGCCTTTCTAAGAAAACTTCCTTCCTCCCTCCTTATCACATGTCCATGCCATCTTACTCCATTTGCCCTTGCCATTTGGTCTATGGTCTCTCTCGTCTCTAGCATATCCAACAATTCTTCAGTCCTTTTTTCCCTTCTCGTTTTCACCCCACACATTGCTCTCACCATTGACCTTTCCGTTCTTCTCAGGATTGCCAGTTCACTCTCTCTCAATACCCATGTCTCGCTACCATATAGCATTGCAGGCCGCACACAGCTCCGATATACTTTTCCTTTCATCCTTAGTGAAAATTTTCTGCCATACAACATTTCCCCACATTCCCTGAACTTTGCCTAGCCCAATCTTGCCCTTGTTGTCACCACTGCTTCACATCCACCACTTCCATTTATCCGATAACCCAGATAACAGAAGTCTGTCACTGTTTCGATGCCATGACAGAACTCATCATCATGGCCTTCCACTTCATTCCTTCCTTTACTGCATTTCCAACAAACAAAACACTTCGCCAATCTTGTTGCGGCTCTCTTGACAATAGCACATCTTGCATGTACCCACTTTCCACATTCCTTGCATTGCATTGAATTTCTCATCACTCTCTTGCCACATATTCCACAGGGATCTACTTTGCTCTCAACAACTGTTCCTTCTGCTCCACTCACCATCACTTTTGTTTTTTCAAGATTCACCTTCATACCCTTGGTTTCAAATGCTTCTTTCCATTTCTCAAACTTTCTCTCCAGTCCCTCCATACTATTACTTGTCAAGACCAGGTCGTCTGCATACAAAATTTCACTCAATAAGCCCTCCCTCACTCCTTCAGTTACAACGTCAACCACAATTGCAAATATCAGAGATGACAAAACTGATCCTTGGTGTACACCAACCTTCACAAAAAACTCGTTTGAATAATTTGATCTAACTCTCACTTTTGTTCTTGCATCCTCATACATAGACATCACAGCTCTCACTAATGCCTCCGGTACACCTCTTTTCTTCATTGCCCACTCCATCACTTTCCTTGGTACTCTGTCAAATGCCTTTTCTAAGTCGACGAAACACATATATAGTTTTCTCTGCTTCTCTCGGCATTCCTCCTGCATTCTTCTCAATATAAACAGAGCATCCACTGTACCTTTTTCTGGCATAAATCCAAACTGCATATCATTTAATTTCACCAATGTTCTCAACCTCTTTTCTAGTATTCGCTCCACAATTTTCATTCCATGCTCTAGTAGTTTTATACCTCTATATGCACTGCAACTCCTCACATCCCCCTTTCTCTTGAACAGTGGAACAACAGTACTATGCTTCCACTCCTCCGGCATTCCCTCTCCATCTAATACCCTTTGGCTAAGTTGAAGCATTACTTCGATTCCCAACTCTCCACTTGCTTTTATCATCTCTACGCTCACTTCTGATGGACCGGCTGCTTTATGCAGTTTCATTTGCCCCATTGCCTCCATCACTTAATCACGAGTCACCTTTCTCACTGGACCCTCCACCAGATCAACCTCTGTCATATGATCCCATACATTCTTCCTATTCATAACATTTTTCATGTGTTCCTTCCACACTTCTCCTCTGCTTTCCGGGCTGAAATGCAACTTCCCATCTCCACTCCTTACAATATCTTTCCCATCCTTTTTCATTTGCTTTATGAGTCTGAATACTTTGTTTTGGCTTTCCCCCATTTTATTAAGTTCCTCCTCAGCACCATTCTTCATAGCTCTTGCAACAACCCTCTTTGCCTTCGTTTTCATACTCTTATACTTCTTTTTATTCTCTTCTGACCCATTTTTGCGCCACTACTTGTATGCATCTCTTTTCTGTGAAATCGCATGCTTCACCTCTTCATCCCACCACCATGTGTCGCCACGATCCCTCCTCACTTTCTTTTTCCCACATACGTCATCACATGCTGCTAGGACACCTTTCTGAAATGAAGCCCACAAGTCCTGCGCACTCATGTTTACCAGCTCTTTTGCTCTTTTCACAAACTTAATTCTCGTTTTTTTTTCCACCAGTTTCCACACATTTCTCACAAAAACTCGTTCTTTCTTCACAATTTTCTTCACTTTTTTCATATTTAAGTCTCCTACTACTAGTCTATGCTGCAACTCCCACGGAATTACTTTCACATTCTTCAAGTACTTTCTCTGTTCCTGCCCAACCACAATAAAATCAATTTATATCCTCCTGAGCTGTAAGTCACCTTCCTTTTCTCTTTCTTTTTAAACCATGTGTTGGCAATACAAAGTTTCCTTTCATCACAAAATTGAAGTAGCATTCTTCCTTCCATGTGTCTCCCCCCAAAACCATACCCTCCGTGAATGTCCTCGAACCCATTTGCTTGTTTTCCAACATGTCCATTAAAATCTCCTAATCCAAACACCAACTCTTTTGAACTCCGTAAATCCCATTCCTCTGCCAAAACATCATAAAAACTTTCCTTTTCTAAGTAATGCCTACCACTTTGAGGTGCATATGCACAGATTAGCCTCACTACCTCCTCTTCAAAAGCAAGTACCATTGTCATCACTCTGTCACTCCTTCTTCTAACTTCTATTACTTTCTCACATAATTCCTCTTTTACCAAGAAACCAACACCACCGATTCCCGTGTTATTTCCTGACCACCATAACTTATATCTCCTCTCATTGGCACCTAAAAACCGCGCTGACTGTCCCCTCCATCTTACTTCCTCTAGGCAACATATATCCACCCTTCTTTTTCTTAGTTCTTCACATATTTCAGTTCCTTCACCACACAAACTTCCCACATTCCAGCATCCGATTCTAACACCATAATCTTTTTTCAATGTTTTTTTGTTTTCTCGGAACCCAGAGATTCTTCGCACCCCTTGCCCATCTAAGGGTTGCTGGGGACTAGGGGCCATTTTTAGCTTTTGCTGCATTTACATAATATTTTGGAGCATAGATTTTCCAGCCGGACGCCCTTCCTGACGCTAACCACAGTGGCGGTGGGCCTAGCCTTTACTTAAAAAAGTATTTCCTGCAAGGCAGCAGGATTTCTAACAAGTTTTAGCCAACCAGTCGAGGTTGTTGCCCATGAGGTGGGACGTGGACCCACTTGTTAGTTTGGTGTGTGATCAAGACCAGTGTATCCCGAGACCCATGGTGTAACAATCCATGGCGATTGCCCAGGCTTCAAAGGTGCTACTTGTACCACACACCTACCTCACTACCTCAAGAATGAGTTAGCTTATGAGATTTCATATTGCCAGATTGCGAAAATGACTTTTCATTACAGTTATATTGTTTTTCAGCAGCGTGAAGTAGTTTGTGCCGATTTAAGTTACATATCACTAAAAATGACTTGTCACAAATCAAATCAAATTATATGTAAATATGACTTGTCACAAACATCACATTTATATGGTTTTTCACCAGTATGAGTTAGCTTATGAGATTTTAAATTGCTAGACTGCGAAAAACACTTTTCACAAACATCACATTTATATGGTTTTTCACCAGTATGAATTAGCTTGTGAGATTTTAAATTGCTAGACTGCGAAAAACACTTTTCACAAACATCACATTTATATAGTTTTTCACCAGTATGAGTTAGCTTATGAGATTTTAAATTGCTAGACTGCGAAAAACACTTTTCACAAACATCACATTTATTATATATGGTTTTTCACCAGAATGAATTAGCTTATGAGATTTCAAACCATCAGATCGTGGAAATGACTTTTTACAAACATTACATTTATATGTTTTTTTACCGGAATGAATTAGCTTGTGCCGTTTCAAATTACCAGATTGTGCAAATGACTTTTCACAAACATCACACTTATATGGCTTTACACCAAAATGAGTTAGCTTATGAGATTTCAAATGATTAGATTGAAAAAATGACTTGTCACAAACATGACATCGATATGGTTTTTCACCAGCGTGAAATCGCTGATGTCGTTCCAATTCAGATTTGCATTTAAAACTCTTGTCACAAAGTTTGCAACAAAGTCGTTCCCTCAAATGAATTCTTTTGTGACTGTTCAATGCTGACTTGCTTCGGAAATGTTTATAACATATATTGCACTTTAAAGCTTCTTTCTCAGTTGGTTGGATGGAAGATAACCTTTCATGATACAAATATGGAGGACATTCCTTGGTGGCTGAAGCAGTTTTTAAATGATCTTGGTTTACAATTTCACATGATTCAGGAACTTCAAGCTTCACTGGAACCTTTTCATCTTGATTCATACTGAAAAGGTGAAACGATAATTAAACGTTTCTAGCAAACTGATCATGCAACTTGATAACAACAGAAAGGATGGGATGTGAAAAAGCATGGGCGCCTAAGCCGTGGGGGCCAGGCCCCCACGCATATTTCTCCGTGGGGGCAACTTTTTATGCTGTATTGATACATAAAACAATAGATGAACTAGCGATCGACAGCAGGAAAACATTTTTTGAATGCAAACCGCAACAGCTTCGCGATAAATAATCACTAGAACGAGTAGCCATGCTACAATCCCACACCAGACAACAAAATCTGTCATTTTGTAAAAGTTGTAAAAGTGTAAAAATGACTGATTTTGCTGCCTGGGATAGCAAAAATCTACCATTTTGTGTCGATTCAGTGTCATCAGTAGGGCCATTTAAAGTCATTAAAGTCATATTTTTTTCTATGCATCAGTAAGTCGTGAAATCAATTTTAACGCAAAAACTGCATCCCTATGTGGTATGATATATTAAGAAAGTTATGAAGTCATATAAAGTCATATTTTCCTGGTTAGGTCATAAATCAGCTTTTTAAGTTATATAGTCATATTTTTGAGTTATAAAGCCATACCGTTGTATACTTTAAATAAAAAGTACCAATTTAAGCGGTGAAGCAATTAAGCACTAAGAAAGTTAGGCAATTTCTGATTGAACGAAGGCAAACTGTAGGATTAGCCTACATAACACTTACAGTCACAGACCTATATTTTATGAGGTCACACAATGCATTATGAGGTCACACATTGCATTGTGTTGCAACACAATCTGTTCTACTTCTGTGCATTGAAGTGGGAGGTCATGTGAGATTCAGTCAGTGGGTAAGCAAGCTAAAAAGCTCAACCTTGGTCTACTTATATACAAATACAGTACAACTAGTAGCAAACTGAAGAATATAACAGTTAAATATATAGAGACTTACACATAGAGAGAATATCTGGTTCAGCATGCCAAAAGTGAAAGAATCAAATGCAGCGAAAGTCAAAGCGATTGTAAAACTTAGCCTACTGAAGTCATTTTTACGTCCAAATCGTAACTTCAAAGACTCTAACATTCCACACTACATGAAACTGTACTACAACAGTGGTTTAAAATAAAAATGGATGTGTATTACTGTTATGTTGCGTATGTTTTACTCTTTAGTTCCGTGAGTGACGTTGTTCGCATGTAAAAATAAACGATTTTCACATAAAGTCATATAAAGTCATATTTTCCAAAAAATAAAGTCATATTATTGATTTTTTAAGGTCATATAAAAATGGCCCTAGTCATCAGATGTTGAATGCACCCAAAAACAGCATAATTTGCTACGTAGACGGAGCGTGCGGTTAGCTTTATGCGCTTGCAAACAGACTCGATGTCGCTTTCGAAAGTCGAAACCTCTGCAGTGAATTGCTCGCTGTGAAAATGAACTTGGCCAGGCCGCGAAATTTTTTTTCCCATGAACTTTCTGTTACTTCGCATAGAGTTTGTATTTATACCGTGTGCAGGGTTGGAAGTAACGACTAGTTGTCACTATTCGATAGCGTTATTCGTTGCTTTCTGAATATCGAATGCTTATACCCATTCCTTTTAAAAATGAATATCGAATGTGCGTTATTCACTGCTTTTTTATGTAAGCAACGAAATCATTATTCGTTTTTCACTAATCGGTATTGAGGAGAACTGCTGAATCACTTTTTGTTGTTGACTTACTTCATCGTCAAAACGAATTTACGAGATTTAGTTTTTGGATTACTATTCGACCTAGTCCCCTTCCGGTTTTCGAACTTTTAAGGAAAATTTTGCGGCAACATAGTTCTGTTTTTTCGAGTTTTCGTATTTTTTTAAGTTTGCAGATTGCTTGTTTTTTGGCCAGTCAATTTTTAGTAATTGCTATTCATTGCTTTTTTAAAGTATCGATAGCGGAAAGTCATTGCTTTTTTGGGCACTATCGAATAGCGAAATAGTCATTGCTTTTTGACTGACGACTTCCAACGCTGACCGTGTGAATGCAAACGTTCTTCGTTGGGGTGTTTGGTTCAGTGGTTTCGTCTTTCGCCTTACATTCGTGAGGACATCGGTTCGACGCCCTTCGAAGTCATTTTTTTACATTAATTTTTGCGGTGCACAAAAGCTTTTCATAAAAAGTAAGGTTAGGGTTAATTCTTAATCAATTCGGAAAATCTTACTTTTAGACTAGTTACCAGAATCAATTTCTGTTCTCAACCTTTTTAAACTTGACTAGACTAGGTGTGTCTCCAGGCTACGTTTTTTTTTCAATGTTTTGATTTGGACCTGGAGCGTGAGTATCGGCTGCTGTGAGGGCGAAAATCGGTAAAAACAGTTACGCACGCCGCGCGGAAACCAGAAATATGCAAATGAGACAGAAAGTTCGTGGGAAAAAAAATTTTGCGGCCCGGCCCGAGGTAACCATTAACACTAACCAACGCAACAAGGGCTGGTACAAACCGCATTGCGCACACACGGCATAATCAACGCAATAACGGACTCGCGCAAACTTCATGGCGCACACACGACCGTTGTCATAGAAACCCGATCAAAGGCGGGAGTATGTGCATCTTTTGTTTCTTGGAACACGAAAACGGGCGTTTCACAGCGAATTGAAAGCAGGTCAGTCATAAGTTGCGACATTGTAGTGAAAAGAGAGCAATGTCAAGTCGAAAACTTAATCAAACGTCTCTCCGTAACTATTTTTCAAGGGCTGTTTACGGATGTCAGCAACTTTTAAATTTATTCAAGGTGACGTGCTGTTGAATTGATGTAAACATTAATGATTTTACTTTCAACAGGTATATTTTCAAGCGTATGATCAAGTTGGTATTTGCATTCTATTTTCAAAACATTGTCATTCCATTTACAGTATACCTTCTAGTAAACGTTTTCATCTCTTGTTTCATGCTAATAAATCTAGTTCGTTGCTAAACTTTATGTTGTGCTTAGCTTAAAGAGTCGCAGTCCATCAACCGCTAGCCAACGCAGACGCATGTGTTTGCTTAACCGAAGTGGTCGAGTTTTGTTTATAATAATTAACGGTACCAGTAGGTCGAATGTAGCGATAACTCCGAGTGTGGCAATAAAAGCAATCCTAGTGTGATGACATTATTACGTCATCCATCTGCGTGACATTTTGCTGAATTTACGTTGCTGCTGATGAAACACGCTTCGCCCCCACGGCCAAAAAAATAGTTAGGCGCCTATGTGAAAAAGTATAATAAAAAGTAGTATAATATGAGTAGGCCTATGTGGGTCGGAAACTTCTGACCCACATAAAAAGTCTAAAAAAAAGGTCTGAAAAAAAGATATTCTGACAAAACCAAATTTCCGTGAGACTATTGACCAAGGTGAATTTGGCGCAACAACAACGCGACGTGGAATACATTTTACCGCAAGACTACGTGCTGCAAACTACATACTCTCTATTTTATCTTTGTCCAAAAAAGAAATGTTTTAAAATAAATTTTCTTGATAAATTTTCGTTGCGAACCGCACTATTCTTTTAGGGTCTGCTGCTATTCGGTGAGTCCGATTTGGTGAGTCCGATTCGGTTAGTCCGATTCGGTGAGTTCCTAACCTCTAACCCCTAACCCTAATCCTTAACCCTAACCCTAAAACGGCAATGATAATTAGGCTACGGTACCCGATAATTTAAAAAAAATTGAAAAAATCCCCCGTTAAGGGGTCGGGCTCACCGAATCGGACTAACCGAATCGGACTCACCGAATCGGACTCACCGAAACGGGCCATTCCGATTCTTTTAGGACACTACTACAGTGCTCTGTGACGTAAGTCATCCTACTGCACCAACTCAACACATTGTTTCCTAATTTTATTTTTGTCACATCAAGGCTTATTGCCCAGCAAGTGAAATACTTGGATTAAGTGGACAGGAAGTCAAGGAAGCCAATCTTCACGTTCACTATGGAAAACCAGCACAAACTTTCATGCAAAGAATTCAATCTTTTACCGAGTAAAGGTAAAGGTGACTCCCATACTTGAACCCAAGCATCGGGGGATGAGAAGATAAGGTTCTCATTATACTAAGCCTTCGGCACTAAGTACAGCCCCAAAAAATAAAATAAAAACTGGCTAAAAGTTAGAAGAGTTGAGTGGTTTAACGTTTTAAAACATGGCGAACAAGAGGAGGAACAAAAAACAATCATACCACCCAAATTAAAAGTAACAAAACACTCCCGACCGGACCCAGATCTCATTGACGAAAAAATTAAAGTTTACACTGACATGGCTACTTCAAAATTAAGAAATCCAGGAGATATGGTCACACATAATTTTAAACACAAGAACAGTTTGGACGCAGGTCTAAGAAAAAGCTTAAAAAAGCTCACCAATCTGACACAAAACAATAAAATCGTC
The DNA here is from genome assembly GCF_918807975.1 of Aplidium turbinatum. Lineage (NCBI taxonomy): Eukaryota > Metazoa > Chordata > Ascidiacea > Aplousobranchia > Polyclinidae > Aplidium > Aplidium turbinatum. The sequence goes on along the minus strand of NC_137484.1, from coordinate 4,790,426 downwards.
ATTTGCAGAGCAGACAAAGACGGGAAAATTTTGATACTAAATTACAAGATTACCAACAAATCTTGGAACGAGAGTTACGGTAATTCTTTTACAAAAATGGATATTACACAGAAAGGAATTGATGCACAACTGAACTTAATCCTGCAAACATGTGAAAAGGAAATAATATCACTTCACGAACTAAATGTTATTGACAACGATTTACTCTTCCATACCATTGGAAGAAAAAATCTGCACAGGTGTCATATACCAAAATTACAGGTAGAAAAGCAAAATATTTTTCGACCAAAGACCCGGCATTTGCCTATCCCCTATTCAAAACACACAAACTCACACCAGACAATTTAAAAACCATCAATGTCACTGAAATTCCTGTACGATTGCTATAGGCATCTGGCCACATCACAACATCCAGAATCACCGCTTTAATTGAACATTTGCTTAAACCCGTCAGCATAACCTTTTGTCAAAGTGAAATAAACGAATTTTGTAGAGATAGCAAACACTATCTAGAAACACTCATGCAATGGCAATCTGACAAACAAACCCAAATCACAGAAAACCTCAAAAGCAATCAATCACATTTAGTCGCGGCTGATGTCAAGGCTTTATATCCTAACGTCAAAAGGTCATTAATTGAAAAGGCACTGAAATAAGCTTTGGATCAACACACGACATATCCTCGGATTGCAATAGAAACACTCACAGATTTGACGTTGTATTGTCTTGACAATGTTATCACGCAAAACGGTGAGAGTTTCTATAAGCAACCGGAAGGTATAATAACAGGTGACAACCATTCTGTATCGATCGCCAGCATTGCCATGCACTACGTCATCAAAACAGCTTCCAACACACTGAAACAAGCAAAAATATTCAAACGCTTTATAGATGACATAATTTGGATATCATTTGGCCTAAAGACCACAGAATTGATAAAACATAGCTTGATTACAGCATTTCATGATCACGACTTGGAACTTACTTTCAGAAAAATCAACACCTCCCAAACTGATAAAAATGTTGAGTTTCTAGATGTTAACCATCGCATTTGCAAAACTTCGAACTTCAAATTTGTGACCACCAACTACACCAAAGAAACAGCTATAGACCGCTTGTACCTCAATGGCAAATCACATCACCCCACATCTACATTCAAAGCAATCATACATGGGGAAGCATTACGACTCAGGAGATTGAATGAAACACAACACGATTATACTGCAGCACTGGAACAACTTAAAAACAAAGCTTTGAAATCAAACTTTCCCCAAAAAATAACCAAAGAAAAAATTCAACTTGCTGAAAAATGGACAGAACGACTACCTAAACCCACAGAAAAAAATGCAACCAAAGCCAACAGAGTAATCTGGCCTACATCATTTCCTAGTTTATTCAAGACCACCAACGCAGAGAAAAAACTACAGCCCAATCAAATGATTACATATAAAAAGCCAAGCACGCTAGGAAATTTACTTACAAAATACAAAAAAATTGCCCTGAATACAGAAACACCAACCAACGGCTTCTCCAAACCATGCGGCAAATGTGCAATATGCGGTAACCATGGAGCGCATAAGCCTATGATAAAAGAATGCACCTCTATTAAATGTAAACCCAACATAAATTTCAGTCTTAAACAAAAATTAACTTGCCAAAACTACGGAATATACATTGCAACATGCACTACAGGGTGCGGCGAAAGTCCTTGGACATATTTTGTAAATTAATTTAAAGTACAATTTGGGTAGAGAGGTAACTCTTTTTCTGACATAACAGACATAAGAGGTAACTCTTATGTCTGTTTATAATTTAAAGTAGGTTTTAATCTGTTTACCTCATTGCTATTATTGAATATGGAGTGTAATAAACCCTATTTTTAGGATTTCAGTACTTGGGTGATAAAATTTAATTGAACTTAATAGTATGAAGGCTAAACGTGAAGCCATTATTGAACTCCACCGCGCGGGAAAGACAAACTCTGAGATTGTAAAGCTGATTAAAGCTCCCAGATCAACAGTTTATCACACTGTGAAGAGATTTGAGGAACTTGGAAATGCTGCAGATCGACCTCGCAGTGGAAGACCACGAACTGCTAGGACTCCAAAGCTCATCAAAGCTGTCAAAGCTCGTATTAGGCGCAACCCAAAGAGATCCCAGAGGAGAATCGCTCATGACATGGATGTGAGTGAAAAAACCATGAGAACAATTGTTAAAAGTGAATTGAAGTTGTCGCCTCTCAAAATGCAAACCTGCCAGCACCTCACAGATCTCCAAAAAGAAAAACGATTGACTCGAGCGAAGATACTCCTCAACAAACTGAAAGATGGTACACACACAGATGAAATCATTTTTTCTGATGAGAAATTGTTCACAGTTGACTGTTGAGGCAATTTGCAATCGACAAAATGGTCGAATTCTTGCAAAATCATCAGCAGACATTTATGATTCCGTAAAGCGGGTTTTCAGACGTCAAAAACCCTCATCTGTCATGGTTTGGGCCGCCATATCCAAGACATGGAAATCTCCTCTCATTTTTGTCCCTCAAGGTGCAAAAGTGAATACAAATTCTTACATTGAGTTGATTTTGACTCCGGCACTTCAAGGGACCAAGAAACACTACAAAGAAAGACCATTCACGTTCCAGCAAGATGGAGCGCCGTCACACACGTCAAACAAAACCCAGAAATGGTGTCAGGACAATTTTTCAAGTTTCTGGAGCAAGGAACTTTGGCCACCCTCATCACCAGATCTCAACCCCATGGATTATTCTGTTTGGTCCATTTTGGAGGCAAATGCTTGTGCTTCGTCTCATGGGTCAGTGGATGCTCTGAAGCGCTCCTTGGAAAAAGCATGGCTCAAAATACCCCAGGAAACCCTGTGTAACGCTGCTAAGAGTTTCCGTAAGAGACTTGAACTTGTTATTCAGGCGAGAGGACGTCATATTGAATGAAATTTTGTAAATATGTTGCAAACTGTCTTCTCTAATGCATCTTAAAATTTTATCTTGTTTCATTAACTTTTAAAAGAATTATTCAATTTTTAAGTTGTCCAAGGACTTTTGCCGCACCCTGTATATGTCACGAACACTATGTAGGCCAAACCATCACAAAGTTTTCCACACGTTGGGCTACACACAGACCTATTTGGAACAGTTTTAATTACTCTGATAAATCCGGTGACAAAGCAGCATTATTGAAACATTATGCAAAATTCCACAACAGTGAACTAAAAAAGAAACCAGCTCTGGCAGACTGCTTTGTCGTTATTTTCGCCGAACAACCCAGCAAACAATATTTAGACATCGCTGAAGATAAACGGCTACATAAAATTAAAGCCACCATTAACATACAAAAATTGATTCGACCAACAGCTTAGTCTATTTTGTTACTCCCATGTCATCAGCAACCTCCGACCCCTGTAGTGTAGATTATTCAACCATGCCCATTCACACTTTATTCTTTTTGGCGTTATATCAATGTAAACTTATGGCAGTGGACTGTAATCTAAATTGCGTTTTTCTTTGTATTCGTTTTGTCGAACGATTGTAATTTACTTGATGGATGATAATGTTCATGTGTTCTTGAATTTTGTACCAGTATAATGTTGAAAATCGTGGCAGAACACCAGTTTAAGATTTAGGCTTGCAAGTTTTGATTTTAATTTTATGTAACCATCCATTTAAAATAGAATTTTATGCATGTTGATAATATCGGAGTTTGCTTTATTAGTTCGTTTTACGTATTTTCAAATTTTCTTTTTTACATGTGCTAGCTGACGATGCTATTACTATAGAGAAATCGATTCTTACTTAATAAATAACATTAACTAAGAGGTTAGATTGTTGTGCAAATGCCAGCATTTGATGAAGGCAAAATATCAGTACTGTCTTGTTTTGGAAATCTTTATTACATATACTGCAGTTTGGAGTTACCTTCTTAGTTGATAGGATGGGAGATAACTCTTCTTGATACAAATATGGATGACATTTCTCGAAGTCTGAAGCAGTTTTTAAATCAACTTGGTCAATAATTTCTTACGATTTGCATACTTTAGGAAAATCAAGTTTCATTTGAATCTTTACATGTTGATTCATACTAAAAGGCAGCTCTATTCATCACATGTTGTCTTTTGATAACAAAGGGCCCACTGATGACTTTCATGTTCCAGTAGATATGCATTTGCAACATTTAATGCAAAACTTACAGTAAAATGGTTCCTCTGATGAACAACCTAACGATTGACCAACGATGATTTCAGTTTAAAATGATTATAACATACGGTACATACCACACAACGTCATTCAGAACTTATTTTTTAGTTGATTGGATTGGAGATGATAATTCTTCCTGATGCAAACATGGATAACATTCCTTGGTGTCTGGACCAATTTCCAAATGATCTTGGCAAATGATTTCATAAGGTTCGCATACTTCAGAAACTTCAAGCTTCACAGTGACACTTTTGTGTGGATTCATATTCAAAATTAAAGGAAACTGCAAACTGACTTAAAAACACTTATTTTATAATGAAGCAACTGAATGAAAAAATATATTCCTGAAAATTAAACAGAACAATCATGTAAAAAGTAAAGCTAAACAATCTAAATTGCAAGTACATACAGGGTGCGGCGAAAGTCCTTGGACATATTTTGTAAATATAGTTTCGGGAGAGAGTTTGCTTTTTTTATACCAAAGACAGGCAAGACACAACAATACCACAGGGTTGAGCATTACAACAGTATATATTTTTTTTTACATATTTACAGAATAGTTTAACATTCAAACGTTTTCGGCTTAACCTAAGCCCTCATCAGGAATCTAAAAATATTGATAAAATGCAATAAATTTCAACTTCTTGAAATTTTGTAAATTAATTTAAAGTAGGTTTTAATCTGTTTACCTCATTGCTATTATTCAATATGGAGCGTAATAAACCCTATTTTTAAGATTTCAGTACTTGGGTGATAAAATTTAATTGAACTTCTAAACGTGAAGCCATTATTGAACTCCACCACGCGGGAAAGACAAACTCTGAGATTGTAAAGCTGATTAAAGCTCCCAGATCAACAGTTTATCACACTGTGAAGAGATTTGAGGAACTTGGAAATGCTGCAGATCGACCTCGCAGTGGAAGACCACGAACTGCTAGGACTTCAAAGCTCATCAAAGCTGTCAAAGCTCGTGTTAGGCGCAACCCAAAGAGATCCATGAGGTAAATCGCTCATGACATGGATGTGAGTGAAAAAAACCATGAGAAGAATTGTTAAAAGTGAATTGAAGTTGTCGCTTCTCAAAATGCAAACTTGCCAGCACCTCACAGATCTCCAAAAAAAAAACGATTGACTCAAGCGAAGATTCTCCTCAACAAACTGAAAGATGGTACACACACAGATGAAATCATTTTTTCTGATGAGAAATTGTTCACAGTTGAGGCAATTTGCAATCGACAAAATGATCGAATTCTTGCAAAATCATCAGCAGACATTCATGATTCCGTAAAGCGGGTTTGCAGACGTCAAAAGCCCTCATCCGTCATGGTTTGGGCCGCCATATCCAAGACATGGAAATCTCCTCTCATTTTTGTCTCTCAAGGTGCAAAAGTGAATACAAATTCTTACATTGAGTTGATTTTGCCGTCACACACGTCAAACAAAACCCAGAAATGGTGTCAGGACAATTTTTCAAGTTTCTGGAGCAAGGAACTTTGGCCACCCTCATCACCAGATCTCAACCCCATGGATTATTTTGTTTGGTCCATTTTGGAGGCAAATGCTTGTGCTTCGTCTCATGGGTCAGTGGATGCTCTGAAGCGCTCCTTGGAAAAAGCATGGCTAAAAAAATACCCCAGGAAACCCTGTGTAACGCTGCTAAGAGTTTCCGTAAGAGACTTGAACTTGTTATTCAGGCGAGAGGACGTCATATTGAATGAAATTTTGTAAATATGTTGCGAACTGTCTTCTCTAATGCATCTTAAAATTTTATCTTGTTTCATTAACTTTTAAAATAATTATTCAATTTTTAAGTTGTCCAAGGACTTTTGCCGCACCCTGTAGAATCAACTTTGTCAAAACTATCATATTCATTGTTAAAAATATCACATTCGTAAGAAGAGTTGACTCACGTAAATAACCAAAGTCGATCATGTAACAAACATGTAAACACTAAACACTCACACTTTTTGCAAAACGTATTCTTTTTCTAGATGAAAAACTAAATTTTCTAGTAGAAAAACTAAATTGCTGAAATTGATAAGTGAATCTCATATAAGGTGTGTGATTCGTTTGTACCGATTTAAATTACGCATGCGTGAAAATGATTTGTCACAAACATTGCATCTATGTAGTTTTTAATCACAATTCTTGTTTTACATCATGGTGACGAGGGTGAAGTCATGGTGACGATTTAAAGTAGTTTTATGATTTGAACTAAACATCACATTGACATGTTTTTTAACAGGTGTGAAGTCGTTTATGCAGACTCCAGTTAATTTTACGTAAAACTAACTTTTTACAAACATTACATTCGTATGTTTTTTTTTGCCAGAATGAATGAGCTGATGAGATTTCAAATTACCAGATTGCGAAAATGACTTTTCACAAACATCACATAAATACGGTTTTTCACCACAATGAGTTAGCTTATGAGATTTCAAATTACCAGATTGCGAAAATGACTTTTCACAAACATCACATTTATATGGTTTTTCACCAGTATGAATTAGCTTTATATGAAATTTCAAATCACCAGATCGCGCAAATGACTTTTTACAAACATCACATTTATATGGTCTTTCACCAGTATGAATTAGCTTATGAGCTTTTAAATTACCAGATTGCGAAAATGACTTTTCACAAACATCACATTTATAGGGCTTTTCACCAGAATGAGTTAGCTGATGAGATTTTAAATTACCAGATTGCGAAAATGACTTTTCACAAACATCACACTTATATGGTTTTTCACCAGAATGAATGAGCTTATGACGTTTCAAATAACCAGATAGTGCAAATGATTTTTTACAAACATCACATTTATATGGTTTTTCACCAGTATGAATTAGCTCATGAGATTTTAAAGTACTAATTTGCGAAAATGACTTTTCACAAACATCACATTTATATGGCTTTTCACCAGAATGAGTTAGCTTATGAGATTTCAAATGACCAGATTGCGAAAATGACTTTTCACAAGCATCACATTTATATGGTTTTTCACCAGAATGAGTTAGCTTATGACATTTCAAACAACGAGATCGTGCAAATGACTTTTCACAAACATTACATTTATATGGTTTTTCACCAGAATGAGTTAGCTTATGACATTTCAAACCACGAGATCGTGCAAATGACTTTTCACAAATATTACATTTATGTGGTCTTTCACCAGAATGAGTTATCATATGAGATTTCAAATGACGAGATTGCGAAAATACCTTTTTACAAACATTGCATCGATATGGTTTTCCACCAGCGTGAAATCGCTGATGTCTTTCCAATTCAGATTTGCATTTAAAACTCTTGTCACAAAATTTGCAACAAAGTTGTTCCCTCAAATGATTTTTTTTTTTGACTGTTCAATGCTGACTTGCTTCGGAAATGTTTATAACATATATTGCACTTTGAAGTTTCTTTCTCAGTTGGTTGGATGAAAGATAACCTTTCATGATACAAATATGGAGGACATTCCTTGGTGGCTGAAGCAGTTTTTAAATCACCTTCGTTAATAATTTCACATGATTCAGGAACTTCAAGCTTCACTGGAACCTTTTCATCTTGATTCATACTGAAAGGTGAAACAATAATTAAACGTTTCTAGCAAACTGATCATGCAACTCGATAGCAAAAGAAAGGATGGGATGTGAAAAAGTATAATAAAAAGTAGTACAATATGGGGGTTTGAAACTTCTGACCCACATAAAAAAGTCTGAAAAAAAGATATTTTGACAAAACCAAATTTCCGTGAGACTATTGACCAATGTTAATTTGGCGCAACAGCAACTCAACGTGAAATAATTTTACTGCAAGACTACGTGCTGCAAACTACATACTCTCTATTTTATCTTTGTCCTCTCTTTGTCCAAAAAAGAAATGTTTTAAAATAAATTTTCGTTGCGAAACGCACTATTCTTTTAGGATACTACTACACTGCTCTGTGACGTAAGTCATCCTACTGCACCAACTCAATACATTGTTTCTTAATTCTATTTTTGTTACAGCAAGGCTTAATGCCCAGCAAGTGAAATACTTGGATTAAGTGGACAGGAAGTCAAGGAAGCCAATCTTCACGTTTACTATAAAAAAACAGCACAAACTTTCATGCGAAGAATTCAATCTTTTAGTACTGCCCCAAAAAATAAAATAAAAACTGGCTAAAAATCGCCAATGATGGAGACTCTTTATTGATGCTAAAGTATTTTGCACCCAACTGGTTTAACTAAAATCTTGACGGTATTATCATTATCAACAATGTGAAGTTGTTTGTAACGTTTCAAATTACTAAATCGAAAAAAACAAAAAACAGTTAGCTTGTCACATTTCAAATTACAAGATTGAGAAAACTATTTTTCACAAACATCACATTTATATGGTTTGTCAACAGTGTAAATTAATTTGTGCCGATTTAAATTATCTATGCGTGAAAATGGTTTATCACAAAGATCACAACTATATATGTTGTTAGAGCTTATGAAATTTCAAACTACCATATTGGAAAAATGACTTTTCACAAACATCACATTTATATGGTTTTCCACCAGCGTGAATTTACTGATGTCCTTCCAATGCAGATTTGTATTCAAAAACTGTTATCACAAAAATTGCAACAAGGTCGTTCCCTCAACTGTTGTTTTTTTGATGAGTACCGTACTCAATGCTGTCTTGTTTTGGAAATCTTTATTACATATACTGCAGTTTGGAGTTACCTTCTTAGTTGATAGGATGGGAGATAACTCTTCTTGATACAAATATGGATGACATTTCTTGAAGTCTGAAGCAGTTTTTAAATCAACTTGGTCAATAATTTCATACGATTTGCATACTTTAGGAACTTCAAGTTTCATTTGAATCTTTACATGTTGATTCATACTAAAAGGCAGCTCTATTCATCACATGTTGTCTTTTGATAACAAAGGGCCCACTGATGACTTTCATGTTCCAGTAGATATGCATTTGCAACATTTACCGTATTTATCCGTGGATAAGTCGCAAAATTTCGCACCAAATTTTGCCTAAATAGGTTGGGGTGCGACTTATGCACGAGAGTGCGACTTATACACAAGGTTCTGAACTACTGACAAACGAATGCTACAGATCGCGCATTAGCGCTGATATTAAGCGTTTGTATTTTGCGTGCGCGGATTGCGAGCATCGCATTAACATTCTCACTGCACAGCATGCATGTTTTTTTTTGGCATCAGTGAAGATGAAAACGAGTTTGAAGGCTTTTAAAATTTTGATTGTTGTTTTTCAATAAAATTTGCTAAAAAAAAATTTGTACCAGTATTTGAGCCAAATTTTGGGGTGCGACATACACGGATGTGACTTATACACGGATAAATACGGATGCAAAACTTACAGTAAAATGGTTCCTCTGATGAACAATCTAATGATTGACCAACGATGATTTCAGTTTAAAATGATTATAACATACGGTACATACCACACAATGTCATTCAGAACTTCATTCTTAGTTGATTGGATTGGCGATGATAACTCTTCCTGATGCAAACATGGAAAACATTCCTTGGTGTCTGGACCAATTTCCAAATGATCTTGGCAAATGATTCCATAAGGTTCGCATACTTCAGAAACTTCAAGCTTCACAGTGACACTTTTGTGTGGATTCATATTCAAAATTGAAGGAAACTGCAAACTGACTTAAAAACACTTATTTTATAATGAAGCAACTGAATGAAGTAATATGTTCCTGAAAATCAAACAGAACAATCATGTAAAAAGTAAAGCTAAACAGTCTAAATTGCAAGTACATAGAATCAACTTTGACAAAAACATCATATTCATTGTTAAAAATATCACATTCGTAAGAAGAGTACACTCACGTAAACAACCAAAGTCGATCATGTAACAAACATGTAAAAACTAAACACTCACAATTTTTGCTAAACGTATTCTTTTTCTAGATGAAAAACTAAATTTTCTACAAGAAAAACTAAATTGTTGAAATTGATAAGTGAATCTCATATAAGGTGTGTGATTCGTTGGTGCCGATTTAAATTACGCATGCGTGAAAATGATTTGTCACAAACATCACATTTATATGGTTTTTCACCAGAATGAGTTTGCTTATGAGATTTCATATCAGCAGATCGCGCAAATGACTTTTTATAAACATCACATTTATATGGTTTTTCACCAGAATGAGTGAGCTTATGACGTTTCAAACCACCAGATAGTGCAAATGACTTTTTACAAACATCACATTTATATATATGATTTTTCACTAGAATGAGTTAGCTTATGACGTTTCAAACTACCAGATTGTACAAATGACTTTTTACAAACATCACATTTATATGGTTTTTCACAAGCGTGAAGTAGTTTGTGCCGATTTAAGTTACATATCACTGAAAACGACTTGTCACAAATATCACATTTATGTGGTCTTTCACCAGAATGAGTTAGCTTATGACGTTTCAAACTACCAGATTGTACAAATGACTTTTTACAAACATCACATTTATATGGTTTTTCACCGGTATGAATTAGCTGATGAGATTTTAAAGTAGCAATTTGTGAAAATAACTTTTTACAAACATCACACTTATATGGCTTTTCACCAGAATGAGTTAGCTTATGAGATTTCAAATTACCAGATTGCGAAAATGACTTTTCACAATCATCACATTTATATGGTTTTTCACAAGCGTGAAGTAGTTTGTGCCGATTTAAGTTACATGTCACTGAAAACGACTTGTCACAAATATCACATTTATGTGGTCTTTCACCAGAATGAGTTAGCTTATGACGTTTCAAACTACAAGATTGTACAAATGACTTTTTACAAACATCACATTTATATGGTTTTTCACCGGTATGAATTAGCTTATGAGATTTTAAAGTACCTATTTGTGAAAATGACTTTTCACAAACATTACACTTATATGGCTTTTCACCGGAATTAGTTAGCTTATGAGATTTCAAATCACCAAATCGCAAAAATGACTTTTTACAAACATCACATTTATATGATTTTTCACCAAAATGAGTTAGCTTATGAGATTTCAAATGACCAGATTGGGCAAATGATTTTTCACAAACACTACATCGATATGGTTTTCCACCAGCGTGAAATCGCTGATGTTTTTCCAATTCAGATTTGCATTTAAAACTCTTGTCACAAAATTTGCAACAAAGTTGTTCCCTCAAATGATTTTTTTTGTGACTGTTCAATGCTGACTTGCTTTGGAAATATTTATAACATATATTGCACTTTAAAGTTTCTTTCTCAGTTGGTTGGATGAAAGAAAACATTTGATACAAATATGGAGGACATTCCTTGGTGGCTGAAGCAGTTTTTAAATCATCTTTGTTAATAATTTCACATGATTCAGGAACTTCAGGCTTCACTGGAACCTTTTCATTTTGATTCATACTAAAAGGTAAAGCAAACTGATCATGCATGTGGAAGGCAACAGAAATAATATGCAGTGATAAAGTTTAAATAAAAGTAGTATAATATCAGTATTGAGTAGGCCTTCAAGACATTTTGACAAAACCAAATTGCCGTGAGACTATGGACCATGGTTAATTTGGCGCAACAACAACTCGACGTGGAATACATTTTATCGCAAGACCACGTGCTGCAAACTACATACTCTCTATTTTATCTTTGTCCTGTCTTTGTTCGAAAAAAAAAAGTGTTGAAACGTATTCTATTTTCTTGATAAATTTTCGTTGTGAACTGCACTATAGATTCTCTTAGGACACTACCACAGTCCTCTGTGACGTAACTCATCCTACTGCACCAATTCAATACATTGTTGCCTAACTCTATTTTTGTCACATCAAAGTTTCATGCCTAGCAAGTTAAATACTTGGATTAAGTGGACTGGAGGTCAAGGAAGCCAATTTTCACGTTCACTATGGAAAACCAGCAAAAATTTTTATTCGAAGAATTTAAGCTCTTACAGTGTACAGTCCAGAAGAATAATAAAGATTGGCTAAAAATCTCCATGATGGAGACTTTTTAATAATGCTAAAGTATTTTGCACCCAACTAGTGTAACTAAAATAACTTGCCGGTTTTAGTATTATCAACAGTGTGAAGTTGTTTGTGAGTCTAGGGATGTCCAAAGTAGAATTTCGAATCCTAAAGATTCGAATCCATCCAGAATCGAATCTAAAAACTGCTTTTTTATCGGGTAATTGGATTCGGAAGTAATTCGGAGAAAGGAAAAGAATTATATTTTTGTTTTTTAAATGCTCCGCCGATCCGCAAAACGCCTGCAAGTCACGTGCGTTGTGCATGCCAATCCGTTTCTGCATGTGATTAACAGAGGTCCCGTGTGGTTACGAGGTTACGTGTGTGTGCGCGCAGAGGAAATAAACGTTCTACATTGCAATTCATCACTGTTGTGAACGATTGAGAACTTGTTAAAATGATGGCTTTGTAAAGCTTCTTTTTCATGGCGTTATGTGTATTTTCTCAATAAAAAGAAAAGGTTAAAAATTCACGCCAAAGATTCTAGAATAGGATTCGAAATTCTAGATCTGAAAATAAATTCTAGAATAGGCAATTCTTCTACTTTGGGCATCCCTGTTTGTGACGTTGCAAATTACTAAAACAAACAAAAAAACAGTTGTAACAAAAAATTTTTCTACATCCTACGACCTACATATGTTTTTACACTAGAGAGTGTTCACTGTTCACAGATGACTTTCTAGTTTGCAACTTTGCAACTCATAATCAAAGAATCGCTACAAAATGGTTCATCTGATGAACTACACAAGGGAACACAATTTTTGTTGACTTCGATCTAACAATTGTTTTTGACTAACTTTTGGGCGCTGAATCCAAAAATGACATCAGTTTTTTTCTATCACGTCACGTTTTTGAGCTAGGCACCCACCACTTTGTCTCATAACCCACAAAAAGTACAACATTTAAGACATCTGCGTTTATTGTATAAAACGTTTTAAGAACTACAAGCAACCGAAAGTAACTCCATGGTTTTCAAATAAACATTTGTACAGCTATATTCTATTTCTTAAAACGGATATTGCTTCTGCAGGACAAATAAAGAGCGACTTTTAGGGCAAAATTTACGCTTGTAGCTTTTCCTGGCATGTTCAAGCTATGGGCAGTCTCGCTTAATACTCCAGCAATAGTCAGCCAGCATATGCAAGTTTCATCTTCCCTGATATCTTTCCTCCATCACCTTCAGATCTTGGTGGAATCTTTCTCCTTGCCCATCGCTGACCGCACCTAGGTTTTCCGGGAAATTATCAAGATGGCTATGCAAAAAATGCATCTTGATGTTCATGTTGCAGCCGAGTTCTTTGTAGCTTTCCAATAGCTTCTGAATAATTTCGATATAATTCTCTGCCCGTGTATTCCCAAGAAACCCCTTGGCAAAGTTTTAAATGATAACCACGCATTTTCTTCCAATTCTGACATTGAACCACTGAAACGTTCATCTTTGATCAGTTGCCGAATTCGTGGACCATCAAATACACCAGTCTTACTTTTTTGTGTTGACCGGCCAGGAAAAGCCAAAACGAGGTAATTGAAACAGTTGCTTTCACTTTCAGTTGGCAATGCTTTAACGAATCGCTTCATTAGGCCGAGCTTTACATGGAGAGGTGGGAAAATAATTTTCTCTCTGTCAACAAGTGGCTCATGTAGAATATTGAGATCACCAGGTTTAAGGTCAGATCTCGGTAACAAAGCTGCTGTCACTTTGAAAGTACGGTAATAACGCACTTTCTATCGATCGAAAGTATGATACCTTCGCTCTTTTTCAAATTAAATTTTTCTCATTTAACTTAATCTGGATGCTAAGAGTTTCAAAGATTTTTTCCTAGTTCCAAATCTCGTGCCAAATCATTCAACTCATGTTGATGGAATACACCACGTTCTGAATCGTCTTCAATTTCAAAATCTTCATCATTAGGCCTGCCATCACTAAAACAATACATATATTGATTTCAATTTAGGATAGGCTAGGGGATCTCCTGACTAAGAAGCAGCAGGCCAGCGATTCTCCATCAAGTATCAATTAATCATTCTTTATTACAAAAATACATGGAAAATCAGCAGAGCCCTATTGGCATATGCATTTCGCTCTAACTGTAGAGCATCATTAGTGCCTTAGTCAAATAGATTTTATTTGAATAAGGCACTAATAATGCTCTACAGTTAGAGTTTAGTTTAGTTTCTATTACATATTATTATTATTATATTATTTATTGTTGTTATTGTATTAGTTACAGTTACAGTTTAGTTTCTATTTGAATAAGGCACTAATGAGTAAGGATGCTCTACAGTTAGAGCGAAATGCATATGCCAATTGGGCTTTGCTGATTTTCCATGTATTTTTGTAATAAAGAATGATTGATTCATCAGTAAAACATTCATCATGATCCAAATCTTCAAGCGTAGGTGTTTGAACGAAAACTGGAACTAGGATTTCAACTGAATGAGGCACTGGACATATAGCTGATGGAAGACTTGAATACTCAAGTTTACGTTTGTTTTTCTTTTTATACCCTGAAGTTTGCACCAAGCAAAAGTAACTGTGTAGACTAATGATCTTTGGGCTCTCGCCACAAACCATGGGTCTACCGAATGCCAATTTGTCACGTGTTCCCTTGGTCTACATCCGCAAACTCTCGATACACTGCTTGCATACCTTGTGGGGTGCCCAAGACTTATTTTGATCACCAAGTTTTATTTTTAAAATATGTGAAGTAGGCTTGTTTGACAAATGACGTCTTTTCTTTGGCTAAAAATAGTAAAACTGCTGCAAATATAGCAAAGGAATCCGGATTATTTAGACACTGACGACGAGAAACAGCAGACGCAGACAAGATAGTATTCTAACAAACAAACATGTAGTACATACATGGTTGAAAGTGGAAAGCAACTAACTTCAATTTTACCACGGTAATCTAGTTTCGTTGGATGATTGCATCCTCCTACCAAAAATGGGGAAATAGCCTAGCATCCACCGAAATCGATGCATGTGCCTTTTTTACTTAATAATTCAGTTGAACCTCCTTGTATATAACTTACTATATGATTAGCTTGTGCATTCCTTTTACGTATGGAAAAGCAACACGGCTAAACTCGTGAAAAGTTGCATATTTTGGATGTATGCTGTAGAGCAAAAACTTGACGTGATAGAAAAAAACTGGTGGCATTTTTGAAATCAGCACGCCGGAATTAGCCTAAATCAAGTGCAAAATCAAAGTCAACGAAAAAATATTTCAAAATTGTTCCCCAGTGCTATCTAATAATAATTGACCAACAATGATGAACGTTTAAAATGTTTACAGCATACCGTATATTGCCATAAAGAGTTTCATTCTCAGTTGATTGGATAGAAGATAATTCGTCTTCATACAAACATGGATGATCTTCCTTGGTGTCTACAACAGTTTCCAAATGATGTTGATCAATAATTCCGTAAGGTGTGCATACTTCAGAAACTTCAAGCTTCACAGGAATACTTTCGTGTGGATTCATATTCAAAAGTAAGGGAACAACAATGTTATTTTAAGAGGATTTATTTAAAACGAAGTAGTTGAATGAAGCAAATATTTTCTGGAAATCACAAAAAAAACATGGAAAAGTTAAAGATAAACTTTCAAATTACGAGTACGTAGAATCAACTTTGTCGAAAACATAACATTTATTATGGGTTATTCACCAGAGTAAACACTTCTAAGCCGATGCAAAAACGATTGGTCAAACAAAACACATTGGTCAAAATCATCATATTCAGATGCTTCATTGTAACAAAGTGTAACTTTTTTATGCTTTTCAAAGAAATTGAGAAAAAATGTGTTGTCCCACTTACAACACATTGGTATGATAGAATGACCTTATTATATTAGGCATAGAATAATTGACCTTATGAGGTTTCAAGTTATTAAAAACATGAAAGCGCTTTGTAGTATACATTAGATGCATATGATGTCTCACCAGAACGAGTTCCCTTATGTGTTAGCTATTCGACAGCAACGTCTACTCTATACTGATATATATATACTTGAAATTAAGCAAGAACTGAAAAATGTTATTAGAGTGTGAATACGTTTGTTTCGATTTCCATGCCAACATGTGACAAGAATCCATGCAACATTGATACAGTTCTTTACCAAAATGAGTTTATTGCATGAGTTTTAAATACATTTAAATGAGCAAGCCAATGCTTTTTCATCAGAATGAGTTACCTAACAAGTTAACAATTCAACTTCAACACTTTCGACGTCACTTAAATTAAACGTAGAAAAACACTGATAAACTGTCATTGAACTTGAAACTTGAACATTGAATCCGACAATCGGAGTGTAAAAGTGTTGCCAGATGTTTTTTTTATTTTTAGAACAAATATTATTTTGGCATTTTTAAAGAGTAGTGGTCGCCCAAAGCTTGTCCGTTTAAAACTAACCTGAAGTTTAAAGTTGCACAAGATTGAGTTAAAGTAGTTTGTAGTTGTGTAACTTTGCAATAAGAATGTTCTAAATTTATGTACCAAACTTAAATAAAACTTGCAGGTGTAAAAAAAATTATTAGAAACCAGTTAAGAACAAAAAAAATTGAGAAAATTAAAATACACCTTAGGAATAAAGAGCTTCATGTTTTAAGTGTTGAAGCCGGTAATTATTTTTCAAGTAGGCTTAATATGTTTTATGTACAAGAGAGGGTAAATTTGCCAAAAATATGATAGTTTGATAAGTGAACAATAAAATTGATTTAGATTAGTTTTAAAATATTTATTTACGGGCAAGTTTTGGGCAACTACTACTTTAAAAATGACAAAATAATATTTTTTCTACAAATATAAAAACTATCTGGCAACACTTTTACACTCCGGTTGTCGGATATTCAACCGAGTTGGCAATCCCTATAGTATGAATCCCTGAGTAAATTTTCAAGAATAAACTGAAAACGCAGTGGATATTGTACACTAAAAATCAAGTAATGCCACTTGGTGTATACTACACTAAAACCCATTTATGCAAGAAGGCCTTAGAGTTAAACTGGTGAAAGTACTACTCTACTGTAGTCTGCATATACGATGTGAAATGCAATTTAGGAGGCTATTTACCAATTACAGATTCTGGATTCTAACGCATGGCTGTTTCAGAGCATTTGCCTAAATGGCCATTGGCCATGCAATCGCTCAATTGCTCATCCATCACTATATATGATATATATAAATGATAAAAAATATTTAAACATGATGGCATAAATGCTCCTTGCCTTCAAATCGAAAGCAAATGATGCAATAATGTGATTTCTACCACGGTAGCATCAACTTGGTATAGAAATCAGTGGATGATGCAACATCCAACTTGATCTTGAAATTAATGGATGATGCAACATTCAAGCAACAACAGCCCTAGTGCATTATTTTATTGAGTTATGCAAGCATGTACTGTGAGTGAAAGGCACTTCATTCGTAAAAAGTAGTTTTGAGGTGAAATAAGCATGAATCTACCATTTTTTGCATCTTTTTTAAAAAACCCAATAAAACCCAAAAAAACCCGGGTTTCTCTCAACCCTGTAAAAAAGTATCACTGAGGACCAATGGGACATTATTATATGTCCCATGCGATATCTCCCTATATATACATTTTTTTGGATCATAGATGTTTTTTATATGACAAATGAAGTGTAAACAAACAAATTCTACTTAAATTTTTTTTTAGGATAATTAATGGTCTGCAATGGGTTAAGCATTGACCAACAATGAATACAATTATAAGGTTTGTAACAACCGCATATTGTCATTCAGAGTTTCATTCTCAGTTGTTTGCATGGGAAATAAATCTTCTCGAGGCAAATATAGATAACATTGATTGGTGGCAGAAACAATCTCCAAATGATCTTGGTCAATGATTTCATTCGTGTGGATTCATATTGAAACGTGAAGGGAACTACAAACTTATTTTGATAATACTTATCTTAATTAAAGCAACTGAATTAAGTAATATTTTCCTGAAAATCAAACAGAATCAACATGTAAAAAGTAAAGATAAACAGTCTAAACTACGAGTACGTAAAATCAACTTTGTCAAAAGCATCATATTCATTGTTATAAACATAACATTAGTAACAAGAGTTTACTCACGTAAATAACAAAAGTCGATCATATGACAAACATGTAAATACAAAACATTCACAATTAATAACACCCAAGAATATGAGGTTGTAAAAATGTTATCACCCTAATATACACAGGCCTTGACCACGTGCGAACTTATAGTCTAGTCGTAACTGGAAACCGATGTAATTTAGATATCAAAAGATAAGCTAAACGTATTCTTTTTCTCGTTGAAAAACTAAATTTTCTTGCAGAAAAACTGAATTGCTGAAATTGATAAGTGAATCTCATTATTCTCATATGAGGTGTGTGATTTGTTTGTGCCGATTTAAATTATTCATGCGTGAAAATGATTTGTTACAAACATCGCATTTGTGTAGTTTATCATAACAATGAGTTACCATATGAGATTTCAAATTACTAGATTGCAAAAACGACTTTTCACAAACCTTTCATTTATATGGCATTTCACCAGAATGAACTTGCTAGATTGTGAAAATGACTTTTCACAAATATCACATTTATATGGTTTTTCACTGGTATGAGTTATAGCTTGAGTATGGTATGAGATTTCAGATGACCAGATCGCGCAAATGACTATTCACCAAAACCACATTTATATGGCTTTTTCACCAGAATGAGTGAGCATATGACATTTCAAAATACCAGATCGTACAAATGACTTTTGACAAATATCACATTCATATGGTTTTTCACCAGAATGAATGAGCTTATGATATTTTAAAATACCAATTTGCAAAAATGACTTTTCACAAACATCACATTTATACGGTTTTTCACCAGAATGAGTGAGATTATGACATTTCAAATTACCAGATTGCGAAAAAGAGTTTCCACAAACATCACATTTATATGGTTTTTCACCAGAATGAGTGAGCTTATGACATTTCAAATCACGAGATCGTGCAAATGACTTTTTACAGACATCACATTTATATGGTTTGTCACCAGTGTGAAGTAGTTTGTGGCGATTCAAAAGATGCATATGTATGAAAATAATTCGTTACAAACATCACATTTATACGGTTTTTCACTAGTGTGAAGACGTTTGTGCCGATTTAAATTGGCTATAGGGTCATTCCATGCCAAATGAGCAAATGGGTTACACCACATGCCATAGATTTTATCGAAATTTGGCATACTTGTAGATGTCAAAGAAATATTAAGAATGCAAAAATATTTTTGGAAAATTTTAAATATTAGTAGAGTTATGGTCATTAGAAAAATCACCATTTTTGCCTGTTCCGCTTCAGTGATTTTGTCCAATTTCTTATTATCTGTCTAATTTCTTAACCTGTGATGAAACAAAATGGCTGAAAATTGCTAGACAGACATTTTAAGACCCAAGGAATCCAAAAATGTAAATTAAAACGTTGACAGAGAACTTCTTGATATGACTATAAAGGTTTCAATTTGCTACATGCATTTTTTGGAGGCCAAACTTTGGGGGCCTATAAAAAAAATGGGTATAAAAATTAAGAACTGAAATTCACATGTTTTATACTTATATCAATACTCTTTCATGTCAAATAAAAAGTATGAATTAATTTTGATAACTACTATGATAAAAGCTAAATTTTCTGACTTGCAAATTTTGTACCTTTTTACACTTGTTGTTCAAGATTTTTGTTTATGACATCACAATTTACATTATTGCTTGTTGATGACATCACAATTTACATATTGTTTGTCATGACAATTGTTATGTAGCTCATGAATGAATTGAATGCTGGTAATGCATTTAGGTTTAGTGTTCAATTTTAGGTTGTCCTATTAGTACTACATTAGTTTTACTTCTACAATAACACAATTATTCATCACAGCAATGCGACATTGCAAAAAAATGGAGAAATTATGCCATAAAATTCACTTTGCTAGAAGCATTGGGTTTGTGGACATTGGTGGACTTGCAAAAACAGATGAACATGTTTATTATGAACATTGACATTTCTCTGCTTAAGCAGATAAATGGGTTTTGAACACTTGAACAGTGGGAAAAGTATATTTCCTGGTTGCAAGATCTGTCGAGTATGTTAGGAATAATACATTACTAATAGGACAACCTAACATTGAAATCCCAATTAAAAGAGTACGGTAATTAACTCTACAAGTTACCACTAATATTACTATGGTGCATGGCCTACAACACTAAACCTAAGTGCATTATATACCAGTATTCAATTCATTGATGATCTACATAACAATTGTCATGACAAACAATAAATAATTCTATTTGAATAAGACCTTCTGATGATCCGTTAGGTGAAACAATTTGTAAAGGCTTCAGATAGTAATAACTATATTTGATTTAATTTGCTCTGCTTTGCTTTTTTGCTTAGCATTGAGCACTTTTTTGTAGTATTGATAGTTTTCATTGTTTTAACAATTGTCATGACAAACAATATGTATATAAATTGTGATGTCATCAACAAGCAATAATGGAAATTGTGATGTCATAGACAAAAATCTTGTACAATGAGTGTAAAAAGGTATAAAATTTGCTAGTCAGAAAATTTAGCTTTTATCATAGTAGTTATCAAAATTAATTCATATTTTTTATTTGACATGAAAAAGTAATTGTGTAAGTATAAAATATGTGAATTTCAGTTCTTAATTTTTATACCCATTTTTTTTATAGGCCCCCAAAGTTTGGCCTGCGAAAAATGCATGTATCAAATTGAAATCTTTATAATCTTATCAAGAAGTTCTCTGACGACTTTTTAATCTATATTTTTGGATTCCTTGGGTCTTAAAATGTCTGTCTAGCAATTTTCAGCCATATTGTATGATTGTAGGTTAAGAAATTAGAAATATGACAAGAAATTGGACAAAATCACTAAAGCGGAACAGGCAAAAATGGTGATTTTTCTAACGACCATAACTCCACCAATGTATAAAATTTTTCAAATTTTTTTTTTGCATTCTTAATATTTCTTTGACATCTACAAGTATGCCAAATTTCAATAAAATCTATGACATGTGGTGTAATTTTTCCAAAAAATTTGCTCATTTGGCATGGAATGACCCTATATGTAAATACGACTTGTCACAAATATCACATTGTTGTGGTTTTTCACCAGAATGAGTTAACTTGTGATATATCAAACTATGAGTTTGCGAAAACAACTTTGCGCAAATATCACATTTATATGATTTTTCTCCAGAATGAGTTAGCTTATGAGATTTTAAACAATCAGATCGTGTAAATGACTTTTCACAAACATCACATTTAGGCTATATGGTTTTGCACCAGCGTGAAGTAGTTTGTGCCGATTTAAGTTACATATTACTGAAAACGACTTGTCACAAACATCACATTTATATGGTTTTTCACCAGAATGACTTTGCTTATGAGATTTCAAATGACCAGATCGGGCAAATGATTTTTCACAAACATTACATCGATATGGTTTTTTACCAGCATGAGATCGCTGATGTCTTTCCACTTCAGATTTGCATTTAAAACTCTTGCCACAAAATTTGCAACAAAGTCGTTCCCTCAAGTGAATTCTTTTGTGACTGATCAATGCTGAATTGCTTCAGAAATGTTTATAACATAGGCTATATTGCACTTTAAAGTTTCTTTCTCAGTTGGTTGGATGAAAGAACACCTTTCTTGATACAAATATGGAGGACATTTCTTGGTGGCTGAAGCAGTTTTTAATTCATCTTGGTCAATAATCACAGGTTAACAAAATTCGAAAAAATTTTTTAATCGAGAATGGGAGTAACTTTTCTTAGACTACAATTTGCTGCTGATTTCAAATCTGGCGCTAGTTTTGCTCTAGCACATCAGGTTTTAAAGATATTGGTCTGAAAATTTTTGACCAGAAACGTCAATATTGCGTTCAAATACCGATTTTGTCGCTACAATTTTCAAATTTAGATTAGCTTCAGAGAGCAGAGTGTTTCAGATTTGTGCGTTGCTTTCACAGATTCAACACTATTTAGTTGCATATGTATGCATAGACACTAGAGTGCAAAAAATGCCTCTTAAACCTTGTCTGAGGTACTAAACACTTGAGCTAGCACAGTACTGAAGTGTCAGGTTTTTCAGCTCCCTATATTATATTTCAAACAGTCATGGTTGACGCTGAATGTGCGCTTCAAACAAGCTACACAAGATCAGCTTCAAAACCTTGCATACATCAAATAACCAACAAACAAAAACACAAGAAAAACGCTCAGCATGATACCAAAGATAGTGTTTAGAATGTTGCAATGACACTTAGACATTGCTGCATTAAAACCGCTGGGCATATGATTTTCGTTTAGGTGTACATGTTGGATCATCGCGATGCAGCATCCAGCAGTAATCACCCATCATCCTTTCGTTCCAGAACCCTTGATAGCGTGCTTCCATGCTTTGGATATCTTGGTGAAACCTTTCACCTTGTTCATCACTCACTGCACCAAAGTTCTCAGGAAAAAAGTCCAGGTGGGAATGAAGAAAATGAATCTTGAGGGACATGCGGCAGCCCATGTCATTGTAAGTTGAGAGCAACCTTTCAACACCTTTTCTGAAGGAAGCAGCCTTGAAATTTCCCAAAAAGTTAGAGCATAACCATTTAAAGGGTTGCCATGCTCGACATTCTGATGAAGTAAGTGATTTTTCAAAGTCAGTATCTTTTAAAACTTCTCGAATCTGTGGACCAACAAATATTCCTTCTTTAAGCTTTGCATGACTTAGTTTTGGAAATTTCTTACAGAGGTACAGAAAACCGTTTGAATTTGATTTGCCCATTGCTTTCACAAAATTCTTCATCAAGCCGAGTTTGATATGTAACGGCGGCAAAAGAATTTTGTCAGGATTAACTAGAGGAACATTTTGGACACTTTCTCTTCCAGGATTGTAGGAGCTTCTTGTTGGCCAATCCTTTTTCTGGTAGTGCTCAGTAGTAGCGCAACTATCCCACAGACACAAGAAACAACAGTACTTTGTAAATCCTCCTTGCATCCCCATTAAGATTCCAATCATTTTCTGATCTCCACAAATACTCCACTCATAATCCCTATAATTAATAGCATTGAGAAGAATTTCGATGTTTTCATAAGATTCCTTTAGGTGCACCGAGCGTGCTATGGGAATGGATGGCTTTTCATTTCCGTTATGTAAAAGAACAGCTTTCAGGCTTCTTTTCGAGGAATCGATGAAAAATCACCACTCATGAGGATTGTGAACTTCTCCCAATTTGTGAAGAAGTTCTTCAATATCATGACAAAAGCACAGGGGGCCATCAACTTTAAACAAAGCAGCAAGGTCTTTGTTTCGTTTTCTGTAATGGCTCACCGCAACACCTTCCTCAACCAGATTTCGCTCTTTTAATCTTGACGCAAGGATTTCTGACTTTTACTTTGAAAGGCCAAGGTCTCTAATCAGATCATCGAGGTGCTTCTGGGAAAATAACTGTGGCCTGCCTTCTTCTTGATACTCAGAACTTGTTGATGAGAGTTCGCTTAATGAAGCGACGTCATCACCATCATCTTCAATGGAATCTAGGCCTCCCTGTGGAGGTAAAGGTGGCGAAATGGTTTCATCATGAGGAACCGGCCGGCAAGCAGATTCCAAGTTTGGATAAGTTATTTTGTCCTTTTGCTTGAAAGAAAATCCTTTTACTTTTGTGATGCAAAAATAGCAATCTTGGTAGTGATCTTTTGGTTCTCGCCAAATCATTGGAACTGCAAATGCCATAGACAATGATCGTTTGTTCAACCAGTTATGCAAGCCATGGGCACAAGTAACGCATATTTTACGAGGAGCTCAGGTCTTGTCTAGATCACCAAGTGGACAGCCAAAATATGCCATGCATATTTTCTTGATATCTTGAGTTATATTTCTTTGCTGGATTTTGCTAGTAAATCTACCACAAATATAGCAAAAAAGATCTGGATGATTTGTGCACTTTCGTCTTGACATAGCTATTTTGAAAACAGTGCACGGTATTCTAAAATGTGGCAAACAAATGTTATTTTAGTAGGCTAGCCTGGGCTACATTGAACTCAAACTTATAAATTGATGTGAGTTGTCGTAGTGTCAATGTTGGAAGACACTAGGGTTCAGTTTCTAGTAGATGATAAACGCAAGTTTTCTAACTTGTGGATCGTCTTTCGTCTCAATCTCTCACGATCGTTCGTTCGATCGTTAGCTTCTATTACTTGATCGATTCATGCAATGTTCATATACGAAGCCGTAACATTGTACGGCTCCAGCTCATCAATTGTACGGCTTATCATTGTTTTATTATGACGTCACACTTAATTTGCGAAAAAAAAACTGCTTTACTTGCCTGTAAATGTGGCATGTCTTTAAAATTTTAAAATTGGAATATCTAGAAAACATGATGTGCTAGGAAAACAATAAAGACATTTTTGAAATCAGCGCACAAAATGCTTCTAGAATCAATCAATCACAAGCTCGATTAAAATTTGCTGTTGACCAGTGTTTTCACATGATTCAGGAACTTCAAGCTTCACTCGAACCTTTTCATCTTGATTCATACTGAAAGGTAAAACGATAATTAAACGTTTCTAGCAAACTGATCATGCAACTCGATAGTAACAGAAAAGATGGGATGTGAAAAAGTATAATAAAAAGTAGTATAATATGAGTAAGCCTACAAGACATTTTGACAAAACCAAATTTCCGTGAGACTATTGATGAAGGTTAATTTAGCGCAACAACAACACGACGTGGAATACATTTTAC
Source organism: Aplidium turbinatum (assembly GCF_918807975.1). Taxonomy (NCBI): domain Eukaryota; kingdom Metazoa; phylum Chordata; class Ascidiacea; order Aplousobranchia; family Polyclinidae; genus Aplidium; species Aplidium turbinatum. The sequence goes on along the minus strand of NC_137484.1, from coordinate 4,765,406 downwards.
CGCAAGACCACATGCTGCAAACTACGCACCGTACTCTCTATTTTATCTTTGTCCTCTCTTTGTCCGAAAAAGAAATTTTTTAAAACGTATTCTATTTTCTTGATAAATTTTCGTTGCGAACTGCACTATTCTTTTTGGACACTACTACACTGCTAACAGTGCTCTGTGACGTAAGTCATCCTACTGCACCAACTCAATACATTCTTTCCTAATTCTATTTTTGTCACATCAAGGCTTAATGCCCAGCAAGTGAAATACTCGGATTAAGTGGACAGGAAGTCAAGGAAGCCAATTTTCACATTTACTATGGAAAACCAGCACAAACTTTCATGCGAAGAATTCAATCTTTTACCGAGTACAGCCCCAAAAAATAAAATAAAAACTGGCTAAAAATCGCCAATGATAGAGACTTTTATTGATGCTAAGGTATTTTGCACCCAACTGGTTTAACTAAAATCTTGACGGTATTATCATTATCAACAGTGCGAAGTTGTCTGTGACGTTGCAAATTACTGAAACGAAAAAAAAAACAGTTAGCTTGTCACATTTCAAATTACAAGATTGAGAAAACTATTTTTCACAAACATCACATTTGTATGGTTTGTCAAAACTGTAATTAGTTTGTGCCGATTTAAATTATCTTTGCGTGAAAACGGTTTATCACAAACATCACAAGTATGTTGTTAGAGCTTATGAAACTTCAAACCACCATATTGGAAAAATGACTTTTCACAAACATCACATTTATATGGTTTTCCACCAGCGTGAATTTACTGATGTCCTTCCAATGCAGATTTGCATTCAAAAACTGTTATCACAAAAATTGCAACAAGGTTGTTCCCTCAACTGTTGTTTTTTTTATGAGTACCGTACTCAATGCTGTCTTGGTTTGGAAAGCTTTATTACATATGTACTGCAGTTTAGAGTTACTTTCTTAGTTGATAGGATGGGAGATAACTCTTCTTGATACAAATATGGATGACATTTCTCGAAGTCTGAAGCAGTTTTTAAATCATCTTGGTCAATAATTTCATACAATTTGCATACTTTAGGAACTTCAAGCTTCATTTGAATCTTTACATGTTGATTCATACTAAAAGGCAGCTCTATTCATCACATGTTGTCTTTTGATAACAAAGGGCCCACTGAGGACTTTCACGTTCCAGTAGATATGCATTTGCAACATATAATGCAAAACTTACAGTAAAACGGTTCCTCTGATGAACAAGCTAATGATTGACCACCGATGATTTCAGTTTAAAATGCTTAAACATACGGTACATACATACCACACAACGTCATTCAGAACTTCATTTTCAGTTGATTGGATTGGAGATGGTAATTCTTCCTGATGCAAACATGGATAACATTCCTTGACCTTGGTGTTTGGACCAGTTTCCAAATGATCTTGGCCAATGATTCCATAAGGTTCGCATACTTCAAAAACTTCAAGCTTCACAGGGACACTTTCGTGTGGATTCATATTCAATATTGGTAAAAACTGCAAACACCATTTTTTGTTATTCACCAGAATGAGTTAGCTTATGAGATTTTAAAGTGCCAATATGCGAAAATGACTCTTCACAAACATCACATAAATACGGTTTTTCACCACAATGAGTTAGCTTATGAGATTTCAAATTACCAGATTGCGAAAAAGACTTTTCACAAACATCACATTTATATCGTTTTTCACCAGTGTGAATTCGCTGATGTCTTTCCAATTCAGATTTCCATTTAAAAATCTTACCACAAAAATTGCAACAAGAACGCTCACTGAAGTGAATTTTTCGATGAGGATTCAATGCTGATTTGCATTGGAAATGTTCATAACATACATTGCAATTCAGAGTTTCCTTTTCAGTAGGTTGGATGAAAGACAACCCTTCTTGATACAAATATGGAGGACATTCCTTGGTGGCTGAAGCAGTTTTTAAATCATCTTGGTTTATAAGTTCACATGATTCAGGAACTTCAAGCTTCACTCGAACCTTTTCATCTTGATTCATGCTGAAAGGTAAAACGATAATTAAACGTTTCTAGCAAACTGATCATGCAACTCGATAGCAACAGAAAGGATGGGATGTGAAAAAGTATAATAAAAAGTAGTATAATATGAGTAAGCCTACAAGACATTTTGACAAAACCAAATTTCCGTGAGACTATTGACCAAGATTAATTTGGCGCAACAACAACTCGACGTGGAATACATTTTTCCGCAAAACCACGTGCTGCAAACTACATACTCTCTATTTTATCTTTGTCCAAAAAAGAAATTTTTTAAAACGTATTCTATTTTCTTGATAAATTTTCGTTGCGAACTGCACTATTCTTTTTAGACACTGCTACACTGCTCTGTGACGTAAGTCATCCTACTGCACCAACTCAATACATTCTTTCCTAATTCTATTTTTGTTACATCAAGGCTTAATGCCCAGCAAGTGAAATACTCGGATTAAGTAGACAGGAAGTCAAGGAAGCCAATTTTCACATTTACTATGGAAAACCAGCACAAACTTTCATGCGAAGAATTCAATCTTTTACCGAGTACAGCCCCAAAAAACAAAATAAAAACTGGCTAAAAATCGCCAATGATAGAGACTTTTATTGATGCTAAGGTATTTTGCACCCAACTGATTTAACTAAAATCTTGCCGTTATTATCATTAATAACAGTGCGAAGTTGTCTGTGACGTTGCAAATTACTAAAGCGAAAAAAAAAACAGTTAGCTTGTCACATTTCAAATTACAAGATTGAGAAAGCTATTTTTCACAAACATCACATTTGTATGGTTTGTCAAAAGTGTAAATTAGTTTGTGCCGATTTAAATTATCTTTGCGTGAAAACGGTTTATCACAAACATCACAAGTATGTTGTTAGAGCTTATGAAACTTCAAACCACCATATTGGAAAAATGACTTTTCACAAACATCACATTTACAGTATATGGTTTTCCACCAGCGTGAATTTACTGATGTCCTTCCAATTCAGATTTGCATTCAAAAACTGTTATCACAAAAATTGCAACAAGGTTGTTCCCTCAACTGTTGTTTTTTTGATGAGTACCGTACTCAATGCTGTCTTAGTTTGGAAAGCTTTATTACATATGTACTGCAGTTTAGAGTTACTTTCTTAGTTGATAGGATGGGAGATAACTCTTTTTGATACAAATATGGATGACATTTCTCGAAGTCTGAAGCAGTTTTTAAATCATCTTGGTCAATAATTTCATACAATTTGCATACTTTAGGAACTTCAAGCTTCATTTGAATCTTTACATGTTGATTCATACTAAAAGGCAGCTCTATTCATAACACGTTGTCTTTTGATAACAAAGGGCCCACTGATGACTTTCACGTTCCAGTAGATATGCATTTGCAACATATAATGCAAAACTTACAGTAAAACGGTTTCTCTGATGAACAAGCTAATGATTGACCAACGATGATTTCAGTTTAAAATGCTTAAACATACGGTACATACATACCAAACAACGTCATTCAGAACTTCATTTTCAGTTGATTGGATTGGAGATGGTAATTCTTCCTGATGCAAACATGGATAACATTCCTTGACCTTGGTGTTTGGACCAATTTCCAAATGATCTTGGCCAATGATTCCAAAAGGTTCGCATACTTCAGAAACTTCAAGCTTCACAGGGACACTTTCGTGTGGATTCATATTCAAAATTGGTAGAAACTGCAAACACCATTTTTGGTTTTTCACCAGAATGAGTTAGCTTATGAGATTTTAAATTACCAGATTGCAAAAATGACTTTTCACAAACATCACATTTATATCGTTTTTCACTGGAATGAGTTAGCTTATGAGATTTTAAAGTGGCAATATGCGAAAATGACTCTTCACAAACATCACATAAATATGGTTTTTCACCACAATGAGTTAGCTTATGAGATTTCAAATTACCAAATTGCGAAAAAGACTTTTCACAAACATCACATTTATATCGTTTTTCACCAGTGTGAATTCGCTGATGTCTTTCCAATTCAGATTTCCATTTAAAAATCTTACCACAAAAATTGCAACAAGAACGCTCACTGAAGTGAATTTTTCGATGAGGATTCAATGCTGATTTGCATTGGAAATGTTCATAACATACATTGCAATTCAGAGTTTCCTTTTCAGTAGGTTGGATGGAAGACAACATTTCTTGATACAAATATGGAGGACATTCCTTGGTGGCTGCAGTAGTTTTTAAATCATCTTGGTTTATAATTTCACATGATTCAGGAACTTCAAGCTTCACTCGAACTTTTTCATCTTGATTCATTCTGAAAGGTAAAATGATAATTAATTGTTTCTTGCGAACTGATCGTGCAACTCGATAACAACAGAAAGGATGGGATGTGAAAAAGTGTGGGTAAAATATTATAATATGAGCATCAAACATCTTAACAAGGCCAACTTAGCGTGAGCAAAATTCAAATGCAAAACCAAGTTTCATTTGAATTCTACCGCAAAAACAAAATTATTTTTTGTAAGATAAAACTACATTACAACAAATGAATATGATGTCTTGCTATAAGAGTTACTGCATAGTTTTGTAGCCTAAACACAAGCTGTTGCCTCCAACTTTGAAAATAATTTGAAATTTAAACGTTTTTTTACCAACACTTTTGTGTCAGCTGAAAACGAACAGTAACAAACATAGGCGTTGATTTCTTTCTTAGAAGAGAGAAATTCTGGGTGGGCAAAAGTTTTCAAACAGATTTCATTGAATGTGTATGTTCGCAAATTCGCAATGGTTAGTCTTTCTCACAAAGACTGCGTTTGCACTTTGCATCGCTGCAGCAATTTAGCTTTAATAGGTTTGATGTTTGCTTTGTTGCGCCTTGCGATCTTATGAGCGTTGCTAAACTAAACAAACTTCTTTTATGTTTTCTTTTGCGACCTAAAAAGCGCGTGACTCGTGACCTGTTATCTTTAAAGTGGCGCCTTCGGATTTGCTGCAAAATGTTTGGACAGGTGACTGGCTGACTGTGCGGATATTGCGGTTTTGTACCGTGCCAAGAGAGAGAAGAGATGAGTTCGGCAGTTTAACAGGGTATTGGCTTGATATCAAATCGTGCCCAAACGAATTGAAAGCGAAGTTCATCAAATACTTTCCAGATCTAGATGAGAAGCGTAAAACCTGGAAGTTCATCAGAAACCCGTTTCAATGCGAAGTAATTGATATTTTCGAAGAAGGACAAGAGGAGTTTCTTACAGTGGACATCTTTAATTTCGGCAGGGATTCCTTTTCTGTTGCTTTGCAATGTCCCGACGCAAGTTATATTTAGACTCAATAGCCACTGAGCAAGTGGAATACTTGAATAGAGCCTGTCATATGATAGGTTTTGTCTTTGTAAATCATGACTGAGCTGTAGCTTATTTACAAGGTATTTTACAGTTTCTTCCGTTCCACAAACATAATACTCGGTGGGATTTTCCAGCGGCTTTCCACAATAAGGATAGGTGGTAAAAGTGTAACTGTAGTTAGTTGCGTTAATCGATTTGAAGAGCATTCCATATTTAGCTGGCTTGCTTGGGTTGTATTGCTTGAAACCAATACGATTTCTCATTGGATACAATGTTTCATCCAATGCCAGAAACTCTGCTGGAATAATATGTTTGGAACAGTTATCATTGAACATTTCAAACAGTGTGAGAATAGCAGCAAATATGTCATGCTTCCATCTTGTCTGGCGAGTGGCTTGATTATCAAATGTCAAGCAAGCATGGAGAAACTTGAAGCGATTTTTGCTCATTGTTACTCCAAACCCTGGCGGTACTACTACAGGTGCGAATAATTGGTTTATTTCATGACCGTTGAGACCCAGCATACCTCGCATATAAACCAAACCAATATATGCCAATAGTTCGTTTTCATTGGTTTCTAGATCATCATCGTCTCTGCCTAAATTCATGCAACGTATTCGGTTGTTTGTGCTATCAACCATCAAGTCAATCATTGGTTGAGAAAACAATAGCTTTCATGCCTTCTCACAATTGTCTGCATGCGTTGCAGTGTCTTTGAGTCCTGGCTCTCTTCCCACAATAACACATGACCTCGCTTGGCGACCAGTTTGTTGCGGTGACTTAGTTGTCCAGCCAATTTCCTTATCTTTTTTGCTTTTGTTTTCTTTTTCTAATATTCCTACGTACGATTTATGAGCTCTAAGTACATTCACGTCATCATAGTTTTCCTCATTCAAGGCCGAAGTAATATCGTGAACTCGTCGTTTAGAAACTGCTACAGTTACTCTTCTACTACCAGCATTTGATTCCACATTACTTTGCTCTAAATTAAGCACTTCTGTCGATGGCTCATAATCTATTTCTTTATTAGACTCAGACATTAGCACATCGTTAATATTTTCCTCAAAAGAATTTTCCAGTTGTTCGACAACTTCGGTTGCAGAAAATTGTTGTCGAGCCATGTTGCGCATTTGAAGTGTGGTTGTATGTCATGCACAAATTTTTCTCACAAATAAATGTACATGTTGGGTTTTCTGAGTATTTATGTGGAAATTGGTTGCACCATACTGTTTGTAAAAACCAATTAGCCTAGAAACAATTTTAACTTTGCTGGCATTGTTATAGTACAGACAAAGGAATGAATGCAATCAATAGGTATGTTCTAAAAACAGCGATGTTTGCACAGCAGCTTGAGCGTTTCTTTTACCTAACCTAATTTTATGCTGGATGTTTGTTCTAATCATTTCTGAGGAGACTTTGTAACAATTTTATTTTGTTCAAACTGCTGTTTTGCGTGCAGAACAATAAAGAGTAAAGTTCCAAGATTACAAAACAAAGCGATGTTGACTAATCTCGATTGGGTTATTTTGTACAGCTTGATCATTGATGTTCACTACTTCATGAAACTTTATTACGTTAGGCTGCAATCCTGCTTGCATAAAAAAAAACAAAAAAAAACCGTTCTATTCAGTGTTTGTAATTTGCAAATTTATATATTAGATAACCTATTAGCATTAGACACAATATTGTAACCTCAAACTTCTATTGAAGTTTCAAACCAGGCAGCAAAATCCGTCATTTTTAAATTGATTCAACGTCGACAGACGTTTGAATCAACGTAAAAATGACAGATTTTGTTGTCTGGGAACCTCTGTCATTTTTGGTGAAAAAAGCTCCAACAGCTAATGAAACTAACTTTTTCTGTTTTTGTGTAAACTAAAATATACAGAGCATACTTGAAGACAAGTCACAAAAATGACAAGTTTGACATGAAATAAAAGTCTTCTTTTTGACCTTCGTAAAGCCATAAAAATAAACTAAAAGTATGCAGTAAAATTATGGTTACATTTAATCTTTGTATTTATTTATTATACCAACGTTATATTTCTTACATTTTTATATTATTTATCAACCATGTTGTTTATCATAAAATTTGGAGGTTTTTTTGTTCCGTAGCCTAATTTTTTACATAGGGAAATTGTTGCTAGAAACCGATTACAAAATTGTGACAAAGTTGAGTTCTAAACTTCATGCACTTTTGTTTGCGAAAACACATGTCCCACGAGATCAACTGCATTTGTTCATAAATGCCAGTCTACTTGTCATGGTTCACTGATTTTTCTGAACAATACATTGCAACACATCTGATATCAAGCAGAGCGAAGATTTGACATCGTGAATAATTTTCTTTCGACAACTGCTGACGCAAAATCCAGCAGTGGAGTTAATCCCTCTTCAATTTCACGCTGATTATTTTTTTACTAGTTTTGCAGATAATTTTGGGAGTAGGGTGTCAAAAACTGCTGATTACTAAAAAACTATATTACACAAAAATGTCATTCTTTTACTAAATCAAAGATGAATAATTTTTAGGAAAAGTCATAAAATTTCAGTTAATTTGAGCCAGTAGCTTTTATGTAATCGATGAAAGTTATAGGTATGGATGGAACCCGTCCACCCGTTAGTCCGAATAGGGTTAATTTCTCTCTATTCTTTGATTAATGCCCGACTTCTAAACTGACCCACTTAACTGTCCCAGAATTCTAATTATGTCACTCCGTGTAGTATGAAAGAGGGACCCTCATATGTTGGAAGATTTATTATTTCAGAGTGCAATCGCCATTCTTTGTTATTTAAATCATTGAACTCACATTCTGTCATTTAATACCCAGAAGACATAAATTGTTGATTTCTGGCAAATGTGTATTGTCAGCATCAATTTCAATACAGAAATCATCATCCCTGAAAATGTTACTAGCCTCTGTATTGCAAGCAGAATACCTTATTAATTTTCTTCGCTTTGTTGTTGCTTTGGATAAGATTGATTTTACTGGCATATTTAACGAAGGTAGACAGCCTGGCTTGATCCAAGACTTGTGTGATGTTCGTTGCATATCATCATAGAGAAAATGTTTTTCACATATAAAAGCTTTTCCAGACTTGACTCTTCTTTTAAATTGCACATCATATCGAAACTTGAAGATGATCTAAACATAGCATTACATGGTAGTTTCAGTTTGTTAAGAGTGAGTAGTAATTTCATGTTATTCATATTCATGTCTGTTATTATTCATATTCATAGTAAGTAATATTCATATCTGCATCTGAAGTGGTTCAGATAAAGCCTAAGGATGAAGGTATTAAAATTAGTGAACTACCGGTACATACTCTGAACCATAAAACCTCCAACTTTGTACTGATACTTTTACCAGCTAATGTATAGCATATCCCTCCAATGTTTAAAATTGAGGTTATAGAAGGGTTAAAGTTAAGACAATTATTAACTCTGTTCTTAATCTCATCCCTAACACTAGCCTGACTCAACTCCGAACCTTGCTCATTTGCAATTTGCGCACCGGTATCCAAAACCTTAAAGTGCCTCTGACAGGTAAATAAATTCGCTAAATTTACCTAAGATACCAAAGAGATGACACTAACAAACTTCCCTGACCAGCAAATAGTAAAAAATATCAACAGGCTACTAAGTTACACGCTTGCAAACTTTCGTTCACTTTCGGCGAATCTGGCACTCATTCAATTGCGAAAATAAAAACGGCAATTCCGCTGTGACGTCACCATGGGTGGGAAGGATACATTCTTTCTCTGTGGTGAGTTAGTAAGGTATGGTACGACTACTTCAAAACGTGAATGTGTGGGGCTCTATTGGTCTAAAGCATGTGCAAAATGAGAAATACCGAAAAGAAAAAGTCAACTTATTATTACTATCAGGTTTAGATCAAATAGATTGAGTTTATTTTTATCAAACAACATCTCAATTCAATTGAAATTGCAGTTTTTCTAAACTCCTGTAGGGCTACAATTTTGATAAATTTTTATTTGTCCTAATCTGGCTATAGCCATTTGCAGTGTAACAGCAGTATCTCACAAACAGTACCCTTAAGTTATGGTTGAGGTAATGCCTGCAAATTGCTGTTTATGTGACAGTGTCAGTGACAAAGACGTGTGCTATCTTTTCATGCTTTCAAACAAAACAAGGTGCTGAGAGGAAAATAGTCAAAGTTTTCTTCAAGTGTTCGAAAGTGGGATGGACCATACAAAACTAGTCCTATATGTTCTCTTCACTTTACTGGAGATGATTTTGTTAACACCACCAACCCGATTTGGATCCTCCCAGCAATGAGTGGCGTGCTGGGAACTGTAGTGTAGGTGCATGTTGCATTTGCCACAAGTGCGAGTCTATGTCCCAGCTCAATGAATGTGTAATTGTGTATGTTGCCATGAAGTGCCACAGACGAAAGAACTTTTGAAGAAAGACGCATCTAGCTGTGTTACAAATTTGACCAATTTTGAGGCACACTTACATCCTGCAGTTCTGAGGACTTTTTTTATGAGGAGCAGGAAGAACTGGAGAAAAAGCAATAAACTGAAAGGAGAAAACGGAGACCTATCAAAAGAGTAAGGATGCTACATTAGGCTAAAAATACCCTAAACGCTAAAGAATGCACACTAAAAGAAGTGATTTTATTTCCTTGCAGGCAGTAGGCTATCGGTAATTAGTCGCTTACAGGCATGTATTGGAGTGGATACTACAAGGTGGTGCTCTCGGAAGCAACAATCGAATTGTGCTGCCGTCATGCATTGTTTGGCGAATCCGAAACAATTTTCAAGTCCAGATAGCCGTTACACCGGATTTCAATGGCCAACTGAAGGCACATTATGAGAGAGAGAGAACTTTTATTTATTTATAAATAGTGATGAATGATGATGAATTAAATATGAATGATGATTCGTACGATTTCTTCATTTTTCACTTCAAGTATATTTTAGGTTTTGTAGGAACCTATCCAGTACAGTTTTATTAAACTGCAAAAAACAATAAATCTTAGAAAAAAGCAACCACTTGTACCAACTCCGACCAAACTGTGATCAATTACATCTAGAAAGCATTTGTTTCATCCGTCGCTAACGACGCCCACCCAGGATGACGTAACACCACCAAAGTCGTCCCAGAGCAATGAAATATGGAGTTTCGCCTGTGGTGGCGCTGTGGAGCAGTCGTTTTGTATAAATTTCTCCCTAACCAGTTGAGCTTCAAGGTTAAGATTAAAAAGTTTGCTAAGCATAATTCTGCGCTAGGAAATGCTTAGAAAAGTTACTATACTTGGGTCCAACCTGTCAGGGGCACTTTAAGTATACTACATTATAGGGAGCTGGCACTTTAAGTATACTACATTATAGGGAGCTGGTATACAAGTCCCCCCCAATCCCCACCCTCCCTTGGTAACTCATGACAAAGACAGGAATCGACCAAACATACAGGGTAAAACGGATGCAACCTAGTTTGTACCCTGAACAGTTCGCATAGGTGCCGGGTTTTGAAAATCGCCGGGGAGGGGCAAACTTTCTAGTCGACTGATTGCTTACATTCAAAATGCTGATGTTTGTTTGTCAGCATTGATGTTTTTTTGTGTCTATATGCCATTGTATATCGCCAAGCTTTATAATATAGGCTCAGGCCTCGAAATTCACGGCGGACATCGGACATGTCCGCCGTCACAGCATGTGATGTCCGCGGGAAGTACCATCTAGATTGGTCATATTTGTCCGCCGAGAAATACCGGAACTAGCGATACAAATCGTCATTGCATAGCACGAACAATCGTTGCAATAATATAATTTCCAGCGCATTCTAGCGCGCATCTAGAAAATGTGAATACTGTATCCCTTAGCTTCCATTCAAGGAAGAAAACTTTCGATTTTTACATTGCTTCAATGATTGATGACATTGAATCAGCGTGACAAAGGTGAATTCTTCGCTAAGAATCGATAGGAGTACAGGTACTTCTACACCAGTGGTCACCAAACTTTTTCTCTGAGGGCCGGATTGCTGCGAGATTACAGCTGCAGGCCGGATGCAAATTGCGAAAAGATATACAACTATTTAGAATCTCTACTGACTTAAATTGTCCAAATCCTTCTGCTTATGATGTCTAGTCTGGCTGGTATGATTTGCCTAAACAGAGATATCGCACTGATCAAACATTGGTGTTTTGAACAACAAAGTTTGTGATGTCATAAGAAGAAACAGTATGGAAAAATCATTATTTAGCACTGGAGATGTACCGATACCAATATTTTGGCAGATACCGATATCACTTTTTTAGGCCGATACCGATATTTTGGCCGATACTTTAGTTTAGTGTTACAAAAAGAAGCAATTTTGGTATTTGCAAGGAATTATATCAAATGGTAAGTTTGACCTTATTTGCATAAAACTATTAAAAAAAGCTTTAAATTGACACAATTTATTAAAGGTTCAAGAATTCAATCTCAACCGCATTGTTGTGTCATAAATTCAGGGGTGCAACTAGGGGGGTCGTCTAGTCGGCATGACAGCCCCCTTTAAGATTTGCAACTTCAAGAAGACGGACGACTAACTAGACTAAGACTTACCTACTACTTAATGTGTGTCAGTTCAAGCTACGTTCTATGCATACCAAACTTGTTTCACGCTCAAGTCGCACAAACCGCAATACAAAATATTAACAGACCGTCATTTATTCATGCAACAATTACCCAACAAAAAGCAGTTTTTAGATTCGATTCTGGATGGATTCGAATCTTAAGGACTCGAAATTCTACTTTGGGCATCCCTACTTAGGATGTAACCTTATACCCACAAAACGAAACTGTATCTGGCTTTAGGCTAGTCTGATTTGTAATCTTTGTATGGTCGCAACTTCACACATTCTTAAACCAATTTTATAATTTTGGTATCAAAAAGACAGCAATTAAATTTTCTTTATAATCTTGTCAAACTTGACGTGTATCCAGGCCCTAAGCTTGTGTGGACTACTTTTTAAAATGTGGGCCTGGAGAGCATACAATTTGCTGCCTAATTTCGTAAGCGCGGGAAACTTTTTTTGAGAGTGAGCGCACAGAGCGAAAAAGGTCCCTTCGCGCGTCACAGAATTGGTTCATTGCGCTATCAATTTACACTAGGCTAATATTCTAACAATCTAACTGTGATATATCCACTTCTACAAATAATTGTTAGTTTTCTCTCTCGTTGCCGACCCCACGACCCCCTTTGGTTTTTTCTAGTTGCGCCGCTGGTCATAATAGTAGGTCTTAGTAATGAAAAGCCACCGTGATTGAGGACAGGGGTATAAGGGAAGCAACATCACATCATAATTGGGGTTTCTGAAAAATTAATATTTTAGGGTTTGCGTAAACTCTCCAAGTAGGCTATCATAATTGATAAAAATTCTTGGCTATGTTGTAAATGCTTTATCAAATTCGTAGTGTTGAATGTTTTTCCATCGTTTCCACCCCTTGACACACCAGCGTGGCATAGGTCACATATAACTTTTGCTTCATCGTCTTTTGAAAGTTTGAAAAATTTCCAAACAATGCTTTTTTAATGTCCAGTAGCCATACATATAAGGAACTATTGAACACGTTACAATTTAGCACTTATAAATATTATTTAGCAATTATAGGTCGATCTCGTGTATAGGTCGAATCCCTACTTTGTAGCTGAAAATCAAAGATATTTTTCTCTCATGTACATTGTACAAGTCGAATAGCTTATTCCCGACTCTACTATTCAGTAGTTTCATCTAAATAAGTTATTGGCATGGATATATGGTGAGGAAATTTCGAAGTAGAGCGTAGAGCAACTTACGCTGCTGGAATAGTCATGAAATACAGTACTGGACAATTTATTATGGACAATTTTACAGCAAATCTCAATTTTTTTGTTTTTCCGATAACTGAGTATTCGGGAATAATTGTAATGGTGGCCCAAAGCAAAGAAGCTGCTATTCTACATAATCGGTATTCAACAGTGCCACATGTGACGTCGCAAAGGCTCGACTGAACTGCTGGCATTGTAGTAGACTTGCGCCATTGTGACGTCACAATCCAGCATTATTACATGATGTTGAATACCGATGTTGGAGAATTGCAGCTTCTTTGCTTTGAACCACCACTACATTTATTGTAGTGCTCTCAGTTATCACAAAAAGAATCTGAAATTTGCTGTAAAATTGTCCAAAAAAAATAAAATCAATAATAAATTGTCCAGTATGTTTCTCGGCAGCCGATTTGTAGCAAGAATTGACAGCGATAGACACCGTGTTTCGCCCATGAGGCTGGGCTCGTCAGTACCGCACCACTAATTCTGCCACAAAGGTATTCGACCACCGCTTTACCAGTCAGTTTAACTCTTATCTTTGTGGAAAAAAAAGAGCCAACAAAACCAGCAGGCGCCAGGGCAGAGGACATTGTGAAGAAAGGGGCGTTCTTCCCGGCTATCAGCACAAGGCTGAGCACTCACTAGTGCAGCGAGCAGTTGCGATTCGCTAACCATAACGGTGTAGCTTCCACGCTAGCCATTCAGACCATCCAATCAACAATATGTTTTTCGGCAGCCGATTTGTAGCAAGAATTGACAGCGATAGACACCGTGTTTCGCCCATGAGGCTGGGCTCGTCGGTATCGCACCACTAATTCTGCCACGAAGGTATTCGACCACCGCTTTACCAGTCAGTTTAACTCTTATCTTTGTGGAAAGAAAAGAGCCAACAAAACCAGCAGGCGCCAGGGCAGAGGACATTGTGAAGAAAGGGGCGTTCTTCCCGGCTATCAGCACAAGGCTGAGCACTCACTAGTGCAGCGAGCAGTTGCGATTTGCTAACCATAACAGTGTAGCTTCCATGCTAGCCATTCAGACCATCCAATCAACAATATGTTTCTCGGCAGCCGATTTGTAGCAAGAATTGACAGCGATAGACACCGTGTTTCGCCTATGAGGCTGGGCTCGTCAGTATCGCACCACTAATTCTGCCACATAGGTATTCGACCACCGCTTTACCAGTCAGTTTAACTCTTATCTTTGTGGAAAGAAAAGAGCCAACAAAACCAGCAGGCGCCAGGGCAGAGGACATTGTGAAGAAAGGGGCGTTCTTCCCGGCTATCAGCACAAGGCTGAGCACTCACTAGTGCTTTTACTTGTGCTGCTTTTAAAAATAGCATTTTAAAACAACACACTACAGATATTCTGGTGCCGTTTCATGAGTCACAATCCCTTGCAAGCCCAGTCTCTTGTCTAGAAACTGACAGCATTCTTCACAATGTCCTCTGCCCTGGCGCCTGCTGGTTTTGTTGGCTCTTTTCTTTCCACAAAGATAAGAGTTAAACTGACTGGTAAAGCGGTGGTCGAATACCTTTGTGGCAGAATTAGTGGTGCGATACTGACGAGCCCAGCCTCATGGGCGAAACACGGTGTCTATCGCTGTCAATGCTTGCTACAAATCGGCTGCCGAGAAACATATTGTTGATTGGATGGTCTGAATGGCTAGCGTGGAAGCTACACCGTTATGGTTAGCGAATCGCAACTGCTCGCTGCACTAGTGAGTGCTCAGCCTTGTGCTGATAGCCGGGAAGAACAGCCCCTTTCTTCACAAAATTGTCCAGTACTGTACTATTCACGGCAATAATATGTCATCATAATTTTGTTCCTTCCTCGTATGGAGAGTTGGATACAATGCGCCATTGTTCTCGACCATGAGCTGTGCATACTGCACATCCATTTAAGTTAATTTTGTCCATTTTGTGATGTTTGTTGTCCAAATCATTCTTGGTCTGCCTTTACTTCTTTTACCGTTTATCTTCCCTTCTATTAATGATCTTTGTAATGAATTTTGCCTTATTGTGTGTCCGAAATACTTCAATTTTCTTCATTTGACTGTTTGTAAGAGCATTTTGCTTGAATTGAATTTGGAGAGTACTTCATCGTTAGTGATTTTTTGTTTCCATGAAATTTTTAACATTTGCCTGTCTGTCCAGAGCTCGACGGCATCGATCCGTTTCTCCATTTTTTGTGACATTGTCCAACTAGACATTGTCCAATAATATGTAAACCAGCTAAATTAGACGCGCTATTTTCAAACGAGATCTTCAAGCTGTGAAATAAATTATGATGCAACAGAATGCATTGTTTTGTTATCAGACGTATGCGTCGGCAAAAAACTCCTAACTTCATGTTCATGACAAAAACTCAGTCAGCAAGTGAAGATTCAACGCTGGTAGACATTGAACCAATATTAAAAATAGGCTGATGTCCGCCAGCGCCAGTAATTAATTATTTATCTCGGGCGAAAAAGCTTATTCAGTAGTGCGAAGGAGAAACTGTAACTTCTGACGTGAGCGGTTGAACTCAAACAAAACTAGACCAGCAAAATGTGCTATTATGACTCCCCATGACGTTCTTGAAGCTTGAAGATACTCGCAATGTGTGAGAATTGAATCGAAAAATGATAAAAGAAAAGGTGTTTAATGGTCTTGGTCACAAATTTTGCCTGCATTAACGATGTCTCTTACCGCTATTATCACCTGGCCAACCTGACATCATTGTGTTATGCGGCCGCTAATCGACTTTAACGATCATGGAATGTTACGTAATAAGAACGATTATATCCTACACGCAAAAACAAAAATAAATCGATTTTGTCACGTGAGCTTTGCGTATTGCTCAACAAGTGCATAAAGTTTAGAATTGACAAAAAATCAATAAATTTGAAAATGAAGTTGGAATCACGGCAAATAAACGTATTCAAAACTTTTACTTCGGCCGACGCTATTTCACACTCAGTAATCTAGGTCGGCAATAATGGATGATGTCGTATGGATGAAAAACTTTTACAAGTTTTATACTCTGCTGAGATTAAAAAAAAAAGACAAATGATAAATATTGGAGAAATTGAGTCTCTTTCACAACTTAAGAATCGAACAACGCAAAACTGCTGGGACAAAACATTTTGTTTGAGTGAAAGAATCACAGCAAGCAACCAATGCCAAAAGGCACGTGCAAGAAGTCATGGGAGTGTGACGTATCAAAAATTTAAACAGGTTGTTATTTTTCTACATCAATGTGACGTTTGTTACTACTTTAAAAAATTTATATCTTTGCTTCTGTAGAAAATCCGCAGCAAGCGCCTTTTTTACATGTTTAGTATCGGCCACAGTATCTTATGATACCATACCACCGATACCGATATATCGGTACATCCATAGGCGCCGACTTTTCAAAAAACCTTGGGGGGCAAGAAAGGTGATGACGTCATAACCATAACGTTATTTTACTCAATTAAAATAGTTTTTGATTAAGCTTACTGTCTTGTTTATATTGACACCTAGGTCGCAAGCCGAATTTATTAAAACCGCTGCTTGAAACAATTAGTTTTACACATGCAGGACGCCTAGACGTAAAAAAATTGATATTGTTGGGTCATAATTGGAACAGTTGGAAAACAAGCCGATTCATTTCCTTTCCTGCGAGGGCATAACAACGATCAAGACAGTGAAGTTATCGAAATAAAACGCAAAAAATGATGATCAGCTATCAGTTTTATTAACCTCGTTTTGCTAATTACTTACCTTTAAAGCGTTAACAACGGCGAAGTGTTTTCTCTTGTTTTTTATCGAAAGTCTTTATAGTCGAATACTGTACCGTATATACTCGAGTATAGGTCGAGATGTTCGCAAGTGATGTTCACCTTAAAAAGACAGGTTGAACTTATACACGGAACAAGCTGTTTTTTCCAGGCAGTTTACATAATGAACGCATTTTTGCTGCAGGGAAATTGCTGACATAGATTACGGAAGGTGAAATGGCGTCGGCGGAAGCAAAGTTTTGAATACGTTTATTTGCAGTGATTCAACCTTAATTTTCAATTTTAATGATTTCTTGTCAATTCTAAACTTTATGCACTTGTTGAGCAATATGCAAAGCTCACGAGACAAAACAGCAGAAAGAGCTGTTGAGATCATTTTTTTTTATTTTTGCATGTAGCATATATATAATCGTTCTTATTACGTAACATTCCATGATCGTTGAAGTCGATGTCAAACCTTAGCGGCCGCATAAAACGATGATGTCAGGTTGGCTAGGTGATAATAACGGTAAAAGACGTCGCAGGCAATACCTGCGACCAAGCTCATTAAACACCTTTTCTTTTATCGGTTTTCGATTTAATTCTCACACATTGCGAACAAAACAATGCGTTCTGTTCAATCATTATTGATCTCACAGCTGGAAGACCTCGTTGAAAATAGCGCGTCTAATTTAGTTGGTTTACTTAATATTGCCGTGAATAGTTACGTGACTATTCCAACAGCGTAAGTTACACTACGATCTATTTGAAATTTCTATACCTCATGTCAATACCAATTCTTAGATGAACCATCGAATGGTAGTGTCGGGAATAAGCTATTCGACTTATACACGGGTGAAGGAAATATGACCAATTTTCAGCTCAAAAGTACGAGGTTTGACGTATACGAGATTGACCTATACTCGAGTATAGGCTACACGGTAGTGCAGGAGTGTCATATTTCATATAGATGAGTGTATATTGATGAGTGTATGAGATATATATATTTTCACAATATTTACATCAATTTGAATGTTTTGCTTCAATAAGCACGTGTTTTGCTTCAATAAGCATCAATTTGCTTATTGAAGCAAAACACGGATGACAGTTTTAAAAAATGCATTTTTTCTTAAAGCTGTATTCACGTAATTGTTCGTTGTGTCGTAGTTTCAACTCGATAAAATTTGCTAAAATTGATTTCATGTTTGAAGTCACAAAAAAAATCTAATGGATGCTTGGATAACTCGTGAAATGAGAATAAACATTCAACCTCGCATTCGCTTTTTTGCTACCACGCGTTTTGGCTTTGAAGTTGCTCCTCACGCACGGGAAGATAAGCAGTGTGTGACTGTGAACGTGCGCATCTCAGTAATTCACGTTCCAGAGAAAGCCATGCAATCAGCTGCTGTTTTGCAGTCAAGAGCAACGTTAGGCTGTTTTTCGCTTTCGGCATTCTTTAAATCCGTTTAAATGATCTAAATCTTTTTCGCAAAGTATTTTATCTTTTAAACACCACTTGTAATAGACATTTTTGTTGCCCCTCAACCATAAATTTACGGAGGGCGCCGCCCCCCAGAAGTCGGCGCGTATGGGTACATCTCTATTTAGCACTTAGCAGGACAAGCAAGTTGCGTAACAGTTGTAACGCAACTTGCTTGTCCTGCTGCAACGCAACTTGCTTGTCCCTTAACAGTTGTAGTGCAGCTGTTATTTCCGCAGCACGTAGTGGGCCGGATCAAATCAGTTAGAAAATCAGATGAAATCGGATGAAATCAGTTAGCCGTAGTTTGGTGACCCCTGTTCTACACTAATCACGCACAATTTAGTTCAAGTTTTACGTCACAATGTCTGGCTTTGATCTCCGAGTAATAATGATACGGCAAGGTTGGTCACTAAATTAGATTATACGAGTAGGCTATTACAGCAAGATGCAACAAAATTTGTTAAGTTTTAGTATTACAGTAAGAAAGAAAAGACCCAAGGAAAATTCACGTGACTTTGACACTGAAATTCACGTGACTCCAAGTGACTTTACTGAATTTTTAAAAAACCTTCTAAAACCGTATGATAGTTATAGTTCTGAAATGGCGAAGAATGATTATCAAGATAAAGTGATTAAGCATGACGATCGACGGCTAAAACTGGTGTGTCAGCTGTGAGACTTAATTTGTCCGCCGAGATAGCTGCTCAGACCGGAGACGTTTGTCCGCCGTCAACAAACACGAATTTCCAGGCCTGTAGGCTACTTCGAATTATATGCTGGTCACTTTGAACTTTAGCTCTTAATACGCGTAGATACTAAACCGAGCAAAAACAACGGCACCATGCTGGCGTTTATCAGCTACCGTACTTCTGTTTCTTTTGCTATCTTAGGTCAGGAGCAGCGCTCTTGTTGCAACAAGTAGATCTTTCAATTGAGATCGATCCGCAATGAAGGTCAAACTAACGCAAATCTGAACTTAGAAACATTTGACTTGGGATTTTTCTTAAATAATTTGCGGGGGGCAGCCACCTCAAGCTAAATTCACGGGAGGCGCCGCCCCCAGCCCCCCTGGAGTCGGCGCCTATGACAGTTTGTACCCTCAGTTCGTACTCTGAAAAGATCGAGAGAAAAAATTAAAAAAAGCGGAAGTCGCTGAATGCAGTTCTTTCCCCCTGAAAAGATCGAGAAAAAGATAGCACAAAGCCGAAGTCGCTGATTGCAGTTTCCGCTTACCCTAACCCTAACGCTAACCCTCGCTCATCGCAGTTTCCACAAACATTTTTCCGTAATTTCCGCTAACCCTAACCATAGACCAATCTATGCTCTAACCCTAACCCATCGTAGTTTCCGCAAACATTTTTCCGTAGTTTCCGCTAACTGCAGTTTCTGCTAACCGCAGTTTCCGCTAACCCTTACCCTAACTCTAACCATAGAGTAATCTATGCTCTAACCCTAACCCTCGCTGATCGCAGTTTCTGGAAACATTTTTTCACAGTTTCGGCTAACCGCAGTTTCCGCTAACCTTTACCCAAACCATAGAGTAATCTATGCTCTAACCTTAACCCTAGCTGATCACAGTTTTCGCAAACATTTTTCTGCAGCTTCCGCTTACCGGTACCCTAACTCTAACCATTGGGTAGTCTATGCTCTCTAACCCTAACTAATCGCAGTTTCCGCTAACCGTAACCCTCGAGTTTGTTTGCGGAAACTCTGATCAGCGACTTCGGCTTTGTGCTATTAAACTGCAATCGGCAACTTCGGCTTTTTTTAATTTTTTCTCTCAATCTTTTCAGGGTACAAACTAGGTTGCACCCGAGTGAAACTACTTTACCTTTGCTTTACTGTTCATACGCTTCAATCCACATGTTTTGGTCAATTCCTGTCTACATGAGTTACCAAGGGGGGGGGGAGACTTGTATACCAGCTCCCATTATAGTACTACAACTACAATACCCCTTTTACTAACAGTTGCAAACTGGCAGATACTGTAAAGCATGGGAAAAAACAGCACAAGTCATTGTAAAATCTATTAACAAAGAGTTGATTAAAGCCTAACTTTTATTGTGAGATTGTTAACCTGATGAAATCTGGCTGACCATTCCGCTGTTGATATACCAAAACGACGTTGACCATGGGGAACTTTGTACAGTTTAATCTTTCTACCAGAACAACTTCTACATCCTGGCAAGCAACAATACTTTCCTTTAGTAGACTTACAAACTACACTCGATTCAGAAGCAGACATTTCAATCCAATCTAAGTGCTAAGAGCATAAACCTAAAACAACAGTTAACTTAGTAGGCTAAAAGGTAATTAGCTTAAATAGCCTCACAGAGGCCTACAGAATTGAATTAACAAAACACAAGGTTTAGAAAAAAATCACCAGTATTTGAATGACACCTAAAATTCATTTTGACTCCATGAAAATGGGAGCAAGCAGTCAATTTGATTCCTTGCCTGCTTAACCTGGGCAGAGCCCAGTCTTGTTTTTTTTTGCTTTAAGGTTGTGTTTAATTGGATAGAATTTACTAGCATATAATGAAAGTAGACAACCCTAGGTCCTGGGTATCCTAGGTCCTTGGTCCTGGGTATGACGTTAAACTGCATCCTCAATATCAGGAGGAGAGGTAGCACCTTACTCCAGGTCTGGGCCCGTTGGCACCGGAACACGTCCCGCTGGTAGTTCTGGACCTCACTTCTGACATTGATGCCCGTGCCAGGCAGGTTGTCGGCGTAAGCGGATGATAGCTACATGCTACAACGGCTACAATGGCAACATCTTTCAAGAAGAAAAACTTAAGTCAAACCCGGGTTGGCCGAACTCGTTAGTTGTCGTGCAGAGGCAGCCGGTCATCAAGACCACTCCCGTCTTTAAATGGAGGTTGGGGGTAAGCAAGGGCATGCTCCCTGTAGAAAACCATGCACCAAAAAATCCTAATGATAAGTGTCAAAAATAGAATGGCCCCCAGTCCCCGGCAGCCCTTAAATGGGCAGGGGGTGCGAAGAATCTCCGGGTTGTCTGACATTTCTGTTAAAAATTCAGGGATACGACTAGGAAGTCTAAATGTTGGAAGTTTGCGTTGTAGAGGTACTGAGGTGAGTGAAGAGCTGAGAATGAGGAAGGTAGATGTTTGCTGTTTACAGGAAGTCCGATGGAGGAACAAAGGAGCCAGGTTTTTGGGTGTCAAAGGAAGGAGATACAAGCTGTGGTGGTCGGGCAATGATATTGGGACCGGAGGAGTTGGGATTTTGGTAAAGGAAGAGCTATATGAAAATGTTGTTGAGGTTCGTAGACAGAGTGACAGAGTAATGGCGATAGTGATGGTGGTCGAGAATGTAGTGATGAGAGTAATTTGTGCTTATGCGCCACAAAGTGGAAGATCCGATGCAGAAAAAGAAAGGTTTTATGACGAAATGGCCTATGAATGGAGCACAAGAAGTGATCAGGAAATTGTATTGGGTCTTGGGGACTTTAATGGCCACGTTGGCCAACAAATTGATGGGTTTGAAGGTGTTCATGGAGGGTTTGGCGTGGGAGAAAGAAATCGCGATGGAAGGTGACTACTTGAGTTCTGTGATGAAAAGGACCTGTGTGTTGCAAATACCTGGTTCAAGAAAGAGGAAGGACGAAAAGTGACTTTCAGTGCAGGTGGAAATAAAACCGAAATTGACTTTGGGTTGGTATGCAGGAAAAACAGAAAACTGATCAAAGATGTGAAAGCGATACCATGCGAACTTCAGCATAGGTTGGTGGTTATCGATTTGGACAAGAAAGGTCTGAAGAAAACTGTAAATAAAAAAAGGGTGATCAAAAGAAAAGTTTGGAAGTTAGAAGATGCCGACACAAGAGAAAGGTTTAAAAAGAGAGTTGAAAGTCTTGTTCACAACGATGTGAATGATGTATGGGGATCCTTCAAGAATGGAGTTCTGCAAGCTTGCGATGAAGTTTGTGGGAAAACAAAAGGCAGGATAGATCGAGGAGATACGTGGTGGTGGAATGAAGATGTGAGGGAAGTAATTGGGGAGAAAAAAGTCGCATACAAGGCTTGGTGCAGAAATAGATCAGAAGAAACTAAGCTCAAGTACAAACAATTGAAAAATCGGGCAAAGAGAATAGTTGCAAAAGCTATGAAGAAAGAAGCTGAGCAGGAATTGACCAAATTAAAAAACAATCCTAACGAAGTATATAAGTTTATGAAGGTTATGAAGCGGGATGGGAAAGATGTAGATGGTGGACGATGTATTAAAGGAAGGGATGGAAAACTTGGTTTCAGTGAGAAAGATCGTGGAAGAAATTGGAAAGAACATATGGAGATGATAATGAACGAGGAAAACGATTGGGATCAAAATGTGGAAGCCGACGTGGTAGCAGGTCCATTAAAGAGAGTTACTCGAGAGGAGGTGATGCAAGCAATAAAGAAAATGAAATCGGGGAAGGCTCCTGGACTATCTGAAGTCACTGTGGAAATGATACGCGCAAGTGGAGAGACAGGATTGAAAGTAATGCAGGAAATCAGTCAACGTGTGTTAGATGGAAAAGGAATGCCAAATGAATGGAAGATGAGTGTGGTGATACCCATCTTCAAGGGAAAGGGTGATGTAATGGATTGTGGGTCATATAGGGGAATAAAACTGTTGGAGCATGCAATGAAGGTAGTGGAAAGGGTGTTGGAGAATAGAATACGATCTGTGGTGAAGCTGGACGAGATGCAGTGTGGATTTATGCCTGGGAAGGGAACGACAGATGCTATTTTTATTTTGAGAAGGTTGCAAGAGGAATATCGGGACAAGGGTAAGAACTTGTACATGCATTTCGTGGACATGGAAAAGGCGTTTGATAGAGTTCCAAGAAGAGTGATGGAATGGGCAATGAGAAAAAAAGTAATGCCAGAAGCTCTCGTTCAAGCCGTAATGGGTCTTTACGACGGTGCAAGGACGAGAGTTCGCGTTGGATCTGCCCTCTCAGGTGAGTTTTCGGTGAAGGTCGGTGTACACCAGGATTCTGTCCTCTCTCCTCTAATCTTTGCCATTGTGATTGATGTGATTACCGAATGTGTAAGAGAAGATTCATTAATGGAGATACTGTACGCCGATGATTTGGTTTTGTTGAGTGACACAATGGAAGATCTGAGAGGGAAATTTGAGAAGTGGAAGGAGTCGTTTGAATGTAAAGGTATGCGTGTGAACATCAAAAAGACAAAGGTCGTAATAAGCGGAACGGAAGGGGAAATCACAATGAGCAAAATTGACCCATGTGGCGTCTGCGGAAGAAGAGTGATGGCAAATTCTGTTACATGTACGAAATGCAAGAAATGGGTGCATGGAAGATGTGCAAAGATGAAGAGAGTGACATGCAGATCTGGAGATGGTTTTGAATGTGAAAGATGCAAGAAGATTGAGGAAGGAATGATTGGTCCTGTTGAAAAGCTGAATGATGAAGTTGAATCAGTAAATGCCTTTTGCTATCTAGGAGATAGATTGAATGCCAGTGGTGGTTGTGAAGCGGCAGTGACTGCAAGAGGAAGGTTTGGTTGGGTGAAATTCAGAGAGTGTCGAGAGTTGTTATGTGGTAGAAGATTTCCGTTGAAAATGAGAGGAAGAATTTATACTAGTTGTGTGAGATCTGCAATGCTGTACGGAAGTGAGACATGGTGCTTACGGGAAAACGAATTGGCGATTTTAAGAAGAACTGAGAGAGCGATGGTGAGAGCAATGTGTGGTGTAAAGCTGATGGACAAAAGAAATACCGAAGAACTTATGAGCTTGCTTGGGTTGAATGAGAGTGTTGATAAGTTGGCAAAAGCGAATGGAGTGAGGTGGTATGGGCATGTTTTGAGAAGGGATGAAGATGATGTTTTGAGAAGAGCGCTGGAGTTGCGAGTGGAGGGTCGGAGAAAACAAGGAAGACCAAAGAAAACATGGAAAAAGCAAGTTGAGGAAGAAAGCAGCAAGGTGGGCTTGACAAGAGAGGACGCGTTAGACAGATCGATGTGGAGGCAGGGTGTGAAGACGATTGCGGCACTTGGAGGTGAATCCGGCCACCCTCGGTAACGGGGACATCACCGGATAAAAACTGGACTACTACTACTACTACTACAACCCAGCTTGATCAAAGACTTATTTGATGTTATCTGCATCTGAAGTGGTTTAGATGTGTCCAAAGATTGTGGACAAACATATTTAGAATAGTGAACTACATATGATACGGTAACTCAGCACAATACACCTCCAAGTTTTGTACAAGTTCTTTTACCAGCTAATGTCTAATATATTCCTCCAGTGTTAAAATTGGAATTGTAAATTGAATTAAGGTTGAGGGCCTGAGGGGTTATAGTTATCTATATTCTTATCTGTAACCTCAGCTTGACCCCATTCCTACACAAACACCATTTTTAATCAGTGACTAGCGTGCTAACTAAGAGTGCAAACTTTAGACCAGTGGTTCCCAACTGGGGGGGAATTCCCCACTAGGGGGGAATTTTGCAATTTTTAGGGGGGAATTTGATTTTAGGATTGTAAAGCTGTTTAAGCCTAGTAAGTTGGCCTAGACCAGAGCTTTAAGCAGGCGCCCTCCCGATTATTTAAGCAACACTGTGCATCGACATGGATGCAAACCATCACTTAGGCCTACTTTTTTTTCATGGTTTTCAAGAGGAAAAGTAACCAAGCTCAGAGTTAGAGCTCAGAGTCCAGAGTCCAGCTTAAATAAATTTTTGACCTTTAAATAAAATTGGAATTTGTTTCATTGCTGAATGATGACAGACGGATTAGATTCCTTGCTTATTTGGTTGATATGTTTGGTCCATTGAATAAGCTGAATCTGAAAATGCAAGGGAAAATCACCAATATACGGCATATATTCAATCGCCATCTCCGTTTAAAGCAGATTGGGCATCAACATGGGTTGTATGCATGAGCCATTAAAATATTGATACCATGTGAATTTACAAACTGTACTGCTTTCATGCTGGCTCAAGGCAGGTTGGAAGAGAGTGATTGATTTATGTCACTGTCATTAGGAGATTGTCTTAATGCACTAGAAAGCTCTGCTGTTCTGATCGCGGGGAAACTAACTTACGTTTTGTCTGGCCTCTGCCTTTGGGTGGCCCTTCCAGGAGCAGATGCCAGTACCGCTCAGCATTTAAAGATGCTTTGGAAGCTTTCACCAGCAAGCTTGATAATTGAAAGAGAAAAGTTATAATGAACAATTGAACATGTCACCATATTTAAAGAATTATCATCAGTGCTGGTTGTTGACGGCAAAGAATAAGTTTTTCTAGAGCTGGAAAAAGAATTGATTTTGTAACATCTCACAGCATTAGAACTGGAATTCATTTGATATTTTCCTGAAATTTATGACGATAAGCTTGATTTAATACGACATTCATTCACATTGTTGATAGAAAAGCTTCCCGATAAATTGCAGTTCTGCAATTCATTCTAATGAATTTTTTGAACTCAAAAGGGATTCTTGCGCAAGAGTCGACTTATTCAGAGAAAAAATCAATCACTGGATTGTGGCCATTAGTAATTCCTATCCCAAAGTGACAGAGAAAGCTATTCGAAGTATCCTTCCGTTTGTTTCCACTTATCTATGCAAATCAGGTTTTTTAACTCTTGCAGATGAAAACAAAACAGAGAAACGGATTAGACGTGGAGAAGGATATTCGTTATTCTCTTTCCAATATTCTCCCACCACATTCATGAGTTGTCGAAACAAAAAAAACACAAGCTTCACACAGACTGTTAAATGCATTGACTCTTAGGATTTTAAATGTCGTTGGCTCCAGCTCGTATCCGAGCATTGGTTTCGTTTTCAAATCGAATTTGGCTTTGGATGGTCATGTCACATATTGCTTTGGAGGCCCAGTTTATGATGGAAAAGACGTGGGCAAAAATCACATTGCATGGAGGGTGGGGGACGTGGTAGTTTTAGCTTTTCTTTTCTAGTGCTGGCCATGTCCAGTGTTTCGTTTTTCATGAGCTTTTTGTAGGCTATCCTGTATTTTTTCGTGCCTTCCCTAGTTCTTTTTCTCCAGAGTGATCTGTCACTAGCAAGTTGTTCCCATGAATCCAGATCAATGTTTGCACGGTTGAGGGAGACTTTCAGCTGGTCTTTGTATCTCATTTTTGGTATTTTTCTTTGAATAAAATACTTTTCAGCAACGTTCTTCATTAATTAAATTATTTTAGTATGAAAAGAAATATTATATACAGTCTAAAAAACTTATTACTAGTGAAAGTTTAGTTTATCTTACAAGACTTAGATTAAAATATTGATGCAAACGAGTTTTAACAAACTAAATTTATAGGGGGGGAATTTAGATTTAAATATTGACTAAAAGGGTCCATCGGATAAAAAAGGTTGGGAACCACTGCTTTAGACTAACTTAGTAAGATAATCTGGTAATAAGAAAAAAAAACCTAGGCCTATTTAGCGGTAATCTGCAAATAAGAATTTAGCCTACTTAAAGTTAAAACAACCTGCAGTTGACATGGATGCAACCTAGTTCGTACCCTGAACAGTTCGTACCCTGAAAACACCGAGAGAAAAAATTAAAAAAAGCGGAAGTCGCTGATCACAGTTTCCGCAAACATTTTAAAATTTTCCCCCTGAAAAGATCGAAAGAAAGATAGCACACAAAACTTCATTAAAAACTGACTTTAGGGGGTTGGCCCCATTTTCCAGCTGGCAACCCTCCAATTTCTGCGCGAGGGTGTAAAATTGCCCATCTGGGCAACCACTGGTCGTAGAGTCATGATACATAGCTCAAAAGCTGCCACAACATCATGTTTCTATCTGTCCTAAGAAGAAAGTTTTCTCTATTGTGAACACAAAACGAGTTATATCCAAAAAACAGTAAAACTACTATTTTTTTTCAAATTTTGGCGTTATACATTACAGCTTGCAACATACAGTGCAGTTATTTACTCTCAATAAGCTAATGTGTTATTGATAAGTTAATGTTTTATTTTTAACAGATTGTGACGCTACACCTAGTTATTTTACAAAGTGGTGTAGGATTTATTGGGTTTATAAACACAATTATGGTGAAAACTAGACGAAGTGGAGAAAAAAGAAAAATTTTGCATAGTGGCGAAACGTTTACTATAAGTTGTGAAAACTTCCCACCTGCTTTTCTGCCCACAAAACGGCAAGTGATAAAGAGAATAATCCACTTCAAGAAGTTTCGCACTGAACAAGCTGTGTCAACTGTTGCGAAAGAAATCTATGACAGATGGGTGTTTTGCAATGTCTATCCTCTGAGCCAACATACCATAACCCAAAAAAATCAATTGTTGGTCATAGATTTTAGTAAACTCGACCGGTGGCCAACAAGCAAACGTGCTAAATCGTACTAGGAAAAGCAAGCTACTTTTTTGTCAAACATTGGTCAATTCCTGTCTACATGAGTTACCAAGGGGGGGGGGGGAGACTTGTATACCAGCTCCCATTATAGTACTACAACTACAATACCTCTTTTACTAACAGTTGCAAACTGGCAGATACTGTAAAGCATGGGAAAAAACAGCACAAGTCATTGTAAAATCTATTAACAAAGAGTTGATTAAAGCCTAACTTTTATTGTGAGAGATTGCTAACCTGATGAAATCTGGCTGACCATTCCGCTGTTGATATACCAAAGCGACGTTGACCATGGGGAACTTTGTACAGTTTAATCTTGTTACCAGAACAACTTCTACATCCTGGCAAGCAACAATACCTTCCTTTAGTAGACTTACAAACTACACTCGATTCAGAAGCAGACATTTCAATCCAATCTAAGTGCTAAGAGCATAAACCTAAAACAACAGTTAACTTAGTAGGCTAAAAGGTAATTAGCTTAAATAGCCTAGGCCTACAGAATTGAATTAACAAAACACAAAGTTTAGAAAAAAATCACCAGTATTTGAATGACACCTAAAATTCATTTTGACTCCATGAAAATGGGAGCAAGCAGTCAATTTGATTCCTTGCTTGCTTAACCTGGGCAGAGCCCAGTCTTGTTTTTTTTGTTTTATTGTTGTGTTTAATTGGATGGAATTTACTGGCATATAATGAAAGTAGACAACCCAGCTTGATCCAAGACTTATTTGATGTTCCATTGAGGAGTTTTTCACGTATAAATCTTTCCAGATTTGACTTTGTTTTAAATTGTATATCATGCCAAACTTGAAGATTATCTAAATATAGCATTACATGGTAGTTTCAGTACATTAAGACAAAGTGAGTATTAATATCATATCTTCTGCATCTGAAGTGGTTTAGATTTGTCCAAAGATTGTGGACAAACATATTTAGAATAGTGAACTACATATGATACGGTAACTCAGCACCATACACCTCCAAGTTTGTACAAGTTCTTTTACCAGCTAATGTCTAGTATATTCCTCCAGTGTTAAAATTGGAATTGTAAATTGAATTAAGGTTGAGGGCCTGAGGGGTTATAGTTATCTACATTCTTATTCCTATCTGTAACCTCAGTTTGACCCCATTCCTAACCTTACACAAACCCCATTTTTAATCAGTGACTAGCGTGCTAACTATCTAAGAGTGTAAACTTAAGACTAACTTAGTAGGATAATCGGATGTGAAACCTGGACGCTAACGGCAAAAACACAAAAAAAGCTTGAAGCTGCAGAAATGTGGTTTTATCGAAGAATTCTCAAAATTCCATGGACAGCTTTTCGAACCAACAGAGCAGTTCTCCAACAGATGGGCCAGGAGCAGCAGATAATGAGATCTATAGAAATGCGGCAACTGAAGTTCTTGGGTCACATCATAAGGAAAGGCAAACTTGAAGATTTATCTTTAAGTGGAAAAATACTAGGAAAACGATCAAGAGGAGCTTAAAGATTTACATTTTTGCACAATTTTCAACCACATACCAAAAACCATGCTAAAATTTGGCAAGACGCACGAGATCGATCAAACTGGAACATCATTGTACATCGAGGGCTGTATCAGCCATGATACCTACAGAGAGAGAGTAGGATAATCTGGTACCGTAATAAGAAAAAATAGCCTAGGCATATTTAGCGGGAATCTGTAAATAAGAATTTAGCCTGTAGACTTAAAGTTAAAAACAACCTGCAGTTGACATTACTCGGCTAAGCCTGCCTATAGGCGAGTAAGAAGTGACATTGGACCCGGACATTTTTGATAACCATTTTTTGATTGCAGGAGGCTTGTTTGGTAGTCAGACCGACGATTCCAAAATTCGGCAAAAATCGGACTTGGGAACTGCCCCAAAACGGGTGGCGCCGATATCGTCCCTTGCCGATATCGTCCCACCGATATCGTCCCCTCATTTATCGGTATGCGCAATTATTTACGCGGCCAGAAAAAGCGTCACATGCGGCGGGCTGTT
The DNA here is from genome assembly GCF_918807975.1 of Aplidium turbinatum. NCBI lineage: Eukaryota > Metazoa > Chordata > Ascidiacea > Aplousobranchia > Polyclinidae > Aplidium > Aplidium turbinatum. Next base: position 4,735,674 of record NC_137484.1, on the reverse strand, counting down.
GGAATTCAACTCGAGCGTTAATGCCGATATCGTCTCTCAACGAGATTCGCGATTATTTACGCCGCCAGATAAAGCTTTATATGCAGCAGGCTGTTGGATTTCAGCTGGAGCGTTAACCTGTTAAGTGCGTAAGACGACAATTGTCGTCCGAGACAGTCGCTCTTGCTGTGCGTAAGACGACAATTGTCGTTTTCGTGATCGCAGCTATTCATGGCACTTTTAATTTCGCTTTCCTCTATTCGCTTTGTCTGGAAGGCGCAATTATGACGTGTGAAGAAACATAGATGCATTGTTTACATTACAATAACTATTGCAGCCTGATGGAAATCATTAATCCCTAAATCACTCTATTACAATATTAGGTAGCTTCTGCACTCACCTACAATATAAACACAATTGCCAGAATAAAAAGATGTATCCTAAATCGTTTCTTTTTCTGAAATGGCTTCCTTCCGGTGTATAAAATTCGAACCACATCATACGCGTTTAGACAGTGTGAAGTCATTTTGATGTAATGTTGCAAGTAGTTTCAGAAATATTTTGTTGTGTTCGAAAACATATTTTGTAACATAAGTCAACAAAACAATAGGGTTTTGTGTTGCTGCTAATGTTAGAACAAGCGTCAGAAAATCATACAGTTTGAATATTTCCAAACTAAACTTAAGTGTACTTTGTTTAGTGTCCCATAAATGCTTAGAAATTATTCTGTTCTGTGAGCTGATGTATTTTTTTTTCTTCATAATAAACAACTAGTTGAATAATTTCACAATGGTGAAAAGTATAATCACTTGAGAGTAATGCGATTACACAAGAAAATAATAGTTCAGACGGAGACTTCTCTGCAATAGTCGATGAAAAGGTAACGCAATAGACACAAAAGTAAAAACTTTAAACTCATGCACTTGTAACATCCAGGCTTGATTATTCAAATTCATTGTTAAATAACATTCCACATTGTACTATTTTGCGTCTTCAACGAGTTCAGAATGCTGCTGCTCGGCTAATTACTTTAACACGTAAACGTGAGCATATCACTCCTATACTCAAATCCCTGCATTGCCTTCCAGTATTGTATCGTATTCGCTTCAAAATATGTCTATTAATTTATAAAGTTTTCCATGGTTTTGCTCCAAACTATCTGGACACTTTGCTTGTTCATTACAAACCTGCCAGAACTTTGCGTTCTCAGCATCAATTGCTCTTGTGCAACCCTTCATGTAAGACACAATATGGAAATCGTACCTTCCCAGTTTTTGCTGCCAGTTGCTGGAACTGTTTGCCTATTTGTGTGAAAGAAGCTGAAAATTTAAATGAATTCAAAGCTCGCTTGAAAACGTTCTATTTCAATGAACATTTTGACTGAATGTACCGTATTAATTATCACCATTGTCATGTGCAGCGCCCAGGAGCATAGTTTGACTGTGGATGTGGCGCTATATAAATATTGTTATTATTATTATAAAAGGAAATTGAACAAAAGCGTATTATGATGCGTCATGGGGATTCCCCAATATCCTAGCAAGCAATAATGCGACGAAAAATACTGCGAGTGATCAAATTAAATACGCACAGTAAGGGGAGTTTCAACAAATTAATTACGCACTTAACGGGTTAATGCTCATGTGTACCAACGACGACGTTTCCTTTTGTTGGTTTTATTCCCGTAAACTATTGGTAACTTTATCATTGCTGTTGTTTTCCGACAAAGAAAAATAAATTTTATTCGACTATATTTCCAAAATAAAAGTTGATCACTCATTATGATTTTTTTCAGATGCTTGCTAGGCTGGGACTCATAGCCGTACGAGATCGAACCATTTTGGGGGGGCAGAACGTAAATTTGCCCAAATCTGCACGCTTTTATAGAAATTGCCTAAATATAATGTCACTGATCATTTGACACATAATTTTCAATAGAATTATTACTTTCTGCTTCCTGGCTTAAATCCATAACTATTGGTTGTTTTTTGTAATCAGAACACCTTTTTTTGCACACTGTACAATGTACATTCTACCTTATATCTGTACGATCTTTTTCTAGAATCCATTGCTGGTCACAGCGGTAAACCATAATCTCTTCGTGGGAAAATTGTAACATAAAGTTCCCGGATCCGTTTGTCTGCATATAGTGACCGAAAAAGAAACACTTCTTGAAACGTCTATTCAATAAGTGTATTCCTGTAAAATTAGCCCGCGGCTATCGAAATGGAGATGCAATGGCTACACCTCTAAAACTGTCACTACGATACAGATTACTTGGATAAAAGACGGAGAATTTGTCCAGTTAGCAAGCACCAAATAAACCAGTTAAATGTGCGACCGACTTCCAACAAACAACTTCGAGAATGAATCAGAAAAATTTGTGATAACTCAAAGGCACGAGAGCAGTTCGTGTGACGCAATATTTCATGTCCAAACAGGTTTCAAACTGAAACAGGTTTAAACCGGTTTGACACAGGTCTTACGATCGATGGTGCAATTTTGGCTCATGTTTTAGGAATTTCCATGACGTAATATTCAGTAGACCTGAACGGTTTCTACATGACGTTTGACCAGGCGAACAACCGTCTGGAACATAGCGGCCCCTAGTTATGACAGTCTGACATGGCATAACTAAAAAAGAATTGACGACAATTGTGAGCCAATGAATAAAAACACATGATACGGTACACAAATTGTTTGAATCACTCACGTTTAAGTTAATACGCAAATACAAAGGGCATGCGAAGAATGAACAGCAATAAGAACACGACGATACATGAAATTGGTACCATAGGTATTAGGTACACGCAAAAAATGACGCTATATACAATGGTTGCGATAATAACCGACTGTTCTGGGCTCAGACAAGTGTCGGCCACCGCAGACAAAACCAGGCTCAAACCCTAACACTTAGGTGTTCTTTACGGGGGCGAGGCACGAAATATCCCTCAACACATAGTCTACTTTCACTTTCCCCGTACTCTCATCATAGTTGCAGACGGCAACTTTAGCTCTACGAACCACAGGCTTCCCTTTCCTAATTTGTGGAACTACCTCATGCACCCTCCCAAGTTGATACTTCCCACGTTTACCAATGTCCTGGAGAGAACCTACCACTACAAGTTGACCAGGCTCCAAATTCTCGGCCATTTTTAGCCATTTTTTCCGGCCCTGAAGACCTGGCAAGTAAAAATCGATCCATTTACTCCAAAACTGATGAGAAAGTGACAAATTGAACCGATAATCCCTTCTTAATTGGTCACGATCATGTGGTTGCCCAACAGCACAGTATGGGTCTAAGTATGGGGTCAAAAGTGAGGCAGGGGTGATGACAGTAAAATCCCTAGGGTCGTCACTCAAAGGTACCAAAGGGCGTTCGTTCACGATCCGAACGGCACTGCCTGTGTACGTAAGCAGTTCAATAAAATTGGGCTTACGACTTGAAGAGTCCAAAATGTGAAAAAATGCAATTTTAAATTGTTTAACCATTGCCTCCCAGGCGCCACCTTGCTTCGAAGCATCACTAAACCCATGCAATTGATATGAAACAATATCATCCGGACTGCACACACCAGAGTTTGCAAAATACCATCTCGGTAACGAAAAATCCTTAAGCAGGTCCAAAGAGCGAAGCCACGACTCCCACTCTTTAACAAAGCTATCAGGGACCTCGGTGTCCCAATCAAACTTGTCTATCGCCGATTGCTGAAGTACTGTATAAGGCGTGCTTTTACAAAAAATGGCGCTCCAAAGCCTAGCGGATCAAAATTTTGTCCAAGCTGACTGAGCATACTTCGGCGCGTGTGTTTAGCTAAGGGCTTTAAGGAACATGCGATACGCATCTCGTCAGACTCGGTTTGCCACACACAACCCAATGTCTTCGCTGATGGCAAAGTCATATTTTCAGTCTGAAAGTCAATGTCACGAATCAAAGGTGAAAGCATCTCATTATCCAAATTTGACAAGACAATCATAGCCTCCTTGTTAGCACTCCACTTACCAAGTTTAAACCCACGGCTATCAAACAAAGCAATTGATTCATGAGTGATTTGCTGAGCTTCCTCTAAGCTATCAGCCGAAAATATAAAATCATCCATGTACATATTATTTGCAATATTGCAGAGAGTCAATTCACCAGCACTGCTGGGATTCTGCTCGATCATTTTCTTTATAGCCAAGCAAGCGATATACGGGCTACTCTTTATTCCCCAAGGGTGTACACAAAAACGAAATGGTACCATCCTACCATTTTCAAGGTCATCATCTTCAAACCACAATATACGAAACAAATCCCTTTGCGACTCAGGCAACTTTATTTGAAAGAAGCATTTAGTCACATCAGCCATGAGACCAAATCTACCAAGCCGAAATCTAGCCAAGACATCTACCAGAGGGTTTAACAAGTCAGGACCTGAAAACATTACATCATTAACACAAGTTCCTCGGAATTCAGACTTGCCATCGTAAACAATGCGCTTTTTTAATTGTGACGTAACAAAGTACGGTAAATACCATTCAAATCCCTTGACATTTCCTGCTTCACCAGTACGCTCAATATAGCCATTTGATTTAAGATCTTTCATGGTGTCAGTAAGGAAATCACGAAGTTCAGGTTGTTTTAAAGCTTTCTTCCTTAAAGCAGCAACTCTATCTGACGCCAACACAAAATTGTTAGGTAGATCAATATCTTCCTTCAACGGAACAGGTATCTCAAATCGACCATCTTTCAACTCAATATTCGGTTCAACAAGTTCTCTAGCCAACTTATCATTGCGAGACAATTCACAGGTTTCATTTTGCAACGTCAAATCCTGAATGACTTTATTCAGGTCTGTTATTTCCATATCACGAGACTCAATTTTACGCTGAAAGCCAGAGATGACATCCGACTCTGAAGACGTCTGCACTCTGCACACTTTAGCAACGCTTTCCTCTAAGGGTGACTTACCACCACAAGCCAACCAACCGAGAGGAGTGAGTAAAGCATGCGGTTCACTACGATTTTCACCAACACGTTCTTCTTTTGCACACATCAAATAAGCGTTGTCGTTGCCAATCAGTACATCTACAGTACTACAATCATTCAAATGAAACATATTCACGTCATGAAAATGACGGAAACCATTTAAATCTTGTTTATGCGGTAAAGTTTTAACATCATCAGCCCAAGCTGGGTTAACCACCGAAGTTATATCACAAAACAGTTCATCTGTCTCTAACGACTGGATGTTGAGTTTGACAAGGTCAGCACAAGTAGCTTTCTGACCAGCCAGGGTATCCATTTTAAACGACGCTTTATCGTACGGTTTAAGATCAAGTTCACACACCAAGTCACTCGAAACAAACGTCAACTGCGAACCAGGATCATGCTGACAATACACCAACTTCGATTTGCCAGTCATTGGATTCAAAACACGAGCAGCAGTAACGCGGTTAAAGGCTGCTTTAACATTTCCAATCTTAACATTACGCACAGGAACTCTGGCACGAGCATCATCTTTCCCAACCGAATCCAGAGAATCACGTGACCTCACATAAAAATCATGCAGAAGAAAATAGTGTTTCCTATCGTTGTTAGGCCCACACTTACGACAGTTATTTGCATGAACGCAATCCCTAACCATATGCTGGCGCAAACAATTCAAGCATTTGCCAGCTTTCACAATGACATCTCTCCGATCTTTAGGTGTCAAGCGCAAAAATTCTTTACAATTAGACAAAAAATGATATTCAACTTGACCACGTGACGAACAACAAATGCATGCCGGTAGGTTTTTACGTCTAGCCTCACCACCGCACGGTGCGCCAACAACAGTCGAGTACTGCGAACTCCCTGACATCACATCATCATGGGGTTTTACGGACGTCTGCCTAACCGGACATGAAGGCAATTTTCCTTTGCCAAACTTTTTAAAATGCTGCGACTCACCAGAATCGCCCATTAGCATAATGCTAAAATCAGTCGACTTATGCGTTTCCTCCCGTACTACAAATTCAAACAAACTCTGAAAGGTAGGCTCATCAGTGCCACCATACTGATCACCTAAAAAGTCAAGATAACGCTGCTTAGCGTCAAACGGGAGTCGCTTAGCCAAATCCAAAACAAAACGTCCTTCCAATTTGTCACGCTGACCATAAGCTTGCGCGTAAAGCAAACACTGCGATAATTCATCTTTAAACTCTTTCAGATCACTGGAAGAGGTCGAAGTCAATTTGCTACCATAGCGATACTTTCTAATTTCCGGTTCTGCAAAAAGACCTCCACGAACCCCAAAACGCTGGGACAAGCGAGCTAACGACATTTCTATCCTGTCTTCCTCTGACAAGCCAGGAGTGTCAGAAACCAAATTAGCAATCGTTTGAGCAGCTGTCCTAACACAAGCTGCTTTTAACAAAGTCAAACGAGTTCCTTTAAAGGGCGAAGCTGCCATTAAGGCCGTAACACGATTTTTAAAGAAGATAACTGGCATATTATTACCATCGTAACCAATCAAGGCCGCCTTATCGAAAAACGTCCTACTATTTTGGTATTCAAAAAAGCAATCTTGCTGTTGAGAACTCGATTTAGCGGGAGAAGACAAGCTATATCCCTTAAGGGGCTGAGTGGGCTCAGTCACATGCACAGCCCGACCACGATCCTCAAACACGTTAAAATCAGGAGACGCAATACGCCTCTCACAACCACCCAAATTACGTGTAGCTGGGCGATCAAAACCTAGCGGCGCAGAAAACTGTGAAGGGGGCAAAGCATTACTACTAATGGCGGCCCCGTGACCTGTACGCTCTGGGGGAGGAGTTCGGTTGTAATTCGCAGACCTTGGCTCTACAGCATTCGGAAGACCCTTAGCCGCGGCCCCGAGACCTCCTGAAACAGCTGGAAAACGTGTGGATTGCCCTGGTCCACTCACAGGTTGAACGGGCGTTTGGAAAAGGTTATGTAAATTAAACTGCGATTGATGTTCATTTCTGGAATGCCTAGAAGAGCCCTTCTTAGAGCTACGCCGGGAGCCCACCTCTGATCGATATTCAGCTAAAACTACCTCTTTACGTTGTTCAGCCCTCAACTGAGCGTCTTTGAGTGCGAACTCAGCAGCTCTCGCTTCGGCCTCCGCTCTCGCGGCGGCCTCTGCTCGTACAGCCTCAGCAGCTCTCACGGCAGCCTCAGCTCGTATGGCCTCAGCTCTCGCGATGGCCTCAGCAGCTCTCGCTTCGGCCTCAGCTTGTATCTGGAGCTCCTCTCGTCTTAGCTGCAGGTTAATTTGTGCCACTATCCGAGACGAAGTCCTAGACATCCTAGTGCTTACATTTGAGGCGCTATCCTCAGGATGTATGTCAACATCCAACATATCTGAGAACTCACTTTCTTTTTGTTCAAAGTTATTTTTTAACGAGTTAAATTCGGGGTCTACCCTATCACGAAGTTCTGCCAAGATTGCAGAGTTAAAGATTTTAGTCAAAAGAGCATGGAAATGCCGTAATTCCTCTTCTAAAGTAGATAACTTAGATCTAAAAATTAACAGTTCCTGCTTATCACTCAAAGAACCTAGGGCTACAGAAAGTTTCCCAATTTGAGTCAAAATATCCCGTCTAAGATGCCGGGCCTCTCGAACTGACTTAGCCTCATCGTTAGTGGGTCCCTCCCCAGAATGGCCTGCCCGACCGCAAAGAACATCATCAGGCTTAAACTCAGTCGAGTCTACGGCGGTCGAGTCCTTGTCGCCACCGAGTGTAGACATATTAAATGTTGGGGCTAAATTTAACAATTAAAAAATTAAGTTACACAAACACACAAAATTATTAGGCTACAGTAGTTATAAAAAACTTAACTGCAAAGACAATAAAATACAGAAAAGAATTCAAATGCACGATACCGTAGCTGTACGAGTATGAAGTCCTAAAAAGTCCACAAAACTTGTTTGGATTCTTCCACTTGAATCTACAAGCACAGATGGATTGTCTTTTAATCTTCTTTCTTGCCAATGAATGTCAAAGTTATTTTTCTTCTGTACCAAACTGAGAAGAAATGTCTTTACTTTTCTTTGCTTCTGTAAGAGTGTAGACTACCAACCAACAAATCTTCTTTTATTATTTCTTGTACTTCTAAGTAGTTCTTCTGCACTAGCTGACAACAAACACGTCGTTTATTTTTCTTGCATTAATTTCTTCTTGACCTACCAACTGACAAGAACAAGTCTTTTATTTTTATGCCTTCAAGTGCTTCTTGGCCCACCAGCTAACAAGAACTCGTCTTTTATTTTTATGCCTTCAAGTGCTTCTTGGCCCACCAGCTAACAAAAACCCGTCTTTTATTTTTATTTTTTGCTTTAATTTCTTCTTGACCTACCAACTGACAAAAATCGTCTTTTATTTTTTATGGTCACAGCGGTAAACCATAATCTCTTCGTGGGAAAATTGTAACATAAAGTTCCCGGATCCGTTTGTCTGCATATAGTGACCGAAAAAGAAACACTTCTTGAAACGTCTATTCAATAAGTGTATTCCTGTAAAATTAGCCCGCGGCTATCGAAATGGAGATGCAATGGCTACACCTCTAAAACTGTCACTACGATACAGATTACTTGGATAAAAGACGGAGAATTTGTCCAGTTAGCAAGCACCAAATAAACCAGTTAAATGTGCGACCGACTTCCAACAAACAACTTCGAGAATGAATCAGAAAAATTTGTGATAACTCAAAGGCACGAGAGCAGTTCGTGTGACGCAATATTTCATGTCCAAACAGGTTTCAAACTGAAACAGGTTTAAACCGGTTTGACACAGGTCTTACGATCGATGGTGCAATTTTGGCTCATGTTTTAGGAATTTCCATGACGTAATATTCAGTAGACCTGAACGGTTTCTACATGACGTTTGACCAGGCGAACAACCGTCTGGAACAATTGCTTATCTTAAAAATAAATTACCTATCTGTGTTAAAACACCTCATTGAGTAAGCCCATAGGCGTCGAAATAGGGTGGGCCAGGTGGGCGGCGCCCACCCGCCGTGAAACGAGGGTAGGCAAAATATGTTTCGCCCACCCTGTTTTCATGACACTTATGAAGTGTTCGTTACAATTATTTCCGTTTTTGTTAAACGCTGAATTATCCAACCAACTGCAGCGCAACTTCTTGTTTTACGCTATGTCTCTCGCTGGGTATCCGACAGAACAAAGCAATTCCGCAACAACACTGCGTTAAAAAAAAGGTGGTAGGTCTACGCACTGCATTGTTGTTGCTACGGCAACTGCCACAGGCTAGCAATTCCTGGTGAGAGAAAGCCACGTTTAATCTTTTCACCGAAATGGTCTCACTTTCGTAACGTCACAATCAAACTTCAGTTCCTGGTTAGCGTAAGGGAATATGAATACGACATCATAATGAACATTACAATAAAATAACCGATACAAACTAAAGACGTACTGAACAGGGACGCCGGAAGCGGGGGGGGGGGGGCAGGGGGGCGGATGCCCCACTGCCCTCAATTTTTCTGCAGATGGAGGGGCAGGGGGGGCAATGGTGCCCTTTTAAAGTCATGTAAGTTACTGCACATTTTGCAATATAACAATTTCTGCTATTCGCTTTTAGCTAAATTATATTCTTTCATTTTTTCCTCAAAATAATATTTACGGCACAAAATTTTGCAACAAAGGTAAGAGGCCTTAAAACTCGTTTTTTTGGCAGCCATCGTGGCCTACCGGGAGCTCCTTCTCGGCGGCCAAATCTGCGTGCTTAGAGGCCAAAATACAAAATAACGATAGCACAAGTAAATAGAATTAAACTTGCAACAATGCTAAAATGATCACTTAGCGTTGTTGAGGTCTGGGCCTGGGCGACGTCCTACAATAGAATCGTTGCACCACGCAATATAACTGCTTTATCGGGGGATTGTAATCCAGTACTGCGGGACCATCTAACGACACTCGCACAAGTGTCTCCAATGTGGCTGATTTTAAAGAAGTTTGCCACTCCCCTAGAATTCTTTGTAGCAACGAAAAACAACGTTCGACATGTGTTGACGATGACGGCAAGGTAATAAAATAAGTATTTCAATGATGTGAAGGACATTACCGGTACTTATAGAAGCATAATTTTTGCAAAATAAGAACAAAAAATGTTTTTCCCTCGGATGTCAACTAACCTAGTTCTCCTTTTTAACAACGATTCAATGTCCGACAACATCGAATCGACATAAAAACGACAATATTGCCAGCCGATGTAAATTAGCACTTCGGATTAAGACTTTGTTAAAATAAACGTCGGGAATTACAAATAAGACTTACAGCGCTGGTGATCGCAGATAGATATATTCCATCAATAAGTGTGGTGAAATGCAGACGGCAGCCCACATTATCAAGGATTGCCAGCTATACAGACCACCTCATGGTAGCCTATGGAAGGCCTAGTTTCCATCGATGACGACACCAGGCAGTGGCTAACCAACGGATGCCCTGACAGGCCTGACATATAGCGACAACACGAGAGAAGAATAACAAATATTCCCGCACAATGCAACAATGGCGATTATGACGCGCTGACCTAATTTTGCGTCCCTCTGTAGCGATCCATTATTTCATCATATAAATTCCCTTTCTTTAACTAAAATGAATCATTTCAAACCATGCGTAATTTCCTAAAGAATTGTAATTTTCCATTTAGTCTGCTCCCGAAGTAAATAAGAAAAAGGGAACACAAAATAAAATGGTTTGTTCGTCCTTTGACGAGAGCTCTATCACATCAAACCAGCTCAATTAGACAAAGAGCTCTATCAAATCGGGCTAGCTCACATCAAACCAGCTCAGTTAGACCAGTTCAGCTCTCAGAAAAACATTAAATTGATTGTTTAATTAAAATGTAATAACTCGTGATAATGTTTCACTATCCTGTAATTTCATTATTCTGTACTGTTTAAATTCAAATTGTGTTATAGACCTACAACATTATACGAACACCTTCTGATAACTTAAAATTATAATTCGAATAACAATTGTGTGGAAATCAGATAATGGAGTCAGATATATAAATTAGATAAATAGAACTTTCATCAGGCAGTCAGACAGCCTTCATCTTAATTCAACTTATAAACAAACCATTCTCATACTTAAGCTCATACTTAAATAATCTAAATAAAATATTACCACATTTTTATAAGTTACGTATAATAAATTAAATAATATATAACCACATTGGTTACCCCGCACGTAAGTAGGTTTTTAAAAATAAAAGTAAGTTTAACAAGATAACCAAAATATGGAGACTCTGGTAAGTACATTATGCTACAAAACTTTTATTTCTACGTCAATAAAAAAAAAAAACGAGCTCACAATTATTTTGTAAAAACATGTCACCTTTTATGATTTCACGCGTCGGTTTTCCAACAATTTTTCTGTAGCGTATTGTAGCCTACTTTTTAAAGCACCATGCCGGCAATTTATTGCTTGTTAAACGTAACTGATTTTTATTGTTGTTCGCTCAATAAAGCGAATCGTTCAACGGCAGACTATTCATTTCAGCAGCCGATGTCGACAATTTGATTTTATGCCGAAGCGCCATTTGCCAAAGTTAATGTTTTTTAAACGTTGCTTAGATCAGGGGTTCGCAAATACTTTTTGGTGCGACCCAAAAAGCAATCCTTCGAAGTCTTCGCGACCCAAACGTTTCGGAAACATATAATTTTGCGCAAAACACTTTGCAAATTAATATCAATTCCAATACGGCCGTCCCCACTTATTAAGGCCACATCGGGACCGGACGATTTTGGCTGCGGGAGACAATTTTCTTCCACTCCTATATCTTCAGTAATTCCGGAATGGACCAAATTGGGCTTAAAAAGCGGGTGGACCTATTAACACTGCGCTTCGTCGTCGTGCAAGCCTCTGGGGCCGAGGGTCTACTCTATCCTTTTACCAGCCCAGACTCAAGATGTTCCTGGACAACACTGGAAGGCTATTAGAGAGCAGCCAGTATTTAGTTTCATCATCCATGACACGCAGACCTTCCACTCCGTTAGGTGGCTTGAAGATGGTACAGTTATTGATGATGTGGTCTGCAGTCTCTTCCTCGGCATCACATTCACAGGAGGAGGAAGAGGCCAATTCCTCCAATGGCGCATGGTTGACCGGAAAAGCCCGACGCCCGTATGAAGACGGTTGAGGCGCACCCATGCTTGTTTTTGTAGTGTCAGGCCGATGGGGCATGTGTCGGCGTTGGGGATGAACGAATGAAGTCCGGTGGTACTTGACTTCCTTTCAGAATTCCATTTATAGTCCGCCCAAGTAGCCGCAGAGATGAAGTTCATCTGCTGCGTTGATCAGAAGTTGAGCGGCTGGCACGAATGGTTGTCTTGACTTCAGTCGACTGGGGTGCTGGTTTGGGGAAGCAGAGATCTTGTGGTGGAGAAGATGGTTAGGCTTTAGTGCCCGTCGGCTAAGAAACAGAGTGGCTTCTTCGTGACGAAGCTCAGAAAGTTGGATGCCAGCGAGAATGGCAAAATTATCCAATGGTGTGGGACGCATGCATCTGGTAACTGTGCGCAGGGCGCTGTTTATGGCAGTGCCGATGTTATGGCAGTGTGCACTGCAGCACCAAATAGGTGTACAGTACTCTGCTGAAGAGTAGACAAGAGCTAAGGCTGCTATACGCAAAGTGTCAGCCCTCGCCCCCCAGCTGTGGCCTGCCAGGCGCTTGAGTAGTGCAGCGTGGGATGTCATTTTCTTGCGCAGTGACACCAAATGGTGGCGGTATGTGTACGATTTGTCTAGTGTCATCCCAAGATATTCTGGTTTGGGGCAGAAGTGTAACAGATTGAACGATTAGGCCTATAGCGCCATCTACCATTTGTATATATGTGCGGTTACCATCATTATGACGAAATATACATTCTCACGAGTTACTGATGTATGCGCAAGACGCTAGTTTGATGAAGCTATAATTCAGTATAAGAATCAATATATCTTGAGAGATCAAGACGTTACATGGTGTCAGAACTTCCTTGAACCTACGTATTGCAAGAAGAATTATCAATAGTCGTTTTTTTAGTCTTAAAACATGGCAGATTTTAAGCAGCCTGCCCCGATGAACTTCAACAGTTCAAGCATAGCAGAAGCATGGAAAAAATGGGAGATGTCTTTTCGAACCTATTATGTAGCCGCTGAGATCAGTAAGAAGTCAGCAGAGACGCAAGTCGCAATCTTGCTACACTGTGCTGGGACTGCAGCACAAGAAATCTTTAGCAATTTTGTCTTTCCAGACAATGATGATAATGATAGCAAAGACAATTACGACCACGTACTGAGAAAATTTCGGTTATATTGTGAACCAAAGAAGAATGAAATTTTTTCCACGTACAAGTTTTGGCATAGAAATCAACTTGATGGTGAGTCTTTTGATTGTTGGATTAATGATCTCAGAACACTTGCAAATGACTGTGCATTTCATAATCAAGCTGTTAAAGAGAGAAATCTTCGTGATCAAATTGTCTGTGGTATTTCAAACCAGAGTATTAGAGAAAAGCTGATGCAAACCTCAGACTTAACGCTGGCAAAAGCCATTGATTTATGCCACGCTTATGACGCAACAAGAAGCCATTTGTTGGTCATGAATAACACACAACCACAACATATCGACAGCATTAGTAGTAAACGCCAGTCAACCATGACGAACCGCGCAGCCTCTGCGATGCAACCCGTTCCAAAGCCAAGAGACAGTTGCAGATACTGTGGTAAAGTCCACGCACCCAGAAAATGCCCTGCTTATGGTAAAACATGTCTCAACTGTGGTGTGCGTAATCATTTTAAATCGGTGCGTCGAAAGCCACCTACGAAGCCGATGCACGACATCAAAGCCGAAGAATCAGAACCAACATTTCTACAAGTTTCTACCATTGATGAACAAGAAAGCAGCACGAAAATGAAAACTCGCTTGCTTATTGGTGATCCTGATGGTCACAAATATTCTGTATTGTGTAAGCTTGACACTGGTGCAGCTGCAAATGTTATTCCTTACAATTTTTTTGCACAAATGTCCGGTCTTGAATTGCAGCAGACGAGCACCAAGCTTTGTGGTTTTGGTAATAGCGTTGTTAAGCCGCATGGCACCACCGTAATCAAATGCTATGATAAAAGCGACAATTGTTTTGACTTGTTATTTTACGTAACTGATGTCATTGATATTGCTATTCTTGGTGAACATGCATGTGCTATTTTAAACCTTGTTAAACGTATCGACGCATACACACAAAATGGCACTGGTACTATTGCAAATATTACCCATGAATATGCTGATATTTTTTCTGGCATTGGAGCTTATGATAAAGAATACCACATAATGCTCAAGCCTGATGCCAAAGCTGTAATCCAGCACCCAAGAAAAATCCCTCATGCTATAAGATCACACTTGCAAGAGCATCTTGAAAAACTTAAAACACAAAAAATCATTGCTGATGTTGATACGCCTACTGATTGGGTAAATAACCTTGTTGTAGTTGAAAAGAAAGACAAATCGTTGCGCATTTGTTTAGACCCAAAACCATTGAATACTTTTATTAAGCGTGAACGTCATAATATTCCCACACCAGCGGATGTCCAATCCCAACTGTCCGGAAAGAATTTATTTACTGTAATTGACATGAAAGACGCTTACTGGCATGTAAAGTTGACAGAAGAATCTTCGTACCTCACTACGTTTCACACCCCTTGGGGTAGAAAACGATTTCTTCGAATGCCTTTTGGACTGTCGTCCGCATCTGAAATAATGCAGAAACGAAATGAAGAGACATTTGGTGACATTGCCAATGTGCATGTCATAGCTGATGACATCATCATAGCAGCATCTTCTGAGAAAGAACATGATGAAATTCTCAAAGCTGTGCTAGACAGAGCTCGTCAAAAAGGAGTGAAGTTTAACAAAAAGAAAATCCAACTCAAAGTGAAAACTGTTGAATATATGGGTAACATTGTTTCACAAGATGGTCTGAAGCCGGAGGAAAAGAAAATTGACGCTATTGTGAACATGCCCAAGCCCACAGATGTCCATTCTTTGCAACGATTGCTAGGAATGACGAAGTTCTTATCTCAATATATACCTAATGAATCCTCCATTACAGCGCCTTTACGTGATATGTTAAAGAAAGGAGTTGAATGGAAGTGGACTGATGCTCATGACGAAGCATTAACTCATCTTAAATTACTTTTGACAAGTAAGCCAGTTTTATCGTTCTACGATGTCATGAAGCCTGTAACAATCCAGTCCGACGCTTCTCAAAAGGGACTCGGAGCGTGCTTACTTCAAGATGGAAAACCGATTGCCTATGCTTCTAGGTCCATGACTTCCGCCGAACAAAACTATGCACAAATAGAAAAAGAGATGCTCTCTATCGTTTTTGCAGCAAAAAAGTTCCATCAGTACATTTATGGAAAAGACTCTATTGTTGTTGAGTCTGATCACAAACCAATTGAATCAATTATGAAGAAGCCATTGTGCAAAGCTCCGCCTAGACTTCAACGTTTAATGCTTTGTTTGCAGCCATACGATTTAAAAATCAAATTTGTTCCAGGAAAAGAAATGTACCTAGCTGATACTTTATCACGTGCTTATCTCAATGTTGTGCCAGACAATGAATTGAATGATGACCTTGTTCGTGTAATCCACACTCTTATAACTAGCCTTCCAGTTACGCCATCTCGCATGGACGAGCTTATTGAGGCTACAGAGCGAGATGCAGGTCTAAAAAAGGTCAAAAGCTATTGCAAAAATGGATGGCCTCGTGCACAAAGAGACGTTCCAGTCGAAGCTAGAAGTTACTGGAATATGCGTGACATATTGCATGAAGCCGAACATTTAATAATGGCCAACGATCGAATCGTTGTTCCAGTCGAGTTACGATCGTTTATGTTGAATTTAATCCATGAAAGCCACTTTGGAATGGAAAAATGCAAATCCAGAGCGCAGGACTTGCTTTATTGGCCTAGGATGTTATCAGACATCGAAAACATTGTTGCAAAATGCAATGTTTGTTGTGCTCATCAACGAAACAACCAACGTGAACCGCTAGTTTCTCACGAAATTCCAGATGGACGCTTTTTAAAAATTGCTATGGACATAATGACTGTTAAAAATCGCGATTATCTTGTTGTTGTTGACTATTATTCCAAGTACCCTGAACTGCTTTCCTTAGCTGACAAGACAGCAAAGACTGTTGTAGAACAAGTTAAAAGTGTCTGTGCGAGACACGGTATTCCTGAAGAAATTGTCAGCGACAATATGCCGTTTCGAAGCAAAAAGTTTGTTGAGTTTTGTAAAGAGTATGGTGTTAAGAGTATTACCTCCAGCCCCGAATATCCTCAGAGTAATGGCCAGGCTGAACGCACTGTTCAGACGTTAAAGAAAATGCTCAAAAAAGCTTTTGATGCAGGCACTGACCCCTATTTAGCTTTGTTAGAGTACCGTAATACACCCATTGCTGGTCTTGGTTACTCACCTGCTCAAATTTTGATGAGTTGTCGTCTTCGCAGTAAATTGCCTATTGCTAACACTTTACTTGTGCCTAAAGTTGTTGATGTGTATGCTGATTTACGCAAACGTCAAAATCGCCAGAAGTCTTATTTTGATCGTCATACAAAATCCTTACCTACTTTGCAGAAAGGAGATAAAGTACGTTATAAAACACGTAATTATTGGAACAATGCTGTTGTTTCGAATGTATGCAATGAACCTCGATCTTACATTGTTCGCAATGAACGTGGACCTCTTCGACGTAATCGTAGACATCTATTGCAAATGCCCGCTGATCCGTACTGTCATGGTGATTTCAATTTTGATCCTGATGAAAACTGTATCGCAAATAATCATGACTTGAATCAAAATGTGCCTGATGTTCGAAATGAATCAAGTACTTCTCGACTTGAAAATAGGACAACGCGATCTGGCAGACAAGTTGTCACCCCACAAAGATATCATGATTGATTTATTCACCGACTTGTGACTTACAAGCATTTGTGTTACTGTTCATATTTCACGATTGTATTTTTATGCTGTGTAAATAATGTTGGCCTATTTGAAGAAGGAAGATGTAACAGATTGAACGATTAGGCCTATAGCGCCATCTACCATTTGTATATATGTGCGGTTACCATCATTATGACGAAATATACATTCTCACGAGTTACTGATGTATGCGCAAGACGCTAGTTTGATGAAGCTATAATTCAGTATAAGAATCAATATATCTTGAGAGATCAAGACGTTACAAGAAGGTCAGAGGTTTTCCATTGTTCTGAACATGTAGCCCACGATCAACTTCCCGACTGTAGGCTATAGGTGGAAAGCTGCCGCCAAAGTTTTGTTTTCGCTAAGTTTCAGTCGCCAGTTCTGGAGATAGCCTAAGCTGAGAGAGTTTTCATGCCCTGGCTCAAGCTGTCTTCCAGGCTATATATATAACCGTGGGCTTAACTACTGTACTACAATCGAAAGTATAAATTTTCTTGTAGCCTACCAAATTGTACGAAACTCAGCACATCAAAGACTATATGATTGTATTTATTTTTGCCATACAAGTTATATTTATGGTAATTTTAAACCGGTTTGCGACCCACTGTGAATGGTCTCGCGACCCAAATTTGGGTCGCGACCCAGTATTTGCGGACCCCTGGCTTAGATAAAGCCTAGTACTTGCCAACAAGTTGCCGTTACAGGGAAACATAATTATGTAATTTTTTGTAGATTTATCGCAGTGTCAAATGTTACTTAAATCCTTAGCTCATTTTAATATATTTTTTTTTATTTTTGCCTTAACCTAAACATGCAACTAGCATGCGAGATTGCCAGGTTCGAGCCTCAATCTCATTTTTATACAGTCGTACACGTGCAGGCACAGCTCTGCAAAGCGTTATGGTGTCGCTTCCAAGCAACCATCCGTGAGTTTGTGCGTCTTTTTACTCCGACAAGGAGATCTCCAAATAGGAGAAATCATTGTGAAGACTTTGCTTCACAACTTTGCCACCCTTATGTTCTCAGCTGAAGCATCAGTTTGTATAACTCTGTGGCGCAAAGACAGGGAAAACTATGCGAAGCCACCCAAAGAGGTTGTAGTTTTCGTGTGCCCCATTTTTTTTAAATATTACTAGGAGCTAACATGATTTAAGAAACGTTGTTTCTGTTTTTTGTTTGCATTGCACTACTGTGTATGCACAGTTTTTTTTTACCCTGTAATGGAACTTTTTGTGTAAGCTTGCTTGGCATTTAGCAATATCTTTTGTCTCTTGAGAAGGCAGAATCGCTGTCACGTGTGCTGGTGCTGAGATCGACAAAACAGCAATATCCATCACACTTAACTTTTACTCAGCAAAACCATCTATTGATGACGCCAGTCTCCTTCGACCCAAATGACACTGTATAATTTCTTCTATTTCTATCAAAATATGTCTGATCAACGTTTGGCAACCGTCTTGTAGCATATCGCTGAAAATCTTCAAGACAACCCATACGGTTGACTGCAAATCTTAGTGTTCAGTGTTCACGTTGCCTGAGCAGTTTTCGATGTTTTAGTTATGTTGCTGTATAACGTTTTTTTTCGTCAACAGTGCTATTATCGCCACCAATGATGTCACACGCTGTGAACAACAGTGATGGACCTTCGAACCCCAGAAATGTAGCTAAACAACAACCTCATCAATCAGTGACGTCATCCGGCGAACAGTCGATGGGCAGCTCATGTGATTAAAAGCTGCAAAACCTTGCGTTTACGTTGTATTTTAATATTGTAATTACGTAACTTTTTACTGTAGTGTTTGTGTATTTTTAACAGCGCCAAGCTGTTGTGCTGAGACGAATGGTCTTAAGGATTGTCCACTCCAGCATTCGTCCATTTGTTTATTTTGAAGTCTGCAGACTCGCAGCAATTTAGGTTATTTTTGTTTGTTCTAAATACATGTGACTGTTTAATCATCCTATGTAGTTCTTTGCAGGACAGTACAGCGTCTTCCAGTATAGCCATCTCAAGTACGCCTACTTCGGAAAGAGATGCATCTCAGCCAATTGGCAATTCTTTTTCAAGTCTCTTGTAGGCTACAAGCTGGCCAACCTGCTTTTCAAAAGCTCTGGCCTATACACTGTAGGTTATATAGCTTCATCGCAAGAAAAATGCAAATATTGCATTAATACGGAATCGTTGTCTTTTTCTCCACTGTCTGCATCTTTTCCAATGCAGATCCAGTGGTTGTCTATTTCAACCTTTCTCTCTTTATAGGTTGTCTGCTAAGCGTTTTTGTTTATTGTGTATGGTTGAATATGACTGCGAGTGGCATGCAAATGCGCGCATCTAACGGTTGGCATGGCATGTTACTAACCTATTTAACCTATGTTGGGCAAGCATGCATATGTCCACGAAACATTACTTTCCATACTGCATGAAACAACTGCATGGTTTTGAATCATGTAGCCTACTGTATCTTTTTTTATTTCCGTGTTTTGTTTGCAGTTGCTGAACGACTGTTCAGACTTATGGACATTTACGATTTTGTGAATGGTATTTAGACCTGTCGATGCCTATGTTCTTTTGTTTTAATTAGTTTTGTTTGCCTTTCAAATCGTTTCTTTACATTTTGTACAGGTCGACTTATAAACCAAGTCGCTAAATATTTCAAAGTTGAACTTGTAATCAATTTGCTTTGCCTTTCTCAGAAATCCTCATGAACAACCAAGATCAAAAACGCAAGTGTTCTGCCCTTTTCACCGCCTGCAACGAAAAAAGTGCTTCAGAGCCACTTGCAACCGACTCTCTAGCGCCTCACAGCGAATGCAAAGGCCGAATGTCAATGATCTCCAGCTGCGTTGATCTCTAGCAAACAAAAAGGAGACAAGGCTGCTGCTGCATTTGCATCAACTCAATCGGCATGGTCTGCTTTTCAACAGAAAGAGCCAGACAAACAATGAATGCCTGCTACGGTTTTCAACGGCGCTTACAAAACAATTAATGTTTCTACGAGGTGGACTCTTCAACACAGCACAAACTCAGACATTCCTTTGCGGAAGGCGGTGGAACCACGCAGAATCACTTCGCGACACGATATCACAAACACAACACCACATTATTATCATAAACACTAAACATATCTATTTCACACTATGTCTGTTACAATTGTGTTAACGTTTTAACTCCTTAAATTTGAGCTAAACTTGGTACCCATGGTTCCAATTTAGCCCAAATTTGGGGGGGCCTCTGTAGCGATCCATTATTTCATCATATAAATTCCCTTTCTTTAACTAAAATGAACCATTTCAAACCATGCGTAATTTCCTAAAGAATTGTAATTTTCCATTTAGTCTGCTCCCGAAGTAAATAAGAAAAAGGGAACACAAAATAAAATGGTTTGTTCGTCCTTTGACGAGAGCTCTATCACATCAAACCAGCTCAATTAGACACAGAGCTCTATCAAATCGGACTAGCTCACATCAAACCAGCTCAGTTAGACCAGTTCAGCTCTCAGAAAAACATTAAATTGATTGTTTAATTAAAATGTAATAACTCGTGATAATGTTTCACTATCCTGTAATTTCATTATTCTGTACTGTTTAAATTCAAATTGTGTTATAGACCTACAACATTATACGAACACCTTCTGATAACTTAAAATTATAATTCGAATAACAATTGTGTGGAAATCAGATAATGGAGTCAGATATATAAATTAGATAAATAGAACTTTCATCAGGCAGTCAGACAGCCTTCATCTTAATTCAACTTATAAACAAACTATTCTCATACTTATCCTTATACGTTAAATATAACCTAAATAATATATAACCACAACTCTTTGATGCTACATATTTTCGACAGTTAATCCACGATCATTGTACTGCGAAATTAAATAATTGGCTACAAGAGACCGGTGGCCAAACTTGGCCGATTTGAGGAAGTAGCACTGGCGGTCATTCAAGCACTACTTAGCAGCCATGGCCGCCGGCTGCTTTAAGGCTTGGCAGTAGGTTACATCATTATAACATAGTGTGATGCCCTTCTTTGTATACCGGACACTTTTTGTTTTGTTTTATTATCTTTATCCTGCATTGCTGGAAAGCGGACTTGAGCGCTATGCATCGGTGTACGCCTTCCGACGTACACCTGACCCACGCTGCAGCCGACGGCAATGTCTGTTTCCGGTTGTCTACTCTACTTATGACTGAAATTTGGTACTACCCATTACTCGAAATCGATCACTGAGTAGAGGCAATCATCGTAAAGTTTCTTGTCCAGAGAAACAACAGCAAGTGTGGGTGGCTGGAGTCGAACATGCAGGCTCTCGACTGCGAGCCCAACGCGCTAACCACTCGGCCACTGCTGCCGAGTGACTTGTAGGCCATCATTACTCTTGTACACTAATCATTACACTTGTAGGCTATCATTACTCAATACATAGTGAGCTGATAGATTAGCATTATCGCTATATCTTATCTTCAAACTTGAAAAAAAATTGGCCTTTTACTAAACAAAAGTGCCCTTTTTTCGTAATCTTGCCCCCCCAGTCAAAAATTGTTCCGGCGCCCCTGGTACTGAAACAATCGCTTTTTATAAATCTTTCATCACAAACTTGTTGCTGAGTATAAATTGTAGCACCGCGCGATGTTGTCATTTCAATATTGAAATGTTAAACATGAAGCAAAGTCAACCATCTATTCGCGGATTCTTAAAACCAGCTAGTGTTCGGCGATATTGAAAAAAAATACTCGATATTTCTGTTCTAATTAAGAAAAAAGTTTCTCAGTCTTCGAAATTAGTGTCGGCAATTGCTGAGGTGATTGCCGACACAGATGCATGAATGGCGCATTAGCGTCGGCAATAAAAATGCCGAGGCCACACGAGCGCTTGTAAGGTTAGTGTTAGACATTCCTCCCAGTCGTTGTGCCACAGCCACAGATTTGATTAGTCAACACCCTTAGTCAACACCTTGATGGAGCTCTGCGAAAGAGGCGTGTGGATGGGTATCAAAGCACGAAAGCAGCAAAACGTGGACGCTTCATTGCGAACCGCGAAGACAATGTAGATTTACAGCCAAGCGATGAGCCTCTTGATGTTTCTGATTTCAGTGATGACACGACAACCTCATCCTCCGATACAGCATCTGATGATTCCGATTCTGACAGCTAGTTCTTTATCAAACAGACTTTGTGTTGCTTGCAGTATCCCAATTGTGCCCAAATTAGTTAGTGGATGTCAGGGATTCATACTATAGGGATCGCCAACTCAGTTGAATATCCGACAACCGGAGTGTAAAAGTGTTGCCAGATAGTTTTTATATTTTTAGAAAAAATATTATTTTGGCATTTTTAAAGTAGTAGTTGCCCAAAACTTGCCCGTAAATAAATATTTTAAAACTAATCTAAAGCAATTTTATTGTTCACTTATCAAACTATCATATTTTTGGCAAATTTACCCTCTCTTGTACATAAAACATATTAAGCCTACTTGAAAAATAATTACCGGCTTCAACACTTAAAACATGAAGCTCTTTATTCCTGAGGTGTATTTTAATTTTCTCAATTTTTTTTGTTCTTAACTGGTTTCTAATAATTTATTTTACACCTGCAAGTTTTATTTAAGTTTGATACATAAATTTAGAACATTCTTATTGCAAAGTTACACAACTACAAACTACTTTAACTCAATCTTGTGCAACTTTAAACTTCAGGTTAGTTTTAAACGGACAAGCTTTGGGCGACCACTACTCTTTAAAAATGCCAAAATAATATTTGTTTTAAAAATATAAAATACATCTGGCAACACTTTTACACTCCGATTGTCGGATTTTCAGCCGAGTTGGCGATTCCTATACTATGAATCCCTGGTGGATGTTAGTGGATACGTAAATCGAGGCAATCTTCTCGCAGGGAGCTATTAATTTGTTACCAGTACCTGGTTGAGCAATTAACATTATTTTATGATAATTCAACGTCGCTACGCTATTTTATGGCTATTCAATGGCTTATGGCTATTTTATGGCTATTCAACGTCTCGCTTTATCGCTACTTTTGGTATTATTAGATACAGTAGATTACCGGGACGCGCAACTCCGTTGTTCCGCCAACATTAGAAGGGTAAATTGCCAATTTGACATTTTTTTCACGCTTTGCTGCTGGCTTGCTTTCAACTAAAAATTTTAAATTACTTCAAAACCAACTTCACTCTTTTTATATAACCCATAAAAAATACATTATTTTGTAAATAAAAAAAAATTACCCTTCTAATGTTGCGGATGAACGAAAAGCGGATGTAGTTAACCATCCCGGTAATCTACTGTCCCTAATTATTAGAAAAGATGTACTATCCAGAATACAAACCAACATGGAAATTCTACAAACAATTAAATCAAGAAAATTGAAATATTTTGGCCACATGATTCGCAATAATTCTATTCAAAGACAACAACGAGGAGGAAAAATGAACGGCAAACAAAATAGGGGCAGACCACCAAGAATTTGGACTAATGAAATTGAAGACTGGTCAGGACTTAATTACAAAACTGCAGTAAAAATATCTCACAACAGAGAAACTTGGCGTCTCATTGCCTCCAACCCTCGACGAGAGGAAAGAACTTAATGATGATGATGATGGTTGACGTGTTATTGCTTTAAGTTGCATTGTAATTTACGTTGTTGCTGATTGCTTCGTTGCTGATTACTTTGTTACGTTGCCTTAAGTTCCTTTGTCGTTTTTACTGGTGTTTATTTTCAGTCTCAATTCAGTTTGCAGTTTATGTCGTCAGAACAACCTAGTTGCATTTTAGCGTAATAAACTTCTTAATAGAGGAATTGTAGATGGTTTCACTACATTTTATTACGCTAATAAAGTATGGATCTAAAAGACTTGCGCCCTAGACTCTTAGCTGCGGACCCGCAAAGTAAAGACGCTAAACGACAATGGGTGCATTGGTACAAGTCTTTTACAATTTATCTAGAAAAGCTCGGAGAAGTTTCAGCTGAAGACAAGTTGAATTTGCTTATAAATCATATAGACGCTTCAATATATGAACTGGTGTGTGAGACAACAAATTATGATGAAGCTATCGAACAACTGAAGCGCCTTTTTGAAAAGGTTTCTAACCCCATGTTTTCTCGATTTGTTTTAAAAACTAGGAAGCAGAAGCCAGACGAATCACTAGACGAGTACATGCAGACCTTAAAGCGATTGAGCCTCTCCTGTGACTTTCGGGCCGTATCGGCAGTTGCGCATAAAGAGGAAGCTATACGTGACTCGTTTATCGCTGGGATTTCGTCAAATCACATTAAACAACGCTTGCTAGAGGACAAAAATGCTTCGCTACAACACACTTTTGATAAAGCTCGATCCTTAGATGATGCCCAAACGTTTTGCAATCGTGTCGAAATGACTGCGAGCCAGACTCCGTCTTCCTTTGATTGTGGCGCAACAGCTTTTGAAACACGTCCTACCTTTAAAATTGAAGATTCTTCAGATAAGGAAGAAAGCTCAGATGTTAGCGCCGCGTTGGTTGAAAAGTGTAACTATTGCGGAAATAGGCGACATAGTAGAAGATATTGCCCTGCTCGTGAAGTTATTTGTTTCAAATGTTCTAAAAAAGGTCATTTCTCAAAAGTTTGTCGTCTTTCCAGGGTAAATCGAAAACCTATTTATTCATCTGCTTCTACTCCACGAGATGTCATTACGAATATGACAACCGAATCTTTCGACACCCACGCAAAGGTCAACGTCCCTGTTACAGTTAACGGAGTTCAAGCCAATGCTCTCATCGACACTGGCTCTACCCTTTGTCACATGAGCGACCGTTTAAGAAAGCGTCTAAAACTAAATCTTGAAGAAAGTGAATGCCGCATTGGTTTAGCCGTGAAAGGATGTTCATCGCAAAGTTTAGGAATCTGTAACGTAAAAGTCGCGCTTTTTGGACAAGAGTATGATAATGTAGGAGTCACTGTTTTGAAAAATTTGCTCACCGACCTAATTATCGGACAAACTTTTATGAAACAGCACAAAAGCGTGAACATTCAATTTGGAGGGCCTATGCCAACGTTACAGATCGGAGCATTAGAAGCTATTAAAACGTCTACTTCAATACAGCTTTTCAAACACTTAAGGAAGGAGTGCCTTCCGATTGCTACAAAGCCTAGAAAGTATTCTCAAGCCGATAGAAGTTTTATCTCTTCAGAGGTGCAGCGACTTTATAAGGAAGGTTTAATTGAGCCGAGTCGTTCGCCATGGCGAGCACAACCTCTTGTGGTCACTCAAGAAAATCACAAAAAGCGTATGGTCATCGATTTTAGCCAAACCATAAACAAATTCACTTGTTTGGACGCGTATCCTTTACCTCTTATGTCAGACGTAGTGAACAATGTTGCTAGGAACAGCATCTATACAACGCTAGATTTAAAAAGTGCGTACCACCAGGTAGAAGTTCCTCTGCAAGATCGAAATTACACTGCTTTCGAAGCCGATGGAAGCTTGTGGCAATGGAAGAGAACGCCGTTTGGTCTAACGAATGCAGTACCTGGTTTTCAACGGATAATGGACAACATTATCAAAGACTACGAGTGCAAAGGTACGTACGCTTATCTTGACAATATTACCATTTGCGGGAAAACCCAAGAAGAGCACGATCAAAATTTATCAAAATTTCTTGCAGTAGCTCGAGAATGCAATCTAACTTTCAATGAAGCAAAAAGTACTTATTCGGCAGATACAATCGACTTGCTTGGATATAGAATCTCTAAAGGTACTTTAAGTCCTAACCCCGAAAGAGTGGAATCTTTACTAAAAATCCCGCCTCCAAAAAGTAGTAAACAACAGCAGAGGATTGTCGGTTTATTTGCGTATTATGCGCAATGGATTTCGCGTTATTCTGACAAGATTCAGCCTCTAATTCGAAACACTACCTTTCCTCTGAATGATGCAGCCCTAAACTCTTTCGCGACGTTGAAAGCTGAATTGGCTCAAGTTACGCTTGGGGTGATAGATGAAGAAATTTCATTTACAGTAGAAACTGACGCATCTGACATTGCCATTTCAGCCACTTTAAATCAGAACGGGCGACCCGTTGCTTTTTTTTCCAGGACACTCAACAAAAGTGAAAAAGTTCACTCAAGCATAGAGAAAGAAGCGACGGCAATTATCGAAGCCATTCGAAAATGGAGTCATTTTCTAGCGGGACGCCGATTCAAACTTGTCACAGATCAAAAATCGGTGGCATTCATGTACAACAGCAACAACCATGGCAAGGTAAAAAACGTAAAAATTTTGAGATGGCGACTGGAACTATCACAGTACGATTATGAAATTGTTTATCGAGCAGGGAAGTATAATACTGCTCCCGACACTTTATCTAGAGTGTATTGTGCAACTATGATGGACAATTCGTTGTATGAAATTCATGCGGCCTTATGCCACCCTGGAGTAACTCGCATGCATCATTATGTTAAAACAAAGAATTTGCCTTATTCTATTGATGACATCCGTAAAATGACATCCGCTTGTGAAATTTGTGCTGAGTTGAAACCTAAGTTCTACAAGCCAATTGAAATTCCATTGATAAAAGCTACGCAACCTATGGAGCGCTTAAGCATCGATTTCAAAGGACCTTTACCTTCTGCTACGAATAACAAATACATTCTGACTGTAGTAGATGAGTACTCTCGATTCCCTTTCGCCTTTCCTTGTAGTAAAGTAGACACTGAAACTGTAATCTTGTGCATGTCTAGTCTTTTTGCAATGTTTGGTAAATGTGGTTATGTGCATTCGGATAGAGGTGCATCGTTTATGTCTAAGGATTTTGTGTCTTACATGTACAGTTTGCGTATTCCTACCCGCAGAACCTCTATATACAATCCACGGGCTAATGGCCAATGCGAAAGATACAACGACGTAATTTGAACTTCTGTAAAACTTGCTTTGAAAACTCGAGATCTTCCTATTTCTAAATGGGAGTGTGTTCTACCTGATGTTTTACATTCTATGCGCTCTTTATTATGTACTGCAACAAACGTGACGCCACACGAGCGATTTTTTAATTTTCAGCGTCGTTCAAGTCTAGGTCTTTCCATACCTACTTGGGTTAAATGTCCTCAAAAGGTTTTATTGAGACGACACGTTCGTGCTAGCAAGTATGAACCGCTTGTCGAAGAAGTGGAAATGACTCATGCAACTCCGAACTACGCGCACGTTCGTTTCGCGAACGGACGCGAAACCACAGTGTCAATTCGTGACATCGCTCCAACTGCTCGTGGTGGCCTTGACGAGTCGACTCTTAGTTTGCCGGATCCCGGGAGTCCAAACGAAGGGATAAACAATCCATCTGTGGAATTTCCCGAACAAATAACAACTAATAATGAGTCTGTCAATGAAGATGCACCTGCCCCGTCATCGGAAACTCATATACCGACTGATTCCAGCGAGCGCCCCATGCCCCGGCGCTCATCTCGTTCAAGGCGACCGCCAAACAGATTTGTAAATTAATTAAATGTATTTAATGTATTAGCGCTTTTAATTTTTGTTGATCCCTATTGATAATCTATGGAAGGGGTGAATGACGTGTTATTGCTTTAAGTTGCATTGTAATTTACGTTGTTGCTGATTGCTTCGTTGCTGATTACTTTGTTACGTTGCCTTAAGTTCCTTTGTCGTTTTTACTGGTGTTTATTTTCAGTCTCAATTCAGTTTGCAGTTTATGTCGTCAGAACAACCTAGTTGCATTTTAGCGTAATAAACTTCTTAATAGAGGAATTGTAGATGGTTTCACTACAATGGTATTATCAGAGCCACTATATACATAGTCTGGAAAGTCATGTTTTGGTTTCATTGGAAACGTAGATTGGGAGGCGGTAAAATCTGAGAAGAGAGACGAGCGGAAGGAGCAACAACTATCGAGAAAGAAGTGAGAAAACGAGCGGAAGGAACGCGAAGAATGTCTCGGATGACAACAATACAGAAGAATCTCCCAGAAGGCGCTTCCCTTCAGAGTGCTCGATCGGCAGAGAAGAACTCGAAGAAGAGCAGGAGCGATGTACTTTCGATCTTCGTACAGTTGCGCGTTAGGCCATGGATCACTGAATTAGAAGGATTGGAGTCTTTAAATGCGGCTTTTCATGAGTGGTGCAACTTTTGCGTTTGTTACTTCGGCCAACCACTGGTGTTTAAAATCATTCAAGATTTTAAAACTGTTACAATATTCAACCCTGAAATTCAGAGTTGTTTTACGTCGGTCATTAGGTGACGTCATAAAGGATGCATTGCAAATGTGACGTCACAATATATATAGTCAACGATGCACGCAATTTCAAAAAAGTGCAAAAACTGTAATAATACCAGATTTTTATTTCACATTTGATCTACAGTATAATTACAGATGCACTGCAGTAGACAGCTGGAACCACATAAAAGAGTGTCATGACAGAAGATGTTTATTTTCCTTTCATTGTCAGCCTGTTAATTAAATGCATCATAATTCATAAGCATATGGATACGCCAGAAGCAACATTTTGCTGTTTTGTTTTTATTTGCTGTTTCGAAAAGAATAGACTAAATGAAAGTAAACAATGAGCGTCCCATCATATGTGAAACGAGTCACCGAAACAAAGCAACAGTTAAACTTTTGAGATACGGCGAATGAAAACAACAGTAAATTTTTTCAGGATTGGCTGGATTTTCAATAACTGGTTCAAGATGTTTCGTCCCACTCAAATTTACCATAAACCTTCGATTCACAGCAAAATTGTCAGTTACAATAGCTGAAAAGTGCACATACTATGTTAGTAATGTATTTTATAAAATCATCAAATAGCCTGTTACCGGTAGGCTTGTCAACGAGCACTTTTGGTTACTCAAATTAATACATAGTAGCCAACAAGGGTCAAAGCGTATAAGATATTAGCCTACACTGAACACAAAAAATACACAATTTGTAAAAATAAACATACAAACAGTGTTTGCATGCTTTAAACAGTTCTACTCAATACTTTATATTTTGATTAAAGACATTATATTGATCACTTGAGATAGTGTTTCAATTCTTCCATTTGTCAGTAAGTGCTTAAAATCTTTGGAACTGATTGGATTGCTATCAACAAAAACTTTCAATTGCATATGGTACTTTCCTCTATAATGACAATTGCAGAAATAGATGGCATCAAAACATCATTCAATTGAATGTAGCATACATAGAGGATGTTATCTTCCAACCAGCCATGAAATCCTAAAAGGCACAATTAAAATATTAAATGTAAAATTTAAGCCAACAATATAGGCTACAAGTATTTCTGCAGAGTTATAGTAAAGTGCCAATGATGTGTTGAACAATTTTTAAACTAATCGATATGTGACCAATGAGGCTTAGCCTATATGCACGGCATCATAAGTATTGCCACCTCCTTTTACCACTGCATTAAAAAACAATTTTTAGTTTGAATAAAATGTCAGAATTAATATGCCATTGCCCTGACAAGGATCCATTTTGATAAGGCAGTGGCTATTTGACCGGCTCCGGTTTTTGAATCTGAAGCACTATTTGACCGGTCATGACGTCACTACATAAGCACTTTTTTCTTTTTCTGTTTTAAAGCAAAAGACGAGAAATAAGGGCTACTCAAATTAAAAATTGACCACAAAAATGCGTCTTTTGCTTTGAAAGAGAAAAAAAGTGTTATTGTAGTGACATCATGACCGGTCAAATAGTGCTTCAGATTCAAAGACCGGAGCCGGTCAAATAGCCACTGCCTTTTGATAAACCTAAAATGATAAAATGCTTAAGCTAACCTTTAGGTGTTTTCTCTTTGTTGAGTCCTGTTTCAATCTCACTTAAGGTATAGACACGATCCTTCTCAAACATTTCAGCAATAGATTATATGTGACGTTGTTCCATTATATTAAGTCTAGATGTAGAGGTGGCATTCCCTGATCTTGAAGTTGATGGAGAAGACACAATAGCCTATATTTAGGAAGATTTTCAAACACAGTTGGAATGGCGCAAGGTTTCAATATTTTGCGAACCAAGTTCTTCTTAAGTTTTTTCTGCCTTGTAACATTTTTTATCTACACTGGTTGAAATGAAATCACTGGGTAAAAAGTGCAATGAACATATGCGACTACTTTTGGTAGGAGCAAAATTCTCACGACTGATATTTTTCAACAAAGTTGGATTGTTTATCGGATACCTATGAATTGAAACCCCAGAAGGAATTTTTCAAGTTCCATAACCAGTCTTACAATTTAGTGCTGAGCAGCAATATGGCATTTTTGAATCACAAAGTCAGCCTAAGTTACACTAGTTCTGGAAATGGAATAAAGAAATAACTTTATTGCCTATGGTATATCATTGAAGTTCATTATCATTAAATAATGGAGTTCCATGACCAATTTTACAATGTAGTGCTGAGCAACAATATGGCATTTTTGAATCACAAAGTAAGCCTAAGTTACACTAGTTCTGGAATAAAGAAATAACTTTAATTGCCTATATCACGGAAGTTCGTTATCATTAAATTTTGGAGTTCCATGACCAGTTTTACAATTTAGTGCTGAGCAGCAATATGGCATTTTTAAATCACAAAGTCAGCCTAAGTTACACTAGTTCATTTATCTTCTTTAAAAATCGTGTGACGGCCTTAATTGCAGCTTCGCCCTTTAAAGGAACTCGTTTGACTTTGTTAAAAGCAGCTTGTGTTAGGACAGCTGCTCAAACGATTGCTAATTTGGTTTCTGACACTCCTGGCTTGTCAGAGGAAGACAGGATAGAAATGTCGTTAGATCGCTTGTCCCAGCGTTTTGGAGTTCGTGGAGGTCTTTTTGCCGAACCGGAAATTAGAAAGTATCGCTATGGTAGCAAATTGACTTCGATCTTTTCCAGTGATTTGAAAGAGTTTAAAGATGAATTGTCGCAGTGTCTGCTTTACGCGCAAGCTTATGGTCAGCGTGATAAATTGGAAGGACGTTTTGTTTTGGATTTGGCTAAGCAACTCCCGTTTGACGCTAAGCAGCGTTATCTTGACTTTTTAGGTGATCAGTATGGTGGCACTGATGAGCCTACCTTTCAGAGTTTGTTTGAATTTGTAGTACGGGAGGAAACGCGCAAGTCGACTGATTTTAGCATTATGCTAATGGGCGATTCTGGTGAGTCGCAGCATTTTAAAAAGTTTGGAAGGGAAGCCTGTGGTTCGTAGAGCCAAAGTTGCCGTCTGCCACTATGATGAGAGTACGGGGAAAGTGAAAGTAGACTACGTGTTGAGAGATATTTTGTGCCTCGCCCCCGTAAAGAACACTTAAGTGTTAAGGTTTGAGCCTGGTTTTGTCTGCGGTGGCCGACACTTGTCTGAGCCCAGAACAGTCGGTTATTATCGCAACCATTGTACATAGCGTCATTTTAGCGTGTACCTATGGTACCAATTTCATGTATCGTCGTGTATTATTCGTATTGCTGTTCATTCTTTGCATGCCCTTTGTATTTGCATATTAACTTAAACGTGAGTGATTCAAACAATTTGTGTAGCCTATATATCGTGTGTTTTTATTCATTGGCTCAAAATTGTCCTTAAATTCTTTTTTAGTTATGCCATGTTAGACTGTCATAACTAGGGGCCGCTATGTTCCAGATAATTTTCACCAAATCAAACGTCATATAAAAACCGTTATGGTCTACTTAACCTAGCTGGCATCTTACGTCATGAAAATTGCTAGAAAATGTCCAAATATTGCACCATCGTTCGTAAGACCTGATGAAACATTGCATCACTACCTTGAACACCTGTTTGAATTGCGTGACAATGTTTTTCATTATTGCGTCACAGTTACTGTTTACGTGAGTTTGAGATATCGCAAATTATTCTAGTCATTGGTAAAATGGTTGCTTGAAAGTTGGAGGCATATTTAACTGTTTGCTTAGTGCTTGCCAGCCGGACGAAATATCCGTCTTTTATCTAAGTAGTTTGTTCTGTAGTGACAAGTTTTAGTGGTGTATCGCGTTGCACTTCAATTTCGACAGCCAGGTGGCTAATTTTACAGAAATACAATCTTGAATAGACGGTTTCAAATGAGTGTTTCTTTCGGTCATTACATACAGACGAACGAATTCGGGAATCTTACGTTACAATTTTCCCACGAAGAGATTATGGTTTACCGCTGTGACCACCAATGTAGTGTAGGGAATGAATGACATGGTAACATGACTGTGCCTTCATTGCAGCCAAGAGTTCTTTTCTGGTACGACTTATTGTTATCAAACATATCATTTTTCTTAAAAATTTCCGTATTCTGAATAAAAGCGTAAAATCACTTGGAGACAGTGTAGCCTACACGTACAGTTGCAAAACTGCAATAATTTTTACCTAATGTTTATTTATGTACGACTAATGCAAGCAACACGACAGTAAAGCGGCAACAGAATTTAGCCTACAGTAATCGACAACATAGCACAATGAGCGGCAAAAGGAAAACTTCACAAAACGTGCAGAAACTATCCATGGAATAACTAAAACGGTAACGACGCCTTGCGGTTCCACCTGCAGGCCTAACTAGAAGTTTGGTTATTTTAATAACACCATTATCCAGTCGACAAATAAATTTGATTATCTTCCTGAAATGTTATGACTGTGATTTAAAACCAACATATCACAGCAAGTAGCAAAAATTTCCTTGAAAAATCAAGGAGGCATCAACATAACGACTTGGTTCAATTATGCTGTATGTTAATGCTTCTATTATATCTACTACGAGCAAAGTAGGTCTAATCCACAATTTATTTATTTCAGGGTACTGCTGTACTCACACTAAACGTCAAAGTAAAAAATCTGCCAAGGCAATTTAGTAGCCAATAATCTTATACAGTATTAAGCTTTACTATTCAAAATCATAAAATTATAGTGTGGTCAAAGCCAACATTGGCAGCAACGGCCGAGTGGTTAGCGCGGGCTCACAGTCGAAAGCCTGCATGTTCGACTCCAGCCACCCGCACTTGCTGTTGTTTCTTTGGGCAAGAAACTTTACGATAATTGCCTCTACCCAGTGATCGATTTCGAGTAATGGGTAGTACCAAATTTAAGTCATAAGTAGAGTAGACAACCGGAAACAGACATTGCCGTCGGCTGCAGCGTGGGTCAGGTGTATGTCGGAAGGCGTACACCGATGCATAGCGCTCAAGTCCGCTTTCCCGCAACGCAGGATAAACAAACAAACAATTCAGTTTATATTAAGCTTTTCCATACAAAATCATAACATTAAATAAACCAATAAGGTGGTTAAAGCCAACACCGAGCATATATTAGGTTTTACCATACAAAAGCATAACATTAAATAAGCCAATAAGGCGGATAAAGCCAACATTGAGATTATATTAGGTTTTACCATACAAACCTAATACATTTTTTCTGTGATGTACGCGCGCTGCGACACCAAGTGGGGGAGCATAGCCTATTCGGAGGTGCTGTAAACAAGTGCAAGAGCACTTGTACGGTGTGTGGAGGCACTAGCACCCCAGGACACTCCAGCTAAGCATCTCAGCAAGTTGCTGCGTGCTGATAGCTTAGCACGGAGAGCTTCAGCGTGTTTGTTTATAGGCTAATTGCCTACCGAGCTTCACTCCTAGGTAGTAGGTAGCCTAAGTGTGGGGCCTAGGTAAGATTTACTGGATGAACGAGTTTCATAAGAATGTGCTTGACAACAACATACTAATAGTAGGCTATAAATGACGCTCTAAGCAAATCACAAAGAAACAAAACGATTTGCCAGGATTTGTCAAAATATGCATAGAAAATAGTTAAAATCTTTACAAACGCCTGGTTTTTCGTTGTAAGTTAGTCTACCACATTAAGATATCTTGTTTGTTAAAAATTAACAACTATCTGAAGCATGAGTATTTGGAGGAGCAGGATCTTCTAGTCTTGTATACGTCTGACTTTCACAGCAGCCAGGAAGTTCGTGGGAACTACTTGCTGGTGCCGAATTTTCGTTACTTGGCACATAACTTCCATTCATGTAGCTTCTTGCCACTGGTGGCTTTGGTAACTTTGTCTTTTTATTCTTGTGATGAGCAACGCACAATGCAATGAGAACAACCAACATTGTGACAAATACTCCTCCTGGGATGACGAGAGAAAGAATGATTGCCAAACGTGTATAATTTTTCTTCAATATTACCTAAATACAAATAAAATTTAGACTGTATTGCACTCTGCTAATTTGTTCATGTAGATTTTTATGTGGATGAATGCTTTGATAAACGTTCGACTTTATGAACGAAGAAACCGCAAGATCAAGCAGTGCAAGTTCGGCTCTCGGGGTGTGCGCTTGAGCAACGCATTTTAAGATGGTTCATCATTCAACTGAATTTAGTGGATGGAATAATACACATACAACACTTGAGCAACGAACGTATTCTTTCGATATAGTGAGTTTTGAAGTGTCTTAAGTTGAGGCCTGTTACGTATCTTATTGGTAGGCTACCTAACCCAAATTATTCTCTCAGTAGTCTTGCATAGGCTTATGTTAACTTCTGAAAACGACCATTCAGTTTATTGCTACTACACAGTACTTTGCTTACTATGCTTGGGTCGTATTGGTTGAAGAAACAAGCGTAGTTTGAATTGATCTCTCCGTATTCTTGAAGGAAGAGATTAATCTTGTGAGTGTTACCTTTGGTGGAGGCTTCACAGGACAGTATTGAACACTGCAAATAAATGTAACTGAGATAAGTCAATTTCGACTACTTTTGGAAATAAGCCGTTTTGAAATCACTTTAAGTCATAATTTATTGTCTACTTACATCAGCATGTTTTGAATATGCTATTGACTCATGCTCGTGAACTATCGCCTTTTCGATGGTGTCTGTTTTCTGTAAATTAACAAGTAAAATCATAATGTTGGTATTAGAAAGATCACCAATTTTTACTACGGTGCCTACAAAGATCGCTGCGGTCAATTTTCAATGCATGCAAGGTGACGTTAAAAAGTTGTTTACAATTAAACATTAGCAAGATGTAATTAGTTTAAAGTTGGATGTAAACACCATCACCACGAAGCGTCTCTATTCTAACTAGTAGCGGTCCAGCAGGAGGACCTTGATCTGCTGACCCCTCAAAAACCGAGAAAGAACGTGCAATTTTCCTCAGTGTTTCAAAAAATTCTCGCTCGCTTTTTCACTCAATGACGTTTCATTAGCCGAACCTATTCCAGCGTCAATAGGGGTATGTGGTGAAATATGCCTTATATGCTACAGGGAAAATTTCTTTTGTGACTATTATAAAAATGTAAAAATATATATAAAACATAACTAAAACAATGAAAACTATTAATACTACAAAAAGTGCTCAATGCCAAGCAAAAAGGCAAGGCAGAGCGAATTAAATCAAATGTAGTTATTACTATCTGAAGCCTTTACAAATTGTTTCACCTAACGGATCATCAGAAGGTCTTATTCAAATAGAATTTAAATAAAAATTCTATTTTTATTTTATTTAAAAAAAAATTTTAAATTTTTAATAAAAATAATAAAAATTTTTAATTAAAACATTTTTAAATTAAATAATATTTATTTAAATTAAATAATTTTTAAAATAAAAATAAAAATTTTTATTTAAAATTCTATTTGAATAAGACCTTCTGATGATCCGTTAGGTGAAACAATTTGTAAAGGCTTCAGATAGTAATAACTACATTTGATTTAAAAAATAACTAGAAATTTAATTTAACATCAAACAAAATCTTGTCATTCCAACTTCTACAGAAGGCTAGGTTTAATCTAAGTAACTTCCTCATGTGGTCTACAAAGAATATTATGGGGTCACAAAATATGCAAAACGACCAAAACAAAATAAATATGTCAAAATTTTTTTGGTGCGAGCTCCCACCCTTGCTATGTTACTTCCTACGTATAGAACAGGGCTACTCAACTGGCGGACCGCGGTCCGAATCCGAACTTTCTGGGTGCTGATGATGGACCTTGAGCTTTTAGAAGAAGAACCTCATTGCCACGTTTCAGGGCTTATTTAAACAGATTCTACTGGAAGGAAGCAATTTTTACTGTGATTATCCTAGTTGCTGGGGGGCTTCGACTCCCAGACTCCCCAACACTTTCTCAAAAATCCAATTCGAGTTACATTTTACCTAAAAAAAGTGGATTGGTACAAATAGTTTAACTTTCGTGGTTGCGTGTGAAATAACTTATTCACCGGACCGCAAAAAATATTCACATTGTCAAACTGGACCTTTGTTAAGATTAGTTGAGTAGCCCTGGTATAGAACCTCAAGTTTTACATCGTCTGTTTTGTATGAGCAAATAAACAAGCAGGTTTGGCAACTAAATAAAATTCATTTGTAGAACTTTCGCCCCCGCTTTCGCCGCTGTAAAGGCGGCTTCGTCAGTACTTTTATTCAAACTCTGCTGCTCTCCCCTTGGTCACAGCGGTAAACCATAATCTCTTCGTGGGAAAATTGTAACATAAGATTCCCAGATCCGTTCGTCTGTATGTAATGACCGAAAAGAAACACTCTTCAGGAAACGTCTATTCGAGAATTGTATTTCTGTAAAAATAGCCTCAAAGCTGTCGAAAATGGGGTGCAACGCGATACACCACTAAAAACTTGTCACTACAGAACAGATTACTTGGATAAAAGACGGAAATTTTCGTCCAGCTGACAAGCACTAGCAAAACAGTTAAACATGCGACCAACTTCTTCAAGCAACAATTTTAAAATCACTAGAATAATTTGCGATATCTCAAACTCACGTGAACAGTAACTGTGACGCAATAGTGAAAGACATTGTCACGCAATTCAAACAGGTGTTCAAAGGTGGTGATCCAATGTTTCATGTTTAAACAGGTTTGACACAAGTCTTACGAACGATGGTGCAATTTTGGCTCATTTTTAGGAAAAATTCCATGACGTAGAGCTAATACGCTAAGATTCAGTAGACCTGAACGGTTTTTATATGACGTTTGATTTAGTGAACAATTGTCTGAAACATAGCGGCCCCTAGTTATGACAGTCTGACATGGCATAACTAAAAAAGAATTGACGACAATTGTGAGCCAATGAATAAAAACACATGATAGACAAATTGTTTGAATCACTCACGTTTAAGTTAATATGCAAATACAAAGGGCATGCAAAGAATGAACAGCAATACGAATAATACACGACGATACATGAAATTGGTACCATAGGTACACGCTAAAATGACACTATGTACAATGGTTGCGATAATAACCGACTGTTCTGGGCTCAGACAAGTGTCGGCCACCGCAGACAAAACCAGGCTCAAACCTTAACACTTAAGTGTTCTTTACGGGGGCGAGGCACGAAATATCTCTCAACACGTAGTCTACTTTCACTTTCCCCGTACTCTCATCATAGTTGCAGACGGCAACTTTGGCTCTACGAACCACAGGCTTCCCTTTCCTGATTTGTGGAACTACCTCATGCACCCTCCCAAGTTGATACTTTCCACGTTTACCAATGTCTTGGAGAGAACCCACCACTACAAGTTGACCAGGCTCCAAATTCTCGGCCATTTTTAACCATTTTTTCCGGCCCTGAAGCCCTGGCAAGTAAAAATCGATCCATTTACTCCAAAACTGCTGAGAAAGTGACAAATTGAACCGATAATCCCTTCTTAGTTGGTCACGATCATGTGGTTGCCCAACAGCACAGTATGGGTCTAAGTATGGGGTCAAAAGTGAGGCAGGAGTGATGACAGTAAAATCCCTAGGGTCGTCACTCAAAGGTACCAAAGGGCGTTCGTTTACGATCCGAACGGCACTGCCTGTGTACGTAAGCAGTTCAATGAAATTGGGCTGACGAATTGAAGTGTCCAAAATGTGAAAAAAGTACTTGGTCATATCGGCCACGAAACCAAATCTACTAAGCCGAAATCTAGCCAAGAGATCTGCCAGAGGGTTTAACAAATCAGGACACGAAAACATTACATCATTAACACAAGTTCCTCGAAATTCAGACTTGCCATCGTAAACAATGCGCTTTTTTAATTGTGACGTCACAAAGTATGGTAAATACCATTCAAATCCCTTTACATTTTCTGCTTCACCAGCACGCTCAATATAGCCATTAGATTTAAGATCCTTCATGGTGTCAGTAAGGAAATCACAAAGTTCAGGTTGTTTTAAAGCCTTCTTCCTTAAAGCAGCAGTATCTGACGCCAACACAAAATTGTTAGGTAGATCAATATCTTCCTTCAACGGAACAGGTATCTCAAATCGACCATCTTTCAACTCAATATTCGGTTCGACAAGTTCTCTAGCCAAAATATCATTGCGAGACAATTCACAGGTTTCATTTTGCAAAGTCAAATCCTGAATGACTTTGTTCAGGTCTGCTATTTCCATATCACGAGACTCAATTTTACGCTGAAAGCCAGAGATGACATCCGACTCTGAAGACGTCTGCACTCTGCACACTTTAGCAACGCTTTCAACTAAGGGTGACTTACCACCACAAGCCAACCAACCGAGAGGAGTGAGTAAAGCATGCGGTTCACTACGATTTTCACCAACACGTTCTTCTTTTGCCCACATCAAATAAGCGTTGTCGTTGCCAATCAGTACATCTACAGTACTACAATCATTCAAATGAAACATATTCACGTCATGAAAATGACGGAAACCACTTAAATCCTGTTTATGCGGTAAAGTTTTAACATCGTCAGCCCAAGCTGGGTTAACCACCGAAGTTATATCACAAAACAGTTCATCTGTCTCTAACGACTGGATGTTGAGTTTAACAAGGTTAGCACAAGTAGGTTTCTGACCAGCCAGAGTATCCATTTTAAACGACGCTTTGTCATACGGTTTAAGACCAAGTTTGCACACCAAATCACTCAAAACAAACGTCAACTGCGAACCAGGATCATGCTGACAATACACCAACTTCGATTTGCCAGTTATTGGATTCAAAACACGAGCAGCAGTAACGCGATTAAAGGCTGCTTTAACATTTCCAATCTTAACATTACGCACAGGAACTCTGGCACCAGCATCACCTTTGCCAATCGAATCCAGAGAATCACGTGACGTCACATGAAAATCATGCAGAAGAAAATAGTGTTTCCTATCGTTGTTAGGGCCACACTTACGACAGTTGTTTGCATGAACGCAATCCCTAACCATATGCTGGCGCAAACAATTCAAGCATTTGCCAGCTTTCACAATGACATCTCTCCGATCTTTAGGTGTCAAGCGCAA
Organism: Aplidium turbinatum; assembly: GCF_918807975.1. Lineage (NCBI taxonomy): Eukaryota > Metazoa > Chordata > Ascidiacea > Aplousobranchia > Polyclinidae > Aplidium > Aplidium turbinatum. Next base: position 4,696,497 of record NC_137484.1, on the reverse strand, counting down.
AAATTCTTTACAATTAGACAAAAAATGATATTCAACTTGACCACGTGACGAACAACAAAAACATGCCGGTATGTCACTACGACTGACCACACCACCGCGCGGTGCGCCAACAGCAGTCGAGTACTACGAACTCCCTGAAATCACATTATGATGGGGTTTTACCGACGTCTGCCTAACCGGACAAGAAAGCAATTTTCCTTTGCCAAACTTTTTAAAATGCTGCGACTCACCAGAATCGCCCATTAGCATAATGCTAAAATCAGTCGACTTGCGCGTTTCCTCCCGTACTACAAAATCAAACAAACTCTGAAAAGTAGGCTCATCAGTGCCACCATACAGTGTATTGAAATGTGATTGTTATGTTATACTTATGACCGGTTACCAGATTATCTTTTGGCAACCCTGGCAAGTATCCCGGAAGGACATTCTGTTGTCAGTAATTAATCAAAGTAGAAGTGCATGTTATTTCTGTATATAATACACCAGTAAACAGACAGAATATGACATTTGGCGACGAGGAAAATATTTAAATCTGTAGCCTATTAGTTCAAGAGGTCCAAGCAGACAGTGAATTGTTCTTATCGTGTTGTCCAAACTACTAGTGAGCATCATGAATGGAGCTGCAGTTACCTGTGAGGTGTCAGCTGTATTACCCTTTGATGTCAGTGGTGATGCACAAAGCCAGGGACAACGTTGGAAGCGATGGAAACGGGCATTTTCATTATATATCACTGGAAAAGGTGTCACCAGTGATGAGCAAAAACAGGCTCTGCTTCTGCATACTGCTGGTTTGGATGTGCAAGAAATTTATTTTTCTTTGGTTCCAGACAATGAAGGTAAAACTCTTCAAGAGACTTTAACATTGTTGGATGATCATTTTCTTCCTAAGGCTAATGTACCTTTTGAACGCCATGTTTTTAGGCAATTGATGCAAAAACATGATGAGCCGGTGAACAAATTTGTTTGCAGACTGCGACAACAGGCAGCTATGTGTGAATTTGGTGATTCATTGGATACCCAACTTCGTGATCAAGTAATTGATAAATTTCATTCCAATCATTTACGACGAAAGTTTTTGGAAAAAGGAGATGTGCAGTTAAATGATATATTAGCTATTGCTAGAGCACATGAAGCAGTTAATTCACAGGTTAAGATGATGGAAAGAAAATCATTAGAACCAAGCATGCAGCATGAAGTAAATTCAGTTCCTATACAAAGAAAGAGTAACATTAAGTCAAAACAGGGAAAAGACACACAAGAGTGTTTTGCATGTGGATTATTTGGTCATTTCAAACTTGACAGGCAGTGCCCTGCAAGAGGGAAGAAGTGCCACAAATGTGGAAATCTGGGACATTTTCAAAAGAAATGCAGATCAAAAGTAAGGAATACAACACAGTTTTATCAACAAAGAAATGCAAAATCTAAAACCTTTTTAAAATCTAATGCCAATCAAATAGATAATTCAGGATTGGGTGAAAATGAATTTGGAGCATCAACTAATGTCTTTTCAATGAAAAGTTCAACACATGGGCTGTGCAGTGTAAGTTTAAACATTGGTGGTGTGTCGGTGGGAGACATGTTAGTTGATTCCGGTGCATCATGCAACATTGTGAACAAGCAAACTTGGGAATGGCTGAAGACATGTAATATTAATGCAACAACAAGGAAATCTGCTAAAACATTGTACGCGTATGGAAGTAAGAAGCCAATTCCAACATTAGGAACATTTACGGCAAAAGTTGAATCAAAAGTTACACAAAAAGTATGTGTTGCTGACTTTGTGGTAGCAGATACCGATGGACACAGACTATTGGGCAAAGACACCGCAGAGACTTTAGGTTTGTTGCATGTTGGTCCAATACATGTAAATGGTGTTAAATCTGGTGCTAATAATGTTGAACCTCAAGTTGATAATGACATTGTGTCTAAGTATGATGGTTTATTTACTGGTGTTGGCTTGTTAAAAGATTATGAGTTAAAATTGCATATTGATGATTCTCTTAAGCCAGTAGCTCAACCTGTTCGAAGAATACCATTTCCGATGAGAGAAAAGGTAGATGTAAAGTTAAATGAACTGCTTGATGCTGATATTATAGAAGAAGTCCCAGAAGGACCATCAAGTTGGATCTCTCCATTGGTAGTCATACCTAAGAGTGATGGTGACATTCGCATTTGTGTTGATATGCGACAAGCCAATCAGGCTATAGTTAGAGAGAGACATCCAATTCCCACTGTTGAAGAACTGTTGTATCAACTCAATGGTAGTACTGTTTTCAGTAAGTTGGATTTAAAATGGGGCTTTCATCAAATAATGTTGGATGAAACGAGCCGCCATATTACAACATTTGTTACACATCGAGGTCTATACAGATATAAAAGGCTAATGTTTGGACTGAGTTCTGCTCCTGAAAAATATCAGAAAATTATTTGGGATTTATTGAAGAACTGCGATGGTGTTGCTAACATTGCAGATGACATTGTCATTTATGGAAAAGACAGGACAGAACATGACAGTCGATTACATGTGGTACTGGAAAAGTTGTTAAAATCTGGATTGACTTTTAATAAAACAAAATATCAGTTTAGAATGTCAAAGCTTACATTTTTTGGACATGACTTGCACCAACAAGGGGTAAGTCCCAGTGCAGAGAAAATTGCAGCTATTCAAAAAGCACAACCTCCAACTTCAGCTAGTGAAGTCAGATCATTCATGGGTCTTGTTCAGTTTTCAGCTAAGTTTATCCCAAATTTAGCAACCATTGCAAGGGGTATACTAGACTTGACCAAAAAGACTGCAAAGTTTCAATGGCATAAAGCACACCAAGATGCATTTTTGAAATTAAAAACAGTGATCACAAAGGCTGATACATTGGCATATTATCGGAATGACTGCAAGACAAGAATTGTGACAGATGCATCTCCAGTTGGTCTAGGTGCTGTGTTGACACAGTTACAAGATGGAATGTGGAGAGTCATTTCTTATGCATCTCGAAGTTTGTCAGATGTGGAAAAGAAGTACAGCCAAACGGAAAAAGAAGCTCTAGGGTTGGTTTGGTCTTGTGAAAGATTCAATTTGTATGTATTTGGAAGACATTTTGAACTTGAAACAGATCATAAGCCCCTGCAATACATTTACACGAAGAAATCAAGACCATCAGCAAGAATAGAACGCTGGGTATTGCGTTTACAATCGTTTGATTTTAGTGTTATCTATCGTCCAGGGAAAACTAACATTGCTGATGCATTGTCAAGGCTAAATAAAGAGCCCTATGAAGAAAGCAGAGATTTAAAAGAACCTTATGATTATGTGAGATCTATTGTTCTTCAAAGTATGCCAGTCGCTTTATCTACAGAAGAACTTGAACAAGAATCCGCTGCTGATCCACAGTTGTCAGAAATTAGGGACTATATTCATTCAGGAAATTGGTCCAAGTGTACAGACACAAGCTTTTTGCATGTAAAAAATGAACTGTGTACATATGGAAACTTGTTGCTCAGAGGGACAAGACTCGTTATACCTGCTACATTGCGTGAAAAAGTGCTCAATTTGGCACACGAGGGTCACCAAGGCATTGTCAAGACAAAGAATCGATTACGCACAAAGGTGTGGTGGCCAAAGATCGATGTTGATGCAGAAAAGATGTGTAAACTTTGTCACGGATGTCAAGTCACCAGCGACTTTTGCAGACCAGAACCAATTGCTCGGGTATTGCCACCAAGTGGGCCTTGGCAAGATTGTGCGGCAGATATTCTTGGTCCATTACCAAGTGGTGAGAACATTTTAGTAGTGGTAGATTACTTTAGTCGTTTTTACGAAATTGCAATCTTGAAATCAATCACAAGCGAAAAATTGATTCAAGCGATTCTGCCCATGTTTTCAAGGTTTGGAGTACCTTACTCATTGCGAACTGATAATGGTCCACAATTTGTATCGAATGATTTTGAGAATTTTCTTGAAGAATATGGAGTAATACACCGCAAAACAACACCATTATGGCCTCAAGCAAACGGTGAGGTGGAACGACAAAATCGAACATTGTTAAAGGCAATCAAAGTTGCTCAAGTTGAAAAGAAAGATTGGCGGTATGAGATCAACAAATTTCTAATGGCATATCGTTCAATTCCGCAAGTTTCTACAGGTTCTACTCCTTATTATATGATGTTTCGCAGAGAAATGAAGTCTAAATTACCTGAACTGTGCCGAGAACCTCAGATCTTTGATGAAGGGATTCGAGACAGAGACTGGAAGGGTAAAATAGACGGTAAACTATATACTGACTTTAAGCGACGTGCTGTCGACTCAGATATTCGGGTTGGAGATGAAGTTTTGGTTAAAAGTCAAAAATCAAATAAACTTTCTGCAAATTTTGATAGCGCTACCCAACAGGTAGTTAGGAAGGAAAGGGGGGAAGTGACAGTACAAAACTCGCTTACTTTTTGTTCGAAGTTATTTTTCAACGAGTTAAATTCGGGATCTACCCTATCACGAAGTTCTGCCAAAATTGCAGAGTTAAAAATTTTACTCAAAAGAGTATGGAAATGCCGTAATTCCTCTTCTAGAGTAGATAAGTTAGATCGAAAAATTAATAGTTCCTGCTTATCACTCAAAGAACCTAGGGCTACAGAAAATTCCCCAATTTGAGTCAAAATATCCCTTCTAAGATGCCGGGCCTCTCGAACTGACTTAGCCTCATCGTTACTGGGTCCCTCCCCAGAATGGCCTGCCCGACCGCAAAGAACATCATCAGGCTTAAACTCAGTCGAGTCGACGGCGGCCGAGTCCCTGTCGCCACCGAGGGTAGACATATTAAACGTTGGGGCTAAATTTAACAATTAAAAAATTGACACAAACACACAAAATATTAAGTTATAAAAAACTTAACTGCAAAGACCGTAAAAATACAAAAAGAATTTAAATGAACAATACCGTAGTTGTAGGGTTATATATATGAAGTCCTAAAGTTCCACAAAACTTGCTTGGATTCGTTCACTTGAATCTTCAAGCACAGATGGATTGTCTTTAATCTTCTTCTTGCCAGTGAATGTCAATGTTGTTTTTTCTTTAATTTTTTGGTTGAAGTTCTTCAGTACCAACTGAGAAAAGTCTTTAATTTTCTTGTGCTTTAATTCTTCTGCACCAACTGAGAAGAAAACGGCTTTAATCTTTTTCTTCTGTAGACTGCCAACCAACAAGCCCCGTCTTTTATTTTTTATGTGCTTCTAGTGCTTCTTGGCCTACCAGCTAACAAGCCCCGTCTTTTATTTTTTATGTGCTTCTAGTGCTTCTTGGCCTACCAGCTAACAAGTCACGTCTTTTATTTTTTATGGTCACAGCGGTAAACCATAATCTCTTCGTGGGAAAATTGTAACATAAGATTCCCAGATCCGTTCGTCTGTATGTAATGACCGAAAAGAAACACTCTTCAGGAAACGTCTATTCGAGAATTGTATTTCTGTAAAAATAGCCTCAAAGCTGTCGAAAATGGGGTGCAACGCGATACACCACTAAAGACTTGTCACTACAGAACAGATTACTTGGATAAAAGACGGAAATTTTCGTCCAGCTGACAAGCACTAAGCAAAACAGTTAAACATGCGACCAACCTCTTCAAGCAACAATTTTAAAATGACTAGAATAATTTGCGATATCTCAAACTCACGTGAACAGTAACTGTGACGCAATAGTGAAAGACATTGTCACGCAATTCAAACAGGTGTTCAAAGGTGGTGATCCAATGTTTCATGTTTAAACAGGTTTGACACAAGTCTTACGAACGATGGTGCAATTTTGGCTCATTTTTAGGAAAAATTCCATGACGTAGAGCTAATACGCTAAGATTCAGTAGACCTGAACGGTTTTTATATGACGTTTGATTAGGTGAACAATTGTCTGGAACACCCCTAAGTTGTTCTTTAGATCCGCTATTGAACCGAAGCTTAGCTGTCACGTATTTTCACTATTCTCTCATTTGGAATGTTTGTTATTTATTTGTTTTCACGTCATTCAAAAGTCGTTATATTTTTCGATTGGTTGCACAGTTGCACTTCTATAAACTATAGTCAGAAAGCATTGCTTTTTGAAACCACTACAATAACCAAGGACCGGGAACAAGATGCGAAGAAAAATATTTAATATCTGTTTAAGCTTAGATTATATGATATTCCTATCATACTGTTACTTTGAAAACAACAAAACTACTTTTGTTTGGATGGCGGCATGGTAAGTGCTTGAAAATGAAGGCTAAACAGCAACAAACATATGTGTGGGTTGAAACTGGTTTGATAAAACTGCTTGCTCTTCATCGCCATTTACATCCACAGTTTCACAACGTTCCCGGACTACACTGGAAGGCTACGAGAGAGTATCCAGTCTTTGGTTTCATCATCCAAGACACGCAGACCTTCCACTCCATTTGATGGCTTGAAAAATAGTATAATCGCTGATGATATAGTCTGCGTCCCCACAGACCCATTAATGGAGTTTACAATAATAATAACCATGCTTTTATTTTCGCCCCTTGCAATAACATACATACCACTGCGATCACAAATGCGATACAACAGACCACAGGAAGCAGAGAAGTGACATATATAGTCTTCGAGTCAGCTGCTCCCCTTATTTTGGCTTGCCATTAAGTGTCTTTCGCCGAGACATAGCCGCGTGCTCTGGAGCGGTGTCGAACCCACATCCTTTCGAACGTCGCACAGACGTTATCACCACTCGGCTACGCAGCCGACCTACAAACTATGGCATCGGCCTGTGCTTGCTTGCAACACTGGTGGATGGCGTAGCCATTTAACATTTTAAGTATGGCCAAAGAACCCGGTGCTGATTTGGTCTACCGACATTGGGCCTGGGTCGTCGCTATACTTTAAAGTTTAAACGTGTATACATCTCCATCACTGATCTCCACATGAGTGACCATGAAAAACTACACACTTCTCTGGCTAATTGGGCATAGTATATGGATATCAAAACATCAAGGCTCTGTGACATTATTTCTGACACTTGACCATTCGTCCAGACATAGGTTAACCTTCTCTACGGGATCGAGGCTGTTCAATCAGTTATCTGTGAAGAGAAGCATTTTTCTGTTCCTGCAAATGTGAAACTGAGTTTAGGCCGCAGCCCATACCAACAACAAACGTGTCTTTTTTGACGGAGAGTCTTGTCTTGGATGGCGAATCCCAACAATGACAATTCTCTCTCAGTCTCTTAGCACGGTCTCGGTTGTTATCGTTACTCTGAAGAGGTAACGCAGATAGAAAATCTGGGAAACGGATAGACACACGGTTCTAGAGGTTGCAAGTGCTCAAAAAAGACGTCAATTAAGTTCTAACGAAAGTTATAAGAAAATTATACTGAGCTCTTTGCGTTTGCCTGATTTCTGCTTGAGATGAAGTTACCATGGCTCAAATATTAATAATAGCCAGTGGTACCGAAGTTAGTTGAGGATTGAGGGGATAAATCAACATTTTATCAAGTTTGAGGCGATTTTGAACATTGGAGGGGATGTATATTTTATACACAACTTTAGTGGTAGCCTACGGTATTTAGTTTATTAAACAATCCCCGGACCTCGGTAAATTAGCTGTTAACAGCATAATATACAGATAAGAAATCATGGAGATAAAAGTGCTTCCAATGCCCTTGTGAATGACTGCTGCAAGATTAAGAAACAAGCAAAGAAAAATTGGTACCTCTAGCGGGATTCGAACCTATGACCTTCCAATGAATAATAATCTTTGAATAATAAATTTCCATAATATTAAATTTTTAATTAAATTTAATAATCTCTTTATTACATTTTATAATAAATTTCTTTTAATAATAATTTTCAATAATAAATTGAATAATAAATTTGCATTTGAAGTACAACTTAATAGCAAATATTTTTTTCTGAATTATTGTAGGGGATGCTGCCCACATATTGGGGGGGATATATCCCCCATACCCCCCCTACTTCGGCACCACTGATAACAGCCTTAGCGTTGTTATACGCTGGATTTGTTCTTGGCAAAATACTTTGCTGCAATCGTGAAACGGGACATAATTATGCTGAGCGGTGACGATTTTAAAAATGTTTCGCTTTGAGTCAATGCACTAGCAGCTTAGTCAATCGCAAAGTCGTGAAAGTGGAAGCTTACGTTACTGTTTTCGTTTTCACTTGTTATGGAGAAATCCGCTACAACTTGAATACAAGGAAATTGCGATCGGCAGTAGGGGTTGTCATTGGTAAGGCCCGCACATTCGCATGTACGACTGCCTACGAACGTCAGGTTTCTTACTGTACAGGTGGTTTCCTAAAAATTAAGTTTTATTTTAGTTTTCATTTAATTTTATTTCTGCAAAATGTTTTGGATTGAAAAACATTGTCACATAAAAGCGTAGGTCAGTAGTTTCCAATGTGGACCTCACAGCACACTTGGAAAACAAGTTTCTTCCCAAGAAGCAAAATCCGTCATTTTTTCATTGATTCAACGTCTGCAGACGTTGAATCAATATACAAATGATGGATTTTGCTGCTTGGGTTTGTGCTAAAAATCCTGCAATGTGTTTCACTGTATCCAAGCTTATGCTTGTTGGTTGAACCAAATCGACGTGAAAGAAAAGAAGTATACTTCAATTATGTCACCCAGTGTCTTGGCAGGACACCGCAATGTTTCAGCCAGCAAATTTGGTGTTTTGTACATTGATTCCACGTCTGCACACGTCGAGTCAATGTAAACAGGATCAATTTTTCTAGCTGGGGCGCTTTCGATGGTCGTCGAACATTGATCAGACGTTTTTGTCGAACATCAGCACGTCAATACCACAGACAACAAATCAGTCGTTTGTTTACATCAATTCAACGTCTACCGCCGTAAAATCAATGTAAAAAAGACCGATTTTCTGCTTGAATAGTAGACAATTGCTGGTATTACAAACATTTCGCTCACCTTAAAGTTTAACGCTGGTATTCCTGGTCGGGCGACTATAAATCCATCAATCAGTAAAATCAATCCACTTATAAATGTAAAAATAGTAACAACAGCCATAGAACATGAGATACCCTCACAAGTCTTATGCTTGGAGGGTGCGTAAACATGATGAGAAGACATGTTTGTTTCTCTACTCCGTCAGCCTTTACACAAAAACATCATTGAACAACACTTTTGAAGATTGAAAAGCAAAGTTTTGAACGTAAGGATGCCATGAAAGAAAATTTGTAAGTTGATAAGTAGGCTACCCATTGGCTCAGTAGGTTAGGCTACCTATTGTCACTCTACTCTTGCATACTCCAATAAACTTACAGGTTTTAACATAAAATTTGTGTGTTTAGTTTCTCTCACCATTGTAGGCTACAGTGAATCGCACTACAATAACAAACGCTAACTGCATTTTAGTAGGCTAACTAAATATAAAAATTTCCTTGGTGTGCAAGTGTGGTTTATGAAAGACTATAAAAAGTTCAGATAGCCTAGTTGTTACGTGGCCTTTCAAAATTGAAAAAATGCGGTATTTAAAATAAATCAAGGCAAGCAAAAAGAAAAGCTCATTGGCCATGGCCCAGAGTGCCCAAAGTTCAACATTTAGCTTTTAAGATTAGCCTACTTTTTAGCTTTTCGGTCTCTCTTACAATCAGTGGCGTAGCCAAGGGGGGGTTTTGGGGGTTACAACCCCCCTTTGGCACGCCTGTGACGTTACGATATTGAGAATGATGCTTTCAGTCTTTTTATGCTTGAGAATGATGCTTTCAGTCTAAACAAAATTGCCAAATTTTTAACAAAACTGCATTAAAAGAGCGAGTTTTGCCAATACCCAACATCTCAGCCAGGAATTAGCAACAAAAAAACATAGAGACTTAGCTTTATTTGCGAAAAATGCTGAAAAAACATGATCTTTCGCTATGCCACCGGACAGCACCATTTTACAGGAATATTCATACCCACATTTTTGTTGAAAATGCTTTCAGAATGCACCAAATTCAAAGTAATTTCTCAAAATTTTCTGGGGGAGGGCCCCCAGCCGTAGGGTCGTCAAAACACCCCCCATTGAAAATTCCTGGCTACGCTACTGCTTACAATGCTTATTATGTCAGTCAAGCTTCTGACAATTTCCTTGCAAGATCATTGTTGTGTTGCGTTACCATAATTATTATTATTAGGCTACTACAGATACAGGTCTCCATATCAACTTCAGAATAGCCTACCTGTGTTAGGCTGTCATTGTGCATATGCACTTCAGAGAACAAAATTAGATAATGTGCATTTCTAACTCGCTATTGAAAGCAATTCATGTCTATTTTGCCTAATTTACTTAACTAACCATAACTTTTACTACCAGTGCTTAAGTTTGAAACAGAAGTTGAAAACCAACTTCGGTTTGAAGATTCTTTGTTTAGAAACTAACATCACGCATTTGACTGACAAGTCACAAAAACATCATAGCCTATTTTGTTTTTTTATATGCGGCCAAAATGAAACTACAGACGACTATTCGCAGGTCGCTTTGTTTTCATAAAGTCAGTTAGTTGCTTATAAAGCCGCCAAAAGGATCAGCTCGTATCGGGCGCGTCCATCTTGTTCGAGCGATTGCTCGAGGCCACGATGTGCTAAAAATAGAAACAAGGCGCAGAAAATAAGATTTCTAATCAGGCGATGGCGGCTACATTGCATTGTTTTAGTTTTAATAGCGCAAAGAAAATGCAGTAAGCTTCGGCGTGGACGTCGGGATGTGCGCTTCAGCAATTCGCTTTAACGATAATCCTACGAAATTTAATATTTTCACAGAGGACTCAATCCTTGATGGTACGCAAAACGGCAGAGCTGGAGTAGTAGAAAGATATGAGAATGTTTAGAGTCACTTCTGGCACTTTCCTTTCGAGATATTCAGCAGCTTCTTTTAGTCGAAAATAAAGGCCATTTTTGGTCTTACCCAGGTTTACGTACAGTGGTTAAAGATTTGATAGCAGGGGAGGCCAATCTTCGTATCTAACTTCAGTCAGGGTTTCAAGTGTCCTGCTAAAGACACAGGATCTTGACGGGTGTCAAATCTGCGCCTTTCCAAACGTCGTTCTAGGCCTCTCTGCAGAGCTATGCAGCCTACACTGCTGAATACCACTACAGCAGCTATTGATTGGCTACTACAACAGCTATTGATTGGCTACTACAACAATACCACGGCAGGTCCTTGGTATCCATCATCTGCGAATGTAAATCGTTAAGCTAGTTCAGATCGTTTACTGCAAACCCAACTGTTACTAATCTATCCATTTAAAGTTTCATCGTAGCTCTTTCTTTCTCCAAACAAACTCAAATCTTTTAACTTTCTGTGATTGTCACCTCTTGACAACTTGCTGACAAGCAGCCAAATTAGCTCTTCCCTTTCCCAACTCGACTCCAACCTTAAACGCCCCACTCGTTATACCATAATCAACAGCAAATGCAACCCCCCGCCAACTCCTTTCAAATCTAACTATCCAGAGAAAGCCCTATCATCGAAGAATGACCTCATCTGCTTCCGATCCAGCCACCACCCTGGACTACGAAGATGTATACATCTGATAGAGAGGACCATCGATGGCGGCAGTGCGACAATTAAAAATAGTCATCAGAACATGACTGGCTTCGGTGGTCAGCACTGATGGAAAGGCCTTATATTGACAACCCGATAGATCAGATGGTTAGCGCGTGACTTCCTGGACGAAGAAGCTTCAAGATCAAGCGGCCCTGGTTCGACTCTCGAAGTGTGCGCTTGACAACGCATTTTAAGAACTGCTCTCCATTCAGCGGCACCTAATGGATGGAATAATTCCTCGGCAACAACACTTCAATAATCGGAAAATTCAATGCCAATCTCGGTAACCGCCCTGCGTCAAAAGCCTCTACAAGAATGCGAAACTACCAGGAATAAATCAAGGCTTTGTCAGTCCGAGATAAAGATTGAAAATCAAACAAAACTCAAGACTAGCGCTACTGAAGATCATCTTCAGGCGCCTTGGGTGCTAAACAACGACAATTTCCCATTCAGCGACACCTGGTGAATGACATAATTTACAGGCAACTTCACTCTATCAACCAGGCTTGCGTCACTGATTCAACAGCTATTTAATTTTGCGCGACTGCCAAGATTAAGCTTTCAAACAGGCCTTCTCAGCTGAAAGTGAAGAGCACGCTGAGGCTACCCAGCAGCAAATTACAGGTGCGTGTTCTATTCAAACAGAGCCTAAGAGTACCGAAACGCAATCAGGCCCTCACATCACTTCAGACGTGATATTGGTTTGAATTTATTTCCTCGGACTGACAAAGCCTTGATAGGTTATTCCTGGTAGTTTCGCATACTTGTAGAGGCTCTTGACGCAGGGCCGGTTACCGAGATTGGCAGAGTGTAGCTTTCCGATTATTGAAGTGTTGTCGCCGGAGAATTATTGCATTCACTAGGTGCCGCTGAATGGAGAGCAGTCCTTAGAATGCCTTGTTCAAGCGCATACCCCGAGAGTCGAACCAGCGCCGCTTGATCTTGAGCCCAGCGCGTAACCACCGAGCTAACGGGATGGACGATATCTTCCCAATAAATCAAAACGACGCTTTCCGTCTTTTCTTTCATTGTGAAAACACACGTTCGTTCTCACATGACCAACAATCTCTGTAACACACAAATGTCGCAAGTACTGTTTCACACGCTATGGTGCTCTTGCTGCGATAACTCGATGGCCACAGACATCCTCTTAATGTTTGGTGTCAAGAACAACAACAGAATCCATGTTACAAGAACCCATAATGGACTTCAACTACTGTCATGATGCTAACTCCAAACTGCTAGGCACATTCGTTCGACGCTTTCAATAGCTTCGTCCGTAGCTTCAACAAGCGTGAAAGAACTTCAATGAGAAGCTGCTGTTAGAAAATTGTTTTAATTTGCTGTCTGGGTACTCACACCCCACTCTTTGCTATCACGGCTGAAATGATCAACATGACTTACGTTGTAACAAAGACTTGATAAAGAAAGTCTGCATACAAGACACAGCGTCGCACAAATAAATACAAATCATGCAAAAGTTAAAATACAAACTAAAAAGTTGGTTTAGCCAACTCAGGGTGTTACTGCGTTGAAAGTTCTATGATGAACTTTTTCATTAAAACCATGGAACTTCAGGCCAAAAATGTACGACTGTACGTTGATTCAACGTCGCTTGAAAGCAGGTTTTGGCAACTGAAATGAATCTGAAAAGGTTCAATAACACACGAATAGAACTACGTCATTGCAACAATACGTCATTTAATAGTGATGCATCATACAGTATAATGTGTTTTAGTTTAAATCATGTAACTTGCAATACAACAATACGTAGGTGGTTCACATGCAGTGTGGTCTTTTTACAAATCCAATTCACTGGAGGTCTTGTGGTATGACGTTGTGGGACCTAAATCACGTGCCAAGTGCGCCAACGCCATGTATTGTCGCTCTTCTAGAACCAAGCAACTGAAAGACAACAGCTTTCCAACGAATTGAAGTGACAGACGTGTCTGCCTATGACGCGGAGTTGATGTAAAGAGATAAAAAGATCATGCGGCTTTCTCATGCCAACCAACATGCAGGGGTTAAATGTATGACTGCATGGCCCATTATCAAGCGACCTGCCTCTGACCAAATACCGGTTTTCGTCAAACTGCATGCATTGAGCTGATAGCTAGCAACATACTCAACCAACTATGACATGACAAGTTGACTGATGAAACAGATTGAATCGATCTATCCTATTTAAAAAGAAAATAATTTTAAGAAACGTTCCCGATATTTGACCATAGATGTTGGAGACAGTGCCATGAAACGAGGTTGATTTGTAAACGTTTAGTAAACAAATGTAGACGCTGTAAGGACTAAAAACAGTGTTTGTATCTCAACGGTGTTGATGAGTTCGGCAACAAATGACTGCATTCAGATATAAAAAGGCATAAACAAGACAATAAACACATGCAGCAGATTAGAAAGAGAACTTAAGGAGTTTCAGACGAAAGGAAACATTTCGCAAACTGAACCTTTTTTATGTCGATTCACCGTCTTAAGACGTTGAATCGACATAAAAAAGTTCATTTTGTGTCAGAAAGAAAAGGGCTGGAAATAATTTCAATAAGATTGTGCTGAAAGAAAAAAGTAACAAATACAAATTAGTTTCTAAAACAAGCCAGACAGCAAAATTGGTCATTTTTACATTGATTTAACCTCGATTTAACGGGATTTAACCAATTTTGTTGTCTGGGAAAGAGCAGTGCGCTAATGACTTTCGGTTGACACATTACGTTATCTTTACGTTATTAAAAGGCAGTACCAACGAAAACCAACCAGACCAGCTGAGTGGAAAGCTTCAAAGTCACTCGGAAGTTTCCGAAGTGTGATATTTGGAATGCAAGTGTTCTTTGTCCGGTTTAGGAGACTGCTCATCTTTTTTTAAATCTTCTTCTTGCTCCTTTTCTTCTGTGATGTGATCTCCAATTTCTGCATCATTCGTAAAATGATGACTATCTTGTTTAGAATGTTCCAAACTATCATCCGATGAAGAGATGGCTCCTGGAAGACGAGGCTTTCTTTCCCCATTGTCTTCTCCTGTATGTGCAGCTTCCGCAGGAAGATCTTGGAGGTGATCACCTCCTATGGCGTCAGATGATGATCGCTCCTCATCTACTTCATCTTCTTTTACAATGCTGTTGGAAAGATCGTCTCCTACCACCTCCTTCTCAACAGCCGACTTCTGCAAGAGCAACACAAATGACGTCATAGAGTTGGTATGCAAACAACAAAGTACATTCGATCGTTCATGATAGCTTGTGTTCGAATAGCAAACAAGCTGATTTGATATAATTCACACGAAAGAAAATCACACTCGCTTGGACTTGACCTAAATGTTAATGTTCTAAATGTAAATAATCAGTTCATGGGACCCTAATGAACCGCAGACCTTACTTCAAGAACCGCTGGAGACCTGCATGATGGCACCATACGGTTAAAAGCGTTTGTCTCTAGTCTTCGTTATTTTACTCTATTTAAAATCCTTTCCTACAACTTCCAAGTAAAAAGATTTACAATAAACGCTTTGAAGAATAATTGTGAAAATGAAGCAGTACGGTATCGCAGAAGTATGGCTCCAGGTTGTTATAAACTAGATTAGTTTCAATATGAGCGAAAAGATAGTCTGCATGTAAGCCACCGGATACTGATTAATCGATACATGTAATTCAGAACCTGAAGTCACATATTGTGTTTTTCCAAGTAAAAACTTAAGAATTTGATTTAACAGATAAACAGCCAGCTTTTATTTTGATCAAATTAACACGTTTTCTTTATCGAAAACAATCGCAAGCAACGACTCATTTTTCTAATGACATCGAACTGAAAAAGGTTTGAAAAAGAAAATATTACACAGGAAATGAGGTTGTAACTTTACGAGAAGCTTTCTTAGTCCCATATAATGCGTGTTTAAAGATAATTAACATCATAAACACAGTCACCTTCTTCTCCAGAAGCTCGCGTTGATAATCCACAAAATCATCAAAGATGCTCGGCCACGCTTCAGTGTCGTTGTAGTTGGAGAAATCCTCTTGAAGCGACTCGGTCAAGTACAAGAACATGTTCCAAGTGTCTCGGGAGATCCCTCGGACCTTTATGCAAACCTTAAGATCACTGCGTCGTTCCCACATCCATTCAACTCCGGCAGACATTGCATCGATGACAGGAAACGGATTTAGAAAAGCATGCGTCGTGTGGTTAATATGTTACACATAATTTAATCTTCATTTGTGGACTGATCAAACCATTGTAACTTTAACTACCGGTACGCTTTTTATTTCTACATGAGTTTTACGTATATTTGAAACGATAAAAGCTTCAAATGTTAACAGTCAGTTTTCAGAGGATTAGTGTAGAAAATGCATTGCTGAGAACAAGGCTACTAAGTCTGTTGAAGCCTTTTGGAGAAGTAGAGATCATTAACAAATCATGTATAATGCAACGGCGTGTGACGATGAAATGTATCATCAATGATTAGACGTTTTAGTAAGTGGTTTAGACCAGAAGTCTAAACCCTAAGTCTTTGATATATTCAGTTGTATGCCACCATTGACACGCTCGGTCGTTGCAGGCGAATAGGATGTCGGAAGACAATGGGACGGAAAACCGAAAATTAACGTTTGAATGCTTCACGCAACGTTAAGTTTGGATAGGATTTTTATTCTGTGTATATCGTATTCTTTGTACAGTGCGATGGGTGGGCGGACCTCCCAGGTCGATCTGGCCCGCGCCCTGTAGTTTGGCGACCCCTGGTTTAGACTGAATGCCGATTCGAAGAAGCGCATATATGCAATCTAACTTGGATTCCCACAATTTGAGCGTGCTTGAAACATACAGCATTAGTTAAGCGATAACAATGGGTATTTTTTTAATTCGGCATTATGTCGCTACAGAATAGCTTCAGCCTACATGATTACATTGATTAGTGTATCTTTAACGTTGAATAGACGTAACAATGGAAGGTTCAGTCAAAAGACAAATACACTGTCTTAAAGCATTAACTTCTTACATTGTTGTCTTCAAGAAAGCTAATCCAAGCCGGCAACATCGCAGGTGCATTCTTTGAAAACACAACGTTCCACATGGCCGCAGCTATTTCACAAGGCAGTGACCTTTGACCCTAAACAACAAGCAAAACAATTTAAACAATGTTTAACTTAAATAAAGTGCTATTGTAACTTTTAACATGCAGGACAATAGTTTCCGGACCATAAAATTCTATTAATGCCAAATACTGTGATTTCAAATCATGCTTATAACTAATTTAATTTTCGTTGTCTCCCGACATTGCTGCCTGACCATGATAGCAGGACGTGTAAACCACCATGACAAACAACATGCAGTTATGAAAATTTACGAAATGGCGTAAACTGAGTGAATACTTAGACTAAGAAAGACACCTGTAAAGAATACTTCAATAACACATTTACCATAGTAATAGTTCATACCTCTCACCACGCATTATTTTAAGACTTAACAACTCATTTAACAATTGCTGGATATCTTACCTACGCACACTCCAGCACGTTTAGATAAACAAAATAAGATATATAATAAACAAAATGAAGTGAGTAAGCATTGACCTCAAGCTAAAAATTACACACAACACATGTACCACATAAAATAACAAACCTAACTAAATTGGGTTTTCAACTTTTTAAGAAACCACTCACACATGGTGAAACCTATGCATTATGCAAGTAATGGGCCCCACCTGGTCTGAGTCCAAAGCAAATTGAAAGGTATAGCGATATAGATCTTTGAAATTAGACATCGCATCAGATTCTATTCGTTTGAAAGATGATCTTAGTGTGTTGATAGAGTCACATTGTAAATTAAGAAATCCTTCAACAAATTCTTTCCTAAAAACAAAACAAATTAGCTAACACAGAAACAACAGCACCAATCTCATAAAGAAAAAATAAGCTATATAAGTAGTATTATATATTCTATATTTCTTTCCAGTAATCTTTTGGCGTCAGGAATGAACTGCTTTTAATACTAAAACAAAAAAAGCTATGAAGTGCAAACATGTGAGTGAACATTCCATAAAACCGAATTAAAATCCACCTTTCCCCTTGGCATTGAGAACTGTGTATCCAGAGGAAAGGTTGGTCTTGTCAAGTTTGTTTAATGTGTGCAGTGCAGAAGCAAAACTGTGTGGCACTTGGTGAGATGTGTGTCTTTCAGTTAAAAACTAAAAACACTTGACTAGGCTTACGATAAGAACGATTGCAGTGCACTAATATTAATTGCATGTCCAACTGTCCATGCGGAAAATTGGTATATATTTGCTTTTGAGACAAAAGCAGTGCTATGTTTCGAAAAGTTCTGATGAATTACTTATTCATGAAATGATGTATGAAATTTAGAACATAATTATCAGTAAACTGATGCTGCAAACAACCTTGTAAATTTGCACATGGTTTCCGCTTTGAATTTCCAGGCAAGAGCAAGCACAATGAATTCCGTAGGATCTACTTCCAAATCAAGACAAAAACGTTCCACACCGTCTGGAAGAATAGAATCCTCATCAGTGGAGGAATCGCAATAACTTTCAAACAAAAGTTCGATCTTTTTGACATCAATGGCACCAGGTGTGCTTTCTCCTATGGGTGTGCCATGCCCACTTGCCAAGCTAGGAGACGATTTTTGAATCCCATGCAATGGAAAGGCAGGAAACCTGTAAAGAAGCAAATATTATACTGTTTAATTTATAACTATAAAAAGAAATCTGCGACAAGCCAGATGTAATTACTTCCAAACGTTATACTGTATATTAACTTGGCAAAAGCATCTGTAGTGTTAAGCTTGTACAGAAGAGGCGGCTAATTACTATCATATGGCACAAGATACAGATCACATTGCCGAGATTATTTAGAAGAAATCTCAACAAGCATGCTTGGCCAACTCAACATAACACAAAGGAAAACTGATAGCAAGTAGCGGCAATGCATTCATCATACTTCAGATTAGTCTCTTCATTGGGAAGAGGATGTATTTCCAGTGACCCTGGTCGTGCAACTGCAGTAGTAGGTCCTAACAATGATGGTTCTAAAAACAACATCAATATATATGCTTTTTGTTGAAGACAACTTGAAGTATTTTAGCTCAATTTGCATATTTTTATAAACCGTAGCATTATTCTGAATTGTTATTTTTTTCTTAGGCTACTTTCAAGCAACTTACACTTAGTGCCCATCTCAAGATTTTTATACTTTGTATAATGTATAGCCTATTGAGTTAGTACACCACTATTTAATAAAAAATTTTAGGTGCAGTAGTTTGCAATTTTAAGCTGCCATTTGTTTTTAAAATTCTTTTTAACTCAGGCTAGTTTTAATATTATGAGATTCTGAAAATATTTATACTTAAAACTATGCAAATACCATAAAATAAACAAAATCATTCTTGATAAAATGACATTTCAGTCTGGTTGCAATAAGTAGGGTGAAATTCGATTGCCCTTTACATTTTACAATATCATGGTCCATCCACAGCTATGCTCCACCTTACAATGGAAGTGGCTGCAATAATTGTGGCCTTTGTCTTGCTGAAAAGCTGGCCATTTTAAAGGCCAATTGTAGCCACCTTCTGAATAAGTACTCTGGTGAGTAAATGTCATCATCGCGACAAACTTAAGCTCAAATACTTCAAAATAACATAAAATTAATTTCTACAAGTAACTACGGTTATCGCATTTTGCTTCTCTATAAATAATGATGTCACAAATGTTGTTATTAAGATCTGGTTTGTTTTAATTTAGACATCTTTATTGAGGCTTTTGTGACATCTGATAATGGTAGCTCTTTGTAAATCTTAGTTTTTTGCAGATGGAATAAAAGTTTTTTTCAGGTATTACTGATTTATTTTATTGTTTTTGTATATTCTTCAGAACCTTCTGATGATCCTCCTTTTAGGGTGAAACAGGCTGTAGTGTAGAGGTTTTAGAAAGTAGTATCTAAATATAATTTATTTCAACAATATTTACAAACCTGTATTAACTTTTTGTCCACTGCTTGCATGGAGTTCTGTAGGAAGTACGTCACCTGAAGGAGCTCTGTGATGGGATTTCTTTGAGCTGCCACAGCAACTAAAGAAACTGCCTTCTTGGTTGGAGCACTTGTTTCCCATTGTATTTCATTGAATTAGAACAAGCGTTTGACTGAATCAGTTGAGTACAATGTACCCAAAAGACCAGGATCAGACTTTCAATAATCAATAACAGGCCTAATTCATTTATTCAGCTACTTTATTCTATTTTAGAACAGTAAAGATTATTGTAATGTTGCAGCAATTGTCATAAGTTTTTATTATTATTTTTTTTATGAAAGTAACCTTGAAACAGTTTTTATTATTATTTTTTTTATGAAAGTAACCTTGAAACATGAATGTCACAGTAGTTGAGATCAGTACTAAGTAGTCAATAATTGATGAGATGTTATTCGCACATACAAAGTTAAGAACTCACAAGTGTGAGGCTGTTTCTTGGCAGGACATTTACAGGTTTGACAAAATTGGGAGATGTTGAATGGATGACTGTACAGTTGGGCTGCTACCATTTGTCTGTTGTGTTGCATCTGCAACTTGCAGTGTAATATATATATATATCTATTTTCAATTTTCTTTCTTATATGTGCTAGCTGAAGATGCTATTACTATAGCGAAATCGGTTCTTAATCTTAATAAATTACACTAAAAGGTTGTGCAAATGCCAGCATTTGATGAATGCAACATAGCAGTACCATATACTGCATAATGCGTGTTATCACAATCAGGACCGTAGCCAGACCGCAGAGCAAGGGGGGCCAACTTTTTTTAGGGGGGGGGCCGAAAAAATTTAAATGGTTTTGGCATTTTAACCTCTTAAATACCGGTATCCACAAAAATTGCTATATATCAGATTAGTGTTAAGACCAACACTGGTCTCTTATTTTATCCGCTAGTTAAATCACGGCAACCATATTACAATGACCAACATAACACAGCAATTGTTGACTTGTTGTATAAATAGCGGTACTTGTTATGAGCAAAAAGTTTAACTGGCTCGAAGAAGCTAGTGCCGAGGATTTTGATATACATGATTACATTCCGCCGGTGTCCGACGTTTTTTTGTAAACAGTTGTTCGTAAAATAAATTTTTTGTAACACAATTTGTCGTAAAGCATTTCTTTGTGCATGCAATTGACCGTAATACTAATTGTTTGTAAAACAGTTACAATTCTTTACAAACAATTAATTAGGGTAGCGTATATGCTAGAGATGTTCTAGATGTGACGTGCTGTAGACGAGCAGACAGAGTGTAGAGTCCCTGATTCAGAATGGCAGCGAAAAAGGAAAGCCAAAACTTCTGTATTATATAGTGGCCAGCTTCATTACAAAGATTATAGTGCACTTAACGCACAAGGGCAAGAAACTATTTATTGGAAATTTGAGCATTTTCAAAGGAAATGTCCTGCACGAGTAACAACAGGGGCGCCGAAACAATTTTTGACTGGGGGGGGATTATAAAAAAGGGATTATGAAAAAGATTATGAAAAATTTTGTTGTTGAAAGGTTAATTTTTTTTAAACTTTTAAGATAAGATATAACGATAATCAGTGATGTACGCGCATACAAAAAATATTGACGCCGTCAGCGTAAACACAAACGTTCAAAAAAACATACGCCGTATGCGTCAACGCAACTTGTAAAAAAAGTTGGCGGCGTCAACGTCAGCGCATACACTAGCGTAAACTAATTTTGTTTGCTAGGTGCCAAACATTTACACGGTATAAACCACTCGAAACAAACAAGTTTTATTTTGAATTTTCACGAAGAAACACAAGCATCTGAAAGTGTTCATCTGACATTTTGCTGTGTTTTGGTTCCAATATGTCTTTGCCCATTGAAAACATTCTTTCAACTGCAGCGCTGGAAGATATTGACGTATTGTAGAGAAAAAAATACATTAAAAAGTAGACAGTGGCTATTTGACCGGCTCCGGTCTTTGAATCTGAAACACTATTTGACCGGTCATGACGTCACTATACAGACACTTTTTTTCTTTTTCTCTTTCAAATCAATAGACGAGAAGTGTCTATATAACTTCTAAAATGCACAATGTTATTCAACTCGATGCGTGGCGCGTGGGGAACGTCTCCGCTTGCCATACCAGAAGGAAAGAGTTCGATACTGCAGGAAGCGTTTTTTTTTTTTTAATTTTGAGCAGAAGTGAATTTTTGTGGTTAATTTTTAATTTGAGTAGCCTACAGCCCTATTTTTTATGTCTTTTCAAATGTGAGTCGTAAAGTTAGAGTTTTTTTAATTTGCTGGAATTTGAGAATTTCTCTGGGTAACTTTCCGTTCGTCATAAGAGGATGTGACCGTGTTTGCTGAACGACGCATTATATTTTTGCTCGGAGCTGGTATACAAATCCCCGCCCTGGTTAAAACAGCGATGATGTCACGGTGGAGGTATCGACCAAAAAAATAGTAGAAAAGTAGGGTGAAATCAGTTAACCATGACGATAAAAAGCATACAAGTGTCCGCCTTTTCTAAATTAGTATTTTTCGGATAAATGGTTAAACTCGGTCAAGTTCAACTCTTTACCTAGGAAATATTTTTAACTTTTAGAGTCTGGCTTACGTACCTTTATTTGGGTAGACGATAGCTTGTGCTTTCAAGCAATGGTTCAACTGTTCAAATCGAAGCAGAAACGACAGAGATATGTTCTTGATTATATGCTGGTATCTTTAAAAGTATTCTTCGGATAAATGGTCAAACTCGGTCAAGTTTAACTCTTTTCTAAGGAGATATGTGGTGTTTTTCGGGCCTGTATTACATTGCTTTGTATAGGTGAGATCTTGTGCTTTGCAGGGATGTTTCAATTGTTAAAATCGAAGCAGAAACAAGCAAATCACAACTAATTTAGAAAAGGCGGACACTTGTATGATTTTTATCGTCATGGTTAACTGATTTCACCCTACTTTTCCACTATTTTTTTGGTCAATACCTCCTCCGTGACGTCATTGCTGTTTTAACCAGGGCAGGGACTTGTATACCAGCTCTAAACTCTAACTTTAAGACTCACATTTGAAAAGACATAAAAAATTGGGCTGTAGGGCTTAGTCAAATTAAAAATTGACTACAAAAATGCACTACTGGTCAAAATTTAATTGAAAGAAGAAAAACGTCTCTCGGCAGTATCGAACTCATTCCCTCGAACCCTGGGCTTTATATTATGCTATGTTTCAATCCAAGATGTTGCTTTAGGTATGTGGAGCCAACTGGTTCTTCCAACTAATTCATCTACTTTAAACTGTTAGGTTTGGTGGCCGTGCTTAATTTACTTTCGTGTACGTAACCTTTAAATTTGCATCGCATGCACGTTTTAAACTTTGTAGTTTTGCCACCTTTTCTTTTTGTTGGTTTTGTTCCCGTTCACTATTTGTAACTTTATCATTGCTGTTGTTTTCCGACAAAGAAAAATAAATTGAATTGAATCCAAGATCCAATACTCGATTATAAATTGGGGACGAGCTAACTCTACATTGCTTGCTCCACTACAAGTGTTACAAAACAAGTTCATTCGATCCTGCTTATTTTTGCCGAGGTCAACAAATACAACTGTTCTTTATCACCAATTTAATGTGCTCAGAATTGAAGATATTATTAAATTAGAAACTGCAAAATTTATGTACAAATATGTGCACAAAATGCTGCCCCGGGCCTTTGCTGGCTGCTTTATTTTTGTAAATGAAATTCACCATCATAAAACCCGTCAGAACCAAAAAAATGATTTATATTTGCCTTCTACAACGTCAAACTCTGGTAAGAAGATGCTATGTTTTAATGGAGTGAAACTATGGAATCAAGTACCAAAAGAAATAAAAGAAAAGTCTTACAATGTTTTTAAATATAAATGTTTATTAAAGAATTTGTACAATGATCACTCCTGAAACGTATCATCCGCTTATTTCTCTTCACAATATTTTTTTTATGTTGCCCTGTGTTATTCCATTGTTAATTCCATTGTTAATTTTTACAAATTGAAGTGCTGGTATTGTGCTATTTATTATATACCGTATGTGTTAATGTTCTTAATTTTGGGTCTTTTGTTTAAATGTTTGGGTGGCAGCTGACTTTGGTGACCTTTTGGTCTTTCGCTGCCATCCTTGTTGCGCGAATTATTTGTGTTTATTGTGTTTTTGCTTTTTGTGTCTTTCTTTTTCGCCAACAAAACAAAAAATAAACTGAAACCTCTGGTATGACAAGCGGAGACGTATCCCACGCGGCATGTACCGAGTTGAATAACGTTATCCAATTTAGAACTTATATAGGCATATCTCGTCTTTTGCTTTGAAGAGAAAAAAAAAAAAGTGTCTGTTTAGTGACGTCATGACCGGTCAAATAGTGTTTCAGATTCAAAGACCGGAGCCGGTCAAATAGCCACTGCCTAACAAGTATGCGTTGATGCTTTGCGCTAAAAAACCACAAAAACTTTACGGCGTAGCCTCAAGCGCAAACTATCCTAAAAAATGTGGCCGCAAGCGTTAGCGCAAACAAAAAGTCTATGCCGCAAGTATGCGGCGTAGAATTTGCGGCGTATACGTACATCTCTGGCGATAATGCTCATCTATCAACTCACTTATCGAGTAATGATCAGTGACGTGCGGTTAGGTTGCTAGATGGTGAGGCACTACTTTTTTCAAGTCACTTTTACAATAAAATTTTTTACCAACAGAAACGGTATCATAACTTACTAATCAAAAAAATTAGCAGCATGCTTTCACATTTATTAAAAATAAAATCCATGCGCCTATCCTTTTGGACTAAAACATCTGTGACTTTGTTGTAGAGACCCTTCTTTACTCCAAACATTATCACTAGATATTGAAAATAAGAGACGGGAAAGCAGAAAAGGCAATTTTTAAAGCATAGCCACACAGCCACTTCTTTTTTGAGTACCAATCTCTTTGAAAGTTGCAAGTTATTTTTTTTTGTTCAGTTGTCTGATGCAAACCTTATAAATTTGGAACAGGTCTTCCTTTATTTATGACTTCAACTTTGGATTGAAAGTTTAGTTTTTAAAAATCTCTCAGATTTGATACTAAATCTTCCTCCATTTTATTTACATTTTATAAGAAACAATCCTTTACGCTGCAAGAAGTTACATACCCTCGCGGGCACTCCAGCTTGACGAAAAAGGTTTCATAGCTGTGACGTTACATTTGAGGCGTGCCTCAAATCGTAGCTAAATCGTTCATGATGATTTCTGGCGACTTTGCGAAAGAAAAAGCCACGCATAGTGCAGTGTATGGAAGTTTTCTGATCTGAAGTGAGGCAAAGCTGGCGTTGCCTCTCCTTGCGTATTTCAACGATTTTGACCACATGAACGCTCGATAGGAATATCGCCACAGAAACAGACACAAATTAAAGCACAGTTTGGGTGTAGAAACGTAAAATTTGGGGGAAAGGGGGCACGACTACAGCAATTCACACAAACTAAAGCACCTAAAAACGTGCAATATTTACTACTTTTTAACAAAAAATATTTATTCTGTGATAACCATTTCTTTGATATAACTTTTGCTTTACCAGATGTTGGCAGGTGAGGCACTGCCTCACCTGACTGCACATCCCTGGTAATGATACAAGTGTCCGGTATACAAAGAAGGGACATCATGCTATGTTATAATGATGTAACCTATTGTGTTGCAGAATTTGTGCTGTGAATATTATTTTGAGCTTTTGATTGAAAGCTTTTGATTAACGATCAAAAGCTTCATTTTGATCAGTGCTTTATTTATAAAATATAAACTTTTTATGACAGTGATTCGAAACGTTTGCTAAACATGAGTTTATTATCTACATTTTGGGCTCTTTACTTTATAGTTAGATTGATCATAGCTGACCACCCCAATAGCTCAGTTGGTTAACGTGTGACTTCTGAAACAAAGAAGCTTCAAGATCAAGCGGCGCTGGTTCGACTCTAGGGGTGTGCGTTTGAGCACTGCACGTTAAGGACTGCTCTCCATTCAGCGGCATCTAATGGATGGAATAATTCCCTGGCAACAAGACTTCAAATATCGGAAACTTCACTCTGTCAATCTCGGTAACCGGGCCTGCATCAGTGATTCAAAGCCTTTTCAAGTACCGGTACCTATGCGAAACTGTCAGGATTAAGCTCTGCAAGAAGTTTTCCCAGTCTGAGGATAAAGATTCATTGAATAAATCCTTAGACTGACAATGTCTCTGATGGCAGTTTAGGATGCAACTTAGTTCGTACCCTCAGTTCGTACCCTGAAAAGATCGAAAAAAAAAATTAAAAAAAGCCTAAGTAGCTAATCGCAGTTTCCGCAAACATTTTAAAATTTTCCATCTGAAAAGATCGAGAGAGAAAATAACACAAAGCCGAAGTCGCTGATCGCAGTTTCAGGATCATTACTGGAAATTTTAAGCTGTTTGCGAAAACTCCGATCTCAACCCTAACCATTTTAAAATGTTTGCGGAAACTCGAAACTGCGATCAGCGACTTCGACAAACTCTTAGGATCATTACCAGAAATTTTAAAATGTTTGCGGAAAAACAGAAACTGCGATCAGCGACTTAGGCTTTGTTCTATTTTTTTCTCTCGATCTTTTTAGTTTGTTTGTTTGCGGAAACTCCAATCAGCGACTTCGACTTTTTTTAATTTTTTCTCTCGGTCTTTTCCTAAACCCTAACCCTTTTAAAATGTTTGCGGAAACTGCGATTAGCGACTTTGGCAAACTCTTAGGATCATTACCGGAAATTTTAAAATGTCTGCGGAAACTGTGGAAAAACGGAAACTGCGATCAGCGACTTAGGCTTTGCTCTATTTTTTTCTGTCGATCTTTTCAGTTTGCTTGTTTGCGGAAACTCCGAACAGCGACTTCGGCTTTTTTTAATTTTTCTCTCGATCATTTCAGATGGAAAATTTTAAAATGTTTGCGGAAACTCCGAACAGCGACTTCGGCTTTTTTTAATTTTTTCTCTCGATCATTTCAGGGTACGAACTGTTAAGGGTACGAACTACTGTAGGTTGCACTCAAAGTTTCCGATTGCTGAAGTCTTGTTGCCTGAAATGATTCCATCTATTAGATGCCGCTGAAGTGCACACCCAGAGTCAAACCAGTGCTGCTTGATCTTGAAGGGGCAACACTAAAAGGCAGAAATGCGGAACGCGGAAATAAGCCGGGCGTGAAATGGCGTATTGTCCGCAGAAGTAGCGATTTAATGCCGATGTAGAAAACGCGGAAGTACGATCTTGGCGTCCATATTGTTTAACATAGCGATGACTTCATCATGAAAGAATGAAATGTTGCAACATGAAAAAAGGCGGAAATGCAACTTTTAACAACAACTCACCACCGAACCTACTTTTATGTTGAAATATCATTGAAAGATATTGTTTAGAAGCAATTGTGAGGTCGTTTAATGGAATTTATTGAAATAGGAAAAAGGCGGAAATGCGATTTTTAGCCACAACTCAATACCGAACATTTTCTTATGTTAAAATATCATTGAAAGATATTATTTAGAAGCAATTGTGAGATCATTAAATACTATGACTGCTTTAATTCTAAACTTATTTCGGCTTATTTCCGCGTTTCCACATTTCCGCCTTTTAGTGTTGTCCATCTTGAAGCTTCTTCATTTCAGAAGTCACGCAATCTAACCTTGGAATTGAGCTATCAGGGAGAATTAAAGATTCAAACTCAACCTTTTAAAAATTTTCATCTCCTTTGTGACCCATGCAATAAAAATGGTTTGTCAATCCTGGACTACACCATGTAGCCTATTAGGCATGCATGCCATTCTGGCTTTCCATTGGTGAATTAGCCTGCTTATGTTAAAAATCATTCTGAAGACCTTAGCTTAAGTATGTGCTCAGCAGTCAGCACATCTACGACATAATGATTAATGAACATTTAAAATTACCGTACCCCATAGTTTTGGTAAGGTATGATTGCAAGGTACTTGTAACTTTGCTTACTCCACTAGCATATTTTTGTTCAGCTAGGCCTAGCCTATTACTTGGCAGTAAGCCTGTTACAAAAAAAAGCATTCATATCCTTTTAATTATTTCATGGCGACCACAAGCCATGCCTAATGTCAATGTGCAAGCTTCAAACTTGATTGGGACGATATGCTAGGGAACGCTTAAAAGCAGTCAAAATCATTGTAGAGTTGATAGTTTAATTACGGTAAGTAATAGTTAATAAACATATTCGTTGTGTATATTCTCAGGAATTTGAGCTACTTTTGTACTAATTTATGCTACCGTACAAATAAGGAACTAGATTTTGTAACTTGTTTTATCACTTTGACAAACTTTTTAGTGAAATAATAATTGCATTTAAATCACCAAAAATTTATTTGACTTGTAACGTTTGTAATATCACTAAAAAATTGAAACTGTTTGATCAAAGTTTACTTGAATAGAATCAGTATATATTATATGTCTGTATTTCATTAGGGTGCAACCTAAAATTCGTTTCGGCTTTTTTTAATTTTTTCTCTCGATCTTTTCAAGGTACGAACTGACGGTACAAATTGTTCATGGTACGAATTAGGTTGCATCCTTTTATTACAACCCCATTTTTATTTACTTTTTTTCTAAAACCGCATGGTCACACTGCTGAGTGCTGAGCCAGTTGGTAGGCACTTTAACAAGCAGATTTCTAATAATCCACGCGCGTATCCAATCCAACCACGAACCAATGAGATGCTACGTTATCTGTACGTTATGTGCTATTGTGACCATTCCAGCATTCAGCCAGAGAATTAATAATTACTTTGAACTTTGTTTGGTAATTACAGAAGAAAAAAGAGCTATAGTAGAGGTGGGAATCAAACCCACGTCAGTGTAATGACTACTACTGCCCTAACCAATGCGCCAAGCCAACCGATGGCAAAGCGATGATTTAATTTAGCTAGAATTTGCGTTTTTCCTTTATTCTTCCCAAACGCAATCTTGATGACGTCATGAAAAGCGTAGCTTCTGATTGGTTCGTGCTGGATTGAATATCTGCATGTTAAAGTGCCTACCGAGCCAGTTTCCTGTAATTTTTAACATGCTGAATCTTTTATGACATCACAATTCACAACTAAGTTTTGGAATTCGATACTGTTGAATTTGAAAAATAAAAGCTAGTCACTTTTTGTAGGTTATCTTCTAAAATTTAAATTGCCTTTGTTACACTTGCAAGTGTTGATTGTATGTCTATTTTTACAAATTACAACTGACAAAATAAAAGTTTTATTTTATTTCAAGGTTTGGTGGCTGTGCATTTTCAAGGTAGTGTTTTATCGATGTAAATTTTAAAACTTTTGGCTTTGTCACCTTATCCTATTGTTGGTGCAAATATCATGCATTTACCTTGTCGTTTTCTACGTGTTCGCGCCAGCTGCAATGAATGAGTGGTTAGCGCGTTTGGCTCACAGTCGAAAGCCTGCATGTTCGACTCCAGCCACCCGCACTTGCTGTTGTTTCTCTAGGCAAGAAACTTTACGATAATTGCCTCCACCCAGTGATCAATTTCGAGTAATGGGTAGTACCAAATTTAAGTCATAAGTAAAGTAGACAACCGGAAACAGACATTGCCGTCGGCTGCAGCGTGGGTCAGGTGTATGTCGGAAGGTGAACACCGATGCATAGCGCTCAAGTCCGCTTTCCCGCAATGCAGGATAAAGATAAACAAACAAACAAAAATATATTGAATTGTTTTGGAAATCAGAAAAGCATCTGGCAGCACTTGTAATGGGGAAGACTTGTCATGTCTTTTAATTTGAAATAAGGAGTTTGGCAGTGATTTGAGATTCAACAATCACATTTTGGGGATTTAGATTCTCAAAACTACCATTTTAAAGCAGTGTTTAACCTTGAGCTCAGAATAAAAATTACATGGGCACGACTTGTGCATAATAAGCAGGAGGGTCCGTCACGTTAGCTTAATGGTCACGCGCCGACTCAAGATCGCGCTGCTGATTCGGCTGTGGGAGCCTGTGCTCGAGCTGCACATATTAAGACTGCTCTATATTTAGCGGCGTTTAGTGGATAGAATATACAATAGGGTGGCTCGTTTTTGAACTTTTTTTAAAATTCTCTTGGGGTAGTGGGGAAATGGTGCCAATGAGTGAGAAAACGCTCATGACAAAATTTGAGATTCGTAAAAAATTGTCTTCAGCCTCCTCATGGGGCCCAAAAATCGAAAAATGGGTCAAAAACGCAATTTTTTTTAAAAATATTTTTAGTTTGGGTAGATACAATATTGTTTAGATACAGCCTATCCAATTAACCTAAAAAAAAAAGTTGGAGTCATTTGAACTAGGCTATTACTTCAGCTTCTGATAATTTCCATTTTGCTGAAAATTTCGCATTTTTGTGGGTGGTTACATCAGTGGCTCTGGTTACATGATACATAATTGCGTTAGACATTTTGCCAGCTATAAAACGTCATTGTATTTCTCTTTATAGACCTGCTCTGAGCTGTTGCGTCATTTCTTAATGAAATTGGGTTAATTTGGTAGGAAAAAGTGACGTCTTTTATTTGAATTTACGTCACTGACGAAGTTTGTAATTATGTAACCACAAACAAAAATGCGAAATTTTCAGCAAAATGGAAATTTTCAGAAGCTGTGAGGAAGCTGAAGGAATAGTTCAAATGACTTCAATTGTTTTTTTTAGGTTATTTAGATATATCTAAACAATATTGTATCTACCCAAACTAAAAATATTTTTGAAAAAAATTGCGTTTTTGACCTTATTTTTCGATTTTTTGGCCCCATGAGGAGGCTGAAGACAATTTGTTACCAATCTCAAATTTTGTCAAGAGTTTTTTCTCACTCATTGGCACCATTTCCCCACTACCCCGAAAGAATTTAAAAAAAAAAGTTCAAAAACGAGCCACCCTAATAGTAGCCTATATAGGCTAGTGGCTCTGCTAATATAGCTACAACCAGCTCACAGACAACAACTATATTATTTTTCGTCATTAACGTGTCCGGAACAAAAAAGATATGTGTGCTTCTCTCTGTTTTTGTTTTATTTTTTGCTATTTGTTTTTTGGGTTTTGTGGCCGTGCTAACTACTGATATATAGCCTACTACATAATTTTTCATTCAGGCACGTTTTAAACCTTTCAAGGTTTTGCCACCTTTTCCCGTTCATTCACGTGCTGGTAGGTCTATATCGATTTTTGTAGTTAGTATCTTTTTCGTCCCGGACGCGTTAATGACGAAAAATAAAATGATTTTATATTACTAACTGCATTCTGCAACAGTGGCCAAGGGATGCCAGCACGTCAATAAACGGGAAAAGTGGCAAAACCTTGAAAGGTTTAAAACGTGCCTAGAAATAGTAGGCTATAGTTCAAGTAGTAGCCTATGGTAAATGTCTGTAGCTAGACACAAAACCCAGACTAGGGAAGCTTCACTCAGCCAATCTCGGTAACCCGTATGGTTTGCACGTTGGCAAGGCCTGTAGTTAATAGGCTATGCAGAAGTGGACAGTAGCGCGCTACTTTTTTGGTAGAAGTAGCGGCGTCACATTTTTGTTGGAGTAGCGGCGCTACTTTTTCCAATGTAGCGAAGAGGCATTTCTTTCAGTCGCACTCCCGCTTCTTTCCAATTTAAATGGAAA
Organism: Aplidium turbinatum; assembly: GCF_918807975.1. Taxonomy (NCBI): domain Eukaryota; kingdom Metazoa; phylum Chordata; class Ascidiacea; order Aplousobranchia; family Polyclinidae; genus Aplidium; species Aplidium turbinatum. The sequence continues at coordinate 4,665,303 of NC_137484.1, read as the reverse complement.
AAATCAAAGCAGAAAATCATTCGATCAAGCAGAAATCATTCGACTATTGTGGGAAACATCAAGATACGCTGATACCAACAATTAAGAGTGAAACCAACACCAGTCATGACTCCGAGGATGGATTTTCTGGTGCGTTAACTGAGTGCCATCGCATGAAACGTCGGTACGGAACATAGCATTTTTTCACAAATTGGGACTAGGGGAGCAAATTTTCAAAAAAGGGCACTTTTAGTGCGTTTAGCCGAACAAAGAAAAGATTAATTTGTCAAAATTATCTAGGGTCAAACCCCCAGACCTCTTGCTACAATTGTTTCTTTTCCACAACTAAAACAACATAAACTTTTCATTGCTTATTTAGTCTTGTGAGTTTTCATTTTTCCAAATATTTGTTTCCTTCACCCATTTTTTTTTACATCTGCCACTAGTCCCCACTCAACTTGCAGTTGTTTAAATCGGGCTAGTAGTTTGGTTGAGCGTAGTCTACAAACTAGAAGATACATACCAGTACTTAAGTGGCAAAGAACTGACACTAGAGGTCCCTGACCTTGCGCAATACAGTTTCCACAAATGGCCTTTTTGGGGTGTCAGCAAAACAAAGCGGTCCATGGAATTTTATTTTAAAAAAAGGGTCCATAGAACAATACAGGTTGAGATTGAGAACCACTGAGCTAAATGTTACATTTGACTTGAACAGCTGAAGTCACCAGACCTTGAAAACGGGTAGGCACTTTTACATCACCCACTCGTCGAAGAGTGCCTACTGCTTTTCAATGTGAAATTGCTTTGTGTTTTAGTCACAATTTTCCTTATAAACTCCATTGATTGCAGTCATCCTTCTTGCACTCAGTTCATTTGCAGAAGAAAAAATAGTATTAGCAGAGGGTGGGAATCGAACCCACGAAATCGAAATTACTACTCCTCTGCCCTAACCATTAGGCAACGGTGGTTGTGGTAAAGCATTCAGTTAAATTTCTTTGTATCAAAAATTTTCAATCAGAATATCACGTGTCGAGTCACATGACTGAAATCAGCTGAATCGCGAATGAACATGTCACGCATGATTGCGTACCTTTTCGACTAGTGGGTAATGTTAAAGTGCCTACCTTGAAAACGCTGCATTTGTCCCTTGCTGTTTTCAGTATTGCCAGCTGATAGATCGCAGAAATGAAATGTTATATTATAGCCTACTGTATATGTAGAAAAACTACAGATTTGCTGTTTTAAGATAAAATTATGATCAAACCTAAGCAAAACTTAAGTCTTAAAATTGCCCACCTAGTTTCAAACTAGGGGGCAAAGAAAAGGATAGGGGAGCAAGCGAAGGGACTAGGTGGGCAATTGCCCACCTATTTTATATGTGAAAAGATGCTACGGTACGAGGCAAAAAGTCAGTTGTGGTTAGGGTTGCCAGATTTTTTTCTCAAAATGGTGAACATTTTGAAAGTGCCCAACCCTCAAAGTTCTCAGACACAAGCCAAAATACGCGCAATCGCACCCTCCAAGACATGCCAAAATACGAGCGACCGCACCCTCTCACGCACGCCACGCGCCTAAATATGTGCAACTACGCCCAAATATGCAAAGAATTGTTGCATAGTATGCAAAAAATTGTTGCAATTTTAATTAGGCTATGTGTGATATTGTCTGACACAACAATTTGGTTCATAACTGATACCACAGATGAAAATTAATAAAATGTTACTTTCTTGATCTTCTTTAGTGCTCAACTGATCACAGGTTGAATTCAGGTAGGCTAATGAGCTAGCTATAGTATCTTGCAGTGTAGCCTACACAGCATATGTATACCTACAGATGCTAAAATGGCAAGAAAAGAGACCCACGATTAGAAGCGCTAATTACAACCAGGGGCGTTGACAGGGAATCTAGGTGCTACTTTTGGACCCGGGCCCAGAAAATTTAAGAGGCCCGGGTTTAAAAAATTCTCCGCGACTTCAAACATTATCAAGATCTTAATATAATCAGATCTAAAGGAATTGCCATCAGAGATTAAAACAGCCATCAGATGTTAAAGTACCGCGCCTCCTCTGAGTACCGGGCCCACTCAGGCCCGGATTTAGGGGGGGGGCAGTTGCCCCGGGCCCCCCGACTTTTGAAGGGCCCCCATATGTGGAAAAAAGTGTGGTTTTGTGTTATTTTATTCCTTTTGACCTTCAAAGTTTCTGCAAAATGCTGTGCAGTACTGGACTGATACTACTGTAGACGTAGAGATGGTGTTTACGCGCCGTAGGCGCGAAAAATTTTTTGCACGGGGGCCCCCCCGATCTAAAAGTGCCCCGGGCCCCCCATCAGCTAAATCCGGCCCTGCGCTCACTTCAGCTTTCTGGTGATAAAATAGCCACTTCTGCCTCCAAACAGTAAAATAAAAATTTAGTCTATATTCTATAATAGGTTATAGTGATTTCCCTAACCACGAATATTACCCGAAACACGAATTTCAAAATAAATACGCTAATATTTGTTCAAACTCAAAAACTGAAATGGCAGAGGAAAGAAGATTGCTATTCCTATTTCTGCACTAAAAATTAGATCTAAACCGCTTTTCAGATAGCAGCAATCAGCAAATGTTAGACCAAGGCCCATAAACACCTTTCCCAAATCAAATTGAAAACTTTTTGACTGTCTGCACTGCCTTTGCTGTAAATTCTCTTCTGGTGAGACTAGAATGACCAGTGAAACATCGATGGAATCTGGAAGTAATACTAGTAAATAGAGATCGTAAGTTTTGCAGTACCCGGTACAAGAAATTTTAAGATTGCTCAAAATTTGCATCAATAAAAGTTTGTACACAATACTTACATTCATAACATTGTCAATGAAGGGGGCCTGAAAATACATTGGTACCGGGCCCGAAAAATCCTATCAACGGACCTGATTACAACACTCCTACTTGCTTATGTACGGTAGTTTAATTAACATACTTTTCATGCGACTGTGCTGCCTTCAATAAAGGTTTGTTTGCAGAAATTTGTTCTTTAAGTTCTAAGCAGCTAAAAGGTATGTTAAAGTATACACACAATTCACTTTTAACAGAATAAAAGCTAAACGGTTTCGCTCATCTGTCCATATGTTACTCATAACACTGAAAATTCTCTCAACATTGGCGTTAGATACAGAAATTGCATACTGGACAACTTTTAACAAGTTAAGTGCAGTTTCTTTCTGAAAGAAGTTAGTCCACTTTTCAAGCGATGATGTTCCACTTAGAGTGGGAAAACTTACCAAAGACACAGCCACATGCTTTTGAGCGGTATCAAACCGGCGCCTTTTCGAAATTCATTCCAGGGCTCTCACCACTCGGCAATGCTGCCGACAACTTTAATTGCTGACAGAATTGTTAAGAATAGCAGAATAGTGAACATGTTCACTATCACTATTAGCAAAATAGTTTTGTGGTTGGGAGGCCTTTTTTCAGGGTAGGCACTTTAACATTACCCACTCGTCGAAAAGCGTACTCGCGATTCAGCTGATTTCAGTCATGTGACTCGACACGTGATATTCTGATCGAAAAATTTTGATACAAAGAAATTTAACTGAAAGCTTCGCTACAACCAGCGTTGCCTAATGGTTAGGGCAGAGGAGTAGTAATTTCGATTGCATGGGTTCGATTCCCACCCTCTGCTAATCCTATTTTTTCTTCTGCAACTGAACTGAGTGCAAGAAGGATCTTAATGACTGCAATCAATGGAGTTCATAAGGAAAATTGTCACTAAAACACAAAGCAATTTCACATTGAAAAGCAGGCACTCTTCGACGAGTGGTAATGTTAAAGTACCTACCCTTTTCAGACTTTTCAGACAAAAGCAAGTCCTTGAGCTTTCCAAGTGCTGATTTACAGTAGCTAACGTCGCTTTATTAAATATACTACAACCAGGGGCGCCGGAACGATTTTTGACTGAGGGAGGGGGGGCAGAATTATGAAAAAAGGACACTTTTATTGTTGAAAGGCCATTTTTTAAGTTTTAAGATAAGATATAGCGATAATGGCCATATATCAGCTCATTATCGAGTAATGATTAGGGCGATTTTTTGTCACTAAAGTTACTTTTTTCATTAGTTAGGTTACTTTATTTTGCATATATACTTTTTTGCCTAATTCCCTTATTTATTTATCTTTCATTGCTACTGAAGAGATGAATTTGCATTCTATGTACCGTAATGCCAAGACTTTTGATATATCTTCTATTATGGTACGGATTTTAGGTTTGCTCAAGCCCATGCTTGTTCGTATCGCGTGTATTTCCGAAAATTCGCGTTAAGTAATTTTTTAGATGAAACAAATTGTGTTAGCTAGGCCTATATTTAGCCACTTGTTTTCCCTGCAACAGCTAAAGTGTTTGATTGAAAGAAACTCTGCCAGAGAATGTAAAGCATTACATATGTGTAATTTGAACGTGTAATTATAATTTGAGCACAAATTGAAACAAATTTAAATGTTTTTTTATGTTGAACGTCTGCTTTTTCTTTTGCTTTCTTGTTTTTGTTGAATAAAGTTACTTTTTCACAAAATTAAAGTCACCTTTTTCTTTTTCTGATACCTGATAACTCGTTAAGTAATTTTTTCGATGAAACAATTTGTGTTAGTCTAACTATATTTAACCACTTGTTTTCTCTGCAACAGCTAAAGTGTTTGATTCACGTTTGTCTATGGAATTGCGGCAGTACACTACAACTACATGTAATGTTTTTTGGTGCTATCTCTCTTTTTTTGGAATAGCAAGGAAGGACATGTGCATAAAAGTGCAAGCAATGCATTCTGTTAGGGCTTACGGATTTTTATTCTTTATTTGGCAATAGGCTACTGCCTGTTGCTTGGTTAGTTAGGGGAAGACGAGGCAAAGCGGGACACAGGGCAAAGCGGGACATCGCGATTTCTCACGTTTTGTATTCTTTGGGTCCCTCTAACCGGAAGCACTAGTTAGGCAACTATAAACTGTATTTGCTGTGAAAAAATGGCGACTGGCAGAGCACAACGCATGTCGTGAGGAAGCAAAATGTGTTTTGGCATGGTTTGTTATAAGAAAAAGATGGAAAAGTAGCTACCACATTCGTTAGCATAAGCGAATTTGTTGGTAGCTTTGTTTTTTATCTTAGACATTGAGACAGTATTTGTTGATAACAAAAGCAACTTTTACCTAAAACTTTACAGTTTTCAGCAGAGATGTTATTTTCTAAAGGCTATACTTTGGGGCAAAGCGGGACAGCTTTATTAGGGCAATATGAGACTCTAGAAGTCTAGATTGTATCTGTGGTTCTTCTGTTGATTGAATTTTTGTTTATAACTCTTTTAGCCTTCAAGATTGTAAAATATTTATCAGCATTCATTTATATTGTACCGGTAGGCCTACGCAATTTAATTCTGACAATGGTTCGTCGCTATAATAGAAAAACTGAAATAGGTAAATGGACGGATAGGCTATCAATATTAAGAATGCAATAGAAGATGTGAAAAGCAAGAAGGTGTCTTTGAGAGAAGCGGTTAAACAGTACCAAATCATGCAAAAATGAAGTGTCCCGCTTTGCCCCACGGCTGGGGCAAAGCGGGACATTTAAAAAAATTCTTTTTTCATTTGTACTATAACAGTAGAAAGATTCCACTTGATCTTCGAACCAAATATGCTGACCAACTAAGGCTTTCGATTAAAAAAGAAATTAACTAGATCCAACCATCACTGTTGCTGAAATTACGTTTTTACGAAAAGTGTCCCGCTTTGCCCCGTCTTCCCCTACTCTTTATTTCGCGAATCATGTGCTTATTGCATTAACCTTTTCAGATGGTAAATTTTCAGGTAGCGTCAGCCACGTATTATAATTTGAGTACAACTTGAAACTAATTTAAATGCTTTTTATGTTGAATTGCTGCTATTTCTGTTGCTCCCTTGTTTTCGTTGAATGAAGTTACTTTTTGGTTACTTTTTCGCAAAATTAAAGTCACCTTTTTAGGTTACAAAAAATCGCCCTAGTAATGATACAAATGTCCGTTATACGGTAAAAAGAACAATGAGACGGAAGGGCATCATACTATGTTATAATGATGTAATCCACTGTAATACAGAATTTTGTGTCGTGAATATTATTTCAAGGCAAAAATTAAAGATTATAATTAGGCTGAAAGCGAATAGCAGAAATTGTTATAGGCCTATTGCAAAATGTGCAGTAGCTACATGACCTTAAAAGGGCACCATTGCTCCCCTGACCCCCTATCCACAGAAAAATTGAAGGCAGGGGGCATTCTCCGAGTAGTCCCGGAGTTCATGTCATCCTGTTGATGACGTTTACTGTTGATGGTTATACGACAATTCATCGAACGACAGTTTATCGAACGACAGTTTATCGAACGACAGTTTATCGAACGACAGTTTATTGAACGATAGTTAATCGAACGACAATTTATCGAACGACAGTTTATCGAACGACAGTTTATCGAACGACAGTTTATCGAACGACAGTTTATCGAACGACAGTTTATCGAACGACAGTTTATCGAACGACAGTTTATCGAACGACAGTTTATCAAACGACAGTTTATCGAACGACAGTTTATCGAACGACAGTTTATCGAACAACAGTTTATCGAACAACAGTTTATCGAACAACAGTTTATCGTACGACGGTTTATCAAACGACAGTTTATCGAACGACAGTTTATCGAACGACGGTTAATCGAAACGAAAATTAGTCGAACGAATAACCCTAACCCTAGATAAAATTTGTTTCGAGAGATTTGTCGTCCGATAAACTGTCGTTTCGATAAACTGTCTTTTCGATGAAATGTCGTTCGATTGACTGTCGTTCGATAAATTGTCGCGTCACGACTGTTGATGACGTTGCTTCTGCTGCATTTGCTGACACATCTGTTCTAGCTGTAGTTGCATCAGTTCAACGAACTTTTCCATCTTGAGCAGGTAATGACTAAAACTTGCAGGAGCTAAAACTGATCACTCTGCGTAGCATTGAAAGCGTCTCCTTCAGGCGATCAGCATCTCATCCTCGTCGCCAAACCACTTTGTTGTGTTTTTAAACTCATATAGCGAGTCATACTGGAGTTTATGAAA